>NC_080075.1:62010308-63358109 GCF_949987535.1 Balaenoptera acutorostrata
GCTGACAGCATACATTCTTTGCCCATTCTATGTATCTTGTACTGAGAGGCAGAACAGCACAGTGATAAGGAGGACAGGTTTTGATGTCAAACAGACCTATTTTCAAAGCCTACCTCTGCCATGTGCCACCTCTAAGCCACAATCTTCTAAACAGTAAATGATGATCATAATAGCATTCACCTCACAGGGTCATTAGGAAAATTAATGGCCAGCATATATTGAGTGCTGTCTCCATGCAAGTACCATTCCAAGGGCTTTGTTTAATTTAACTCATTTTTCACTTCAACTCTGTGAAGTATTAGCATCCCCATTTTACAGATGGAGAAACTGAAACACAGTTTCCACTGCTTGCCCACAGAACCAGAGCCATATTAGTTTGGCTCTGTGTCCATATTATTAACTACTATGCAACCCGGCCTAAGGAGAATAAATGAAATACATACATACAGCACTTAGCAGTGTCTGGCACTTAGAAACCAATCCACATGTGGTAGTAGTGTAGTAAATTTAGCTACTGTGCATCTGATACTTCTTTATGAATTCCTGTTTGGGTTGCTACCTGAACCTCTGTTGGTATGTGTTCACAGCATTTGTAGTCCAGCTCATCAATAGATAAAGTCATGATGCAGATTTTGGGGGGCCATTCTGGCTGAATTTTCCGAAGTCATTGGAACTATCAGTGAACGGCTGGGCAGACTGATCAATAGGACCTGCAGTAATTGTTATTCATCCCCTGGGTAATTTGGCACTTGATCTCACCAAACCATTGAGAAATTGGTTTTATGGGCAACTAACTTCAGAAATGATGAGTCTTGGCAAAAACTATGGCCATCATTTAGGCTAATAAATTTTTCTATGTGATAATTCCCTATGTGAGTTATAAACTTAGAAACATAATTTGAAAGGAAATTATTTTGTGTTCATGGTATGTGGGAGCAGGATGAGAGTAAGAGGAGAGGGAAAGTTAGAGGTTAACAGTATAATTCTGCAAATATCCCAAGTGGGGAAAAAAACCCAAATGACAGAAAAAGGAACTATTAAGGAAGATGCAATTGCATTCTTATTGGATATATTTTTATCACCATTTAATCCATGTCTTGTAGCTTTTCTGAAAATCAAGACTATCAAAGGGATCATAAAATGATTCCACTCTGCATCAACTGTGTTTTGTAGAGGAAAGAACGAAGGTTCTCAAGCACTACCACCAGATGGGCTGGAATTTTAATACCAGCCTTCATACTTACCAGCTGTGCAAATTTGGCTGCATTACTTAACCAATGTGAGCAGAAATTTCCTGATATCTAAAATTCAAATAGTATCCTTCATCCAACAAATTTGCAGCAAGGGTTAAAGTGTGTTAAAGTTTTGTCACATAGGAAATGCTCAATAAATGGTAGTTAATGTTGTTATTACTATCTTAGATTGGTTTCTCTTTAAATAAATTTCTGTGACCTAAATGAGGAAGCTCATTCAAGGCATATATCCAGATATTTCTTAAAGGGATTTTTTTTTCATCCAAATTATATGCATTAATATTGTTTACCTGAGTGGAAGAAATTCTAGAGTGGAGAATTGACTTTCTAATGACTAGGCAAAATTAGTCGAGTAAATTATTCAATCAGTTCAGGAGGAAAAAAAACAGGGTTCAAAGGTTTCTTTCCCCCCTCTGCCTATGGGTTCAGTTTATTGTTGCAACCCTCTAATTTGTTTTAGCTGTGGAGACATGGCCATTCCATTGCCAGTTTTACCCAGAAACTGGAACTATATTTCGAAATAGGACAATTGGATTTAGAAAATTACTTTTATACGAATAGACTCATTTATAACTAGTTATTCAAATATCCAGTGACGGCATAATAAAAATCTAGGGCCTTCATTTAATTAAATGCTCCGGTTTACTATTCCCTGAAAGTAGTTACACACATTTGGGAACTGCTCTTTCACGTATTTAAAATAGCATGTAAGATTAAGACAGTAATTTATTAAGAAATAACCTGCTGGGCTTCCCTGGTGGCGCAGTGGTTAAGAATCCACCTGCCAATGCAGGGGACACGAGTTTGAGCCCTGGTCCGGGAAGATCCCACATGCTGCGGAGCAACTAAGCCCGTGCGCCACAACTACTGAGCCTGCACTCTAGAGCCTGCGAGCCACAACTACTGAAGCCCGTGTGCCTAGAGCCCGTGCTCCACAACAAGAGAAGCCACTGCAATGAGAAGCCCGCGCACCGCAACGAAGAGTAGCCCCCGCTTGCCGCAACTAGAGAAAGCCCGCGTGCAGCAACAAAGACCCAACGCAGCCAAAAAAAAAAAAAGTAACCTGCTGATCTGAAAGTGCCGATGTGATTTCAAAATGTATTTAGGATGAATCGAACTCAATGAGGCTTACAGGCATAGATTTGAGGAATAAGAAGCTTACTATAGACACATGCACCCCAATGTTCATTGCAGCACTATTTACAATAGCCAGGTCATGGAAGCAACCTAAGTGCCCATCGACAGACGAATGGATAAAGAAGTTGTGGTACATATATACAATGGAATATTACTCAGCCATAAAAAGGAACGAAATTGAGTCATTTGTTGAGACGTGGATGGATCTAGAGACTGTCATACAGAGTGAAGTAAGTCAGAAAGAGAAAAACAAATATCGTATATTAACGCATGTATGTGGAACCTAGAAAAATGCTACAGATGAACCGGTTTGCAGGGCAGAAGTTGAGACACAGATGTAGAGAACAAACGTATGGACACCAAGGGGGGAAAACCGTGGTGGGGTGGGGATGGTGGTGTGCTGAATTGGGTGATTGGGATTGACATGTATACACTGATGTGTATAAAACTGATGACTGATTAAAAAAAAAAAAAAAAAAAGAAGCTTATTATAGGATTTTCATGGCTACCTCAAAATGGCAAATGAAGAAAAATTGCAGAAATCAGGACTACATGTTGTAATCAAAAAGGAACCTTCCTACAGACTGAAACAAACTTGGAAAACAAATGAATGGAAGATTAAACAATGAAGTCTGAGTAATATTACTTGTTTCCCTGTGATTAAAGCCTAACAGGAACCATGAGTCAGAATGTAAACAGATGCTAGTTACAGTGGACCTCACTAGTTTATACTTCGGTAAACCACAGCTGCCTCAAACTTACCATTGAAAAGGTGTTTTGGGGAAATGAAACTACTAGCCACCACTTTTTTTTCATGCATGTGATATATTATTCATAATAAGTTCTTCTTATGATAGGAGTAAGCATACTTATAATATTCTAACGATTCTGCAAAATATATTTATAATATATGATCCCCTTCACCTGAAACTAATATAATATTATGAGTCAACTATACTTCAATTTAAATATATATATAGAATTCTCTTATATTTTTTATACCTAATTCACAAAATATTCAAGAATTTCCCGTTATGTGCTTAATTTTACAGTCTAAATTTTTAGATGCCTTCCTTTTTCTGAGCTGGCAGCTTTACTAATGCACTACTACAAACATACATCGCCAGTGTCTACAGCCAAACGCTAAGTGATTTCTCTGCTTTGTTAGTAATTTTTATCAGCTTTTATATGAAACTTCCTTTCTGTAGGTCTAACTGAAGACCAAAAGATAAAACCTCCTTTTCTATGCTTTAAGCTAATTTTCACTAAAGTATCCTGTCATCAGAAACCAACTACTAAGTCTACAAGACCTTCCATGATTTGGACTTTTCATTCACTCCTCAGACTATATTAACTACCTCCTGTGCACCATGCCCTGGGGATACAGTAAGACATGAACTCTGCTCTCAAACAACATTCAGCTTATTAACAGAGACATGTAAACAAGTCATAGCAAACACAATGTGCAATATATCACATACTATAGGTAGGTAGAATGGAGGCCCAAAGGAGGAAATAGTCAATTTTCACAGAAAAAAAAGTAAAGAAAATTCTAGAAGGCTTCATGGAGGCATTGACACAAAAGGTAGTATCTTAAATGTAGATGAAAATCTGTGGCTCTCAGTGGTTGTTCAATTTACTTGCATGTTCAATCTACTTTTTTTTTAATCAAAAAATGAATTGCTTAAAAAAAAAGCATAGGATTCTACATCTATGTCACCTACTCTCTTATACTGTTTTACTTCCTATTCCTGACATTCTGTTTCTTCCAGCACTTATCTTGACTTCATTTTTTCCTTTTAAAGTAACTAATCCGTTTTGCTATCAACATGAAAATTCTTTTTAAAATAGTTATGATACAACCCAGTGATGCCTCACCTAGGTATATAACTCTCACAAGGAGATATGTACAAGAATGTTTATTCCTGCATGATTTGTAAGAGGAAAATAACGGAAACAATTCAAAGATAAAATGTGGTCTTTTTATACAATGGAATGCCATAAAGCAGTTTAAATGAATAGAAGATGTATATTAATCCATGTGGAGTGAGAACTTGAGAAGAAAGTATAGAATATATTATTTAATAAAGATGGAAAACAGGCAAATCAACATTATTTATTGTTTATGGATGCATATATTAAAAAAAACAACACAAAAATTAAAACTGGAGATTCAGGATAGGTGTTACCTCTACAGATGGCAGGAGAGGAATGGGACAGATTAGTTACAGGGGCTTTAACTACATGTGTAAGATTTTATTTTGGAAAGAAGGAAGAGAGAGAAAAGAAATAAAGGAAGAAAGGGAGGGAGGGAAGAGACAGGGAGGAAGAAAGAGATCTGAAGCAAATATGGCAAAATTTTATTATATGACTGAGTTGGATGGTTGATATATTTGACACTTTGTTATATTATTCTCTATAGTTTTCTGTATGTTTGAAATAATCTACAGTAAAATGAAAGATGTGCTAATCTTTATAACATCAATCTTCAGTGTTATTAACCAAATCTAATAGTCAAACAAAAATTTTAAAGTAAAAAATTAGCAAACTGAACATACAATTTTCTAGTTCTACTAGTAAAGAAACATACTTGCTTCTAGGGAAGATACTATGTACAGTGTAACTTTCCCACTCCCCTTCTAGAGCATCCTTAAGGAAGCCGAAGTGGGTGTCTTGGACATGCTGGTGCTTATCAACTACTCTGCTGTGAACCAATTTGTGAAAGAGCTCCTGAAAGACCAGTGAAGGATTGACAATTTGCTCAACCCTTATTTACACCTTTTTTTTTCAAGTCCCCTCAGAATTTTTAAGAAGAGTTTCACAGTTCAGCAGGCCTCCAAATGAAATAGCTTAATGTTAACTCATTTGCTAATAATTAAATTATTAGTTCGAGAGGCCAAATTAAAGCCTCAATATGGCAAATCAAGGAACCAAGGTCAAATCCATATTGGGTCTCTGACATCAAAATAGGATGAAGATCTGAAGCGCGGCCATTTGTAGGGAAAAGAGCCCAGGACTGAGAGGCTGGAGATCTAGCTCCTGGAGCTAACTGCCACCCACTAGTAGGGTGGTTTTAGAGTATTTGCTTAACCTCTCTCTGAACCTTTATGTCCTTGTCCTATAAAGTAAACTATTGAATCTGATCATTCTGAAGTTCTTTCTAGGTCTAAAAATCTGTAATGTGGTATCCTAAATCACAGCAAGATATGAGCACTTAGATTAAACCATGGGTAATAAGAAATTCTCATTAGAGATTTTCACAAGTCTAATAAATGAGGTAGAAATATGTCTCTAGACCTAAGCTTAAGCAAATCTTTTCCCCTTATTCCCCAAAAGAGGAGGTAGAGATGGAGAATATATATGATGTAGAAATTAATATAGTCTCTTTGTAATCTGCAAGAAATCATGGAAAACTAAAGCCAGAAAATGGAAAATGCAAATGCAGCCGTTCCATTAACCTTTCTGAAGCTATTATGTACAAGGGCACTGTTAAGCACTAAAGGAGACAGTCCTAGCCCTCAGAAGCTTAAGATTTTGAAGAAGAGGATTTGGATGCTAACTACATTTTTATATGTAATAGAGGCATATAAAAGTGTGTTACAGGATCAAATAAGAGCACTTAATCCTGACTAGGGAAATCAAGGAAGGCTTCTGGGAGGAAATAAGGTTTAAACTAAATTCTAAAGGATAAATAGGAGCTAGCTGAGGGAAGAAACAAGTAGGAACCCCATATGAAAATGCAGAGAAGGGCAGTTCCCTGGAGGTCCAGTGGTTAGGACTCTGCGCTCTCAGCACCGAGGGTCCGAGTTCAATCCCTGGTCAGGGAACTAAAATCCCACAAGCTGCATGACACGGCCCAAAAAAAAAAAAAAAAAGAAAATGCAGAGAAGTAATATGAGAGCATTGTAATTTCAGTAAAGAGCAACTAATGTGGTATGGCTATAATTCAGAGTAGGGGAATATGGCAGGAGATGAGCGTGGCAATTTAGGCAAAAGTCAGATCATGAAAGGTACTGAAAAAAAAGGACTTTAGGTTTTATCAACAGTAATGAAGAACCACTTAAAACCAAGGATAGAGATCAGATACAAGGTGAATTTTAGCTAAATTTCTCTGAAAGCTCTGTGGGTGATAGATTGGAGGTGTGACAGACTACAATCAGGGAGACCAGATGTAAGACACGAATACACTAATCCAGATAACAACTGACAAGAGCCTTGGCTAAGACAAGCGTTCTGATTCTCAAAAGCGTTCTTTAGAAAAGGATAGATTCTGGAAACTATAGATTGGTCAACTACATTTTCCTCTCTAGACAACTGCAAAAAATCACCTGAAGGGTCATTGGGGAGCATTAGAAAATGTGTTGAATGGTTGATCACTAGGAACAACTAACGAATGGTTCACCCAAACCAACCTCCTCTCCTTTTTGATGGGGCTGCCAGATTGAGAGACCAGAGAAGGAGGTATGGACCATGTGCCTTGACTTCTCTGTTTTGATGGCTCGTGTTCATCTTGGTGTGGACACTAGCCCCATCCCGTGCTTTGTTTTCAGTCTTGCCCTTCATCACAATAACCTAGATGAAGATTTCTTTGTAAGAATTATTACGACCTTGGTGAGACCCTCACAACTCAGAGATGGGCATTTAAATCCAAAAAAAAGGTCAAACAAAAGGTACTGGGCCTTGCCTAAAAATATTTTCCAATTTCAGAGGCTATGGCAGCCAAATCACCCATGGGCCTTGACACTGTGATTTGTCAAGAATTCAACATAATACTCCAGATGAGAATTGACCAACCTGTCAAAGCCAATTGATTTTGTTTCATATCAGTTATTCTCAGCTTTAATCCTTATGTCATTTTGTACGATTCCCAATGGACAGCTGTGGATTCCCCAGATCCTGCCAGGCTCTCTCTTCCATACTAAGTTCTTTCCCACCCTTGGGCTTTTGCACAGCTGTTTCTTGCCTAGAGTACCCTTTCCAATTGCTTAACCTCTCTGATTTTAGGTCTCGGCTGAAGGCTTTCTTTGACCACCCCACCTAAAATAGGGTGCCCCTTGGTTTCACCATCTCTCACCCTTGTTTTCCTTCAGGACATTCATGACAGCCTGCACTGATTTATTTGTCTGTTAGGTTTGGTTTGGTTTGGTTTGGTCTTGTCCGTCTCCCAACAAGAATGAGAATTCCCTGAGGACAGGGACCAGTTCTGTCTTATTCATCACCGTATCAACAGCATGTAGCATGGTGCCTGGAACATAATAGGTCATCGATTAATATTTATAGAATGAATGCATGAGTGAATCTCTGGCTTCCTTGATTCAGAGTGGGCTCATCTATATAAGACTCCACTTTGCCTCAGCCTCTCCAGTCTGCTTTCTGCCCTGACCAGCCACCAACCTTCTCACCCACAGAGAATCCTATTTCGCCCATCACCCCTGCCTGGCTCAGCCCTTCCAGACTTGCTCTCTCCCCTCAGGCTACACAATGAACAGCGTGTTTGTCTTGGAGCTGTTTCTCTTGCTGCCTCAGTGATCAGCTAGAGCCGTTAACCTCAGCTGCTCTTTGCTGCCTCTACTTGTCAAAAAACAAAAAAACAAAAACAGCCAAAACCACAGCTGCCTTGGGATCCTACAGCTAACCCTTGAGAACTGCCTCTAATTATCAAATTTACATAAGGCACAAAGTTGACAGTGTGGCTAATACAATGGTGAATCAATATCACAGTGATCTTCACCGGCTGGTTAATTACATCTCTGGAACATTGTTTTCAAGCTGGGGTCCATCCTTTAAGGGGTAAAGATTGAAAACTTATGTCCAGAAGAGGGTAAGTTTGTAAGCTATTGGAATAAAAATGGAGCTAAACACGCAGACTCTGGAGCCAGACTGAGTTTGAATCCTGGCTCTAGTACTTACTATGTGATATTTGGTAAATTAAATAACCTTGTGCCTTGGTTTCCCCAACTGTGAAGTGGGGCTAATAGTAGTGCCCATCTCATAGAATTACGAGGATTAAATGAGTTGATACATGCAAAGCACTTAGAACAGTGTCAGGCACATAGTAAGTACTATATGAGTGTCAGATATTATTATATGAAGAATGGTTAAGAAACTGGTACAGTATTTGATTCATTATTCCTCAAGACCCTTGCTACTCATAGAGTGTGGTTTGAGGACCAACTGCATTGGCTTCGCCTGGGAGCTTGTTAGAAATGCAGAATCTCAGGCCCTGCCCTTGCCCTACTAAATCAGAGAGGACACAACAGAAGCCAAGTTGGGAGCGGGGAGAGACATAGTAGGATGTTGAGTTCATGTAAGAATAAAATTAGTTTTTTCATTCTTCTTACTGCCTCTTCTTCCCCCTCCCCCATCTCTATTTTGGTCTTTTTTTTTTTTTTTCTTTCATTCTCCTTTTTTCTTTTCTTGTATAATATATTTTAAAAGGGAAAGACACACTAGTCAGATAAAAACAGCAACAAGCTTGGAGGGTGTGTCCCCTACCAAGTGTAGCACCATCTGGGCTGCTGCCCCACATCGTCCTAGGCTAAAGGAACCCCGGACTAAAGCAGCCAACAGAGTTATCTTTCTTCACCCACCAGAGAGCAAAGTCAGAGTCAAAAGTGGGCCAAGGGGGGCTGGGGTGGGGGGAGTGGGCCAGGTCTCCTGCCAGGCAGGAGTAATACTGACTCCTCTTACCTCCCTAGCTCCTGACAGGAAGAACTTCCCCAAAGGCAGAATCCCAGCTTGACCAGCTAACTGTGCTCTGCACTACAGTCTAATGGAATGTCCTCACTCTGGACCTGCCCCATCCACCTGGGAGGAGTAGGAGGAAGCAGCCATGGGAAGAGAAAAGAACCTGGAGGCCCTCATATTGAAGTGGCCAGAGAAAGGCTGTGTTTGAGTCCCCACCATGAGACTCACCCATGGGAACTGGGCCAACCATATAGTCAGGTCTGGCTCAAAATGGCCCACGATGTCTACTAATGAAACCCTACTTTCCTCCTCATGAAGAACTGTGACATGTAAGAGAAACACAAAGAACCTGGTAAACGGACTGCAAAGACATGCCAAGGAAATACGGGAGGAATGGGTTCTTGTTTGGTTCCACTTTGAAAGCAAAATATAGCTTATTTTGAGGTGTCATATTAAGAGAAACTTTGGTTGGAATGGGAATGCCGTGAAAAAGGCAAGACCATTAAAAAGGAAAACAGTTTCATCTCACTGAAGAGACAAAGGAAATATGGTATAACATACAGCTTTTTAATGTCATTTTCTGTGCATTTGGCTTCCTAACTAGTATAAAATACTATATGTCACAGGCCGCATCTTTTTCTTTCAGTTTCCCCAAAGAGAAGCTAATACACTGCATTACATGCAGTAGGTGCTCACTAAATGCATTGCATTTCAGGAGATGCTGATCTCACCAGAACTTAAATCGACTTGACAGTAATCAGATGATTAATAGCATTAACATGAAGAAAGTACATGGCACTAAAAGACCAGAATCTGTTAAAATCTTCTTCCTGTGTTAACCAGGTATCTACATAGGAAGGTGGCAGGTGGGAATTGTTAGGGAAAAGTGTAAACAGATAAGAACTGAAAATCCTTGTTGCTCCTCTAATTTATGAGTCCGCTCTTAGTCACTTAACATTTATTACGACTTCAATTTCCCTATGTGAAATAAAGGTGGGAGACAGTAGATATCAAAGCAAATAAGATTGATGGAGATGGGCATCAAACACATACCGGGGCAGAGAGTCATTTCTGTTGAAATTCCTGGCAGAGAGATGCCTGGTCTCACTCTGGCAGTGTCACAGCTTCCCAGGTTGTCCCACATAAGGAATTTATCCTCAATTACCTGCTGCATTTGAAAAATGAAGAAAATGAAGGTGGTCAGGGAAGCCTGATTGAATGTTTGAAAAAGACTCTAAATCCATCCAGGTTCACAGTCAAATCACCCTTCATTACAACTCCTAAGCAGCATTTTAATATAGACGGTCTAACACAGAACTTGGGAGAGTGGGGGAGAAGGGGCTAAGTACTGGCTTTTGGGGAGATGGAGCAAGATGTGGAATCAGTTTGGGCCCATTTGGGTTTTTTTAACATCTTTATTGGAGTATAATTGCTTTACAATGTTGTGTTAGTTTCTGCTGTATAACAAAGTCAATCAGCTATATGTATACATATATCCCCATATCCCCTCCCTCTTGCGACTCCCTCCCACCCTCCTTATCCCACCACCCCTAGGTGCTCACAAAGCACCGAGCTGATCTCCCTGTGCTACGCGGCTGCTTCCCACTATCTACTTTACATTTGGCAGTGTATATATGTCAATGCTACTCTCTCACTTCGTCCTAGCTTCCCCTTCCCCTTCCCCGTGTCCTCAAGTGCATTCTCTACATCTGCGTCTTTATTCCTGTCCTGCCCCTAGGTTCTACAGAACCATTTTTTTTTTTTTAGATTCCATATATATGTGTTAGCATATGGTATTTGTTTTTCTCTTTCCGACTTACTTCACTCTGTATGACAGACTCTAGGTCCAACCACCTCACTACAAATAGTTCAATTTCGTTTCTTTTTATGGCGGAGTAATATTCCATTGTATATATGTGCCACATCTTCTTTACCCATTCATCTGTCAATGGGCACTTAGGTTGCTTTCATGTCCTGGCTATTGTAAATAGAGCTGCAATGAACATTGTGGTACATGACTCTTTTTGAATTATAGTTTTCCCTGGGTATATGCCCAGGAGTGGGATTGCTGGGTCATATGGTAGTTCTATTTTTAGTTTTTTAAGGAGTCTCCATACTGTTCTCCATAGTGGCTGTATCAATTTCCATTCTCACCAACAGTGCAAGAGGGTTCCCTTTTCTCCACACCCTCTATAGCATTTATTGTTTGTAGATTTTTTGATGATGGCCATTCTGACCAGTGTGAGGTGATACCTCATTGTAGTTTTGATTTCCATTTCTCTAATGATTAGTGATGTTGAGCATCCTTTCATATGTTTGTTGGCAATCTGTATATCTTCTTTGGAGAAATGTCTATTTAGGTCTTCTGACCATTTTTGGATTGGGTTGTTTGTTTTTTTGATATTGAGCTGCATGAGCAGCTTATATATTTTGGAGAATAATCCTTTGTCAGTTGCTTCAGTTACAAATATTTTCTCCCATTCTGAGGGTTGTCTTTCCGTCTTGTTATGGTTTCCTTTGCTGTGTAGAAGCTTTTAAGTTTCATTAGGTTCCATTTGTTTATTTTTATTTCCATTTCTCTAGGAGGTAGGTCAAAAAAGATCTTGCTGTGATTTATGTCAAAGAGTGTTCTTCCTATGTTTTCCTCTAAGAGTTTTATAGTGTCTGGCCTTACATTTAGGTCTCTAATCCATTTTGAGTTTATTTTTGTGTAGGGTGTTATGGAGTGTTCTAATTTCATTCTTTTACATGTAGCTGTCCAGTTTTCCCAGCAACACTTATTGAAGAGACTGTCTTTTCTCCATTGTATACCCTTGCTTCCTTTATCAAAGACAAGGTGACCATATGTGTGTGGGTTTATCTCTGGGCTTTCTATCCTGTTCCATTGATCTATATTTCTGTTTTTGTGCCAGTACCATACAGTGTTGATTACTGTAACTTTGTAGTATAGTCCGAAGTCAGGGAGCCTGATTCCTCCAGCTCCGTTTTTCTTTCTCAAGATTGCTTTGCTATTTGAGGTCTTTAGTGTTTCCATACACATTGTGAAATTTTTTGTTCTAGTTCTGTGAAAAATGCCATTGGTAGTTTGACAGGTATTGCATTGAATCTGTAGATTGCTTTGGGTAGTATAGTCATTTTCACAATGTTGATTCTTCCAATCCAAGAACATGGTATATCTCTCCATCTGTTTGTAACATCTTTAATTTCTTTCATCAGCGTCTTATAGTTTTCTGCATACAGGTCTTTTGTCTCCCTAGGTAGGTTTATTCCTAGGTATTTTATTCTTTTTGTTGCAATGGTAAATGAGAGTGTTTCCTTAATTTCTCTTTCAGATATTTCATCATTAGTGTATAGGAATGCAAGAGATTTCTGTGCATTAATTTTGTATCCTGCTACTTTATCAAATTCATTGATTAGCTCTAGTAGTTTTCTGGTAGCATCTTTAGGATTCTCTATGTATAGTATCATGTAATCTGCAAACAGTGATGGTTTTACTTCTTTTTTTCTGATTTGGATTCCTTTTATTTCTTTCTCTTCTCTGATTGCTGTGGCTAAAACTTCCAAAACTATGTTGAATAATAGTGGTGAGAGTGGGCAACCTTGTCTTTTTCCTGATCTTAGAGGAAATGGTGTCAGTTTTTCACCATTGAGAACAATGTTGGCCGTGGGTTTGTCATATATGGCCTTTATTATGTTGATGTAGGTTCCCTGTATGCCTACTTTCTGGAAAGTCTTTATCATAAATGGGTGTTGAATTTTGTCAAAAGCTTTTTCTGCATCTATTGAGAGTATTATCCTTCAAATTGTTAATATGGTGTATCACATTGATTGCTTTTGTGTATATTGAAGAATCCTTGCATTCATGGGATCATGATCATGGTGTATGATCCTTTAATGTGCTGTTGGATTCTGTTTGCTAGTATTTTGTTGAGGATTTTTGCATCTATGTTCATCAGTGGTATTGGCCTGTAATTTTCTTTTTTTGTGTGGCATCTTTGTCTGGTTTTGGTATCAAGGTGATGGTGGCCTCACAGAATGAGTTTGGGAGTGTTCCTCCCTCTGCTATATTTTGGAAGAGTTTGAGAAGGATAGGTGTTAGATCTTCTCTAAATGTTTGATAGAACTTGCCTGTGAAGCCATCTGGTCCTGGGCTTTTGTTTGCTGGAAGATTTTTCATCACAGTTTCAATTTCAGTGCTTGTGATTGGTCTGTTTATATTTTCTATTTCTTCCTGGTTCAGTCTCGGAAGGTTGTGCATTTCTAAGAATTTGTCCATTTCTTCCAGGTTGTCCGTTTTATTGGCATAGAGTTGCTTGTAGTAATCTCTCATGATCCTTTGTATTTCTGCAGTGTCAGTTGTTACTTCTCCTTTTTCTTTTGTAATTCTATTTATTTGAGTCTTCTCCCTTTTTTTCTTGATGAGTCTGGCTAATGGTTTATCAATTTTGTTTATCTTCTCAAAGAACCAACTTTTAGTTTTATTGATCTTTGCTATTGTTTTCTTTGTTTCTATTTCATTTATTTCTGCTCTGATCTTTATGATTTCTTTCCTTCTGCTAACTTTGGGGGTTTTTTGTTCTTTTTTCTCTAATTGCTTTAGGTGTAAGGTTAGGTTGTTTATTTGAGATGTTTCTTGTTTCTTGAGGTAGGATTATATTGCTATAATTTTCCCTCTTAGAACTGCGTTTGCTGCATCCCATAGGTTTTGGGTCATCGTGTTTTCATTGTCATTTGTTTCTAGGTATTTTTAAATTTCCTCTTTGATTTCTTCAGTGATCTCTTCGTTATTTAGTAGTATTGTTTAGCCTCCATGTGTTTGTATTTTTTACAGATTTTTTCCTGTAATTGATATCTAGTCTATAGCATTGTGGTTGGAAAAGATACTTGATATGATTTCAATTTTCTTAAATTTACCAAGGCTTGATTTGTGACCCAAGATATGATCTACCATGGAGAATGTTCCATGAGCACTTGAGAAGAAAGTGTAATCTGCTCTTTTTGGATGGAATGTCCTATAAATATCAGTTAAATCCATCTTGTTTAATGTGTCATGTAAAGTTTGTGTTTCCTTATTTATTTTCATTTAGTATGATCTGTCCATTGGTGAAAGTGGACTGTTAAAGTCCCCTACTATTACTGTGTTACTGTTGATTTCCCCTTTTATGGCTGTTAGCATTTGCCTTATGTATTGAGGTGCTCCTATGTTGGGTGCATAAATATTTACAATTGTTATATCTTCTTCTTGGATTGATCCCTTGATCATTATGTGGTGTCCTTCTTTGTCTCTTGTAATAGTCTTTATTTTAAAGTCTATTTTGTGTGGTATGAGAATTGCTACTCCAGCTTTCTTTTGATTTCCATTTGCATGGAATATCTTTTTCCATCCCCTCACTTTCAGTCTGTATGTGTCCCTAGGTCTGAAGTGGGTCTCTTGTAGACAGCATATGTATGGGTCTTGCTTTTGTATCCATTCAGCCAGTCTATGTCTTTTGGTTGGAGCATTTAATCCCTTTATATTTAAGGTAGCTATCGATATGTATGTTCCTATTACCATTTTCTTAATTGTTTTGGGTTTTTGGTAGCTCTTTTTCTTCTTTTGTGTTTCCTGCTTAGAGAAGTTCCTTTAGCATTTGTTGTAAAGCTGGTTTGGTGGTGCTGAATTCTCTTAACTTTTGCTTGTCTGTAAAGGTTTTAATTTCTCCGTCAAATCTGAATGAGATCCTTGCTGGGTAATCTTGGTTGTAGGTTTTTCCCTTTCATCACTTTAAATATGTCCTGCCACTCCTTTTTGGCTTGCAGAGTTTCTGCTGCAAGACCAGCTGTTAACCTTATGGGGATTCCCTTGTATGTTGTTTGTTGCTTTTTCCTTGCTGCTTTTAATACTTTTTCTCTGTATTTAATTTTTGATAGTTTGATTAATATGTGTCTTGGCATGTTTCTCCTTGGATTTATCCTGTATGGGACTCTCTGCGCTTCCTGGACTTGACTATTTCCTTCCGCATGTTAGGGAAGTTTTCAACTATAATCTCTTCAAATATTTTCTCAGACCCTTTTTTTTTTTTGTCTTCTTCATTTCGGACCCTGAAAATTCGTATGTTGGTGAGTTTAATGTTGTCCCAGAGGTCTCTGAGACTGTCCTCAATTCTTTTTATTCTTTTTTCTTTATTCTGCTCTGTGGTAGTTATTTCCACTATTTTATCTTCCACGTCACTTATCTGTTCTTCTGCCTCAGTTATTCTGCTATTGATTCCTTCTAGAGAATTTTTAATTTCATTTATTGTGTTGTTCCTCATTGTTTGCTTGCTCTTTAGTTCTTCTAGGTCCTTGTTAAACGTTTCTTGTATTTTCTCCATTCTATTTCCAAGATTTTGGATCATCTTTACTATCATTATTCTGAATTCTTTTTCAGGTAGACTGCCTATTTCCTCTTCATTTGTTTGGTCTGGTGTGTTTTTTACCTTGCTCCTTCATCTGCTGTGTATTTCTCTGTCTTCTCATTTTGCTTAACTTACTGTGTTTGGGGTCTCCATTTCGTAGGCTGCAGGTTCGTAGTTGCCGTTGTTTTTGGTGTCTGCTTCCAGTGGGTAAGGTTGGTTCAGTGGGTGTGTAGGCTTCCTGGTGGAGGGGACTGGTGCCTGTGTTCTGGTGGGTGGGGCTGGATCTTGTCTTTCTGGTGGGAAGGGCCACATCTGGCAGTGTGTTTTGGGGTATCTGTGAACTTAGTATGATTTTAGGTAGCCTTTCTGCTAATGGAGGGGGGTTGTGTTCCTGTCTTGCTAGTTGTTTGGCATGGCGCATCCAGCACTGGAGCTTGCTGGCCATTGGGTGGAGCTGGGTCTTAGTGTTTAGACAGAGATCTCTCGCCAATTGACATTACGTGGGGCCAGGAGGTCTCTGGTGGTCCAGTGTCCTGAACTCGGCTCTCCCACCTCGGAGGCTCAGGCCTGACACCAGGGCAGAGCACCAAGACCCCGTCAGCCACACGGCCAGGTATGTGGGGATTTTCTTGCCTTTTGGGAAGTCTGAGGTCTTCTGCTAGCGTTCAGTAGGTGTTCTGTAGTTGTTCCACATGTAGATGTATTTTTGATGTATTTGTGGGGAGGAAGGTGATCTCTATGTCATACTCCTCCGCCATCTTTCATCCCCCTACAATAGGAGACTCCACTGATGACGCCAACCTCCGCAAGAGCTAGAGGTGCAGAGGCATTTTTTCAGAGGGTTCGCAGCTTGCTTTTTTTCTTTTCTTTTCCTTTGTGCTTCGTCTAGTTTCACTTGTTCACAGGGTGCTTCATGCAGAGGCCTTGCACCCAGCACTTCAGATCAGAGTGCCTAGGGAGAAATGGCTGCACTGTCACCTCAGCTCGGCAGGCCGGGCCGTGATCGGAAGCGCTGCCCCTGACACTGCAACTCAAGATGGCGGTGGAAGGCCATGCACAGCCTGCCCATTTGTATATGGCATTCAAGGAGCAAATATCCCTCCCTGCCAGGTGAGGGAATGGGATGGGTAGTGGGGAAAAGAAGGGAATCCAAATTATTCTGATTCACTACACCCTAGAGATACCCAGACAAGGTCACTGTATGTCTTAGTCCATTCAACTTGCTATAACAGAATACCATAGACTGGGTGGATTATAAACAACAGAAATTTATTTCTCACAGTTCTGGAGGTTGGGAAGTCCAAGACAAGGTGCCAGTACATTTCAGTGTCTGGCGAGAGCCCACTTCCTGGTTCACAGCTGGCAGTCTTCTCATTGTGTCCTCACTTGGGGTAAGGGGCAAGAGAGCTCTCTGGGGTCTCTTTTATAAGGGCACTAATTCCACCTTCATGACCTAATCACCTCCCAAAGTCCCACCCCCCCAAATACCATCACATTGGGGATTAGGTTCCAACATAAGAATTTTGGGGGGACACAAACACTAAGTCTATTGCAACATACTTGAAAGTGTAAAAGAGGCTTACTTTCTTCCTAGGCTCCTCATTACTAAACCAAAGGTCAAAACCAGTAAGTACATTACTTATTGTGTTAAGACTGCATTGTAGTTTAATCTTGGTTCAAAGAGAATGGAACAGACTGATGTTTTAACGTCAGACTGGTAACAAGAAAATCTGGTGCCAAATATGAGTTTATTATAATCAGAAGTGGGATGGGAAGCAAAGAATTAACAGGAACACAAGTAACACATACGCCCCTAAATTTTCAGTTATCGCGTGATGAGTATATTTGTTGAAAGCAGTATTTCAGGAGGGCTACACCATATTTCAGGGCTATGTTAAGTAACAGAGTGAAGAGGAAGAGAAAGGAAATAGAATCTTACCAAGAAGGAAATGAGTCAAACAAAAGCAAAAAAAATCTCGAGAATACTTTTGAAGTAAATCTATTTAGAAACCTCAGAGTCCCTTAAACCTTTGGGGAGGAGAACCATAATCTGGTTTATCATTTACAGTTCTGAAACTTGGCCAAGTTCAGTGAGAACCACAGGATTGTGTGTGTGTGTGTGTGTGTGTGTGTGTGTGTGTGTGTATGTAGTATTACTGGAACATCAACTTGTCATTGAAAAAAACAACAAATTTCAATGGAACAAGAAAAAGATGATGTAAAATCAAATACTACAATATTCAGAAATCAACTGATTTCTAAATCAACTGTTTCTAGCTCCAACTGGAGATTATTACCTGTCCCAAGAATATTATTTAGACAATGAAAGTTGAGCCCAAAGATGTAACTCACATTATTGGTAGGGGTTTGTGAAGTGGCTTTTGATTCTTAACTCTTCATTTCAAAAACAATAGCAGTTTATCTAACAAAATTCTATTCATTTCCTCATGCTATAATTGTAGAAATTTTTCACTCTAAATTCCATTAATTATCATTAAATTAGTAGATTAAACTTTGTTGAGACCTTCTTTATTGAAATGTTTTTTCATCCAATTCTGCCACTTGTTAACTCAAAAGTCCATTATCCTTATCTCCACCTCCCCTAATTCTAGTAGTATCTATAGACCCCTAA
This sequence comes from Balaenoptera acutorostrata, assembly GCF_949987535.1. Classification (NCBI taxonomy): domain Eukaryota; kingdom Metazoa; phylum Chordata; class Mammalia; order Artiodactyla; family Balaenopteridae; genus Balaenoptera; species Balaenoptera acutorostrata. The sequence continues at coordinate 62,028,395 of NC_080075.1, forward strand.
CACTAGGCAAGTGCTACCTCAAGCTAACACATCCCATATAAAATTCATATAAAGGAAGGGACCTCCCGACCATCTCTCCCTGTCTTACATTATTTCAAAAATACTACTCAAGGCTCAATGGTACACATTTATTAAGGCCACTAGCAATTTTTTTTTTTTTAATTTTTAAAGAGATCATCGAACATTTGAGTTGATTATACTTGAACTGCAGAATCATGGAGTTATAGGCAACAGCCCTCTCTTTTTACCTCAGAGGTTAAACGACTTGCATCACACAGGTCAGTAAATAGAAGGCTTGCACCAGAACTCAGGTCTCACTCCCAGGTGAGTAATCCTGAGTGTGTGTACTATAAGATAAACACAAGTAACAGTGTCAGGTTCTTTACTGAAGGGAAAATGAGACTCAGCACTCTAAAATACCATTCATTTCCATAAGTTTCCAGGCTATTCCAGTTCTGTTCTAAATGAGTAGGAATTTGTACATCTTATAAAGAGAGCCAAATTTTCAAATAAGGGAATGAGACAAATGCAGCCGCATAGGAGGTACATGTGCTAAAAAAAGAATATGCCTCTCCTTATCTCAGAAACACTTCATATACATTTTCTTAGCTTGAGCAAGTCAAGCCAAATTTGATTAAGCACATTTCTACATATCACATGAGCCTACCACTAGTACAGAAGAGAGTGGAAACCAAAAGAAATGCCACATATTTCATGGTGTGATTCAGTTTCTTTCCAAATGACACTTCCTTTGAAAAGGCATAGATTTGAAATCTGCCTTTTGGAAAATGCTTCTTTTCAATTTTCAAATATAATTGTGATGTAATTGATCTAATCTGCATTTCAAAGCTTCTAGAGCTGAGCTTAACACCAAAACTAAGCATGAGATCTCCTTTTATGGACCAAAATAAAGAACAGTGTATTGAATTATTAGATAAGCTTTTGTTCTTTTCTTCAAATATTTGCATGAATTATTCAGGCCTTGTATGGATGGAGCTTTGAAATATTCAAATTCCTTGAAATATTTCATTATTTAAGGTTCATACTTATTAAATCCTGTAGGATGCACTTTTCCTGTGAAAGTGCACATTCAGTTCAGTTATTATTTCTTCAGTAGAGAGTGTATACAGAGCAGAGTCTCAGGTGATGGAGGAGATACAAAGATAAGCAAGAAAATCTTCAGAGATTTTTACCCACAGGGGGAATACAAAGCTATAAAATACTTGTAAACCACAAGTTATACAGTTTATAAAGAGAAAGAGATACCTTCCAGCCAGGGGCTAAAGGAAAAACTTCAGAGAGCATCTGGCATGTCAAATGGGCCCTGAAAGACCAACAGGAATTTCACAAGTAGGAGAGCCATGAAATGACGGGGCTGAGATCTCCACTTGACTCACGCTCTCAGTTTCATCTATGAAACCCCTTTTAGATCTGATAACCCATGCAGTCATCTTCCCAGCCATGATGCTAGCTCCTCTGGTCTACACCTTGATTTGGTCCCCCACCAGGCAAACACATTCTGACTATCCCAGGAGCCCCTTTTCTGAGGGCTGCTCCTACATTCCTTCTCCACAGATACTCCCTCATTCAGCAATTCTGGTCACAAGCACTAAAGAATCAGTGCAGAGCAGCAATCACAATCTCATCAGAACCCTTAATACATACCCATTCTTTCTCTCCCTTAAATCCTGCTTAGCGAAAGATGCAACCCAAATAGCTACAAATGCGGCCACGTTACCCCACACCCACTTCCAATGCATCCATGATACCCCAAACAGTAGTCCTTAACTTGGTGTGGAAAGCTTTTCTGTCCAGCTTCATTTATCTCCATTCTCCCTGGCTCACAGTGACTCTTTGTAGACCCCAACACACACACACACACACACACACACACACTCACTCACTCACTCACTCACTCACAGGCACCATGTTATATTTTGGTTTGCTTATGCTTCCCATTCTATCTGGAATACAAGCCTCTCTTCCCCGGGTTGTCAAAATAGGTTGTCCTACTCATCCTTTAAGTCTCAGCTCAAATGAATTTTTTTCTGTTGATAGTGTCTTGCTCTTTCTAATAGAAAAATTTAGCCTTTCTGGACTGAACCCACAGTGTGTGTGATCAATACAATACAACAGTCTTGATGTTTTGTCCATACAATAAAGGATTCTTCCTCCTCACTAGGGATAAGGTGGCAGGGAAGAAAGGTATGAATATTTATAAGTTAAGTCTTTTCTGGAAGGGAGTTTCCAGAATCATAAACTTTGACACAAACTCATCAAAATTCTGCCACTTTCAACTATCCTGCTTTGTTAGGAAAACACTGAAATGGTCTAAAAGAGGAATGCTAGGGGATCACAGCACATGTGTGAACAGTGCAATGGCAAGAAAGAGGAAATTTAAGGCAAGAGGATCAATAGAATGTGTAATTAACTGGCTCTAGAGAAAACAGGAGGAATCAAGGATGGGTATGACTTTGACCCTTAGAAACTAGGAGAAAGATAGTATCTGTGATGGAATTGGGAAGATTCAAAAAGGGAGGAAATTTGATGGAACAGCAAAACATCAAGTGGAACTACAACAGGCAGATGGATAGCTATAGAACTCAGGCAGAAAAAGTCCTGGGGTAAAGATAGGGACTCCATTTTAGAGATTACTGAAGACGTGAGAATGTGTAAGGGTAAAAGAGAGAGTGAAACCAGAGGTCAAAGGCCTTGGGGACATCTACAGTTACAAAATGAGGGGAGGAAGTGAAAGCAGTTTAAAAAAAGGAAGAGTCAGGGCTTCCCTGGTGGCGCAGTGATTAAGAATCCACCTGCCAATGCAGGGGACACAGGTTCCAGCCCTGGTCCAGGAAGATCCCACGTGCCGCGGAGCAACTAAGCCCATGCACCACAACTACTGAGCCTGCACTCTAGAGCCCGCGAGCCACAACTTCTGAGCCTGCGTGCCGCAACTACTGAAGCCTGCGTGCCTAGAGCCCGAGCTCTGCAACAAGAGAAGCCACTGCAATGAGAGGCCCACGCACCACAATGAGAAGTGGCCCCCGCTCGCCGCAACTAGAGAATGCCCGCGTGCAGCAACGAAGACCCAACAATGAAGACCCAATGCAGTCAAAAATAAAATAAATAAATAAACTTAAAAAAAAAAAAAGGAGGGGCTTCCCTGGTGGTGCAGTGGTTGAGAATCTGCCTGCCAATGCAGGGGACACGGGTTCGAGCCCTGGTCTGGGAAGATCCCACATGCCGCGGAGCAGCTGGGCCCGTGAGCCACTATTACTGAGCCTGCGCGTCTGGAGCCTGTGCTCCGCAACAAGAGAGGCCGCGATAGTGAGAGGCCCGCGCACTGCGATGAAGAGTGGCCCCCACTTGCCACAACTAGAGAAAGCCCTCACACAGAAACGAAGACCCAACACAACCATAAATAAATAAATAAATATTTAAAAAAAAAAAAAAAAAGGAAGAGTCAGAAGAGGTAGTGAACCAGGACAGTGGAGCACTATATTAGCCAAAGACAGAGAGGGGGAAAAGGAAGAGCGATTAACATTGTTGGATGCTACAGAGGAGTGAAGAAAAATGAGGACTGAAGGAAAAAGCCATCTAATTTGGTGACTGAGTAATCACACTGGTGACCTCAGAGAGAGCAGTTTCTCAGAGAAAGGTGGGAGGGGAGGAAGCTAGATCCCGAACGGTGGAGAGAGCAAATGGGAGTGGACTTACAGTGCTCTGAGGACCACTCTAATCCAAAATGATAGTGAAAACAGATGAAATATAAAATAGGAGAGATGTCAGACATGTTTACACTCAAAAACACCTCTGCTGCCCAGAAATGGAATGGAAATAATACAGTAAGTGGCCTAGAGCTGTAGACCTGCAGGATTCGGCCAAAAGCCAACAGATGCATTCAGGAACTGGACTCATGCAGGGTATTACGGGCTAAACATCTCCCGTGTGAGGCACCTGAAATCAAGGGCCGTACAGGGCTACCCCCTTGAAAGCAGCTGACTAGGGCTACGGGCTTGAACAAATTGACATGCCTAGGGAGGGTGGAAGCGTAAGGCACAGTGTCACAGCCAGAATTTGACTCTAGAGAAGGGATTGGATCTACAATGCTATAGGATAAGACCAAGGTCTGGCCTGGGAGTCCCAGGATTTAGATGGAGAAACCACAAAACTACTAAACAGGGAAGGTTGAGTTTGGAGGGACATAGGAAGGAAGGGAGGCAGGAAGGAAGGGATGGAGGGAGGAAACTAATGCTAAGAAAGCAAGCCAAAAGTAGAAGCAACAACATGGAGAAGAATTCACACCAGACAAAAAATGGAGGGGAAGGTTATAAGACTGAAGAAAAGAAATCAGAGATTTAAATATTGAAAATATTGATAGAGGTTTAAATATGGTAGTGGACAGCTCCTGTTTTCGCTCTACCCAGCATCTATTTCCCCTTCTTTTGATAACGGCATTCCAATTTTCCTTAGAGAACCAGTCTTACTTTCTGTCTATATGCATATTCTAACACACTGACTGAAATGATTGGTTCAGAGATGAGCATGTGACCAAATCAATGAATCAAAACCATCCTAGAATTTTTGCAGGTAGCAACAGGTAAACACTAAAAAGGAAGTTCTGGCTTTTGCTGAGAGAATATATGATGTAAGCCATCTTGGCACCACAGGGATATCCTGACTAGAAAATGGAGCCAAGGCAGAGGGAAGTACACTAGAGGGATAGAGAAAGCAAGACCAAGATCTAATGATATTATTTGATAACCTGGATCCAGACACATTGGCTTCTTATTAGTTAAGTGAGCCCATAAGTTTCCCTTTTTTGGTTAAGTTAATTTGAATTAGGTTTCTGTTATTCGTACCTAAAAGAATCCTGACAAAACAAATGAAGAGATGTAGTGGTTTCTACTTCCAGATAACATGATCAGTTACCTAGAAACCCAAGAAAATTAGCTGAAAAACTATTAGAACCAATGACGCAACATCAATAAGCAAAAAAAAAAAAAAAAAAAAAAAAGTCAGCAGACCAATTATTTTAAAAATAGAAAGTGTGATAAGGAGAAAAAAATAGGTTCCATTTACAACAGCGACAAAAACTAGAAAATAGCCACCAAAAATACTAATACGATATGTGCCAGAACTACAAGAAAAAGCTATGAAACCTAGATAAAGACCTGAATAGGAGGACTTAATGTTGTCAAGATAACAGTTGTCCCCAAATTATCCATAAATTCAATAGATTTCCAACAGAACAAAAATTGATCAATAGCTCAATGGAAAAAAAGAGAGAGCCCAGAAATGGGCCCATGTTTATAGGAATTTAGTATGTTATAAAGGTAGTATTTCAAAACAATAAGGGAAAGAATGGACTCTTCAATAAGTGATGTTAAAACAATTGGCTATTATTAGGAAAAAAATTAAGTGACTTTCTTTTTACCTCACATTATTAAAATAAACTCTAGATAGATTTGGGTGATAAAACAAAGATATTATCAAACTATTAAAAGAAAATATATAGAAGACCATGTTTCTGATCTTGGGGGTAGGGAAGATCTCCTGAAACAATATACAAAATGCAAAAGCCATAAAGAAAAGGATTGAAAAGGTTAAGAAACTTCACTTTATCAAAACTTTAAATCTGTTCAACAAAAGAAACCATAAATGAGATTAAAATTCTAGTGATAGACTGGGTGAGATCATGGTAACATACACAGCAAAGGACTTACTCTTACAGATCCTTAAAAAAAAGACAAACAAAATAGAAAATGGACAAAAAATATGAACAGGCAATTCACAAAAGAGGAAACGTGAATGGCAAACATTTGAAAAGATGCTCAGTCTCACCGTTTTAGGGGGAAATGCAAATAAAAGCATGAGGATACCATTTTCCACCTTTAATTGGCAATAAGTAAGAAAGACTGATATCAAGCACTGACAAGCATATTGGAATTGAGGTACTCTCTTAAACCACTGCTGGGAATATAAACTGGGCAAGCCTATTTGGAGAACAAATTGGGCAGTAGCCCTTCCAACTGTAGATGCATCAATCCTTTCACTCTGCAGTCTCACACCTTGGTATCTACTCTAGAGAAATACTTGCATGGGTGCAAGAAGGAAAGTGGTAAGAGGTTGTTCACTGAAGTACTATCTGTAGTAGTAAAAACCTAGAGCAACCTAAATAATCATCAAAAGAGGGACAGTTAGATAAATAGCGATGCATCTGAGTTATGTAAGAGTATGCAGCAGTCAAAAAGAATTAAAACACACTGACACAGAAAAATCTCCAAGAGGCATGGCTAAATTAAAAAGAAAAAAAGAAAAAAGAGCAAGTTGGAGAACAATCCACACTGTATGATACCATTCAGGTCAAAGCAAAATTCTCTCTCTTTCTAAATCTGTGTGTGTGTGTGTGTGTGTGTGTATACACACATATGTATAAAATATATAATATACAGATAAATAATACAGATATTTAAATATCTGAAAAGATGAAATGATACAGTCCAAAGTGAAATCTGTGTTGGCAGAAAGTAGAAACCTGAAATGGAGGTGAGAGGAGGGGTAGAAAGAAAAATTCTTTATTTACCTGTAGTGTGTGATTTTTTTTTTTTTTTTTTTTAAGATCCCTTGTAGCTCTATGAATGTAGGTCTTCACTCTGTTTAGGAAAAGACCCTCCCCTTTCTAAAGGCCTGCTCCAGATCAGGCATCTGCGTCTCTGTGCTGCATTCCTGGTGAAGCTGTGACTCAGCCCAGTGTGCTGCAAGCCAGGCCGGGGTGCAGAGATTCTGTGCTTCAGTCCTGGGTCAACATTCACCCAGACGGACCATGGGCAAATCAGTTTCAGTTCCCTTCTCACCACCAGCTCAGTTTGGAAGCAGGTACCTCACAATGTGGTGAGAACAAGGGTGCAAGCAAATCGCCACTCTACAAGCTGCCTCCCCCCATTCTCTCAGTGCCTCTGGCCTTGGCAGTGGGGAGGTGGAGATTTCAGGGAAAATGTCTGGGGACTTTGTGCACTGCTCACAGCAAAAGAGCAAGCTGAGAATACCACGGCTGGAAATTCTTTAGTGCAGTCAAGTGTTCCTTGCCCATCTGGTTGACTACACGCAATTTTTCTTGCACTTTTTTGGTAGTTGTAGGGCAGACAAAATAGCCCTTCACCACGAATAAAGCCCTTGGAGACATGATTTACAGACCACAAACACAGACTGAACTGGGAGGGGGGACCCAAATGCTGTGAACAATCTCCTTAGGAGAATGCCATAAATAAAAACCCTACTTAACGGTCAGGGGTGTCCTAAAAGGAGAGGAAGTCAGCATGTATGATAAAACAGCTGTGTAAATTACACAGCTTCCAGGGTACTACTAACCACATCATGCTACTTCCTAAACACTGGATTCCCTTCTCCCTCTCCTTCTCTACCCCAAAATAATCTAAAACAATCTTACAACAATTACTAAACTAGGGGAAAGGCAAACCACTCTGGGAAGGAAAAAATAGCAGCTGCTCTACATATCTTTTTCAGAGTTTGGCTAGGATTGTTGAAGTTATCTGTCATTTTCCTTTCTTCGTGGCTGCCTTGACAGCCCTTCAGGATTTCAGCTGGTTCCAAGCACCTCTCAGTAAAGATCATTCCAGAGAAGTTTCATATTCCTAAGATTCCTTACATCTCTCTTTCTTTAATTTAGGAAATGAGGTTGAAAAAGATGAAAAAACAGCCCCGATTTCACCATTTTCTATGCAAGGTTCTTGCAAAGCAAGCCGTGCCTCCCTTTCCAACAAGGACAGAGAGAGGCAGTTCTGATTGGGAAGTAGGCGGTAGGGCCTTTGGAGCAGCAGTAGGACTATGTGTCTTTGGAAAAGGCCCCAGCAGGCCCAAAGGCTGTTTGAAAACTTTTTGTAAAGGAGGGGAAGAAAAAACAGAAAAGCAGACTTCGGTGCACTCAGCCATTCAAAAAGCCTGTGTCTGCACCACGGACTTCATTCATTCACCAAATGTTTATCTTGCACCTATGCGGTGCCAGGCTCTGTTCTAGATGCTGAGAGTAGAGCAGTGAAGACAACCAAGTGTCTGATCCCTGTAGGGAGTTTCTGTGTGAGTGGGGATGGGGCTGATCTATGAAGAGAGCTCCAGGAAGCCCTTTCCCCTGTTTCCTCCCAGCTGGGTGCATGCTGGCCCCTCCCTTCTTTGGGTTCTGGAGTCCCTTCCTTCTGCTGCATCCTTGGTTTATTATTCCCTTCACCTTTCCCCTTTATAATCACTTGTCCCTTTGTAAACATCAAAGCAGGACCAGGGAGCTGATGAAAGTGAGGCCTGTGACTCATAGGAGGATGTTTTTCTCCTTCTCATTTATGCAACTCTCTTCTCAGGAGAACCTTTTTGTTATGAAGCTAGCTTGCCTCCTCTTTTTCAGAGATTCCTCATTTCAGCTCTGATTGTCAAAATCTACTCTCAACTTTCTGCTGGTGTTGCAACTCCCCTACCACTCACCGGGGCCCTCGGGGCACCCTGGCAATCGTTTCTTGTTTCCCTATGCAGCTTTTTTGGTTGTTGTTGTTTTCATCCTTCATTTAGATTGTTTCCCCCAAATCTCCATACTCCTCAGAGTTCCCTACCCATAGCCCACCCCAACCTCCCTGCTCACCCAGTAAGCTTCAACAGATGACAGTGCCCATACTTCACAGAGAACACAGAAACCAACAGAAGAGAACTCCCTCCATTTCCAGTCACCTGCTATAGACTGAATGTTTGTGTTCCCCCAAAACTCATATGCTGAAATCTAATCACCAGTGTGATGGTATCTGGAGGTGGAGTCTTCGGGAGGTGATTAGGTCATGAGGATGGAGCTGTCATCACTGGGATAAGTCCCCTAAAAGAGGCCCCAGAGAGCTCTCCTGCCCTTTTCCCCATGTAAGGACACAGTGAGGACCAAGAAGGGGGCTTTCACCAGTCACTGAACGTGCTGGCACCTTGATCTTGGACTTCCCAACCTCTAGAACGGTGAGAAATAAAATTCTGTTGTTTGTAATCCACCCAGTCTATGGTGTTCTGTTACAGCAGCCTGAAAGGACTAAGACACTAACTATGAAGTCATCTGCACCTGCACACATTGTTTCCACCCCTGCACAAAGAAACGGTCTCCTGCCATTTAAGGTGAGCCCCTGCACCAGAGCTTAGGACCACCCCATTTAACTTTCTCAGGGAGAGCACCCCATCAGTTATCCCTTCTTCACCTCGCTCTCCATTCCCTCCCCTCTGCCAGATCCTTTCCTCCAGCCTAACACAAAGCCCCTAGCCTTTGCTTCTATGAACTAAAAGCAGATCCAGAAACCAGCCAAGGATGAATATAAATAATAAAAAGAACCAGGACAGGGACTTCCCTGGTGGTGCAGTGGTTAAGAATCCGCCTGCCAATGCAGGGGACATGGGTTCGATCCCTGGTCCGGGAAGATCCCACATGCTGCAGAGCAACTAAGCCCGTGTGCCACAACTACTGAGCCTGTGCTCTAGAGCCCGCGAGCCACAACTACTGAGCCCACGTGCCACAGCTACTGGAGCCCGCTCTGCAACAAGAGAAGTCACCGAAATGACAAGCCCGCGCACCACAGTGAAGAGTAGCAACTAGAGAAAGCCCACACACAGCAACGAAGACCCAACACAGCCAAAAATTAATTAATTAATTAATTAAAAAAAAAAGAACCAGGACAGGATCTACATAAAGATACTGTTAACTGACTGTTGGATCTTTTGAAATCATCCTTTACTTCTCTCACCTTTTCGCTCATATTCTACTTTTTGGGATATTTATGAGCTCTATCTTCTAACCCTCCCAGTGAAACTTTTATTTTGCCAATCATATTTTCATTCCCAAGACTTCCTCATATTTCTGATCATTCTTTTTATCGCATCCTTGCTCTTGTTTTAGGTAGGTAATATCTTCTCAAGTTTCTGAAAGCGCTAATTAGAGATTGTTGGGTTTTTAAAAAAATAAATTTACTTCTGTTCCCTAAATTATTTCTCTGTCAGCCTTATGGGATCCTCATCTTACTAGGCATATACTGATGAGCATACACATTATACTGCTACTCCAGGTCACACTCCTGAACTCCAGATATTTCTCTTTAATTGCCTAATGAAAAACTCTACCTTGACATCCTAAGGGCACCTCAAACTGAACTCATATTTTCCTCCAAATAAATGTTTTTTCTTTCATCTCACTACACGGCACTACCATCCACTGTTACCTGAATGAGAAACCTAGGAGTAATTCTTGACTGGCCCTATTTTTCCTCACCTATATCCAATACATTAATTCCTGGTGATTCCATCTCTTTAATATCACTCAATGGTGTCCTAATGTTTTCTACTTTGTTGAACACACATAGGTGGTGTTAACTCCTGGCATCTCTCTGTGCCATTTAACCACTCTATCTCAGGGAAGGTGGACTGACCCATGATTTATCTGGGTGTCTTATTTCTGAGCCACTCTTCATCTTCTTGGCTGCTAGTTATAGGGGACAGACATTCTAATCTTCCAGGTATAGCATTCTCCAGAGGTGTCACAGGTTGGGTTCACTGGGAAGCAGGTTCTGAGACAGATATTAGTGTGCAGGAGGTAGTGCTTTTGGAATCAATACTTGGGGAAGGAAAGGGAAGGGAAGAAAAAAACAGGAAGGGAAAAAAAAGGATAGGATGGGAAGAACAGGAACAGGAAGGGAAGAGAAAGGAGCAAGATTGGGCAAAGGGAGAAGTTCAGCTGAGATTCAGTCTCAATAGAGGCCTCAGCTGACCTTAGGGGAGCTCCAAAGCTGGGATGACCTTTCAAAGTTGTCTCAAATTGGGGGTGGGGGACCAAAGCTTTCTATTCCTCACTGATCAGCCATTGGATGCCGGCCACCCCAAGGAGACATATCTGGGCTAGTGGGTTTTTTTAGCCAAGGCCCTCCCTAAAAACAGCTGCTAGCTGAGGGTAGAAGCAGCACTCCAGGCAGCCAGAGGAATAAGTCCTTTATTTCTGAAGAGGGATCCAGGTGGCACACCTCAACATTCACCTCAGAGAAGCCTGCCCTCATCTGGGGGTTTACTTAGCATCTCATCTGGCTCTCACACTAAGCTAAGACCTCTATGGTAGTTTTTTTCAGCAATAAATGGCATGTTTTGGAGTCCATCTGCCTATCTTTCTTTAAAAAAAATAAATTTATTTATTTATTTTCGGTTGTGTTGGGTCTTCGTTGCTGCGTGTGGGCTTTCTCTAGTTGCGGCGAGTGGGGGCTATGCTTCGTGGCGGTGCACGGGCTTCTCATTGTGGTGGCTTCTCTTGTTGCAGAGCACAGGCTCTAGGTGCGCGGGCTTCAGTAGTTGTGGAGCACAGGCTCAGTAGTTGTGGCTCACGGGCTCTAGAGCACGGGCTTAGTTGCTCCGTGGTATGTGGGATCTTCCTGGACTAGGGATCAAACCTGTGTCTCCTGCATTGGCAGGTAGATTCTTAACCACTGAGCCACCAGGGGAGTCTCTATCTGCCTATCTTTTGTTTCATTGCTTCACTTTCTCAGAGACCTAGGCTGAAACAAGGGATGCTATTTAAACTTAAGATAATTCTCAGTATTCTTCCTGCTACTCGATGGGATACGGCCAGTCTCAACGCCTTCCTAGACTACAGCTGTTTGCTATCTGGCCATCCTATCTCGATTGTTACCCCTCTCCAATTCTTTCTCCACACTTTAGCCAAAGGGAAATTCCAAAAGCACAAATCTGATCAGCTCACCCCTGCTTTCCCTTTGCCTTCAGAGATAAAGTCTAACCTTCTTAATGAGGCTGAGAAGGCCAACAAGATTTAATTTGAGCTCCCTTGTCTGTTCTGATTCTCTTAACACTCCCTTATCCCTCAGCTCTGTATCTGATGCTCCAGCAAGAGAAAAGTACTTGCAGTCTCCACCAGCAACCCAATGGTTTCTTGACTCTGTGCTTTTTAAATATTTCCTCAGATTAAAATGTATTGAACTGCTTCCTTGTCCATCTCTCTCATTTGAATATGAGCATCTTAGGAACAGAGACATTTCCTTGTTCTTACACTAGGCACTCAATAAATATTAAATGAAAGCGTGAATATATCTGGAAAGGATTTATGGCCTGTTACATGCTATTTATTAGCAAGGGCCACTGAACATGGAAAAATGTTCAACTTCACTAGTAAAAAGGTGCTCTGAAACAAGGAGATACAATTTTTCACTTAGAAATTGGCAGAGCTACTAACAATAATATTTGAGGCTAGCAAGGGTATGGTGAAATAAGCACTCTGATACACTGTGAATATCCGAAAAGCATTCTGGCAATATGTGACAAGTCTTAAGATGCTTAAGCCATGTACCCTAATAATTGCACATCTAGAAATCTATCCTATATAACCAGAGAGAGAAGTAAAATTTATGTGCAAAGGTATTCATCATTGTATGTTCTTCTATTATACTTGCACTCTTAAATTGTCCGTATATTCTAAATTGGGTCTGTTACAATTTAAAGATCGGCAAAACGTTAGTAAAATGCTGATAAGGTTAGAGTTGGGAGCCAGCCTCCAGGATAGCCTAATGATTCTTGCCTCCTGGTATTCACACGCTGTGTGGTTCCCTCTCACATTGTTCCAGAAGTAGTGTCATCACTTCTGCCATGCAACTTTCATGATAAGTTATAAAAGACTATATCATCCAAGTCAGCCTTTCTCTCAGATCACACGCTCTTGGGGAAAGCCAGCTGCCATGTCTCTCTCTATGAGGGGACACACGTGGCAAGACGTTGAGGCCTCTTTTTTTTTTTGGCCGCACTGTGTGGCTTAGTTCCCTGACCAGGGATTGAACCCAGGCCCCCTGCAGTGGAGTCCTAACCACTGGACCACCAGGGAAGTCCCCATTGTGGCTTCTTGATAAAACCACATGAGTAAACTTGGAAGCAGGCCCCTCCGCCTAAATCAAGCCTTCAGGTGACTGCAGCCCCAGCTGCCACTTCACTGCAAGCTTATGAGAGACCCTAAGCCAGAACCACACGGTTAAGCTCCGCCTGGATTCTTGGTCTAGAGAAGCTATGAGATAACAAATGTGTATTGTTTTAAGCTGCTGAATTTTGAGTAGGATGATCAACTGTCCAGGTTTCACCAGGACTGAGGGGTTTCCTGGGATATGGGACTTTCAATGCTAAAAGCAGGGAGGTCCTGGGCAAACTGGGACAGTTGGTTACACTAATATTTTTAAATACAACTTTATTCAGATATAATTCACATCCCATAAGTCACCTGTTGAAAGTTCAATGGTTTTAGTATATTTGGAGTTGTGCAACCATCACCGTAATCCAATTTTAGAACCTTATAAAGAAATCCTGAAAAAAAAAAAAAACAAAAAAAGAAATCCTGTACTCTTTAGCTATCATCCCCCAGTCTCCCCACTCCCCCCAGCCCTAGGCAACCACTAATCTACTTTCTGCTTCTAGACATCCTAGTTTTGAATAATTTATTATACAGCAGTAGGTAATTACTATAGGGTTATGGATAATGGGATAAACGATGCTTGCTTTTGCATTAGTCTCTTACCTCACACTTTACTGAATATTGCAAATTTTTTACAATAAGCATATTTTCATTTAATATAAGAGAAAAAGTAGTAGTATTCTGATTTACTGAAAGTATGATGTATGATTTCATGGAACTGTTGTTTGGGCCCACCCAGTATCCTTCTACTCCCTGTTCTTCTAGTAACAACACTACCCCTCTTCCTTAAAGAAGAGCCTTTCTCCAATTCCAGGTTGTTCTGATTTGGCTGCCAATCAAAGGACAAGGTGGATACTTGACTCAGGCCAGAATAATCAGATTTTCTCTCCCAATAATTTGAATCTTGAGTAGAGGCACAGGGGGAAAGAAGGTATTTAAAACTAGTCATCAGGAGGCAGAATCCTAGAGAATTTGTTGGGGAACTTCTGTTTCTGAAATCTCTGTAACCTTCCTGGTTCCTCTTCTTTCCTCTTGGGTATTCAGTAATTCCTTTGATTCTGTAAGTTACTCCTGTATGACTCCATAAGTCTCTTTTTTATTTAAGCTAGTTTCTGTTGCTTGCAACAAAAGAACTCTAACTGATCCAAATAATAGAAAAAATATTTCTGTTGTGCTGGGGCGGGGGTAGGGTGGCGGTTATCCCCTCCCCCCCCCAAAATACCCATAAATCTATCACTCTAACAGAAAAGTTTTTTGTTTTTTCATATTACCTATTGGTTCATTTTCACATAGTTAGAATAATGGTGTACCTATCATCTTATATTTTTCTACCTAACAGTGTACCTGCAAAAATTTTTAGTGTTTCTACAAAGTCTATTCATCATTTTAAATGTATGTTATTATCTTGTACTGGTATATAATAATTTATTAAATCTTGATCCACTGGTTGGATATTTGGATTGATTTTAGCTAGCAGACATATATTTAAAATGAACATTCTCACAGCAAGCTTTTTGCTTCTGTTGAATTATTTCTTTCCTTAGGATAAATTTACAAAATTGAAAAATGGATCTGCTATGGTATTATCCTTGTTCCTTTCATACATTTGATGTGTTGCTTTGTAAAGTGAAAGGTGCTTTTGTACTACAAGTAATTTTCTATTTTGAATATTTAGATTTCCATTTATAAGATATTCTTAGGTTGGGCAAATTCAGATAAATAGAATTTACTTAGTTCAAAATCTACATTATGACAGTTATACAAGTATTCATGTGATTGTAACTATTTAAATACACCTTTTTTTGAATATAACATACATAAGTAAAAATGGCACAGATCATAAGGGTAGAATCTCAGTGAATTTTCACAAAGTGAACACACCCATATATAACCAGTATGAAGATCAAAAAGGGCTACTGGCACTCTAGAAGCCCCCTTATGCTCCCACCCAATTATAACCTTCTGTCAGATAACCACAATCCTGATGTCTATTACCATAATTTAATCTCTTCTGTTTTTGAACTTTAAATAAATGCAGCCTTTTGTGTATGGTTTCCTTTACTCAACATTATGTTTATAAGATTCATCCATGTGTAGCATTAGTTCATTCATTCTCATTCTGTGTAGTATTGCATTGTGCAGATACACATCATTTATCTACTGTTGAATGGATATTTGGGTTGTTTGCAAATTTTGGTTCCTACAAACAGGACTAAAATTGTTGGGTCATGGGTTATGCACATATTCAGCTTTCTTAGAAACTGCCATATAGTTTCCCAAAGTGGTACCAATTTATATTCTCACCAGCTGTGTAGGACAGTTCCAGCTGCTTCACATCTTCTGACTTTGTGCTTTTTCACATGTTTGTTGGGCACTTGGATATTCTCTTTTTTGAAGTACCTGTTCAAATCTTTGACCAATTTTGGGGGGGGGTCAACTTTATTGAGATATGATTTTCATACAGTGAAATTCACCAATTTTAAGAATACAAGTCTATGAATTTTACAATGTATTCTATAATTGAATCATCATCATACTCATGATATAGTTCCCTTTTGTCCTCTGAAGTCAATTTCCTTCTCCCACCCCATGACTAGCAACACTGACATGTGTCCTGTCACTATACCTTTGTCTTTTCTATAATTTCATATAAATGGAATCATACAGAAAGGAATCTTTTGTGTCTGGCTTCTTTCACTGAGAATAATGTTTTTGAAATTCTATCCATGTCATTTTATGTATCAGTAGTTCATCAGGGTTTTTTTTAAGTGCTAAATAGTATTCCATTGTATAGATATGCCACAGTTTGTTTATCCATTCACCTGTTGATGGGACGTTTTGTTGTTTCCAGATTGGGTCATTATGAATAAAGTTGTGATGAACATTCAAGTACATATGTTTGTGAATACACGTTTTCATTTCTTTTAGGTAGATATATCGGAGCGTGATTGCTGGGTCCTATGGTAAATATATGTTTAACTTTATAAAAAAGTTATCCAATTTTTCCAAAATGACCATATCATTTACATTCCTACCAGAAGTATATGTGTGTTACAGTTGCTCCACGTCTTTGCCAACACTTGGTACTGTCAGTGTTGTTAATGTTAACCCTTCTAGCGGGTGTGTACTGGTATCTCATTGTGGTTTTAATTCCATTTCCTCGATGACTGATGATGTTGAGCATCTTTTCACGTGCTTATTGCCATTCACAAAATATTTATTCAAATCTTTTGCCCATGTCATAAATTGAGTTCTTCTACTTTAATTATGAGTTCTTACTGAACTGTAAGCATTCTTTTGTATTCTTGATACAAGTCCTTTATCAGGTATGTTTAATAAATATTGTCTTCCAATATGTGGTTTGAATTTTCATTTTCATAACAGTGACTGTACTTTTCTGTAAGTTTAAACTTATTTCAAAATAAAAGACTACCAAAAAGAGAATAAATTACTAGTTTGCTAAGAGTTTTAAATCATGAATGGATATTGAATTTCATGAAATTCCTTTTCCGTATCTATAACGATGATCATATACATTTTATTTTATTTATTTTTATTTATTATTTTAGATTTTTAAAATTTATTTATTTATTTTTGGCTGCGTTGGGTCTTTGTTGCTGTGTGGGCTTTCTCTAGTTGCAGCGAGCGGGGGCTACTCTTTGCTGAGGTGCGTGGGCTTCTCATTGCAGTGGCTTCTCTAGTTGCGGAGCACAGGCTCTAGGCGTGCAGGCTTCAACAGTTGCAGCACATGGGCTCAGTAGTTGTGGCTCATGGGCTCTAGAACACAGGCTCAGTAGTTGTGGTGCATGGGCTTAGTTGCTCCGCAGCACGTGGGATCTTCCCTGACCAAGGATCGAACCCGTGTATCCTGCACTGGCAGGCAGATTCTTAACCACTGCACCACCAGGGGAGTCCCTACATTTTATTTTATTAATTTGGTAAATAATAAGACTATCAATGTTAAATCAACCTTGAATGCTTGAAAGAAACACACATTTTATATATTATATATTACTGGATTTGTTTTGCTGATATTTAATTTAGAATTTTTTTCATCTCTGATAAGAGACAGACTGGTCTATAGTTTTCTTTTCTTATAATGACCTTAGGTTTGGGGATCAACATTTTATTGGCCTCATAAAATGAATTGGTATTTTTGTATTCTCTGAAAGAGTCTGTGCACTATTGTTGTCATTTCTTCCTTAAATATTTGGAAGAATTTAATGGTGAAGTCATAAGAATCTGGAGATTTAGTGTGTGAAGATTTTTAATCACTATTCAGTTTCTTTAGTAGATATAGAACTATTCAGGTGTTCTTTCTTTTTTTTTTTTTTTTGGTGTCACTTTTTGTATGTTGGGTTGTCTAGAAATTTCCCATTTCATCTAAATTTTCAAACTTACTGACTTTAAGTTGTCTAAAATAGTTTTACTTCAAGTTTGTGTTATCTGTAGGATCCACAGTGATGTCCCCCTTTACAAGCCTGATAGAGAATATGTACCCTATTTGGGGTTTTTTGTTTCTGCTTTGTATGTGTGTCAGTCTTGCTAGGGATCGGTCAGTTTTACTATTTCTTTTCATTGACTCTTCTCTACCGTACATTTTTTTTCATTAATTTTTTTCTCTTCACTCTACTATTCCTTTCTTTATACTTTTACTATTCCTTTCTTTATACTTTCTTCAGGTTTAACTGTTCTTTTCTAGGTTTTTGAGATGGATACTTAGGTAATTCTTGTTTAACACTATAAATTTCAGCCTTTAAAATTATAAATTTCTCACTAAACACAGTTTTAGCTGCATCTTAAAATTTTTGATGTCATATTTTCATCGTGATTTAGTTCAAAATATTTTCTAATTTCTACTGTGATTTTTTTCTTTGACTGATGAATTACTTAGAAATACATTGCTTAGGTTGTACGTGTTGGGGAATTTTGCAGTTGTTGGGTGCAATATTCCATATATATCCATCATGTCAATTTTGTAAGTCATGTTGTTTAAATGTTTTGTCTCCTGTTCTATCAGTTCCTGAGAGACGTGTTAAAAGCTCCTACTGTGATTATAGATTTGTCTATTTCTCCTTGAAATTTTGGCAATTTTTTTTTTTGCTTTATGTATTTTGTAGTATATTGCTAGTTGTGTGCAAAATTAGAATTGTTTTACCGTCCAGATGGGTTAATATTTTTATTATTGTTAAATATCACACTTTATTTCTAATAATGCTTCTATCTTTAAAGTCTACTTTATCTGTTATTTATAGCTATACAAGCTTTCTTTGGGCTAGTGTTTGCATAAAATGTCTTTCTATTCTTTTACTTTTAACTATTCTGTGTTATAATTTTAGATTGTTATTCTTGTATCTTTTGTACAAAGCACATATATTTTTAAAACCAGTATGACAATCTTTGTTCTTTAATAGAATATTGTGCCATTTATATTTATGGTAATTAATGACATATTGGGGTTAATAGCTAACATCTTACTATTTTGGTTTCTATTTATTTCACTTGTTACTTGCTCCTTCTTATCGTTTTTCTTGCCTTCCTTTGGCTTAATTGAGTGTTTTATTTATTATTATTCTGTATCCTCTCTTTTACTATTTATATATTGTTTATACATACTTTTACTATTCTCCTAATAGTAACCCTAGAGTTTACAACATGTACCCTTGACTTGTTTAACCTTAGTATAAGTTAATACTTTTACTACTGTTTTTTAAATAAATTTATTTATTTATTTTTGGCTGTGTTGGGTCTTTGTTGCTGCACGCGGGCTTTCTCTAGTTGCGGCAAGCAGGGGCTGCTCTTTGTTGCGGTGCGCGGGCTTCTCATTGTGGTGGCTTCTCTTGTTGAGGAGCACGGGCTCTAGGCACGTGGGCTTCAGTAGTTGTGGCTCGCGGGCTCTAGAGCGCAGGCTCAGTAGTTGTGGCGCAGGGGCTTAGTTGCTCTGCGGCATGTGAGAACTTCCCGGACCAGAGCTGGAACCTGTGTCCCCTGCAGTGGCAGGCAGATTCTTAACCACTGTGCCACTGGGGAAGTCCATACTTTTACTACTTCTGAGACAACATATCCTTGCTGGCATCCCCGTGGAGGTCTAAACCATTCTGATCTGTTATTTGGAAGTGGACATGGGTCTTCACCATTTATGGAAACTGACTCTTGTCTGGTTCTCTCCTCCTTCTGGGCTCAGGAGATCCAATTTCTCCTGAAGTCAAGCCATTCCCATTTTCTTAGAACCCTTCTCCTTCCAGATAACTGAGTCTTCTGTCTCCCAAAGACTTTAGAAAATCACCACATTTTAACCTTACCTCTAGAGAAGAGAAGGGAAAAGTACTTCTCATCTTTCCATGGCAAGCCCAGAGACAAGAAAACAAGATGTGATTTCTTAATCAACTGCCACACCTATTAATATTATTTCGATTTTGTGGCCTTGATTTAGAATGTAACCATAATTAATCACACTATTTCCATGGGAAATCAATTCCAAGTTATAAACACTTTTCATTTAGGGAACTTTGAGATCCCAACATATTCACTGGATATATTCTCTTTATAACAGCGTTTTTCTTGCTTCTCTTTAAGGAAAGGAAAAATTGCAGAGAGCAATGATAAGATTCATCATTAATATAAAAATACTCTGGTCACTGCTTTAAGGCTTTGCTTCAACATTAATGCCCACAAATGAGATGAACATGAGGGAATATATTATCTCTTACCAAACGGCAAGATATTTTCTTTGCCAGGACACAAATGACATAGAGATAGAGGTGGCAATAATTTTAAAGATATAACCTCCCTGAGGTACACTGTAGAGTTAAGAATACCGTCATAAATACAGATGTAGGTAAGGTTTAATTTAAGGAACTGTATTTTGGGTATTGTAGCACTTAGGCCAAAGAACCATGAGATAGTGGCCTGGTTTAATAAAACATTACAAAGGTCCATTAGGAAAACTCACCAGGGACAAAATCGGGGTAGTTTTGAAATAGACCATAGGAGCTGCTGCTTCTGCTAAAAGTAACCACACTGATTCCTAAATTTATCTCATTCTGTGATAACCGACTTTTCATTCTGAGGAGAGACAATGTAGTCCAGATCTCTTACCATTTCCTGTGCTCATCAGCTTTCATCCTGGGCCTAGTATAGACTAACCTTTTACTCTGAGGTGTCAGGTGAGGTGGTTGCCTCAAATACAAGCACTTTTTACAAGATAGACTAAGGGTAAATTGAACTCAAAGTAATTTTTTTTTTCTCCAAAATCCTTTCCTGATTCCATAGGTGGAAAACCTTTTGTTTTTTAGTTTTATCGGACCACCATTCCCATGTCTAGTCCAATAAATACTGGAATGAAGGCAGAATGATAACAAGGTAAATTTGTGTGTGTTTATGCAACATATCATGAGAGGAAATATTTTTTCAAAATAATTTGTAGGGGCTTACCTGATGGTGCAGTGGTTAGGAGTCTGCCTGCCAATGTAGGGGACACAGGTTCGAGCCCTGGTCCAGGAAGATCCCACATGTCGCAGAGCAACTAAGCCCGTGAGCCACAACTACTGAGCCTGTGCTCTAGAGCCCGCAAGCCACAACTACTGAAGCCCACACACCTGGAGCCCGTGCTCTGCAACAAGAGAAGCCACCGCAGTGAGAAGCCTACACACCGCAATGAAGAGTAGTCCCCACTTGCTGCAACTAGAGAAAACCCGCGTAGCAACGAAGACCCAATGCAGCCAAAAATAAATAAATTTATATAAAAATAAATAAATAATTTGTAAGTTTGGCCTAGGATTGTCTGAAAACTGGAAATAACTATAAAACAATTCAATAGTCATAAAATGAATTTTTAAACCTGCTTTTCCCCATAAGAGATTATCCACATTTAATCATTCAAGAGCTGATAATCCAGAATGTGCAATATACAAATCCGTTATTTCTTCTTTTCCCTTCTGCTGCCTGATTTTTGGTCATTTCACAGCTCATTAGTATTCTCTCTCTTGGAAAATAGAGGCAAGTGTAGCACAAACTAGTATTTTCAACTTTCTATGTAAAGGTTTTGTAGGAAGGGTTATGGTTTATATATCACTTTTCTTTAATAAGTATCTGGTTAGGCTCTACTGGGCACTGGCAAAGAATTAAAGACATTTAAGACATTGTCCCTGCTATTAAGGCTCTTACAATACAATTGGAGAAACAAGGTTTACGTATAAAGTCAAATATTAATGCAAGACAATATATATTTAAACAACAATATGAAAGAATCTGGTCATAAATACATAGTGTACAAGAGAGCTTTATAGATCTATCATGGTTTTGAAAAGGGAGAGCAATAATTTGAACTGACAAGATGGTCACAGAAATTCTCAGTAAGGTAGTGAGACTTGAGCTAGGTATCAAAGAATGGATGGAATTTTAGCATGGGCAAAAGAAAAAAAAAAGAAAATTCTGCACAAAGTAAAAAACACAAGAAAATCCCAGAATTCCAGGGTTCAAGGCCCACAGATACTTTTAAATGGAATATTCCAAGCATACAGAGTATAGAAAATAATATAACAACTTCTTTTGTCTTTCCCGCCCAGCTTTGTCACATATTTACTTTTTGCCATATTTGCTTTAGATCCACGTCTTTGTTTTTGTTTTTAAATACAGATTTGGCTAAAGGCTTCTACATAGTCTATCATTATCCTGTTTTCTCAGCAGAGGTAACAACTATCCTGAATTTGGTAATTTATCATAACCACAAATATTTTAAAATGTTATTACAAATGGAAATATGCAGTATTGTTTGATGTGTTTAAAGTTATGTAAACAGTAGCATACTTTATGTATCTTCTGCCACTTGGTTTTATTCACTCAATATTCTATTAGATGAGATTTATGCATATTCTAGTTCTAGTTCTAGTTCATTTATTTTAACTATAGTATTGTATTCCACTGTGTGATCATACACCAATTTACTTATCCATTCTCAGGTTGATGAACATTTAGGTTGTTTCCAATTATTTTCCTGTTATAGACCATGCTTCAATGAACATTCATTTACACGTCTCTTTATGCATTTGAGGGAGAGTTTCGTGTATACATGTAGAAATGGAATTGTTAGATTGTAAGATTGTAAGGGCATCTTTAGCTTTGATAATGAAAAATTGCCTTCCAACGTGGTTGTACCAGTTTATTCTCCTCCCCACAGTATACGAGATTTCCCATTTCTTCCTTACCTTTGCAACTCTGATGACTACATCATAGGCATGGAACTGGAGAGTACCCTGGAGTCAGTTCTTGCTATAAACTAGCACTCTGTGTAGGTGACGCTCAGCTTTGGATCACACCATGAACCTGCCCAGCCCCAGCTAAGACGGGATATCAAACCTCTGGGAGAGAACTGGAGAAGAGCAAAGAAAGGACTCGTTGAGTGGCTGAGGATTGGGAGCACATTTTATTAATTTTTGCAACCCCAATATCTAATATAACCTGAAACTCAGTAATTAAAGCTCAGTAGATGTTCAACTGACTGAATCTAATTATAAACCCTGATCTGTTTCTGATTTTCACTCCTCTAAGCTTCAATTTCCCCATCTGTAAACTAAGGACGATAATAAATGAAGGAGTCTTTCCAAAGATAAAATGAGACATAAATATGAAAATATTTATAAATGCTAAAAAGTAATGCAAATTAAGTTATATAAGATTTGAAAGCTGCTCCTGTGTCGTGACTTCTTACATATAACCAGATAATATTTTAGCAGTTTGAAAGTATTGGCAAATTTCTCATTGGCATTCTTCTTTTAACCTTAATTAATCCTGGGATCCCACCTACCTCAGACTCTGCTCAGGAACACATATAAAGATACACTGTAATCTTAAAAAGGTATTCCAATTCTTACTTGCAGCTCTCAAAGAGCACCTATGAGGAAACCATTCATGGTTACAGAGCCAGGCTTGAGTTCCATTCTATTCTCTCTAGTCCTAAAACACAAACTCTTTCTCTAGGACCCAGTTTATTGGGCTCTTGGTTATCTTCTCCCTTCTCTCTTTCTTCCAACACCTGAAAGGTTGATTTAGCTCCTTTCTGGCTAAATTATTCCCCTTGTCTTCCTCCTTCCCCACCATCACGTCTCCACTGTCCTTTCCTTAAATTCCACGTCACAAATATATCAAGCAAAGACAGGATGGAAAACACTGCCTGGGGAAGAATGGATACATATTCCTATCTTAATAAATTATTCCACAGCATAAATTCTTGTTATGGAAGTTACATTATTTTCACTTTAAATGTTTAAAAAACAAGGCCCAGAAACATTTTCTATTCCTTTTAAGTGGCCTTCACTAAAAAAAAAAAAAAAAAGATTTCTCACCATTGCTCTACACTCTCAGACTCTCACTTAGAGATCTCATTATTCTACCATCTTTATTTGTATGACTTAAATCTACACGTGATGATCTAATTTCCTCTTGCACTTTCTAAATCTATCACTATCTTTGCAATCGCTTCTCCTTAATGCCCTTTCATCTTCTCAAACATAAATATGCCTAAAAGTGAGCTCACATTCATTCCAAATTTAGCTTCCCCCCGAGACTTCCATATTTCCATCATTGGCATTTTAAGAAGCATGTTTCTTGGCCAGGTGTGGTATATCAGAAGAAGAGAATGGGGCCAGAGAGACTAATTAAGAGGCTTGTACCCCGTAGCAAAAACCAGACTGCACTCAGATTTGCAGACATGGTGTTTTGGATTTATTTGGAAGGACCAAAGAGGGCTCTTTTTAGGACAGAGGTAAGCCCTAAATATTGGCATCAGCAGTGTAAGAGAGTTATACTTTCAGGTATTGAAAGTTCATACAAACATTTTCAGATATTGATGCCCACTTAATGGTATTGATGTTGAGACAGAGAGAGAATGCCTGTACAGCTCCACACTTAGGCTTGAAAAGGACTATTCACAAATTTCATATAAGAGCTTAGCCAACTGTAAATGAAATACAAAGCAGTGGGGAAATTTTCATGAGTTTCCTTCCTTTTATTCCTTTTACAATGAGAACAATTATTCCATCAACACGTTTAAACTATTTCTGATGGCATCAGGTACTCAGCTGGGAAAGTTTATACTACCAGATGAGTCCTAATTTAAACACAATTTTTAAAAAAAGTATCTTAAGTAACCCAGATGATCAGATTCCAGACTGAAGCTTTGGCTCTAATGCTGAGAAGAGGCCCTGATCCAGTTGGGCTTTGCCATGAGCTCAGACCCAGGATGACCTATTTCCTGGGGCAGAGATCTGGGTCAGTTTAAGAAATGAGTCACCTTCACATCTGCCTTGAGCTATGAGCAGAGGGTAAGGAACAATGAAAAAATCCTGGCACATGTTATTTCAATTACTTAACTGGGCTTTTATTTCTGTTGTTATTTTTGTTTTTGTTTTGTCTGTTTTGATCAAGAAAAACTCCAGTCCAGGTTTAAACCGAATTCACAGATTTTTTTCTCCAAAGAGATGAACTTTTTAGATCTATGAGCAGATTGCTTTCCTAGAGGTTTTGTAGAGAGCAGGGGTTGGACTCCTCCTAAGGGAGTAATAGCAACTAGAATAAAGCTTCTAAAGAACAGGCCAGGGCTTCCCTGGTGGCGCAGTGGTTGAGAGTCTGCCTGCTAATGCAGGGGACACGGGTTCGAGCCCTGGTCTGGGAAGATCCCACATGCCGCGGAGCGGCTGGGCCCGTGAGCCACGGCTACTGAGCCTGCGCGTCTGGAGCCTGTGCCCTGCAGCGGGAGGGGCCGCGATAGTGAAAGGCCCGCGCACCGCGATGAAGAGCGGTCCCCGCACCGCGATGAAGAGTGGCCCCCACTTGCCGTAACCAGAGAAAGCCCTCGCACGAACTGAAGACCCAACACAGCCAAAAATAAATAAATAAATAAATAAAGTAGCTATAAAAAAAAATTAAAAAAAAAAAAAAGAACAGGCCAGTAGGCTAGCACTCTGGGCAGTAATCTACCCTGGAAACACAGTGTATGTAACTGCATTTGTTCTGGGTCAACTCGATCCGATCTGGCCCAACAGTGGCCTCACTCTGTATTTGGGAACTAGAGGACAGGGCAATACCCTTTAACTGAGGGCACCTAAGGGGAGTTTTAGGCTAGATGTTACATGAAAGGGAACCAGGGAAACACTGTGCTCTGACCTATCAGGGGATAAAAGGTGAATATAGCTAGGATTTTTATCGGTAGATTATCTCAGCATCTCTTGATCTCTCACCCAGACTGTATTCAGCCTGCCCTTCTTTACAATCCTTTAGTATTTTGTCTATGTTTCACAGAGCCTACACCCATCAAGGATTCGTTGGGTCTAAAAAGATATCAATCCCCTACAGTGCAGGCCCAAGAGCACCCCCTTGAAATCCTGGCTTCTCAAGAATATAGGAGGTTCTTGTCTATCGAGACAAGGTTCTTGTCTAACTTGTTTGTCTTTGCAAGATCTCACCTGATAGCAACACGGGGTAGGTGTACTCTTATGCCCTGTTTTGTTGGTGTGTTTTATCTGCTTGGTGATGAGAAGATGCTATTTGATCTGATAAACTGTTAGCAGGAATTTTACAGTAGGATCTATAAGATCAGGTTCTTGTCCCTGGCACTTTATGGCAATGGGGGTTCAAGAACACCTCTGATGATCTGATTCAGAGGGGAGCAAACATGTTTTTTGGAGATGTTACTTGATGGAGACTCAGGGGCCAGTTGTAGTTGAGGATTATATAATTATAGATTATAATCTGATCCCCTGGAGTTGGGCAGCACAGTGGCCCTGAGTTTGTTGCAACTATAAAAAGCTGAATCAAAGTTTGGGCTACGATATAGTGTTGAGATAATAGGTAGTTATAGTCTTCCTGTAGTCAATGCTGACCAGACTGCATGTGCAATACTGAGCTCAATGTTTAGTGCCAGAGTTTAGAAAGATATTAATACATTACATGGGTCCATATGAGGGGGGTCCAGATGAAATGTATGAAGATCATGATGTACGAGAAAGGCTGAAGGGGATCTGGCAGAATATAACTAAGAGGACACACGCTGGCAGGAGAGGAACTATGAACATCAATAGTTAGGTCAGCACTGACCTCCATGATGACAAATCTAATGATACTTTTATATGTCCCTCCTCAGTCTCTCTTTGGCATTTAACACACTTGATCATTCTCTTCTTAAAATTCCCTCCTTCTTTGCTTCATTGATACTAACTGTACTAATTCTGCAGATGGTAAAATTGAATTAGAAGTGCAAGAGACTTACTTGTGGAAATAGCTGGAAGGATGAAGAGGAATGGAGGAGTAAGAGGGATGCGTCTCAGACCGCAGAGCAGCTCTGAGAAAGGCTCAGTGAGGCCAATGAGGAGCTCAGAGCAAAGACTGCTCATTAGACGACACTGCATTACATATTCTCCCATCTTGTCTCCAGTCTTGCCATCTGCCTTCAATTCATTCTCCACCTGCAGCTAGCAGAACGTTTCTAAGGCACAAGTAAGATCATGCCACTGCTGTGCTGATAACCCATCAATAGCCCCCTTGTGTTCTCAAAAATCCAAATTATTTAACACAATTTACATGCCCCTTAATGGACTGGTCCCTGTTTACCACTCTAGCCTCATCTGTTATTCACCCCAAACAGAACTACTTTCACTTCTTTGAATGTAAACTTTCTACCCTCAGTATGGAATATACTTTCTTGCCTGGCTAATTCTCTAACTTGTCTTTTAAGTCTCAGCTTAGAGTTTCCTTCCTCTGCGAAGACTTCCATAACCTGCAAAGACTAGATTCGTTGCCCTCTTATGTGATCCTGGAAACTACGTAATAAAGGGCAGGTGGAATCTTGGTTGTGCATCTACAGAGGGCAGTGAAATATCACTTGGGTGCTAAATATTGGAAATGTAATAAAAGGGACAATGTTTATATATCAGAACTTCTCTCAGGGAATATACTACATGAAATAGAAAGGAATTCTATGATAAATAGTTTGGTGTGGGTGATAGTTTTCTAAAGGGACATGATAAGCAAACATTTTCAATCTAGTCACTACCTTCACCCCCCAGCCCAACCATAGGCATTTGGAAATGCTGTTGATGTCAGTATGGCTGGGAGCAGTACTGATGGCGGGGCAGGGATGTTATAATGCTTGGGGACAGTCCCATGCAAGCAAGGACTACCCAAAATGCTAATGAAACCTCCACTGAGAAACACTGTGCTAGGACGTACGCAAGTCTGGAAGCAGAGCTGAATTGCTCAGAATAACAGAGAGGAAGCTGAGAGCTGACACCTGAGGACTTCCATCTCCACCCACTCCCCATGCAGGGTTCCACCTCACCTGTAAATAAATGCTGAGTACATGCTTTAAAAAATATCCATTTACTATCTTAAAAAAATTAAAGAAATTAAGACATTCATTTAAAGAAATTAAAAATAAATATAGGTTGAAAAAGAACCAAATTATTAGCCCGAGTGGCATCTAGTATCTTCTTCTTGCTTTGCGTCTCTGAACCTCAGTACTTATCTCACTGTCAAGAAATTATCTGAGAACTTGTCTGTAGCCCCAACTTTAGTTCAGGGACCTATTGCATTGCCAGAACCTAATATATGTTTGGCACCTAACAGATGCTCAACAAACATTTCTGAACTATGGCTCTCCAAATTTAAAAATTAGCCCTGAAATTTTTTCTAAGTTTCAACCCTAGTTTTTATTAGTGATAAATGTAAAATTTATCACTTATTCCACATTTCTATTTGAGCACCTCTAATTTAACAGATACAAAACAGAATCATCTATTTTGATCCAGTGTTATAACCCTCCCCCAAATAACCCCAGTTCCTCTTATTATGGCAAATGCTATCACCTTTTTGGGATCTTCCCAATTGTCTAAGCCAGAAACCTGCTTGTCATCCATGTCACTGTCTGCTTCCTCACCGTCCAATTATTTCCTGGTTTCCTTCCCTTTTCTCCATCCTAGGCCTCCCTGGCCTTAATTCAAGGTCTCTTATGTTATTGCATTTGCTTCCTAAATCATATCTCCATCCCCATCCTCATGACTGTCAGCCTTTAAAACATTCTAAAATGTACTCAAAATAACAGTAATTAATACTTTGTGGGATTACTGTGGTACCAGGTACCGCTGACTTTTACACGTATTTTCTTTTCGACTCTTCGTAATAGCCCCAGTTTGAAATAACTTCCCAAGGTTGTTCAGTAAGGAGACAGAGACAAGATCTGAACCCAGGTAGCCAGGCTCAGAGCTGTGTTAGGCTAGGTTATATAACCTCATGGAACTTTCTGCCATATTGTTTCACAGACATGTTTGAGTCTGATTCTTCTCCCCTGGCAGATGGCCTGGTTGTAATGAGTCTTTTCTGATTGAAGTTTGGCTCAGTATTCCTTTCCCAGAGCTGGTGGTATACTGAAAATGTGAATGGTGGCTATACGGTCAATAAACCAAAGAAGTGGATCCAATGGGTTATTAGACAAGAGGTCTTGAGGATGAAACTGAAAGCTGCGGTGGAGACCAAGGAATTTCTAAGCCACACATGCACGAGGGATGGGCTAACAGAAAGGTGGTCTGGGTATGGTGGCAACTGCTACTGTCCATCTTAGCCTTATGTGCTCCCTACTGTGTGATGCTTACGTGGCTGGATGCTTTAAGGGCCTGGGGCTAAGTGGCCAGCCTGGAGTGTACCACCTCCCCCCAGTTTGTCTGGCAAACTGAAATATTTTTCAAAATTTACTTTAGCATCATTCCTACATCTTCCTGTCTACATTTAGGTCCCTCCTTTGTTCTTCTCACAGTGTTTTGTGAAACTGCAAATTCCTTGAGGTCAGGCACCCTGGCTTTTCTTCTTTGTACTCCACACCACTAGAATCTAATAATCACTGACTCCAATTGAGTAACAGGGAGGCAGACTTTGGCTTAGCATAAGAGAAATTTTTTAAAGTATACTTTAACTACAGGCTAGTGGCTAAGAGCTTGGCCTTTGTGTCTTACTACCTCTATTCAAATTTCAGCTTTCTTTATTACCTTGAGCAGCTTAATCTGTCTGTGCCTCAAAAAATGGAGATAATAATATCTATGTCATCAAGTTGTTGTGAGAATTAAATGAGATAACACATGGAAAGTACTTGGCTCAGTTCTTGGCACCCTGTAAGCACTTGGTAATTTTAGATATTATTTTTTTATTATTGTTATGATTATTCACTAGCACTATCTTATACTGAAGCAGGGTACTTTGGAAGCAGCGAGTTCCCTTTTACTGAAGGTATTCAAGCAGCAGTAAATCCAGGAGAGATGCTGTAGAAGCAGTTTAGGACTTCTAAGGATGCTTCTAATCATAGAAGAGGGAAGTTATTTCTCTGATTCAAAGAAAGTGTGATCATTAGTGTTACTTCTAGTGAAGCTGAGGAGTGTTAGAATAGAAAAAAAGATCAGATTTGGCTGTATGTATATATTACAAACAGCAAAATATTTTAGTTTTTGTTGATTGCAAAAGCCCTTTTATTTATGTTGTAACCCATACGGCAAATCAGGCCCTTACATGCAAATCCATGTCTTTTCAAAAGGGCTAGCTTGGCCTTGCCAAAATGGAACAAACAAAACTTTAAAGACTGTTTCAGCCCTACTGAAATGTCTTTTCCCTTTGAAAGAAGTCTATTAGTGATGCAAATGCAAAGTTATCTGCAGAGATGATAATCCTCGAAAACAAAACAGTGAAACCATTAGAACGTTCTTGTGCAGCATTCAATCCTGGGAATTTGGCTTTCCAGCATTAAAAAGGCAGAAAAAGAGAGCAGAACTGGTTCCTATTTGAGATAGTTTATTAGGTCTGCTTATCTGAACCCTGGGCTAATTATCCTCATGTTTGGCTTAAGGAGGCCAAACAATTCTCCAAAAGTGGACAGGCTGAAGGAAGGCTTGCCTCTGGGCAAGTGCCTTTAACAGGCAAAAAACAGGGTCCTTAGCCATGGAATAATATTTATAGTCAGGAGTTTAATTCTCAAGATACCAGAGTCTTAAGGTCGATCCATCTAGAAGAAACCCAATGATAAGCATTCATAGGGCAGCAGTGTAAGTAATATGCTCCTAGTACTGATGCTTTAAAATAATTAAAAACTAGATAATTGAAAGTCTACTTGTATAGGTGAAGAGATGGTCATTTTCCAACATCTTTTAGTCAACAGATAGGGCAAACAACTTCTTTGAGAATTTAGTAAACATGCAATCTTACTGTAGGCAGAGATGGAAAAGATAAAAATGTACGAGGCAGTTAACTGTAAATACTTCGCTTGACTATTGTTTGATTACACTTATTTTATATTTAACAAGTTTGATAAGACCTAGTTTTTCGGGAAGCCACGAGGCCTTAGGGAATATTAACGGTCAGAAGGTGTGGTGCCTAAGGGTATTAGGAAACAGCTTCTGAAGCAAAACTCCAAAGCGGTATTGCTGAAGTGGCCATCACCTACTTACTCGATTAAAGCTTTTCGAAATGCCTAGTGGGCAGTTTATTGAGAACAGAAAATTAGCCCTTCATACCCACAGGCTTTCTTGGACAGATAATAAGAGTTGAAGCTGGTGTCCACATACATGGGATGCAAGGCTTGCAATCTGGGTCTGAAGCAGGGTGGGGCTTTGGGTAGTTAAGCTGTAGAGCTTGCGGACCATCACGGGTTGACATTTCAGGTATGAAAATGGATCTCGTCCACGCTTCACCCTTCACCCCCACCCCACCTCTCCTTTGCAAGGTTGCTAGACAGCTTGCTGGTCCCCTCCCCCTTCTTTGATAATCCAGACGCCTCTGGTGAAGGGCAAGCACTGCTTTAGTTCTGGCCTCTGGCTGCCTCCCACGCCCTCCACGCGGAAGGGCTGGCGGCCGTTTGGCGTGTTTTTCCTCCAGAGCTTCCCACGGCCTACCCACTCCACACGCCTCCCTGGCCGCCCTCCTGACCTGTCCATTTTTGCACCCTGGCAGGTCAACTCCAAGGGCCCGAGTGTCAGGGGTCACAGCAAGCACAGGCTCACTTTTTTCAGGGGATTTCCTCAGGACAACAACCCCTTCCCCGCAATCCCAGAAAGTCTGTGGGACTCGGCTGTGTCCTATGTACAGTTGCTTCTAAAAAAAAAGTTCGGGACACGGACCGTCTTGCAAATTAAAACTATACTACCTGCTTAGGATGGGGACCTGATGCGGCGACGTCAGACTTTGTCGCTGGGGAAATGAGAAGCGAATAGGAGCTCCTTTCTGCCTGACCCCCTCCGCGGTCCCGGGGGCAGGCGAGCCTTTTCTGGCACGGCACAGTGGCGGTCGCGCGCGGGTAGCTCGCGCGGGGAAGCCGCGGCCGTTTTGGCCGAGTAGGGCCCGTGGGCCGGGCCTCGCCAGGCAAGCGCGCAGAACCGGAGCGCGCACGGGGGGAGCCGCGCGCAGGGCGGGGAGCGCTCCCTCCGGGCTCGCGGCTGCGCAGTCGGGCGGGAGCCGGGAAAGGGGAGGAGGGTGGAGGAGCCGGAGTAAGGGGAGGGGGAGGAGCGGCGAAGGCGGAAGCCATGTTGGAGTTTCACCCCGAGCGAGGGGCTGCGAGCGTCCTCGGCTCCGTGTGGGTGTGACCCGGGTTCGGCGCCGCGGCGGGCTGCGGGGGGCGGGGACGGTTAGGCCGGTCGTCGTCGTCCGCGGCGGCGGCCGCAGCGTGGAGCCGGGCGATTGTGACCGCCGGGGGAGCAGGGGGCCCGCCGCGGCTCCCACTCTCCGTGTGGCCCCCTGAGCGCCCCCCCTCCCCTGCCCGGGAGGGAGGCGGGGGGCACCCGGGGCCCGCCATGAACCCCTGCTTCGATCTGTCCCGCCGGAACCCTCAGGAGGACTTCGAGCTGATTCAGCGCATCGGCAGCGGCACCTACGGCGACGTCTACAAGGTGAGGGCGAGGGGCCGCGCGCCGCTGAGGCCGTGGGGCGCTGACCCGCCGTGGGGAGGGCGGAGGGCGCCGGCGAGTCGGGACGCCCGAGTCCGCGCTGCCTGTCGGCGGGAGACGCTGGCGCCCGGGAGCGGTGGGCGAGGAGGAGCGGCGGGTGCCCAGGGCTCCGCGACCGTGCAGAGAACAAAGGGCCAAACGTTTAACCCCGAGACCTCCGGGTCCTTACCTGAGCCTCCCCCGGACGCGCATTTCCCGGGAAGCGCTGAACGGCGGCGGCCACTCTGCTCCTCTCCGCGCGGAGAGGGTCTGCGCGTTTGTTGCATTGGCAGGGTCAGTGCGACGAGCCGGACGGCAGGGGTTTGGCTTATGTCAAACCTGCATGCTCTCCACGGACCTGGGATTGTCCGCGGTGGGTTGGCAACTGCTGCCCACCAGGCCCGGCGATAGTCATTTCACTGGGCAGCGTCCATCGACAGCCCCTCAACCTTTAGCCCCTTAGCATCCGCATACCAGTTTCTTTTAATTTTCCAAGTAATGACTTTCTTTTGTAAAAGAGATCTGGTTAGCATGACTTCTTTCTTCTTTCCTCCCTTCCTCCCTTCCTCCCTTCCTCTCTCCCCCTCTCCCTTTCTTTCTCTTTTTTTCATTCTTTCTTTCTTTCCCTCCCTCCCCTCCCTTTCCTTCTTTTTTTCTTTCGAAAGAGCAACTTTTTCTCCAACTCGAATTGGACTGTGATGCCT
This sequence comes from Balaenoptera acutorostrata, assembly GCF_949987535.1. Lineage (NCBI taxonomy): Eukaryota > Metazoa > Chordata > Mammalia > Artiodactyla > Balaenopteridae > Balaenoptera > Balaenoptera acutorostrata. Next base: position 62,061,022 of record NC_080075.1, read on the forward strand.
TATTAAACTTGTTTTTGTCAGTGACACATAGGATTCAGCTTTTTTTTTTTTATAAGTGAATTGAATACTTAGGAAAGGTACTGGTTTGGCAACGTTAGAATTCAAAGCCCATTAGTAGCACAGCATTCCTGTTGTAGAGGGACCACTTCTAAATGTGGCAGATAAATCATGCTTCTCTGGCCAGCTCAACTCTTGGCCTCACAGAGACTGCCAAGAAGAGCAGGCTTGTGCCAAATGTGGCAACAGTCTTGATTTGGTTGTGTATCTTCTTACTGGTAACTGAAGTGGAGCTCCGCCTGTTTCACATAACACCTGAGGATGCACAAAGAAACTTAACTTTACTTTGGAAAGTTGAGCCTTAACTTTATTTTGCCCACCTTTAAGCAGTAGGTTTTTACTTTTACTTCACTTGTAATGCATATGGTAACTTAGATATTTAATACAGTGCAGCCAGTATTCTGCATTAGTCTTGTGGATGATGTGCTTTCCATCATCAGTTATATCACCACTTTTCTCCATAGACAACACAGGTGTCTATGTTGTCACCTATGTGACACACCTACTGTGTATAAGGTACTGTGTATCTATCTAAGCACTTGGGTTGTAGCGCTAAAAGAGAGACATGTTCCCAAGTCTTGTTTATATTTTTTGGACAAGAACAACATTAAACAACCATTTAAATAATTATTGAGTTTTCTTTCGTGCTGCAGAGAAGAGAGGATTAGGATTAGGGTTAGGAGAGTGTATAACAGGAGGATTTCATTTCCTCTGGGGAGTCAGAGGCATTGGGGAGAGGGAATTATGCCAGATAGAGGAAGCATGATCTGTGCAGGCTTGGAGGCCCCAAGGAACAGGGTGAGGATTTGAAAGAAGGCCTATGTGGCCTCAGTAGCCAGAGAGGGAGGATGACCCTAGATCATGCGGGCCTCTTTGGTCTTGTAAGGAGGTGGGACTTCTCCTTAGGACAATAAAGAGCCATTGCAGGGTTTTAAGTAGGAGAGTGAAATTAGACTTGGATTTTTACAAGCTTTACCTACTGCAGTGTGGGGAGTGGAGATGGGGGGCAGAGGTAAAGAGCAGTTAGGAGGCCATTGTAAGCATAACCATTACGGTATTGTGCTTGGAATTTGGAATTTGTAGTGATTGTGAAAGGTGAAGTGAGTGAATCCAGGTAGCTTAGAGTTGGTTAAGGGAGTCTGATTAGGGCTCCCCTGATGGCACAATGGTTAAGAATCCGCCTGCCAGTGCAGGGGACACAGGTTCGAGCCCTGGTCTGGGAAGATCCCACATGCCAGGGAGCAACTAAGCCCGTGCACCACAACTACTAAGCCTGCACTCTAGAACCCGCGAGCCACAACTACTGAGCCCACGTGGCACAGCTACTGAGCCCGCGTGCCTAGAGCCCGTGCTCCTCAACAAGAGAAGCCACCACAATGAGAAGCCTGCGCACTGCAACGAAGAGTAGCCCCCGCTCACCACAACTAGAGAAAGCCTGCACACAGCAACGAAGACCCAACACAGCCAAAAAATAATAATAATAAATAAATAAATTTTTAAAAAAGGGAGTCTGGTTATATTGAGATGAAAAGTTAACTGAAACTTTGCTAATGTGTCAGACTTAGGTGGCAGTGTAGACAGTAAGTTCTTTTTCAGTTCTTTACAAGAATAATTGGCCATGTATTTACTATATTTAGAAAAAACAGCTGGTAGTTAAGCCACATGATTAAAACGTAAAAAAATTAAGGCCTGTAATTTCCTAAGGACATCTAAGTGCAGTGCAGGTATAAGTTGATTAATCTTGTCATCTGTTTAAAATAATGATAATGGAAACTAACATTTATAGAGTGCTTATTACTTGCCAGGCACTGATCGAAGACTTCTCCATGTATTACCTCAATCCTTACAACAGCCCAATGAAAGAGATGCTGTTATTAAGTCCATTTTGCATCAGAAGAAACTAAGGCACAGGGAAGTTACAGTAACTTGCCAAGGTTCATAGGTGGCAAAGCCAAAATGTGAACCAGTTTGCTCTAGCTACTGTGTCCTTAACCAGCATATGGGCAGATAATGTATTATCGAATTTCCAGTGGGGAAACAGAGGCACACACTTAGTTTAGCAGGTTAGTTGCAGCCACACTCTGAGTTAGAGTGGACCTTTAAGTAGTAGTTAGAATACCTAACTCCTGCTGTGCAGCCAGGCCTCACTGTTTTTGTGGAGTCTGCCAAGTGGACATCAGATAATAGATGCTTGATCCCTGCCTGCCAGACTCTTCTAATATCAGGGGCCCAAAGCAGAGAAACTCTGTGTGGTTTTTGGCATCATATCCCGTTTGCTGAATGACCCAAAGCTTAAACTATTTGTATTTTTGTCTGTACATAGTCATGTTCATGCTATAAAGATAACAGATTTTTTTGTAGTTTGCTGTTTTCGATTTTCATTATTTATACAAATGGTGTTGATTAGGGAGGAGTGCCTTAAAGAATTTTTTTCAAAAGCCAGTATATATAATTTGCTCCTTAATTTGTCAGTATTTAGGTGCTAAAAATGGAATGATACGATTAAGTAAATAAGTTAGAGGCCTAATTATTTATAGTCATTCTTAAAAGGTTGGTGTTTTAAGGGATTTTTATTTTGAAAACTATATCCTATGCAGTGTAATAATATGCTTATTATATTTAAGGTGGCATGGTTTAGTTAAAAAGTATTGAGCTAGGATGTGGAAGATCTAGAATTTATTAGCTCTTTGGCCTTATAAAATCACTTAGCCTCTCAGAGCTGTTTTGTTGTGAAGGTATTATTACCATCATATGCCCTTCTGTTTATGGTGTTGACTTGTTTCACTCAACAAATACGTTTTAATTTTTTTGAGGCCAAAAAAATGCAAATATACATTTCCTCTGCACTGTCTTAAAGTACATGAAAATATAGTTTGAAAAGAAAAGTCTTACGTACTTTTAAATGTCCTGTAACTCTGGGTTTTATCTGTCAGATGAACTATCTGTAGCAGGAGTTACTTAGGGACTTGGGAGTTGACAGCTAGAAAGGGCTCTGTGGTTGAGCCTCAGGGGGCCCATGAAACCCTTGGAAATTTATAGGCTTAATGTTGTATGTGTCTGTGTTTTTCTGGAGAGATGGCTTTTGGTATTCATTACATTCTCAAAGAGTTCCATGATCCCAAAAAAGAAGAGAATGAATGATCTATAGGTTTGTCACTTGAAAGCGATTACTTGGAGAAGTTAGGTCTTTGTATACCATATCACATTATCAACATTTATCAATATTAGTATGATTTTCACATGCATTATGCTATTTTCTCTCAGGCAGTTATCCAGTTTAATTTGTATTATTCCTACCCTTAGAGTCTTCATTTCCAGATGTTTTTCTATATTTATTGCTAGAGAGACGATACTAAAGCTAGAGATAGGGTAAGGCAGGGTTGTTTTGAAGTACTGGTCTTCATGTGTTTCTCAGGGAATATCTCATCTGGTCTTGTGGCGTTAGCCTTGTCCCTGTGAACGACTCCCAGATGCCTCCAGCTTGTGCCTTCTGAGTTCTAGCCCATTATCTCCAGCTGACAAATGGAGACAATGTCAAAAGCCCCAGTAGTGTCAGTTTGCTAAGGCTTGAAGCCTTGGAATCATCTTCTACTTCCAGAGTGGACTTCATAAGCATTTTCCAAACTGTGACCAGGGAACTTCCCTGGCAGTCCAGTGGTTAGGACTCTGCACTTCCACTGCAGGGGGCACGGGTTCGATCCCTGGTCGGGGAACTAAAAAGATCCTGCATGCTGTGGGATGCAGGCAAACAAACAAACAAACAAAAAACTGTGACCAGGGTGCTCCAGGGAAAGCAGTACTATGAGTGTATCAGAGACCGAGAAGTCCTATGGTAAAGAAACCTGGTAAACTTTGCTTAACCCAGCAAACTCCAAAGTTACTTGACGATGGGATTCTTCTCTGTAATACTGAGTGCTTGTCCTTAGAACTGGTGTCTTGTAGAAGATGCTTTGGAAATGTTGATATTGATTTTATCTGTGTGTGTTTGGAAGCCATTCCCTCTGAAGCAGAGGCTATAATGTGGCTAAGCTCCAAGGTAGCATTCACATGGTGAACTGTGTAAAGAGAGACTCTGAAAGCTGACAGGAGAAAAATTGAAGGTTGGACAGTGAAATCAGGAAATTAATTTGTATGTTCAAGTGTTTAGTGAATTATGTGTTGACTTGTTTGTAACTCTGCGTCTTTCATGGTATTCTGATTAATATCATCAAACACTAATTCTTTCATTATAGTCAGGATTTATAAGAACTTTTCTGGAAAACTCAGTTCTGAAACCTCGCCTCTTGTGAGGGACATGAAGACTTTAAGCATTTAGAAAAGAACAGCTGAAGGAAAATAAAACATGTGTATCCGGATTATGCCCGTTTTTACTTTCATGGAGGACAAAGTCTAGAGGGATCAGAGGAAGTGGTCCTAAACTTCAGAATGATTGTTTGAGTATTTAAGGTAAATTAAGGTAGAGTTTCCGCATATCAGTAGTTATTTGAGGTGGAAAATGACAGTGGAACAGATTGTGGGATAATTTCTGTAGATACAAACAAACAGCTTACCTGACTTTGATATGGATCTGATTCCCTAAAGGAGGTACTTACCTCCAAGATTTGATTTGTATGTATATTTACTTGTGAAACAACATCTAATTATTTTGTATTGAGAATGAATAGTTATTCTGTCATGAGAGTCCATTTAACATTCATCCTACACTGAATAGCTGTAATATGAAAGGAAAGGTCCTAGGGACTGTGTGTGGAGTAGGAAAAATGACAAAACTTGGTACTTTATTTACAGGGACATAAATTGTGAACCTACTTTTAGCTATCATAGTTTGAGATCAAAACCGTGTTGAGGGCTTCCCTGGTGGCGCAGTGGTTGAGAATCTGCCTGCTAATGCAGGGCACACGGGTTCGAGCCCTGGTCTGGGAAGATCCCACATGCCGCGGAGCAACTGGGCCCGTGAGCCACAACTACTGAGCCTGCGCGTCTGGAGCCTGTGCTCCGCAACAAGAGAGGCCGCGATAGTGAGAGGCCCGCGCGCCGCGATGAGGAGTGGCCCCCACTTGCCACAACTAGAGAAAGCCCTCGCACAGAAACGAAGACCCAACACAGCCATAAATAAATAAATAAAAATAATTAAAAAAAAAAAAAAAAAAACCGTGTTGATTTCCTCTTTTCTAGCACATTAAATCTCTAACTGGCTGAGAGATTGTCTTGACACTCCATAATCTAGACAACCGACCTCTCTGTAGCACAGCATAGTGATTTTTTTTAACATCTTTATTGCAGTATAATTGCTTTACAATGGTGTGTTAGTTTCTGCTTTATAACAAAGTGAATCAGGTATACATATACATATATCCCCATGTCTCCTCCCTCTTGAGTCTCCCTCCCACCCTCCCTATCCCACTGCTCTAAGGTGGTCACAAAGCACTGAGCTGATCTTCCTGTGCTATGCGGCTGTGTCCCAGTAGCTCTCTATTTTACGTTTGGTAGTGTATATTCAGCACAGTGATTTAAGAGCAGGTTCTGGAGGCAGACTGCCTAGTTTCACCACCCACTAGCCAATTACCTCATCCTTCTCTCTGTGCCTCAGTTTCCTCAGTTGTAAAATGGAGATGCTTAGAAAAGTACTTGGGGGACTTCCCTGGTGGTCCAGTGGGTAAGACTCCGCACTCCCAATGCAGGGGGCCTGGGTTCGATCCCTGGTCGAAGAACTACATCCTGCGTGCGCGCTGCAACTAAGAGTCTGCATGCTGCAACTAAGAAGCCCGCGTGCCGCAACTAAGACCTGGCACAGCCAAAATAAATAAATAAATAAAGATAAAAAGAAAAAAAAGAAAAGTATTTGGGACAGTGCCTGTCACATAATACTCAGTAATTGTTAATTGTCAGTAATACTGTTTATTATTATGTATTTCTCCTGCTCCTGTCTTCCTAACCTGCTCTGCTCATGCTGCTGCCTCTGGTTTTACACTTGCTGTCTGTGCTTGAACCCATCCCGACCCAGTATCTGTATGGTTTGTTTCTTCATCTCCCTCAGGTCTCAGCTCAAATGTCACCTTTTTTTTTTTTTTTTTTTTTTTAAGAATATTTTGATGACTCCAATTTTTTTTTTTATAGTTACTTTATTTATTTATTTATTTATTTATTTTTTGACTGTGTTGGGTCTTCGGTTCGTGCGAGGGCTTTCTCTAGTTGCGGCAAGTGGGGGCCACTCTTCATCGCGGTGCGGGGACCGCTCTTCATCGCGGTGCGCGGGCCTTTCACTATCGCGGCCCCTCCCGTTGCGGGGCACAGGCTCCAGACGCGCAGGCTCAGCAGTTGTGGCTCACGGGCCAAGTCGCTCCGCGGCATGTGGGATCTTCCCAGACCAGGGCTCGAACCCGTGTCCCCTGCATTAGCAGGCAGATTCTCAACCACTGCGCCACCAGGGAAGCCCCAAATGTCACCTTTTAATGTGCCCATTCCTTATCATCCTATAGAAACAGCTCCTCCCCACTTCTGTCTTTACCAGGGACGGATCCAGATTTTGTAGGCCCTGAACTTTATACAGTAATTTGGGTACCCTCGTTGAGAAAACAAATAAATTAGAATAAAAAGTTTGGTGTGAAAGTGAATAATTATTTAGAGTTAGAAAAGATGTCCCAACAAAATGCTGTTACCTTAGAGTCAGGTCCCTTTCTTCTGAGGTCTCTTTAGGCATTTAATCAAAAATGCTATCGTGCAGTAGTGCTTCCTGATAGCCACCGGGCTTCTCTTCCCCACCAACAACATTCTACGTGTCCCAGTAACGCTCAGCGCTCATAGAGGCCCGGGGAAGTGAGGAGGCCTGAACTGTAAGTTTTATTAGCTTTGTAAAAAATTCAGCTTTGCCTCTTACTCTCCCTAATTTTCACTGTGGCATGTATCACCTTACATTTATTTGTTTATTGCCTTTCTTCCCCCACTAGAGTGTAAGTCCAGGAAGCTGGTGGTTTTGTTTTGTTCATGGCTGTATCCCCAGAACCTAGAAAAGTGCCTAACACGTATTTAGACTCTCAGTAAATATTTGTGGAATGAATGAATGAACTGGCATGAGAGGAGCAAACCATGTGCTACTACCTAAGTTTAGAGGAAGGAGATCATTATTTCTGGTTGGGAGAAATCATAGCAGGTTTTAAAGTGGAGATGACATTGGGCTTGACCTAGATCTCTGGCCATAGTGGGTATAGAATGAATTAAACATTGTGGTTTATTATTAGGCCTAAACTAAATCAGTAGGTTTAATGTATCTTCTGCATGATAAGCAATGTTCATAACTTATATGCATATGAGAATACTCTGTCATTTTAAAGTAAAGACATTTAGTGACTAGTGAATATATATAGCTATTACATACTGGTTTTTGTTTTTTGAAAATATGATTAAATTGGACTTCTAATCAGGAAGAGGACTTTGTTCACCAATACCAAAAGGCCTTAGATTTGAGAGATGAAATCATGTTTGTTTTCTACTTTTGTTTTTTACAGTTTTTTTGGTTCTGGAAGATGCCATGTTTCAGAGATCCAGCTGCCTTGACCTGAGATTTTAGGTTTGGATTCTTAATGTGACAGTGTATCACCTCCCTTAGTCCTTAAAGTCTATTGGAAAAGTCTTAGATTTGACCGTAAATTTAGGTATGTCCAAAGAAGACTTTCTTTAGTTTGTTTAAACTCTTCTTAGAAGCTTGAGATGGTAAGAAAATTCTTTCTGCGTAAATCATCCACCTTCTGCTCCAAGAATCTTCTCTGCATTGCCTATAAACTAAAGTACACACCTTTTTTTTTTTTAAATTGAAGTATAGTTTCTGTACAATATTATATAAGTTACAGGTATACAATATAGTGATTCAAAATTTTTAAAGATTATACTCCATTGGTAGTTTAAGCCTGACGTTCAAGGCATTGTCCTTTTTGCTCTCTGGGCCCTTACGATGAGAAGGTTTAGATTGGAGGAGGCAGGGAGAGAGGAGGAAAGCAGAGGAGGGAATAGGGACTGGGGGTGCTTTCCAGGTGAGCGTTTAACCACAGGAGTAAAGGGTTGGAGACTGAAAGGGAGGATTAAGTAGCATGGAAGACTTGTGTTGGGGAGCATGGAGAAGTAAAATTTGCTAGATAAGGCAGGGCCAATTTATAAAGTTCTTGAAAGCCAGGTAAAATTGTGTAGATAGGAAGTGACAGGATGTTGGGAACACTAAGGCTTTTGTACAAGAAGTAATAATGTTGAAAGTGCCCAGGATTATTCTGGCAATCGTAATGAGAGTGGATCAGAGAGGAAGGACAGAAATATCTGTTAAATAGAGTCTGTTTCAGAATCCTTTTGTACTCTTAAAAATTATTGAGAACACCAAAGTTGTTTATGTTAATTATATCTATTGCTATTGACTATATTAGCAATTATACCTGAGAAATTTTTTTAAATATTAATTTATTAAAAAGAATAATAAACCTATTACATGTTAACATAAATGACATTTTCATGAAAAATAACTATTTTCCAAACAAAAATTGAGTGAAGGGAGTGGAATTGTTGTACATTTTGCAAATCTCTTTAATATTTGGTTAAATAGAAGACAGCTGTTTGTCAGATGTGTTTCTTCATTCATCCTATTGGGATATTTTGTTTTGGTTGACATGTGAAGAAAATCTGGTCTCTCACATGTATTTATTTGGAAAAGGAGAATATTTTAATAGCCTTTTCAGGTAATTGTGGGTATTTTCCTCTTATACATTCTACACAACTTGACAATTAAAAGTTAGTTGCAATGTAGAATCCAAGACCTACCATTATGGTAAAACACTTATTATTGGTCTCTGACTTAAAATGGATCATTTTTACCCACGTATGATTTTTTTAACATCATGCATTGGTCATTTAGGAAATATGGATTCATGATGTTATCCAGATCTTCCCAAAGTTGCCATGTTTCATTACACAATATCATAAATCATCACTCATCTCATCAGAAAAGTCTTAAAGTATTGATGGTAGATAAAAGTTTTCCAAGATTCAAATTTCTCTTTGAAAGTGCTAAATGCATCACATGCAGCAAATACTGTTGTTTTTCATTGAACTGACAGGTTCATTTAGTTTATTTTCAAGAAAATGTCAGATACCTAAACATGAATAATCATGGTTTGTCAGCTGTTCTCTCAAGTAAAAACAGTGTTCTGTGGAAAAAGTGGCTTCTTCGGTTTGCAACTCAATCACCGGTGCTGTTCCTTGAGATAAACCAGTGTACTTGGTATGCAGAAGTGTTTATGCATTTCATCAAATAGAATATTAAAATGATAAGTAAGGGTCAAGATTTAATAAAATTAATAATGTTTATGCTTCAATAAGGGCATTCTTAAGTGAAACTGGCTTTTTTTTTTTTCCCCAGCGAGTGCATGGCAGTGAAGAATACACTTGACTGCTATACATTGTGGGTCTGCTGCCTTGATTTGTGCTAAGGCACCAGCAGTTTTACCACCGTTGCTTTTGTATTATTAGTACAAATGTCAACACAGTGAAAGGGGGCCAATAACATTTCAGTATTATTATGAAAATAGTTTTGACTTTTCAGACCCTTAGAAAGGAATCCCAGGGACCTCCACAGTTCTCCTCCACAGAACTGTGCTAGAAGATTATGTGGCGTAAGCTGAGGGTAAGGTGAGTGGTGATGGATCAGACAAGGCAAACAGTAGTGAAGAACAGAAAGGAAGAACAGATAGGTGAGAAGCATCTTGGAGAGAAATTCGACAGGGCTTTGTGGAGAAATACAGGGATGGAGAGAGATGATTCAGAGAGGACTTAACAATTTTAAGCCTGATTGAAGAGCACGTAGTTGGTGCTTTATAAATACGTGTTTAAATCAGTTAATAGTGGGAGAATGGCATCAGTTACAAAGACAGTAAAGTTGAGAAGGGGGAGCTCTGACAGAGTTTGGAATTTCTGTTAGAAAATAGGTATCTGTGAGGTTTTTTTCTTTTTTCATTATTTTCTTACTGTGGTTACTCTAAAGAAACAGTAGTAATAATTACTTCCCTTCATTTTTCTGTGGAGAATAACAATTCTTTAGCAGTGTCTTTAGACTAATAGAGGCTGATAAGAGCCAGAACCTTTCTCCCAGCTCTTACTGAGGGATTACCAGGAGGACGTGCAAAACATGTCCTCCTATTGAAGAAAAATGCTACAGATTGGGAGGGTAGTTGGTATAGGGGATTAGTGAACGGAACAGTAAAATATAAGCTAGCTATTTTTATTCTGGCATAAATTTGACAAGTGTTTTATATTCTGATTATAACATGTACATTTTTAAAAGAAAAAATAGACAATAAGAAAACTATAAGAAAACAAAATGATGAGTAATCTTACTCCCAAGAGGTGGATACTCTTAGTATTTTGATGTTTCTTTGTAGACAGATATTTTAGAAAACTTGTATGTTGTTGCATATTTTTAAAATTAAATTATGGCTTACTTAGAGTGAATGCACAGATCTTAAATCTTTCAGTTTGACATATATACAGCTGTGCAATCCATGCCTTTATTAAGGTAGAACATTTCCTTAACCTCAGAAAGTTCTTTTATGTCCCTTCCCAGTCATGCTGTCCACCCTCTTCCCCCCAGCCATTGCAATCACTGTTCTGATTTCTATCACTATAAAAGCTGTTCTAGAACGTGATATAAATGAATCACAAATGGATTACCTTGGCACCTTTGACAAAAATCAATTGACAGTACATCTGTAGGTATATTGCACTCTGTCTTGTCCTGTTGAGCTGTTTGGCTATATTTTCAGCAATACCTCAGTCTTGCTTACTGTAGCTTCATAGAAAGCAAGCCTTGAAATCAGGTAGTGAGTCCTACAACTTTATTCTGCTTTTTCAAAATTGTTTTATCGTTTCTAGGTCCTGTATTTTTACCATACACATTTTAGAATCAGCATTTCAGTTACATGAAAAAGCCTTCCAAGATTTTACTTTTTATTTTAAAGTAATTGAAAACTCATAGGAAGTTGCAAAAAAAGTACAAAGAGGTCACGTGGACCCAACACCCAGCTTCCCCCAGTGGTGATATTTTTGCCTAACTATAGTGCATTATCAAAACCTGGAGGTTGATTGACACAATGCAATTAACTAGACCTTAGTCAGATTTCATCATTTTTTGCATGCACTCATTTTTTTCATGCCTGTGTGCATAATTTTGTGACATTTTATCATGTATATAACCTACTGGGATTTTATTGGGATTATGTGGGATCTGTAGCTCAATTTGTGGAAAATTGAGATATTAACAGTATTGAGTCCTTTGATCTGTGAATACAGTATCTCTCTCCATTTACTTAGCTCTCCTTTAACTTATTAATGTGCCTTTTTTTCTTTTTAATTTATAAATTTCATCCTTCGCCTTTTCTACTAATATTGTAGTAAAAGATAACTATTATGTAATACTTCTTCAAAGTGGTACGGTAATTGTAATGTGAGGCACATTTTCAGTTTTTATTAAAATCTTCATTGTACTAGTGGTGTCTGACTTCCTTTGATTTAACCTTGAACATTTTTAGCCCTGAGCATATGGACTCTTTTTAAAGTTGGCAAAATGAAAACAGGGGAAATGACTATTTAAAAAGCTATCCACTTCATCTATATTATCTAAAGATTAAAACAAAGTCCTTAGAACCTGATTTGTTTTTATGTATGAGATGTATCTGTTTATTGGTGCATATTTTGCAAATTTAATATTTTTTGTGCTTATTAAAGGAAAATAAAGTTTTCTTCGTCCTTAAGTGAAAAATAAACAACATTGTGCTTGATTGTTTAGGAGATCCTAAAGAATTTCTTTCTTATCTTGAGGAGCTTATGATCTGATTTGAGGAAACAAAATATGCCTAAATGGAACATCTAAAGAACATTTATAAGGCAGTATTTTAACAATTAAAAGAGCAATCACATGTTTTAAATACTACAGAAATTCAATTTAACGGAAAGATGAGTTGGTGTTAATTTGATAAAGATTTTCTGGAAGAGTGAATCTGATCTGGGAATCAAAGAAATGGGTTTTCAGTTGTAGAGAACCTTTCATTTATAGAGAACCTTTCATTTGTGAGGGAAGCCATTCCAAAAGAGTAGATATGGATAAAAATACAGCTGTGGGACAGAAATGGGCAAAGAGATAATAGACATTCTGACTAAAGCAAGGGTCCACATTTTTGAGATGTGATAGATAATGTTTCAAATATCCAAGCTCCAGACAAACAAATGCTTGGAGAACGTGCAACTCATTTGATTTACAGTATAATATTTTCCAAATTCATCAGGGCCTCTCTTGTCTTTCTGATCTTCTTGTGTCACTATTTGGATGGTATCAGTAAGTTTTATTTCCCCCCTTTCCCCTCTGTTGGGTTAAAAGTTATGCATTTTATTTTTATACTTTTGGTGTCAAATTTCAATATGCATAATAAGCTAGTACATCTCTCTCTGTTCCCTTTCTGGTCAGTACATGGACTTGGGAATGATTCAGTTCAGTTACCACCTTCCTATTTTGTGTTGTTGTCTGTTATTTTGGTTCTATGTTGCTTTCTTGTCTCCCAGATGAGTGTTTATTATCATTGTTTTATACATACAGTGCTGTTTTACGGCCACCCATATGTGTTTTCAATTTCTTTGCTCACCATTGTTTCTTGGCATCTTGCTCCGTCATTCTGGCTTCAGTTTTCTTCTTCCTGGTGAGCATTATTTGGTAAGGTTCTTCCTCCCTCCCTCCCTCCTTTCGACTGTGTAAAGGTAAACTCAGTCTCTTTTTTTCAAAAATGTCTATTTTGTCTTTTAATCATAATTTAGTGTAGTGTAACTAAGTTGACAGTTATTTTCTCTCAGAACTTTGAAGATATTCTGTTGTTAATGTTACATTCTTTGAAGATAGTCTGTTGTCAATTTAATTGTTGTTCCTTGTAGGTAGCTAATCAGTGTTTTCTTTCTAATTGTCTTTTAAGAATTTTTTTCTTTGACTCTGGTGTCCTTCAGTTTTACATTGATGTTTCTAGATAAGGATTTAAATAAAAATATTTGTTGTTTTTCTTTAAAGAGTAACTTGTTTCATCAGTCCTGGAAAATTGTAAGCTGGCGTGTCTTTGACTATTATTTCTTTCCTATCTCTCTGTTGTTCTTTCTTTAGAACTCCTATTGTATACTTTTCCTTCTATTTCTTCATGTCTCATAATGTCATGATTTTTTCAGCTCTGTATTCTGTCTTGTATTATGGTTCATATCTTCAGTATCTTCACTTGTATCTATGTCTCATCTGCTATTCAAAATATCTGTGACTTTAAAAAAAATAGAAGAATAATATAAAGAACTCTTATATACCCTTTTCCAAATTCAGTGGTTAACACTTTGCCACATTTGCTTTATCATTTTTTTCTTCTCTCTCTCTCTCTCTCTATATATATATCTACACACATACTGTTTTTCTCTGAACCATTTGAGAGTAAATTACAGACATCGTGCTCCTTTACCCATACACAACTCAATGTATATTTCTCTAAATACATATTTTCACTTAAATAAAACCACAGTACAGTTATCAAAGTCAGAGACTTTTAATATTAATATAATACTATTATCTATAGACCTTATTCAGATTTCTATCAATGGTCTTAATAATGTCCATAAGAGCATTTTTTCCTCCTAGTTCAGAAACTAATCCAGGATCATAGATTGCTTTTAGTTTTCAATCTCTTTTCATCTAGAATAGTTTTTTAGCCTTTCTTTGTTTTTCTAGACACTGATATTTCTGAAGAGTATGTGTCATTTATTTTGTAGAATGTCCTTCATTTTCAGAGTGTCTGGTGTTTCCTTTTGGTTAAATTCAGGTGACACATTTTGGGCAGAAAAGCATGTAAGTGATGATGTGTACTCAGTGAATCATATCAGGAGGCACATGATGTTGATATGTCCCATTATTATTATTATTTTTTTTAATATCATTCTTACCACCACCAACTTTTTTTTAAATTTATTTATTTATTTTATTTTTGGCTGCGTTGGGTCTTTGTTGCTGCGCACGGGCTTTCTCTAGTTGTGGCGAGCGGGGGCTACTCTTCATTGCGGTGCGCGGGCTTCTCATTGTGGTGGCTTCTCTTGTTGTGGAGCACGGGCTGTAGGCGCACGGGCTTCAGTAGATGTGGCGGTGGGCTCAGTAGTTGTGGCTCACGAGCTCTAGAGCGCAGGCTCAGTAGTTGTGGCGCACGGGCTTAGTTGCTCCTGCAGCATGTGGGATCGCCCCGGACCAGGGCTTGAACCCGTGTCCCCTGCATTGGCAGGCGGATTCTTAACCACTGTGCCACCAGGGAAGCTCCGATATGTCCCATTATTAATGTTAGTTTTGATCACTTGGTTAACTTGGATCTGCCAAACTTCTTCACTATAAAGTTGCTATTTTTTTCCCTTTTGTAATTATTATAATAAGTAATTTGTGGGGAGATACTCTGAGACTATATAATATCTCCTTCCTCACCTAACTTACACCCATTAGTTTTAGCATCCATTGATGAATCTTACTTGAATTATTAACTATGATGGTTGCAAAATAGTGGTTTTCTAACTCCATTAATTTCTTCTATATTTATTGGTTGGCATTCTGTTGTGATCTTTTACTTCTTGATTTATTTATTTTTGGACTTACGGATTCTTATTTTATTCATTGGGTTCCAATTAATCGCTGTCACTTGTTTTGATGGTCAAACTATTTAAGCTTTAGTTAGCTGGATTCTGTCTTAGCTCAGGCTGCCAAAACAAAATTCCATAGACTGGGTGGCTTAAACAACAGAAATTTACTTTCTCACAGTTCTGGAGACTAGAAGTCTAGGATCAAGGTGTGCCAACACGATTGGTTTCTGATGAGGGCTCTCTTCCTGGTTTGTAGATGGCCCTCATCTGGTTTCTTACTGTGTGCTCACATGGCAGAGAGGGAATGAAGCTCTCTTGTGTCTCTTCTTTTAGGGCACTAATGCCATATGAGGGTCCCTACCCTCATGACCTCTTCTAAACCTAATTATCTCCCCAAGGCCCTGTCTCCAAACACCATCACCTTGGGATTAGGGTTTCAACACATGAATGGGGGGAGGGGGGAGACACAGTTCAGTCCATAGCAGATTCAGTTGCTTTTTAAATTTTAATAATTATATTTCGAGAAATTATATTTCTTTTTCAAGTCTGTATTCTTTTTGCATAGTTTCTTGTTCTTAGAGTTTTGACCCTTTTTTATAACTTTGATTATTTTAACATAGTTATTAACATTCTCTTTCAAATTACGATTCTGTCTTTTCAAATTGGGGGGGATGTTAATCTTTCTGTGTGTTGGTTTGTTGTGTTTGCTGACTCTCACTTGTGGATTTTTATTTTAATTTTGAATTCATCTGAAATTTCTCTAAGAATCTTTTGTGGCTTAAATTATGGGAGTGTCCTTACAAAAGAGTTTTGCTTTCACTCCTATCAGGAACCTCATGAGTCTCATTGGTCTGGGACTAATCTTTATGTTAAGGGCTCAGTTTGGAATTTCCCACACCTCATGGGTAATGCAGATTTGAACCCCAGACCCAAATGAGTAGCAGGCTCTTGGTTTTGAATTCTTTAAGGGGCTTTGTTCTTTCCTCCCTGCCTTAAGCATCTGTGTACAGAGGTTTTTGTGTGGACATAACTTTTCAACTCTTGGGTAAATACCAAGGAGTGCAGTTGCTGGATTGTGTGGTGAGACTATGTTTAGCTTTGTAAAAAACTGCCAAACTTTCTTCCAGAGTGGCTGTACTGTTTTGCATTCGCACCAGCAGTGAATCCTGTTCCTGTTGCTCCACAGCCTTACCAGCATTTGGTGTTGTCTGTCTTTTGGATTTTGGCTATTTTTAATAGGTGTGTAGTGATTATCTTGCTGTTTAATTGCAGTTGCCTAGTGACGTTGATCATCTTTCCATGTGTTTATTTGTCATCTGTTTATCTCATTTGGTGAGTTGTCTGTTCAGATCTTTTGTCCTTTTTAAAATTGGATTGCTTGTCTTCTTATAGTTGAGTTTTAAGGGTTCTTTGTATATTTTAGATACAAGTCCTGTATCAGATACGCATTTTGCAATTATTTTGTGCCATCTGTGGCTTGTCTTTTCATTCTCTTAACAGTGTCTTTAGCAGAGCAGAAGTTTTTAATTTAGTGAAGTCCAGCTTATTGATTATTTCCTTCATTGATCGTGCCTTTGGTGTTATCTAAAAACCCATTGCCAAACCCAAACCAAGGTCACCTAGGTATTCTCTTCTAGAACTTTTGTAGTTTTGCATTTGACATTTAGATCTATGATTTATTTGAGTTGATTTTTGTGAGAGGTGTTAAGATCTGTGTCTAGATTTTTTTTTTTTTTTTTGCATGTGGATATCCAGTTGTTCCAGTACCATTTGTTGAAAAGATCATCCCTTTTCCATCTAATTGCCATTGTTCCTTTGTCAAAGATCACTTGACTGTATTTGTATGGGTCTATTTCTGGGTTCTTGTGTTAGTTTGCTGGGCTGGCAAAACAAAGTATCACAGACTGGATGGCTTAAACAACAGAAACTTACTTTCTCGTAGTTCCTAGTTCTGGAGGCTAGAAGTCTGAGATCAAGGTGTCAGCAGGGTTAGTTTCTTCTGAGGTCTTTCTCCTTGTCTCATAAATGGCTGTCTTCTCCTGGTGTCTTTACATGGTCTTCCCCCTGGAACTGTCTGTGTTCAAACAAGGGTAGTTTGAGATTATTAAAGAGTGGTAATTTGGAGTCAGATATAGCATAGAAGTAAAGGAAGTAAGGACTGGGAGTCCATTGAGTCTAGTTAGGAGGACGTACTTGCTGTCTATAGAGTTGTTTTCTGGAGTGGTTGGAATGGTTGGCAAAGTATCCTGTTTACAAGTGATTCAGAAGGTAAGAGGAGGTGGTGACATCTTCTCTAGTCTCTTGTTGGGGAGGTTGATCCTGTTACTTCCTCCTAGTACCATATCATTTATATCCTTCTCTTAGTGTGTTCCCCTGGAGTACTTATTGAGCATCTCTGCTGAGCTCTGTACTATGGCTGATGCAGATGATGTGAGCCCTCTTCTCAAGGAGGTGGCAGACTAGGTATGGGCATAGTACTAAGTAATTTAATTACAGCATTAACTTGGAGCATTCTTTGATTATGTATTGAGTTATGTGATTCTTGATAGACGTTCAGAAGATCAGAAAATGATTGCAGTCCATGGCCAAATAGAAAAGGCTTTTTAGAAGAAACAGAATGAAAGCTGGGCTTTAAAATGTGATTTAGATTTAAATTGGTGAAGTGGAACGACATTGTAGTTGAGGTGAATATTGGAAAATGAAGACCTGCTAGGGGGAGGAATAAGTAAGAAGGGATCATGCAGGAAACAGGTCAGACTGCATCAAATGATTTGTATTGGAGAATAATGGAGAATATTGAATATTAATAACAACAATAATTATAATAATAGCAAATAGTGTTTCTGGAGTACTTACTATGTACTAGGCATGCCCCTGTGTAAACAGTGCCTAAACAATCCAAGGGTGAATGGTAATGATGTGAATTAGATTAATGACAGGGGAAGTTTTGGGCATAGGTGGCCTGGAGAGATGGGAAACTTGAGTAGAGTAGAGTTAGATTTTGGACAGATCGATTGAGAGAATATATTTAAGTAGAAAGGTGTTGTCCCATTACCCTCCCCATCCCCATCCCTACCCCCACCCCCTGCAGTGGTAGACTAGCAGATTTGAAGGGACCAGTGGGGACATATGGTAAAGAAGGAAAGAGTGCACATGAGAACAAGAATTCTTCAGTGATGGGAGCCAAGAGAAGGGACATCTTTTGCCTGGAGTTTTCAAATGAAGAAGAGCTCTCATCTGACTTCCTCCTCACCTTTAATGTCTAAGGGATTCAAAGAATTCAAGATTCATGGTTTCAGTCTTTCTTTTGAGGTGTCATATTTGAATGAGTGAGTGAAATATGCCATGAAAGACCTATGCTGTAAGTACACATGTATGTGAAAGTTATGGTCTTTAGGAAAAGGTTTGGTATTACAAGTTACTGAATACGTTCTAGTTGAAACAGTTAAGAATAATGGAGAGATAGTAAGAGATTACCCACCATTGTTGTTATCAGAGTTTTCTTTCAACACCTGTGCCTCCTTAAAATCGTTTTTTGGGTTCCTGTATTCCTTTCAGTGCCTCAGGAATTGGTGACTTATGATCTCCCACTGTCCCTACACAGGAAGATTCACACTTCTCTCCCTCCATGTCATCCTTAGGAGGTGACACAGTTGATGGAAGGAAGAGAACATTGAAGGTACCAAGTGATAGGAAACCCAGATGGACATGGTCATTATTAAAACTTGCTCATCTTTCCCTTCTCTGCTTCTTGCTGCATCTATCCCCACCCCCTGCTCCTTCACCCTTTCTCCCTTTGATGAAAACTCAAACCCCAAACCTTTAAAGAGGGTTGAGTAGAGACTATAAAGCTTTTTGCAGAAACAGGCCACACACACAGTTGTGTTTACTTTTTGTATGTCATTCAGTTTGAACAGTAATAGGTCAGTCAGTCACTGTCATTTCTATTTCATAATCATTATGTTGACATTTTTCTTTGGGGTCTCATGTTTCTAGTTAGTGCTGTAATGTTCAGTCGCTAACACTACTGGAGTCTGCTAATCGTATAAGATGTTTTGATTTGGAACGTAGACTTTTTTCTTCAGTAAGCTGTGGTTACATGAGGCTTGACAAACTTTTTTCTTTTAAAAACCGAAATTGAAGGTTACTGTTAATTACTGGGCAGAGTTGCTATTTTTACAAAAGGTTTGTATTGTTTGTGTTGAGATTTCCTTAGCTGCTTCTATCACATTATAGTATTTGAATTTAAATTTAAAGAACATTTCTATAACATAACCTATATTGTTTTGTAATAAGTGATCATATAAAAGGTGTGAAATTTAAATCTATGTTTCAGACAAAGTACTTTAAAAGTATAATTTAACTTATTTTGGTGGGTTTTAGAAAAGTCTGGAAACCAACTTTACTTTATACGGCAGTAAAGGGATCTGGGTTTTCTAGCAACATTGTTTGCAGAAATTATTCATTTACCTGATATGATCAGCTGTTTTAGCAGACAAATACCTTTTTGTTTATCTGGCCAAGGTTTAAACTCACCTTTTTAAACTCATACCATTTTAAAAATTTAGTTTATTTTTTAATTCTTTGATAATTGAGATTAAAAAAACTTATTGTAGAATATTTTTAGATTTATAAAAAGTCACAAAAATAGTAGAGAGTTTCTGTAAACTCCTCACCCAGCCTCCCCTTTTGTTAACATCTCACATGACCATGGTATGTTTGTCACAACTAAGGAACCAACTTTGGTACATCACTATTAACTGAACACCACCTTTTATTTGGATTTCACTGGTTTTTCCCTAACTTGTCTTCTCTGTGCCAGGATCCCATTCAGAATAGCACGTTAGATTTTCTCATCATGTTTCACAGACTTTGTGATGACCTTAGCAGTTTTGAGGAGTGCTGATCAGGTATTCTGTAGTATGTTTCTCCATTTAGGTTTGTCTAATGTTTTTCTCATGGTTAGACTGGGGTATGAATTTTGGGGAGGATGAAGTATCCACGCTATTAATTTTTACTTATCCCTGGCGATGTTAACCTTGATCACCTGGCCGTGGTGATGTTTTCGAGGTTTCTCCACTATAAAATTACTTTTTCCCACCTTTCCATGTTGTGCTGTCTGAAAGCAAATCTCTAAACACAGCCCCACACTTAGTGGGTGTCAAGTTAAGCTTCATCTTTTTGAGAAAGGGAGTAGCTACATAAATTACTTGGAGCTTTTCTGTGTGGAGACTTGTATCTTTGCCCCTCAGTTATTTTATATCAGTATGGATTTATCAATATTTATTTTATATCCTGGGTTATAATCCAATACTCAAGATTGCTCAAGTTGTTCCAGCTTGGCCATTGAGAGCTCTTTCACATTATCTCCTGTGTCCCTTTGATATGTCCCCATCATTTTGTTTTTAACACTTCCTTACTCTCTGGCAGTATAAGATGTCTCAGGCTCATCATGTATATTCCCTGCCCCAGCCTTATGATCAGCCATTTCTCCAAGGACCCCAGGTTCCTTTTATTGGAGAGTAGTGTAAGAAACCAAGATTTGGGCTCTAGGTGTGTTTGTTCTTACTGGTGTGTCATTTCTTCTAGGCCCTCTCAGTAGATGGATCTAGGAAATATATATATTTATATATAATGTAGAGTTAATATGTAAAATATGTATTATATAATATATATTTATAACATATGTTGTATATAAGTATATGTATTACTGGTTCATGTATACATACATATCTATCGTTTTTTCTGTGTTTATATAACTGTATCCATTTTAAGCTAAAGGTGAATTTATACTGATGTCTTTGAATCTAATCCAGTCCCACATGGTTCATTCTAGCCTTCCCCAATGCTATCTGTAGCCTTCGTCTCTAATAGTAAGAAACCTGGCTCCCACCATCCGCCATCCATTTATGTTTTTGTTCAATTTTAGTATATCTGTACAGCTTTTGAGGAATTGTCACAACTCTGTTTTACAAGTTTTCAAACCAAACTGTTCTCATACTTTAAGTTGCTCATTTACTCGTTGAAGTAATAATTATTATATATCATGTGCTAAGCATTTTTCTATGAACTTTTACCTATAATAACCAGTTTTAATCTTAATCCATACTATGATGTGGGATCTGTAATTATCCCTATTTTACAGATGAGAGTAGAGGGGCACAGAGAGCTTTAGTGATTTGCCCTAGAGTTCCCAGCTGGTAAGTGGCAGAGCAGCAGTTGAACCCACAGTCTGCCTGTGGAGTCCGTGTACTCAGCTACACTGCCAAAATTAGGTGTGTGAAAACACAGAGCTGTACATCTGTTGTGTTGGTTTCTACTTTTTAAAAAATAATATTTTTTTTGCCAAGGAAGGAGGATTGGAAGTGATTCAGTGATATCAGAAAACCCCCAAAGTATCTCACTGGACATGAGAGGGGACAGTGGTTAGAAAAGAGTGCATTTCCTTAAAAAGGCAGCCATGCAGTGGGACTGTGTATTTACTAAAGGAGAGGGTTTGTTATCTTCTGGTTAGTTGAGATTGAGTTCTGAGGAAAGTAGTTTCCGCTTTTGAAAATGTTCAGGCGTGAAACGTGGACAGCTCCCCCTTCTCTGCCCCAAACTTGCCACCATTGTTGCCAGAGTATTATTTTTTCCTTCTAGTAGAAGCTTGTGGTTCTCACCCTCTTCAAATATGTCCCTTGCACAGAGGGGAAAGGAGTGGGTCAGAACTGCAGTTAGCAAAGGCGTTTAGCTGGCCACTGATCAAGTCAAGAACCCAATCAATTGAAGGGATTTCTTTATTAAAAGACCAGAAGCATCAAATCTGTTCTGTTTCACCAGAGCCTGTTTAGCTTTCAGTTTCGTTGGTCAGCTTATATAGAAAAGCTTAGTTATTCTGGAGCTTTATTTTCAGACACTGCCGTCCACCCCCCTCGCCCCCTTCTCCCAAGCCCAGCTTTTGACTTAAATTTTTGTAACGGCTTTACTGAGATTAAATTCACATACCATACAACTCACCCCTTTAAAGGGTACAACTCAGTGAGTTGTACAACGATCTGGCTTAAATTTGAGTTTTAAAATCAGAGACAAGTTAGAGATGGAATTTATTCTTCCAAATTTATATATTTTATATAATATCTTATATAATTCATAATTCTGTTTTTACATTAAGTACTGTTAAGGCACACCAAAGGTGACTATTATTGCCTAACTTTGTTAACTTTTAAGGATTGGAGAGACATTAAAAGCCATTAGAAACTATCAGAATGTGGCTTAGTTTGTTTAGTCCTCTTTGAAATAATGTACATAATTGCCTTGTTTTCATCATAATTCCATTTTCCTTTCTTTACTGGCTGTCTCCTTTTCTCCCACTTAGTTTTAAAGGGCATTCAATCCTGTAAACGTGTTTCAGCTAAGTCATAATTAAGCTGAAGCTAGACTCTGTTTACTACTTGTCTACCAGTAGATGCAAAGGGAAGAGATCTGAAAATTCCCATTTCTTTAGTGTGGAACATGTTAAATTTCTCCTGTTGCTTAAGAAGAGTCAAATTAGTTAGCATAGTAAATCTGAAGGAAACTTTAATCATTAATTCTGATGCTTGTTCAGGTGGGCAACATGCTTGTAAAATGACGACCATACATTTGGAACTGTTTGAGAACCGTATCTTTTCAAAAAGCACCTTACTTCCTAGAAGGAGTTTGGACTTTACAAGTACCGTCTGTCATTTCACAGAAAAGAGAACCTGATTGTGAACCACACCCAAGTTGTGGACCATTGCCCCTGGCTCATAGAATTGCTTATAGACTCTTGAACTTCATAGTTCTTCCCAAAATTGTTGGTGACATTAGTTAGGATTCTCTATGAATTTGGTGGTTTCATTTCGAATAAATGAATTACCATCTATGTAATGAATTACCATTTACACGATATTTGGTTTTCATACAACATTCAAAGTATTAGATTGGTACAGACTCTTAAAAGAATTGAGGCACAGTAGGCAGGGTAGGAAGTAGAGATCTGCAAGCAGGTGGCAGTGAAGGTGGGGAGTGGGGGCAATTTCTCAAAAACATTACTGACAGATTTTCTTAAGAAAACGTATTCTTCTGAAAAGTTTGCCTAATATTATTGTAAGTAGCGATTTTGAATTACTGCTTGCCTCTCATTTCCCCCAGAATGATATGTAAAAACTATTTAATAGAAGATTTTAATGTAAAATTCTAAAATTCCCATACACTGGGATTTGACAGTAAGATATTAATGTTAAGAGCAGGATTTTCTTTTTCTATGTCTTTTTCTCTTTCGCTTTCTCTTTTTCTTTTTCTTTTCTGCATCTGGGCACCACTAATGTTTAGAGAAGATTGGTGCCTGTCTTTGCTTCTTGTTTTTGGCTTCTGATGCAGAGGTTGGGGGGTATGTTTCTGGTTTCCAGACTTGTCTATTTCTATAAAGATTAGCAACACGTTGCTTGTTGTAGATGTATCAAGACAGAAAGGAACAAAATCATGTTTAACTGTGACAGAAAGTTTTAATGCTGACCGTGATAGTCGCGTTGTTCGGCTTGCAGATACTCCTCGAGCTGCTCTTCTTTTGGGGTCACCTTGGGAAAGTGTGAATAACTGTGTGTGTTGTTCATTTAAAGATGCAGAAACTGATATGAGGGGGAAAGGAGTGATGTGCTTTGGAAATGTATCAGAGTCTTGTATGTGCTGTGTAAGAAGCAGGAGATTAGAGCCCCCATGAGTGGCAAAGTGATCCAAAGCTGGGCTTTCCCAGGAACTCCTTAGTCAGCACGTGTGTGGTGCAGCCTGGACATCTTAATCCAAGAACTCTCCAGGGAGCTCTGGGAAAGACAGTTGCAAGCAGACTCCTTTGTCTGGTGGCACGGTGTGCCTGTCTCTGCCTGGTCTTACCTTTCTTATGAATTTTTCTGATTGTGTTCTCTTCTGTTTAGTCCCTGTTCCTGACACCTGCACATCTACCATGTTTGCTGTTCCATGTGCAGCAAATGGATTCTCGTGGTTAATCTCAGTCTTTGTAGTTACTGGCTATGACCCACTTTTGGCTGTTAGTCTTTGGTTTCATGTATTTTGTGGTTGTGCTTGTTTTTATCACCAATACCAGTATCTGACCACTGACTATCCCCAGTGCGTCCTCCAGGCTGCTCTGGAGTTTTCAGATTTCTGCCCTGATCTGGGCCCCATCCTCCAGGTGTGAGGATAATGGTGGAGAGACATTGAAGAGAACCTTGGTTCCGCTCCTAGCTCCCGCAATACTTAGATAAATGATTGTGGTTCAGTTACTTAACTACTCAGGGCTGTCGTCTTCTCTTCTCTTGCTAAGTCCTCTTTAGTGTGTGTTGGAACTTGGTCGTTCCTGTCATTCATTATCTTCTGGTCTGAGGACGTTAGCTTGGCTCTTTCACTGCCAGTGTGTGCTCTTTGATGAATTCCTTTATATCCTGGGTAAAACTGAACATCGGGATACAGTTTCTCCTTTTGCTAAGAAAAAACCCATATAATCCTTTGTTGGGTCTCCCTACTGGTAAATTCAGGGAGGTAGACAGGAGTTAGTTACGTGTGATAGACAATGAGAAGATGCAGGAATCTTTGGCTGCGCGGCACCACTTGCGGGATCTCAAGTTCCCTGACTGGGGATCGAACCTGGGCCATGGCAGTGACTGCACTGAATCCTAACCACTAGGCCACCAGGGAACTCCCAAGAAATCTTAAAAACTGCTGGAATAGCAGTTTGGTATCAGACAAGTAGATACTGCTTGGTTAGATGGCCACATAGTTAGGAAGTTAGCCTCTTGAACTGGAGAGTTGGATTTGAATTTAAGCTCTGCCAGTTTTTTAGCTTTGTGACCTTGGACACTTAATTTATCTTTGCTATACCTGGTTTCATTTGTTAGATGAAAATGATGAAATAGTACTTACCTCAAAAGGTTATTGTGAGGTTTAAATAAAGCATTTAAATCTTAGTATTTGTTCCTATTACTTATTATGTAAACTTGAGCCTGTATTCATGGGTCTGTTTAGCAAAGCCCTTCTTAGTATTTCCAGGGGTTTTTTTGGTTGTTTTTATTTTAGTATCAGCCTGTCTCAGTCATACTCTCTCCGTCACATCATCCAGGTTTTGTTTGTTTGCTTTTCCTCCTACATAGGACTAATCAGTCTGATTTTTTTTGCTTGTTTGTTTGTTTCCCACAACTGGAATGTAAGCTTTGTGGGATCAGGGACCTTCTCTGTCCTCTTCATTGTTATATCTCCAACTTCTAGTGTAGTCCCAGGAACAGTAGAAGCTCAGAGGAAGACATTAATAGCTGCAGTTACCTGTTCAGTGTATCGCTGCGGGGAGATGGCAGTGACTGCAGCTAGGAATTGCGGGCATTTCGCCTCCTCTAGAGCTATTTTGTCATCTTTTTTCCAAGTCCCTGACCTTCTGGCCATCAGGTGACTTTGCCTCTGGAAGTATGTTCTCCTCTGACATGATTCTTACCTCATTTGGTACATTAGTGCAGTTTCCCCAAATTTCTTTTCTGGAACATTAGATTCTTAAAGTGATCCTTAATTAAAGGATTAAAGATTTTGTGATCAAATGAATTTGGGAAACGCTGCTATTCCCTTCCTCCACATGGAGATTCACATTATATATTGGCGTATTAAAGACTCTGAAAAGTCCTATGATAGATGTACTTTTAAACTTTGATCAATTATTTTCCTAAATTAATTGATCCTAAATGTAAACACATTTATTTCTTAATTTTTTTACTTAATGACTATAATATCCCAATTCCACAGAACACACTGGGAAATGCAAGGCTAGCCTGCTTCTAAAGGCCTGTTTTAGCCTCTTTCAGTTCCTTCCTATGTAAAATTATAAGGCCAGGAAAATTAAAATGAAGTGCCTTAAGGCATTCATTGTTGTCAAGCATTTAAACCTCCTTCTTTAGCCACCATGTGAGTATGGTGACCAATATCACTGGAATCTGATGGTGTTATGTCTCCCTATCTGCAGACCTCCAGAGTTTTTCAGTGCTAGTAGTCCCAGTGGTTCTTTCCCTTAGATTTGTTTTTTCAACTCGAGGAGACTTCTGTGCCCATGTGTAGAACAGAGATACCTGACATACCTAGAACAAAGTGAGTGATGAGCCCCTGACAGATAAAAGTTCACTGGTTCCATCCACTTTCTCACCAATCTCACATGGTCATCCAGGGGAATGGACTTTCAGAATTTTAACATTATAGTTTTACCATTTAACAAAGACACTAAGCATACGCTAACAGTAGCTTTGTGTCCCAACACCTAGCACCATACCTGGCATGTATTTGGCTCCCAATAAATATTTAGTCACTGAACCAGACACTGAAATCATACACCACTCTTTCCTTGTTCTCATGTAGTGAAATGGAGACACTGGTTAGAGAGGGAATATGAATTGGTGCACTCAATCTGGAATATGCATCGCAAGTTTACAGTATAATTTAAGAAGGAAAAATGTAAGCAAAACACCTGCATTTATACCAGAAGTAAGGGAGTCAAACTTACTGTCTCTCTGTACTGTGCTTTCAAGTTGGATCTCAAATAGCAGCCTTTGCTAAAAATAGAGGTCAAGATTTTCTTCTCAGACATAGATGTCCATTTATTTCCCAGTCCTCTTAGGAAATCCACTCTCAATTTAAGGCATAAAATTATATGGAGTATATCTTGCTTTAAAAAATTACTGTTTAGGGGCTTCCCTGGTGGTGCAGTGGTTAAGAATCTGCCTGCCAATGCAGGGGACATGGGTTGGACCTTTGGTCCGGGAAGATCCCACATGCCGCAGAGCAACTTAGCCCGTGCGCCACAACTACTGAGCCTGCTCTCTAGAGCTCGTGCGCCACGACTACTGAGCCCGCGTGCTACAACTACTGAAGCCTGCGCGCCTAGAGCCCGTGCTCTGCAATAAGAGAAGCCACCGCAATGAGAAGCCCACGCACCACAACAAAGAGTAGCCCCTGCTCGCCGCAACTAGAGAAAGCCTGTGCACAGCAATGAAGACCCAACGCAGCCAAAAATACATAAATAAAATAAATAAATTTTAAAAAAATTACTGTTTAATTACTGTCTTATATTTAAGAGAATGTTGGCTTCTGTCCATTTTTGTATAACTTTAAGTAAAACAGTATAATGACATAATCTGCTGTACTTTTAAACACATTTTATTATTTCTAAAAGGTGAATGCCTATGTGAATGGTATGGTGTGGTCATATTTCATTTGAATGAAAAAATAATATAGAAAAGCATTGCTAGAACATCAGTGTCATATATGATATATATATATATCTTTAATGTCATTATTTCATATAGCCTTTTATATATTTCAAATGGCTATTCCATACACTTTGGTTTAATTGCTAGAATAAGAAAGTTTCATTTTTGAGAAGCTAGAAAGAGTTTCAAAAGTTAGAAAAATGTTTTTATATTTTATATTATTAAAAGTACTAGTTTATGATATTTACCCAGTCGAAAGTCTTAAAAAAATAATCCTTTAAATATTATTTTCATTATTAAGTAATGAAATTAACGTTTACCTCTTGAAGACAAATTCTGGTTTTCTTCACACATTGTGTGTTTCTTCCAAAATCAAATAATAAGATTTTTGGCTATTACAATTAAATGGCTATAATGGTTTTCAGTAGAGTTTGTTATTACAATGTGTGGGCATAGAATCAAAATTTATATAGATACGAAGTTTTACAAACACTTCTAAGATTTTTTTAATAATACCACTTGGCTTTATGACTATATTACTCTTAATTTTCTAGAACTGTGAAATTCTGTTATTAAAATGTGTGCAGGTTGTTGCATGAATACAGGGCACTCAGAATTCTTGATTCCAGCTATTTGTGGTATGCCCTGCCAATCCAGCGAGGGTTCTTCTGCTTCTCTTACCTTAAAGCAGTGGCCTGTCCCTGGACTGGAAATCAGCCTTCTTGTTAAGACAGATCAGCAGCCCCTCCTCCAATATTCTAAATTACTGTCCTCCCACCCAGACCTAGATGTAATAGAAACCAAAAAGAGATCAACCAAAGTTATTTCTCTTGATGTAATCAGGAAAAAAGGGGCAAATGTTGGACATAAACAGAATTTTGTGGAGAGAAGTTTTTCAAAGTACATTTAACAGTTGGAATCTCTTTCTGCTATTTTCAGTGCATTGTTGGAATTGGCACTTAGAAACTATCTGCTTAAGCATTATTGACCCTCATAAAGCTATTTCTTCCCTTAACCACACTCTCCTTATCTTAGGGCCTGTGAATTAGAGGTCTGTCTTTACATTTATTATAGTACTAGGTAAATAGGCATTTATATAGACTCTAACATAATCAGTGATTGCATGTAGAATATGGATAATGATTTTGTTTCTTTCTGCCCACAGTGTTAAATTACTGTCTTCCTTGGTTTTTAACTCTGAATTTATCTCAGTGTCTAGTATATTTTACTTTTTCCTCTGATTTCTGCTCTCTGCACACTGAATTTTTTCTGGAGAGATTTACAAACTGGCTGTTTATACTGAAGCATTGAATGCAACTTCAAGTAGATTTTTGTTGAGATTCCCATCTAGTACCTATTTTCGTATCTTCAGTTCTGTTTACTCAAGATTCCACATTTGATTTTTAAAAATTAAGTAGAAATTCAACTAATCGTACATGTATTGTGCACTTATTATGTATAAGCACTACCCTACTAGGTCCTGGGTATAAAAATATAATTAAGACAGTCCAAGAGCTCACAGCCTTAACAGGGAAGACAGACATACAAATAAGCATAGCAACAGTATGATTTTATTTTAGAAGTAAATTTTAAGTTCTGTGGTGCGGTATGAATACAGATTCTGTGTAAGGATACCAAGAAAAGTTACAGTGTGGAAATGATCTTTAAGGGTTTTTTTTTTTTCCTTTTTAAAAAATGCTTTATGGAGGTGTAATTGACATACAGTAAACTGCACGTATTTAAACTGTATGATTTAGTAAGTTTTGACATATGTATATACCCATGAAGCCATCACAGCAATCAAAATATTTAATAAACGTATCCATAATCCTCAAAAGTTTCTTTGTGCCCCCATGTAATCTTTCTTGCCGCTCACCTTTCTTGCCCCTAACTAGTCCCCAGGCAACCACTGATCTGCTGTCAGTTTAGATTAGTTTGCAGTTTCTAGAATTTTATATACATGGAATCATAGAGTATGTAGTATTTTGTCCAGCTTCTTTTACTTACCTTAATTATTGTGACATTTTTCCATGTTGTTGAGTGTGTCAGTATTCCTTTTTATTGCTGAGTATTGTTTCACTGTAGGGATAGAAGACAATTTGTTGGGGCTGCCCTGGTGGCGCAGTGGTTACGAATCCGCCTGCCAATGCAGGGGACATGGGTTCGAGCCCTGGTCTGGGAAGATCCCACATGCTGCGGAGCAACTAAGCCCGTGAGCCACAACTACTGAGCCCATGCACCGCAACTACTGAAGCCCGTGCGCCTAGAGCCCGTGTTCTGCAACAAGAGAAGCCACCGCAGTGAGAAGCCCGTGCACCACAGTGAAGAGTAGCCCCCACTCTCCTCAACTAGAGAAAGCCCACGCGCAGCAGCAAAGACCCAAACACAGCCCAAAATAAATAAATTAAATAAATACATTTGAAAAAAAATAAGATATTTAAAAAAAAATAAGACAGTTTGTCTATTCATTCATGGTTCTTATTCATGCTCTTTTTATTTTATTTTAGAAATATTTGCCAAACTCAAGGTCACTAAGCATATCTCTTATGATTTCTTCCAAAGAATTTTTTGAAATTGTTTTTCAGCTTTGTTGAGGTATAGCTTACAAACCATAAAAATTACCCAGGACTGTATGCAGTTGTGCAGCTATCTCTACAATCTAATTTAGAAGGCTTCCATCACCCCTGAAGGTTTCTTTATGTGCCTTTGATCTCAGTTCAGTTTGATTATGATGTGCTTTAATGCTTTTCTGCATGTTTCTTGTGCTGGGAGTTAATTAAGGTTTCTTGGATCTGTGGATTTATAGTTTTCATCAAATTTGGGGGAAATTTGACCATTATTAAAAAATTTTTTCTGATGACCTAGGCTGCTTGAAGTTGTCCCACAGCTAACTGATACTCTGATCATTTTATTCCAGTCTTTTTTCTCTCTGTATTTCATTTTGCATGGTTTATATTTGCTATTTTTTCGAGTTCATTAATCATTTTGTCCATGGTGTCTAATCTGCTGTTATTCTAACCAGTATATGTTTTACCTCAATTATGTTAGTTTTCATCTTTTAGCATGATTTGTGTCTTTTTCATATTCCATGTTTGTAGTTAACTTGCTCAATCTTTGCTTTCTTTAACATATGGAATTTAGTTATACTGTTTTATTTCTTTTTGTCCTTTACTATCCTAATAAATTATTATTTATTATCTTATTATTATTATATTATCTTATTATCCTTTTTTATCTTATTATTTTCTTGACTCTGTTTTTTACCGATTTTCCTTCTCATTTTACAGGCTGTATTTTCCTACTTCTTTATGTGCTTAGTAATTTTTACTGGATTCTAGACATTGTAAATTTTGCCTCAAGTGTGTAAGATGTTTTTGTGTTCTTATTAGTGTTCTTGAGCTTTGTTGTGTGTTGCACTGAAGTTACTTTGGAAAAAGATCCTTTTGAGGTTTGTTTCCAAGCTGAGTTAGGTGGGAACAGAGCAGCCTGTAGCTTAGGGCTAATTTTTCCCAATACTGGAGTAATATCTTTCTGAGTACTTTTACCCACTGCCTCTTAAATTATGAGGTTTTCTGCTAGTGGGAACATGAGCTATTCTGGCCCTTAATGAGCTTTGGGAGTTGTTCTTTTTCCTCCTTTCTGGTGGTTCTGTTTTAGGCCTTATGCACTGGGGATCAGTACTGAGCTGAAAACTTAAGATGCAGATGGACTCTCTACAGATCTCTGAAGCCATCTCTCTATGCAGTTCTCTCTCGGGTACTTGTCCTGTGAATTCTAGCTACCTTAGTTTTCCCATGTTCCCAGCTCCATCTCCTCAACTCAGGGAGACCATCAGACTCCATCTGGATTCCCCATCCCTGCACTGAGGCATGAAAATTATCTCTAAGCTATAAGCTGGGACAGTTGTAGAGCTCTGTAGGGTTTTGTTTTTCTATTTTCAGGAAACACTGTAGTTTACTGTCTGATGTTCATTGTCTAAAAACCATTGTTTAGTATTTTACTTTTTTAGTTTTTTCAGAGGGAAGGGTAAAACTGGTCCTGGCTACTCTATCTTGGCCAGGTACCATACTTTTGGAAGCTAAAAAACCACTTCATTACTCATTCGTTAAACGAGGAATTACAATAAAAATTAACAGTAATCTTGTCAGTGAAAAATTGTCAAAACTATGGATAGATAAAGCAGGATAGATAGATAATATGCAGTTGCTAATTTATTTATTAAAAAACAAGAAAGAACAAAAAAATAAGCATTCACCCCAGGAATTAGAAAAAGAGTGAAGTCATAGACACTGGAAGACATGTAAACAAAAAGGAGGGACGGAAATTAAATAGAAAAAAAAAAAAGAGAGAGAGAGAGAGAGGGACAACTGATCAGTAGAACCTAAAGCTGGATATTTGAAAAGACATGCAAAAATGCCAAGTTTCTGACAAGATCACCTAAGAAATGAAAGAGGAGCATTCACCCCAGGAATTAGAAAAAGAGCAAAGTCATAGACACTGGAAGACATGTCAACAAAAAGGAGGGACAGAAATTAAATAGAAAAAAAAAAAAGAGAGAGAGGGACAACTGATCAGTAAAACCTAAAGCTGGATATTTGAAAAGACATGTAAAAATGACGTTTCTGACAAGATCACCTAAGAAATGAAAGAGAAGGCATACATAGTATTTATTTATTGATTATTATTAAGGAAAGAAAGAGGGCATACCTACCAATCTAGCAGATGTTTTAAAACTCATAAGGAAATACTATGAGCAATTTATGCTGATAAAAGTGAAGGCCTGCTAGATGCATAGATTGTAAAAGTCAAGACAGTGTCCAGGCTGGAGATAATCACAGTATTCCAGAGAAGAGATGATGGTGGCCAGAAGCCTAGGGCACTAGGAGTGGAAATGGAGCAGTAGAAAGATTCAGCAGACATTTATAATCCTGTGAGTGGAGAGGTGGAGAGTGTCAGAGAAGAGTTAAGGTGTTGGGTTATAGGATCCTGTGTTGGATGGTATTGTACAATATCATTACACCTGAGGAATAGCAGAAATTGGGGGGGGGGTGTTGAATTTGAGGTATATGGGGGACAAGTGGCATTGTCTAGTTGGTTACATGGGTCTTGAACTTTGAAGAGGGGTCTGGATAAATTGTCTGCTTATGTTGCCACCGGATTGGGTTCTTGTTTCTAAACTCACCAGCTTGTTTTTGTTTTTGTGAACATGCCTTTAAAAGTTCCCAGAAATATAAAATACCTTTTTTATCAGATTAAACCCTCCTCCATATAAGTATTATTTACCCAGTTAGATCTTAGATACAAGAACAAAGATCCTACTTAGAGCAGTCTCTTCTAATAAACACTGAAACGTATGCCTGTAACAGGAGCCCTTACATTTTTGGCACAGTTCTGTGTATGTACTCAGATTACTCTAAGTGATGTGGCCGTGACTTAGATTCTGATTCTCTGGAAGTCATTGCCAGGCTTATCTGACCCTGATCCTGGGCAGCTGGGGCAGCCTTTACTAGACTATAGTCCTTTCATTTTACCTTTCATTTCACTAATTGGTCCCTAACATACTTTTAAAGTGAGCCACTTTCACTTATGCTAGTGAAGTGCTAAATGTAGACTTTTCTTTCCTCTCTTTCTGGTCCTAAACAAAACTCCCAACCACCCCAAAGATGGAAGCAAGATGGTTTCCATCTTCTTTTTTGTTCTCTTTGGGAGAAGAGACTGACAGATACTGGAAGTGGCCTTTCCTCACCGGATTGAAGGCTACAGTTTACCGCCTCCACCCTGCCAGTTTTAGCATAATCCCAGCCTGACCTGCACTGAACTGGCTGTTATTAAAACCTTTATCTACACTGTCACAAGTATTTACTGCCTGTCCCAAGCGTTTGCTCTTACTGCTGACTTCTTGTTGACATGTAAAGAGCAACTGTGTTTCCGACCAGGCGAACAGTGTGCTTTTGGCCACAGAGTGCAACGTGAATTTTCAAAGTGCAAGACGTCTTCTGAATTTAATAGATTGCTTTGAAATTTGCTGTGAGCATACAGACAAGTGTGAGCGTGTTTGTGATGCTGATGTTTCACACGGTGATTAGTACTGCTGTCATTTTAGTTATTCCTTTAAATATCACTCAGAAGAAGGGCTTACACAATGGTCCAATAAATTTTTTTGACCAAACATTAACCAAGTCACCAGTTTCTTTTTACCTCTTTATTTCAAATGTAATTGTTAACTTGTAATATTTTGAATAGGGAATATATTTATTTACAGGTTCAAAATCAAAATGCTGTTTTAAAAAATGTATAGGGGGGCTTCCCTGGTGGCGCAGTGGTTGAGAACCTGCCTGCCAATGCAGGGAACACGGGTTCGAGCCCTGGTCTGGGAAGATCCCACATGCCGCGGAGCAGCTGAGCCCGTGAGCCACAATTACTGAGCCTGCGCGTCTGGAGCCTGTGCTCCTCAACAAGAGAGGCCGCGACAGTGAGAGGCCCGCGCACCGCGATGAAGAGTGGCCCCCACTCTCCGCAACTGGAGAAAGCCCTCGCACAGAAACGAAGACCCAACACAGCCATAAATTAAAAAAAAAAAAAAAAAAAAAAAAATGTATAGGGGCTTCCCTGGTGGTGCAGTGGTTAAGAATCCGCCTGCCATTGCACGGGACACGGGTTCGAGCCCTGGTCTGGGAAGATCCCACATGCCACGGAGCAACTAAGCCCGTGCGCTACAACTACTGAATCCCGCGCGCCTAGAGCCTGTGCTCTGCAACAAGAGGAGCCACCGCAATGAGAAGCCCGAGCGCCGCAACGAAGAGTAGCCCGCACTCGCCACAACTAGAGAAAGCCTGCGCGCAGCAACAAAGACCCAACGCAGCCAAAAATAAATAAATTTATTTTTAAAAAAAAGACTAAAATATAATGAAAACAAAGCAGTGTTATTAAATACCAGCTCTGTAGTATTGCCTGTGAAAGCAGAGGCCAAAATCACCTCTCTTTAAAAAAAAAAAAAAAAAAAGGATATACCCTGAGAAGTCTTGCTCCTACCCATCCCTATCTACCACTTCTCCCTAGCCCATTACATGTAACTGTTTTTACAAATTTCTATTTATTCTTTCCGACTTCCTTTATGCAAACAGCTAATTCAAATATATATTCTTGTTTTCCTCCTCCTTTTACTCAAAAGGTAACATACTGATATTTTTCACTTTGTTGTTTTGTTTTTCATTTTTATACCTTGGAGCTTTCTCCATATTAATACAATAAGATGTTCCTTTTTTTTTTGACTGCATAGTATTCGGTTATGTATATGCCGTAGTTTATTCAACTAGTCCTCTGTTGCTGAGCCCTTGAATGTGTTCGATCTTTTGCTATTACAAACAATTTTGTAGTGAATAACCTTGTTCATGTGTTATTTCATGTGTGTGTAGGTGTCTTGTTTAGATTCCTAGAAATGTGTTTGCTAGGTGAAAGGGTAAATGTATCGGTAATTTTGGTAAATATTATTATAGTCCCTTCATATAAGGGTTGTACGTTTTGCATTTACACCAGCAGTACCTGAAGATCCTTGGAGCACCTGATTCTCCACAGCTTGATGAGAGAGTGGTTGGACTTAGATCAGATTTTGCCTCTGATAAGAAGTGCTATCTCATTTCTGTTTTCATGAGTTAGGTTAAGGATTTCATGTTTATGTTACCTTATTTGTATTTCTTTTTTAATGTAATCTGTCCATTTTTCTATCAGATTGTTTCTCTGTTTCTGAAAACTATATTGGTCTATTTCTGGACTTTCTATTTTCTCCCATTGGTCTGTCCATTCATTTGCCACTTCTACACTGTTTTAACTCTTGAGGCTTTAAAAAATATGCTTTAATATCTATTAGAGTCGTTTGCTCATCTTTTTCAGAGTTTTCTTGGTAATTATTGCTTATTCGTTTTTCAATAATTAGTGCGGTATAATTAGCGAAAACCTGATGGTTGACTGTATGTAATGATTGACAAAGTAAACCAAAGCCAGTATCATCAGTAATGGAAAAAGCTACTTACTACGGCCTGGTTAAAACAATTATGAGTTAAAAATGTGTGTGGAAGAGCGGGGGGAGTTGTGTGGTAAAATCTACTTTTTATGTGCTTGTTTTAGATTTGTCAACAGCAAGTTATTAGTTTCCACTCTTAATTTCTGCAGTATTTTTCACACGTTGAGAGCCCGGTGCAGATGAGTTTATTGCACATTATGATATTAGTTCTTCATTACGAGTTGGTATTATTTCTTGACTGGAAACGATGGCATCAGCTTTTTTTTTTTTTTTTTTAAATGAGTGTCAGAATGCTAGAAAGTTGATTAATTTCGACAGTATATGGTGAACTACTAGTATTGTGTCTGCTCTTAATACTAACTCAATTGGACTTCCCTGGCGGTCCAGTGGTTAAGACTCTGTGCTTCCAGTGCAGGGGATGCAGGTTCTATCCCTGCTCGGGGAACTAAGATCCCACATGTCATGCGGCGTGGCCAAAAATTTAAAACAAAACAAACAACAACAACAAAAACCGCTAACTCAAATGATAGATTCTGGTTGCTGTCACAGTGGAATCAATGCTTTGTTTTTTGCTTCAGATTATTAAGAATTAGGAAATAAAAATGTTTTTTATTTTTGTGTGTTTGTACTTTAAAGGTACAAAATTTCGGTCAAAAATATGTCTTACCCATAATATCAGATCACAGTTGTATCATTAGGGAATCCCTCCCCGACTTCCTTAGTATCTAAAGAAGATTCTCTCCCATTTATTCTCACAGCACACATCACAATTTCCAGTCCTGTATCTGTTTTTCTTCCATGTTAGACTATCTTCCCCTAAGAGCTCATTGTAAAGAACATCTTGCACAGAGCTTGACACTGTATTTGTTAAGTGAAGCAGTTGATGCATTTTTAAGCTTTCTCTAATGTTTTCCTCAAAAATGAAATCTAGGCACAAGTGACATTCACAATTGAATCTTTAATTTTTACGTTGGGCAATTGAAAGTGTATCTGGTGTCTACATAATGAATATTCATTTTCAAAGAATCTTTTTTGAGTAACATTCCTGGTTATGGGTAACTTGGTGATTAAAAGCATAGCTTTTTGGAATCAAGACAGCCTGGGTTCAAGTTTGTTAACTTATCTGAGTGCTAGTTATGTCATTTATAAAATAGATTTAATAATGGTGACTACCTCATAGGGTCATTGTGGAGTAAGTGAGCTTTACACATAAAGCTCTGACACAATGCCTGGCACATAGTTAGTGCTTGGTAAGATGCCGTTCTTTAGTGTTTACTGCTGGTATGGTATCATCATCCTCATGATATTCTGAGCAGTACTACCATATTTCATATGTTGAATCAGGGACAAAACATTCCCAGGTAGGAAAAGTGTAAAATTACATAAAATGAATATCCTGCTGAGTTAGGATGCTAAAAATATACCATTGGTATGAGTTAATATTTTATTAAAGATATCCCCTCCACCAAAAAAAAACCCTTTTGGGAACAAAAAACCCACCTTGTTCAAGCATCATTAGCTTGTTCTAAGCAGATGTACTTTTTGAAGGTTGTAGGATATTTTATAAT
Source organism: Balaenoptera acutorostrata (assembly GCF_949987535.1). NCBI lineage: Eukaryota > Metazoa > Chordata > Mammalia > Artiodactyla > Balaenopteridae > Balaenoptera > Balaenoptera acutorostrata. The sequence continues at coordinate 62,097,567 of NC_080075.1, forward strand.
CATCAAAGATTGATTATCCTTTTTGAGCTCCTCTGATATTATTAACACACATAAAAGAGGTTGCTGGTTTTCATCTGCTTCACACTAGGAATTGTTACTAGAGTGGAAGTTGGCAAAAATCACTTTAAGAGCCTGGTATCTGCACTGCAAAACTGTTGAAGAGATAGACCATGATCTGAAATGAGTACGTTGACAAAGTAGCATAATCCTGTCAGTCTCATGAGATGTTTTTTGCCTTATAATACTTAATCTTTAAATATGCTTACTTTGAAGTGCCAAGATTACTAACTGGAAAATACACGTATATTACTAACTGGAAAATACACATGGTTTAGCAAAGTTGCATTTCTTCTTATAAATCTTTGCCTTTTCAGTTAGAAGCCTTAGGGACATTCTCTCATGTTTTCATGGAAAACCATAAAACTAAAATCTTTGTGCTTTTATTTGGCTCTATGCATGATATGGTACCACTTAAAGCCTTCAGAGATTGAGAATCTGCCAGTACTCTGAAATTAAGTGAATAAATCTGCCAGTACTCTGAAATTAAGGGAATAATTTCGCTTAAATTGTAGCTGAATTGCATCCTCAGTTTCTTGTGTGCAGTTCTTTATGTTGTATATAGATTGTTGTGGTGCTTTTAAAAGTTATTAGCACAACTTTTTTACACTTCTGCTTTTCTTTTTTTGTTTTTAATCATATTTTTAAAAAAAATTTAAAAAGTAAAACTGAGAGTCCCTTCCTTTCACCTCCTCCTTCCTGTTACCTATATGTAACCACGGGTTACTGGTATGCGTACACTTGTAGAGCTTTTCTATATGTATGTGAACTGCCTGTGTGTATGTCTGTGTATGTGTATGCTGCATTCTCATACATGTAGTTTTATTTTTAAGACTGTATTATCATGCAACTTGCTCTTCTAATTCAACACCATGTTATGGAAATCTCATTATGTCAGTACATAAGGCTTTACTTCTGTGGTGTTTCATAGTATGAATTTACTATAATTTTATTTGATCATTTTCCTAATAATGGACATTTAGGTTTTTAGTTTTATTTTAAATATTGCTGCAGCAAACATTTATATACACATATCTTTGTACATTTTTTAGAATATTTGTGGAACGATTGTTAGAAGTGAAATTGTCAGGTCAAAGGGTTTGTGTTTTTAAATGGTGATATTAAAAATTGTTCCTTTAAAAATTATTTTTCCAGTATATACCCCCATCCTGAATATGTGGGGATGTCCATTTTCCTCATATTTTTTCCATTCTTTCATGTCCTTCATTCATTTGAATTTTGCCAAACTGATATGCCAAAATAATGTATTAAAAGTGTTAATTTACATTCTTTGATTTTTACTGAGGTTGATAATTTCTTAATAATATTTATTGTTTAGATTTCATCTATAAATTGCTATTTAGTATCTCCTTTTGTCCATTTTCTACTTAATTATTTTACCATGTAGAATTCTTAATTTGTATGTGGTCAAGTATATTGCTATTTTTCTCTGTGACTTCTGGGTTCATGTTATGTTTGAGAGGCCCTCACTCCCCGATTATCAAAATGTACTCTTTTTCTCTAGTATTGCAGTAATTTTTTTTTTAATTCATTTTTGGCTGTGTCGGTTCTTCGCTGCTGCACGTGGGCTTTCTCCAGTTGCGGCAAGTGGGGGCTACTCTTCGTTGTGGTGCGCGGGCTTCTCATTCCGGTGGCTTCTCTTTGTTGCAGAGCATGGGCTCCAGGCACGTGGGCTTCAGTAGTTGTGGCACACGGGCTTAGTTGCTCTGCGGCATGTGGGATCTTCCTGGACCAGGGCTCAAACCAGTGTGCCCTGCATAGAGGTGGATTCTTAACCACTGCGCCACCAGGGCAGCCCCTATTTCAATACTTTTGCTTTTTACATTTAAGTCTTAAAACATCCAAATTTATTTTTGAGTATAACATGAAATAGGAGTTTAACTTTTTTTTTCCCAACTGAACAGACAGTTATTCTAAAAATGTTTTTCATCAGTGATTTAAATTGCTATCTTTATCATATTGTAAATTTGTTCCATTGATCTGTTTGCTTATTCCTGTGCCAGAAATACACTTTTCTAAATACTGTATCTTTTTAGTATATGTTTTAATACTTGGTAAAGCAGTTTATCCTCTTCACTAATCTTTGAAAATTTTTCCTTGGTTAATCACACATTTTCACTTCCAGATGTGTTTAGAGTTTGTGTAATGGGATGTCACATCCTTAGGCTATTTGTGAATGTAAGACTTTTAGGCTCAGGTACTCTGCACTTATACAGCAAGGCTTTGATCATATTTATTCTCTGACTTATTTTCCATGTCTGTTATCACTGGCTGTTACTGCCTCTTACCTTTTCTGTTTACCATTCCATTCTCTTTTAGCTGCTTACCAGTACATCCACTCGATTGGGTTCTTTGCTTCTGCTTTTCAGCTTTTGTGTGGAGCATCTAAGCTTCTCTGCATCTCACTGGCCAATCAGCAAACAAACCATCATAGTACATCTGGTTGTGATCTTAGGTTTCTTAATTCTCAGCCCTTTCATTATTGCTGACTGCTTAGAGCACACTTCATAAAGGCCAAACAAACCTTCTTTAAAAAAAAAATCATGCTTTTGGAGCTATTTCATTTGCTCAGATTTGCAGGAAGTCTGTTCGAATAACTGAGATATTATTGGATAGTCATTATGGTAGTGTGTTTCTGTCATGCACAATTTGAGATAACATACTTACGTGTTTTGCTACCCTTGCCCTAACTTTTCAGCTAAGTCCTTAAGTGTTGTATTAGGATATAACAGGCCAATGTAATCAGACCAAGTTTGGAATTAACTGGTACGATTAACTACACAGTCTCTACTGTTGGATAACAGCTTCATGTAAATTTGTCTTTCCAAACCAGATAATTTTAAAAGATTTAAAACATTTTATCTAATGATTATTTGGTTTGCACAAATGTTATCTAACTAGACACCTATGAAGCTCCTACTTGATTTTAAGTGCTTTCTTAAAGAAATTGGAATTAACTGTTTTTCCTAAATTCACCTAGTATAGTCCATTTAGAGCATATAGATTTCTCAATATTTTCCCAGTTTATCCAAATTTTATCCACTGAGTTGAGACAGTGGAAGACAAAACTACTGACTAATCCTCACAACTACAATGAGGTCGTTTACCTCACTTATTATCTTCATTTTGCAGATAAGGAAACTGTAAAAGGTTAAAGAGCTTGCTCGGTGTCATATAGGCTGCTAAATGTGTTATGTATGTATTCATAATAAATGATGGAGCTGGATCCAACCTCGTAGAACATACCAAGAACCACGATGCTGTACTGCCTTTGTATATATTTGTTTGCAGTTTAATGGATTCAAATTCCATCTGACTCAGGAACGTCCCTTTCCAGACTTTGGGAGGAGGATATATCACTGGCCAAGGGTGTCAGAAACTCATTGTCCAGTTTCCTTACTTTAGCCCTTGCAGACCTGTGTGAGATTATCATGGGAAACCACAAGCTGTCCTGCCAGAATGTGGTACCTGAAAATAATGTTCATCAGTACTGGCAAGATCAGTGTCAGTTATTGTCAACAAATCTGTGTTTCTAGCCACTGCCATGCCTGTCTCTGTTTGGTCTTGTCTTTGGCCTCATAACTACATTCTCCCTGTCTTAGTCTCTGAACTGGTCTTCTTTTTTCCGTAATCTGCTCTTACATTTCTTTTTCCTGTCCATCTGGCCAAGCTCTTTTTGAGGATATGCTGTCTTCATACTTGGCAGCCTGCGTGAACTCAGGTCCAGCTTTGTTGGAGAGGAACGGCCCTGCTCCATTATGGTCCTTTCTTGGAGGACTGTCTTAGACACCCCTGGATTGACAGTGCAGCAGAAAACATAGCTATTTATTCCTGAAAATAACTGCTTAAGCAAATAAAATGTGGGCCTTGTTAATTTTGGCTCTGGACAACCACAAACTGGAAAACATGGAATAAAGTAGAATTTTAACCATTTCTGTCCACTCCCATTAAATTACTTTAGTTCAGGCAGTCATTGTTTCAGGCCTGCTCTAACACTGTGTCCTTAGAGATTGTCCTGCCTTCTCTTGGCTCCTCTTTTCAGTTTATCCCCTGAGATCACCAAAGTGTAATTGAAGTAAAAGCCTAGCAAGAACGGAAGCAAATGAGGTGAGGTTGAAGGGTTTGGGGAACAGAGGAGAAATGTGAAAAAAGTGGTGTATTCATATTGGTCATTCTCCTGTAATAATAGATGGATTTTTAGTGAAAGGAGGAATAATAGTAGAAAAAATTTTATATAATATGATAACAGAAAAAAATGTTTCTAATATCATTGGTAAGAGTGCTTTGTGAAAGTAACATAGATTTCATGAAGCTAAGTTAGTCTATTTGTCTTATAAGTATATTTGTTTGGAATTTTGTGTCAGGCAAAAAGCATATGTATCTTCTACTAATAGCACTGTTTTTAGTGAAAGATATAAATCTAGCCCTCAAATGCAGGCACATTTTCCAGTAATTTGTTCACTCATCCCAGATCTAAACAGAATTTTAAATTTAAATTTAAAAGATGAAGTTGGCTTTTCCATTTTTTTTCTTCATGGATAGATTCTGATTATTACAGGCAAAAATGGGGTTCTCAAATGGATAAGTGCTAGGTTTCATGACTGATGTATTTGAAGGATATATTCTTTTGTAAGATAGAAATTATCTTAACATATTTAAAAATAAACAGAAGGCTGCTAGTGAGACAAAGATTTTATTGGGTAGAATATTTTGTGTCTTTTTATAATTAATCTGTACTACCAATTATCTGAGTAAATAAATATTCAGTTTATTTGACATAATATTTGCCACCAGTCAGTTTTCATGGTTTTATTTTTTTATTCACTATATTTGTAGGTGAATCCCTCAGTGATTTAATGAAAACACATTTTCTAACAAGCTCACTTATTTTAGCCCAGAGCAAATTAGGAGGTAGGCATGCCCTAAGCAGCACACTGACAGTAAGAAGTAACCGTCGACAACCTGATGAGACAGGAGGAAACCGAAACCCTTCAGATTCAACAAGCAGAGCAGTCAGATTTATTTGGAGAAGTGCATCTTAAACCTTGGGTTATGTACACCTTTGAGATATCTGATGGAAGCTGTGGACTTTCTTCCCAGAAAGATGCATAAACATGTATCCGGTTACATTCAGTGTCAGGGGATTCTTGGGTTCCCTGAAGCGCATCCTTGGGCCCCACGGTAAGAATCCATGATTTAGTAAATGAGCAAATAGCTTTACATACCTCTGTAGCCTTTAAGAGCATCACTGTATGACGGTTTATGGATAATTGACAATACTAAGTTTACAGAAAATGTTAAAATTTGTGCCACACTCTTAATAAATATACAATATTTCTTCTTTGAATTCAAAAATATACATTCTCCACTTAACATTTATCCCATTATCTGGAAAACTCAGTCTTCATTCCTTAGGGGTACTGGTTAGTGAGGTGGTATTCTGTATTTGCATAAAATAAGCTACATTTTAGCATTTTAGTAATTGATGTCCCAGAGCCTTTTTGTGTTAGTGAGATTATGAGCATCTCTTCCCAAGCCAGTGTTCAGAGATGTCAAGTTGGTACCTTGTGGTCGCCTTGGTGGGCATGTTTACAGTGCTGAAATATGTACTGCCAGTCAAGGCTTGCTCTGCCTCTATCCCCCACTCTGGTTTTTAAACATTTGCTACATGCAGTTGATTTCAGTTACTCATTCAGCAAACATTTTTTGAGGGCCTTTTGTGTTCCAGATACTGTTCTAGGTACCAAGGATACGGCAGGGAATAAAAAGCATTTACTTAAGTGAATATAGTTTTCTAAATCTTAAATTCCCAAATAAAGACAGGGAAGTATTGGGAGTTCCTTAATCAGATCATGGAGGGAAATGTGGAGTCAAACAAAAGTAAATGGATGTCCTTGCTGTAGATCTTCAGAATCTTTTAATGTGCTGTTGTTCATTGTTATGCTCTAGGAAGAAAATATAGTATGTACTATTTTCAATACTTACTTAACCAAGGAACTCTTTTTTTTTTTCCCAGAACACATTTAACATCTTTTAGAAATATGTTCTGCTGCTCCATGGCAGACACATCCCAGATGTTAGGAATTGATGTATGAAGGGCCTTTACCCAAGGGGTGTAGGTCAGAGTGTGGCCAGGATTTCTGAAGACAGACCTTCTCACCATCTGGTTTATGGATGGTCCATTTGTAGGTTGTAGATTGAATTATTTCACTGATGGTGTCCTGAACCATTCTATTGTATTTTCATTTCCAGTATTTAAATGAAAAAGCATCTTATATAATGAGAAAGCACTGTTCCACTTATATTGTTATTAATTTTAGAAAAATGCTTTCCCTTCTACTCTGCAGTTTCTGATTTGGGGACACCTAATGGTATGTGTATGTGAACTTCTGCCCCCACCTACTCCCTGCTGCTAGATTTCTCCTCGGCACTGGGTATCGCTTGCTCCAGATCCTCTTCCTATATGGGGGTCTCTGAAACCCCATTCATCTACCACTTCACCCTCACTAGGCTGTAGTGTTTCTCAGAAGTGTGGTTGATGGACAGTTGCACCACAGTCACCTGTGTGGTTATTAAAATCATAGGTTCCTGGGTCTCACCTCAGAACCTGATGATTCAGAGTCTGTTATATATGGAGCGCAGGAATCTGTGATTTCAAGTACATCTGCAGGTGATTGTTATTGAATTAATTTCCATGTTGAATTGGAAATCCATTTTCGGCCAGCGTATACGGTATTTCTCAGTCGTAGGTGCTCTTGGCATTTTGGCCAGGACTGTGTCACTGTGTGGCACGTTGCAGGCACAGCAAGACATTGAAAATCCTTGGCTCCTACCTATCAAATGCCACTGTCATCCCCAGTTACTGGTACGACCCAGAATGCCTTCACACATTTCCAAAGACTTCTTTTTCTACCGTATGGAGGTACTATCCTCCTTAATTAAGAATCACTGCTACATACTACTTTTATTACTCTAGAAGTTACTCTTAATAATTTTATGCATATATCTAACCTAAGACCCCAGATTACTAACTCTGCACTTCCCAAGCAATACGAGGCCCTTAGCACACTTTAATGTCAATCACACCTCATTTACATGCTGTTTTGTTCAATATTTGAGTTCCAGCTTTTTAAAAATTACATAAATTAGACATTATTATTATTATTGCCCTGTATAGTCATCAGTATTTGTTTATATTGACCCAAGATTGCCATTTTATTTGATTTTTACTCCTTGCATTTTAGACTTTCCTTCTGAGTCTTTTTTTTTTAAATCTTGAAATATACTTTAGAAGAATGTATTGCATGCCTTTTGGTGGTAAGCTTGGTTTTTGTTTGGCAAATAATATCTTTTTGGGAATGATGTTTTTACCTGGGAATATAATTCTAGATTGACTTAATTTCACTTAGCACAGTATTCTGATTTTTATTGTTTCTCCGAGAAGTCTAATTTATTGTTCCTTTGTAGATAATCTGACTCTTTTCTCTGACTGCTTTTAAATATCACCTCTTTGTCTTGGATGTTTTGCAGCTTCATATGATGTGTCTGGATGTAGATTTCTTTTTTATTTATCCTCCTTATGACTTGTGTCTCCTGAATCTGAGGTCTTACGTCTTCTATCTATCCTGGAAAATTTCCAGCCGCTATCTCTTGAAATACCGCTTCTCTCCATTTTTTTCTGTTCTTTTCTTCTGAAACTTTAATTAGATGTATGTTCATCTTTCTTTCATCAGATGTCTTTATGAGATAAGATGATTTTTAAATGTCTCTTAATCTCTCACATCTTCTGTCTTTATCTCTTTTTGCTGTTTCAGATCTGTCATTTGGTTTACTAATTCTGTCTTTGTGTCTGCTCCAATTAGGTTTTTAATCTCAAGAATTATACTTTTTATTTCCAGAAATTCTGTTAGGTTCTTTTTTTCCCATCTTTCAAGTCATTTTTGTTAGCCTCTTGTTTCTGGTCCATGTATTTAATACTTTCCTTTAGTCCTGTAAACTTTTAAAGCATACTTAACTGTAATTTTATATTATGTATCTCTTAATTCCAAAATTTGAACTTCCTGCAAATTTAATTCTGTTGTTTATAACTTTTGCTGCTCTTGTAGTTTGTTTCCTTGTGGTTTGATAATTTTGTTTTAATTTCATATTTGGCTAAAGTAATTTAGGAATCTCCTGGGGCATGGATTGAAGGTGCATTTCTCTACAGAAAATTTGCTTCTCTTTCTGTCAGGTGCCTTGCATTACCACCAACCCAGAAACAGCTTAAATTCGTTTCTTGGCTTGAGGTTCCTGGTCCTTGCAAGAAGTGTAAATTTATACTCAACTGAGAATAGGCTGTAATTATGAATTTGGATTTTCAGGGAACCCCCCCCCTCATTCTAGTGATTCAAGCAGTTGTTTTTTTATTCAATCATTTTGTCAATGGACAGACACCCCCTTCCTCCCCTCCATTCACTGAGAGGTGTGGCCTTTCAGGGGCATTGTTGGTTTTATGCAGTGGTCTCAATTCCAGCTTTCACTACATCCAATAAAAATCAAAATTTAAGTCTCTAGATTCTAAGTTTAAGCTAAGGTCATGGCTTTAGCTCTTGCTTACAACTCTGATTTCCTTCATTAAATGCATTCAACAGATACTTTTTGAGCGAATGACTGTTTTCTCTTCCTGTGGATTTCTTTCCTTGTGTGTCCAGCAGTGCCTTTAAAAGAGTACTTGTTCTATCTTATCTGCCATATCTAGGTATTTGTAACGGGAAGGATTTTCATATCTAGTCTTACATATTTCCAAAAGCAAAACCTCAGGTGATTTTTATATACTGGAGTTTGAGCACCTTTGGGTTAGAGACGCTGCTTCTGTCACTTCTGTAGTGGGAAGTGGGAATGTGCTTACATGGTCCCTTATGTTTTCCCAAACTTAATACCACTATTAAGTTTTATCCATATTATTAGTTCATTTGACATTTGTGGTCTGCCAATTACCACTTAAAAGTGTTATTGATATGGAACAATTCCAACTTGAATTCCAAACAACTTAAAAAATAAACTTTGAAATATAACTTGTTGCTGTTTGTCTTTTATCAGTCATAGATTATTTTCCATGTCTACATACAATCATTAGCTGTTAAGTGCATCTTTTTTAAAAGTTAGTATGGTAGTCTCAATCTGTTTTTTTCTTTTTTGAAATTAGCATCATACAGTCCTAGAAATTTAGATCTTTAATCATCTGGTTTTAAGAAACAAAGAGCCATTCAGGTTAATTCAAGAAAAGAGAGGCTATTGTGAAGATACATGTGATGGGGAACTGGAAAGCTGTCAGGAACTCAAGGCAGCTTTGGAGATACGTTTCTTTCTCATGGTCTCTTATTTTTTTCTGTGCATTTGTTCTGTTCTCTGCTCTTTATTGTCTGTCTCCTCACTGTATCTTTCCTGTTTCTTCAAATCTTTATTTGCCCAAGGTCCTACTTGCTAAGACAGTGGCACAACTTTATGGCATCATTTACACACTGGGTTATATTGCATGGTGGTTCAAACTTCTTAGAGCTGTGATGTCTAATACAGTTGTCACTGGCCACACACTGCTTTTAAAATCAAAATGTGTAGGATCTATGTGCTGAAAATACATAATGTGTAGGATCTATATGCTGATAATGTTTTTATAAAACATTCATGAAAAGTATCAGAGAAAACCTAAATAGAGAGTAGTGTTCATGGATTGAAAGATTCTGAATAGTAAAGGTGTCAGCTCTCCACAAATTGATCTATAATTACAAGCAGAATCTCAGCAGGGTTTTTTAAAAATTAAACATAGACAAGGTGATTCTAAAATTTCTATGAAAAGGCAGAGGACCTAGAATAGCTAAAGGAACTTCGAAAAAGAAAAATAAAGTTGGAGGAATCACAATATCTCATTTTTAAGACTTAACTGTAAAGCTCTAGTAATCAGGATTGTGTGTGGTATGGGCAGGGAATAGACACAAGATCAATGGATCAATATAGAATCTGGAAATAGACCCACACAAATATGGGCAATTGATTTTAACAAAGATGAAAGACAATTCAATGGAAGAAAGATAGTCTTTTCAACAAATAGTATTGGAAGAGTTGGACATATACATGCAAAAAACAAAAAAAGGCAGGAACATTGACCTAAACTTCACAAAACAAAATTAACTTAAACAAAAATTAACTCAAAATATACCATAAATTTAAATGTAAAACTTCTTGTTTTAGAAGAAAGCATAGGAAAAAATCTTTATGACTTGAGGTTAAGTAAGGTCTTGGATATGATACCAAAAGCATAATTCATAAAAAAAAAACAGTTGAAAAAAAAAAAAAAGAAAACAGTTGATAAATTGGACTTCATCAAAAGTAAAAACTTTTGCTCAGTGTGTTAGTTTGCTAGGTCTGCCATAGCAAAATACCACAGACTGGGTGGTGTAAACAATTGAAATTTTATTTTCTCACAGTTCTGGAGACTGGAAGTCCAAGATTAAGGTGTTGTTAGGGTTGGTGCCTCCTGAGGCCTCTCCTTGGGTTGTAGGTGGCTGCCTTCTTGCTGTGTTCTCACATCGCCTTTTCTCTGTGCACGCACAACTCTGGTCTCTTCCTCTTATAAGCACACTGGTCCTGTTGGATTAGAGCCCATCCGTATGGCTTCATTTAACCTTAATTACCTCTTTAAAGGCCGTGTCTCCAAATACAGTTACATTCTAAGGTACTGGGGCTTAGGACTTCCAACATACGGATTTTGGGGGCACACAGTTCAGTCCATAATGCTCTGCAAAAGACACTATTAAGAAAATGAAAAGACAAGATATAGACTGGGAGAAAATATTTGCAAATCATATGCCTGAAAAAGAACTTGTATCTAGAATATATAAAGAACTCTCAAAACTCAACAGTAAGAAAATAAACATCCCAATTAAAACATGGACAAAAGATAGAAGACACTTCACCAAAGGATGGCAAATAAGCACATGAATAGATGTTCAATGTCATTAGCCATTAGGGAAATGCAGACTAAAACCACCGTGAGATACCATCACCTACCTGTTAGAAATGGCTAAAAAGTACAATCCCAACTTCTAGCAAGGAAGTTCTGGAAGAACTGGAGCTCTCATACACTGCTGCTGGAAATGAACAATGGTACAGCCACTCTAGAAAGAACTTGACAGTTTCTTTAAAGATGATACATATACCTACTGTATGGCCCAGTCCCTCTCCAAGGTATTTTTATAATCTGTACACAGATGCTTATAGCAGCTCAATTCACACTTACCTAAAACTGAAAACAGCCAATATGTCCTTCCAATGGTAGTGAATAAACTGTGGTATATCCATGCAATGGGATACTACTTAACAATAAAAAGGAATAAACTAATGATACATGCAGCAACTTGGTGAAAGAAAATAGTCTCCAAAAGTTATATGATGATTTAATTTACATGAAATTCTTGAAAAGGCAAAACTGTAGTGGCAAAGAACAAATCAGTAGTTGCCAAAGGTTGGGCTGAAGGGAGAATGTAACTTTCAAGGGAGGTTTTGCAGTGATGGAACTTTTCTGTTTCCAGATGGTGGTTAACTCATTTTATGCAAATCTATGCATGTGTTAAAACTACTAGAACTATATTTTTAAAAGTTGATTGTTTTCCAGTTAAAGCTAAACGAGTCTTGGGGATGTAATGTACAGCATGGTGACTATAGTTAACAATACTGTATCGTATATTTGAAAGATGCTAAGAGAATAGATCTTAAAAGTTCTCATCACAAGAAAAAATTTGTAGCTATGTGTGGTGATGAATGTTAACTAAACTTATTGTGGTAATCATTTAGTAATATACACATATATCAAATCATTATGTTGTACACCTAAAACTAATACAATGTTATATGTCAATTTTGTCTCAAATTTTTAAATATTTAAATATCTCAAAAAAATTTAAAGCCTTTCAAATTTAAATATTGCATACACAAATAATTAAATACAGTTCAGTTCTTCAGTTGTATTAGCCACATTTCAGTTGATCAGTAGCTCCATGTGGCATGGGGCTACAGTAGTGGACAGCGCAGGTATAGAACATTTCCATTAATGCAGAAGGTTCTATTGGATAGTGCTGTTTTAGAGTGGGGGTCAGCCAGTTTTTTCTGTAAAGGGCCAGATAGTAAATACTTCAGGTTTTGTGGGCCACATGGTCTCTATCTCAGCTGCTCAGCTCTCCTGGTGTATTGTGAAAGCAGCCATAGACAATACTTAACCAGATGAACATGGCTGTCTTTCGGTAAAACTTCATTTGCAAAAACAGGCATGTTTGCTGACCCCTGTTTTCGAGAATCTGATTGGCCTATTTCCCTTTTCATGTCAGCTCACGGTTTATTGGTAGAGTGACCTTATAATTTACCGTCCAAGTTAAATAAAATTTTAATTATAAATTTGAGAGTGAAAGTGGGCGCTGTTAATAATTCTGCTAGGGCAGTTGGCATAACCCGCAAGTGTCCTGGGCAAACCAGGAATGTACATCACCCTGGCTATCAGTCTTCCTATGAAGTGGTTGCCTTTGTAGTAGGCTCATACCTAGTCCAAGAAACTGTGGAAAAGCAAACAAAACTATTCCTTCAGCAGGCGCTGTGGGTTAGCCATTTTTCTCTGAAATGAGTATTTATATGGGAGGCACCCTGAGGTTTGGCCCGCCCAGTACACTCAAAATAGCCTGTTTTCTGTCCCTGTGCCTTTGTTCATGCTTTTCTTTCTGTGCCCTCTTTCCCATGCCTCTTCTGTGTTTGTTGTAATCCAGCCCATCTCTCAAACCTCTGCTTAAGTGGTATCTCCTTCATAAAGCCATCCCTGTAACACCCCTTTCAGACTTAAAAGTTGGTACTTACATTTTATAAAATTCACATGGCACAGTGCCTTAGACCAGGCGCCCAGACCTGGCTGAGCACCAGAAGCAGCACTTCAGTAGCTTTAAATACAGATTCCTGTGTCTCATCCTAAATCTGTTGATTCAGAAATCAGTGGCAGTGTTTTTATTGTTTTGTTTTTAAACTCCTCATACGATTCTTGTATAACCAGCCAGCTGGTTCAGTATTTGGAATCTGTTAATTTAGAGTTAAATTATTTGATGTAAACATTGACTTTCAGAATTAGAAGGAACCTTCTTAGAAATAGTCTTTTTTCACTTTCTTATTTTTAAATTGGGGGGAGAAGACACAAGGAAATTACTTGCTCAGATCCCATTGCTTGTTACTGGCAGAGCCAGCACTAAACTTTGCATTTTTTCACTCCCATTTCAGAACCTTTCTTCATATTCACGTTGGACAGCCCCTTCTGAGTAGTAAGCTTTGAATACCAGAAGGTGCTTGGTATATCGTAGATGATCAGATTTGTTACTGATAGTTATTTAACTCACTTTATATAACACATAGCACTTTTTTTTTTTTTTTTTTTTTTTTGCTGCTTAATGATCCATTCTTGATTATGTTGTTTACTCCCATTCCCACACTCAAGGAATACTTTTCTGATATTTGGAGATAGCTCAGCAGTTTGCATGAAATCATCTCAGAAAAACCTTTTCCCAAATTAATGCTAATATGAATGGCTTCTAAAAGGCTGACTGAATCAAACTGAATTTTGGGACAGCTTTGAAATGTAATAGTTTCCATGAGCTCCTCTAAAACTGAGATCAGCTCTAGATCTGCAGGATTTTTCTCACCAGGCCCACTCCCATTTGAGAAAGGTTACTGAGGATCTGTGGGAGTGTGTGTGTGGGGGGGGTGCCTAAACTTGAATGGGGATCAGGAAAATTCTTGTGGGAAGTGATAATAACCTAAGTTGAGCTTTAAAAGACATCTAGAAGTTAGGCCAGGGGAGGGAGTTAGGGAAAGCGTTTGTCTAGGCATTAAGTGCCAAAGGGCAAAAAGTGTGGATAGCACTGGAGATGGCCAGTTGTTTAGTTTGGCTAGAGCATAAAGTGCAAATTAAGGAATGACTGGAAATATAGACAGGGGCCAGGTAGTGAATGGTTTTACAGTTAAAATGTTGTATTTCACAATTGGCTATCCACATGCAAAAGGAGTGAAATTTGAGCCCTGCCTGACACCATATAAAAAGTCACTCAAAATGGATCAGAGACCTAAATGGAAGACCTAAACTATAAAACTCTTAGAAAAAGCCATAGGAAAGAAAATCTTTGTGACCTTGGGTTCCAGGCAGTGGCTTTTCAGCTATAATACTCAAAGCACAAGTAACTAAAAATAGGTAAGTCGGACTTCATCAAACTTTACAAGTTTTGTGCTTCAAAGAACACCATCAAGAAAACGAAGACAACTCAGAGTGGGATTAAATATTTACAAGTCATGTAACCAATAAGAGACATATCAAGATTTATAAAGAACTCTTACAAGTCAACAATAAAATTGACAATTAAAAATGGGCAAAGAATTGGATACACATTTTTCCAAAGAAATTCAAATGACAAACCAGCATATGAAAAGATGCTCAAGATTGTTAACCATTAGTGAGTTGTAAGTCAAACCACAAAGAGATAGTACTTCACATTCACTAAGAAAACAAAAGTTAAAAAGCCAGGTAATAATAAATATTGGCATGGATGTAGAGAAATTGGAATCCTCATACATTGCTGGCGATAATATAAAATGGTGCAGCCACTTTGGAAGAAAGTTTTAAAGTTCTTCAAAAAGCTAATCATACAGTTACCATGTGATTCAGCAATTCCACTATTAGGTCTGTATCCAACAGAATTGAAAACATAGGTCCACACAGTGTTCATAAAAGCATTGTTCATAATAGCCCAAAATGGAAACAACCCAAATATCCTTCAACTGATAAAAGGATAAACAAATGTGGAATTGCCATACAATGAAATATTGTTCAGCAGCAAAAGGAATAAAGTACTGATATGTGCTGCAACATGGATGAACCTGAAAACCTTATGCTCAGTGAAAGAAGCTAGTCACAAGGGACCACATTTTGTATGATCATATTTATATGAAATATCCAGAATAGTCAAATCAATAGAGACAGAAAGTAGACCAGTACTAGTTGTCAGGGCCTGGGAGGGGGAGGAGTAGGGGAGTGA
The DNA here is from genome assembly GCF_949987535.1 of Balaenoptera acutorostrata. NCBI lineage: Eukaryota > Metazoa > Chordata > Mammalia > Artiodactyla > Balaenopteridae > Balaenoptera > Balaenoptera acutorostrata. The sequence continues at coordinate 62,112,737 of NC_080075.1, forward strand.
CGGCTGATGGGTCTGGGGGTTTCTTTCTGGAGTGATGAAAATGTTTCACATTTAGATAGGAATAATGGTTACATAATTATGTGACTATACTAGAAACCACTGCATTGTACACGTTAAAAGGGTGAACTTCATGGTATGTGAATTATATCCCAATAAAGCTGTTATAAAAAGTGCTGTATTTAGTAAATAATTTAAATTCTCTGATAGGGAATTTGAATTTGTGTCTTTAAAGCAATGGTGTGTACTCCTGAAGAGTTCTAAACTCAAGAACAACATGATCTGAACATCGCTTTCAGAGCATGTGAGAATGGTGGTCAAATCAATGATGTGGCAGAAGACTGGGTCTAGAAGCTGAGAATACGTATCCTCAGTTTTCTGCCCTGGGCAGATCTGTAAATTTTATGTTACTGATACTGATTTAGAAATTCTTAACTTTATACACGGTAATATTTTATAATATTTACCTTGCTCTCATTTTTTTCCTAATCAGTTTCTCTAGGTGATTGAAAAAAGAATAGCAGGTACAGAGTATTAGAATTAATATTAATTTTTTTTAAGAAATCCACGGTCTTTTATTTATTTATTTATTTATTTATTTATGACTGTGTTGAGTCTTCGTTTCTGTGCGAGGGCTTTCTCTAGTTGCGGCAAGTGGGGACCACTCTTCATCGCGGTGCGCGGGCCTCTCACCATCGCGGCCTCTCTTGTTGCGGAGCACAGGCTCCAGACGCGCAGGCTCAGTAATTGTGGCTCACGGGCTTAGTTGCTCCGTGGCATGTGGGATCTTCCCAGACCAGGGCTCGAACCCGTGTCCCCTGCATTGGCAGGCAGATTCTCAACCACTGCGCCACCAGGGAAGCCCAATATTAATTTTTAAAGTTACCTGTGTGTAACCTTGGCTGCTGTGAGTTTAGAGACAGCAAAATATGACTTTTTTAGCCAGAGGACCAAGATTCTTGATGAATCATTATGCTTTAAACACCTTCCATTAATAAACGTAAGGATTTTGATGGGGAAAAAGCTCAGAAATTCAGGTTTACTGAGGGTTTTTTGTTATTCTTCTTCCCTTTTTGTGAATTATCTTGTCTGTCAAATAGCTTACATATTGGAGAATTCCAGTATTTTAAAACTTTTTATCCTTTAGAAAATTCTAGACTGATTTAAATTTTGAAAAATTGTATTCATAAGTCAAACCTATAGTAAATAATTGACTTTAGTAAGCTAGTTATCACTAGTTTACTGTCATAGTTTTTCTGTTAAATATGTGCTGGTGTAACCATTAATAAACCTATTTTTAGAAGAGTACATTGTGTACTGCAGCCATTTTGGACACTTTGTGTAACTTGTGTTGTCAATAGAGATCGTGCCCTCTTGTGGTAAGCTGGGAACAGAACTTCAGCTGTAAAAGTAATCACCCTAGCTTTCTTTGAGTTCATATTTTTTGCTAGTGCATACTCTGAGTTTATTTTCAATAAACAGAAAACAAAACTATAGCAAGATTTTTAAATGGAGAATTGAGAATTGGAGAGAGTAGTGTGTTTTGTCTTATTTTATTTGGAGAAGTGCTAAAAAAGATGTGGGTTAACGGACAGTATCAAGGAGGAGCCTAACAGGGAAAAGATATCTCAGTGTGAGGAAAGGCAACGAGTTCTGAGAGTGTTTGAGAAGATTTATGACTAACGTTGATGTGATATCCTGAATATTTTACAGGTACACTCTGCCCCATCCTCCTTAGAAAATGCTCCCAGAATTTCTATTCCGTGTGTGTGTGTGTGTGTGTGTGTGTGTGTGTGTGTGTGTACCTTCTTATCCTAGAGAAGGGAATAAATACTTATGTGGCACTATTTGAACTGTCTGTCTCATATAATGGAAATTAAGTTTAGTTTGAAATAAATGTTGAAATCTGTTTTGAACTGCCTGTAATAAGTTGGCATCCTAAGTGTTTATTAGTCATGGGGATTTTTTTTCAAAAGGAATGAATTTTCCCTGAAAATTTTATTTTAATGTTTTCTTAATTTATATTTTTTAATACCTTTGTTCTTCTTTGAGTTTAAAGGTTAAATTTTATATTTCAGCAGTGACTGTGTCCCATATATATCTTCTTAGAAACTGATTTTTTTTTTTTAATGCCCCAGTATTCTTAGAAGGATTCCGATGTTAATGCTGTTATCATCCCTTGTGGGTGATTCACTGATCTTTACCAATCCACTAATAAGAAGTGTTATAACTAAGTATTATTCTCATCACATGAATGAATTTTTCTGTGATCAGGGAATTGCATATATTGGTCTTCATTGGTTGATATGAAAATCAGTTTATTAAGTTTCAGTTCATAGTTTAAAACATTATTTTGAAAATTCTGATTCAATTATAAAACATTTTAAATTGACAAAAGTAACTGCCATTTTTATACAAATTGAAAAGACAATTTCTGCTTATTTATACATAATTACAGCTGTAAACACCAGCAATCTAATATTATGGATTGATTTTTTTTTAATGATTTTTATTTTTAGTATGTGGCTTGTAAAAATATATTTGGTTTGTATTAACCGTACTTATTTCATTGTACTATCAGGTGTGTTTAAACAGATGCAGGGAGGTTGTTTTTACAGTTAAAAAATGGTGCTTGCTTTTCATATTATGAAGTTTTCAAATTTAAAAGTTTAAAGCTAGTTAATTCAAAATTTTAACAAACCTTTGAATGAAAGGCAATAGAATGTAATGCTTAAAAAAGCTCAGACTCTAGAGTTAGACTGCCTGGGTTAGAATCCCAGCACTGTCACTTAATAGCTAGATGGCCTTGGCAAGTTCTTTAACTTGTTGGTGCTTCAGATTCCTCATCTGCAACACGGGAATAATATTAGTACCTACCTCATAAGATTGTTGTAAGGATTAAACGAATTAATATAAAAACACTTAGAATAGTGCCTGATGTATATACTAAGGTCTGTGCTTCTGTTAACAATATTATTATTATCACCATTATTAAATTTATACATGGATTAATGTTGAAATTCATTTTGAAGAATATACTGTTTGTTTTGTAAATGTAAATCACTTTTGCAATTCTTGCTTTAAAAAACTTTTCTGAATAATTGAAAATAAATAAAAGCTCAAATGACATTTTATGAAGTTTTTATGAAAGCTTTGTTCACAATTATCTTTTCTTCTCTTTTAGGCACGGAATGTTAACACCGGTGAATTGGCAGCAATTAAGGTCATAAAATTGGAACCAGGTAAATTCATTGACATTTGGTGTTTCTTATTGCTCTCAGCCACTGGATAGCTTCCAGGCTTGTTTTAATGATGTTTGGTCAACCTTCTCTTGTTGTTCTCAACATCTGGCAAATAGGACTGGTGCCTACTCTTTCCTTCACCTCTTTGAGACCTGTAGACATGTTGCCCAGTTCTTCCCTGAAAAATAACTAGTAATTGCGGGAGGGAGGGGAGCTCCTGAGCGGACTTTGTTCCTTCTGGATGCAGTTGAGCTCCCTTGTCACACATCGTTAGCGGTGTATTTCCAGGTTAACGCTGTCCAGTGATGAGGGGCAGTGTGACGCAGTGGGAAGAATGGGACTGAAATCTGGTCGTTGTAGTACAGCTCTTCGTGTCCCACTCTCCTGCTCTGTGAACTTGGGCAAGTAACTTCAGCTCTTGAGTCTCGGTTTCCTCAATAAACCTAGCTCTCACATTTCACAGGTTGTTAATATTGTAATAGCTACCTTCCACCTTGAGTAGCTTGTCAAGCCCCTAGGACTGCTCCATATTTTTCGTCTGCTTCAACTGTTTTCTATCCCTGAATTCCACCCCCCACCCTGCAAAACCCATGTCTTTCTGAACTAACTACATACCCTTCCCTCTTTTTCTCCCTCCCACCATAAGTAAGTAAGTGTACTAGTGTCTAGACTGAGTTCCACGGCAATGATAGTGCCTTTCTGAAGGTGCCTTTCAGTATGGGCACAAATACATCCAGTAATTTTATTTTTTTTTTAAGTGTAGGCAACTTTTTCTATGAAAGTCGAGATAGTAAAATACTTTAGGCTTTTTGGACCACAGCTAGTCTCTGTATACAGTTCTCTCTCTCTTCCTCCCTCTCTCTCTCCTTTCATCCTCCTAAAATATAAAAACCATTCTTTGCTGAAAAACCATTCTTAGCAAACCAGACCACCTGCGCCTGTAGTTTGCCCACCCCTGATTTAGATCATCAGTAGACTTTTTAGAAGTGCTATTAAGATGAAGTTTGAAGGATGTGTTGACTGACTGTGATCAAACCACACTCAAATATAATGAATTTAAAAAATACTTTTTAAGTTATAGGTATTTACAGATTTTTATATTCTAATTATATTCTACCATCACATGACAAAGCTTTTTCTGTTCTCTGACTCTCCTGTTGTTTAGTGGAAATTTGAAATTGACAAAATCTGAGGTTAAGAAAGAAATTAAAGGTTTGACATTTGAAGCAGGGCCTCCATTTTTAATCATTAAGAAGTGGCTATGTTATTGATGAAGTAGTCTCTAACTGGTAGCAGTATGTGCATACATCATTCCCTCATATCAGTTTAGTGCCTCCTCTTTCAGGAAGCCTTCCTCCCCTGACCCCTGCCCTGACTAAGATGACTCCTGCAGGAATAGCTCTGGAATAGCACTTACCACAGCTGTGCTTCCAGAGTTGCCTTTCTTTGTTCCTAAGTTTTTTTTTTTTTTTTTTTTAAGGATTTTCTTTTTAATTAATTAATTTATTTATTTTTGTCTGTATTGGGTCTTCGGTTCGTGCGAGGGCTTTCTCCAGTTGCGGCAAGCGGGGGCCACTCTTCATCGCGGTGCGGGGACCGCTCTTCATCGCGGTGCGCGGGCCTTTCTCCATCGCGGCCCCTCCCGTTGCGGGGCACAGGCTCCAGACGCGCAGGCTCAGCAATTGTGGCTCACGGGCCCAGCTGCTCCGTGGCATGTGGGATCTTCCCAGACCAGGGCTCGAACCCGTGTCCCCTGCATCAGCAGGCAGATTCTCAACCACTGCGCCACCAGGGAAGCCCCTGTTCCTAAGTTTTAATCGAATTTATGTCCACAGCACTCAACTTAGCGTTGGTGCATAATACACATTCAGGACATCTTAAAATTTCCTTTAAAAAATTAGGAACTTAAAATCTTATTGTTCATCAAGTCATTTGTTTCCTGATTAGTGAATTTTTTGTGTTATGTTCATCTTGAACACTGCCTTATATATATAGATCATTGTAATAAAAGAAAACACAATTAAATAAAAAGAAAAAAGCTTATTCCTATTCTGCCACTCAGAGATAACAAGAGTTACTACCATATATGTTATTAGATATACACTTAAATTTGGTTAACATCGGATTCCCTACTTGTGTGTTCATAGCAGTCACCTGAATTTTTTTTTTTGGCTGCATGTGTGGCTTGCAGGATCTTAGTTCCCCGACCAGGGATTGAACCCGGGCCCCCTGCAGTGGAACTTGGAGTACTAACCACTGGACCGCCAGGGAATTCCCCCTGAATTTTTCCGTTTAATTTCTTTGTTTTACTTTGTTTATATCCTGTGAGAAATGTTTAACTTGTTGGTGAGCTTGAAGTATATGGCACAGTGGTTAAGTGCACAGACTCCAAAGCCAGACTGCTTTGATTTTGGTCTGGCTTGACCACATTGCTTAAGCTTTTCGGATGGACCTCTGTTTCCTCATCCCTAAAATGGGGATAATAATAGTAACTTCCTCTTAAGGTTGTTGTAAGGATTAAATAAGCTAATATATCTAAAGCACTTTAAAAGTTTCTTAATTTGCCATAATGACATAGCAATTCCACTCTTGTGTATCTACCCACACAACAACTTTCACACACAAGTGTTCACAACAGTGTTATTCATGATAGACAGAAGCTGGAAACAACCTAACTGCCCATCAACTGGTAAGTGAATAGACAAAATGTGTCCATACAATGGAATACTGTTCAGCAATAAAAAGAAACAAACTGTTGATACATGCTGTGACATAAATGAACCTTAAAAACATGTAAAGTGAAAGAAGCCAGACAAAGGAGACTACATATTATATGATTCCATTTATGTGAAATGTTCAGAAAAGGCAAATCTACAGAGTCAGAAAGTGGATTCGTGGGCTGGTGTATGTGGCGGGAGGATTAATAGTTAATGGGGGACTTCCCTGGTGGCACAGTGGTTGGGAATCTGCCTGCCAATGCAGGGGACACGGGTTCGAGCCCTGGTCCAGGAAGATCCCACATGCCACGGAGCAGCTGAGCCCGTGTGCCACAACTACTGAGCCTGCACTCCAGAGCCCCAGAGCCACAACTACTGAGCCCACGTGCCACAACTACTGAAGCCGTGTGCCTAGAACCCGTGCTCCACAAGAGAAGCCCACACGCCACAACGAAGAGTAGTCACCCCTCGCCTCAACTAGAGAAAGCCCGCGTGCAGCAACAAGGACCCAACGCAGCCAAAAATAAATAAATAAATTTATAAAAAAAAAAAAATAGTTAATGGGCATGAGGAATCTTATTGGGTAATGGAAGTATTCTAAAACTGATTTACAGTGAACTTACTTGGTGAATTTACTAAAAAAAAAAAATCATTGAATCATGCACTTGATATGGATGAATTACATGATTTTAAAATATGCCTTAATACAGTTATAAAAAATAACCACAATACCATTGTAGTCTCTTACAATATTAATAATAGCTTCTTAATAACAAATAAGTTTCACACGTTGTAATTAGTTGATGTGTCTCAAATTTCTTTTATATCCATAGGTTCTGCCTTCATCTCTGTCTTTTTCCTTGCCTTTTGTTTGTTTGTTTGAAGAAACTTGGTTATTTGTCCTGTAGGATTTTCCCTCAGTCGGGGTTTTGCCAGCTGCCCCCCTGTAGGATCATTTAGTGTGTTCTTCTGTGAGTTAGTGGTTAGTTCTAGAAGACTGATAAGATTAAGGTTTGATCTGGCATGTGGTGGAAGAGGACAGCTTTGTTGGTGGTGTTATGTTCTCATTTTTCTAAATTACAATTCTGGTATCCAGTCTTTGACATTTTGAAAAACAGAAACTAAATCTGAAATAGTCAAGTGTAGTGGAAATGATTTTAAGAATTTGCATCCAAAGTTGGGTTTTTTTTCCCCCCTTTTTTTTTGATAACTGATATCCAGTTTGAACCTGAAGCTAGATGAAAACTTCTTTGGCTATTTGGACAAAATTGTTTACTTAAATGTGAATTTGGTCTGAGTATCTCACTGGGGCTTCTAATCTTATTCCTGTGGCTTTAATTTAGATTTGATTTTCTCAATTGTTCTTTGATTAAGCATCAGTCTGTAACATTTTTTAACTTAAATTGCAAAGACAATGTTTGATCATTGTAATAAAAAGTAAAAAAATACAATTAACCAAGAAGAAGAAGCTAAACATCATTCATCATTCTGCCACCTATATAAACACTTGACTTTTAGTGATTTTCTCTAGATTTTTTTGTGTATTTATGTACAGGCATACCTAGTTTTATTGGGCTTCACTTTACTGTGCTTCACAAATACTGTGTTTTTTACAAATTGAAGGTTTGTGTTGACCCTGCATTGAGCAAGTCTGTTGGCACCATTTTTCCAGTAGCTTTTGCTCACTTCGTGTCACTGTGTCACATTCTGGCAATTCTCATAATTCAAACATTTTCATTATTAGTATAACTTGTTATGGTCATCTGTGATCAGTGATGTTAATGGCAAAAAGATTACGACTTGCCAAAGGCTCAGATGATGGTTAGCATTTTTTAGCAATAAAGTATTTTTTTTAAAATTTATTTATTTATTTATTTATGGCTGTGTTGGGTCTTCGTTTCTGTGCGAGGGCTTTCTCTAGTTGTGGCAAGCGGGGGCCACTCTTCATCGCGGTGCGGTGCGCGGGCCTCTCACCGCCGCGGCCTCTCTTGTTGCGGAGCACAGGCTCCAGACGCGCAGGCTCAGCAATTGTGGCTCACGGGCTTAGTTGCTCCGTGGCACGTGGGATCCTCCCAGACCAGGGCCCGAACCCGTGTCCCCTGCATTGGCAGGCAGACTCTCAACCACTGCGCCACCAGGGAAGCCCCAATAAAGTATTTTTAAATTAAGGTATGTACTTTTTTTTTTAGATATAGTGCTATTGCTTAATAGACTACAGTTAGTGTAAACATAATTTTCATATGTACTGGGAAACCAAGAAATTAGTGTGACTTGCTTTATTGCAGTCTTCTGGAACTAAACCCACAACATCTCTGAGGTATGCCTGTACAAACACCTAACATATATACTACACACACAGAGACACACACACTTACCTACGCAGACCACAAAGGGCTGGGCAGAGTTCAGAGATGGATAAGAATGTACTGAGATCAGCTTGATTTGCATGCTTACTGCTGAACCGGTAAACAAGCATTGCAAAGGCTAAGTAAGAGAAGAATACCATGAGTGGGCACAGCTCCCCAGTGCTTCCCCAGGTCCTCAGAGGTGACCCAGACTGGTGGTCCGTGCAGTGAGTGATTTGTCAACCACAAAACACCTGGCTTGCTGCCATTTATGCTATCAGGCTTGCAGAGGGACATCATCAATACTCAGCGAGTGGTGTGACTCTTCTTAGAAAAGGCAATTATTTGTTGTGACACTGTTCGGTAGTTTTGTGTTCCATTTCTTACTATGTCCTCAGATCTGTAGCTGGCCTGGCCATTGCCTACCAAAGATGCAAACACATGTGTATGTACATGAGTGTGTTTTATCCATAAATGGGTTTATTTTGTACATCTTCTTTTCATTTGAAAAGCATTTCATGAATTTTTTTTCTATGTTAGTATTTCTACACCACCATTTTTTAGTTGGCTGCATAGTATTCAGCAATATAAATTATAGCTGTTTAATCAGTCCCTAATGATTATAACACTCAAGTTTTTACAATTATAAACCATGTACCTCTATTTATTATGTATCATGTACCTATGAGGACATCTTTTGTCCTTGTACATATTATTTTGTCATGGTAAATTAATTAGCTGGTCAGAGGATATGTACATTTTTTTTTTTTTTTGTACATTTTTAAGAGTTTTGACATATACTAGGGATTATGCCTGACATTTCCAGGGTTTGATTTTTTGTTTTTTGGTTTTTTTCCTATACCTTTGCCCACAAAAGGGTATCATTATAATAAAATCTTTAGTATTGATCAAAAACAGATGTCTTACTGTTAATTAACATTTCTCTGTCTTCCAGTGATTGGGTATCTTTTTTCCCCATCTACTTCTTGGCCTTTTATTTTTATTTTATGAAGAGCTTGTTTGTGTCAGTCATTTAACAAATATTTATTCATTGTCTGCTACGTGCCAGGCATTGGTCTAGGTGCTGGGCAAATAGTGGTAAATAAGGCAGACTCTTACCCTTGAGAAGCTTATATTTTAGTCCAAAGTGACAGTAAACATGTAAACAGATAAGATAATTCATGAACTAAAATAAGGTAATGTTGTTGAAAGTGGCCAGAGGCTACTTTAGCCAGTGTGGTTAAGGGAGACCTTCAGAGCAGGTGGCATTTGGGTTGAGACTTGAATGATGAGAAGGCAATAGTCATGTGACAGTCTTGGGGGGAGAGCATTCTAGGTGGTCAAGGGTAAGTGCAGTGACTCTGAGACAAGAATGAGTGCTGCAAGGCTGAGGACAGAGAGGAGGCCTGTATGGCTGGATCATTGTGAGCCAGCGGGAACAGGGTGTGGAAGGGGGCTGGAAAGCTAGTCAGGGACTAGATTATAGATGGCCTTGGGCACTGTGGTAAGGAGTTTAGATTTTACCTGAAGCTCAGTGGAAAGCTTTTGGAGGATTTTTGGCCTGAGCAACTGGGTGATACTTTAGGTACTGTTTACTGAAATGGGGAAGACTTGAAGTGTGGATGGAATCAGTAATCCTCTATTTATTATGTATGTTTTAGGCATCTGCTAGATATCTAGTTGGAGGTGTTCAATAGGCAGTTTGACACATGCGTCTGGAGCTTTAGGAGAAGTTAGGTTTCACATACAGATTTGAGGGTCCTCAGCATGTAGGTGGTCCATGAAGCCGTGGAAGTAGATGAGGTTACCTGAGAAGAAAGGAGAGATAGAGAAGGATGGCCCAGGTTGTAACCCTGGGTGATTTCGATACTAGAGGTCCGCTAGAGGAGGAGGTCCCAGCAAAGAAAACTTGAAAACAGGTAACAAATTAGGTAGGAGAAATATCTGCTGAGGGTTTTGTCAGTGAAGCCTTAGAAGAAAGTCTTTCAGGCAGGAGGGAGATTAAACTGTGTCAGATGATGCTGAGAGATGTGGAGTAAGATGAGGATTGAGAATTGGGCATTGGTTTTGATGACTTTGATAAATCAGATTAGTGGTTAAGGAGAGAATGAGAGGAAAGGAAGTGAAGATAGCAAGAAAGATCCTCCTCTCAAGGCCTTTTGCTGAAAAGGTTAGCAGAGAAATGGCGCATTAGCTGGAGTGGGACCTGGAGTTTATGGAAGGTTTTTCTAGAATACATGATACTCAGTTATGTTTTGTGCCAGTGCAGTGAGAATAAACCAGTAGAGAAGAAGAAATAGATGTTGCAGAAGCTAATGTAGGTAACTCCAGGAATAAAGTCTGAGAAAATGAAAAGAGACAGGATCCAAGGTGTAAGTCTAAGAGCAAGGAGACTTGATTCATTTTAACAGGAGATAAGGCAGAGGATGAGTGTATAAGCAGGTAGGAGGACGGAATTGATAGTGGAAAGACTGGTTATTATCTGATTGTGCCTATTTTCCTTTTGAACTATAGGACACGGTTATCAAAGCTTTATGCTTTGAAAGCCTTGCCAATCCCACTATTTATTCATACGTATGTGTATATTTTATATACACATATAAACTTTTGACTTTTGTTGTACTTTTTTTTTTTTAACATTTAGATCTTAGATCCATGTAGAATTAGTTTGATGTATGATGTGAAGTAAAAATCGAACTTAATTTTTTTTTCTTAAATAGTTAAATCTAGCTCTTTGGTATAATTTGTTTTGTTCTGGGCTTTCTGTTTTAATTTAAAGAATTGCCTATTTATTTTGTTGCCAATACCACACTGAAACTAGCTTTTAAAATAATACTTGTTCCTGAGGTAGGTTGTTGCAAAGAATATTTTTTATAGAACCTGATGAAGATTAACATAATGATTGATAATGACATATTATTTGGATATCAGAGATAGATACAATAATGTAAGATACTCAATGACATTGGAAAATAAAGGATTCCATAAAAGTGAGTTTTCTAAGATCCTCTTTAAATTGCGAAAATTGTTTTAACCATTGTGTTTGTAAATATTTCTCAAATGCATTTCACCTCAAATAACATACTGAGAGTAGTGTAGTTATCATAATATAACTAATAGTTATAAGTTGTCCTCAGCAGCTCATGGCAAAGAGAAATGTTGTGGTGCCTCTCAGAAAAAGGCTCTAAATGACAGTGACTGAATGACAATGACGTTTCCCCCTCTCTCCGTGTCACTAGTTGCTTTTTTTTGGTACGCTGAGCAGCTTGTGGAGTCCTAACCACTGGACCGCCAGGGAATTCCCTAGTTGCTTCTGTTTAGGTCCGTAAACATTTACTGACATATATTAAGATAAATGATAAGGCACATTTCTTGATTTTGAGGTCTAGCCCTTTATATCTGCCTCCTCTGTCTCCTGTTTCTGTTGTGTTGTTGGCCAGGAGATTGGACAATCAGATTTGTTAGAACTGCATCTAATGAAAGAGTGAATATGCTGTGAGCTTATCAGAAGAATTTTCCTTTGAACTTTGAGTCATCTCTCTTACCTTCTCAAGGTACTTTTTGTCCATGCCTGGTTCTCATTTATGTCCTGAAAAGTTAAAGTTACTAAATAAGTGCTTAGTTTGAAACCTAATCGTTTCTACGATGGGTAGTGGAAGTCAAAGAGCGAGCATATAGCGTAGTGGTTAAGGATGTGGACTTTGGACCCAGAGTGCTTTGATTAAAATTAAGGCTCCAGAATAGTAAACTGTGTGACCTTGGCAGATCATTAACCTCTCTACCTATTTTTCCTTTCTGCAAAGTAGGGGCAGTAATAGTTCCTACCTCATAGGGTTCTTGTGAAAATTAAGTAGTTTAATGTATTTGAAGTACTTACAATAGCTGTAATTTTTATTAATAGGGACTTAAAATTGTTATAAATACATCGATGTATTGTGCAATTAAAATGAATAAAATTAATAAGCTATTATGTTTTCTTGTTCTAGAAAACAAATGCAACAACTGATTTCTTATACTGACTGCTGACTTAGTCCTCTCTCTTGCTATCCACTCCCCCACCTCTCCCCGCAGTACACACGCATACACTCTTACACATGCCATAGAGCTGCTAGAGATACTGAACGTGCTTTGGGTGTTAGACTTTTCTTTGTGATACTCTGGGGGCTGTGGAATGAGGCAAGCTTATAAAATTATTTCCTTAAACTTACCTTCTTTCAGTTACTACTCATGTACAGTGAAATAAAGTTCAGGAATTGCCTTTTTTGAACTTAAATATAATGTCTATCATAGACTGTAAAATCCTCGATGGAGGAGGCCTTGTCTCTTAATTATAACCTTGAGACATTGTACAGCTCTATGCACATAAATGTTTGGTAAATATTTTACTGAATGAATATTGTATATGATAAACTAAAACATCCAGAATGATTTTTTTTATGTGAAAACATTTTTTTAATGTTCAAAAAACCCCACAACTTATGAGTTCTGTTCCTAGAGTTCTTATACTTTGTGGAACAAAGCAACTTTCTAATCTTTTGAGCATACCCATCCTACTTGCTGGAGAAAATGGAGAAAAATGTTTATTATTTGTAAGGTAAAATAAAATCAATCTCCAGGTAAACAGATTAACCCTTTTTATATGTTTAGTTTGGATCTTTGATATATACATATTTAGTCTTAAAAGTCTATAGGTGTCATGTATATAAGTAACATTAATAGGCTCTGAAGTACTGACAGGTCCTTTTAAAATTAAAAACTAGGGGAAACACAGCTATCATATTGAGTTTGCTTTCTATGTCAGAGGAGGTACAGGGGAGAATTTGGCAGCAGAATTCAAACGGGTCCAGAAATCAGTAGAAAATAATGATAATGTGCAGAACTTGGCTTAACAGGAATCCACTTTCTTTTTTTTTAATTAATTAATTTATTTATTTATTTTTGGCTGTGTTGGGTCTTCGTTGCTATGCGCGGGCTTTCTCTAGTAGCGGCAAGCAGGGGCTACTCTTTGTTGCGGTGCGCGGGCTTCTCATTGCGGTGGCTTCTCTTGTTGTGGCTCACGGGCTCTAGAGCGCAGGCTCAGTAGTTGTGGCGCATGGGCTCTAGAGCGCAGGCTCAGTAGTTGTGGCGCACAGGCTCAGTTGCTCCGCGGCATGTGGGATCTTCCCGGACCAGGGCTCGAACCCGTGTCCCCTGCGTTGGCAGGCGGATTCTTAACCACTGCACCAGCAGGGAAGTCCCAGGAATCCACTTTCTTATTAGTGTTCTTCCAGATGGTAGAATTATTTTTCTTAAATTCACAAATTCACATAACAACGACAACACTAATGGTGATAAAAGTCACAGCAGCCACTTTTTGGATACTTGCTTAGGACACTGTGCCAGAGCCTGTACTAAGCTCTTCATATGCATTGTCTCAGTTAATCCTCACAGTAACAAACGCTGTGCAGTAGGTATGGTATTATCATCCCCATCTCACAGGATAGAGGCACAGAAAGATTAAGTAATTTGCCTAGGGCTGTATGACAGAGGAGCAAATTTAAATCCAGGTTTATGTCTCCCTAGAGCCTGTGCTATTGTGTATGTTGCCTTACAGATGCTTCCTGGAATTTTTAGAATAATTCCCAGTTCTCCAGCAATATTTTTTGAAAGTTTGCCTCTCTACTGTAGAGCTCATTATTCATTTATTTTCAATGTTAAATTAAATTTTAAGTTTTTATAGTTTTTTAAAATTTATTTTATTTATTTATTATTTTTGGCTGCATTGGGTCTTCGTTGCTGCACGCGGGCTTTCTCTAGTTGTGGCGAGCGGGGGCTACTCTTCGTTGTGGTACACGGGCTTCTCATTGCAGTGGCTTCTCTTGTTGTGGAGCACGGGCTCTAGGCGTGTGGGCTTCAGTAGTTGTGGCGCGCGGGCTTCAGTAGTTGTGGCGCGCGGGCTTAGTTGCTCCGCGGCATGTGGGATCTTCCCGGACCAGGGCTCGAACCCATGTGCCCTGAATTGGCAGGCGGATTCTTAACCACTGTGCCACCAGGGAAGCCCTATAGTTTTTATTTAACATAATTTCAGACTTTAGGGGAAAAGTTGAAAGAATAGTACAAAGAATTTCAATATTTCATCAAGATTTCTCAATATTAATATTTGCTACATTTGCTTTATCTTTTCCTTATCTTATCCACTTAAAGATACCCTCTTCCCCTGAATACTTTAGTGTGTATTTCGTTAGAGCAATGAAATGTCATTCATTGCCTTACATAACAGTACAATCATCAAAATCAGGAAATTAATGCTGCTACAGGGCTGTTATTTAATCCACAGACCTTATTCAGATTTTGTCAGTTGCCCCAATAATACCTTTTTAGGAAAAAGAAAATCTGGGATAATGTGTTGCATTCAGTTGCCAGGTCTCTTCAGTTTTTTTGTTTGTTTGTTTTTTAATCTGAAAGAGTTCCTGAGCCTTTGTTTTGAATGCTAGGTCTGTTTATTGCTACTGATGCATAGTTTCTACTAGGTTGTCTTAAGGGATAGAGCCAGGAGATAGATGTATGTATGCACACATAAATATGTACATACCCACACACCTCTCCCTTCCCTACCCCCCATCTGTCTTTATCGAAAACTATGACTTCATGCTTATACCTCCAATACCAGTCTAACACCATAAAGTTCATTCTCTCTTTTCTTTCCATATGTGTAACTTCCTTCTCCAACAGAGGGAAACCTGGTTTCCATTATCGGCAGTATATTTACTTACTTGCTTAATCCTTGAACATAAAAGTAATTTCAGAATTGTTAACCTATGCCTCTGTGAGAACTCAGCTACTAACTGGAGGTCATTGTTTGTTTAGAATATTTATCTCTAGGCTGAGGGCGTATAGTGTCCTAAAATCTGGTTCCCCTTGTCTCTCTCCCTTTCAGAATTGCTTATGTTATTCTGTTGAAGTTTGTATGTTGTATTAGTTTCCAGGCTGCCATAACAAAGTAGCACAAACTAGGTGGCTTGAAACAACAGAAATTTATCCTCTAACAGTTATGGAGGCTACAAGTTGGAAATCAAGGCGTCAGCAGAGTTGGTTCTTTCTGAGAACCCTGAAAAATATGTTCCCTGCCTCTCTAGCTTCTGGTGATGGCCAGCAACCCTTGGTGTTCCTTGGCTTATAGGTGGTTCCAGTCTCTGCCTCTGTCATCACAGAGCAAACACCCTGTGTCCAAATTTCCCCTTCATATGAGAACACCAGTCCTAGAGACTACCGTAAAGGCCTCATCTTAGCATGATTACAGCAAGACCCTGTTTCCAAATAGGATCACATTCACAAGTACTGGAGGTTCAGTTCACCATATCTTTTGGGCGGACACATTTCAACCCATGATACATGACCAGTTTATTTGTTTCTGTTTGTATTCATTTTGGGGATGCCTCTTTCATCGTTGATTTTATTTCTTTTAGAGTATTTTTTTAAGTATGTGCAACTTGAACATGATTCAGGGAAGTGTCATTCTTTTATCTTTTTTTATCCTATTCCCACTCATCCGCTGTTGATAACCACTATTTTTGGTCTCAGGTTTATCCTTTCTATGTTTTGTTTAGTTTACCCAAATGAGCAGATACATGAATATTTTCTTATTTTCTCTTCTTTTCTTTTACAAAAGGTAGCATACTATAGCTATCCCTTTGAATTTTGCCCTTTTCACTTAACAGTCTGTCTGGGAAATCATTCCACATTAATTCTCATTCTGCATAGTACTCCATCATATGAATCAGTCAGTGTTCCATGTGTGAGCCTCTAAGTTGGTTCCAATACGTTACATTTACAAATAACGCTGCTTGTAAAATTTATGTCATCCATATTGATAAATGCTACAAAACGAACCTCGGAAACATTATGCTAAATGAAGAAGCCAAACACAATAGGTCACATACTGTGTATTTCCATTTATGTGAAATATACAGCATAAGTAAATCTGTAGAGACAGAAAGCAGATTTGTTGTTGCCAGGGGCTCCGGGGAGAGGGGGATGGGAAGTGACTGCTTAGTGGGTATGCGTCACCTTTGGAGGTGATAAAATGTTTTGAAACTAGATAGAGGTGATGGTGGCGCAACATTGTGAATGTACTAACTGCCACTGAACTGTACACTTTGTTACATGGATTTCACCTCGGCAAAGGTATATATTATCCATATAATTTAAACAGCCTCTTGTTTTTCTTGCTGATGTTGGTGCTGTTGACATTTCGGCCACTGGATAGTCAGTGCATCTTTAAACTCCTCCCACAAAGAACAGACCCTGAAGTTTATCATTTTAATGACAGTGTGTGTGTAAAGTATACCCTGTCTATTCACACCTTTTTTTGGTTGCCCCGTCCGAGTTAATTTACCTCCTCTGTCTTTCACTTTACAGAGTTACGTTTTGTTTTTCTGTTACACTGCAGAAAGTTGAAGTCTGATGATGCTGGCGCTAAAGTACCTGTGTGGGAAAATGGGGGGCATAGTCCAGGATGGGAGTGGGTCATAAAGGATGTAAGCCAGAAAGATACTTAGGGCCAGATTGTGTACCATGATACCTTCTATTTCATGCCAGAATGTCTAGAGCTGTGGGTCATTGAAGGTTATTAGAGAGAAGACTAATATTTAGTCTGTGTTTTAAAAGGTAACAGGCAGTAATGTGGCGAATGTACTGAAATGTAAGTCAGTACTGGAAACAGGGAGACCAGTGAAGAGGTATATTGAGAAGGGCATTAGGAAAAGAATGTGTATGTGTGTATAACTGAGTCACTTTGCTGTACAGCAGAGATTGGCACAGCCCTGTAAATCAACTCTACTTCAATAAAAAAAATTTTTTTTAAAGAAGGGTATTAAGGTTCAGGTTAACTGCTAAAACAAAGAAACCCAAAAATAAAGTGACCTAAACAAGATAGACATTTATTTCTCTCTCACGTTAACAGTTCTGAGGTGAGTCCAAGTTGGTAGTTCAGTTCTGTTCCATGAGGTCATTCAGGGATACATGTTCCTTCCATTTTATGCCATCACCCAGTAGAGCACTCATTCATCTGCTTATGTGAGGTTAGGTCACTGGTATGTCCATCTTTAGCTTGCTGGAAGAGAGACAGGTATTTTAAGGCAAGCAGCTTTTCTTTTAAGGAAGTGAGGTTGGAAGTCACATACCAGTCACATACTCATTTTTGTGCTAGAACTTAACTTCCATGGCCACACAAATGCAAGAGAGGCTGGGAAATGTGGTCTTTAGCTAGGCAGCTCGATGTCCAAGGAGAAGGAAAGAATGGCCATTGGAGGCACAAATAGTAGTCTACCCCAGGAGGCAATTTGAGTATTATTATGAGGATTTGAACCAGGATTGTTATAGTAGGGCTAGAATTGAGATGTGTTTAGGAAGTAGACTGAAGAGAAAGAATATATTTCCATTCATCTGAGACATCTTGATTATGAGGTATTTAGAGATTGTGTAGTTGTGTACAGTTGTTAATTTGATCTGCAGGTCTGGAGCTCAGGGGAGAGCTCTTGGCTGAAGGGGTGGATTTGGAGATCATTGGTGTTTGGTAGTAGTTGCAGTTGGAGAATTTCAAAAAGAAAGAGGGGGTCACTAGTACCAAATGTTGCTGATATGTCAGGTAGAATGAGAATTGATAAGAGGCCTTTGATTTGGCTCTTAGAATGACATGGACCTTTGCAAGAGTAATTTCAGCAGAGTCATGGAGTGAAAAATAGATTGTAGTGGGCTGAGGAATGAATGGAAGTCATGAAAAGGAAGCAAAGCTCAGACTGTTTTTTGAAGAAATTTGAGTGTGAAAGTGGGGACTGGTTTAATATAGGAGGAGCAAGGTTAAGGGAAGGTTTTTCACTTTTTAAAAAAAATTTATTTATTTATTTTATTTTTGGCTGCGTTGGGTCTTCATTGCTAAGCGCGGGCTTTCTCTAGTTGCAGGGAGCGGGGGCTACTCTTCGTTGCAGTGCACGGGCTTCTCATTTCAATGGCTTCTCGTTGTGGAGGAGGGGCTCTAGGCATGCGGGCTTCAGTAGTTGCAGCACTTGGGCTCAGTAGTTGCGGCACGGGGACCCTAGAGTCCACGGGCTTCAGTAGTTGTGGCTCGCAGGCTCTAGAGCGGAAGCTAAGTAGTCGTGGCGCGGGGGCTTACTTGCTCCGCAGTATGTGGGATCTTCCCGGACCAGGGCTCGAACCTGTGTCCCCTGCATTGGCAGGCGGATTCTTAACCACTGCGCTACCAGGGAAGTCCAGGTTTTTCACTTTGAGGTAAGTTTGAGCATGTTTGTAGGCTGCAAGGAAAAATGTGAGTGGTGATAGAGAGAATAAAGGTATCAAAGACAATATAAATGATGGAGCAAGGTTCTGAGAGGGCTTGGAAGGAGATAGGATCAGGAGGTACCTCTTTTGAAAAGAAAGTACCTCTTTTGGGATCACAACTTTGTAAAGGGCCAATAGTGGGCACAAAAAAAGATCAGTTTTAAGGTTGAGGAGAAGGTAGTGAAAGAAGATCTTTACATCAGGGTCTCCATTTTCTCAGATTTGGAAGCTAGGTCCGTAGCTGTGAGTGAAGTTGAGGTGGGTAGGTATGATATCTGAGGAATAATGGAAATGACTTTTTATTGTTGTTTTAAGAGCCATTGTAGGAAATAGAAGAAACTGACTAGTTAACAGTGGTGGGACTGTTGTACAGTGTTATATACCTAATTGAAGTTAGAAATCAACCATTTTTATTATGCCCATTGACATAGCTATGCTACTATTCAAAAGCTGTTGCTAGAACATCACCTAAAAACAATATGTAATTAGTTTTCACCTATTAAAAGATCTTTTCTCTAGAAATTAGAGTTATGGGGAAATTAGTATTAAGAGAATTAGACAAGGTACTACCCCAGGGTAGGTAAACTTGTCTCTATTTTATTTTATTTTTTAAAATTTATTTATTTATTTATTTATTTATTTATTTTTGGCTGCGTTGGGTCTTCGTTGCTGGGTGCAGGCTTTCTCTAGTTGCGGCGGGCAGAGGACACTCCTTGCTGCGATGCGCGGGCCTCTCATTGCGGTGGCCTCTCCTGCTGCGGAGCACGGGCTCTACGCGTGCAGGCTCAGTAGTTGTGGCATGTGGGCTCAGCAGTTGTGGCTCGCAGGCTCCAGAGCGCAGGCTCAGCAGTTGTGGCGCTCGGGCTTAGTTGCTCCACTGCATGTGGGATCCTCCCTGCCCAGGGCTCGAACCCATGTCTCTATTTTAAAAACTGCTCATTAGTGCATTTCCTGCCCTGTTACATGAATTATCCATCCATGTTACCTTTTCCCCAAAGTCTCAGAGGATAACAAGCATATATTCGTAAATTTATCTTCAGCCTTACTCATGAAGTGGGTAAAAAAACAAACCTGAGAAATGCTAAACAGTTGTTTAATGAGAGATAGAAAAGAGAAAAGCAGTACCCAGATATGTCACTTGATGATCTCACCCGCCTGCAGAAAGTCTTCTTGATTCCCAATGTGTAATGCGAACCACTGACTTCTGACATTTTACTTAAAATGCTGTTAATATAAATTTAATATTTATTGCACTCCCATAATATATCACTATAGAAGAAAGTTCAGTTTCCATTTAAGACTATTGCTTCTAACAAGGCTTACATTTTCTTGATGTTTTATGAATTACATTGTAGTCCCAGAGATCTTAACAAAATATTAACCTACACTTGTTATCTCATATTTTTTATGATAGCCATTCTAACAGATATGAGGTGATATCTCATTGTGGTTTGATTTCTATTACCCTGGTGACTAGCGATGTTGAGCACCTTTTCATATAGGCCATCTGTGTGTCTTCTTTTGGCCATCTGTGTGTCTTCCTCAGAAAAATGTCTATTTCGTTCCTCTGCCCATTTTTAAATCAGATTGTTTGGGGTTTTTTGCCATTAACTTCTGTGAGTTTTTATATATTTTTTTTGATATTAACCTCTTATCAGATATATGATTTTCAGATATTTTCTCTCATTCTGTAGGTTGCCTTTTCATTTTCTTGATGGTCCCGTTTGCTGTACAGAAACTTTTTAGTTTTTTATCATAAAAAAGGCAAGAGATAAGTGTTGGTGAGGATGTGGAGAACAGGAAACCCTTGTGCACTGTTGGTGGGAATGTAAATTGGTATAGCCACTGTGGAAAACACTATAAAGATTCCTTAGAAATTAAAAACAGAGCTGCCAGATGATCCAGCAATCCCACTTCTGGGTATATATCCAAAGGATATGAAAGGATATCAAAGAGATATCTGTACTCCTATGCTCATTGTTCACAATAGCCAAGATATATAAACAACCTAAGTGTCTGTGGATCAATGGATAAAGAAGATGTGGTGTATTTATATATACAATGGAATATTATTCAGCCAAGAGAAAGAAGGAAATCCTGCCATTTGCAACAGTATGCATGGACTTTGAGGGCATTATGCTAATTGAAATAAGCTAAAACATTAAATGAGTACATGAACTTCACTGAGGTAAGATATGTTTCTTCAAAACCAGTGTATCTGCCCAAATTGGATATCTTTTGTGGAGAAATTGCTGCATAATAAACAAACCAAAAGATAAATCAGCAAGTAACCTCTTTTCTGAAGAGCATAATGTAATCAGTTTAATTAGCAAGCTGTTCTTTACACTCTGACATAAAATGGAGACAGGAATCTCAAATAACAAGAAAGTATGAATCTGGCCATTTATCAGGCTGGAATAGCAGACACAGATAAAACCTCAAGCTTAACAGGAAACGGTATTTCTCACAAGAGTGATAGAGCCGTGAAGTGTCATAACAAACCCTGTCTTTGAATGACTATGGCTTGCCTACTCACTGAAAAACTTTGCTCTGGAAAATCAGACTACCAGAAACTTCACTTGTGTGTAATTATAGCAGCAAGAGTAAAACATCCCATTCTTGCCTGGAGAATTTGCCTGGAGAATCTAAGTGTTTTTTTGTTTGTTTGTTTGTTTGTTTTAAGCCTATGTTAGCATGCTGAAGAGAGGCTTAATTTTTTTTTTTAACATTTCCATTTAATTTTTTTAAATTAATTTATTTATTTATGGCTGTGTTGTGTCTTCGTTTCTGTGCAAGGGCTTTCTCTAGTTGTGGCAAGCAGGGGCCACTCTTCATCGCGGTGTGCAGCCCTCTCACTATCGCGGCCTCTCTTGTTGCGGAACACAGGCTCCAGACGTGCAGGCTCAGCAATTGTGGCTCACGGGCCCAGTTGCTCCGCGGCATGTGGGAACTTCCCAGACCAGGGCTCGAACCTGTGTCCCCTGCATTGGCAGGCAGATTCTCAACCACTGCGCCACCAGGGAAGCCCAGAATCTAAGCGTTTTTGACATAGAGTAGCAGTCTTGATTTACAGCGGAGACACACAGCTTCAGATAAGGGGTTTCTGGGCACAGCATCCACATCTATCTTAACTTCATAGTTCCTAAGGAAAGAGGACCTTGGTTCACTTTGCAGTCCAGTCCCTTTACACACAGCTCTGCTTTGCTCTAAGCCTATCTAAACACTGCTTCATGTAAATTTCACTTATACTTTACTCTTTCCCAAATCTTTTTTCTTTTTTAACTTTATTTTATTTTTATACAGCAGGTGGTTCTTATTAGTTATCTATTTTATACACATAAGTGTATACATGTCAATCCCAATCTCCCAATTCATCCCACCCCCACCCCCCCCCACTTTCCCCCCTTGGTGTCCATATGTTTGTTCTCTACAAATGTGTCTCTATTTCTGCCTTGCAAACCGGTTCATCTGTACCATTTTTGTAGATTCCACATAGATGCATTAATATATGATATTTGTTTTTCTCTTTGTGACTTACTTCACTCTGTATGACAGTCTGTGGGTCCATCCACGTCTCTACAAATGACCCAATTTTGTTCCTTTTTATGGCTGAGTAATATGCCATTGTATATACGTACCACATCTTCTTTATCCATATGTCTCTTCATGGGCATTTAGGTTGCTTCCATGACCTGGCTATTGTAAATAGTGCTGCAGTGAACATTGGAGTGCATGTGTCTTTTTGAATTATAGTTTTCTCTGGGTATTTGCCCAGTAGTGGTATTGTTGGGTCATATGGTAGTTCTAATTTCAGTTTTTTAAGGAACGTCCATACTGTTCTCCATAGTGGCTGTATCAATTTACATTCCCACCAGCAGTGCAAGACGGTTCCTTTTCTCCACACCCCCTCCAACATTTGTTGTTTGTAGATTTTCCGATGATGCCCATTCTAACTGGTGTGAGGTGATACCTCATTGTAGTTTTGATTTGCATTTCTTTAGTAACTAGTGATGTTGAGCAGCTTTTCATGTGCTTCTTGGCCATCTGTATGTCTTCTTTGGAGAAATGTCTATTTAGGTCTTCTGCCCATTTTTGGATTGGGTTGTTGATTTTTTGATATTGAGCTACATAAGCTGTTTATATATTTTGGAGATTAATCTTTTATCCGTGGATTCGATTGCAAATATTTTTTCCCATTCTGAGGGTTGTCTTTTCGTCTTGTTTATGGTTTCCTTTGCTGTGCAAAAGCTTTTAAGTTTTCATTAGGTCCCATTTGTCTATTTTTGTTTTTATTTCCATTACTCTAGGAGGTGGGTCAAAAAAGATCTTGCTGTGATTCATGTCAAGGAGTGTTCTTCTTATGCTTTCCTCTAAGAGTTTTATAGTGTACGGTCTTACATTTAGGTCTTTAATCCATTTTGAGTTTATTTTTGTGTATGGTGTTAGGGAGTGTTCTAATTTCACTCTTTTACATGTAACTGTCCAGTTTTCCCAGCATCACTTATTGAAGAGACTGCCTTTTCTCCATTGTATATCCTTGCCTCCTTTGTCATAGATTAGTTGACCATAGGTGCGTGCGTTTATCTCTGAGCTTTCTATCCTGCTCCATTGATCTGTATTTCTGTTTTTGTGCCAGTACCATATTATCTTGATGACTGTAGCTTTGTAGTATAGTCTGAAGTCAGGGGGTCTGATTCCTCCAGCTCCATTTTTTTTTTCTTCTCAAGATTGCTTTGGCTCTTCGGGGTCTTTTGTGTCTCCATACAAATTTTAAGATTTTTTTGTTCTAGTTCCATAAAAAATGCTATTGGTAATTTGATAGGGATTGCATTGAATCTGTAGACTGCTTTGGGCATTATAGTCATTTTCACAATATCAGTTCTTCCAATCCAAGAACATGGTATATCTCTCCATCTGTTTGTGTCATCATTGATTTCTTTTATCAGTGTCTTAAGGTTTTCTGAGTACAGGTCTTTTACCTGTTTAGGTAGGTTTGTTCCTAGGTATTTTATTCTTTTTGTTGCAATGGTGAATGGGATTGTTTCCTTAATTTTTCTGATCTTTCATTGTTAGTGTATAGGAATGCAAGAGATTTCTGTGCATTAATTTTGTATCCTGCAACTTTACCAAATTCATTGATTAGCTCTAGTAGTTTTTTGGTGGCATCTTTAGGATTTTCTATGTATAGTATCATGTCATTTGCAGACAGTGACAGTTCTACTTCTTCTTTTCCAATTTGTATTCCTTTTATTTCTTTTTCTTCTCTGATTACTGTGGCTAGGACTTCCAAAACTATGTTGAATAAGAGTGGCGAGAGTGGACATCCTTATCTTGTTCCTGATTTTAGAGGAAATGCTTTCAGTTTTTCACCATTGAGAATGATGTTTGCTGTGGGTTTCTCGTATATCGCCTTTATTATGTTGAGGTAGGTTCCCTCTATGCCCACTTTCTGCAGAGTTTTTATCATAAATGGGTGTTGAATTTCGTCAAAAGCTTTTTCTGCATCTGTTGAGATGATCATGTGGGTTTTATCCTTCAATTTGTTAATATGGTGTATCACATTGATTGATTTGCATATATTGAAGAATCCTTGCATCCCTGGGATAAATCCCACTTGATCATGGTGTATGATCCTTTTAATGTGTTGTTGGATTCTGTTTGCTAGTATTTTGTTGAGGATTTTTGCACCTATATTCATCAGGGATACTGGTCTGTAATTTTCTCTTTTTTGTTGTATCTTTGTGTGGTTTTGGTATCAGGGTGATGGTGGCCTCGTAGAATGAGTTTGGGAGTGTTCCTTCCTTTGCAGTTTTTTGGAAGAGTGTGAGAAGGATGAGTGTTAGCTCTTCTGTAAATGTTTGATAGAATTCACCTGTGAAGCCATCTGGTCCTGGACTTTTGTTTGTTGGAAGATTTTTAATCACAGTTTCAATTTCAGTGCTTGTGATTGGCCTGTTTATATTTTCTATTTCTTCCTGGTTCAGTCTTGGAAGGTTGTGCTTTTCTAAGAATTTGTCCCTTTCTTCCAGGTTGTCCATTTTATTGGCATAGAGTTGCTTGTAGTAGTCTCTTACAATGCTTTGTATTTTGCAGGGTCTGTTGTAACTTCTCCTTTTTCATTTCTAATTTTATTGATTTGAGTCCTCTCCCTCTTTTTCTTGATGAGTCTGGCTAAAGGTTTATCAATTTTGATTATCTTCTCAAAGAACCAGGTTTTAGTTTCATTGATCTTTGCTACTGTTTTCTTTGTTTCTATTTCATTTATTTCTACTCTGGTCTTTATGATTTCTTTCCTTCTGCTCACTTTGGGTTTTGTTTGTTCTTCTTTCTCTAGTTCCTTTAGGTGTAAGGTTAGATTGTTTATTTGAGATTTTTCTTATTTCTTTAGGTAGGATTGTATTGCTATAAACTTCCCTCTTAGAACTGCTTTTGCTGCATCCCATAGGTTTTGGGTCATCGTGTTTTCATTGTCATTTGTCTCTAGGTATTTTTTTATTTCCTCTTTGATTTTTTCAGTGATCTCTTGGTTATTTAGTAGCGTATTGTTTAGCCTCCATGTGTTTGTGTTTTTACGTTTTTTTCCCTGTAATTAATTTCTAATCTCATAGTGTTGTGGTCGGAAAAGTTGCTTGGTACGATTTCAATTTTCTTAAATTTACCGAGGCTTGATTTGTGACCCAAGATGTGATCTATCTTGGAGAATGTTCCGTGTGCACTTGAGAAGAAAGTGTAATCTGCTGTTTTTGGATGGAATGTCCTATAAATATCAATTAAATCTATCTGGTCTATTGTGTCATTTAAAGCTTGTGTTTCCTTATTAATTTTCTGTCTGGATGATCTGTCCATTGGTGTGTTACTGTCCATTTCCTCTTTTATAGCTGTTAACATTTGCCTTATGTATTGAGGTGCTCCTGTGTTGGGTGCATATATATTTATAATTGTTGTATCTTCTTGGATTGATCCCTTGATCATTATGTAGTGTCCTTCCTTGTCTCTCGTAAAAGTCTCTATTTTAAAGTCTATTTTATCAGATATGAATATTTTTACTCTAGCTTTCTTTTGATTTCTACTTGCATGGAATATCCTTTTCCATCCCCTCACTCTCAGTCTGTATGTGTCCCTAAGTCTGAAATGGGTCTCTTTTAGACAGCATATATACGGGTCTTGTTTTTATATCCATTCAGTGAGCCTTTGTCTTTTGATTGGAGCATTTAATCCATTCACATTTAAGGTAATTATCAATATGTATGTTCCTATTACCATTTTCTTAATTGTTTTGGGTTTGTTTTTGTAGGTCCTTTTCTTCTCTTATGTTTCCCACTTAGAGAAGTTCCTTTAGGTTTTGTTGTAGAGCTGGTTTGGTGGTGCTGAATTCTCTTAGCTTTTGCTTGTTTGTTAAGCTTTTGATTTCTCTGTCAAATCTGAATGAGATCCTTGCCAGTAGAGTAATCCTGGTTGTAGTTTCTTCCATTTCATCACTTTAAATATATCGTGCCACTCCCTTCTGGCTTGTAGAGTTTCTGCTGAGAGATCAGCTGTTAGCCTTATGGGAGTTCCCTTGTATGTTATTTGTCATTTTTCCCTTTCAGTAATTTTTCTTTGTCTTTAATTTTTGGCAATTTGATTGCTATGTGTCTTGGTGTGTTTCTCCTTGGGTTTATCCTGCCTGGGACCCTCTGCGCTTCCTGGGCTTGGGTGGCTATTTCCTTTCCCATGTTTTCAGGAAAGGGAGGGAAGTTTTTGACTATAATCTGTTCAAATATTTTCTCGGGTTCTTTCTCTCTCTCTTCTCCATCTGGGACCCTTGTAATGCAAATGTTGTTGCGTTTAATGTCCCAGGGGTCTGTTAGGCTGTCTTCGTTTCTTTTCATTCTTGTTTTATTCTGTTCCGTGGCAGTGAATTCCACCGTTCTGTCTTCCATGTCACTTATCCCTTCTTCTGCCTCAGTTATTCTGCTATTGATTCCTTCTAGTGTATTTTTCATTTCTGTTATCGTATTGTTCATCTCTGTTTGTTCTTTAATTCTTCTAGGTGTTTGTTAAACATTTCTTGAATCTTCTCAATCTTTGCCTCCATTGTTTTTTTGAGTTCCTGGATCATTGTCGCGTCATTACTCTGAATTCTTTTTCTGGAAGGTTCCCTATCTCCACTTCATTTAATTGTTTTTCTGAGGTTTTATCTTGTTCCTTCATCTGGAACATAGTCCTCTGCCTTTTCATTTTGTCTATCTTTCTGTGAATGTGGTTTTTGTTCCACAGGTTGCAGGATTGTAGTTCTTCTTGCTTCTGCTGTCTGCCCTCTTGTGGATGAGGCTATATAAGAGGCTTGTGCAAACTTCCTGATGGGAGGGACTGGTTGTGGGTAGAGCTGGGTGTTGCTCTGGTGGGCAGAGCTCAGTAAAACATTAATCCATTTGTCTGCTGCTGGGTGGGGCTGAGTTCCCTCCCTGTTGGTTGTTTGGCCTGAGGCAAGCCAGCACTGGAGGCTACAGGCTCTTTGTTGGGGCTAATGGCAGACTCTGGGAGGGTTCATGCCAAGGAGTACTTTCCAGAACTTTTGCTGCCAGTGTCCTTTTCCCCGCAGTGAGCCACAGCCACCCCCCGCCTCTTCAGGAGACCCTCCAACACTAGCAGGTAGGTATGGTTCAGTCTCCTGTGGGGTCACTGTTCCTACCCCTGTGTTCTGATGCACACACTACTTTGTGTGTGCCCTCCAAGAGTGGAGTCTCTGTTTCCCCCAGTCCTGCTGAAGTCCTGCAGTCAAATCCCACTAGCCTTCAAAGTCTGATTCTCTGGGAATTCCTCATCCTGTTGCTGGACCCCCAGGTTGGGAAGCCTGATGTAGGACTCAGAATGTTCACTCCAGTGGGTAGACTTCTGTGGTATAAGTGCTCGCCAGTTTGTGAGTCACCCACCCAGCAGTTGTGTGATTTGATTTTACTGTGATTGCACCCCTCCTACCATCTCATTGTGGCTTCTCCTTTGTCTTTGGAAGTGGAGTACCTTTTTCGGTGAGTTCCAGTGTCTTCCTGTCGATGATTGTTCAGCAGTTAGTTGTGATTCTGGTGCTCTCACAACAGGGAGTGAGCGCACATCCTTCTACTCCACCATCTTGAACCAATCTCTTTCCCAAATGTTATAACTATCTTTTCCTGTGTTTTGTGAGACGGCCCAAGATTCCCCTGGTGTACAGTCTTCCTTGTCGCAGTGGGTCAGTAAACCTGCTCTTGTCAGACTGCAGGCTTGTTCCTATGGTTTTTAGTCTGATGGGGCTAGCCCACTGCCAACTCTTGAGACTTAACTTCAAAAGAAAATTAAAATGGATCCAGATGAGAGCTTGTGGAAGAGCTTGGTAGTAGAATAGAACTCACAGACAGGTACTTTCAGGCTTCACTTTCAAGTTCTTATGTTGTCTTTTTTTTTCTTTTTGAGTTTTAAAGTCAGAATTTTAGAGCCATAAGGTACTTTTTAGGTCATCTCTATGGATGGTTGTCAGATTTTTATAGCTTTCAAAAATTTTGGCATTGAAAACTACCTGGTGGCAGGGAAGTATTCTTTGAACCATCTCTTCAGCCCAACGCTCACATTTCATATTGCAGGAAAGTAGGCACACCATTTGTAATTTACCCAAAGCCACACATCTTATTTGTGGATCTGATTCCTCTCTTGACCTGTTGTTCTTTAGTTTTTCACACTAAAGATATAGTATTTAATTAAAGTTACTTGTAATTATTCATTTGTGGTATTGTTTATAGCTCTGGTTATTAAAGTAGAATATAAATGCAGACAGATAACACTGATTAATTAGGTAGCACCTCATGGGAGCACCTCTTTTAAGTGGGGAAGCTCATTTCTCTTCCAACACAATGAAAAATACTGAGATTGATGAGCAGGGAAATTCGTAGTGAGAAAATACGTTATTATGTTTTGTTTCCACAAGAGCAATGTTTATTAAATTGTAGAGCAACATTTTTAAAGTGCGACTAGGTACCAGTAAGACTCCATTCCACAATTTTTTCATGGATCTCTAAAGTTAAATGTTATGAACCTTCTTTCCTGTCAGCCTTTGACGTTAGTTTTTTCTGTCCTGAGAGGTAGGAGAGTGCTTTCTCTCCCTTCATCTTGCGTCATAGACTGGCAAGACGTCAGGGACATGAGTTATCTGCTCCCTTTCCTCTCTCCCTGAGAACGCTACTAAATCCCTTGCCACCAGATGTTTATCCCTTGCCATGTGTTTATTGCTGTCATGAAGACAGTCATTGTTACATCATTTGTGATCATTACTTTTCAAAGGTTGATCATGGATTGCTTAGCCACGCTTTAACGTGTTAGAGCCATATTATGTCATAGTCAGCTTGAGGCTGACTATACTGGACAGATCAGATATTTACACATTGCAAGGGAATAATGCTCAAAAATAAAAAAGGCCTTTACTTAGTATATCTGCAGTTTCTTCCTCCTTCCTAACCCTGTGTCACTTCAGTGATTCAGCTTTATGAATATTTATTTAGTACTCAATTTACTGAGAATAGAAGATACATAGACATGGTTCCTGCCTTCAGGGAGCTTGTTGCCCAATGTGAAACCCAACCAGAGTGCTTGTCTAAGTAGCCTAACTGTAGGGATTTACCCGTTGAGTAGAGTGTGTGTATATAGTTAGTGGTGCTGGCAATAAGGAATGGTGGTGGCTGCGACTAGAAAAACTTTATCAGTTCACAGGTCTCTGAATAGCTAGCTTTGACTATTTACTTGTGAAATACTCTAGATAGGGACTATCTAGGCAAGATGCCATGTGAAACAACACTAATAGGACAGAAGAGTTAATATCTCCTGATTCACTTGGTAGGTCCCGTAGAGGTTGTGAGGTTCATTTCACTTGGGGTAATTAAGAAAGGAACAGTTCATCTGAGTCTTTAAGGCTGGCTGGGATTTGGCTGGCAGTATAAGAGAATGGAGAATAAGTATTTCATATGAGGATAATGCGAAAGCAAAAGTGGTATTGACTTACTAGGCCTGTTTGGAAAATAGTAGTCTCATTTAACTACAGTGGTTATGCTCTGTTTGGGCATAGCAGGAAATAAGATGTGAAAAGCAGATTGATTATAGTTTATGGAGAACCATAAATGTTATACCCTAGAGATTTAGATTCTACCTTGTGAATGATGGGATTTTTAAAAATAGGTTAGTAACGTGGTCAGTGTACACAGGACATATTGGAAAAGAGAGACTCTCGTGGTAAGAAGACTTGTTCCTGTTACAGCATCCACACCTGAGTAACATGGAAGGCAGGGATGGGCAGGATTTTAGGGTGAAAGAATAGAACTTAAAATGTGACTGATAGGTGACAAGGGACAGGGATGAGCTTTATTCGGTTGTGCTTTATGCCTACATGACCTCAAGAACAGATCAAGAATGACTATAAAACTTTATTTTAAAATCAAGTCTTGGGGACTTCCCTGGTGGTGCAGTGGATAAGACTCCATGCTCCCAATGCAGGGGGCCCGGGTTCAATCCCTGGTCAGAGAACTAGATCCCACATGCACGCCACAACTAAGGAGCCTGTGAGCTGCAACTAAGGAGCCCACGAGCCAAAACTAAGGAGCCCACCAGCTGAAACGAAGGAGCCCGCCTGCCACAACTAAGACCCAGTGCAACCAAATAAATAAATAAATATTTTTAAAAATAAATTTAAACAATAAAACAAAATCAAGCCTTGTGAGAGAGAACCACCAGAACATCCGAGAGCTTGAAGCATCTCAAAATTAGAGCTATCTCTGAATTATAGACTGTTGGTCTCGTTGGTAAGCCTGGTAAAGATAGAAGTTTTACCCATGTATTTTGTTCACTTGGTTTAAAATCTGTGCCATGCTTTATTTTTCCTTTTTTCTGTTCTTACTCCAGAAACAGACCTACTTTACATACAGAGACTCTAGCTGTGCTGCTGTAATTTTTAATAGAGTAGGACGACTCGTACTGGGAATTCACTTCTGAGTTATGGGTACCTGCCTTATTTTGGATCTTCCATTAGAGCTGCATAGATAAACCTGGCTCTCAAAAGAAGAGCTGGATCCAGGTAAGAGAAGAGGAGACCTAACAAGCTAGTCAGGAATCTCCGATTAAGCCATTCTTCCCTCGCTACTTGGAGACCATCTGTTCCCGCTGGGGAATGTTTTCTCAAATATACCTTTAACATGAGAAGGCGGTGAAATTTGGTTCTCTGAGGATGAAAAAAATCTTAATGTATGAATCACAGATATACATACAGTACATAAACAGATATACAGAATACCTGTGGCATGAAATTTCACGGGGAGAGGTCATTAGGAAAACAAGGTTTATAAACATTGCATTAGAGTAGGACATTTTTGAGAGTGGGGATCATGTTTTCTTTAAAACAAAAACTAAACCTAATCATCTGAGAGAAACTACTTTGGGTATACCGAGCTGGGTATATTGATATTTTACTGCTTAGTTTCGGTAAGGGAATTTCTTTTTGATCCTGTTGAACCCACGTTCAAAGTTGATTCATAACAATTTATGCAAGTATAAATGATACTTATCTTAAGCATTGTTAATCATGAATACTAACTAAAAGACAGCCAAATAAATAGGCTGTAAGTTATGTTAAAAAACAAAATTCAACTGAGTAAATTTGTAGATCTAATTAATTGGATTTTTTTTTTTAAAGAAACTGCCACTTTTTAAAATATTTTATTTATTTTTTTGGCTGTGTCAGGTCTTAGTTGCAGCATGCAGGATCTTTTGTTGCAGAGCATGGGCTTCTCTAGTTGTGGTGTGCGAGTTTTCTCTCTCTAGTTGTGGCGCGGGTTCCAGGGCACGTGGGCTCTTTCTTTGAGGTGCTCGAGCTCAGTAGTTGTGCCTACGGGCTTAGTTGCCCTGGGGCATGTGAGATCTTAGTCCCCCGACTGGGGATCAAACCCACGTCCCCTGCATTGGAAGGCGGATTCTCTACCACTGGACCACCAGGGAAGTCCCCCCACCTAACTGGCCTTATTCAGTGATTCATGAGTCGGGCAGCATCCCGTCTAGCAAGTGGCATGGCCCTCCTAGGAGTTGTACAAAATGGAAGGTTTTTATAGGAAGAAGGGTGGGGCAGGGGACCTTTAGCAAAAGAAAAGGAAGGATTAGTTTTAGACCAGGACATCTTCTTTTTTCGGAGGAGGGAGTGGCAAGGGTTTTATCATACAGATTGCCTTTTCTTCCTCAGGGAGAATAGAGAGGGCCCATGTGACAGATTACCTCATTGATGCTGACCAAAAAATTCCAAACTGGTTGATTAAGATTACATTTCTGGTGAAGGTTGAAACTGCATTTAGGTTAGATATTAAATCTACGTTTGGTATCATGGGCTTTAGCACAAGTGATGCCATTTTGGGCCTGTGGTTTTTCTCTTTCTTTTTTTTTTCTTCTTTAATTTTTGAATTTTATTTTATTAATTTTTTTATACAGCAGGTTCTTATTAGTCATCAATTTTATACACATCAGTGTATACATGTCAACCCCAATCGCCCAATTCATCACACCACCATCCCCACCCCTCCGCGGCCTTCCCCCCTTGGTGTCCATGTGTTTGTTCTCTACATCTGTGTCTCAACTTCTACCCTGCAAACCGGTTCATCTGTACCATTTTTCTAGGTTCCACATACTTGCGTTAATATACGATATTTGTTTTTCTCTTTCTGACTTACTTCACTCTGTATGACAGTCTCTAGATCCATCCACGTCTCAACGAATGACCCAATTTCGTTCCTTTTTATGGCTGAGTAATATTCCATTGTATATATGTACCACATCTGCTTTATCCATTCGTCTGTCAATGGGCATTTAGGTTGCTTCCATGACCTGGGTATTGTAAATAGTGCTGCAGTGAACATTGGGGTGCATGTGTCTTTTTGAATTATGGTTTTCTGTGGGTATATGCCCAGTAGTGGGATTGCTGGATCATATGGTAATTCTGTTTTTAGTTTTTTAAGGAACCTCCATACTGTTCTCCATAGTGGCTGTATCAATTTACATTCCCACCAGTAGTGCAAGAGGGTTCCCTTTTCTCCACACCCTCTCCAGCATTTGTTGTTTGTATATTTTCTGATGATGCCCATTCTAACTGGTGTGAGGTGATACCTCATTGTAGTTTTGATTTGCATTTCTCTAATAATTAGTGATGTTGAGCAGCTTTTCATGTGCTTCTTGGCCATCTGTATGTCTTCTTTGGAGAAATGTCTATTTAGGTCTTCTGCCCATTTTTGGATTGGGTTGTTTGTTTCTTTAATATTGAGCTGCATGAGCTGTTCGTATATTTTGGAGATTAATCCTTTGCCTGTGGATTCGTTTGCAAATATTTTCTCCCATTCTGAGAGTTGTCTTTTTGTCTTGTTTATGGTTTCCTTTGCTGTGCAAAATCTTTGAAGTTTCATTAGGTCCCATTTGTTTATTTTTGGTTTTTATTTCCATTACTGTAGGAGGTGGGTCAAAAAAGATCTTGCTGTGATTTATGTCAAAGAATGTTCTTCCTGTTTTCCTCTAAGAGTTTTATAGTGTCCGGTATTACCTTTCGTTCTCGAATCCATTTTGAGTTTATTTTTGTGTATGGTGTTAGGGAGTGTTCTAATTTCATTCTTGTACATGTAGCTGTCCAGTTTTCCCAGCACCACTTATTGAAGAGACTGTCTTTTCTCCATTGTGTATCCTTGCCTCCTTTGTCATAGATTAGTTGACCATAGGTGCGTGGGTTTATCTCTGGGCTTTCTATCTTGTTCCACTGATCTATGTTTCTGTTTTTGTGCCAGTACCATATTGTCTTGATTACTGTAGCTTTGTAGTATAGTCTGAAGTCAGGGAGTCTGATTCCTCCTGCTCCATTTTTTTCCCTCCAGACTACTTTGGCTATTCAGGGTCTTTTGTGTCTTCATACAAATTTTAAGATTTTTTGTTCTAGTTCCATAAAAAATGCCATTGGTAATTTGATAGGGATTGCATTGAATCTGTAGATTGCTTTGGGTAGTATAGTCATTTTCACAATATTGATTCTTCCAATCCAAGAACATGGTATATCCCTCCATCTGCTGGTATCATCTTTAATTTCTTTCATCAGTGTCTTAGAGTTTTCTGCATACAGGTCTTTTGTCTCCCTAGGTAGGTTTATTCCTAGCTATTTTATTCTTTTTGTTGCAATGGTAAATGGGAGTGTTTCCTTAATTTCTCTTTCAGATTTTTCATCATTAGTGTGTAGGAATGCAAGAGATTTCTGTGCATTAATTTTGTATCCTGCAACATTATGTGGTTTTTCTCTTTATCAGTTATTTTCATCAGATGAAATTTTTGAAGAGTCATTTTCTTCATTCTCAATCCTTAAAAATACAAATATTGCTATTATAATTAATTTTTCCATATGTTGAAATATCAAGAAGTCAGTAGGATTATTAAACACTTCCTTTATATTTCTGTGTGGTATTAATTATAGTTTGAATATTTCTCCAAAAACTAAAAATTAGGTGCTGGTTCTGTGGTTTTACAAAAAATATTTTATAACTATATGTTCTAATTACTTAAAGCCAATTTTATCTTTTTATTTTTTATTTTTTAAAATTTATTTATTTATTTATTTGGTTGTGCCGGGTCTTAGTTGCGGCTCACCGGCTCCTTAGTTGTAGCATGTGAACTCTTAGTTGCGGCATGCCTGTGGGATCTAGTTCCCTGACGAGGGATCAACCCAGGCCCCCTGCATTGGGAGCATGGAGTCTTATCCCCTGCGCCACCACAGAAGTCCCAATTTTATCTTTTTAAAACCAGCCATTGGATTTCATGATACCTAGTTTAAGATAGGAATTGGATTTCCTGGTATTCTTGTAGTTTGAGATAATAATTGACAGCTTGTTTAAGGGAATCACAGCTCTGGGTAGTGAGCTATGGTTTTACTGAAAAATATTATTTCCATTTATTGTTTCTGTAGTATGAAATGGAGTTTATAAATTGTGTATTTCAAATGGTACCACGTATCATATTAAATGGTAAATTAAAACTTGTCTTACAGTTAAAATACTTTTACATATAGCGTAAGTGGATATTCCCATTTCTCTCTGTTTAAAATAGAGGAAGATTTGTGAGTGAGTACCCATAACATGGGCATGAGAAACCTTATTTGTTCCGCATAGTTTAAATTTAAATTTTTTCCTCTGGCCATAGGACAGTGTGTGTGTGTGTGTGTGTGTGTGTGTGTGTTGAAAAACATAACATTAGATCTACCCTCTTAATAAATGTTTAAGTGTATAGTGCAGTATTGTTAACTATAAGTTTAATGTTGTACAGAAGATCTCCAACATGATTGAAATTCTAGACCTACTGAATAGCAGCTCCTCATTCACGCTGCACCCACTACCCCCCGCACCCCCTGCCCAGCTCCTGGAAACCACCGTTCTACTTTCTGTTTCCATGAGTTTGACTACTTTAGATACCTCATAAGTGGAATCATGTAGTACTTATCCTTCTGTGACTGGCTTATTTCACTCAGCATAATATCCTCAAGGTTCATCCATGTTGTTACATATGCCAAGATTTCCTTCCTTTTTATGGTTGAATAATGTTCCATTATATATATATGTACAAACACCACATTTTCTTTGTCCATTCATGCATCATTGGACCTCTTGGCCATTGTGAATAATGCTGCAGTGAACATAGGAGTGCAAATATATCTTTGAAATCCTGATTTTAATTCTTTTGGTTGAATACCCAGAAGTGGTATTGCTGGATTATATGATGGTTCTATTTTTAATTTTTTGAGCAGCCTCCATTCTGTTTTCCATTGCAGCTGCATCATTTTACATTTCCACCAAGAGTATACAAGTGGTCCAATTTCTTCACATCCTTCTCAACCCTTGTTATTTTCTATATTTTTTTATAGTGGCCATCCTAAGAGGTGTGAGTTGATACCTCATTGTGGCTTTGATTTGCATTTCCCTTCCGATTAGTGTTGTTGAACAGCTTTTCATATACCTGTGAGCCATTTGTAATGTCTTCTTTGGAGAATTGTCTATTCAAGCCCTTTGATTTTTTAATCAGGGTTTGGTTTTTTGGTGGTGTTTTGTTTGTTTGTTTGGGGTTTTTTTTTTTTGCTATTGAGTTGTAGGAGTTACTTATATAGTTTGGATATTAACCTTTTATCAGATATATAGTTTGCAAATATTTTCTCTTATTCTTTAGGTTGCCTTTTTGCTCTGCAACAGCTCTCTAGATTAATGTAGTCCCACTTGTCTATTTTTGCTTTTGTTCCTTGTTCTTTTCCTATCATAGCCAAGAAGTTATTTCTTTTTTTTTTTTCACACGCACACACACACACTGTATTTTATTTTTACAAGAGATAAATAGACTGACACCAAGCACTGTAAATGGATGACCACAACAAAAGCAACAATGATTGCAATTACCAAACACGAAACACTCATACTATGTCATAATATTGACATTCAGTCCGGTAATCCTCCACTGTAACAGCTCCTTTACTTTTCAGTGCAAATTGATTTGTATATTTTTTGCCTCTGAGTCCTTGTGGGATTTTTTTTTTTTAATTCAAACAAAGTCACAAAAATTATAATCATCCTCATCAGTTCACTCAGTCCCATGTAATTAATTTTTTTTTCATCTTGATCTTTTGTTAACACTTTTATGAGTTCATCAGTTTTCCATTAGAGTTCTGAAAATGCTTATTCATTCAGTTCAGCAGTACAGTCAGTTACCAGAAACCTGTACTTGTCAGAGTCTTTTCCATGAATTCCTTGAAGATGAAACCCTTTTATAGGAACATATTTGCAAAAGCATCAGAGTACACCCAGAACTGTCTGTAAATGACAAAAGACTTAAAAATGACCACGGTTAAAGATTTGATGAAAGTTCATAATAATGCAATTGACAAGGAAATTTAGTTATTTCTGAGATATACATTTTAAAGTAATAACTAGAATTATGACTTATAACATTATACCAGAACATATAAGATTTTTAGAAATTTCATGTAATGTCTGAAACATTTATATTAACATATTTCCATACAAATAACCCAATGAAAGTTTAGTATTAATTGTTTTGTTTGTTTGTTTGTTATTTTATACTGCAGGTTCTTATTAGTCATCAATTTTATACACATCAGTGTATACATGTCAATCCCAATCGCCCAATTCAGCACACCACCATCCCCACCTCACCGCAGTTTTCCCCCCTTGGTGTCCATATGTCTGTTCTCTACATCTGTGTCTCAACAAGAAGTTATTTCTAAGAACAGTGTTAGAGATGTTTCCCCCCTATGTTTTCTTTTAGGAGTTTTATTGTTTCTGGTCTTGGGTTTAAGTCTTTAATCCATTTTGAGTTGATTTTTGTGTATGGTGTAAGAGGTGGGTCCAGTTTCATTTTTCTGCATGTCGATATCCAGTGTTCCCATCACCAGTTGTGGAAGAGACTATTCTTTCCCCATTCTGTAGTCTTGGCACCTTTGTTGAAAATCCATTGACCATATGTGTGTGGGTTTATTTCTGGGCTCTCCATTCTGTTCCATCGGTCTATATGTCTGTCTTTATGCCAGTACCATAAGGTTTTGATTACTGTAACTTTGTAATATGCTTTGAAATCAAGAAATGTGAGGCCTCCAGTTTTGTTCTTCTTTCTCAAGATTGTTTTGGATATTCAGGGACCTTTGTGGTGGTTCCATATGACTTTTAGGGTTGTTTTCCTATTTCTGTAAAAAATACCATTGAGATTTTTAGAGGGATTACATTGAATCTGTAGATCACTTTGGGTAGTATGGACACTTTAACAATATTAAGTCTTCTAATCCATGAATATGGGGTGTATTTCCATTTACTTATGTCTAATTTATTTCAGCAGGATTTTGTAGTTTTAAGTGTACAGGTCTTTCCTAAGTATTTTATTCTTCTTTTATGAGATTGTAATTGAGGTTTTCTTAATTTCCTTTTCTGATTATTCATTGCTTGTGTATATAAACACAACTGATTTTTATATGTTGATTTTGTATCCTGCAACTTTGCTGAATTCATTTATTCTAACAGTTTTCTTGTGGAATTATTAGGATTTTCTACATGTAAGATCATATCATCTGCAAGCAAGAGATAATTTTACTTCTTCCTTTCCGACTTGGATGATTTTTATTTCTTTTCCTTGTCTCTCTGGCCACAGGACATTTAACATGATCCACGGTAGACAAAGAATCAAAAAGATGAGAATTCTTCTGGGTATATCAATTCTTAAATAAGAGCTACTTATTTTAAAATAATACCTATTACAAAACTGCTCTCTCATGTTTATTTTTCCCAGATGAATTTAATTATAATTTTTTTATGTTCAAAAAAAGATTCAGTTAGTATTTTGATTGGAATTACATTAATTCAGAGATTAATTCATGAGACAATTGCCATCTTTACCATAGTAAATTCTTCTGTTCATAAGTGAAGTGTCTTTCCATTTTGTTTTTCAGGTCTTTTAACTCCCAAAATACTTATAAATAAAGTATTTTATTAAAATGTGGCCTACACATTTTAAAGCTTCTCCTTAGATACGTAATTTAATTTGATGTATGTGTTCTCATTTGCTAACTTGAGGATTTTTTTTTTTTAATTGTTTCTGGTCGTTTTTTTCAGTTGATTTTTGTTTGCTTGCTTTCTAGGAACACAATCATATATATTGCAAATAGTGAGAATTTTGTATTTCTACTGTTCATACCACCTTATTTTTTTCACTTGTGGGTTTCAATTGCTTCGTACTTCTGGAATAATTCATTAACTCCTTCAGATTGAGTGCCCCTATTATGTGTTGGGAGACAGAGTGAATAAATAAACATATAATATATTAGATGTGATAAGTGCTGTGGAGAAAAATAAAGCAGAGTAAGGATGTTGTGGAGTTGTCGTTGTGGGTTGCAATTTTATATAGGGATATCAGAGAAGGTCTCATCTTAAAGGCAACAGTTGAGTAGAGCCCTGGAGGAAGTGAGAAAGCAAGGCAGCTGGGAGGAAAAGAGCACTGCAGGTAGCTGAATAGAAAGTGCAAAGGTTCTGAGTCAGGAGCTGTGTATGATATTCAAGGAAGAGCAAGGAGGCGAGTGTGGCTGAAGCAGAGTAAGAGGGAGAAGAGTAGGAGAAATGATGTAGGATTACGAATAACAAATCATACTGGGTGATAATAATAGAGGTAATAGTTATTAAACATTATGTTTGAGGCCTTGTTCTACGTACTTAACAAGTATTCTTTCATTTAATCCTTACAATAACCTTAAGAGGGAGACACTGTTATCTCCATTTCATAATGAGGAACCTGAACTCAGAGAGAGAGAATATGAATATGAATGAATTTGCCCAAGATCATACAACCAGAAAGTTGTGAAACCAGGTTTCATAGTTCAATATATTTATTTTTTGGCCGCACCACGCAGCATGAGGCATCTTAGTTCACCAACCAAGGATCTAACCAGGGCCCCCTGCAGTGGAAGCTTGGAGTCCTAACCACTGGACCGCCAGGGAATTCCCCATAGTTCAATATTGTGATTCCAAAATATATGTCCTTAATTATGACACTGTGCTAGACATGGTGAGTCCAGCAGCAAAGTATAGATTTAATGTTATAGAAATAAGGGAGTTATCCATTTCAGTGAATGACAACTCCATCTTTCCAGTTGCTCAGACCATAAATTTGAAAGTCATATTTAACTCATCTCATTTTCTCATACTCCATAAAAAAGAAAAAGCTGAGCAGCTTGAGCCTTTTCAGTGGCTCCCTTCCCTAATTTGTATCTTCAGTCAAATCTCATCTTCCTCACCTGCTCTCTTTAGCCATTCCTGCTAAATCCCTATTCCCTCCTTTGCTTCATTTTTCACCTTAGTACTCAACACCTTCTAATGTACTATACAATTTTACTGATCTATCTTGTCTATTGCCTGTCTACTTACATTAGAATATAAGCTCTACAAAGTCAGGGATTTTTGTTTGTATTATTTTTTACTGATGCAGTCCCATTGCTGGCACATAATTGTTCAATAACGATCTGTTGAATAAATTTTTAAAAAAGAAAAAGAAAGGGAGTTATTTAAGGTTTGACTTTAAGCTGTTATAGTTATGATTGTGCACATTTTATGTCTCCTGTAAGTTTCTTAAAGTCAAGGAAAGTCTTGTTCATTTCTGGAACTCTACTCATGGTCTCTAGTACGTTCTCTTTTATATCATATTAGCTGCTCAGTGTATGGTGGTTGTTGAATGTTTTCTCAACAGGGTACGTCCTAAGAATAACTATTCATCTTTACCCAGATGAAAGCATTAGATATTTTCACAAACAGTATATATACACAAATACACACACATATATATTTCTTTACGTACTTGTATGCTAAAAGGTAAATCAGATCTATAACAAGTTAACTTCCTTTTACACTCTTTAAAAATTATAATTTAAAGTATTTTAAATTCTAATCTTGCTCTATTGTTAGTTACCATGTAAATTAACTTTTGATACTGCAAAGAATTATTTCATTATCATGACATTTGTCAAGACACTTCTGGAAAACGATGGCAGCTTCTGAGAGTCATGAACATGTTAAACATCTAGAAGAGAGATATTTAGATATAAATAAATATAAATAACATTTATATTTAGATATAAATAACATTTAGATATTCTAAATGTTAAACATTTAGAAGAGAGATATAAAGATATAAAAAAACAAAGAATTGACGTAAGAAACAACAAACAAAAGGTAATTGATGGTGACATGTAAACTCGTTTCCTTCATAGGGGAAAGAACTACAGAAACAGAAAATACACAGTTTACAAATAGACCAAGAGTTGGTTTCCTAAGGACTTGTCTGTTGTTTCACCTCCCAATACAGATAATCCTTACATTTCCCCTGTTTGTTTTCCATATAACCTCTACTTCCACAGTGTGCAGATACACATCAGTTGCCTTCATTACAATTACTTGGACTTAGATACATAAACTGTTAAAAAGCACAAAATGATAATGCTACCTCCCAGCCAGTAGTTCTGTTTCAACAACTTTACCATATTTATCTAACAACAGTGTTTGTGTAATTATTTGCTTTATTGAATTTTTTTTTTTTTTTTTTTAATGGCTGTGTTGGGTCTTCGTTTCTGTGCAAGGGCTTTCTCTAGTTGTGGCAAGCGGGGGCCACTCTTCATCGCGGTGCGCAGTCCTCACTATCGCGGCCTCTCTTGTTGCGGAGCACAGGCTCCAGACGCGCAGGCTCAGTAATTGTGGCTCACAGGCCCAGTTGCTCCGCGGCATGTGGGATCTGCCCAGACCAGGGCTCGAACCTGTGTCGCCTGCATTGGCAGGCAGATTCTCAACCACCGCGCCAGCAGGGAAGCCCGCTTTGTTGAATTTTTTGCTTATTTGTTAAAAATGTGAGTGGATAGTTTATTAAGTCAAAGTGCTTATGTTAATGATAAGAAGAGTAGGTCTTATAAACTGAATACAGTTGACGCCAGTAAAAATAATTAGGCATACCAAAAAGGCAGTTGGTTATCAGTTTGATCTAAGATTATGTATTATTTTGTCAAAGAAAAAGTAAATAATTGTATGAAATGTTGGAAATACCATGATTGTCAGTTTGTATCTAAAAAGGCAAGAGGGCCTCCCCAGTGGCGCAGTGGTTAAGAATCCACCTGCCAATGCAAGGGACATGGGTTCGAGCCCTGGTCCAGGAAGATCCCACATGCCACAGAGCAACTAAGCCCATGCGCCACAACTACTGAGCCTGTGCTCTAGAGCCCACGAGCCACAACTACTGAGCCCACATGCCGCAACTACTGAAGCCTGCACGCCTAGAGCCCGTGCTCCACAACAAGAGAAGCCTGCGCACCGCAATGAAGAGTAGCCCCTGCTCGCCGCAACTAGAGAAAGCCTGCGTGCAGCAATGAAGACCCGATGCAGCCAAAACTAAAAATAAATAAATAAATAAATAAACAAACAAGGCAAGGAAGTATTAGGGAGTCTATGTTTTATTGTAGTTTTCAGGGAGAGACCCACCCCCATAACATTCAAGTGTCCTTTTGCTCTCACATATTTGACTAAATATAGCTTTTTACTGGAAAGTATTGTATTAAAAAATAAAGAAAATGGTATAAAAAATAAAAGCAAATAGAAATGCCTATAATCTTGTTCATCATATCTGTGCTCTATTAGAGGGACAGAGTCCCGTGTTTGTTAACCCACTAAAACATTTGTGAAGCCCCTCCTACGGTTTGGACAACCTTTTTCATAACTGGATGGTAATAATTATATCAGTTTAGGATAATGCTAACTACTGTAATAACTAAGCTAGATCATAATATAATTTTATTTCAAGTTTATGCAGTAGTTTAGAGCAGATGTTCAAGTTGTTGGATGACTTTCTTTCTTTAGGTGACTCAGGGACCCAGACTTCTTGCATTTTCTGGGACCTCACAGTGTCATGTAGCCTGCTAATGGGAAAAGAGAGAGTAGGAAAATGACACATTATTTTTGCTCACATTCCATTGGCAAGAACTGTTCTCTTGGGCA
The DNA here is from genome assembly GCF_949987535.1 of Balaenoptera acutorostrata. Classification (NCBI taxonomy): domain Eukaryota; kingdom Metazoa; phylum Chordata; class Mammalia; order Artiodactyla; family Balaenopteridae; genus Balaenoptera; species Balaenoptera acutorostrata. The sequence continues at coordinate 62,154,931 of NC_080075.1, forward strand.
CATCACGTTGACTGGGAAATGTTGTCTTTTGACGGGATAATTGCCTCCCACCAGTAACTTCCACACTATGGGAGGGAGAGCACAGATTATTTGTGAATGGCTAGCCAGCTCTGCCACAGTGATAATGTTGATAGTAATCGTGTATTAGTTTCCTATGGCTATGTTAACAAGTTCTACAAACTTGGTGACTTGCAACAGCACAAATTTATTCTCTTAAAGTTCTGGAATTTAGAAGTCCAAAGTGTGTTTCACTGGGTCAAGATCAAAGTCTTAGCAGGGCTGCCTTCCTCTGAATACTGTAAGGGAAAATCAATTTCCTTGCCTCTTCTAGCTTCTAGAGCTGCATTCCTTGCATTCGTTCATTTTTGGCCTCTTCCTCCATCCTCAAAGCCAGCAACATAGCATCTTGCTCCTTGCCTTCTTATAGTCAAGTCTCCCTCTGCCTCTTCTTATAAGGACACTTGTGATTACATTAAGGGCCCACCCAGATAATTCACGATAATCTCCCCATCACAAGCTCCTTAACTTAATCATGCTTGCACGCCCCTTTTTGCCTTGTATGGTAACGTTCACAGGTTTCAGAGGTTAGGACCTGGCCATCTTTGGGGCCATTATTTGCTCTACTACATATAGTTAACATTTATTGAACACTTAGTATTGTGTCATGTTTATTCTGAGAACTTTGCATATGTAAGTTTGTATTTTTCTGCCTGTCTACTTGATTTATTCATGATCTGCTCTACTTGTAGGCTTGCTTATTTTTCTCAATTAGGTTTTGTTTTTATTTTTGCCATCCTTTGGAAAATGTATTCTTCACTTTAATGTCAAAAATTTTACCGAAAACTCATAGACTCTCAGAATTGGAAAGAATTTTTCAAGATTATCTTGTCTAACCATACCATTGGGGGGGGGGCTGTTAATTTATCCTTTAGAATGTATTTCTCTTGAACTTTGAAGAAAGTCCTTTAACTCTGTTAGGCTCCTTTGGATTAATTAATGTATTAAACTGCTTTCTTTTTTCCTACCCAAATTACCTTTTTCAGTTACCTTTAAAAATCAAATTAAGGAATTTTTCTTTGGATTTTTTCCCCACAAAAATACTGAATTTAATTTGGCCATTGTCATAATCACATGGAGGTGACCTAATAGGACAAAAAGGATGCACTTTGGATCAACAACATTTCCTGGGAAAGACGTAGTTGAAGGCTTAAAAAGCCATTCATAGATTTTAGTGAAACCACAGGAGTAGCAAACAAACAATTGTATAAAACATGCTAATAACTGGATGAAATTAAACCAAAAGCAGATGCTCCTGATTTAGAGTCATCATGTAGAATTACGTGCTATGATTATGATTATGATTATGCTATTATTATGATTCATTCAGGCAACAGCTTCATTGATTGCATATTAGGTGCTAGGGATACAGAAATGATGAAGGTATCATCCTGTCCTAGACAATGTAACATTCCAGTGAGGACATAGACATGAAGACATTGATGCAGTGATGCTTACAGGTATAATAGAAACCACAACTCAAGGTGGCTTAAACAGTACAAGGAGTTTATTGGTCATGAACAGGTATATCTGAAAATTATCAGGCAGATGAGGCTTCCTGTAGTAGCTCAATTACACTGGTCATGTGCCTTCCCCCTTCCCCCCTTTTCATGTTTCTTCTCAGTGTTTTCTGCAGATCAGTGTTATTCTAAAGCTGGCTGCCTTGGAGGTTGTGTGACGACTAACAACTTCAGGGCTGCTCCTAGAAAGAGAGCTGCTGTCCTCTAACTATTAAACTAGTCCTAGAGTTCGTGCTGACTGTATTAACTTTTATCTCATGTAACCCAGTCACTGAATTGGGGAAAGTATAATCGAAAGGCAGGTGAAAAGCAAAATTTAGAACTTTCAAAGTATTTCGTATATCCCTGAAAACTGGAGTTAGTCTCATTATGGCTTTATTATGTTTATCTTGGATTTTTCTTAATATACTGAATCAGATATTCTTACTGGTGGGAAGTAAACCCAGAAGATCCTAGTTCAGTGATTTTCTTTTGAGATTTTGAAGGCATAAAAATTTTCTGTTCTCCCTTTGGAGAACTTTGATTTTGTACTCATTTCATTGCAGAAATTACGAATCTGACATACTGTCTCTTCTCTACTACTTCTTCCCTTGTCACTGGGGCAGCAAGGTTGGTTTTGATATTAAGTTCAGATGGTTCATGGTTAGGCTACTTTCAAGCCTCGGTTACATTTACAGTAGGAAGATGCCAGGCCAGAAGTGTCAGGGCTTGCCATAACAACCTCATATTTACGATTTAAACTTTAGTTTGGGAAACCTATTTTTGATTTTGCCACTAATATACATTTAATCAGGCTATTCATAGTATATAATGCTTTAAAAACTGAATTAGTAATACAAAGCTGCTTTGATTTCAATGTAAGCACTTCCACGTGTTCTCTTTCTGCTTAGTCTCTGGTTTACCACATTTGCATTCATGGCAGTTCTGTCTCTCTCCATGACAAATGTTCATTCAGGAACCATAGCGTGTGACACTGTTATAGGCTTGCCAGATCTTATTTTGAAGAATTTGGGCAGGGAGGGAGTAGAAGGAGAGAGATACTTGCTTATAGTCTGACCAGGCTTAAATACAGTCCCATTCTACATCCCAACACAGCTGGAGCAAGGCACTCGAATACAGGATAGGCCTGTGGGGGGGGGGGCCTTCTGGTAAACCAGTACTGCTAGAGTAAGGCCTCTCAGCTCTACCAAGAGAGCTGTGGAGGTACGTTTGATAGTCTCGGTGTATAAGGGTTCCTGCCCTAACTTAAAAAAGAATTGCTTCCTTGTGCAAAATTATATTAAATGTTGGGACTTCCCTAGCGACACAGTGGTTAAGAATCCTCCGCCTGCCAATGCAGGGGACACGGGTTCACGGAGCAACTAAGCCCGTGCACCACAACTACTGAGCCTGCGCTCTAGAGCCCGCGAGCCACAACTACTGAGCCCGCGTGCCACAACTACTGAAACCCACGTGCCTAGAGCCCGTGCTCCGCATCAAGAGAAGCCACCGCAAGGAGAAGCCCGCACACTGCAACGAAGAGTTGCCCCTGCTTGCCACAACTAGAGAAAGCCCACGCACAGCAACAAAGACCCAACGCAGCCAAAAATAAATAAATAAATAAAATTATATTAAATGTTATTTGCTAAGAAAGGGAAAACATAGTGTATTTCTAGTGAATTATATGATGATTATATCCAAGGCATAATTATAATAATAGCAAATGCTTATCTAGTGCTTACTCTGTGTCAGGTACTGTTCTAAGCATTTTACATACATTAGCCCACTTAACCCTTACAATAGCCATATGAGATAGATTATTATTAGTTTTATCCCTATTTTACAGAGGAAGAAATTGGCACAGAGAGGTCAAGTAACTTGCCCAAGTTCACACAGCTTAGTAAGGGACAGAGTTGGGATTTGAATCCAACGTAGTCTGGGACCAGAGTTCATACTTTTAATCATTGTACTTTACTTTCTGTCAAGAAAGGACTGAAGTTGTCATTAAAAATAATATCAATAACATTATTTATTACGTTTTGAAACAAATCGACATTTTGAAATTTACTTACTAAATATTCAACTTGCTTATTTTTTATTCTAGGAGAAGACTTTGCAGTTGTGCAGCAAGAAATTATTATGATGAAAGACTGTAAGCACCCAAATATTGTTGCTTATTTTGGAAGCTATCTCAGGTACATTGTTTGTTTCCCTTATGAAAAGCAGTAATGATTTCCATCACCTAATATTTAACAAAATAAAGTTAGCTCTAATACCACGTTTTGTAGTTTTCTTCATGCTTTGAAAAAAAGATATTTTCATATGAATGGAATTTTTATTTATGACCTCTTTATGTTAATTCTGTAACCAATACCATAGTCTGTGATTTGTCTGTTATACTCTTGGGAATTCTGGGTGTAGTTTCAATGAGGAAGCTGGCAAGTAAAAACTGACTTTTATGGTTAGTCTTCCTGTGGTAGACCAGAGATCTAAATACGCCATTCTGTTGCCGCTTTCTTCTGGTCTTGGGTGAATTTACACAGTATATCTGTTGTTTTTATTAGAACCTTTAGAACCTTTTTTTTCTTTTGTGCTTCTAGCCTCAAAGTATTACATCATCCCTTCCCTTCATTTTATCCAGAGGACTAGGAATTATAATTATTTTACTAACTTCTTATTTTCCCAGGTCCTAAAGTGAACTTAGAAAGACTGAATTTGCCACCCCTTGTTTTGGTTTGGCAGGACCAAGCCAGGTTCCCCAGGTCATATTCCATAGGGGATGACCTCAAGGTCAGATCTTGTGTTTCCATTCACTTCTGTATGCAGTTGAGTTGAGCACTGTGGCCTAGTTGTTTCCAAGCTTCCTTCCAAGGGGGAAGGATTAGAGAATGTTTTCTTCGGTATTTAAAAAACTCTTCTGTTTGGTTCCCATATACTGTAGGGTAAGAATAAGGATGTATCCTATTACAGCTCCCATTCTGTCTGTGAGCCAAGTACAAAACACTTCTTTCCTGATGCAGGCACAGCATGTGGAAAAGACGGGGCAGTTCTGCCCTCTCTTCCTTCCAGCTTGTGAAAAGCCAGGCGGACCGGCTCTTCTTGATTCTGACCACTCTTGGATAGCTTTGATTGCCCACCTTCATCGAGGTCAAAGGGTGGGTTTAATGGGGACTTTAGTTCACATAGGGACAGGTGCTACCCCGAGGTCAGTGACTGTTAAACCTTTTGAATGGGTTCTTTAACAGCCAATTTAAAACTGCTTTAATGGTGGGTGGTTCAGACAACAACCTAACAATAGTTTCTGCATCCGTTTTTATCTTACGGACAGACCCAGCACAGGCAGTTACTCCGTCAGCGCAAAGAAGTCTCTTACAATCATTTAAGCTCATGATACAAATAACTGATTTCTGCCAACACATTAAAATTATCACTTCAAAACAATTTGTTTCACTGTTATTGGTCCTAACAAAATGATCCTACTTAGACTCATTTGGGAGAAGCATTACAAAGTTTTCTTCCCCCAAGAGCAAACAGATCTTTTTTTAAGAGTTTTTGTGTTTCCCCAGGGACATTGAACTGAGAATTTCTCAAACATGGTCTGAGTCTTCCAGAAGTATGGGACCATCCAAAGCCTAACCTGTTATTCCAGGAGAGCCCCACCCACTTACATGGCAACCTTGGTGTGGTGAAATGAGCATGATCTTTTTGCCACAGAGACAGTAGTATAGTTGGTAGTTTAGAGCTTGAGTTCTGGAGTCAGGTTGGTTGGGTTGGTTGAGTCCTGACTCCATCACTTACTAACTTTGTGGCTTATGGCAAATTTCTTAGCCACTCTGTGCCTCCATTTCCTCATCTATAAAATAAGGATAATAATAATAGATACATGATGTGATAACTACAAGGGTAATTGGTAAATACAAGTAAAGTGTTAAGAACAATGGTTAGAACATAATAAATGCTCAATAAATGTTAACTTGCATTACTACTACTATTGCTATGATTACTATTACTGTTAACTGTTTTTTAAATACCATCAGGTTAGTGCCTAATTTGATCCTTTCAACAACACTCTTAGGAATATTACTCTATGGTAAATATTATTTCCATTTTACAAATAAGGTGTTTGAGAGTTTCACACTGAGTATTTAGTTCACAGTCTCATTTCAAGTTATTGATAGAGGAGGGTCCTAGTTCTTTCTGTGGTATTGTGCTTATGGATCACATGACTTTTGACTTGGCCTTTCTACTTCCTTGCCAAAAAAGCTGACCAAATAAACGTCCAGTATTTCACCCCCACCCGCCCCACCCCCGCCAAAACTCAAAAAGTAACACTAAACTAAACTGGACATTTGACTTTCTGGGTTACTTAGGCAAGCGCCTTCCCACACAGGTTAGGCAGCAAAACGTTTGATCTTGTTACCAGAATGCAGAATTCCTTTTGGGTTTGTATTCATTTTTGTTGAGACTTGGGGCAAAATAGCACAACTCTATAGTAACACACTCTTTAACCTTAACCATGAGACATGCTACAAGAGAGCCAATTTGAGGTTATGCCTAACAAAAATTGTACTTACTTTTAGATATCAGGAACCATGTATTCTGACTGTATTTTGAATATCCTTTTTTTGAAAGGAAACCTTTTAAATTGAAGCATAGTATACATACAGAACAGTGTGCAAATTTCTGTTTTGTGTGTTAACTCGATGGATTTTTTTTAGAGGATACTTTTATTTTAATCTAAGTATAAGAATACAGAGAGCAAAACTGCCCAGAAACCATAGTGAAACAGACAAAATTAGGGTCATTCTCTCCTTTTTTTTTTTTTCTTTTAGTAAAGTTGTGTTCATTTGGAGTTGTATGATCTGATATAGGAAAACTGATTTAAATATATAATTTTATTCTGTAATGTGTAGTTGATGAAAGTGGTACGAAAGCAAATGGTAGTATAATGTGGAACAGCGATTAATCCTCTCTTTCTTTAGCTCTTTTCTTCTAAAGAAATTCTTCCCTGTTTCACTAATTAAAGTCTAGACTCAGGCAGATTTGGACTATGGGATAATGATTAGCCTTGTCGGGTGTTAGAGCTAGAAGGGACTAAGAGGTCTTGTCACTTAGCCCACTTTTTTTTTTTTTTTTTTTTGCTGATAGAAGAGGGACTGCTGGATAAATGACTTCTTTAGGTTATCCAGCTACTCATTGTTGGTGCTGGGATTTAAACCTGGCTCTGCAGGTACCTAGCCAGCAGTCTTTTGGGTTACTTGGTTACTTTGGACATATTACTTAGTCCGGAAATGGCAGATTTAGTCTCAAAGGGAACATGGTTTCTTGGCTTCTTTCTCATTACTGAATGATTTTTCAGAAGGCAAGGAGCTTGTTTGTTTGAAATTGATACAAACCCCCTAAAATATATACTGTTCTTATTGACCTTCTTCTCTCTTGTTGCCATTATAGCCTATTATAACAAATTTGGACAAAAAAATTGAGCAAACTGAAGTAACATGTTTTGACCATTAATAAATTTCCCCTCCAGGAAATCAGACTTAACCCTATGAATTTACTGAATAGATGACCAGCAAATAATTAAGTTCAGAAACGTATTTTATAACAGGGTTATAGTGAGCTATGCTCACTTCCCAAAGAAATATTGAGACTGAGCTCCTATAAAACAGAAGCCTAATACTCTTTTTTTTTTTTTTTTTTTTTTAATTTTTTATTTATTTATGGCTGTGTTGGGTCTTCATTTCTGTGCGAGGGCCTTCTCCAGTTGTGGCAAGCGGGGGCCACTCTTCATCGCGGTGCGCGGGCCTCTCACTATCGCGGCCTCTCGTTGCGGAGCACAGGCTCCAGACGCGCAGGCTCAGTAATTGTGGCTCACGGGCTAGTTGCTCCGCGGCATGTGGGATCTTCCCAGACCTGGGCTCGAACCCGTGTTCCCTGCATTAGCAGGCAGATTCTCAACCACTGCGCCACCAGGGAAGCCCAGAAGCCTAATACTCTTGATGGGGCCTTCCTTACTTGCTCTTCAATATCATTAAAAGCCTGTGTTTATTAAGTGCCTAATTACACATACTGTGCAACAAGAACTGGATAGAGAAAACTTTTCTCTGAAAGTTTAGAATTTAAAGTAAATAGTCCTGGTTTGGTATATATTTTTATCTGTGTATTTCTGTGTGTATATTTATAAAACAACAGATTTAAATCACCATAGACCTATTCTTTATTCTCAGTAGAGCTGAACTATTGCTTCTTTTAAGCAAAGAATGATTTTAACTTCAGATTCTTCTAAGCATTCCTTAGCTCAGCATATCCTTTAAGAATAAATTAAGAAAATTGGAACATTCCTTTCTAGTTTGAACTCATAATGCTCAGCTTTGAATAACAGCAAATGATCCTCAAAAGGTAAGCTGTCAGAAGATCAGATCCATACACTGAAAACACTTTTATTTAGATCAGATATTTTAAACCTTTGAAATCCAGAGTACTAGTTTAGATGAACATGATTTAGCTCATAGTAATAATATATTTATAAATCATCACCACTTATAAAGTGTTTTTACATTATTTCTTAGGATGTCTAGAGTGCTGTATTGATTTCTGGAGATGTTAAGATAGATAAAACAGTCCTTGCCTTTAAGGAGCTTACTATTGAATAGAAAAAATAGATATGAGCAAATAATTGCAATGCTAGGTGCAGTTATCATTTTGACATAAGATATAAAGTGATAAAGATGGTAGAATATCTGATTTTGTCAAAGGGAATCAGAGAGAGCTCTTTGAATGATGTTATTCCCAAATACTGGCTGTTAAAGGATTAGTATGCATTTACTGTGGTGTGTATATGTATGTAGAAAATTGTAATTTCTGACAAAGGAAATAGATGCATGAAAAAATCATGAAGTGTTCAGGAGATAGCTAATAATCTCATATTAGAGTTTAAGGGGAAAGGGTGTAGTTCAGCAGGTTAAGGCTGTGGAGATTTAGGCAAAAAAGAAACCTTTTATGCCTTAATTAGGACCTATATGTATTGAGCATACTTGTTGGAAGGTTTTAACACAGAGGTCGTATATTGTATGGGGGGATGGACTTGGCGTGTAGGGTATTGAGACAAGGAGTCAGTTAATTTTATACAGTACATTTATTACAGTAATCCAAGGAAGAGATGGTAGTCCCTTGAGTTATATAGAAACTGGAAGAAATTTTTTTTCTAGAGCCAGAGACAGGACTTGCCAGGGAAACCACAGAATCTTAACTGAAAATGCGTTTTTGAATGCTCACACTATGAAAATAAAAATTACAGTTAAGTCACTTTAATTTATACCCAGCTACTGTCTTTTTTTTAAAAAGGAAACTTAATTTTGGAATATGTTAGATTTACATAAAAGTTGCAAAGATAGTACAAAGAGTTCTCGCAGCTTTCCCTGGTGTTAACATATTACATAACCCTGGGACATTTGTCAAAACTAAGAAATTAACATTGGTACGGTAATATTAGCTAAACTAAGATACTGCATTTGGATTTTACCAGTTTTTCACTAATGGTCCTCTTTAAGTAAGAAATTTGGTGGAACTACCTTATGAGATACTTCTTTATACCAGTATTGCTGGGGTATTTCTACCAAACATTTGTTCAGAGGGATGCTGATATGTGAAAAAATGGGTCTATGGAAAAAATAATTTGGGGATGTAGCGAACTAAACAAAATTAGAGAAGTTGTATTTCTTCTTTCTCTTCTTCATTTTCCCTCTCCCCTCTGCTCTGTTGTCTTTTCCCCTTCTTCCTCTTCTCCATTCTCCCCTTCCCAACTTTCCATCCCCTTTCTTCCCCTCTTTCTAATCTTCCTCCTCCTTTTCCCACCTTTTCTTCCCTCTCCACACCTCCTCCTTCCCTTTCTCCTTCTATTCTGTGCCCCACTCCCACCCCACAGGATTTCTCAGAGACCTTAAAATACCAGTGGCGTTGTTAATTTCCAAGAGAAGAGAAGACAATAGTATATGACATTTCTAAAACTGATTTAACTGTGCAGTGGTTTCTTGTGGGGAGCATACTTCACATAGGACTACTGTCCAATGACCCGTTCTTTGTCAAATATTATGCCAAACTGGGGTGTTAGGTGTAATTATAGAGAAATAGGTCACCTTGTATCCCCTGAATACGTAGCTACCCCTCACTGTTAAAGGGGAAGAAGGTGGATGGGTTACGTATAACTTTTTGGAATACGGTCGTTTTTGCCTATTTGTTTAAAAATGAACCAAAACATTTTACATTCAGCACACATTAACATGAGCTATCCTAAATTAAAACATCTAGCAGTTATTAAACTTTTTGTTTTTCACATTGACAGTTGAGGTTACAGCTGAATTATTTTGCTGAATATGATGGAGTAGCCATTGGCAAGTGCTTTGGTCCACAAGACAACCTACAGGAAAGTACAGGGTACCACAGTGTGGGGCCTGGCGAGGCGTCCTGTCCCGGGGGAATGGCTGGTATGCTAGTTTCTAGCAGCTGTTTGAGAGCTGTTTATCCTTGGTGATCATGCTCATATTTTATTTTTCTTTTTAAATCATGTTATATTTGGGCAAAATATATAAATAATTACACTTAGTTTGTTCAGTCAGTGTGGGAAGATTAAAAGGTGTGTTTTAGAAATGATAAGCTCTTTAATGAAATAGTTATTAGAATGTTAGTTCCTATATGCTCTAGTAAACATTGAACTAGAAGATGAAAATAGTGAACTTTTCCCCTCTCTACTTATTTTTCTATTCCTTGTCAGATAGAAAGATAATTTTACAGAATAAGAAAGAAGAATTCTAAGGATTTGTTGAGCCAGAGAATTAATAGTGATATATTGTATATTTACCTCAGTGATTAATTTTATTTTAGTTCAAATACCCAGGGACAAAGATTTTGTAATTTATTGGCCTGCATCAAATGGACTGATTTGATTCAAGTCCTTTCCCGTTAGGCAGATGGCTTGGTGAGTGACCAAAAGCAAATGCAGATTTACCATCACAAGAGAGACATTCATGGAACAGATGGAAGTCATTTTTCTAATAGACTCTGAATATTCAAGCATTCTTGATAATAGCAGACTTAACTAAATAGAATGTTGTAAAGGTAAAGTGTTTTAGGCATCTTAAAAGGTAAAGTATTAAATATATAATTATGATTTTTTTTTCTCAGTCTGTAAGTTGGAAAGTCATTTTACATAGAGTGAACAGAAAATTGTGTTTTTAAGCAAGGTGGGAAAGGGGGTAGACCAGCTTCAAGTAGAGGATGGTATAATATTGAAATATGTAAGAAAGCAGAGAACTCATTTCCTGCATCCATTTTCTTTACAAAGGAGAATTGTTTTCAAACTGGAAAGGGTAGGAAAATAATGCTTAATAAAAGCATTATTAAGAAGGAATTGAAGTACAGATAGGTGAGTAGATAATTATAGAGCACCAGACACTTTAAATGAATGTAAGCCTTTTAGATTTATATAAATTATATCTCATTACTATACTGAAAATATAGCAGACATTGTCATCCACTGTCGGTGAGTATCTTGACAAATAGGAGGGGTGTCAAAAGATTAGTGATCAGCATTGACCAATTTGCAAAGGAAAGGAAAAGGTGATTTCTAGAAAATACAGACCGTTAAACTTGATGTCAGTCATCTGTCCCCAGCAAACATCTAAGATAATTTATTAATCACATAATTAGTGAGCGCTTATAGGAAGGAAGTGGTGATTAGCATAACTTTAGTAAGAAGTTATGTCAAATCAATCCCATCTCTCTTCTATTTTTTTTCTTAAAAAAAAAGAAAAAGGCAATTTTACTTAATTACACCTTCACTGAGTTCCAGGAGCAGTTTAAGGTGCCTCACATAAATACACAACAAGACAAAATATAACAAAAGGAGTAGAAAACAGCTTACGTTTATTGGGCGTATAGTCCAGGTCCTTTACTAAGCAGTTTACATGTTTTTTCATTTTATCCTGAGCAGACCCCAAAACAATTCAGCCAGTTTCTGTAAGATGTGAGAAGTCCCTGCTGCCTGTTGCTTCAGCCCTTGAGGCAGGAATTTTATATGAAAGTTTCATGTGTGGCAGATGTGAAAATATTTTAGAGCAGTAGTTCTCAAGCACTTCGGTCTTAGAACCCCTTTTATTTTACACTCTTAAAAATGATTGAGTACCCCAAAGAGCTTTGGTTTGTGTGGGTTATATCTATTGATATTTACTATATTAGATACTAAAATTGAGAAACATTTGAAACAAGAATACATAAGCACATATTCCAGTAGCTGCCAGAGGGATGACATCATTATCACACTTCCTGCTCCTGTAGCCTCTGGAAAACTCCACGGTATTTTCAAGACAGAGTGCAAAGGGCAAATAATTTTTAGTGTTGTTATGAAAATGAGTTTGACTTTGCTGACCTCCTGAAAGGATCTCCAGGACTCTCAGAGGCCCCCAGACCACACTTTGAGAACCATTGTTCTAGAGGAAGGATTCAGTCTAGAGAGATCAGGCTATGAAATCCTGCATTACACATATTAAATTGGTGTCTGAGCATCATTTCAAAGAATATTGGTTGATAGACTTGCCAGAGTCTTATACCTCAGTTTAAGCAAAGGCACAGGGAGGTGCCAAATGGTCATTCTGAGCAGTCTACATAGTTAGAGTGCCATTCGTGTCACCAGTGGAAAAATTACTCCTAACGTTCCTTAAGCTCATTAGTAAACTCAGTAGTGCAGGTCCACATAGTTTATAAGCAGAGCTCTTGCTCCTGATTAGGGGCTTTCTAACCAGCGACTTCTGGAGCGTGGGGTAGGAGGGGTGTATTTACAATTAGAAATAGTGTCGCAATAGTGTCTCCAGTTATTTTAAGTAAAATAATTGGAGAGCTAATAAGATGCATGTGAAAACTTTTTTTTTTCTTTTAAGAATGAAATTTAACAAATAAGGACAAGGTCCTGTGCATAGTTTCAGTGAACCAGATATACAAATAGGGAGCTAGAAAGGAAACTCATCTGACCACTTTTACGTAAAAAAAGACCTAGAGGTTTTAGTTAACTTCAGACTGCAAACCAGCAGTTGAATGCAGTTGCTAAGAAGCTGAAGTTAATAAGAAATAGAAGTGTTCGTATAAAGGGCATAGTTGTTCGATTCTCAGGGGGATTTAGATTTCTCCCTGTGTAACAGTCACTGGTCATACATGCCTTCATCGTTCTGAATGAGACCATACGTCTGCCAGCCCCAGGCGTCCATTCTGAGAGTTATTCAAACCAGGCCACTGGGCAAGTAGGTCCTACTTTACCATCAGCTGTCATGCCTCAGTTTCATTGGTATGTGGACCACCTGTGAATTTGAGGTCCTGATTTCTTTCTCTGGGCTTCACTGTCTTCAGCTTTGCCTCTAGAATCATGGTACTTTTTACTCTGTACTGTTTTAAGTTTGCTGACCTTCACACTCTGACAGGTTGTGTTCCCTTGATATATGGTGCCTGGTCCATCACACCCAACCAAGTCAGCTCACCTCTCAGGTCTGCTTAATCACACCACCACTGCCATATGTGGTCCAATCCTGGTAACAGCTCCACTTGTTAATGCACTGTTCATACAGTATTCAGACTAGTACTTGATTCTGGGTGCCGCATTTTAAGAGACACTGACAAACTGGAGACTATCCAGGTGAAAGTAACGAAACTGAGGAGTCTACAAACCAACCATTGTTTCACAGTACGACCTCAGCCTATTCTAGCTTCACTTCCTGCCATTCTCTCTTCAGGTAGCCTGAGTTCAACTCACACTAAATCACCCACAGTCTCCAAAATGTGGCATCAAATTTTCATTCTTTTGCACAGGCCCTTTCCCTGTCTCTTAGTGGTGAATTCCTACTTTAACTTCAAGACCCAACTCAAATGTTATTTCCTCCCTTAAAATTTCCATTGACTCTCCTAATTATTTTTACCTCTGGGTTCTCACAGAACTTTATACATGCCTGGATTGTGCATTAATCAAACTGTAATCCAGTCCAAGGGTCAGCAAACCTTTTCTGTAAATGACCATATACTAAATATTTTAGGCTTTGTGGACTTTGTATGTTTCTCTCTGTCACAGTTGCTCACCTCTGCTGTTTTAGTACAAAAACAGCCATAGATGATATGTAAATGAATGAGTGACTGTATTCCAATATAACTTTACATGGACACTAAAATTTGAATTTCACAGAATTGTCACATGTCAAGAAATAATATTCTTCTTTTGAAAAGCCTCCCTAACCGTTTAAAAATATGAAAACCATTCACAGTCCCTGGGCTATACAAAATCAGGCGGCAGGCTAGATTTGGCCCACTGGCCATAATTTACTGACCCTGGATCTAATCGATTTGTCTATTATTTCAATTACTTATGCATTCATTCATTTATGAAATAAATATTCATTTGCTGGTATCCTTCTAGGCACTGTGAATGCAGTGGTAAGAGACACCAACATATTATTAAGGCAGAGTCTTTCTTCTGTGTTAGACTGAGCTTGCTGAGTTCAGAGACTTTCTATTCCATCTCTGCCCCCCAAGAATAGTACATTTCCTGTTACATTTTGAGATGAAGTAATGAATGATTCAACAAAGGAATAAGTGATTATGGCTTTGCTAATTATTTCTCCTGTGACTGTGTGGTTATGCTGTCTTATAATGTGAATGTGAAAGAGAAATGCTACTAAAGACAAGTGAGTGATAAATTTTTAACAAAGGTTATTTTGGAAAGATCTTTGTTGAGTCTAGATATGAGGGTAAAGTTTACATTTTGTCTGTTTTGTCAATGAGAAGAGCTATCAAAGTGATATACTTTGAGATGTATTGGCTATTCTCTGATGAATCTTTATATAATTTTTGGTATGAACCTTTTAATTAACGTTTAACTTTTATAATGCAGTCATAGGGTAGATGGATAAACTGTGAGGGAGGGGACTTTTTAACTAAAGGGACATTTTCTCTCCTTTGGATGTGCCAAATGACATCTTTACATCCTACAAATCGTGTATTTTAAGGACTAAAACCTTGGGTTGAGTTATAGTAACACATTATGTTAAGTAATTCGTTTACTCATAGAGATTAGCTTTTCTCTTAGCACATTGCATTTATGTGGTTTTTCAAGGTATTGGCATACAACCTTAAAATACTTGTTACTTCAAATAACTTTAATCATGAAAATGTGATAATGCTTATTTTCTTTTTACAGGCGAGATAAACTTTGGATTTGCATGGAGTTTTGTGGAGGTGGTTCTTTACAGGATATTTATCATGGTAAGACCAAAGTATATGTGAAAGAGATTAAGTAGAATTTCTTAAAATATAGTTATTTACTATGTTAAACATTACTGTTGTTTTGAGGAAAGTGTGTTTTATCATTATGCTATTTGGATACATAAGGAAATTTAAGATATATACAGACGAAAGGAGCATTCACTTTATAAGTTGAGAAATTACACGCAGTTGAATTATTTGCTAATTCTGAAGAAGGCATATTATATATAGTTAGTTCAGTTGGAATAGGAAACAGGAAAGGATAGATTTTTCTGGAACTGTTTTAGAAGGCTTAATGAAGAAAGTGGGCTTTAAATTGGTCTTTAAAAGGTAGGTAAACCATGGACACAAAGAAGAGAGACAAGTGCACTCCAGGAGTTGAAACAGCAGCACAGTGATGTGAAGGTGTGACATGTTAGATCACTCTCACTGGTCTGTCTGGGGTGTATTTGGAGAGTGTGGTCAGATCTAGAGAGCCTTGAAAGCCAGAAGGAGGGACTTCCCTGGTGGTCCAGTGGTTAAGACTCCACACTTCCACTGCAAGGGGCACAGGTTGGATCCCTGGTTGGGGAACTAGGATACTGCATGCCATGCTGCATGGCCAAAAGAAAGCCAGAAGGAAAAACATGAGACCATTTCTGCTTCATGAAAAGTTATTTCTGAGACTTCCCTGGTGGCACAGTGGTTAAGAATCCACCTGCCATTGCAGGGGACATGGGTATGAGCCCTGGTCTGGGAAGATCCCACACGCTGCGGAGCACCTAAGCCCGGGTGCTACAGCTACTGAGCCCACGTGCCACAACTATTGAAGCCCGCGTGCCTAGAGCCCATGCTCCGCAACAAGGTAAGCCACCGCAATGAGAAGCCCGTGCACCGCAACAAAGAGTAAGCCCTGCTCGCCACAACTAGAGAAAGCCCACACACAGCAACAAAGACCCAACACAGGCAAAAAATAAATAAATAAATAAAATTTAAAAAAATTTTAAATATATTGTTTAAAAAAAAAAAAGTGAAGGGCAGACAGCAGAAGCAAGAAGAACTACAGTCCTGCAGCCTGCGGAATGAAAACCACAATCACAGAAAACAGACAAAATTAAAAGGCAGAGGACTATATCCCAGATGAAGGGACAATATAAAACCCCAGAAAAACAATTAAATGAAGTGGAGATAGGCAACCTTCCAGAAAAAGAATTCAGAATAATGATAGTGAAGATGATCCAGGACCTCAGAAAAAGAATGAAGGCAAAGATCGAGAAGATGCAAGAAATGTTTAACAAACCCTAAAAGAATGAAAGAACAAACAGACAAATGAACAGTAAAATAACTGAAATGAAAAATACACTAGAAGTAATCAATAGCAGAATAACTGAGGCAGAAGAATGGATAAGTGACCTGGAAGACAGAATAGTGGAATTCACTGCTGTGGAACAGAATAAAGAAAAAAGAATGAAAAGAAATGAAGACAGCCTAAGAGACCTCTGGGACAACATTAAACACAACAACATTCGCATTCTAGGGGTCCCAGAAGGAGAAGAGAGAGAGAAAGGACCCGAGAAAATATTTGAAGAGATTATAGTCGAAAACTTCCCTAACATGGGAAAGGAAATAGCCACCCAAGTCCAGGAAGCACAGAGAGTCCCATACAGGATAAACCCAAGGAGAAACACGAAAGGACCCAAGAAAATATTTGAAGAGATTATAGTTGAAAACTTCCCTAACATGGGAAAGGAAATAGCCACCCAAGTCCAGGAAGCACAGAGAGTCCCATACAGGATAAATCCAAGGAGAAACACGCCGAGACACATAGTAATCAAAATGGCAAAAATTAAAGACAAAAAAAAATTATTGAAAGCAGCAAGGGGAAAATGACAAATAACATACAAGGGAACTCCCATAAGGTTAACAGCTGATCTCTCAGCAGAAACTCTACAAGCCAGAAGGGAGTGGCATGATATACTTAAAGTGATGAAAGGGAAGAACCTACAACAAATATTACTCTAGCCGGCAAGGATCTCATTCAGATTCAATGGAGAAATCAACAGCTTTACAGACAAGCAAAAGCTAAGAGAATTCAGCACCACCAAACCAGCTCTACAACAAAACCTAAAGGAACTTCTCTAAGTGGGAAACACAAGAGAAGAAAAGGACCGACAAAAGCAAACCCAAAACAATTAAGAAAAAGGTAATAGGAACATACATATTGATAATTACGTTAAATGTGAATGGATTAAATGCTCCAACCAAAAGACACAGTCTCACTGAATGGATATAAAAACAAGACCTGTATATATGCTGTCTAAAAGAGACCCACTAAAGACTTAGGGACACATACAGACTGAAAGTGAGGGGATGGAAAAAGATATTCCATGCAAGTGGAAATCAAAAGAAAACTAGAGTAGCAATACTCATATCTGATAAAATAGACTTTAAAATAGAGAATGTTACAAGAGACAAGGAAGGACACTACATAATGATCAAGGGATCAATCCAAGAAGAAGATACAACAATTATAAACATATGTGCACCCAACATAGGAGCACCTCAATACATAAGGCAAATGCTAACAGCCATAAAAGAGGAAATTGACAGTAGCACAGTAATAGTGGAGGACTTTAACACCTCAATTACACCAATGGACAGATCATCCAGACAGAAAATTAATAAGGAAACACAAGCTTTAAATGACACAGTAGACCAGATAGATTTAATTGATATTTATAGGACATTCCATCCGAAAACAGATTACACTTTCTTCTCAAGTGCACATGAAACATTCTCCAGGATAGATCACATCTTAGGTCACAAATCCAGCCTTGGTAAATTTAAGAAAATTGAAATCATATCAAGCATCTTTTCCGACCACAGCACTATGAGATTAGAAATCAATTACAGGGAAAAAAAACCGTAAAAAACACAAACACATGGAGGGTAAACAGTACACTACTAAATAACCAGAAGATCACTGAAGAGATCAAAGAGGAAATAAAAAAATACCTAGAGACAAATGACAATGAAAACATGACGATCCAAAACCTATGGGATGCAGCAGAAGCAGTTCTAAGAGGGAAGTTTATAGCAATACAGTCCACCTCAAGAAAAAAGAAAAATCTCAAATAAACAGTCTAACCTTACACCTAAAGGAACTAGAGAAAGAAGAGCAAACAAAACCCAAAGTTAGTAGAAGGAAAGAAATCATAAAGACCAGAGTAGAAATAAATGAAATAGAAACAAAGGAAACAGTAGCAAAGATCAATGAAACTAAAACCTGGTTCTTTGAGAAGATAATCAAAATTGATAAACCTTTAGCCAGACTCATCAAGAAAAAGAGGGAGAGGACTCAAATCAATAAAATTAGAAATGAAAAAGGAGAAGTTACAACAGACCCCGCAGAAACACAAAGCATCGTAAGAGACTACTACAAGCAACTCTATGCCAATCAAATGGACAATCTGGAAGAAAGGGTCAAATTCTTAGGAAAGCACAACCTTCCAAGACTGAACCAGGAAGAAATAGAAAATATAAACAGACCAATCACAAGCACTGAAATTGAAACTGTGATTAAAAATCTTCCAACAAACAAAAGTCCAGGACCAGATGGCTTCAGAGTTGAATTATTTCAAACATTTAGAGAAGAGCTAACACCCATCCTTCTCAAACTCTTCCAAAATATTGCAGAGGAAGGAACACTCCCAAATTCATTCTACGAGGCCACCGTCACTCTGATACCAAAACCAGACAAAGATACTACAAAAAAGAGAAAATTACAGACCAGTATCACTGATGAGTATAGATGCAAAAATCCTTAACAAAGTACTAGCAAACAAAATCCAACAACATGTTAAAAGGATCATACATCATGATCAAGTGGGATTTATCCCAGGGATGCAAGGTTTCTTCAGTATACACAAAGCAATCAATATGATACACCACATTAACAAATTGAAGAATAAAAACTATATGATCATCTCAATAGATGCAGAAAAAGCTTTTGACAAAACTTAACACCCATTTATGATTAAAACTCCCCAGAGGGCTTCCCTGGTGGCACAGTGGTTGAGAATCTGCCTGCCAATGCAGGGGACACGGGTTTGAGCCCTGGTCCGGGAAGATCCCACATGCCACAGAGCAACTAAGTCTGTGTGCCACAACTACTGAGCCTGCGCTCTAGAGCCCGCGAGCCACAAGTACTGAAGCCCACGTACCACAACTACTGAAGCCCACACACCTAGAGCCCGTGCTCCACAACAAGAGAAGCCACCACAATGAGAAGCCCACGCACCACAACAAAGAGTAGCCCCGGCTCGCCACAACTAGAGAAAGCCTGCGTGCAGCAACAAAGACCCAATGCAGCCAAAAACCAATAAATAAGTAAATTTATTAAAAAAAAAAAAACTCTCCAGAAAGTGGGCATAGAGGGAACCTACCTCAACATAATAAAGGCCGTATATGATAGACCCACGGCAAACATCATTCTCAGTGGTGAAAAACTGAAAGCATTTCCACTAAGATCAGGAACAAGACAAGGATGTCCACTCTCACCACTGTTATTCAACATAGTTTTGGAAGTCCTAGCCACGGTAATCAGAGAAGAAAAAGAAATAAAAGGAATTCGACTTGGAAAAGAAGAAAAACTGTCACTGTTTGTGGATGACATGGTACTATACATAGAAAATGCTGAAGATGACACCAGAAAACTACTAGAGCTAATCAATGAATTTGGTAAAGTTACAGGATACAAAATTAATGCACAGAAATCTCTTGCATTCCTATGCACTAACAACGAAAGATCAGAAAGAGAAATTAAGGAAACAATCACATTCACCATTGCAGCAAAAAGAATAAAATACCTAGGAATAAACCTACCTAAGGAGGTAAAAGACCTGTACTCAGAAAACTATAAGGCACTGATGAAAGAAATCAAAGATGACACAAACAGATGGAGAGCTATACCATGTTCTTGGATTGGAAGAATCAATATTGTGAAAATGACTATACTACCCATAGCAGTCTACAGATTCAGTACAATCCCTATCAAATTACCAATGGCATTTTTTATGGAACTAGAACAAAAAATCTTAAAATTTGTATGGAGACACAAAAGACCCCAAATAACCAAAGCAATCTTGAGAAAAAAAAAAAACGAGCTGGAGGAATCAGACTCCCTGACTTTAGACTATACTACAAAGCTACAGTAATCAAGAAAATATGGTACTGGCACAAAAACAGAAATATAGATCAGTGGAACAGGATAGAAAGCCCAGAGATGAACCTGAGACCACACCTATGGTCAACTAATCTATGACAAAGGAGGCAAGAAAAAAAAAAAAGTTATTTTCTGAGAATTTTTTTTTTTAGGTGTGTGGCTATTCTTCATATATGAGAAATTTTTCCTTTTTATTAATGACATTTTGATTTCAAAGGTTTAGTGAAAATTGAGAAATATTTGTTATCATTTTGCATTGCAGAACATAAACGGTATTTCTGAAAGCTTGTTTTAAATTCAAAAAGCTATTTACCCCTTTTTTTGTTTTCATTTGTACTAATTTCTCTACTATTGTTTCCACACTTATTGATTTAATTTCCTTCTTCCTGAAGTTTTTTTCGGCTAGGACTCTAGTGGTAAACTCTCAGTCTTTGATCCTCATTCTTAAATGATAGTTTAAGTGGACCTAGGCACATTTTCTCCGTTGACAGGTATTTTTGTTAGCATTTCGAAGATGCTGGACTATTGTCTTCTAGTTTCTGTAGTTGTTGGTACCTTCTGCTAACTATTGATCCTTTGCAGGTAATCTTCCTTTCGTTGTAATTGCTTTTAAGATTTTTCTCTTCATTTCTGGTGTTTCTAGTATCTAAACGTAGATTTACTTTTCCTGCTTGGGACTTAAAGTGCTTACGTCCGAGATTTTAGTTCTTTTATCAAGTCTGACAATGATCAATTATTATCCATTCAAATATTTTCTCCTTCAGGTTCTCTGATCTCTCCTTCTAGAATTTCAGTTCGATGTACATTAGCTCTCCATGTCTCTTAAAGTGAGCTTCATTTTTCCACTTTTTTTTTTTTTTTAAACCAGGAGCACTTTCTTTTTTTAAAAAAATTTATTTATTTATTTATTTATTTTTGGCTGTGTTGGGTCTTCATTTCTGTGCGAGGGCTTTCTCTAGTTGCGGCGAGCGGGGGCCACTCTTCATCACGGTGCGCGGGCCTCTCACTATTGCGGCCTCTCCTGTTGCGGAGCACAGGCTCCAGATGCGCAGGCTCAGTAGTTGTGGCTCACGGGCCTAGTTGCTCCGCGGCATGTGGGATCTCCCAGACCAGGGCTCGAACCCGTGTCCCCTGCATTGGCAGGCAGATTCTCAACCACTGCACCACCAGGGAAGCCCGATGTTTCCACTCTTTAATCCCTCAGAGCACTGAGGATACTCATAACCATCTTCCGGTTCACTGATTGTACACCTAATTTGGTGACCATATTTTTCATTTCTAGAAATTATTTGGTTCTATTTCACATCTCTTTCCATTTTTTGTCTTATTCTTTCCTTGTAATTTTTCATCCCTTCTTTTATATCTTTAGTTTATTTAAGCATACTTATTTTTTAGTCTTAGATTGTTTGGTAATTCCATCAGATATACATGATTGGTCTTAGGTGTCTGATTCTGCTTTCTTCATTAAGAAGCAAGAAAGCCAGTTTAGTTACAGAAATAGGTTGTCATGATTGTTATTCCATTTCAACCCTCTGGTGGAAGTAACATAGTAATATGAGTCTGTAAGTACTGATTTGTTTATATAGCAACTGGGTCAGTGGAAGAAATAATTTCGTATTAACTTGGATGCTCTCAAACATGCATGCTGAGAATATGCAGGCTTATGTGCAGCCCCAAACCCTGTCTTTCTCTGTATGCACACCTTTGATTGCACCCAGGTTTCTACCAGATAACCTCCTCATGGCAACGTATACTCCTCTTTGGCTGTAGTCTACACTGCTGTCTACTTGCATCGCCATATAAAACATATACCTCCATTTCTCTCTGTGCGTGTCTCTTGCCTCCTCTCCTCTCTCTCTTTCATCATGTTGTCATTCTGTGGGGAGTAGAATAAATATCCTGGATTACCTTATTTGGTGAAAGACAAGTTCTACTTTTCTAATAACCACAGTGCTTGTGGGTTTTTGTTTGTTTCTTTGCTGGTGTATACAAACCAAATTTGATCCATCATGCAAAATTTTTTTGATTAAAGCCTCCTTTTATAAAATTATTTCCACTTATTTATAAAGTACCATTAAGCCAAATTTTATATTTTGTCTTATGTCCTTAATTCCATCATTTACTCCAAATGATTGTTTTAAAGTTAACTCTCCTGAAAGGGGAACTATATTAGTTATCTATTGCTGTATAACAGTGATCTTAAAATTTGTCATCTTAAAACAAACATTTACTATCTCAGTTACTAAGGGTCAAGAATTCAAGAATGGCTTAATTGGGTGATTTCCCTTGCAGTACAGGGCAAAACATGCATAAGACATTTGGTCCATGCCAAAAATCCTTGAAATTTGGTCCTGTGCAGAATGTCCATGAGCATATTTGGTTCATGCCACATGGTTTTGGACAGGACCAGATATCAAGGATCTTTTGGCATGGACCCAATGTCTTATGGACATTTTGGGCAGGACCAAATACGAACAAATATCAAGAGCCTTTTGGTGTGGACCAAAAGTCTTAGGGAGGTTTGGGGCAGGACCAAATGTCTGCGAACTGGATGATTCTAGCTCATGGTCACTCATGAGGGTGCAGTCAAGCTCTTGGCTGGAACTATAGTCATCTGAAGGCTTGACTAAGGTTGGAGGATTTGCTTTCAAGATGATTCACTTACATGGCTATTGGCAGGAGGTCTCAATTCCTTGCCACAAGGATCTCGCTATAGGACAGCTTGAGCATCTTCACAGGATGGCAGCTGGCTTCTCCCAGAGGAAATGATACCAGAGAGCAAGGAGGAAGCCATAAAACCTTTTATGATGTAGTCTCAGAATTTGCATTCTGTTACTGCCACCACAGTTTGTTCTTCAGAAGCAAGTCATTTCTGTCCAGCCCACACTCAGGAAGGGAATTAAGTTCCAGCTCTTGAGGGGGATGTATCAGAGAATTCATGGACATATTTTGACCATGAGGGTGAGGGCCGCAGGGCAACTTTTGACTTTACATTTTTTCATGAGTTCCTTCTCCTCTCCTTTTGTTTACTTTTTCTTTGAGAACTAACATTAGAACCTTTTATTGTTCCAACATAATAGATTTTTTGTCTCTATTTTTCACTGAACATTTTTCCTTCTGTTTAATATTGTCCTTTAACAACTTTATGCATTCTGTTATATCATTTATGGTGAATTTTTTTCTCATTTATTTCATAATTTTGAGATCATCTTCAGGGGGAATTCCGTATGGCTTTTGAGAGTGTGTCCTTCCGACAGTGTTGGATTTTTTTTTTTCCCTGGGACCCCAGTGACCTCATTGTTTTCTATATATATTTGAACCCTAAACCTGAGTGAAGAAGAGGCCTTTTATTTTTTTTATTTTTTTATTTTTTCAAACATCTTTATTGAAGTATAATTGCCTTACAATAGTGTGTTAGCATCTGCTTTATAACAAAGTGAATCTGTTATACATATACAATATGTTCCCATTTCTCTTCCCTCTTACATCTCCCTCCCTCCCACCCTCCCCATCCCACCCCTCTAGGTGGTCACAAAGCACCGAGCTGATCTCCCTGTGCTATGCGGCTGCTTCCCACTAGCTATCTATTTTACATTTGGTAGTGTATATATGTCCATGACACTCTCTTACCCTGTCACATCTCACCCCACCCCCTCCCCATATCCTCAAGTCCATTCTCTAGTAGGTCTGTGTCTTTATTCCCGTCTTGCCACTAGGTTCTTCATGGCCTTTTTTTTTTTCCCTTAGATTCCATATATATGTGTTAGCATACTGTATTTGTTTTTCTCTTTCTGACTTACTTCACTCTGTATGACAGACTCTAACTCCATCCACCTCACTACAAATAACTCAGTTTCATTTCTTTTTATGGCTGAGTAATATTCCATTGTATATATGTGCCACATCTTCTTTATCCATTCATCTGTCGATGGACACTTAGGTTGCTTCCATGTCCTGGCTATTGTAAATAGAGCTGCAATGAACATTTTGGTACATGACTCTTTTTGACCTATGGTTTTCTCAGGGTATATGCCCAGTAGTGGGATTGCTGGGTCGTATGGTAGTTCTATTTGTAGTTTTTTAAGGAACCTCCATACTGTTCTCCATAGTGGCTGTATCAATTTACATTCCCACCAACAGTGCAAGAGGGTTCCCTTTCCTCCACACCCTCTCCAGCATTTATTGTTTCTAGATTTTTTGATGATGGCCATTCTGACCGGTGTGAGATGATATCTCATTGTAGTTTTGATTTGCATTTCTCTAATGATTAATGATGTTGAGCATTCTTTCATGTGTCTGTAGGCCATCTGTATATCTTCTTTGGAGAAATGTCTATTTAGATCTTCTGCCCATTTTTGGATTGGGTTGTTCGTTTTTTTGTTATTGAGCTGCATGAGCTGCTTGTAAATCTTGGAGATTAATCCTTTGTCAGTTGCTTCATTTGCAAATATTTTCTCCCATTCTGAGGGTTGTCTTTTGGTCTTGTTTATGGTTTCCTTTGCTGTGCAAAAGCTTTTCAGTTTCATTAGGTCCCATTTGTTTATTTGTGTTCTTATTTCCATTTCTCTGGGAGCTGGGTCAAAAAGAATCTTGCTGTGATGTATGTCATAGAGTGTTCTGCCTATGTTTTCCTCTAAGAGTTTGATAGTGTCTGCCCTTACACTTAGGTCTTTAATCCATTTTGAGTTTATTTTTGTGCATGGTGTCAGGGAGTGTTCTAATTTCATACTTTTACATGTTCCTGTCCAATTTTCCCAGCACCACTTATTGAAGAGGCTGTCTTTTCTCCACTGTATATGCTTGCCTCCTTTATCAAAGATAAGTTGACCATATGTGTGTGGGTTTATCTCTGGGCTTTCTATCCTGTTCCATTGATCTATATTTCTGTTTTTGTGCCAATACCAAACTGTCTTGATTACTGAAGCTTTGTAATATAGTCTGAAGTCAGGGAGCCTGATTCCCCCAGCTCCATTTTTCATTCTCAAGATTGCTTTGGCTATTCGGGGTCTTTTGTGTTTCCATACAAATTGTGAAATTTTTTGTTCTAGTTCTGTGAAAAATGCCAGTGGTAGTTTGATAGGGATTGCATTGAATCTGTAGATTGCTTTGGGTAGTAGAGACATTTTCACAATGTTGATTCTTCCAATCCAGGAACATGGTATATCTCTCCATCTATTTGTATCATCTTTAATTTCTTTCATCAGTGTCTTATAATTTTCTGCATACAGGTCTTTTGTCTCCTTAGGTAGGTTTATTCCTAGATATTTTATTCTTTTTGTTGCAATGGTAAATGGGAGTGTTTTCTTAATTTCACTTTCAGATTTTTCGTCATTAGTGTATAGAAATGCAAGAGATTTCTGTGCATTTGTGAGGCCTTTTAAATTCTAAGAGGAAACATTTTTTCTCCTGTCCACACCCCAGGCCGTGACACGCAAATCCCTAGTCGTCTCCTGGTGCTTGTCCACTATTTTAATGAGGGTGTAGCCCTTTGAGGATTCTGGTTTTATGTGGGTGTTTGTTTTAGCTCTTCCTCTGCAGAGCTATAACCTTTTCTTCTGTGCCCATGTAGGGGATAAAACTAAGGCCCTAGCTTACTAAGACTGGCCTTCCCCTAAGAGACAGCTAGACTATTTGTCATTTTTACGATTCTGTTTTTCATTTTCGTTTTTGCGTTTGGCTGCTGGACAAGTCTCTTACTGTTTATGAGCTTAGCTAGGCATTTAGAAGATTATTTAAAATTTTTTTTCCTGGTGTTACTTTCAGGGTTTTCAGGTTATCTTATTTGCTGTATTGTGGGAACACACATCTCAAGAAGGCCTATCTTGCTGGATGAGAGTAGGTTTACAAGCCACGGAAGTTAGTTACTATGTGGTTTATCCTCATTTAAACTTAGCCTTGTCCCCAAAAGAATCTAAGTGAAATAGATTTCTCTCTTCCACAATTGTAAAATACAAGTACTCTGAACTACACATTTTTACAGAGCTGTTAGGTTTAGGTAAAATGGGAGATCACTGTCTAGCGCGTGATTTCATGGTTGGAATTTGATTCGGTTTCTAGAATAGTTTTTCCCGCCTAACTTACTTCTTTATTCTGAAGTGGTTTAATAGCGAGAAAGAGAAAACTATTTAAATGTTTTTCATAGTCGAAAGATGTGCACAGAGGAAATATTCAAATATTATATGATTAAGCTATGTATATTGATATGAAAAGATGCCCATGATAAATGAAAAGGCAAGTTTCAGAATTGTATGTGTAATATGTTTCCATTTATGTTTATGTGTTTGTACACTACATACCTGTACTATATAAAACATCTATGCATTAAGTCATCTGGTAGACTATAGGCCAAACTATTGGTATTGTTTATTATTGAGTAATACTGGTTTGGATAAGGAAAAGACCTGTCTCTGTTGATTGGAATTTTTTATATTGAACGTGTATTAATTTTATATCTATAAAGCTAATAATTTTAGGGAAAAAGTATTGATTTTTAACCTAGTCAGTAATACATATTACATGTCATTTTAAAAAGCTTTAATAAAAATTAGCTAAACATCTTGGCCATGCTTTCTTTCTTTTAACATTTAAGAGGTAATATGATCAGGTGTAAAAGTGAAAATGTAATTAATTTCAGTGACTATTTCAATGTTTTATTCATTCCACAAACATTTACTGAGTAGCTTTTCCATGCCAGGCACTGTTCTAAACACTGGGGATACAATGAGCAAATCAGATTTTTAAAAATTCCTGCCCTCATGGAGCTTACTTTTTAGTAGAATTTAGGTATATTAAGTCTATTGCTTAGTGGAACTTGTAAACTTTGTCTCTTATTGAAAAACATACTTTGACTAATTTTATTAACATTAATTTTCTCCTCTTATAGTAACGGGACCTCTGTCAGAATTGCAAATTGCATATGTTAGCAGAGAAACACTACAGGTAAATTCAATGTTAATTAAAAAGTAATGTTCTTTATTAAACTAAATGTTTAATTATTGTGCATTACCTGTTAAGCAGAGTAAGGATTTAAATATTCTAGTTTGGTAAACTCTTGAATTTAATACATTTCAAAGTTGTGTAGTAAACTCAAATTATATTTGCAAATAAACACATTAAAGCTTCAGTATCATAATATACCTCCTAAAATTTAAGCACTATGGATTTGTTATTTATTTTTATATTCCTCTTAATACCAAAGAAAGGCTTAAAAATTAAGCATTCTTATGGGATTGAAACTCATTCTGATACTAATTGGATATTTACTTTTAAAAAGTTATTTCACACTATTTGCAGAATTTAGTGAAAATTATTTCTCTTAGGAAAATTAGTGGTTCAAACTGAGCTCCGCCTCTCATTTTCTCGATTCTTTTATCTTTTCGGATACTCTGGTAAAATAAAGTGATTATCACTAGTGCTTTCTGTAATGAGTAAATAAATAAGATAGAATACTACTCATTGATGACTTTAAATCCCAAAGTGTGTTCTGTAGTAAAGTCTTGTTAATTTTTCTTTTTTTTGAAACTCCAGGGATTATACTATCTTCACAGTAAAGGGAAAATGCACAGGGATATAAAGGTATATATCATATCTTTACCTAATGGCCCTCTCTTCATTTTTAAATATGCTGACCAAACTGTTGAGCAAAATTGTATCAGTTATTCTATTTGATGAATTTGTTATCTTAATATGTTACTATAATAAAATTGAGTGATACTTTGAAGGGTTTATTAATTTTTTTTATAGCGGCTCTATTGAGATACAGTTCATATACCATAAAATTCACCCTTTTAAAGTGTACAATTGTGGATTCATGTTTTAATAACACATTTTAGCTTATTTGTAGTTATTTATTTATAAAATGCAAATTAGGTCCATAGCTTCCATTAAGTTACAGTCTTTAGGAAGTTTCATGCTTTGAATATTGTAGTAAACTTTGGCAATCTTAAGGAACTGTCATTAATAATATATAAAAATGGATAAACTAAGCCTTGACCTTTTCTGCTGGTCTTTAACTGGCAGAGGAGAGCAGGTACACCGGGCATGTTGTGGTAAACTACCCCTATCGTAGGACTCTGAGGTTATTTCCAAAGATACTGCCGTCTTCCCAGCCTGGATATTTTCTCTGTTCATTTATTTTTTCTTTTCTTTTCTTCTTCCTCATTCATCTTACCTCCTGCTTTTTCTTTCCCCCTTTTGTTTTCTCTAACATAAAGGTCCTAACCCTTTTTTGCAGGGGATGTGGGTGTGGGAATCATGTGCTCTTTGAGTCTCTGATGAAAGCCATGGACTCTCTCCTCCAAAAATGCTCTTATGCACATGCCTTCAAATTTTGCATGAAATTTCAGTGGACTCTCAGATCACCTGCTGAGATCCTCTACTTTAAGTATTGTTCATAAACCACTTCAAAGACATAAGCAAAGAGCCTTGGATTCAAAGGTGCGAGAGATCCTAAGAAGATAAGTGTATCAAGAAAGATTCTGTGTCATTGGCACTTAAATGATCTGGAAGGATTGATAGATTTTTGTCAGAAATGGAAGTTGGAGTGCCTTCTAAGCAGAAGGAACAGTGTGAGCAAAGATACGGAGGTCAGAAAGTGTGGGGTCATTTTAGGGGGTATAAAGGCTGCATCATATAATTGAAGAGAAGAGAATGTAGGAGAGTGATAAAGATGGTTTTGGCCAGGAGGTTTGGTGCTCCATTATGCAAGAACTCGTGTGTTGGACTTCAGAGTTTGGGCCTAATTGGATAGATTCTAGCCATCACCACTATTTCTACCCTGTCTAAGCCACCATTATATTATATCTCACCTGGACTTCTGGAATAGCTTTCTAACTGGTCTCCCTGCTCCCATTCTTGAGTGATCCTACAGTCAGTTCTCTACCTCACACCAAAGTGACCTTTGTAAATCAGATCTTGTCACTCTCCTGCTTATAAACCACCGTTGGCTTCCCATCATACTCAGTACAGTATTCAGATGTTTTTACCGTGGCCATTAAGGTTATGCATGATCTGGCCCCTGCTTTCCTCTCCGACCTCATCTCATACTCGTCTTCGTTTTACTCATTCTGTTCTAGACACACTAAACTTGGAGTTCCTGGAATATGTTGAGTTCATTCTGGTTCCAGGACTTTGTATTTGCTGTTACCTCTTTCTGGAATGTTCTTCTAGATTTTGGCATGACTCTGCACCCTCTCTTCAATTAGATCTCTGCTTAAATATCCCTGCCTTAGAGAGGCCTTCCCTTCCTGCTTTATCTTCAGAGTGCTTATCTCTAACTGGCTTTGAATCATTTATTGGTTCATTCATTCGTGTGCGTGTGTGTGTGTGTGTGTGTGTGTGTGTATTCGTTTTTAGATTTTCTTTCTCTCCTACTTAGATGTAAACTCCTTGAGAGCTGGAACTTTTTCATTACTATAACCCCAGAGCTTGAAGTAGCATCTGGTTGCTAGTAGTCTCTCAGGGAGAGAGGGATGAATGGACACCTAGATGGATGGATGGAAGAATGCATCATAAGTGCAGGTGACATGATATAAACTGTAATTTAGAAAAATTAATCTGGAGCTGGGGAAAGACCAAACTGAAGACTCTGGCAGAAGTCTAGATAGCTAGGGCCTAATTCAAGTTGAAATCCCTACTCTAGTTTCTTTTTCCTTTTTCTCATTTCTCCCATTACTCCTTAGAGTTGCAGTAATATCAAGGGGTGTAGGTTTCGGTTATTTCTTCCTCTTTTGGGGGCTGGAAGGAGTTTCCTAGTATTTTTTACCCCGAACTTATACTTACAAAATTGATTGCATCCTGAACCATAGAGGATTACTTTTGCTTCCTCATTTAAAAGTTGCCCAAAGCGGGGGCAGGGGTGCGGAGCCTGTAGTACCTTTGAGAGGCAGTATTTCTACGTCCTCCAGAAGCTCTCAGTTTTTTGAAGATGAAGTCGTTATTATCACCTTCTTCTTAGAGCTTAGATCAAGAAGCAAAAGTGGATAAAAATGCTGCTAGGTCATGCAAACAGGTGACATTTTAATTCTGTGGGACTGTGCCTAGTTGTTTATATACTGAATGGCCCCAAACTCTGGGCAGAGACACATTAGGATGGACAGCCCCACAGACTAAGTAGTAAGGTTCAGTCTTACACATTAGCATTGGTTCAACTGATGTTGAGTACCTAGAAAGGGAGATGTGTTTTGGTGGTTTTGGACAGGAAATGGCAATGAAGTTTAACATGTAATTCAAGGAACTGAATAATGCCATTGTAAGGTAACAGTTTAGTATAGTGACAGCGCTTGATCAGTAAGAAAATAGCATTCAGATTAAAACTAATGTCACGTTCATAGTAACATTCATATTATTTTAATAGCAGCTTTTTGCAAGGCAGAACATTTTGTAAGGATAGTCAAATTGCCTAAAAAGTAGACAGCAAGTTTTCCTATGAATGTAATGGTTTAACATTTTAATTGGGCCTACTATAAATCGTCAGTATTTCTAGGTTTAAGCCTGCCACTTGTGATTATTTTAAATATATATGTTTAATCTTTTATATGTGCTTTCTGATAAAATGTTTCCTACTTTAACTAAAATGTTCTCACTTTGAAGGGAGCTAACATTCTATTAACGGATAATGGTCATGTGAAATTAGGTAAGTAAATTTGAATTTCGTCACTTGCACAAATTTATTCCAAAACATAGTAAGTTTATGTTTTCCTCTCTAGCACTAGGCTTCCCCTCCCTCAGCAGCATCTATATATCTTTAGGTGGAAATCTCCTTGCAGGACATGACACATGTAATCTCTCTGTATCTGTTTCTTCTTCTCTTAAGTGAGGATAAAGTCTGTCCTTCACATGGGACAGATTCATTATAAAGATATAGTGAAATAATATCCCTTAAAAATTCTTTCACCTCTAACCCTAGGAGTGGGACTTCTAGTAAGAAATCTGTACGAGATTACCTTGTGACCAAAAAATAAGGCAAACAAAAGCCAAAAACTCAATAATGCAAAAACTCCTACCTGCTTACACAAGCTTTTAAAATAAAACATTGTATTAGTTATATAAGAATGTAATTTAGATGCTGAATGGTGCTTTATTTGAAACTGTAACTTTTATTTTGTAACTTTTGATTGTCAAGTTATTAAAACAGTTCAATACCTAAATAATAACTTAATTTGAAAGTTTAAGACAGGAAACATGTACAATATAGTAACTTTATAAACAAAGTTATATCTGTTAGGTATTAAATGAAGTATTTAATAACAAATATGAAACAATTATTTTGAACTACATATCACTATAAAATCAAAATTCAAGGAAATATTTATCTTCTAAAAATATGATTAAACTATTTTGACCTATAGCCTATAATAGGGACTAATCAGATTCAAAAGTATCATAATTTACATATAATAAAATTTTCCTAAGCCACCTCTAAATATGAGAAAAGCAGTTATCTAACTATTGATGGCTTAGTGAACAGTTTCCATCTGCAGTTTAAAATTTGTGTCAATATTATGTGCTTTACTCAAAGACATCCTATATATAATATGTCTTAGTTTATAAAGATTTAGAAATCATCATTAAAAAACTAGAAAATATTAGAACTCAATATACTTAAAAAATAGCAACATAAAACTAAACTGACATAAAAATAAATTTCTTGACAGTGATTGTTATTGGTATTAGAATATATTGCTACGGTAAGATTTTTGGGAATATTCTGTTTGTCTTTTCACGGTAGATAGATTTACCAGTAGAGCTTTTGTTTTTTTTAATGTCAGTTGTTGTGTGTATGGCAGGAAGTGAATGGAATGTATTCCTACTTAAGGTCCCTCCCGGTGATTTTCCTTGAATTTCAGGTCCTGGGAATTAGAAATGATAACATTAAATCTGGCAGGTTAGATTCTCTCAGTTGTCTCTTCCTCATCAAAATTATTTGATCTTGACTTTCGTTGTCATTTGATCCGTGTGGGGATGTATGGGAACCCATTTGGCTGTCATACACACTATTTTGTGATATCTTAATGCTAGTCCATTAAAGTTACAAATCTTAATGTGATGTTTGAGACTATCTCATTTCTGTGAAATTAATTTAATTGAAATAATTATTAAAAATTTCTCATGTTACTTTTAAATAATTTTACTTTATTTTATTTTCTAAACGTATCTCTTTTTTTAATAGCTGATTTTGGAGTGTCTGCTCAGATAACAGCTACAATTGCCAAACGGAAGTCTTTCATTGGTACACCATATTGGTAATTGTATTTTAATTGATAATTTAACTTTTTGTTTTTCTATCATTATTGTATGCAGTGTTTATTAAAAAATAGACTGAATGGTCAAAATTATTAGGACTAAAACAGATTAAGGAGGTCAGCAACAGGCTAAGTAATTTAGGCATGTATACTTTTGGATGAATTACAATACATAGCCATAGAATATTCTACCATACTATTTTTCATTATGTAGAAAGGGCTTTAAAGGTTGATATACTTTTAGAAACCTTGATATAGTTCCAGTTTTGCCCAGAAAAACCCCAACTCTTGGTCCTACATATATTACGTGTATTTTCACAGATTAGTCCGTATTCTGATGAATTTTTCAACATTGTCTTATTCACAGTATTCCCTAGCTCAAAACTTTTTGACATATCTTGGTTGCACACAAGATCAAGTACATATTTCTTGGCATTTGGAGTCTTCTGGTGTCTGGCCTCTATCTGCCTCATTAACTTTTTTTTTTTTAATTAATTAATTTTATTTATTTATTTTTGGCTGTGTTCGGTCTTCGTTGCTGCGCACGGGCTTTCTCTAGTTTCTGCGAGCGGGGGCTACTCTTCGTTGTGGCCAATGGGCTTCTCATTGCGGTGGCTTCTCTTGTTGCAGAGCACAGGCTCTAGGCCCAGGCTTCAGTAGTTGTGGCCTGCGGGCTTTTGAGCGCCACAGGCTCAGTAGTTGTGGCTTACGGGCTTAGTTGCTTCACGTCACGTGGGATCCTCCCAGACTAGGGATCGAACCCGTGTCCCCTGCATTGGCAGGCGGATTCTTAACCAGTGCACCACCAGGGAAGTCCCTGCCTCATTAACTTTAAGGTCTACTAGTTGCCTCCACAGACCTTCCTCTCTAGCCATGTTTGTCTGCTGGGTGTTCTTTGATCATTCTATACAAACTATCTTACTCATTTATTTATTTGTTCAATAAATATTTTTACCACTTACTATGTGCCAGATACGCTGTTAGTCATTGTGCATATAGTGGTGGATAGGTATAGAGCTTTTTTGCTCACATGATTCTCTTGAAGTAACAGCACTCTGGAAATCTTAACATTCCTTCTGCTTAGGTGCTACCATTCCTCCCCCGATGCCCTCCTGGTCTGCCTCCTCAGCAGTGGGACAGCACTAATCTGGAGGACTTCTTTTCATATTTAAGATATGATATATATCATTTTTGATATTTGTCTTTTTATCAAACAGGTACATACTTTAAAAGTCAAATAGTGCTAAAGAGACTGATAAATTCTTCTAGTTGTGTCTTCTGCCATCTGTAGCCTTATCAATTATTATTTATAGGCTTTGTGTTATAATAGGTGAAGATTTTATTAATAGTTCTCTTCATTCATCATTCAGTCTTCTTATCCTTTCAATGTACTTGCTGAGTCAATTATTATACTACTATTACACTTAACTGTCTTTAAAATTTTTTCTTATATCTAATAATTTCTTCATTTTTTATTTGCTTAGTTTGTATTTTTAATCCCTGGCCAAGACTTCCACACCTCCCCATATTCTGCAGTCTGAAAGATGCTTCTATATAATTTTCCAAGCCATAAATCGTCCTGATTTGGGGAGGTTTTTTTTTGCTTTGTTTTAATTTGTTTTGTTTTGTTTTTATTAAAGTTAATTTAAGTCTTCCTGGGGTCCTCCTCCCTCCTATTCCAATCTGAAATGTTTATTTTCTAGGTTTTTTTCCATAGCTTCACCTTGGGAATTCATTTCCTGGAATCCAGGTCTTCTTCCTCCTTCATAAATTTCTCCCTCTCTCATGTTTTGATAACTTCCTGAGAAATTTGAGGGGTAAAAACTTTTGAGACTCTGCATGTCTAGCCTCACACACACACGATTGATAATTTGGATGAATATGGCATTCTAGGTTGGAATTTTTGAAGCATTGCTCTAGTGTCTTTTCTCTGATGTTGATGGGAACTGTGATGCCATTATGACACATGATTTTTTTTTAACATCTTTATTGGAGTATAATCGCTTTACAATGTTGTGTTAGTTTCTGCTATATAACAAAGTGAATCAGCTATACGTATACATGTATCCCCATATCTCCTCCCTCTTGCGTCTCCCTCCCACCCCTGTAGGTGGTCACAAAGCACTGAGCTGATCTCCCTGTGCTATGCGGCTGCTTCCCACTAGCTATCAGTTTTACATTTGGTACTGTATACATGTCAGTGGTACTCTCTCACTTCGTCCCAGCTTACCCTTCCCCCTCCCCTTGTCCTCAAGTCCATTCTCTACATCTGCGTCTTTATTCCTATCCTGCCCCTAGGTTCGTCAGAACCTTTTTTTTTTTTTTTTAGATTCCATATATATGTGTTAGCATACGGTATTTGTTTTTCTCTTTCTGACTTACTTCACTCTGTATGACAGACTCTAGGTCCATCCACCTCACTACAAATAGTTCAATTTTGTTTGTTTTTATGGCTGAGTGATATTCCATTGTATGTATATATGTGCCACATCTTCTTTATCCATTCATCTGTCGATGGACACTTAGGTTGCTTCCATGTCCTGGCTATTGTAAATAGTGCTGCAGTGAACATTGTGGTACATGTCTCTTTTTTTTTTTTTTTTTTTTTTAAGATTTCTTTATTGATTGATTGATTGCTATGTTGGGTCTCCGTTCCCGTGCTATGGCCTTCTCCAGTTGCGGCAAGCGGGGGCCACTCCTCATCGCGGTGCGCGGGCCTCCCACCATTGCGGCCTCTCTTGTTGCGGAGCACAGGCCCCAGACGCGCAGGCTCAGCAGCTGTGGCTCACGGGCCCAGCCGCTCCGCGGCATGCGGGATCCTCCCAGACCAGGGCTCGAACCCGTGCCCCCTGCACTAGCAGGCAGACTCTCAACCACTGCGCCACCAGGGAAGCCCTACATGTCTCTTTTTGAATTACGGTTTTCTCAGGGTATATGCCCAGTAGTGGGATTGCTGGGTCGTGTGGTAGTTCTATTTTTAGTTTTTTAAGGAACCTCCATACTGTTCTCCATATCAGTGGCTGTATCAATTTATGTTCCCACGAACAGTGCAGGAGGGTTCACTTTTCTCCACACCCTCTCCAGCATTTATTGTTTGTAGATTTTTTGATGATGGCCATTCTGACCAGTGTGAGGTGATACCTCATGTAGTTTTGATTTCCATTTCTCTAATGATTAGTGATGTTGAGCATCCTTTCATGTGTTTGTTGGCAATCTGTATGTCTTCTTTGGAGAAATGTCTATTTAGGTCTTCTGCCCATTTTTTGATTGGGTTGTTTGTTTTTTTGATATTGAGCTGCATGAGCTGTTTGTATATTTTGGAGATTAATCCTTTGTCAGTTGCTTCGTTTGCAAATATTTTCTCTCATTCTGAGGGTTGTCTTTTCATCTTGTTTATGGTTTCCTTTGCTGTGCAAAAGCTTTTAAGTTTCATTAGGTTCTGTTTGTTTATTTTTGTTTTTATTTCCATTTCTCTAGGAGGTGGGTCAGAAAGGATCTTGCTGTCATTTATATCATAGAGTTTTCTGCCTATGTTTTCCTCTAAGAGTTTTATAGTGTCCGGTCTTACATTTAGGTCTTTAATCCATTTTGAGTTTATTTTTGTGTTAGGGAGTGTTCTAATATCATTCTTTTACATGTAGCTGTCCAGTTTTCCCAGCACCACTTATTGTAGCTGTCCAGATTTCCCAGCACCACCATCTCTTCTCCACTGTATACCCTTGCCTCCTGTGTCATAGATTAGTTGACCATAGGTGCATGGGTTTATCTCTGGGCTTTCTATCCTGTTCCATTGATCTATATTTCTGTTTTTGTGCCAGTACCATACTGTCTTGATTACTGCAGCTTTGTAGTATAGTCTGAAGTCAGGGAGCCTGATTCCTCCAGCTCCATTTTTCTTTGTCAAGATTGCTTTGGCTCTTCGGGGTCTTTTGTGTTTCCATACAAATTGTGAAATTTTTTGTTCTAGTTCTGTGAAAAATGCCATTAGTAGTTTGATAGGGATTGATTTGAATC
Source organism: Balaenoptera acutorostrata (assembly GCF_949987535.1). Taxonomy (NCBI): domain Eukaryota; kingdom Metazoa; phylum Chordata; class Mammalia; order Artiodactyla; family Balaenopteridae; genus Balaenoptera; species Balaenoptera acutorostrata. The sequence goes on from NC_080075.1 coordinate 62,191,239, forward strand.
TGTAGATTGCTTTGGATAGTGTAGTCATTTTCACAGTGTTGATTCTTCCAATCCAAGAACATGGTGTATCTCTCCATCTGTTTGTATCATCTTTAATTTCTATCATCAGTGTCTTATAGTTTTCTGCATACAGGTCTTTTGTCTCCTTAGGTAGGTTTATTCCTAGGTATTCGATTCTTTTTGTTGCAGTGGTAAATGAGAGGGTTTCCTTAATTTCTCTTACAGATTTTTCATCATTAGTGTATAGAAATGCAAGAGATTTCTGTTTATTAATTCTGTATCCTGCTACTTTACCAAATTCATGGATTAGCTCTGGTAGTTTTCTGGTAGCATCTTTAGGATTCTCTAGGATTCTTTATGTATAGTATCTTTAGGATTCTCTATGTATGGTATCATGTCATCTGAAAGATGCCTCTATATGTGACTATGTGTCACTGGCACACAGTGACAGTTTTACTTCTTCTTTTCCGATTTGGATTCCTTTTATTTCTTTTTCTTCTCTGATTGCTGTGGCTAAAACTTCTAAAACTATGTTGAATAATAGTGGTAAGAGTGGGCAACCTTGTCTTGTTCCTGATCTTAGTGGAAATGGTTTCAGTTTTTCACCATTGAGAATGATGTTGGCTATGGGTTTGTCATATATGGCCTTTATTATGATGAGGTAAGTTCCCTCTGTGTCTACTTCCTGGAGAGTTTTTATCATAAATGGGTGTTGAATTTTGTCAAAAGCTTTTTCTGCATCTATTGAGATGATCATATGGTTTTTATCCTTCAATTTGTTAATATGGTGTATCACATTGATTGATTTGCGTATATTGAAGAATCCTTGCATTCATGGAGAAACCCCACTTGATCACGGCATATGATCATTTTAATGTGTTGTTGGATTCTGTTTGCTAGTATTTTGTTGAGGATTTTTGCATCTATGTTCATCAGTGATATTGGCCTGTAGTTTTCCTTTTTGTGATATCTTTGTCTGGTTTTGGTATCAGGGTGATGGTGGCCTCGTAGAATGAGTTTGGGAGTGTCTCCCCCTCTGCTATACTTTGGAAGAGTTTGAGAAGAATAGGTATTGATTCTTCTCTAAATATTTGATAGAATTCGCCTGTGAAGCCACCTGGTCCTAGACTATTGTTTGTTGGAAGATTTTTAATCACAGTCTCAATTTCAGTGCTTGTGATTAGTCTGTTTATATTTTCTGTTTCTTCCTGGTTGTCTTGGAAGGTTGTGCTTTTCTAAGAATTTGTCCATTGTTTCCAGGTTGTCCATTTTACTGGCATAGAGTTGCTTGTAGTAGTCCCTTATGATGCTTTGTATTTCTGCGGGGCCTGTTGTTACTTCTCCTTTTTCATTTCTAATTCTGTTGATTTGAGTCTTCTCCCTTTTTTTCTTGATGAGTCTGGCTAATGGTTTATCAATTTTGTTTATCTTCTCAAAAACCAGCTTTTGTTTTTATTGTTCTTTGCTATCGTTTCCTTCATTTCTTTTTCATTTATTTCTCATCTGATCTTTATGATTTCTTTCCTTCTGCTAACTTTGGGGTTTTTTTGTTCTTCTTTCTCTAGTTGCTTTAGATATAAGGTTAGGTTGTTTATTTGAGATTTTTCTTGTTTCTTGAGGTAGGATTGTATTGCTATAAATTTCCCTCTTAGAACTGCTTTTGCTGCATTCCTAAGTTTTGGGTCATCGTGTTTTCATTGTCATTTGTTTCTAGGTATTTTTTGATTCCCTCTTTTTTTTTTCAGTGATCTCTTGGTTATTTAGTAGCATATTGTTTAGCCTCCATGTGTTTGTATTTTTTACAGTTTTTTTCCTGTTATTTCTATCTAGTCTCATAGCATTGTGGTCGGAAAAGATACTTGATATTTCAATTTTCTTAAATTTACCGAGGCTTGATTTGTTACCCAAGATATGATCTATCCTGGAGAATGTTCCATGAGCACTTGAGAAGAAAGTATATTCTGTTGTTTTTGGATGGAATGTCCTATAAATATCAATTAAGTCCATCTTGTTTAATGTGTCGTTTAAAGCTTGTTTTCCTAATTTATTTTTATTTTGGGTGATCTGTCCATGGTGAAAGTGGGGTGTTAAAGTCCCCTACTATGATTGTGTTACTGTCGATTTCCCCTTTTCTGGCTGTTAACATTTGCCTCATGTATTGAGGTGCTCCTTTGTTGGGTGGATAAATATTTACAATTGTTATATCTTCTTCTTGGATTGATCCCTTGATCATTATGGAATGTCCTTCTTTGTCTCTTGTAATAGTCTTTATTTTAAAGTCTATCTTGTGTGATATGAGAACTGCTACTCCAGCTTTCTTTTGATTTCCATTTGCATGGAATATTTTTTTCCATCTCCTCACTTTCAGTCTGTATGTGTCCCTAGGTCTGAGGTGAGTCTCTTGTAGACAGCATATATATGGGTCTTGTTTTTGTATCCATTCAGCTAGTGTATGTCTTTTGGTGGGAGCATTTAATCCATTTACATTTAAGGAAATTATCGATGCATATGTTCCTATTACCATTTTCTTAATTGTTTTGGGTTGTTTTTGTAGGTCTTTTCCTTCTCTTGTGTTTCCTGCCTGGAGAAGTTCCTTTAGCATTTGTTGTAAAGCTGGTTTGGTGGTGCTAACTTCTCTTATCTTTTGCTTGTTTGTAAAGGTTTTAATTTCTCCATTGAACCTGAAAGAGATCCTTGCTTGGTAGAGTAATCTTGGTTGTAGGTTTTCCCCTTCATCACTTTAAATATGTCCTGCCACTCCCTTCTGGCTTGCAGAGTTTCTGCTGGAAGATCGGCTGTTAACCTTATGGGGATTCCCTTGTATGTTATTTGTTGCTTTTCCCTTGCTGCTTTTAATATTTTTTCTTTGTATTTAATTTTTGATAGTTTGATTAATATGTGTCTTGGCGTGTTTCTCCTTGGATTTATCCTGTAGTGGACTCTCTGTGCGCTCTGGACTTGACTGACTATTTCCTTTCCCATATTAGGGGAGTTTTCAACTATAATCTCTTCGAATATTTTCTCAGTCCCTTTCTTTTTCTCTTCTTCTTCTGGGACCCCTATAATTCGAACGTTTGTGCATTCAGTGTTGTCCCAGAGGTCTCTGAGACTGTCTTCAATTCTTTTCATTCTTTTTTCTTTATTCTGCTCTGTGGTAGTTATTTCCACTATTTTATCTTCCAGGTCAGTTATCCATTCTTCTGCCTCAGTTATTCTGCTATTGATTCCTTCTAGAGAATTTTTAATCTCATTTATTGTGTTGTTCATCATTGTTTGTTTGCTCTTTAGTTCTTCTAGGTCCTAGTTAAATGTTTCTTGTATTTTCTCCATTCTATTTCCAAGATTTTGGATCATCTTTACTATCATTACTCTGAATTCTTTTTCAGGTAGACTGCCTATTTCCTCTTCATTTGTTTGGTCTGGTGGGTTCTTACCTTGCTCCTTCATCTGCTGCGTATTTCTCTGTCTTCTCATTTTGCTTAACTTACTGTGTTTGGGTTCTCCATTTCGCAGGCTGCAGGTTCGTAGTTGCCGTTGTTTTTGGTGTCTGCTTCCAGTGGGTAAGGTTGGTTCAGTGGGTTGTGTAGGCTTCCTGGTGGAGGGGACTGGTGCCTGTGTTCTGGCAGATGAGGCCGGATCTTGTCTTTCTGGTGGTCAGGACCACGTCTGGTGGTGTGTTTTGGGGTGTCTGTTAACGTATTATGATTTTAGGCCGTCTTCCTGCTAGTAGGTGGGATTGTGTTCCTGTCTTGCTGGTTGTTTGGCATGGGGTGTCCAACACTGGAGCTTGTGGGTCGTTGAGTGGAGCTGGGTCTTAGCATTGAAACAGAGATCTCTGAGAGCTCTCGCTGATTGATATTATGTGGGACCGGGAGGTCTCTGGTGGTCCAATGTCCTGAACTTGGCTCTGCCACCTCAGATGCTTAGGCTTGACACCCAGCCGGAGCAGCAAGACCCTGTCAGCCACACAGCCAAGAGGGCTCCGCTCACATCACCTTACTTTTCCCTCTTGCCACTGGACTATGTGTGGACCACTGCCCCATCCTCATCACAGAGGGACGCTTTCATGTAGGTAGATGTGGAAGGAATGCATCACACACTGGTGGAGAGGCGGGGGGCTGGGCAGCCGATGGGCTCCAAAAATGGCTGAAACTGTCGACACATGATATTTGAATGTAACCCCTCCCTACTAGAATCTTTTTGATGGTTTGGTATTCCATGGTGGTATACTTCAGAATGTTTTTGTTTGTTCTTTTGTCATTTTTACTTTTATTCATTGTACTTGGCATTTGTGCTTTTCAGTCAGGATTCATGTCTTTCAGTTCTGGGAAGTATTCTTGCATTACTTCCTTGATAATTTCTTTGCTATGCTTTTTCCTGCTCTCTCTTTCTGGAACTCATTAGTTATATCTTGGACCACTTGGATTAATCCATTAATTTTCTGTCACTTTTTAAAAATCATTTTTGTTCTTCTTTCTGTAAGATTTCCAAAGCTTTTGAGACTCATGCTTTCATGATGGAGGCTTCCCTCAAATGTCTAGTAACCCTTCTCTTCTGGTTTACATTGAAGAGCAAGGCACTTAAAGCTGATTCGTAGCCGTGTGTGCATGGGATGTAGCATGTAAACCCAGTTTTTAGTGTCCCAGAAATGAGTAAGTGAAGGAAGCTGAGGAACTCATTGTTATACACAGACTTCTACTGCTCCCAGCCCCTGCTCTCCTTTGTTCCTGATATGTCTGAGTCTGAAGCCCCTCATCCAGTTTCTCTTGGTCTTCATCCAGTAGGAATGGGGAAGGAATAATTGCTGGGCTTTAATAGATGAGAAGAGGAATCTGGTGGACTAACTATTTATTATTTAGACTTGACATTTGCAAATAAATATACCTGTTTTCAACCTCAGTCTTAACTCTGCTTTTGTAAGTTTGTAACCCTAATTTGTCAGCCTTTCTGGGATTCTTAGGGGCTAAGAACCAGCTAGTTGGAACCTAGTCATCAGTAAAGTAGTAACTGATGTACATTAAATTTTACATATTTCTGGGGTTCTTGGCTTGCTAGTTGGTCTTGTCCTCTACACACACTTAGGTTTGTCTTTCCTCCTATTTGCCACATCAGTTACTATTATTTCATTTCCAGTCCAAATATGTCTTCTGGATTTTTCAAAGATGATATGTTTATATTTCTCTTTTTTGTTCTTATTGTTCAGGATTGATTTCTGAGAGGAATAAGAGCTTAAAGAGCTATCTGTTATTATTTTTAGGTACTCTTGTCTCCTCAGTTTGATTTTAAACATCTGGAGGAACTCTCATTGAATCTCCAGGGTCTAGCATGATTCTGTACACATGCTTAGTAAATGTTTGTTGATGATAACTGATCTCCCCAACTGAAGCTTCAGAGATTAAAAACTAATGTCATTCTTCTAATGATAGAGTAGGTAATATCTTGGGAGCATGTGAAATTGTGAATTAGGCAAAATAATGTTTTGGAACACTCCGACTCTTCAACTCTCTCTAGTATCATGTCTTTCCCACCTAAACTCTAGGGATGTAGGATAGAATGGAATCTCTCATTCATTGTGACTAAGGTTGACAGTTATTCAGTTAATCAAAAAAGTCTGTGGAATTGGCAAATCTCAAAATTAATACACTACACATGTACCTTAAACATTTTATTTCAATTTAAGGCATGTGAGTGTACTTTTTTTTTTTTTTTGCCAATCATTTGATATAGGGCGAAAGCCTTTTCTTTGCGTGGATAACTAGTTAGATGTAAATCATCCACATTTCCTGGTTTGTGTTTTCTCTAAAATGCAGTCATATACAAAGCATGTGACTTTTCCAGTCAGGTTTATTGAGGTATAAATTTAGCCTTATTAGGAGTACAGTTCTGTGAACTTTGAGACACTCTGTGGTAGTGAAAAATGCCACCACAATCCGTGTAAAACATAGGTTCCCATCACCCAGGAAAGTTTCCTTTTGTGCCCTTCTCGTAAATTCTTTTGGCCCATCTCTAGCCTCTGGCAACACCTGATCTGATTTCTGTCTCTACGGTTTTGCCTTTTCCTCCAGTGTCATACAGATGGAATTATGCAGTCTGTAGCCTTCCTAATCTTTTACAGCTATCCTTTTCTTAACCTCATTTGCCAGATTTTTTGTTTTTTCTGTCTTTAGAAACTTGTCTTTAACAAGTTTTTCTAAAGCATACACTTTAATTTTAATAACAGCTTACTCTTTTTACCTTCATAATTAATTAGTTTTTATAATATTTAATTAGATTATGTATTTATAATAACAAATATAGCAAATAAACAGGTTCAGAGATGACTCAGTTGATTGCGGTAAGCATGCAACTTAACTGGCAGGAGTACAAGTGCACTGGGTGGGATCTTTCACTCATATTTTTGTAGAGGAAGGGAGAACATCAGCTGCCGTGGCCAGCTAGTTAAGAATATGTCACCAGTGTGCACTTTCATCCTCTACTGGGGCATTTCCACAGCTGGCTGAAATCTAGCCATCAATAAAGATTAAAAACATTTTAAGACCAAGCATTTAGAAAGTTAGAGGGATTTTTTTTTTGGTTAACTTACTGACATATTTGACTTTCCTGAAATCATACCAGGAAAACAAACATACTTGTAAGGCTGCCTGTTTAACTCACACTTTTGATATGTAAGAGTTCAAATGTTTATCTCAAGTAGTTCTTTTCAAAACTACTGCTTAGGATTTGAAATGTTTTATATTTGAAAATCAACATAATTATTTAATAAAATACAAATTTATAGAGGTATAATTAGAATAAGACTACAGTAAAGTTGAAAGAAACAAAAAAAATACTGAATTCAGGTAACTTTCATGTGAATAAATGTATTTTTTTAAAAGCAGACACTCATTTTTATAACTTTTCACCAACCAATTAAGTTTATAGTAAATGTGAGTTAAGTACTAAATGAAGATTCTTGGTGCCCCAATAAATAGTATTGGTCAAGTGAAAACAGTCGGAGGCCAGATTGCAGTTTATTGACGTAAGAAGGAAGAGCTAAAAATGATAAGTTATTTATTACATGTTATGTCTCTATAGAATTTTGCATGTACAGAGGAAGAGAGATTGGGATGTGGACAAATTGTTACATGTTGCTCTGTTGTAGTTGTAAATTTTTATAAACCTTTATAGTAAATAGCTTAACAAAGTAACAAAGGAGAAATCAGTAGGGGCTTGGGATGGAGAGTCTTATGAGATGTTGAGATCTTGGGAAATATGAGCCTTTTAAGTACTACATACTTATTTTTCAGATGTCAAGGCCTAAATAGGCCTCAGCTTATATAGTGATGGTGTGCCTCTGATGGGAATAAGAAGGAAAATACAATAAATAGATTTTTCTTTTCTGGACTATTTCCTTCAGGATGGCTCCAGAAGTCGCAGCCGTTGAGAGGAAAGGGGGGTACAATCAGCTTTGTGATCTCTGGGCAGTGGGGATCACTGCCATAGAACTTGCTGAGCTGCAGCCTCCTATGTTTGACTTACACCCAATGAGGTTAGTGTGTCACAGTTAAAGAATCCTGTGCTTAAATTAAGGTCCCCTCCCCGCCTCCCAGTATTATTTATTATGTCATGAACAAGTAATATTCTTAGTCTTGCTTTACCTTATTTGGGAATTATAGTGATAGAATTAATATTATATATTAAAATATGCAATCTTAAAATGCTGTGTAATGGTTGTTGATTTTTCAGAGCATTATTTCTAATGACAAAAAGCAATTTTCAGCCTCCTAAACTAAAGGATAAAATAAAATGGTAAGTATTTTTGTGTTATTTACTTTTATAGTCATGAGCAAAAAAAAATTGAAATTTTAAAATCTGATTTTCAAAATTTCTTAGGTCAAATAGTTTTCATCATTTTGTGAAAATGGCACTTACCAAAAATCCAAAAAAAAGACCTACTGCTGAAAAGCTACTACAGGTATTATTTTTGCCATGAAATATGTCTTTTTTCAAAAGATAAAATGTCACTCAAACAGACTTCTAATAAGTGTTCTGTACTATGTTATTTTATTTTTAATAGCACCCGTTTGTCACACAGCCTTTGACACGGTCTTTGGCAATCGAACTGTTGGATAAAGTGAATAATCCAGATCATTCCACTTACCATGATTTTGATGATGATGATCCTGAGGTAGGAACTGTTTTTACCAAGTAGTATATATAACATATATGTATATAGTATGTACATCTGAAAAATCAGTTCTTTTAAGTTCTGGATCTAGTTTAAATCAACTCTTGAGGGAAAAATTAACTCCTTGACTTTGGAAGTCATGAGCTGGATTTTTCCTGTTGACTACTTATAGAGACTGTTTTCTGAAAATGGCAAAGGCAGAATCATCTAATCTACTTCTTGAAATTACTGTAGTTTTTTTAAAGTAGTCATTTTAGATAAAGTTGCAAATAAATAATCCATTGTAAAAGAGAATGCAAATGGGAAGCACCTACACAAGATATTAGAATATACATAAAATTTCTATTCCATTTTCTTGTCAAAAAGAATCCTTGTACAATACTTTACGAGTTATTAGTGGTTAGTAGAAAGTATAGGATTGACTTTGTTAGTGACTGTTACCCTAACTGTCTGCTGTAGACGTGTTTAAAAATAAGCCAGTGTAGTTAGAGAATTAAATAACCCTAGTATCATGGGAGCATTGGTATGAATGGAAGCTTCACTTCGGCTGGCATATGTAACATTCCTAACTCAGCTAATAATTGTGGCACCTAAGATAAACTCAGTATATGTGACATGTCAGAATTCTGTTATTGGGTCTGTGACTGAGCTGGATAGCCTTGAACTTGACTGGCTTTTGGAAGGTACTTAAAATGGTGTAAATTCCATTGATGATATTGAAGGAACGATAGCTCTCAGTGGTCAGAAAGGTGGTCTCAGATTGTCTTAGGTAAGAGAGAACCTTTCTATCAATTCATCATTGTTCTAGCTTGTCATCTTTATACAACTATAAATAAGCTACTATCCCTTTGTTTAAAGGTCTGGAAAAGTATTTGAAAACAAAAAACTTAAGAATTATAAAGTATTATTGACTTTATACAAGGGAGAAATTGGGTCTTGTTGTTTTGCTTTATAAATTCTTCTATAATTTGATATACAGGTGTTCCTTCATTTGCATGGTAGTAAAGGACTGTACAAATGACCAAGTAAGGTGAAATCCTGCAAAGCGATCTTTTTTTTTTTTTTTTTTAATTTATTTTATTTATGGCTGTGTTGGGTCTTCGTTTCTGTGCGAGGGCTTTCTCCAGTTGCGGCACGTGGGGGCCGCTCTTCATCGCAGTGCGCGGGCCTCTCACTATTGTGGCCTCTCTTGTTGCGGAGCACAGGCTCCAGACGTGCAGGCTCAGTAGTTGTGGCTCACGGGCCCAGTTGCTCCGCGGCACGTGGGATCTTCCCAGACCAGGGCTCGAACCCATGTCCCCTGCATTGGCAGGCAGATTCTCAACCAGTGCGCCACCAGGGAAGCCCCGCGATCTTTTTTGAAAGGATCCAACAGCATTTTTTTGTATGTAAATTTATTTATTTATTTATTTATTTATTTATGGCTGCATTGGGTCTTTGTTGCTGAGCGGGGCTTTCTCTAGTTACGGTGAGCAGGGGCTACTCTTCTTTACCGTGCGCGGGCTTCTCATTGCAGTGGCTTCTCTTGTGGTGGAGCATGGGCTCTAGGCCCGAGGGCTTCAGTAGTTGTGGCATGTGGTCTCAATAGTTGTGGCTCGCGGGCTCTAGAGCACAGGCTCAGTAGCTGTGGCACACAGGCTTAGTTGCTCCGCAACATTGGGATCTTCCCGGACCAGGGCTCAAACCTGTGTCCCCTGCATTGGCAGGCAGGCTCTCAACCACTGCGCCACCAGGGAAGTCCCCTGCAAAGCGATCTTAATACTCAAAGAGAAAAATTATAATTGTTTTGTGACCTTAAAACATTTTTGTTAGAAGATTAAAAACTCTCTTATTGTCAGTGTTAAATGTATAGGGGAATGAAAAAAATAGTAAAACTAATATTTTATTTAATACATTGTAAAGTATTAGAACCTGTGAGAATTGTGTTTCTTTTCTTTGTTTAAAAAAAAAAACACTTCCATGGATTGTTTCATTATCAAGTAGTCTGTTTATTGAGTAGATTGCATAGTGTTTGCCGCCTTCTTGTCATATAACTTTATGACACAGAGCAAGTATCTTCTTTATGCCTTGGTGAATGTCAGATTCCTTTCTAAGTTCAGATCAGCTTCCAATATTTTATCCTTTGAACTTTCAATGCATGAAATAACCTCAGTATTCCTGTGATGTGAAATTTTTTGCTAGCGCCCCTTCTTTTGGGGTACCTTCATCCTTTTTATCAGGACTTCTTTCTTCGCTTATGTCAGGTTCACCTTCACTACGTTACCCTGGCTGTGTGTCCACAGTCTCTTGAACAGTGGCAGTGTCGGCATTCTCACCGTCAGCTATTTTCTCCTGTAACTTCATTTATGTTTGATTCAAACTTCATTTTCAACATTATCCAGAGTTATCACTTTCTGTTTCTTTGCAGCAGTTTTATCTTTGTTGGCTAATTTCTTCTTTCAGTTACTAATTTTTGTAAAAATGTCACATGAGTATATTATCACTGGGAGACAAGGAGGCAGCACAACTACACACTTCGCTGTCTGTGCATGAACTGAATAACAGATGCTCAGTGACCAGTCACAGACAGACTTTGAAAGTAGTGATGTGATTAGTTACGGATCATGATGTGCATCTGTTATTCACACAGTGATCTGTGGACTGACAAGCAGGCAGTGAAGTTTGTGTTTTATGCAATTATAATTAATATACTGAATGTTGATAAGATTAATATACTGAATAATATACAATTAATGTTATATAATATTATACAATTAATAAACTGGTGACTGAAATTTGAACCATGTTATAGAGGACTAGTGTAATTTAACTGTATTATAGTAACTGAAATTTGTGCATATCAAGACTCCAGGATGAGGACTGCCTGTACTCTTTCAGTGCACTAGATGCTGCATTGTTGTCCCTTACTTCATCCTGTTTACGTGTTGTGCTGAATTATAAAGTCCTTTAAAATGTGTTTAAAGAGGAGAAATAATAAACCAAATATAGAAGCAACCTGTGGAATAAAGATTCTTCTGAAATTTTCTCATATAGCAGAGAAAGAAATTTCTCCTTATCAAGACTATGTTATTAGTATTATAATTGTTGGTTAGGGAGGAGGGTAACTTTTCTTCTCACCATAGTTTAAGATCATACTTTCCCCAGAGAAATCTATAGTAATTTATACATATATAATACTACAATATATGTTATACATAATAGGTAGTATCTAAGTCTTATTATTTGCAAATGATTTGTAATTATAATTGCTAAGTACTGTGTTGTCACTCAGAATTTGAATGTGTCTAACTAGCATTTCAGCACTTGCTGTGATACTATATAATATTGTGTGGAAGTTGAATTCTCTTGAAAATATTTAGCACGTGTACTAGTTCTACTTAGTCTTTAGTTGTTTTAGTTTAGTATACATTATTCACAGTGGAAGAAAGTTGACTTTTCATGTAGGGTTCCCATGTAGTTTCTATTTTAGAAGTGCTATACATTGAAGTAATTGTGATTAATAGCACTTGCTTCTCCTGTATGTTAACCCATGTACTAGGTACAGCATTATAAGATTTAATAATTTTATAATTGCACTGTTGAAGCTGGGAAAGTAAAACTGTTCTCATAGAAAGCATAGATTTCATCCATGTTCACTGATAACAGCAGTATGTGTGACTAATCTAACATGATACCTATATTTGCTTGTTTGTTTTTGCTCCAAATATTGTGATCAAAAGTCCAGGGTTTTTCTTGTTCTGCGGCTAACTAGCTGAATGTCCTCATCTATAAAATGAAGATTAATACTTGTTTCACAAGTTTATTTTGAGGACAGAATGAGCTAAGGTATATGAAAGCACTTTGTAAACTACAAATCACTGTGTACATGTAAAGTTTAAATACTTAATTTTTTAAATTATTTTTGCTACTGTTTTACTACATTGGTGTTTTAATATTTGGGTCTTAGATTCATATATCTTTATCTTCTGAGAGGTGCCTACACTGAAAATAGTTAACTTGGGTCCTGTTACTGATTTGCCTTATAGAATCTTAAGAATTTGAGCTCAAATGTTTATGAATTACATTTTCCAAAAGATATGTGTAAGAGTGTATCTCCTTCAAAGGTAGTAAAACTTCAAAGATAGTGTTTCACACACAGAAGAAAAAACCTATTTGGTACATGAAATAGATGCTGGCATCACCTCTTAAGGTGAAGCCTTAGAGTGTATAGAATGGAGTTGCAGAAACTTTTCAAGTAGGGCCTTTTTTACTCCATAAGGTTGGAGGAATGTCCATGAATTAATAGTAAGAAGAAATCCCCACTTCACCTACCCCCCAGGATATTTCTCTCCGAAAGTGACAGTACACATAGAGAGATTTTAATTAAATAAAAGGAAAGAAAATAGAGTGCTGCTTCTACAAGAAAAAGCATTAAGGTGGGGGAAATGTTGTGTTTACTAGGTAAGAAGACCATAAATCATTAATGCCTTTAGCATTATTTCATTTCATTTATCTCATCCTTCTTGATATAAGAAGTTGAGGCAGATTTTTTTTCAATTACAATTTTCTCCTCTGCAACAGGGAAAGCTAGCTGCAGCTTTTGAACAGCTATTGTGTTCTTGAAGTATTCAATTTTGAATATTTATTTATATTCAACTCATAGAACATTTATTGGGAACCTGCTGTGGATAAAGTATATCCCTAATCTTAAGCTCCCAGTTTGAGGAGTAAGAAGCTTTCAGTTTCTGGTTGCCATTTTTTAAATAAATATTAACAAAGTTGTATTTTGTTCCCATTTTTATATAAAGAGAAGTATTTCCTTCATATTTGGGTAATTCTGTGGATCAGACTGTGGCTTGTCATTGATTTTGTTCTTTCCTAGCCTCTTGTTGCTGTCCCACATAGAATTCACTCAACAAGTAGAAATGTGAGAGAAGAAAAAACACGCTCGGAGATAAACTGTAAGTGTATCCTATACACGGTTTATAATTTAACAATGAAAAGTAAGATTTCAAGTTTTAATTTAGTTGCCGTTATTTTTGCTTCATTTTCTTCCAAGTAGCTTTTCTTATTAGATGCTTTGAAAGGTAGAGTTTAATTAAGGCAGTAAGAATTTCATTTTCCTTACTCCTGAGGACTTTCTGGTGGTGTCTAGGGGCATGTATTTATGTTGTTATTGTTTGCGAAGAGGAATAAAATTCCTAGAATAGGCAGGATAGAGGTAATCAAGGCAGTGCTCCCTAAACTTGCATGTGGGTAGAACTTGCCTAGAGAGCTTGCTAAAATGCGGTTTCTGATTCAGTAGATCTGGGGTGAGACCCGAGGTTCTTTACTTCTAACAAGCTCCCGGGTTAGATAGAAGCTGATGGTCCAGGGGAGCCAGGAGGGGGAGAGGTCTGCACATTTAAAAGCTAAGCAAGGTAAGTAGGGACAGGCACTATCACCATTTAATAGAAAACAGAAAAGAAATGCAGAGATGAATAGATCCGCCTGTGGGATGGAGTCATACACCTGGTTAACAGCAAGCCCTAGATCTCTCGGCTTCCAGCCCAGCGATCTTTCGCAAACCCGGCTCCACTTCAGAAACCACCTCAGCACGCCTGTGTGGCTTTCACACTGCAAGTCCTTTGTGAACCTTCCTTTGGAATTTTGGCTGGACTGTACACTGTGTGTTAAGTTCTTGGCAGAGCTTGGTGCTGGTGCTACCTGGAAATGCTCTTAAAAGAAGGAAATTCTTGAAAGATAGCACCATCTACTTTACAAAAAGCCCATGACTGGGATTTGTACTTTGCCTACAGTTAGTTGTGTGACCATATAAACTTAACCTTTATAGCTCCCTCTGAAGCCATGTGATTTAAGTTTGCTAATTTTTCCCCAAAAGTATTTTTCTGAAAATGACAACCTTAGCATGTGAGCATTTCCCATTATTTTTTAAGGTACAAAAAGTAATTACAATACATCTTTGTCATTTCTTTAATAATACAAAAGGTGATAAGAGATGCCTTTGCAGTTAGAAAACCTTCTGTGTTCGGTACTACTGAAAATCTAACGTACTTTCTATCTTGTTATCCAATTCTGTTTTTAAATTGTATTGTCAGGCCCTTTACTGCAAAGTGCAGTTTCCTCTTAGTCATTCTTTACTAGTTTATATCAGTGATTCTCAGCTCCTAACTGCATATGTGTGTACATGCTATTTGAAACTATAGATGCCTTTACCCTAGTTTTTCTGAGACTCTGATATGCCCTCCTTTTGATGGACATCTTCCCTTCTCCCGTGTTTGCCAGTAAGAAAGGTGTCATATCCCTCTAGTATGTTGAGATAGCAACAGGATTAAAACCACCACTTCTTACAATTTGTGGGTTTGATGTTTGAGGCTTTAAAATCTTATGCAGTGTTGTAGTATCTGCTTTCTTAGGATGTTTTATGATTTTATGTGAGATGTGATATATAGAATAATCAGTCATGCTATTGATGATAAAGGCAGGCTTTAGAAAAAATTTAGTATTTGTATATATTTGTTGCTCTTGATAATGTTTTGTGTTTACAATTACATGGTATCTCTCCATGCAACCAAGGTTTTCTCTTTATTAAACTAAATGGTGTTTGGGCAACATATATGTAAAAGTTGGCTCACTTGCAGAAAGTTTGTTGCTCTCTCCCTTTTAGGAAGTCCCCTCTGCCTTCAGTTAAATATGATAAGCAAAGACTTGCTTTAAGAAGAAATAATTCTGGGGCTCTTCTTGTCTGCCATAGTAGGATCAGTTTTGACCCCTAATGGCTAGTGATGGGTCAGCAAATGATCATGTCGGAGCTATTTCAAAGAAGCTAAGGAGGAGTTTTCATCTGGACAGTAAAATATAAATTTATGGTGTGTCACTTGACATACGTTCAAGGAGATGGTAGCAGAAACAGAGATCAAGACCAATAGACAATTACAGATAAGTAGGAATTTTCGACATTATTAAGAACATCATAAATAGCACTCTAGCCTGGGATGATTGCCCAGCAATTATTTGAACAGTAGTTGGAACGTCCTGTGGCAGACACTTATCATAACTTTAGGGAATTTGGAGAGAACAGAAGAGTGATACCAGTGTAAGGCATGAAGAATGAATCTCCGTAGGGACTTTGCTGTACGGCTCCTGTCTCTGGAAAAGTGTTCCCACAGAGTACAGGGGTATTGAATACCTGCTACAGCTGGGGTTCTGTCCTTGCTATGAAAGTTAGTCTAGGGACTTCCCTGGTGGTGCAGTGGTTAAGAATCCACCTGCCGATGCAGGGGACAGGGGTTCAAGCCCTGGTCCGGGAAGATCCCACATGCCACGGAGCAACTAAACCCGTGCACCACAACTACTGAGCCTGTGCTCTAGAGCCTGTGAGCCACAACTACTGAGCCTGCGTGCCCCAACTACTGAAGCCCACAAGCCTAGAGCCCGTGCTCCACAACAAGAGAAGCCACCACAATGAGAAGCCCGCGCACCGCAATGAAGAGTAGCCCCTGCTCGCCACAAATAGAGAAAGCCCGCGTGCAGCAACGAAGACTCAACACAGCCAAAAAATAATAATAATAATAATAAAAATGAAAGTCTAAGCATCCCTGCACCCCTGTACTTAGTGATTATGCAGTCCCGTGGAAACAGGCATGTTCACATGTGATGATAACACAAGGCAGATAATGCATGAAACTGTCCTCATGTAATTTTATTACAGATTTAATTTTGCCATTTGATGACAAGTTTAGGTGAGAGTTGTTCAATAGGGCCTCTATCAAGGTGATATATATATATATAATATGTTTTAATACCTTACTAAAATCTATTTTGTAATCTTTGATATGTGATCATATGTGAACAGGTATGAGGAACTCATTATTGAACAGCCTACTTATCTCTAAGGGCCAGAATTTGATATCGAGTGCATAACAGCTATAAAGCATATACATACTTCTTCACACACAACTGGAGATCTTGTAGGGCTGTGTTTCTCAACCTTTTTTACTTGTGCCTCCTATTGCTAAGTATTCAAATCTCATGATCTCCTTTATTTGGCATTAACATTCACAGTAAACCATACATACTAAGCTAAAATCAAAACAGTTATAAAATGATTGTACTTTGAAATCTCACTCATTTCCCTGCCTTGATTGAGAATGGCTGTTTTGGCTGAGCTCTTACTAGTTGAGCTGTTATATTATTTGTAACTGTCTGTTTTTCTTCTTTTTAATGTTTTATATTTGTGCCTCTGCTTTTTTTTTTTAATTTATTTATCTACTTATTTTTGGTTGCATTGGGTCCCCGCCACTGCACGCGGGCCCTCTCCAGCTGCGTTGAGCGGGGACCACTCTTTGCTGCGGAGCATGAGCCCTAGGCGCGCGGGCTTCAGTAGCTGTGGCTCGTGGGCTCAGTAGTTGTGGCTCGTGGGCTCTAGAGTGCAGGCTCAGCAGTTGTGGCGCACGGGCCCAGCCGCTCCGCGGCATGTGGGATCTTCCCGGACCAAGGCCCGAACCCGCGTCCCCCGCACTGGCAGGCGGACTCCCAACCACTGTGCCACCAGGGAAGCCCTGTGCCTCTGCTTTTATCTCAGTGGTCTTGAATGCTGTACCCAGGTTATAAAAGCAGATAATGACAATGATAATGAGATACAGAAATTAAAGGTAAAGGTAGTGAAACATTCATTAAATTAGAATAGCAGGGGGAAAGGTGAATGTAGTATAGTCAATTTATGTTGGCTCTAGTATTTAGTTTATACTTTAGCTGCAGAAGTGTAGTTATTTATTGTTGTATAACAAATTACCCCAAAATTTAGCAGCTTAAAACAATAAACATTTATCATCTCACACATGTTCTAAGGGTCAGGAGTCCAGGACAGCCTAGCTGGGTGGTTCTGCCTCAGGGTCTGTCATGACAATCAGGGTGTCAGCTGGGGCTGCAGTCTTCCCAGGGCTTAACTGAGGTGGAGGATTTGCTTCCAAGGTTACTCACGGAGCTGTTAGCCCAAGGTTTCAGTTCTTGGCAGTGTAGCCTCTCCTTAGGGCTGCTCACAGCATGACTTCCTCCAGAGCAAGTGATCCAGTAGAGAGAGCCCAAGACAGAAGCCTTATCTCTGAAGTTATACGCCATCATTCTGCCGTTTTCATCTGGTCACATAGACCACCCCAGGGAAGTGGGAAGGAAGTACACAAGTTTATGAACTCTAGGAGGCAGGACTCGTTAGAGACCATCTTGCAGGCTGGCTTCCAGAAGTAACTCTGCCTGAATTGCTGTCTGTATACCGAAGTACTGAGTTAAGATTGTCTCTATTTTATTCTGGGTCACAATGAAGTAGCACCTTAGATCCTGACTGTAACATACACGTAATTTTGTTAATCATCTTTTTTTAACTACGGAAAAGGCCTAGGATTATTAGATTAAGCTTTAACAGCTTAGACTTTCTTGGGTTTTTTCCAGCTAACAGATTCATTCTTTATTTAAATCTTTGGATTGTGATCAGTCTATGGGAGATGGTAAAATTAAATAGGTTTTGCTATGGGAGTAACTTTTAAAATTATTATATCATTAAAAATATGGAAACAGATGAAGGCTTTACTTTTTTTCTCTTTTAGTTGGCCAAGTAAAGTTTGATCCACCCTTAAGGAAGGAGACAGAACCACATCATGAACTTGTAAGTAGTATAGTCTTGGAATCTTAACACTGAAAGTAAATGTTTTAATTAGTCTTTGTGATATGTTGGTACTGACTACAAAAGCTAGTTATTAATATTTTCAAAGCATTTGGGGAAATAAAAAGGTAACTAATTCTAAAATTTGGAATAAATAAATCTGTGTTGCTGAGATTGAATATTTTCAAAATTATTTTAGGAGAAACTACTAGTTTTACCATTCGCTGATTAAATGTTTTTAATGCTAGCCCTTTTTTTTTTTTTCTCTTTTCATTTTTGCTTTGCAGTTTTTGAGGGGCTTTTTGCATATATATTTATTAGGATAAATGCCACAATTTTAAACTACGGTGTTGGACCAGTAGTAGCATATCTTCTCATTAAATTTATGGGCAGCTTTTTAAGAGTGTAAACCACCTTTTCTAACTATCAGGACAGAATCCAGTCTCTTTGGAGTAACTGAAACTCAGGAGAGACTAGGTATACAGAGCAGATTAAATTTATCATTTATTTAAAGATTGCTAAAACATTCTTTTCATGATTCTCTTTTGTTAATTTTTTATATGCTCCTTTCCAGATATATGATAAAATATTAGGTGCAGTCTCAGAAGCAAAATGCTGTACAAACATTTGAGATGTTAATATTCTATGGAAGAATAAAAAATGAGACTTAAAAAACAAACAAAATTAATCCTAATGAAATTACTTAACCAAAGATCCAGATTATATGTTTCATTTTTTTCCCTTTTCTGCTTAATAATGAGAAGAAAGTAACTGTTAATGAGCGCTCAGGATGAAGTGGGAACTTTCTTCTTAAATTTAATGCTTATTTTAACCCACTTGACTAAAGGCATACAAAGGGAGTCTTTAGCCTTTTAACTTAAGGAGTTGCTCTAATTCAGTATACCAGCATGGAGGAAAGGAATGCTAAAGAAGAATTCTTAAAATGATCATGTTATAATACTTAAGCCTGACCTTTATGTAGAAGATGGAGAAAGTTTAGAAGAAAACATAATCATGATGTTTATAAATGCCAATTGTTATTTTCTGCTTCTCTTTTTAACTTACCATTGCATGTATTTAAATTCTGTACTAATTTAGTAACTGTATTATAGAGCAAAGTTGTTGCACTGTTGCTTTTTTAGAAGCTCCTTAATCTGATTTGACTTTGCATTTACCTCAATAAAGTTATGTTAGCAGGACTTACTTCACTTGTGAAAGTTTCCCGTTGTGAATTTGTGGCTTTTAGTCTAAGTGTAAATAACTTGGGTTTCTTGGTCTCTGCTAAACAGCCCGACAGTGATGATTTTTTGGACAGTTCAGAAGAAATATACTACACTGCAAGATCTAATCTGGTATTTCTCATCTTCTGATTTTCTTTGTCAGCATTGTTTTAGTCTTAATTGCTTTTAGGGTTTTTTAATCAAACATTTTGTCCAGTTTTAATGAACCAATTTAAGCATTGTTTTATAAGTTCCTGCCAGTTAGCAACCTACCATATATAAAGGATTATAACAATTTTTTCTACACGTTAAAACATATTTACTCGAATATATTATAATGTTACAACAAAAAGTTAAAGTTTTTTCTTTTTTATAAGAACATTTTGTTTTCTCACTCAGATATGGATTTTTTCTTTAGAAATTACATTTCCCTATAAAAATGTCCAGTTTGAATAATGTGACTTGTTTTAGTGAACTAGAAACCATCCATATATATACATATCCATATATTACAAAAATAAAATATATATAATTTTTTAAAATAATCTACCCCTGATTAACAGCGAAATCAGTCTCAGATGAAATTTTAACTTTGTAGCATTATGAAGTATCCAGTTTTCTCAGGCCAAAATTTGGGTTATAAAAACTCCCTGAAGTTATAAATATTAAGGCTATCTTACCATTAGGTAAGAAAAGACGGGCAATTAACCCTAATAAATATTAAATAGTACTTTTAATAGTTGCTATTAAATAGTTTTTTCTAGTTCTGTAGCTGGCCAGGGCCCCAAGTTGCCTCCATATTTACTCCTAGATTCCACTTTTCTGCCTTTTCAATCGAATTTTCCTTCTCTTTCCTTCCTTTCTGCCTTAATAACATACCTCTTTCAATTCTGGTTAGTTGAAATGATTCTTTATATAAATTCCTATATCTATGCCCAGTAACATTTGTAGAACATAAAAGAGATTTTAGACATAATTTCTCTTTTAGGAAAGTTGCAGTCTTGGATCAGTGGAAAATACTTATATATATAAACTCTTAGCCATGCAACAAAATGTACAGTGCATTGCCAAAATTTTTTCTGGTGGTGACTATTGATGAGGAAAGGCTAACATATAATAGGTACTATGGAAGTCAAAGAAGGAGGAAAGCTTTTGGGTTAATATGGTTCATCTGCCTTCTGGGAGGGACCAAAAGACTGATTTCAGTATTGTATAGGAACCATTATATATTTTCCAGGAAAATAATGGACAGTTGACTACTAAGTGTCATGGGAATTAACGTGGGAACAGTCATTGGCACAGTTCTGAGAGACGGCAGATAAAGAGCTGAAATTATGGAATGGTTACACTACTACTAGAGTTATGGGATTAGCTCAGAAAAGGAAGATTGAAGTCATCAAAGAGGAAATGATAGATGAAACCATGAGATTGCATGTGTTCCCCAGTTAGGTCTGAAGAAAGAAAGTACAGAAAATAGGTCACCACAGGGGTGATGCCTGTTTTGCAGTCAAAGGTAGAACCAACTCTGGAGGTGGGAAGAAGCAGTTGGAACACTAGAAGAGTCAGTAAATGGCCCAGAGAGGCCAGAAAGCATGAGGCCAGAATTAACCATGTGAGGGGACAAGTGAGATGCAGTGCCTGAAGACAGCACTGCCAGTGATTTCTGGACTGAAAATTTCTTCAGAATTAGGCATATATAGGCTAGAATGACAATAGTGACATTTGTTGTGGAAATAAAAGGCCACAGAATCAAAAGTTTAAATTGACTGTTTTATGTATTAATATTCTCCAGGAAAATACAACACCAAAACCAGAAATATACTACTTTTAGAGTTACAAATATTCTTTTCTTTACCCTGTGTGTAACTAGCCTAGTAACTTGAGTGAGTTATCATGGCTCTGTTCCCTAGAACTACCTCCCACACCCCTTACATAATCAGCAGTTTCTTATGATAGAGGGAGCAGCTGATAAGGGAGTCTTGTGACAGAGAAGGGCTTTAGGGACAATTAACTTGTGGATAGTTCTGGCAGAAGAGGGATGAATGAAATATTTGTCAGGTCCTACTATTTATAAAATCAACCTTAAAAAGCCCACTTTTAATGATAAAAGCTAACACTTACCTAGAAGTTTTTTTAAACCAGGCCTTATATTCTAAACACTTTAAATATGTTAAATTATAATCCTTGTTTTACAAATAAGGGGATTTAAAGTGCATAGAAGCTGAAATCGACTTTAACCACCCAACTGAATAATAGTGGAGCTGGGATTTGACCTAAGCACCCTGGCTCAACAATTCCAACCCAAACCACAATTGCCTCTACCCAACAATGTCAGTATTTTTTCCCCACTAATACTGGACTTGTGCTCATGCTCTCTTTTTAATCAACATATATGTTCCATAGTTATTTTTTTTATTGTAGTAAAGTATGCATAACATAAAATTTACCATTGTAACCATTTTTAAGTGTACAGTCCAGTGGCATTAAGTACATTCATATCGTTGTGCAACCATCACCACTGTTGATCTCCACAACGTTTTCATCTTCCCATGCTGCAACTCCTTACCCATTATACAATAACTCCCATTCTGCCATTCTATTTTCTGTCTCTGAATTTTTCTGTACTCTAGGTACCTCATGTAAGTGGAATCATACATTATGTGTCGTTGTGTGACAAATAATGTAAGTGACTGGCTCACTTCACTTGGCATAATGTCATAACATCTCCAAGATTCATCCATGTTGTAGCATGTGTCAAAATTTCTTAAGCCTGAATAATATTTCATTATATGTATAACCACATGTTGTTTATCCATTCATCCATCAACGGACACTATTGTGAATAATACATCTGTGAACCTAGATATACAAGTATCTGTCAAGTTTCTGCTTTTAGTTCTTTTGGGTGTATAACTAGAAGGGGAATTGCTGGATCATATGATAATTCTGTGCTTGATTTTGGGGGGAATTACCGTACTGTTTTCCATAGCCGCTGCATCATTTTACAGTTCCCATCTGCTAGCAGTGCACAAGGGTTCTAATTTCTCCACATCCTCTTTGATGCTTGTTATTTTCTGGTGTATGTGTATGTGTATATTATTGAAGTATAGTTGATTTACAGTATTCCATTAGTTTCAGATGTATAGCATAGTGATTCAGGGGTTTTATTTAAGATTATGTTCCATTATAGGTTATTATAAGATATTGGGTATAATTCCCTGTGCTATATAGCAAATCCTTTTTGCTTATCTATTTTATGTACAGTAGTTTGTATCTGTTAATCCCATACTCCTAACTTTTCTCTCCCCCTTCCCTCTCCCTTTTGGTAAGCATAAGTTTATTTTCTGTGTTTGTGAGTCTGTTTCTGTTTTGTAAGTAGATTCATTTGTATTATTTTTTAGATTCTACATATAAGTGATGTCATATGATATTTGTCTTTGTCTGATTTATTTCACTAAGCATAATATTCTCTAGGCCCATCCACATTGCTGGAAATGGCAATGTTACATTCTTTTTTATGGCTGAGTAATATTCCACTGTATGTATATACCACATCTTCTGTTGATGGGCACCTGGGTTGCTTCCATGTCTTGGCTATTGTAAATAGTGCTTCTATGAACATTGAAGTGCATCTGTCTTTTCAAATTAGTGTTTTTGTTTTTTGATGTGAAGTGTCCATAATTATTTCAGTCTCCTACTTTCATAGTTCTAAAACCTTAGCACTGTGAACAGGATTTCAACTCTTAAATACTTACTGCTGGCCACTAGAAACCTGATGGACACAAAATGTCTGGCTGTCATCTTAGTAGACAATTGGCACCAAGATGACAGCCCTAAATCTTTTGGGACCCAAAAGAAACATTTACCCCCTTAAAGACCTTGCTGCCTAAAACTTCCATGTCATCAATGATTTCTGGTTGTTTTAAGTGCTAAGTGTATTCATCTTATGATTTTTGTAAATGAATTTAGAATCATTACTATAGTAAAGGTTTTTTTTTTTAATCAGGCAATCATAATACATGAAACCAGAATAACAGAACTTGATTTTTAACATTGTTAGTGAGTAGAAAGGTCTTTAAATTTTGAAAGATGCCTGAGTTAAAAAAAGCAAAGAAAAAACTCAGCAAAATTCCATAATAATAAGAGTTTTGCCCATAACCATAAGAATGGATATAGCCGATGTACAAGATGCTGTCTTTACGTTAAAAGGTATTACACATCTGTTCAGCTGCTGCTAATTTTTTCTAATTTTCCTAGTTCTACTAGGCATTTTGGCCCATATACCAATGAAGAATATATTGAAAGGTAAGAACAGTTGACCCTTAAACAACAAGGGGATTAGGGACACCAGCAGTTGAAAATCCGAGTATAACTTTATAGTTGGCCTTCCTGTGACTCTGCGTCTTTGGATTCAACCAACAGCAGATCACGTGATATTGTAGTATGTATTTATTGAAAAAAGTCAGCATGTAAGCGGACTCATACAGTTTAAACCCATGTTGTTCCAGGGTCAACTGTATATGTAAAACACTATGTTAATTGCTATGGAGGAACATAAGTAGTAACATAATCATTGCTCTGAAGAAACTTATAGTATACCTGAAAAAGTAAGAATAAAATATTTAGGTTATAATTAAAAACATGGCAAAAAGATATACCCAATTTATCATTATCAGTAACCATAACAGAAGTACTACAAGATTACCCCTGAATTAGGTCACAATTGAATAAAGTCTATAAATAAAGTTAAATTTATTCTGGAAAAGAAACATCAACTTTGTTAATTTTAAATCTGTTAAACTATTACTATAAAATTTATGTTGTATGGTCACTTTTCTTACCTATTATATATGATGCAGTTTCTAGGGAAAACTCACTTCATAATTGCACAATTACAGGACATTTTCTAGAGTATCAAAACTAACCTGCTTCAACTGTACTTCAGTAAAATCAAAAAAGAAAAAAAAACTAACCTGCTGATACTCATTTCCAACCTTGCTATACAAAAGTCATGTTTATTCACTTTGAGTCCCCTTAAGTCTTCTGCTTTTATTAGTCAGAATACTGCTTGTTCAGTTAGTGTTCTGACCCTACTTGCTTTTCTTTTTAAGAAATAAGAATTATCGAGGGTTTAGTCCCTTTTACTTCTGTAAATTATCTACCACATTAAAAGGTGTCTCCTAACACCTTTTAACACTCCTAACACCTAACACTCATGTGCCATATTTTCTCATTTTTTTGATGAGAAGAAAAAATTCCACTATTCTCTTTTTTCTTGCTTAAAATATATTGTTAAAGTATTTTTTCTTTTGTGTTTTTGTAGCCAACTGTAACAATTCTTTTGACTTCCTGCTGTTTTCTCATCAGGTATAGATAGACTTTGTAATCTCCAGATGGCTTTTAAAAAAAAAACAATAATAAGATTTTCTTGGCCATGTATTTTCCTTTGCCAGTGTTCCACACCACATCCTCTGTTCTTTTTCAGCTCTTGCTGGGACCATGTCTTCTTAGAGGCTCTATCCGAGTTCAGAAGTACTCCTCTATTCATTAAAACACTGAAGTTAGGACTTTCTGACCCCAAAAGATATTTTAATTGGGCTTAGGTTGACCATCTTAAATTTTTTGCTGAGTGTTCAATTTGAATCTATACTGGGCTATTGCATGTTTTCATCCATGTTGTTCTGCTTTGACTTTGTGTAGTTAAACACTGTCTATTCATTAATAAGTTGATGCCTGATTTATGCAACTAAATTTTTTATGTCTATCCTGGCATGTTCAAATGTATTCATATTTAGCTTATAAAGAATGGCCATGTTTTACCATCATCTTATAGGGTTATTTTGAGTGCTTTTCCAAGCATAACTTTGGTAGCATTTTTCTATTACAGAATAGCTTCCAAGTCCCTTTGGAAAGCATTTTAGATCAGTCTTTCTTAGACTACCCTAAAGATACGTAAATGACTACTAACTTTGCCCAAGTTTCCCTTTTCTTCCTTTCCTTTTTATTTATTCTCATTTTTCTTGTCTGATTTGCTGTCTGAATTCCTGCCATATAATAAGTGCTTGGTAAATAATAGTTGAATTAAATGAGATTAACTACTTATTAGAAGGACTTAGTGCAATCCTTTTCCTTGATGACATGCCTAGCACATTGGTGTTGTTTTTTTTTTTTTTCCTATGGATGCTAAAACATAACTTGATTTACAGAGAAGGAATTAATAAAGAATGAAACCCTTTCAATTTTAGCTTTCCTGGTAGGGCTTAACACATGCCACATTTAATCATCAGACCTGGATCTGTCAGCAACTTCTCCCCATCCTGAATGTTATTCTGTATGTGAACTTACACTCCATTTTCTATTAAAATATTTCATTAGTTATTTCAGATTCTTCTCCTACCTTCCTGAATGTATCAGTTGATTTTTTAAAATTATTATCATCAACCTGGTAATTGTCATGTAGCAGATGAGCTAGCTATTCTTAGGACATATCTATATTTATATAACACAAGCCATGGCCACTCTGCACAAATTACGCTTTTGAAAGCTGTCATTTGATTAAAGGCTTAAGAGATTACATTGGCTAAAGAGGTTGCTGGTCCGGTAGAAGGGCCCAGTTATGCGTAGCTGAAGAAAATGAAGTTGAATTCAGAAAGGTATTCATTGAGATTAGTACTTTTCTTTACTAAATACCAAAGCTTAAAGTCTCCTATGTAAAGTCATGACCACTTAAATAGTGCAGCATAATAACTGTGTGGCAGTCTTACGATAATAGCAATTTCATCCTATTAACATATATCATTACAAATTAAAGAGAACAGGTGTCATTTTTCATTAGAATTTTATGTGATACCAGTGTGACAGTTCACTAATCTTTTTCGTTTATGATGTGTTATCTCTTCTGTCACTGGTAAGAACATATATTATTATGCATGGAAGAACACAATTATTGAAGAAGACAAAATCTGAGCCTTGTCTAAACCAGGCTTTTGGCTTTTAACTTTTCACTTAAATGTGATGTATTGCTTAGAAGTCTCATATTTCTAGGCTTAGTATTTTTGTGATCTATAATTATCTATGTGTATCTTAACGAGGCTGAAGTGTTAGTTATCTGTTTACAGTAAAATAAACAAATGGCATTTGAACACGCATTTATTTAGGGCCTAATTAGTGTGTGCCAGGTACAATGCTAGACCCTAGGCTGTAGGGAAAAAAGATGGATTTAACAATTTTCCTTTGTTTGAGGAGCTTATAGCCTGGTTACTATTTTTATAAACTTGTAAATAAGTTAATTAAAAGTCAGTGTAAATGCTAGAGGAGAGTCGCGAAGGAGGTTACACCGATCTTCCTGGACAGTCTTGGAAGGCTGCTCCAAGAAGGTAACTTTTGCATTAAGTCCTCATTGTGTATCTGGCAGTATCTTGTAAAATTAGATAGTGCTTTAAGTACACTGTATTCTAATGAAAATAAAATTCATTTAAAATGTTAAATATTCCCCCTTAATCATTAAAACAGTGCTTGAAATACAGTGGGAGAAAAGGAAACTGTACTTTCCGTGGTTGTTGGAAAGCATATTTTTCCTCAAGAAGGCATTTGAGTCGAGCACATAGATTTTGTTCCTTTAAATTTCAGTTCTTAACTCTACAGCCTGCAGCGTTCAGTGGAAATGTTTAAATAGTTGAAGAACTGCCTTAATAATACTCGTTTGAAGTTTTGCTACTTAACCCTTTAAAAAAATATTAAAAGTCCTTAAATTTAGTTTATAATCTTGTGCAATTTCACATGTATAATTTACTTTAAAAGACCACCTTCTTTTTAACCTTTAAAAAATTATTACCTGTATGAAGCAGTAGTAGAAATATGTGATGTGTATATATACATAATTATTGCAGATCTTATATACAAAGTCAAACCAAGATTTTTGTTGCTTGTTCTCTTCTGTAATCATTTTTGCTTCATTATAGCTTGAGCATAAATACCTTATTTCAGCTTTTTTCATTCGAAAAACTGATTTTTACAAATGTTAATTACAGTAGCAATAACCATAAATGAAACTTGCATATAGTGTTCAAACAAGTTCCCAGGAAAATTTTGGTAACTTAAATAATAAAATATATAAATTAGGACTACAAACTTCTGAAATCTTTTATTGTTGGAAGTCCTACCTTGCTTTCTTTTTAAGAACATATAGCAATACAGATTTATTTGAAGTCTGGGGTTTCTCTTTTAAAAACAATATGCGTTAGTGTATCATGATTTGTGATACACTACTATTTTGCTGAATATTTCATTCTGTACTATTAGGATCTACAACTAGAATATGGACAAGGACACCAAAGTAGTTACTTTTTAGGTGCAAACAAGTAAGTAAAATTCTTTTAAATTAAATTTAAATTTAAGAATAATTAAATTGCCTTAAAATATGTTATACATTAATTGTATTTTAAATATTTACAGTAGTAAATTGTACTAGTCTGGTAGATATATTTTATAATATGCTTTTAACTTTTCTTTATTACTACCTTGCTAATCATCTACTCAATAATTGTCATAATGGGGAGAGTCACCTTAAATTTTTTATATCAAGCTACTTTGTAGACCTTACCTGTTAGAGAAAGTAAGTACATTCCAACTAAAGATAAATATATGTTTCAGCAATTTATTTCTTTTATTTGCAAAGTTGACCTGTTTATTCCTTACAAAACTTGCTTTGGTACATCTCCCAGATGTGTTGGCCTATGAAAACAGATGGAAATATTCACACTATTTAAAAATCTTTGTCTTAACTTTTTAGCTGTTAAGAGTCTTTTAAAAAGTAGATAGCCGTTAAAATATGTCTAAAGTTTTAAAAGTTATTTATTTTATGCAAGAAATAAATCCAACGGTTGTTTAAGGTCTGCAGTATACCAGGCACTGTCTAGGTGGTGCAGCACGGTGGTGAAAAGGCAGCTTACAAGGTGTAACAATTTTAGATGTTCTTAGGCCTGAATTAGCAAGGTATGGGGACAGGACTCTGCTCTTCCCCGTAGAGTCTCATTTCCTGAGTTCATGGATAAACTATCATTATAAAAACTAATTTATAGGGAAATATTTAAATTGCCAAAATCTCCCAGCTATGTAGATATTATTTCAATAATCAGAACTACTTAAAATTTCCAAATATAATTTCAGTGACATTAGAGGGTTGAGACATATTATATACCAATATTTTAGTTAAAATATGTTAAGTTAATATGTTAAGTTAAGCAGGTGACTAAAAGACAAGCAACTCAGATTTAGAGATAATAACATAAAATCATGTCTCTTTTTTTATAAACTAAATGTTTAAATACTCTTTTCTTAATCCAGAAAAGGCTTTGAATGACAAGCTAGAGAAATGCATTAGTTTTGATTTTGCTGAACTTCAGTTAAATAACGTGAAGTTTTTGTTTTTGTTTTAAACCTTATGTTTCCTAAAATGGAAAATAAGCCTAAAATTTCCCTGGTTGAAAAATGAAATTTTATCAAAATAGTAACATTTGCTGTTTATAGTTTGTCTTGATTTGTTGATGGGCAACAAAGGAAAGTTTGTCTCATAATGAGTTAGCAAATAAATTCTGACATGTTTTTGTGTTATTTTGTCTAAATTTCAGGTCACTAGTTTTAAGGATCTTGTTAGCAAATTTTGATGTATTTTAAGAGATTGGATAATTTCAAAAAATATTTCATTTACTTTGGTTTATTTTAAATATATTTTTATATTATATACTTGCAAAAATACCCCCAAAATGGCCTATTATTAAATGCTTTTCTAGATTCCTTAGTTCCTATTGTCTGATTTTTTGATTGTTAGACATTTTCATATTATATAGTTACTTTGGCTAGGTAAAATGTTAATAATTTCCCCAACCTTCATTTTTTGATTAATTGGATCCCTGCTTAAGGAACTTTATTCTATATAACGAATCACTGGCAAGGTAGGTTGCCCCAAAGTTTGCCCTTTGGCTGTGTTTCGTGTACAGGTATATACATACATGTGACATGAGCATGGATGTAGCACTTCTCTTACTGTACTGCTATGTCTGCTTTATTCTTGTGACTAGGCAGTGTTTTAAAACTCACAGGATTTCCTGCTTTCTCCATAGGTGATCAGGCAGACAGATTTCCATTTATGGGTTTCTGCCTATTCCAGACCACGCAGGAACTAAGTTTGTTTTTTTTTTAACAGAATGCATATGTGTTTTGACTTATTGGGTTGTTTTCTTTTGAATTGTTATTATTGGGGTCAACTTTTCTGACTAAACCAACAAAATACTATTTTTAAAAGAAAACTCTAAATTATTTCTGATTTTGTTTTTAATGGAGAGCAAAAGTTCTAAAAATAAATTCTCTTCTAAAGACTTAAATAATCGTGAAAAGAAATTCCTGGCATAATTAAGTATAGTAGTAGTAAATGCCAGATCCAGAGTCAGAACTGTCTCTTGCTATAAACTGTGTAACTTGGAGAAATTTACCTCAATTTTCTCTAATAAATGGGGATTATAATAGTACCAGCCTCATAGTATGCCAGGGGTGAAATGGAATAATCATTGTAAAGCATTTAGCACATATAGGGTTTATTACACATTAGTTGCCCTTACTTGTAGTGTTTACTCAGTAAATGTTGATTGTAAGAGCAAGTGAATATGAGTGAATAAAATTGCTTTTTGGTTTTAAAGAAATAGGGAAGTTTTTTGGTTTGTTCTCAGATATAATCAGGGCAGTACTTACAGATTGTTTTGAGTCAGTTAGGCAATTTTGAATGATTCTAGTAACCCGCAGCTAATTCAAATATGCCAAATACTTTGGTGGTGGTTTTTGACTTCTCTCCCTATCAGTTTCTTCACTTTATCAGTTAAATCTATGACCTATGTTTGCATGTTTTTCCATTTTTAACCTCTTCATCCAAATTTTTGGTCATTTTAAGACTTCATGAATTCTGTAACTTTATTAACAAAATATCTTAACACATAGTAGGAAATTTACAAGTAAATGAATTAAAAAATATATATATGAATCCCTAGCCTTAGGATATCTGTTTTTTCATGTTCTTTTATTCTTACAGAACCTATACTCCCAGGAAGATAATGTTTTAAAAAGTGGAATGCCATATAAGTCCAATTAAATACGGTAAACTGAAAATAAACTACATTTAAATTCCCCTCTTAATTATTTTCAAATGCTAATGTTCTCTACTGGAAAAAGAAATGGCTCAAAAAATATTGTCACATGCTTAAGAAAAAGTTTGTTTTCACATCTTCTAAGATGATGTGAAAGCCCACTGTACAGTTCAGAGATATTACGTTTAATTTGGTAAAATAATTTAAAGCAGTGCTTCCGGAATTTTTAGTCTCAGGATCCCTTTACGGTCTTAAAAATTATTAAGGATTCCAATAAGCTTTTGTTTATATCACTTATAAATATCAATATTTATAGTACTGGAAATTTAAACTGAAAACTTATCAAAATATTTATTTCAAATAGTAATATACTCATTCCATGTTATCATAAAACAAAAATTTTGTGTGTATTAAAAAATTCCTCATCATTAAGAACCAATTCAGGGACTTGCCTGGTGGTCCAGTGGTTAAGACTTCACCTTCCAGTGCAGGGGGTGTGGGTTCAATCCCTGGTCAGGAGCTAAGATCTCACATACCTCGTGGCCAAAAAACCAAGACATAAAACAGAAGCAGTATTGTAACAAATTCAATAAAGACTTTAAAAATGGTCCACATCAAAAAAAATCTTTAAAAAAAAAAAAAAGAACCAATTCAAATGCCACCTCTTAATGGTACCCTCCTTGCAACACCGCTTTGTTCCTCTCATGAGACTTAGAAGCAGCTTTATATATGTCAGTATAATACAGCAAACGTTTTGTTGAGGGCCACAGATAACATTTTTTATGAAGAATAGCTGTTTTTTTCCTGAAACAAAATAATATTAGTAAGAAAGGTGGCATTGTTTTATATTTTTTGCAGATCTCCTTAACGTCTGGCTTAATAGAAGACAGCTGGATTCTCATATCTGTTAGTAATCTATTATGATATCATACACCTCATAGTCTCCAGAAAACTCCAGAGTTTCATTCTCAATGAAAGAATAAGAGTGAAAAAAGAAAGAAAAAGAGTGAATAAGAGTAAAAAAAAAAAAAAAAAAAGTGCTTTAGATTATGAAAATAGTTTTTTACCTTGCAGACCTCTTACAGGAGCCTAAAGGACCCCCAGGATCCCCAGACCGTGCTTTGAGAATTGCTGGTTTAGAGAAATGTTGCTTAGTTGATAATAATAAAGAAAACACTGAGTACTTACTGTGCTCTGAAATACTATTCAAAGAATTAATTAATTGTATCTACAGATAAACATTTTGACAGAGGTACTATTGTAATTCCCATTTTGCTTAGGAAAATCAGAGTAACTTATCGAAGGCCACATAGCTTACAGTGGCAGAGGCAGGATTCAGATTCAGGCTGTCTTTGCTTCACAACCTGTCATCATTTTGCTATACTGCCTCTAGGTACAAGTCCTGTCTTCTTAGAGCTAGCCCTTGAAGAGCTTTGTGAATAGGTAATACATTTGACTGAAGTACCTTAATTTTTTTATCTGCAAAATAGGATTTGCAGTTAGTTTATGGTTTTCCTATGTCATTTGCAACTCCAGATTTAAAACTTTGTCACTTTTTAATACTTAAATTGTTATTAAACTATCCTAATTAAAACATTTGATGGCTAAAATTTATTCTATTAATTGTTTATACCAGCTAACCATACCTTTCAGTTTCTCTGGTTTTATGCTTTGATAATTCTGAGGGCAGTTTTTTCCACTATATATAGGAATGGGAAATGATTAGAAGGTACTACCTTACAACTTTTGAGGAGAGTAAATTTTCTGCTGAATCACTTTTACCGCAGTAATCTGTCAGTAACCGTATTTCTATCTCGTTAGCTTTAAGAAGGCTATTGAGTTTCTAATGCTTGAAGAGTATAATATAGGAGGTATGTTGCGTGAATTTGCAGTGAAAAGAAGTAGGGGAACTTCAGGAATGCCGTGAGTTCTCTCTTACATTCCTGAATATCAAAGTTTTATAAACTGCTCCTAATGATAAAATCCTCGCACCTGGTCTGATAAAGGCTTAGTCCCCCAAAAGTGTAAATGTGTTTGCCAGTACACCACTGGAGAACAGATACTTCAGGTAAGTGAGTGTCTTCTGTGAAAGCAAAGTGCTACTACATTCATGTATTCACATCACATGCATGCATGCTTTTGCAGAGATCCAACATGTTGAGTTTCATTTTGTAGGATTGCCTGAGAGCATGATGTTTTTTTAAAGTGTGTCACCTTTCTTATATTAAGAAAAAGAAAATATAATTTCAGGTGTCAGGTAAAATATTCCAGGTAAAATTTAAATCCTGGAAACCCCTGACTGTGACCCTGCAATTATTGTTTTGTCAGTCCCAATTGTGACATTTCATGGTAGGTTGTCCTTTGTCTGAATTGGTATTTTTCAATAAACACTTGGATTTATTTTGTTCATTTAAAATACATGTATAAAGACATTAGCAACAGAAAATAGATACCTCATTAAATATAACCTGATGTTTTATGGTATAGGGGTGATCGTTACAGCAAGTTTTTAGTGAATAGTAAAAAAGTATTTTAAATTTATAGATAAGGTTAAAGTGATGAAAAATTGTACTTAGTATTTCTTTGCTTTATTCACATTATTTTTAATTTTTATTTTTCTCCTAAGGAGTCTTCTGAAGTCTGTTGAAGAAGAATTACATCAGCGGTAACTTTAATTTTAAATTAAGCTTAAAATACTTTCTTACAGATGAGTAAAGTCTCTTTGCCTCCTTCTCTATCATGTAGCGTAAGATTGTGTTGTTGTTGTTGTTGTTGTTTTAATATCCTGAATCCTGTAAAGACATAGAAATAAAATTCTGTCCTACAGTAGCCCTTCCTGCATTTTCTAAAATTTCTTCTTAAGCTGTTTTGGTAGAGTCCATTTGGTAACCGTGGAATTATCCTTCTTTATCCTTAGAGGGCATGTGGCACATTTAGAAGATGATGAAGGGGATGATGATGAATCTAAACAGTAAGTTCTGTTTCCATTTTTGGTAAAAGAAAAAGTGTCATTTGACCTGATTTAGTAAATCTGGCAGCTTAATATTGAAGTAATTTTAATATCATTAATAATATAGTATCATGGGTTGTACCACAGTTTCTTTCCTTTTCTCTGTTCTAATGGTATTAGTCGGTTCGGGCATGCTTAACAAAATATCATAGACTGGTATTTATTTCTCATGGTTCTGGAGGCTGGGCTGCCGGACAGTTTAGTTCCTGGTGAGAGCTCTCTTCCAGGCTTGCAGGCGGCTGCCTTCTCAGTATGTCCTCAGATGGACTTTCTTCAGTGTGTGCGTGCAGAGAGAAATCTCTCTCCCTCTTTTTATAAGGCCACCAGTCCTATCTGATTAGGACCTCATTCTTATGACCTCAGTTAACCTTAATTACCTCCCAAAAGCACTGTCTCCAAATACAATCACATTTCACTGTAAGCAGTCAGAAAGAACCAAGCCTCTCCTTCAGCACTTCGCTTAGAAATCTCCTCAGCTAACTATCCCGTTTCATCCCTTGCAGATTTTCCTTCCACAAAACACTAGAACATGAACGCAATTCAGCCGAGTTCTCTGCCACTTTATAACAATGATTACCTTTCCTCCAGTTTCCAATAACTCGTTCATCATTTCCATCTTGAGACCTCACCAGAATGGTCTTTAATGTCCATTAAAGGACATTATTCTGTTAATTACTACTTGTGTGTTCTCTAAGAAGACGGAAGCTTTCTCACCGGCTCTCCTCTTTTCTCATTGACCTCTTGCTCTTAATGTCTGTACTTCTAGCATGTACCCCCAAACTCTTCCAGCCTTTACCTATTATCCAGTTCCATAACTGCTTCCACATTTTTATGTATTTATTACAGTAGCACCCCACTTCTTAGTACCAAAATATGTCTTCGCTCAGGCTGCCATAACAAAATACCATGGACTGAGTGGCTGGAACAACAGAGATTTGTCACAGTTCTGGAGGCTGGGATGTCCAAGATAAGGTGCCCGCAGATTTAGTTCCCGGTGAGGGCCCTCGTCCTGGCTTGTAGACAGCTGCCTTCTTGCTGTGTCTTCACATGGCCTTTTCTCAATCTGTGCACAGAGAGACAGAGAGAGATCGAGATCGAGATCTCTTCCTCTTCTTAATAAAGCCACCAATCCTATTGGATTAGCTCCCCACCCATATGATCTCATTTAACCTCAGTTACCTCCTAGAAGCCCTGTGTCCAAATACAAGCACATTGGAGGTTAGGGTTTCAACCTACAAATTTTGAGTGGACACAATTCAGTCCATAGCACAAGTTGATAAAAAAAGAACTTTGAAAAAAATTTACAAAGACAGTAAACATATCCTGTAGTTTAATGTTATAAATTAGTCAGTAATTGCTATAATTATTACTGCAGCTACAAAGAGTCTTACTATATGGTTGATTAAATTTCATCTGATATGTTTCAAATAAATAATTTGGATATAAATGTATTTTCAAGGGGAGAATATTTTCACTACGTAATTATTAACATTTAGTCCTTTTAGTTTTGGGGGTTTTGTTGTTTGTTTTTTGTTTGTTTTTAAATAAAGATGCAGTTTCATGGTAGAGTGACAAAAACACCTGAGAAGCAGCTGGGGCATTGATTTTCCTTTCTACCTCACCACTCTGTGACCTTGAATCAGGTCACTTAACCTCTCTGGGCCTCAGTCTCCTCATCTGAGAGTATATGCTCCATAATCTTTTAATTTTTAGTACTTCTAAAACTCCAGTTCTGAATTGTAATGAATCTGAGCTTCAACCAAATAAATTCTGCCAGTAATTTCATAGAGTATGTATATAGCTTTTGATGAGCTTCATCAGAGATGTTCCATATCTAACGGTAGTAAAAATGAAGCTTACATTGTAATATATTTTTATATCATTTTGCTATTTTTCCTTAAACCAACTGTTGCTTGTGTTTTTATATTAACTACCTTTCAATTGATATAAATTGGAATTGTGGCTATCTTTTCCAGTTTTAATTACTAAAATAATATTTGAAAACAAGAAAGCATGTCTACTCAGTTACTTTTGAATAATACTTCATTTAGCATAACTTGAACATTTCACAAAGTATTTTGAAAAACGCTCGTAACCTTAGAAAAAGAAACTTGTTTATACAAAATTTTCTTCCATATCTTTAAAAAAGTAATCATATTTTAGTAATGATTTGTTTGTAAAATGACGAGTTCTGATTCTAAGCGTTTATGTTTTTATAGTTCAACCATGAAAGCAAAAGTTCCACCTCCTTTGCCACCAAAGGTGAGCAGATTTGTTTTTCAGTTTGAATTGTGTATGTGTGTCTGCCACTTTAATACTGTATTAATACTTACTCTGTGGCTTATTTTCACTTGGGATCCACAAAGAAAAGTCATGAAGAAGTTACTAACCATGATATAAGTAGACAATTGTGATTGTTTTTGTTTGTCTTTTTTTAATTATCCAACTTGTCATTTGGTGTTTATTCTAAATAATAAGTTCCAGAAATTTGTACATGAAAATGATTAAATTAATGGATTAGTATTTCACTTGGGTTAGAAAACTCATACTTTTAATAAGATTTTTTTCCTCAAAATCTATCATCTACTAGTAACTGATTAAGTTCATATGCATAGCAAATTCTAATTATAAAATGAACTGTTTATAAAATGAGTTGTACGGTTTGAAATCAATTATAAATTGATTTATAAATGAGAATTGGAGTCCGACCAGCCTAGATAGCCAATGTATGACTATATTTTGTTTTTATTTTATGCTTTTAAGAAAATCACGATTCACCCAGGTAAATAGGACTGTTCTTGCTTGTTCAGTTTTACATTAGCAGAAATACAGAGATCTGAATTTCAAAGAGATAAGTGCTGAGCAGTCTTCCTGATAAGGGACACATTATAAGAATTTATAAATTCTCCAAACCTTCAGCTGACTGGAGGTTTTTCCCTTGTCTGCACAGAAGGTTTCCCAGGTATCCCATATTGCTGAGTTAGTATTCTCTCATTTGATAAAATTTTAATTGGCATCTTCTTCTGCCCCCAGTCTGAAAGATTAAGCATTAACATAAAAGATAATGAGTCACCTGAAAGAGACAGTTTAGATTAGCCTTGTAAGGAGCTGAACTTTGATTAGCCTGAATGTTTAAAATAAAAGGAGACTCATTTAAATTGGGGATCGTAAAGACCAGAATATTTTTATTTGGCAAGTCTAAGTGAGTAGGCTTGTGAGGAATTAATAGAAACAGGTCTTTTTTTTTTCTTTTCCTGAGAAAATATTTTAGTGTACATTTTTAGGATATATATTAAGATTACCTGAATCAGATAGTTGAATAACCCAATAAGAGTTGAAACTCAACTAGTAAACACAGTTTGAAAGCCTCTGATATATAATAATATTTACTTCAGGGCAGATATTCAGTATTTTTCATGTTTAATGAAACACGAATAATTTCATGTTTAATCATTGGTCTCCTTTTCTGTATTATTTCAGCCTAAGTCCATATTCATACCACAGGAAACTCATTCTACTGAGGATGATAATCAAGGAACAATCAAGAGATGTCCCACGTCAGAGAGCCCAGCAAAGCCCTCCCAAGTTCCACCTAGGCCACCACCTCCCAGGTTACCTCCACAGAAGCCTGTTGCTTTAGGTAATGGGGGAAGGGAAGGTGAAATAAGAATGTTGCCAGGTTTTCATAATGTGTGAAAAAAATGGAGGGACTCCTTTTAAGAGATTATTTGAAATTCCTTTGGGGAAGGGAGAAGGAAGGCAATGGCTCTAGAGATGTTTTCTGCTTTTTGCCTCATAGTTTGAAGTGTTTTTATGACAGGATTACCTATGACCCAGTCTGGGATATTTTGCCTCTTCTTTCTCATTTCATATCTAGCCTTCCCTCTTTTGGAGAATCATTTGTACCCAATTTGTTATTTATCTAGAGTGTGGCAACAAAAGAAATTAAACTCTGAACAAACAAGGAAAATGTGTTTGGTCCTAGGCTACTTCTGTTTTAGAAAAAGAAGAGGATACCTTGTCTGACTCCTTTATTTTATTTCATTTAATCATTATTAGAAAAACAATTGTCAGTATTTGCTAGGTATTTGCCTCCAAATTAATACTAGAAGGTACTGTTTTAATACTGTAAAGTGTCTTGTGTGTTATGCAAAAGAAGCAATTAAAAAAAGAGCAACTAATGTTTCTTGGATAACAGACTATAAATTGCCCCTTTCCTGAAAGTAGTTATGTATTCAATATTTCTTTTCTTTTTAACACAAATATATGTACTTAGATACAGCCTAAATTTTAATTTGCCTATGTGAAAGAAATAAAGTAGAAGAACGTATATATAAAAGACTTCTTACAGTAGTAAATATTCTGATAGGGTAATCCCAAATGAAGGCTGAAACTGTCTCAGAGATAATATTTTTTGTTTCCTACTTGGTAATTTTCTGAATGAAAATTTTCATAAAAAGTAATCCTTTTCTAATATACTTAAACATATCTTACTGAAGGAAATGGAGTGAGCTCCTTCCAGTTAAATGGTGAACGAGATGGTTCATTATATCAACAACAGAATGACCATAGAGGCACAAACCTTTCAAGGAAAGAAAAGAAAGATGTACCAGTAGGTATTTATATTCATAAACTCTACTTATATTTGTTTCCTTTTTCACTATTAAGTTCATTTTGCAGTTATAATTGATGGAACTATAGCAATTATATATTTTAAATTTGTATGTTTTTGTTTTAGTATATTAATTATAATGATAATAGATTGTTTAAATCTTGAAAAAAATGACTTTGCTATGGTAAACACGAATGAAAGCTTTCTACTGTTCAAATTATTTAGGCCAATTGGTTATATTGAATATTATAAAATGTGACCTCTGCATACAGCTAAACACTTAGTATTCTTGTGATTGTTGAGAAAATATTATTCTCATTGATTAGAGTGATTCTTATACATTGCTTTTACAGTCTGATGAACTTACTGAAGGAAGGACATGGACAGATAAGGAAAGCCATAGCTTCTACCTCAGGACAAATTTCTGTTACATAATTTGTGATATTACTACTCTTACTCAAAGAAAATAGCTAACAAGGAAGAAAAATTAAGTATTTTCTAGTAGATGTAAGATATCACTTTAGGAAAGGTGAAGTTAGCCTTAGCAGCTATTCCTGTCACAAATGATAGGTAAAACACTATGACATAACTACTAAAACATAAATAGAATTTATCAGGGAGATTAAAAATTTTTAACATTTGTAAAGAATTTACTCTTAATCATCAGGCGACATTTGTCCATCATCATAGAACTTAAAACAACAAAAAAATCCTTAAAATTCCCAATTCAGCAGTTGCCAGCAAGATCACAAGACAGTATTTTGGGGGAAGTTTTTGTGTATAATAACATTTGTTATTTTTCTAGAAATTTACAGGACGTATGGTTATGTGCATACAGCTATACTTTGTGCACTAAGCACATTGCTAGAGGCTTTTGTTCTGTATCTGTTCAACTGTTTCATAAGATTTCGCTATAGATATGACATACCATTTTTTATAATTCAGTTAAAGCATTTGACTGGGGTTATGCATTGTAATTTGTGAAACTTAGGACATTTTTAACAAAAGTGAAATGTCCTGTAGGAATAATAGGATTTATGAAGTCTGTCCAACGGAGTAGTGCCTTTTTGCTTTCATCAGTTTAAATTTTAGCAGCCCTGCTAATGTAGTAGTATAAAAATGCAGCCTAATGATTTTGCATCACAGTATAATAACCTTTGAGAGATGAATACATTTTTTAATTTATGTACTTTTAATTCACTTTTTCTATTACCTTATTTTATCAGGATAAGGAACTAGTAATTAAACTAACAGTCTCAATAATTCTGAAATAAATATGTCATGACTGTATCAGGATAAACAGTATCCCTGGTATATTGAAACATGATTACAGTTTGTGCAGCTTCTTGAAATTATTTACAGCCAATTCTGTCAGTACTTAAGTTAAATCTGACAGTTACAACATTCAGAGCTCCCTAATTAAAAATGATGTTTTGCTAAAATAGATGATATGTGATAAAAAATAAGTACATAAATCATTTGCAAAATGGAAAAAATTATCAGAAATTGATGGCAGTATTAGGCTGTACATCCTCATAAACATATCTACAAAGTAAAATTTCATAGTCTTAATTTTAGAAATGTCTAAAAGTTATTCATGTAAGTAGTACTACACAGAATATTTCATTTGTGTCATGTATATGAAATCAACAGTAGCTTTTTAATTTTGGTCTCATTTAAACAATTCTGATTTATATTAGATTGAGAAAAAATTATAATGTCATTCCTTAAAACGCTGTTAAGATTAACCTCAAAAGAAACCTAGACTTTCATTAAATTTACGTTTAAATTATAATCTCTCCCAAGGAGATTCCTTCTCCAGGGATAAATCATGTACCCCAGGAATGTAGCCCCTTGGAGAAATTTCTGGTACTGTTGAGAATATTGTAATAGATGAGCAATGTGCTATTTTTCCTCTCTTTAAATTATCAGTATACTATGACCAATGATTCATGCATTTGAGTCCATCAAAATTTAAAACTTCACTTGACAAAACACTCTGTAAACAAGGTTAACATAATCTGCAGACTAGGAAAAAACATTTGTAATATATATATAACAGATAAAGTATTTAAGTCTAGATATATAAGGAGCTCCAACAAATAGCTAAGAAAAAGGTAACTCAGTTAAAAAAAAGGGGGGGGGGGAGAATTCACAGAAGAGGAAAAAGTTTTTTTAAAAAAGATTCTCAACCTTCCTAGCAATCAGAGGCATGCAAGTTAATGAGAAACACAGGAGAAAACATTTTTTACTCCTGTAAAAACTGTTATAAGTTTGAGAACATTAAGTGTCTGTGAGACCATAAGGAACCAGGACTCTCATACATTGCTGGTGGGAGCGATATGAAGTGGGCACTTGGAAAGGCAGTTTGGCAGTCAGTATCCACTAAAATGTAAAGGTACAGACCCCATATTCCAGAAGTTTCACTTCTCACAACATATCCTTAAAAAAACCATTCACACATGTAGTAAGGTATGTGCAAGGGTGATCATTTCCGCATTGTTGTTACAGTAAAAATTTGAAAATAATTTAAAATATCCAATAACAATTAGGGAATTGCTAAATAAATTATGTTATATTCATACTTTGCTGCAGTTAAAGCAAATGAATCAATGTACGTATGCCGTCCAAGACCCAATGTTAAGGCAAAGAACAAGTTGATAAACAGTGAATAACTGTTTATGTTCTAAAACACACACAAAAACAGTATTTCTGTGGGGACATGTATATAAATATGTGCAAAAAGGTCTGGAAGGATACACAGATACATGAGTACATATAATTGCCTAGAGAAAAGTTTGGAAGGATACACAATAAGCCATTTGGGGGGGAGCAGGTACTAGGAATAAGTGGAGTGTGAAAGGATTATAGGGGACTTCAGTATTATCTATAATGTTTTGTTTGACAAAGAGAATGTATTCATGTATTTTATTCTGATACATGTGTTTGAAATACAGTACTGATGCACCAAACAACAAGAAGTATAATCATGCATGTGTTCTTTTTCTAGAAGCCTATTAGTAATGGCCTACCCCCTACACCTAAAGTGCACGTAAGTATGAATACCAAATAGGTTAAGTTTTCAAACTAAATACAATGACAAATAATTGCTTGAATGTGTACCTTTGGTTGGATTTTTTTGCCTGTTTGAAAGAATCCATTATTATTGAAAAAAATCTAAAAGATTGCTAATTTAAATATTAATTGATTATATCTGAAAAGTAACTTTTCAAAAGAAAATTATGATAAATTATACATTTTAAAGCTGCTTTATTCAAAAATTATTAATATTTTCTTTGCACATATTTTTGAAGGAATGTGAAAAATGCACAGTTATCAAAAACATAGAATTTTAGAAATAGAGGGAACATTGAAGGAGCATCTGGCCCAAACTCTATTTTTTGCCCATGAATAAAACTGAGACCCAAAGATCTTAGTCACCAAGATCACAAAACAACACCCAACTCTAACCAGACCTAGAACTAGAACGTAAATGTCCTATGTTATAGTCCTTGTAGGTTTTTTATATCTATATATACCATGCTATCTTCTTTAGGATTAAGATGATATTAACTCAATGTAATTTTAGGTTAGTATGGATAGAACTACCTTTTCGCTGATACAAATCTCTAATCTAAAACCTTATGTAATACTAGTTTAGACAATGTCCATAATTTTTCTGGTTTTTAACCTCCCAACTCTACTATTTAGCCTTTTTACTTTTTAACTCTACTTTTTAATTAGTATAAAGATCTAAGTAATCATACCTCATTTTACAAAAAGAAGTTTTGAGTGTAAAGGGCTCCTGAGTCTAGAGATTTATATATACAATAGAGATGAGATTTCCTGTTGGGCTACAAGATGAAATTCCTTTGTTAGTTATACACTTGACAGGGAAGAGCTGATAACTATGGACCAACTATACAAATTAGCTTTAGGTGGGACTGGTTTGATTGTTTTGTACCTCATTTTGTCATTTGGATTTTTAGGGGTTTAGCAATACCTTAATATGTGAATTTTGGTACCTATCTTAAAGGATAATTATCAGGGTTAGTTAAGTGATATAATTTCTGCCCTACACCATAAAAACATTTTTTATTGGTCTCCTACCACCTGGTGGTATTGCCAGGCTATTGTTCTTTTTTGGGGACTAAAATCTTAAAAATACTGGTTGGTAGGTTTCTGTGAGTAAAAAGGAAATCTTAAGATTTAATATTTTGATTATTTTGTGTTAATATTTTTAATCCACTATAGTCAACAGTAATCGCTCACAGTATTATCTCCCTGTCGATGAAGAAAACATTCCTGCTCTAAAATGACGCACAGTGCTGTCCTTACCACATATTTCTGTATTCTTTTTTCCTCCAAGTTTTGTTAGTAAAAGTAATTAAATGGGTAAGCTTTCTTGTATTTATTTATTCTAACCAGAACAATAATTTCAAAATTCACATCTTACTCTTTGAAGATCAAAAAACATTCAAATGAGTGATATTATTTTTCACTATAAGGTATTTATTATCTGAAAGGTTTGTAAATAAGCTTGATAAATAAATATTAACATCAAAAAATAAAGCTTTTTGTTGAATCCTTCCAGGGAAAATAATCAGATTGCTCAACTTTTTTTAAAAGTACATCTCTGTGTTTTGAGATTAAAGTCCGTATATGAATTTCAAATCAACCATACCTTTTCCACTTTGTAATATTAAATTCAGTGCTTAGTGCTATTTTTAGGCTCATGAAACCAAGTATGAAAATTTTCACCTTTGTAGAGATTATGATTTCCTTCTTACCAGAGAATATTGTATTACTCTTAATGTGGGACATGTGAGTAATTCTTCTGTAAGCAATTATTGTGCAGAATTAGTCGCTATTACTGCTTTGTTTATTTGAGAAGATAGGAAGAATAAAATGACTCTTCTAAGTAAAATCTTATATCATCTGACAGTTGTGCCTGAAACCTTTGTGATACCACTGTAAGGCAGATGACTAGGACTCGATAGATTTATTTGGTTATTTTTTGTTTTTTCCAGATGGGTGCATGTTTTTCAAAGGTTTTTAATGGATGTCCCTTGAAAATTCACTGTGCAACATCATGGATAAATCCAGACACAAGAGGTAGTACTATATATTTTTATCTGTTATCTTTCTGATTGTTTAGTGTTTTCATGAGACCAGGAAAGCACTCAGTTTTAATCACTTTCTGCATACCTTTCTGAAAAAAATTTTGTTACAATTTAAAAAGAAATGTTTTTAAGGTAAATATGTTTCTCTGTGTTATTAGCAGTGTTTGAGGTGACACATGGTATTAAAATTTCACTGTGTAGTCACTGTATCGATATACTGAAACCATATACTCTGTGCCATCTGTCTGTATACAGATGCACGTAGAGATATGTACAAACGTATGCTCTCTCCTTCTCCCTCTCTCTTTCTCTCTCTCTCTCTCACTCACACACACACACACAGAGGTATTCTTACTAAATCTTTCAAAAATCCAAGGTGTAGGTACTTTTATTTCACAGGTAAAGAAAATGACACTCAGAGAGGTTCATTGTTTCACAGCCAATCGGTAGTAGAGCTGCAGTTTGATCCCAGTTCAGTCCTGTCTGACCACAAAGCTTATGCCTTTAATCTCCCAGTACTAATCCTAAATACTGGGCAGTATAGGAATGTTCTTGGCATTCTAAGTTGTTCTCAGGATACTTCAGTTTAGCCTGGAGAAGTTCTTCACCTGCTGTTTTACATTATCATAAAAACTGATCAAACAGAACCATAGCCAAACTTCTAATATCTTCTAGAAGATATTGAGTACCCTAGCAAGCATCCAAGTTTTAGTTGACTTTTTAAATAGGCTGTAGTCAGATCTTGGTTTTTTTGATGTTATGTTTATAATAATAGCCCATCTGCAAAAATACTTTGGGTCTGTATCAGCTGTTCTTGATTTGCATTCTGTATGTCAGTTGCACATGATCCTCTCCAAGAGGGAATTCAGAAAAGTTGCTGCGGATTCTCTGCCAGTCCTTAGCACCCTCTGATGAGTGAGGAGTCCTAGCATGCCATTCTTCAAAACCTCTTTTCATAAAATTTTCTTCACTGCTTTGAGGCTAATATTTTCATATAACTCAATTCCTTGAGCTAGAGTTTCTAACTACTTATTTGCATTAAAATAAAAATACTGCTTACAGACCACAGTAATTCTTTTTTCATATGTTAATACATATATACTTAATTTTAGATTATATAAATTCTTTTAAACAGTATTTTATATATCAAAATCAGTGGATTACTTTTGTCATTTCAGATCAGTACTTGATATTTGGTGCTGAAGAAGGGATTTATACCTTGAATCTCAATGAACTTCATGAAACATCAATGGAACAGGTATGTTATTTTGTATTTTTCCTTTTT
This sequence comes from Balaenoptera acutorostrata, assembly GCF_949987535.1. Classification (NCBI taxonomy): domain Eukaryota; kingdom Metazoa; phylum Chordata; class Mammalia; order Artiodactyla; family Balaenopteridae; genus Balaenoptera; species Balaenoptera acutorostrata. The sequence goes on from NC_080075.1 coordinate 62,235,428, forward strand.
TTTTTAATTCTTAAGTTATTATACACAGACACTAAACAAGAAATGTTTCAGTGCTATGATTTGTTGCCTCTTTTTTTCATAAAACCTTCCTAGAGCATGTTCTATTTACCAGGTGCTAAAGGCACACTCACAAGATTAGTCCTCACCTTTAAGTAGCTCATGATCTAATAGATGAAACAAACATGTAAACCAATAACTGCAACACACTTCGAGTTAGATGTCACACTAGGAGTGAGTACAAAGTATAAGCCACAGAGGTGGGTATCACTAGCACCTCCTGTGGGGAGATGAGAAGGAGAGAGACATTTAAGATGGACCATAAATGATGATGAGTAGAAGGTTAGAGGATAAACATGAAAGAGCATGGCAAGCTATGAATGGATAATTCGATTGGCGTATAGAATGAGTGTAGAATAGTAACAATAAATGAAGGTGGATGGGTAGGCAGGTGCCAGACCCCAGAGCTTTGTGTAACATGCTGATGATCAGATCTGTGTTTTAGAAATATCTGTTTGCATTGTGGTGAGAGATGAGACTAGAGATTATGGTTAAAGGGTAAAGAAGTGTTTAGTCAGAGCAGAAGTGGAGAGGACAGAGGGGGAAAAATGGGGTTTGGAATTGTATGGGGACATTTTTGATTGTCACAATGACTTAGAGGAAGCTTTTGGCATTTAGTACCCAGAGACCAGAACTGCTAAACAACCTACCTACAAAAATGATGATAATGATGATGGTATTAATAGCTAATACCTGTATAAATCTTATTATGTGCCAGGTACTGTTTGTTTGTTTTTTTCTTGTTCTATTTTTTTTTATTTATTTTTTATTTTTTTATTTTTTTTAATCAGTCATCAATTTTATACACATCAGTGTATACATGTCAATCCCAATCGCCAGGTACTGTTTTTAAATGCTATTAATCTTCACAGTGACTCTTAGAAGTAGATACCATTATTATTCTCATTTCAGATGAGAAATCTGAGGCTCAGAAAGTAGTTTTTCAGAGATCCCACAGCTGTTGAGTGGCTGAACTGGGATATGGACCCAGGCAAGCTGGCTCCAGAGTCCATGTCCTTAAATACTTCACCATACTGCCTCTCCCACTTGTATCACTTCTATAGAGAAACACTGGACTTAGAGAATTAAAGAGCTAGAATTGGCCAAATTGAATGACCAGTTCAACAAGGAGGTTAAGAAGTCTAGGTTTACTTCAGTTTTCCAACTTGAGTGACTGGACAAGTGACAGTACCACTTGGCACGGCATGGTATACAGAAGGAGAGGTCAGTTTGAAGGGGATAATGATGCATTCAGTTTGGTCACGTTGAGTTTTGGGTGCCTGTGAGATGTATAACTAATTCTCCATTATTAATATAAATCGATAACAAATAAAATAGAAAAATCCATAAGTAATGATAATTTCTTCAAAACCAAACATTTCCATCTTTTCTCATCACAACATTTTTTAAATCAGATTTTCTAACAAGATCCTTAACTGATATACTTACTCTAAATCTTAATCTGGAAGGAGGTATACAGTGCAGTGGCTGAAAAACACATATGAACTAGGGAAAAAAGAAAAGGATCTTGTTAGTTATAATAATTAGTAAATCACAGTCAAAAGTGGTAAATTTTTTTGGATATAATAAGATATCTAAAAATCATAGTACTGGTAACAATATTAATTGTAAGGAACAAGACCAATGTCATGCTTACATGGGGTAAGCATTTATCAACCTAATTTAAGGGGCTGTTAAGTGAAGGTACCTTCAACCCCACCCATCCCCACTCTGCAGTAACTCCCCTTCTTAGGTGCTTTAGCATTTGAAATTACATTATTACGGTAATATTTTCTGAGCTAAACACGCCCATCAAGGTGAACGTTTTCCCTCCCAGAGGAAGCCTATAAGAGTAGAGAACGTATGTATGTGAGATCTTGAGTTTTTCCATCTTCCTGTGAAATTGATTATTAGGCTGGTTTTCTCTGTACTCTAAGGAAAGAAACTGGGTGGCATGAGTCTGCTAGATAGGAGAAGATGCTGAAAGGTGAGAAAATGACACAGAACAGCGTCTTGATTTACACATCTTTTTCTGCTGTTACTATTTATAGCTAGCATTTATGGAGTGCTCAATGTACGCCAGTCTTCTAAGCATCTTACACCTACAAGGAACATCATGTTCACTCACCACAACAGTGTTGGGATAGGAGCTCCATTTTACAAATAAGAACACTGAGACACAGAAATAAGTCAGTTACCCAAGGTCACAGAGTCAATGAGAAAGCAGCTGGCTAAATCCAGGCAAAATGCAGAACCTACTCTTCTTTTTTTTTTTGATCAATTTGTTTATTTTTGGCTGTGTTGGGACTTCGTTGCTGCACGTGGACTTTCTCTAGTTGCAGCGAGCGGGGGCTACTCTTCGTTGCGTTGCACGGACTTCTCATTGCGGTGGCTTCTCTTGTGGAGCACGGGCTCTAGGCATGCGGGCTTCAGTAGTTGTGGCTCACGGGCTCTAGAGCGCAGGCTCAGTAGTTGTGGCACACGGGCTTAGCTGCTCCGCGGCATGTGGGATCTTCCCGGACCAGGGATCGAACCCGTGTCCTCTGCGTTGGCAGGCGGATTCTTAACCACTGTGCCACCAGGGAAGCCCCCGCCCCCCCAGAACCTACTCTTCTTAAGCACTATATAGCTTTATTAGACTGATTATTTCACCCAGAGCCTATTTTGCTAAGAGAAGTAGGCATTAGAAATCTGGAAAACTTTAGAGTTTTATTAAACGTGGCTAAAAATGAAAATCCGAAGTGAAAATCCAACACTTAATAAAACTTTGCATAAATACTCTTCCATTGTCCCTATGTTGATATTACCAAAGGAATTTGTGTCTTACCCTGGTACTTTATATATGCTTGTATTAAATAAACGAACTCACTTATATTTACAAATATATAGTCCCATGATAAATTTGTTTGGTTTGGTACTTGCAGTACTTTGTAAGTATGTATTTTTATGAAAATAAACTCACTTCAACGCTGAATTAAATAAAAATTAGTTTCTTGCTACTTTGGTAACATGTACTGGTATGACTTGGAATTAGTCATTGCCCCTTTTTTTATCTGCCTAATTTTCTCAGTATAGCCAATGAATTCTCAATTCTTCTGTGAAACTTTTATGAGAGCATAAAGCAGGAAATGTTGTTTATGTTCTTGCAGCCTGAGGCACGGTTATAGGCAAGTTTTCCAAAATTAAAAACCACATGGCAGGGGGACTTCCCTGGTGGCGCAGTGGATAAGACTCCATGCTCCCAATGCAGGGGGCCCAGGTTCGATCCCTGGTCAAGGAATTAGATCCCACATGCATGCCTCAACTAAGAGTTCACATGCCACAACTAAGGAGTTGGTGAGCTGCAAGTAAGGAGCTCACCTGCTGCAACTAAGGAGCCCACATGCCACAACTAAGGAGCCCGCCTGCCGCAACTAAGACCCGGCACAACTAAATAAATACATACATACATACATACATAAATATTTTTTTTAAAAAACCCACATAGCAGAACTTCCCTGGCTGTCCAATGGTTAGAGCTCTGCACTTCCACTGCAGGGAGCGTGGGTTCAATCACCGGTGGGGGAACTAAGATTTCACAAGCCACACAGCACAGCCCAAAAAAAAAAAACATAGCCGTGCCACATTTTACTTGCTTGGAGACATTAGGTGTTTTATGTGGGTGCATTTTGCAAATAAATGAAACAGGTTTTATTAAAAATAGATTTTACTTTGTTTCTCACCCTTTTATTATTACTTTTCCTATTTTAATTATTCAGGACCATCATTGTGACTTTTAAAGGCTTTTTTAAAGTAATGTCCTTAGAGGCCTTGATATGTTTCATCATTAGTCTCTTCCTTCTTTCCGTTCCCTACCCTCATCCCAGTCTGTTTTGGAGTAACCTAGTAGGAATTGCCAGGGCAAACCCAGCAACCAAGCTTGTTAAATCACGATGCTTAATTACATTCATCAGTGGTTCTCAAACTTCAGTATGCAACAGAATCACCTGGAGGGCTGATTAAACCGTAGATTGCTGGGCCCACCTTTAGAGCTTCTACTTCAGTAACTCTGAGATGAGGTCCAAGAATTTGCATTTCTCATTTCTGACAATGCCCGGTGATGCTGATGGTGCTGGTGCAAGGACCACTTTGAGAACCACTGATATGCATATGAAATGTCTTAATGAGAGCAGTTGTTTTTTTTCCTTCAAAATATATGAACTGCGTTTCATGAAATCGCTTTCTTTACCCTAAATACTAATCACCTTAAAGCTTCCAGAGAGGTGTCTCTCAGTTCTTATGGGCTAGATTTCAGTAATGAATTCCATATATATGTCCTTTATGATTTATAAGTTTTCATCATATTCTCTCTTGGCCTTTTTTTCCTCCGTACCTACTATTTCCATATCCTGTGTTTCACTACACCGTGATCCTTTTTTCTCTTCTGTTCCAAAAGCCATGCATGTCCATATGCCTAGATAAGAACTTTTTTTGGAAGTACACAGGAGAGTCTTAATTATTTAAAACCCCAGAACCAAAATAAAGGAATAGACATTGTTTGAAAATGTCCTTTTCCCTGTGTAGTTTGGGATTATGTAGTCCTAACCATAAGGAGAGTGGAGCTAATCGTGTGATGTTGGAACTTAGATAATGAAATTACACTGCTAATTTATTTTTCTTCCATATAAATATGTATGTGTAGCATCTTGTTTTACATGCCTTATAAAATGAATTTCTATTAAAAATAAGTTTCTTTTTTAAGAACTGGCCTAATGATATGATAGCTACATGGTTAATATGTACATATTTACACTGCTATTATCTATTATCCTTTGTAAACTTTGTGCTTTTTTTTTTTAAATCAGCTATTCCCCCGAAGGTGTACATGGTTGTATGTAATGAACAATTGCTTACTATCAATATCTGGTAAGTCCTTCAGTTTTTAAATACCTTACAGTTGTTCCTATTTATGTTATCAGCTTTTATGACATATATATTTTTCTCTGCAGGTAAAGCTTCTCAGCTTTATTCCCATAATTTACCAGGGCTTTTTGATTATGCGAGACAAATGCAAAAGTTACCCGTTTCTATTCCAGCACACAAACTCCCCGACAGAATACTGCCAAGGTAACTGTACATTTGATTATGTTTTCATCCTTAGTGATATGTTAATTCATTCTAAAAATCAGATATACTATAGAAATTGAAAAAGCATGGGTTTGTAGAAATCACGTGTAATGAAAAACTGTAAGAAGTAATGTATTTTTTTTTTAAATGAGGTGCGTTTTTTAAATTTATTTATTTATTTATTTATGGCTGTGTTGGGTCTTCATTTCTGTGCAAGGGCTTTCTCTAGTTGTGGCAAGCGGGGACCACTCTTCATCGTGGTGCGCGGGCCTCTCACTGTCGCGGCCTCTCTTGTTGCGGGGCACAGGCTCCAGACGCGCAGGCTCAGTAATTGTGGCTCACGGGCCCAGTTGCTCCGCGGCATGGGGGATCTTCCCAGACCAGGGCTCGAACCCGTGTCCCCTGTATTGGCAGGCAGATTCTCAACCACTGCGCCACCAGGGAAGCCCAGAAGTAATGTATTTTCACAAGTGTTTATCACATTCTTCTAAAATTTTCTGCTTTATACTTTCTACTTATATCAAGCATTTTCTTTCTGTTTTTAATTGTTTTTCTACAAGGTTAAAACTAATTTTTTTTCTGTAATTTGCTGGTAATTTTATGTCATATATAGTGTTTTTGACTTATTTGTGTCAATCTGAATAAAATGAATTTTCTCCAAGTAGTTTCTAAACTTAGAAAATTTAAGTGAGTTATTAAATGAAGATTTTTGTTAGAAGATAGTTACTACTTAGAAATTGAGATTTTTGCTTTTCTACTTTCAGGGATTTTTAGTTACGTTCTTTCTTCTTTTTGGTTATTATTATATTGGACCTCATTTGTTGAGTAAAAATCTTCTGAGTTTGGTATAAATTGTATTTTACAAAAACTTTATAATGTAACCATTCTTCCTTTACAATATTAGTTGTAAAGCAACTAATGTAGAACCTTAACTTTTAAGTACCTTGAAAATCTGTTGTTGTTAATTGCTGAGTTTACAGTATAGCTAACATTTGCCCCTTTGTGCACAAAACCTTTTAAAAAATTAACTTTTGTATGAAAATCATTTTTAAATACACTGCAAGCTTTTCTGTCTTTAAAATAGATTACACTGAGTTTAATTGGATCTTTTCATGATGAGTTAGTTATGATTATGAACTCGATTTATTATATTTATATTATAGTATCTGTAGTTGGACTTAGGGATATTGCTCCTATAACTAGTCAGGAAGTTTTTTTCTTCCTGTAGAGTTTATGTGCCCCTCTCTTTCTCCCAGCTGCCACTTTGTGCTGTTATTTTTCTGCCTACTTAAAGTATGACTCCATTCAGCTTTCTGATTTGATAATCCTAAATTCCTGTCGGCATGGAAACTGACCTCCAAGCTTTAAAAGTAAAGAGCCCCCAAAGAATGTAAGGCACATAAATTTGAATGCATTAACTTTTTGATATCATTTTGTCAGAATAGAGTCCTATTCTTATATCAGTTTGTGGCTCATCTTTTTACTTTCTCAGTGGTGTCTTTTGATAAACCAGAGTTAATAATGTATTAAACAAATTCATTCAACAAATTGAATGCCACTCATAGTTTGAGGTGCTAAGGATACGGCAGTGAAAAAAATATCAATTTAAGTTTATCAGTATTTTCCTGTATGATTTATTTTTGCATTTTTAAAAGAAATCCCAGGACTTCCGTGGCGGTCCAGTGGTTAAGACTTTGCCTTCCAATGCAAGGGGTGTGGGTTCCATTCCCGGTCGGGGAGCACATGCCTTGCGGCCAAAAAAACAAAACATAAAACAGAAGCAATATTGTAACAAATTCAATAAAAAGACTTAAAAAAAAAAAAAAGGAAATCCCAAGGTTGTATTCTTCTAAAATGTAAATATTTTCTAGTTTTGTTTTTCATATTTAAATCCTTAATTCATTTGGAATTGATTGGGGGGAGTTGAGAAAGGTATCCAATTTATTCTTATTTTTAATAGATGATCTATTATGTCAGGACCAGTTTTTAAACAACAATTCATCTTTTCTCCACTGAACTGTAACAGTACTATTTTCAAATACTAACTTTGCCTACATGTATTATATATTCATTTCCATTTCCATTTAGGAAATTTGCTGTATCAGCAAAAATCCCTGAAACCAAGTGGTGTCAGAAGTGTTGTGTTGGTAAGTAAACTGTCCAAAATCATGTAGCTCTCCTGCTTTGCAGAGTGGGTAAGAAGATGCTGTGAGGCACATTTTTAAATCTAGTGTAAAACAGTACTACTCCAGGACGTTCTGCCAGTAATAGTTTATTTTTCCCTCTTAAATAAAATAAATGTATTGGCCATTCTATGTTCATATAGTACCTTGCACGTGTAGTTGTTTTGCAGATAATTTATTGACTAGATAAATGGAGAATGACTTTACTGCAGTACTTGATCACACCCTGTTCTCTAAGGAACCTGTTACTGATCATTCACCATTCTGCTTTGTAATGGCTTATGAGACTGCATTTATTCACTTGGCATACTTATTATTTATTCTCGTACCTTTTATAGATGAAACGTTATGCTTGTGATGTGAAGGTTATAGTCTCCCTGATCACACACCACTAGCCGGAAGTCCTCCCCAACCCCCGTAACAACTAGCTGGTTGGTTTGCATCTAGGAAAAACCAAAAACAGTTTCCTTTCCTCCCTTAAAAAACTCTGAGGCAATTCAGTTTTATTATTTGTAAACCTGTATCTTGAGACTTGATTAATGTCTTCATGTAGTGTGGCCCAAAGCATTACTGCCTCTGAACATTACTACCAAAAAGCACCGTGAATCACCTGCCCCTACACGTGCTGCAGCTATCAATTTGGGAAGTTCTCCCCAAACCTACTTTGACCGTTTCTTCAGGATCTTGCTAATCTCTCTGCTACCACAAGACCTCAAGTTCTTCTTCCCGCACCCAGGCCCCATAACGACCAGCATTTTCACTTGGGAATACAAATAAAAATCCTGCAAGTGATAAATAAGGGAGTTTCCCGCTACTACCTGAAACAGTATTTCTTTTTCACTCTGCAGTCTAATTAAGAAATTGAACTGGCAGTCAACTTTTGTTTGTTTTTGAAGTATGCAACTGTTACTGTAAGGACTTTTTTGTATTATAAGAAAACTTACATATACTTTTTTGCCTTGACAGTGAGAAATCCTTACACAGGCCACAAATACTTATGTGGGGCACTTCAAACTAGCATTGTTCTATTAGAATGGGTTGAACCAATGCAGAAATTTATGTTAATTAAGGTAAGCATGAATGTTGACCTAAGTCGTTTTTAGTATAAAAGCTTGTCAGTTTTCCTGTTCTTTCAGAAACATTTTTTTCCCAGTTAATTCTCAAGATTTAATGTAATAATTTTGGATTATATGGCAGAGTGCTGAAAATCTGCCCAATTATAAAAAACTCAGTTGGCCTGATAGAAAGAGATGTCCTTCCTATTCGTTTCATTCCTAACCTCTATCAGAATGAAAACAGTGTCATTACATCAGTTGTTCATGGATACTAATAGTCTGATTAAACCTTAGTATGAATGAATTTTATGTGTTACCTGATATGTTAAACTATTTATCCTAATACGTAATGAAAGACCCTTTTCTCTGTTAAAGGAATTTTATGTATTAAGAGCATGCAAGAGAGAAAATATACTTTGAAGACATGGGAAGCTTAAAAATTATCCATCCATGTTTTCTCTTTTCCGGGTAGATGGTACCAGGGAGCCTGCCCCTGACTGATGAGGCCTGTTGCCAGTATTCTAGGATGTTAGACTTACAGTACAGTTCTACTTGCAGGCCTCCTTCACGACTTCTTGCTCTTCCCACTTTCCTTAAACTCCCTGAGCTACACGCCCCTATATATTTCCCCTCATCTTAACCCAGTTCTTTCTCTGTGGCTCTTCTTCGAGATTTCTATATGTATATTTTGTTTCTACGTTTGGCATTATCTCAATTAGTATTTTCGATGTTTTCTATACTACAACTCTTACCAGATATGTTCAAAAACATTCTTATGCTTTCCATATACTTCCTCCTCCTGAGATTTCTGAGTAAGTTTTTGCTTCTCTAGACAACATTTTCAATATAAATAAAAGTTATAAATTGAAGCAGACATTCATGTACTTATTACAAATCAGGCACAGTGTTGTTTAACTAGAGAGATAAAGAGTAAGATACAGTCACTGGCCTCAAGGACCATCACCAATAGCGACTGGATTTTAAACTGTTATATGGGAATCCTCTTCTGTTAATGACTTATACATATTGTTTAGTTATTGTTGGAAGCTAAGTAGAAGTATTCACAATGTGTTGGTTTTCATATTTACTGAGGAAAAAATACAGAGGCATTTGTTTTCTTCCTGTCTTACTGCTCTTCCCACATTTCAAAGAGAATTATTTAAAATGTTTTACCTTATTAAAAATAGGACAGATTTTATCCATAGCATATCCCCAGGTGGGAATGCTCCCAGAGAGGGTGTTTGGAGAGTGTTCGTGAAGGAGTGTCTAGACCTCTGGGATGGGGGCACTCGGGCAGTCACGGGGAAGGAAGAATGTGGGAACAACAGGTGTGCACAGAGCTTCACGTTCCAGCCATGAGGACCACACTGCATCTTCTGACACTTTAAGACCAGTAGTTATGGGAGCCCCATTTCACCTCTTTATTTTCTCTATCATTTATTTTCTTTAGAATTTACAGTGAGTTACCAGAGTAAAAAATAAATCAGTTTCAGTAGTTTTTAGAGATACTAACAATAGCCATTTGGGAAGTATAATGGAAACATGGCCCATTTATATGAGCAACAAAAATATAAAATATATTAAGAGTAGACTTAATAAAATATGTGTTAAGACCAATGTATTTTTTAAAAACCTTTTTATCGTGAAGAAGAACATTGCTAGTGCCTCAGACCTCCCCATGGCATCCCCTACAAGTCAGCTGCCTTGTTTTCCATTTTTACCATGTAAGCACACACTTCTCAACGTTAGCATTCATTTTACCTGATATTTCAACTGTACGCAAGTCGAATCATAAAGTATATATTCATTTGGGTCTCACTTCTGTGCAACATTATATTTGTGTAGTTGTTGGCTATAGCCATAGTTTGTTCATTTTCACTGCGGTCTAATTTCCCATTGTGTGAATGTGTCATCATTTTATCCATTCTACCATTGATAGGCATTTGGGTTACTTCCAGTTTTTGTTATTCTGAGCAATGCAGCTTGTGAATGTTTTTGCATGTCTCCTGTGCGTGCATGTAGTCATGTCCATTAGAATGTATAACTAAGAGTGTTATTGCTGGGTTCCAAGAGATGTGTATCTCGGCATTAATAGGTATTGTAATTAACCATTGTGGTCACACCAATTTATACTCCCACCATCAGTGTTATGAGCATTTGTTTGCTCTTCTCTTAATAACCCTTATTATTGTCGTTCTTCTGGCGGGTGTGTATGATTATCTTGGTTTTATTCCCTGATTACTAATGAAGTTAATGTTTTCCTCTATTTTTCCAAACTTTCAGAGTGTGAATTTAGTCTCTTTGTAGCAAAATAAAAATAATTTTAAACTTACGTAAAATTAAAATCGGTTGCATTTTAACTAAGTTAATTTATTAAATAGAATCACTTGAAATACAGGGCTAAATTTCTCTTATTTGTGGTTGTTTTTCTCTTCTGTCCACACTTCTAAGGGGAATGTCTCTTGCTCATTAGCATTTCAGTTTTCTCATCCATGTTTGCTCAGCTGGATAAGAAGGCAGAGGAGTAGTACTGAAGCAGCCTGGGATTAGGAGACAGGAGACTCTGCCACACAGGGTGGGGGTCGGGGGGACCCTGGGCCAGCCACCCAGTTGCTGGATCTTAGTTTCCAACTCTGAAAAAAGAGGGTTGGACAGGTGATTTGGAAGTCTGTTTCACCCCAATATGCTAAAAATGTGTGGTTTTTAACTTAAAAAATTTTTGCAGTGCTTAACCTAAATTCTTTATAAAGATACTTCCTAATTTAGATTTTCTGCATACCCTGAGTTTCTGTGCGAAGAAGCAATCTTTATAGCAGAGAGTACTATTTCATATATTCTCATAAGACTAAAAATTCTTATTAGTGTTCTCATGAAATTTTTTTTGTTCTTGTTTTCCTTTGTTTAATATATTTTGTTTTTTTCTAGCACATAGATTTTCCTATACCGTGTCCACTTAGAATGTTTGAAATGCTGGTCGTTCCTGAACAGGAGTACCCTTTAGTTTGTGTTGGTGTCAGTAAAGGGAGAGACTTCAACCAGGTGGTTCGATTTGAAACAGTCAATCCAAATTCTACCTCTTCATGGTTTACAGAATCAGGTTTGTGATTTTTATTGAATTATTAAGTAATAAATTTACTATATCTTTCATTAGGCAAAAGCGGTGCATAGAAATCCAATCTTGAATAACTTATTAAACTGGAAAAAGAGAAGATGACTTGCTTTGAAATAGCTAATTTGTGTGACACATTTATTTTATTTTTTAATTAATTTCTATTGGAGTATAGTTGCTTCACAATATTGTGTTAGCTTCTACTGCATAGCAAAATGAATCAGCCATGCATATGCATATATCCCCTCCATTTAGGACAGTACGGGGCATTAAGTAGAGTTCCCTGTGCTGTACAGCAGGGGTCCCTGACCCCTGGGCCATGGACGGGTACTGGTCAATGGCCTGTTAGGAACCGGGCTGCACAGCAGGAGGTGAGCGGCAGGCAAGCGAGCGAAGGTTCATCTGCTGCTCCGCAGCGCTCACATTACCACCTGAGCCGTCTTCCACCCCCGCCACCCCCTCCTGCCCCCGCAACCCGTCTGTACGTGGAAAAATTATCTTCCACAAAACCGGTTCCTGGTGCCAAAAAGGTTGGGGACCGCTGCTATACAGTATGTTCCCATCAGTTGTCTATACATAGTATCGACAGTGTATATGTGTCAATCCCAATTTCCCAGTTCCTCCCACCTCATCCCTTTCCCCTTTGGTATCCATACACTTATTCTCTATGTGTTTGACACATTTAAAACATACTAGTGGTTCCCAAACTTGAGTATGTGTCAGAATCACGTGGCTGGGTCCCACCCCCCAGAGTTTTTCATATAGTAGATCTGGATTAGGGCCTGAGAATTTTCATTCTGTAAATTCCCAGGTGATGCTGATGATGTTAATACAGGGACCACACTTGGAGAACCACCATATATATACAAACCTAGGCTAATAGAAAAGCTGATTTATATAAAAGTGAAAGCTGCATTAAGTATATTTTATTTTCCAGTATATTTTTGTAATTGATACAAGGGTGCTACCCAGTAACTTCAATAAATATTTTTAATGATTTGTAATTAGGATACAAATTATAAGTAATCAGTAAAATACCTCCAAAGTATTTGAGGGTGCTTGAAAATAATACTTTTATATGATTTATTTCCTTAAATTTTGATCTGTGTTGCCCAGTTGTAGCAGATCCTTCCTTCATAGTTTGTCTCTTAGGAAATACCTCCAGTTAATGAGCTTTTTACAGAAATTTGATCATAGTTGAAACCTTCAATTGTGTTGTTGCAGTCCATACACATTGGCAAAACTTGGGTTTCATGGTAAATAAATCTGATTAAACTTTCACACATAAAAAAACATGACCTTAAAGGCCTTTTAATCTTTATTTATTATTATTATTATTTTTAGAAATACTGGTTTTTTGGGGGGGGTTTTGGTTTTTTAATTTATTTATTTATTTTTGGCTGTGTTGGGTCTTCGTTTCTGTGCGAGGGCTTTCTCTAGTTGCGGCAAGCAGGGGCCACTCTTCATTGCGGTGCGCGGGCCTCTCACTATCGCGGCCTCTCTTGTTGCGGAGCACAGGCTCCAGACACGCAGGCTCAGTAGTTGTGGCTCACGGGCCCAGTTGCTCCGCGGCATGTGGGATCTTCCCAGACCAGGGCTTGAACCCGTGTCCCCTGCATTGGCAGGCAGATTCTCAACCACTGCGCCACCAGGGAAGCCCCTAATCTTTATTTTTAAAGCACTGCATTTGTTATGAAGCTTCTTTTTTTGCATTTTTTCTCTTTAAAAAATGACATTGTACAATGTTTTGCTGTAAAATAGACAGTGGCCATTTTAGAAGGTTATTTTTAAAGATCTTGCAAAGGCCCTTTGTTCAGAGTCTTTGGCAACTTAGGGAAATGTTAAAGAACCAATTTGCCAATAAATATTGATTAGTCAGGAGTTTGTTGGAAGCCTGAAAGAGTGTTCACAAAAGGAAAAAAATTGAGACTGAGTTTTTTTGGCATTGAAAAAAAATGATCACAGACATTCACAAAAGTCTAAAGACAATTTCATGGCTTGCTGAATCCCAGGGGACTTGAAACAGATTTCCTTTGAGGACACATTACCGAAGGAAAACATGGCCAGCCCTTGACAACATTATTGTGGCTTCTCTTTGGTGCCCCTAAGTTCTCTGTTAAATTCTCCCTTTAGACGCCCATCTTCCCTTTGGGACACGGGGTGAACTCCCGCTTTCTAATCTCTTCCTCCCTATTTAACAAGAAGGGATTGTTGGTTGATTAATATTTTATTTAGTGAATTTAAGTTGTCTTACTTCTCCTAAGCATTTTAATTTTAAATCCTTTTCTACTAATTGTTGAATGAAGGGCCTCATTTCCTGACAAAAGAATTTTGTCCCTTCCTTCCCAGTAACTTTTGATTATTTATCTTACCATAATGAAATCCCTTTATTAGAAGTTAAACATGACAAATATAATTCATCTCTGGTTTTGAGATGATGAGACAGAGTAAGAGACAGAAAGTATGTTTAGGGTTTTGTATCAGCTGAAATTATAAGCTCGTGGTTTCCTAAACTCTGCTGCACATTGGAATCCGCCTGAGAAGCTTTTAGCACTCTTGATACCTCAAGTCACACACACGCTCGATTAAATAAGAATATCTGGGGCCAGCAGCTGGGTGTCAGCAGATCTCCAAATGATTCCAATGTTCGGGAACTAATTGTTATAAGCAATTTGTAAATCTCATTTTCCTGGCTTTCTATCTAGTAATGCTAGACTGGCTTCTTGACTAATTTTCACCAAAGATCTGGTTGGCCGGATGTACAGGAGGCCTATTCCATATCCTTCCAACCCTGGTTAGTTGTACCAGGTCTAAAATACTTGTGAAGGTCTGAAATACAGCCATCCATGGATTTATTAAGATTCTAAATACTGTGGGAAGTAGAAAACAGGCAAGCTAGACTTTGGATCAGACCCACTCTCCAGAAACAAAGGCCTATAGTTTAGCAGTTTCAGGTTTGATGTTCATACAAAGCTTGGGATATCCTACTTTTTGCTTCCTGGAAAACTATGTCATTTAAACATTTTCAGTTTGTGAAAACTTTCTTAAATCATTATTATAAAAATAGGGCCTCTATGCATTTTTATGGTGCCTCATACTTCTCAAAATACTTCAGTTTTTTTCTTAACTCATTTGGACCTGAAGTTATTTGTTTGACTCTCTAATTCATTCATTCAATAAATATTCATTGCATGTGCTAGGCACCACATATAATGACGTACACAGCACAGCCCCTGGCCTTCTAAGCTTAAAATCAGAAATTAATCATTGCCATAATATAGAAGATGAGACTCCTAATTTCACATATGAATAAAATAGTGGCATCATCAATAGTAATGACAATAGCTAACCCTCCATTAAGCACTCACTTAGTTTAGCTCTTGCATCAAATTTTGAATCCAAGCCGCCTGGCTTAACCACTACATATGTATAGTTAAAAATATATATCCATTTCAAATTCAGTGATGTTCAGAATTCTTCTTTTTTTAATGTCTCTGCTTTAAATATTACTGTTTTCTGTAAGTTTCATCGAGTTTTTTGTGTTGTAGATACCCCACAGACAAGTGTTACTCATGTAACCCAACTGGAGAGAGATACCATTCTTGTATGCTTGGACTGTAAGTTTTTATTTATGAATATCTTATCTTAATGAGTTTTTTTTATCTTAGTTTCTGAGTGACTTTTTTGCTTTCTAGGTTGTATAAAAATAGTAAATCTCCAAGGAAGATTAAAATCTAGCAGAAAATTATCATCAGAACTCACCTTTGATTTCCAGATTGAATCAATAGGTAAGCCAGAGTTTTGTGTTTCTTGTTTGATTGCATTATGAACTGCTTAAAATAATTTGTCTAATAATTATTTGAAATTATAAAAATATATTACTAAGGGCTCATTCTTTTAAATTGTAGGATGTAATGAGTATGAGGTGAATATCAGTCTTTGCTTTTACACATTCTCTAAAATAGTTTAACAACTGTGACATAATCTGTAAATAATGTTATTTTCCCTACAGATTTGGCATTTTCAAAATAAATAATTAAATATCATTATTCATAACCTAGTTACGAATTTCCATTTTCTCCAGACTCCTGAAGAGTTCCCCTATAAGTACTTTAAAATTTAGTACTCAGTATAGTCTATTGTATTTTTGCTGTTGTAGCTCCTAATCAGAGATCCATAAGTATATGGAATTTCCTTCTTGCCGTTTTTACATTTTGCTTGATGAGTTTTTCTGAAAACGGATTTCTTACACAATCAGTATTCTAAAATGATTACATTCAGGAAAAATAAGGTGAAATGATCATACACAGTTTTTCTGGTGTCCTTTATCAGTAAAGATACTTGCATGTATATGCATTGGCGGACGGTAGGGCCAAGGGCAGATAGTTCATTTGTCTTATTCTTGGTCCTATTTTTATTCTTTCTCCCAGTTAGAATGCCTCTCTCCCAACAAGCAAACACTGATGATAATAAGAAGTCAGTTTTGAGGGACATCTGCTCAAGATGTTAAAATGGGTTCCATACTTAAAAACACATAGCCAGCTCAATAAAGAAGACAAAGAACAGAAACTCAAACTAGTATGCACTCCTGAGTGGTAAAGAAGACTAGCAGTGTCCCACAGGAGATGGGGAACCAGAGCCAGGCTTGTGGTTTGAGGTGCCTACTAATCAAGACTCTCCCCACATAAGGCCTCGTGGTTTTATAGGGGATTTTTATCCACTGTTAAAAGAAGGAATAGTTCCTGTCCTATACAGACTGCTTCAAATTGTAGACAAAGAAGGAATGCAGAATAAATCAGTGTTTAACACTATTGATACTAAAATCAGTTAAATTATACAGAAAACAAAATTACCCAATCTCATGAAAATAGATTTTGGAAAATCTTTATAAAATACTAGCAAATAGAATTCCATATCATCAAATAGTAGACTTTACCTCAGAAGAGCAAAGATGGTTCAACATCAGAAAATTTATTTATGTAATATAGCACATTAAAGATTAAAAGCGAAAAGCTATGTAACTCTTCAGTAGATGCACAAAAAGCATTCAGTAAAATCTGTCATTCATGGTTTTTTTTTAAAAAAACAACTTTTTAGAAATTAGGAGTAGAAGGACATGTCCTTCATCTAGCAAAGCCTATTAAATGTATTGTGTTTAATGGTTAAACTAATTCCCACTAAGTTGGAGAATGAGATAAGGATGTTTGCTATCATCACATTTCAACATAGTCTCATTGGACTATGAAAAGGGAACTATGAGGATTAGAAAGAAATAAGTAAGAAGTCCCTTTTTTGCTGATGGTATGAATATCTACTAGAATATACAACTCTAACCTGTTAGAACCAATAAGAAAATTCAGAGTTGCTAGATATGAGAAACACAGATGGATAGCTTTCTGATATGCCAGTAAGACATGTAATCAAACATATTTAAGACCATCATCTAGGAAATTCCAAATTATTGTTGAAAAGCATAAAAGAAGATTTAAACAAATGAACTGCACCGCGTCCGTGGATAGAAACACTGAATATGGGAAAGATGTCAGTTCTTCACAAATTAATCCACACATTCAGTGCATTTGCAATAAAAATCCCAGTAAGGTATTTTCTGCCACTTGATAAGCTGATCTTAAAATTCATATGGAAAAGCTAAAGGCCAAGAACAGTAAAATAAATGTTGACGAATACTTGCCCTACTTGATATTGAAACTTACCATAAATCCATAGTGATTAAGACAGTGTGGGAACACAGGGAGAAATAGAAGAGTGGAACAGAAGAGAAGGCTCAGAAATAGACCTACATGTAATTGGAAATTCACATCATATGTCAGTGGGGAAGTGATGTCCTGTTCAACAAATGATGCTAGTACAATTGGTTATCTGCAGGAAACAAAATCAGATTTTTTCCTCACTGAAGACACACAAAAATATATATTAAATATGAAAATACAAAAAGCAAAACTAGAATTTTTAGAAGGCACATATGCCTGTATCCCAGTAATTCTATTGCTAGGTGTCTACCCCAGAGAAAATTTTGTACATGTATTTAAGAAGAGGTACAAGAATGTTTATTGCAGCATTTTTTTAACAAAAAAATTAGAAACATCATTTGGTTCATCATACCAAATGTATGAAAGTTGGAAACATCCAATATAAAGTTTACACTGATAATGTGAACGTACTGTGTTGTAATAGTAAAAACATACATAAGAACAACAAATACCAAGTACGTAACAGCGGTTATCTCAGGGAGGAAGGAAAGGTTAGAAATACAACTAGAGTAGGAGTTTATAGGGATGCTGGCTGTATTCATTTTTATTTAAAACAAAAAGCAAATATGGCAAAATGTTAGGATTTGAGAGTTAAATGGTGGATACATGTGTTTTTAGGCTATTCTCGTATTTTTCTGTATGTTTGAAATATTTTATCAAAACAAAAATTTCTATAGCAAAAAATATTTTCAGTGAATTTTCTTTTTCTTACCAGAAAGGTGAGTCAGGTCTGTATAGTATTTATGCTGTATAGTATATACTGTGTAGTTCTAGGCAGTATGGTAAAGATGCCATTGTAAATATGGAATGACTAACACTAGTTATTAATTGAAATATTGTTATGCAAGGTAGAAAGAGGGATGAAATAATGCTTATCAGTTGAACTCTTGTACTATTAACAGTAACTGAGCTGTTCTTGCCTGCTAGTTTGCCTACAGGACAGTGTGCTAGCTTTCTGGAAACATGGAATGCAAGGTAGAAGTTTTAGATCTAATGAGGTAAGTAATCTTTTAAAAATTTATGTCCATTAAATGGTCATGAAGCATTATCAAATTCTACATCACACAATATTCTTTAACTTTGGAAAATTCCTGATTGATGCAAGGAATACTTGATTTGCTAATTTTATTGATATTTTCTGTATTCAATCTAGTGATAAAATTAATGGTACATACTTTATAGCAACCTCTCTCTGTCCATTCAGTCAGACAGTTTCAGTGCATATTTTATGTGCTTCCAGATAATCACCCTTATATTCAGAACAAGAACTTCCTAAATACTGCTAAAAGTGAGCCAACTCTGATTTTCTTTCAACTTTTCCCAGGCCGTCACCTGGAACAAGAGTGCTGATGCAGGCTCTCTCTGTCTTGAAGCACCTTTTCTACTTTGTATTTCAGAAATAATGACCAATGTAGACGATAAGTAAAGGGTTCCACATTTCTCTTGCAGCCACCTTGCCTATTTCTGGTATCCTTATCTCCTTAGTCCTTCCTGCCTTAATTTAACTCCAGGAATAATTGAACTCCAAGTCATATGACGTATTTAAATCAGTTCATCATTTATGCCAGAAAGTGCTGGGGTTATAAGCATGAACGAGACTTGGTACTTGCCCCCTAGAATATTACAGGCAAGTAAAATCATCCTAAGTTCTTTCAATAACCCCAAGCCAGTCTCCGTAGTAACTTTTACTTGAGCATTGGAGGGAAGGGAAAACATTAGGTGCCTCAAGCAAGAAAATAGCTCATTTGTGTTTTAAACTGTCGTTCGTTAAGATCAGAGCATTTCTTCTAACCAGTAAACAGCATAGCAGAATGATCATGAGCGTGGGTTCCTGAGGAGACACCCGGGTTCAGTCTCAACTCTGCTGTTCAGTAACTGTGTGACCTTGACATATCACTTAACTTCTCTTTGCCTGTATTTTTTCATCTGTGAATTGAGGATAACAGCATAGTACTTATTTCATTGGGTTGCTAAGATTAAACAAGAGGAAGTACGTGATGTGCTTGGCACAATGCCTGGCCTATAGTAAGTATTCAAGAAAGGTGGCTGCCAGTGTGTTTCTTTTTTTTTAAGATTTTTTTTTTGTTTTAACGTGGACCACTTTTACAGTCTTTATTGAATTTGTTACAATATTCCTTCCGTTTTATGTTTCAGTTTTTTGGCCACAAGGCATGTGAGATCTTAGCTCCCCAACCAGAGATCAAACCCGTACCCCCTGCATTGGAAGGCGAAGTCTTTAACCACTGGGCCACCAGGGAAGTCCCCTGCCAGTATGTTTCTAAGAGTAATTCCCTCAAGAGGGCTCACCTCTCAGGAAGATTTTTTTTTTAAATCACCTGAGGGAATGGAGCCTGGAGATAAGAATAGTCAACAGCTAATAAACACCAGGCAGAGAAAGAAAGGCATCATAGGATACAAGAGAATGGTTTAAAAAAGATAGTTTGCCCAAACAATCACCTGAGGGGCTTTTTCACACTACATAAGCAGCCCTTACTAAATACAACCTCTCCAAAAATGCTATGTCCTTCAAGTAGGCAAATCCCAAAATATTGAACACTTTGAAGATCATGATGATGAACCATTACTACTGAAGTGAGCGTGTTGTATCCTTCAGGTGTGCTAAGTTACAAAAGAAATCAAGAATCAGTGACTGCTGTTTCCAGAATAATTTCAGTTTCAAAATCAAATTGTTTTTTCAGCCTACCGAATTTTGGGGAGAAGCTACTGCCATTAAAATTGGGAATGTTTTGCTTTCAGTAAGCAATAAACAATGGGTTTCTCTTTCTCCTGTAGACTTAGTCTTAACTCCCCCAACTGGTAATTGGTCACACTGAGGACTTCTTTAAGGACATATGCCATTAGAAAATATTATTTCAGGAGACTTGGAAAGAAATGGGAAAGAGAATTGTTATCAGCTGAGCATTTCCTTAGCTAGGCATTATACCCATTAATACTTACAAGAATACTGCAAGATACCACTGCAAAGTAGACATTGTCTATCCCATTTTGCAGAAGGTAAAACCGTTTCCAACAAATTACATACCTCGCGCGATTGTCACAGCTACTAAGTGGGAGAACTGGGATTTAAACTGGAGTCATGCGTTTGTCCCATCATACCACACTGTAGGCTTTTAAGTGAAATGACCAGACCTAAGTGGCTTACTGCTGCAAGAGTCTTGCTATTAACATTAAGGTAACTGACAGGAGGTTTCTGATAAATAAAACGGACTAGGTGCTTTGCTTTTAACTTTTTCCGTTGAAGTCTATATGCCAGCAAGTGGTTTACTACTCTCATGTTTTATGATTGATTCAAAATTAGCCACATTTTTCCTAGACTAACAAATGGATGCACTTATGTGCTGATTTAACAAGTTAACGGTCATACAAGGATCTATTTCCATCTTAGGAATTATGCTTCTTTTCTATAGAGTTATAAATAAAATGCCCATATAAAATTTTGTGCCTTTCATTTCAGAAATTAAATTGATATTTTAATTGAACAGGTAACACAAGAAATTTCAGATAGCACGAGAATTTTCAGACTGCTTGGATCTGACAGGTATGAAAAGGAGTTGTATTAAATACATAGTTCTAAACATGCTTTATAAATCCAACATGAAACTGGTTTCTTTTTCAAGAGAATTGAAATTTCTACAGTAATATATTCAACATTATATTTTTCATAATATAAGAATTCGCAGGTCAGAAAGTTATGAAACCTTTGAGAATGTGCCTGGTCTTCCAGGTACCAAGAATATATAGATCTGTCAGTACTACTTTTGCATTAAACGTAATATCTAAAGTATGATTTACAGGACAAGAAAGAGGAGATACCATATGCTAGCAAACAGAAAAGTTTTCAGTTTTAGTACCAATAGGATTTGGAGTTCTATTCTGATTTACTTTCTGATTCTTGAACTACAGATTGTTTTTAGAATTCATGAAAAGAATTAAGTTCCCCCAACTTATTCCTAGTACAGATTTTACCCCTCTGACTCTTAGGACAGCACTGGCTTAGAGGTGGGAGGTGGTGGGCAACAAAGGTGTACTTCCCAGAGCTGGAGCTGACTCTTCAATCGTAGTGATTTGCACATGGTTTCTGCCCACATATCAGATAAGGAGCATTTATTAGAGGCATACAATGAAGAAGCAGTGGAAGAATTTTCTGCTAACATTAGTTTTCAAGAATAACTTTGTTTTGTTATATGTTTTTTGTTTGTTTGTTTGTTATTTTAGGGTCGTGGTTTTGGAAAGTAGGCCAACCGACAACCCCACAGCAAATAGCAATTTATACATCCTCGCGGGTCATGAAAACAGTTACTGAGAAATGCTGTGCTTTGACAGTTAACTCTAGAGAGAAAGAACACTACCACTGCAACATTAACGGATGCTTGAACCTGTACAAAAGCTGCAGTTACCTGGCTTCAGTTACTTGTAATTTATTGTGGCATGAGACAAGATGGGGAAATTTTTTGTTTTAAGTGGTATGGATATATTTAGCATATTGAACCACACAAGTGCTTAATTCACTGTTATGTAATCTTTGTACATATAGGCAGTATTTTTCTGTGAAACTTCATATTGCTGAAGACATACACTAAGAATTTATGTAGATAATGTATTTTATGAGATGTACAAGTTAAGTGTCTTATCTGTACAGATGTAAATGTTGATGAAAATGCAGTTGGGATTAATATTTTAAGAACCCTTTAGTATATTCTTGGGTGCGGCTATATTACAAAATGGGATGCTGGCAATGAAACCGTACATTTAACACTATTGTATTTTTATTATATGTAATTTAGTAATATGAAGATAAATCTTGTAACTTTTAAAATTGTAATGGAGGCTGTAATCATTTTATAATCTTGTTTTTAATTTTAATGCAAGTACACTGGTGTGTTTATATTTGCACAAAGTATTGATATGTGATGCATTAAGTCACAAAAGTAAGCTGTGACCTTGTCAATATGCATTCGGCTCCCCAGCATCTTTCTAAAATGTATTTGGATTGTTTTCTATGTGAAACAAACCAATTAACCCCCTGTTGTAGTAACTGGTCCTTTTATGTTTCAGCAGAATCCTGTAAGATTGCTTGTCTGTGCTTAAAAACAATACCTTCGAAAAAATTTTTGAATCACAGAATAGCGGTACCGTGACGTACGTAGCACTGCAGTTGTCTGAATTACAGTATGCACAAAGTATAAGTTAGCATTATCAAAGAGTCCACGCTAAACATTTCTTATAATCACTTTGAAGAACTATAACATTCCAAAGAGCGAAGTGGTTCAAATTTCTAGTGGGATTTTTACTTTTGTTGGCCTTATTTTATGATCATTTTCATGTTTCTTTTGATTTAGAGTATTAACACTTGGCCAAAATAATTTAGTTACTACCTCATATAAACAATATAATGGTTACTACACATCACAGGAACTTAGTTTTGGTTAAAGTCAATTTTGATTGCTTTTTTCCAGTAGAATATGTATATACCAAGTTTTAGAAAGATGCACACTTTGGCTCTTTTTTGGTATATGTTCTTTATATTTTAATGTGAATATATACACAAAGAACAAACTAAATTGTGATTTATGTTCTTCATTTATTTTAATTGACAGTGCTTTTAAATATGTTCCTGATTGTACATAGTGTAAAATAAACATGTTTTTTAACATGCTGTTGTATAGTAGCTTGTCATCTGGCTTAATCTGTATATAGTAAGACTAAGACATATTAAGGAGAAAAAGTTTTTTTAATTATTCTAAAATCCTTAAGTAACCATTCTGATCCTTCAGATCTTGATTTTTTATTTGATCTGTCTCCTCAATTTCATAAAGGGGTAATATTCCCACATTTGTGAAAAGGGCATCTTTTGTAGAATCTTCAGTTTCCCGATCAGGAAAATTAGTGAAACATTCATAATCTTTTGGTTAGAGCAGGGGTCGGCAAACTGCATTCCTCAGCCCAATCCTGCTTAATGCCTATTTTTATAAATGAATTTTATTGGAACAAATTCGTTTGCATGTTGTCTATAGCTGCTTTTGCAAAAAATACAGTTTTCCAAAAAAAACTATATTACCCACAGAGCCTAAAATATTTACCATCTGACCCTTTATAGAAAGAATTTGCTGACTCCTGGGTTAGAGAAAGGAAGGGAGAATGCAGTTCTGGAGGCAAGGAGGGGAAGATTATATGTGGGAAGAACTGGGTGGGGGATCACGAGGTGACATTTCTACTCTTGTTAATGCTCCTGCCTGTTGTTATGACCTTGGATAATTAACTCCAGAACAGTTTCCTTATCTAAAAGTGTGACTTCTAAATCATACAGTTGTTAATAATCATAGCAGTTGTGTACATTTATCACTCTGCCTAAATGCATTCTGACTAATCTTAGCATTAATAACTGAATAATGACTGTTTTAAAAACACATCTTTATCAGTATAACATTATCAGTTTTTTGAAAAACAGACTCATGGAAAAGATTTTCAAGAAATCAATATTCTGTCCTTGGCATTTATTGACAAGGTTGTTGATCCTTTTTCTGGGCCACTGTTTTTTCTAGTTTCCAAGTCCTATAAATTATATAAAGGGTCACATCTCAAAAAAATTTAACTTTCATGTTTAACTGGCAAACATTTCAAAATATTTCCAGAAGATAACATATACAACTGGTTGTGTGTTATGTATACAGACCCCTGGAATCAGTCTTTGAGAGAGAGGCCCAGTAACCCAGGTTTCTATAAAGTTGTACAAATGATTTTAATGTGCAGCTCTTCATGAGAACCACTGGCCTGACATTGAATTTAAATCAGTGTTTCTGAGTGTGGTCCAAGTATCATTTGCCTCAGAATAATCTTTGATGACACTTAAGAATGCAATAAGAATGCACCCACTAACTTCTGATTGAGGATCTTTATTCACTGAAAAGGAAGAGAGCCACTGACTGAAATGTTGGAAAAGATCTGTTTCATCTTCATTGAAGTTTAAAGCTGTCTGTCTTGTTAGCTAGTTTCTTAGACATTGGTGTTGAGAAGAATGAGATCAATTGTTTCTGGGCCTTATTGGCAACATTCATCTTGCTAGTATGTCCCCAGTTTCAGTAGAGACCAGGAAATAAAGGATAGGTATCCCTTTTCACCATTACTAGAAGAAGGATAAAAGTGTGCTATACAAAATATAATAATAAGTGCCCAATGCATGTGTTTGTGCTGTTCCACATGCTTTACATAGATTCTCCCACCGAAGTCCCCGAACAGCCCAATGAGGTAGGTAGGTATTGTTAACACCATTTTACAGATGAAGAAACTAAGGCACAGGGCTTCCCTGGTGGCACAGTGGTTGAGAATCTGCCTGCCAATGCAGGGGACACGGGTTCGAGCCCTGGTCTGGGAAGATCCCACATGCCGCGGAGCGACTAGGCCCATGAGCCACAACTACTGAACAACTACTGAGCCTGCGCATCTGGAGCCTGTGCTCCACAACAAGAGAGGCCGCGATAGTGAGAGGCCCGTGCACCGCAATGAAGAGTGGCCCCCACTTGCCGCAACTAGAGAAAGCCCTCGCACAGAAACGAAGACCCAACACAGCCATAAATAAATAAATAAATAAATAAATAAATAAATAACCCAACACAGTCATAAATATATATATATATATATATATATATATATATATATATATATATATATATATATATATATATAAATTAAAAGAAACTAAGGCACAGAAAGATTAAAAAACTTGCCCAAGAATATAGCCGGGAAGTAGTAGAGCTAGGACTTGAACCTAGGCACTCAGTTCAAAGTGTATACTCTTAATTACTGTGCTAAACTATGTACTACACAGAATATATGCAGTATATTCACTACCCTCTAAAATATACTCTAGCATTTCTCCCCTGAAATTACTTATTTTCTCCAGGAGTTGGATTTCAAATTCTGATTTTCACTGTCTCTTTGCAGCAAGACAAATTAACTCTCTGTCTTAATTTTTCACTTTATCAAAAAGGATTTTCCTTATTCAAAGTGCTTTGTATAAGAATAAAAGGATTTGCATATAATTAATTTTACAATTAAAGCTTATGAAATACGTCTAGTCAAAACTCATTACAAAGACTTTCTTTTCGTTTGCTCTTAGGAGATAATTATTTAACTAACATACATTGATCATTTACAGTGGTTCCAAGCTCTTTACTGGCACTGGGGAAAAGATGGAAAATCATCATTCCCAGTATTCCAGGAGCACACTTGGATGAATAAAGATAGATTTAAAGAACAATGCAAAAGGCTGTGCCTAATTCTGGTTTGGGAAAAGGAAAGCCTTTGTGCAGAACGTTGTATATAAGCCAAGTTGTTGAGAGATGAAGAGGAGTGTATCAAGTGCAGAAAAAAATCAGGGTAGGGAGCTGTAGGCTAGACTAAGGCATATGCAAAAATGCTGCTTGTTCAAGGAATAGTGACGTTCAGTGCAGCTGAGCTTAGAGTGTGTGGAGCAGAGTAACAAGGCATGAAGCTAGAAAATAGGGATGGGCCTGATTGTGAAGAGCTTTCTAATGAGAAGAGTAGCTCTAATAGTCAACAGTTACGGAAACTGCAGAGATCAAATACCATGAAGATGAAAATAGCTGTTGGCAAACAAAATAAATAAATAAGGGGGAGGGACTTCCCTGGCGGTCCAGTGATTAAGACTGCGCTTCCAATGCAGGGGATGCAGGTTCAATCCCTGGTGGAGGAACTAGGATCCCACATGCTTCATGGTGCCGTCAAAAAAAAAAAGAAAGAAAGAAAAATAGCCATTGGATTTGTACCTAAGGTTATGTGATCTCTTGTATCCTTACTGAGAAAGTTACCTAAATAGCATGATGAGGGCAAAAATGATAGAGAAATACGTTGATGTTAAGTTTACCTGGGAGTATGTTTGGTCTTGAAGGAGGCAAAGATTTCTGTTTTTGTTTTTATCTCTGTTTCTTTGTTTCTAAAGATGGGCAGAGATTAGAACATATTTCTAAGCAAATGAAGGAAATGGAGAATTGAAGATAGATGACAAAAAGGGAGAAGTGTTACCTCTGAGGGAAGAAGGGAAGTATCGACATCCTAAATCTGGGCATGATGGAGAGCATTTTACTGATGCTAAACAAAGTGTGTATGTGCTCATTAACAACAGATAGTGTTTCCAAGTTCCTCTTGGAAACAAGAAGGGTAGACTTTGGCAAAAATTATCTATTCCATTGTTAATACCTATACCTCCATATAGCATTCATCACATTACTTGTTTGCTTGACTTGATTCCCCACTGGGTGGCAAGCATGTCTCTCACTCTGAATCAGCCCCACATTAACTAGTACGATGCTTGCTGAATTATGAAAATGGCAGCAGTGGACCACAGGTAATACATAAAACTGCTCGTTAGCAAAAAGCCGACAGAAGTCTGCTGGAAAGCTATTTGGACACTAAGGTGGAACCGAAGAGTAATGATTAATAATAGAGGATCTGGCCACCCGAATGTCTCTGCCCAGGCAGGGAAACGAACTTCTGTAACTTCAACGTTTACATTTGCTTAATTTTAGTGCTCCCGAGGCCTTGGATAGGAACAGGACTTGGTATAATCACAGTGTTGCGGAAAAGTGGTTAAAACGTTTCCCGAGTGCCTCCTTCAGGGCACCTTAAAAGGGTTCTCGGAGGAGAAACTGCTGCTGCGTTCACACTCTGCTGTTAAGGGCTGGCCCAAACGTGACCCGCCGAGATGCTGAACCGGGGCCGCGTGCTTCCCCTGCGGCGGCCGCCGCGGGAACCGGCTCCGGAAGCCGCCCTGCCCCGCGCGGCCTGAGCGTCCGGTTGCCAGGGAGACGCCGCGGCGGTGGCGCACGGGAGTCGCTGCGCCGGCAGCGCTGCCTGCGCACTGCGCCCTGCGCTGGAGTCGGGCTGAAGGGGCTGCTCGAGACTGTGTCGCCGTCGCCCTGTCCGCGCCGTAAGTGCGACGGCTGGCGGGCGGGGTCCGGCTGTGAGGAGGGTCGGCGCCGGGGGTGATGGAGAGAGAAGTGGAGTCTGGAGGGAGGCTCCCAGAGAAGGGAAAGTTCCCTGAGAGAAGGGGAGGCGGGCAGCCTTGCCGTTCGGCGGCCTCTGGAGGGACAGGCAGGGGTGGGGGGAGGGGCTAGAGGTGACAGTGACTCCCGCTGGCCGCACGACCCACCCGATACGGGCCCCTGGGGAGCGGAGCGGCTGCGCTGGAGACCCCTGTGTAGCCGAGAAGCTGCACTGTCATTAAATGTAGGGTCAAGACTAGTTTAGAGGCCTGGAAATCAAGTGGCTTATGCCAGACGTCCAGCTGTTATGTGTTCACATGAAATGTGAGGCTTTTAAACAAAATTAGTTTCTTGGATTATGTAAATTATATGGGCTTTGGTTTTCTGGGGATGCTTTTAGTTAATCCGATTGTACTATCACTAGGACAAGTTTATAAACACGTGTGTGTACTTTTGAAGTTCTGCGATTCAGTATTATATTTATAAAACAGATGCAGAATGGTTTTATAGCCCATCTTCCTGGTCAATTTTATTAAATATAATTGCATGTTTGGTTGCGCTGGAAACAATAATAACAACATAGCAGACTGACTTTTAGCCTGTAGAATCTGTAACTGGTCTGGCCTGGTCTTGAAAAGGTCTCCTTACCCCCCCTCATTCCTAACGCCACTATTTACACAAGTTTCCTCTAAACTTGTAGATTAGGAAATTAATCTGTTTTTTCACTCTATTTCCTCTCCCTTTCTTTTTTTTTTTTTTTTTTTTTAATTTTATAGCTACTTTATTTATTTATTTATTTATTTATTTTTGGCTGTGTTGGGTCTTCGGTTCGTGCGAGGGCTTTCTCTAGTTGCGGCAAGTGGGGGCCACTCTTCATCGCGGTGCGGGGACCGCTCTTCATCGCGGTGCGCGGGCCTTTCACTATTGCGGCCCCTCCCGTTGCGGGGCACAGGCTCCAGACGCGCAGGCTCAGTAATTGTGGCTCACAGGCCCAGCCGCTACGCGGCATGTGGGATCTTCCCAGACCAGGGCTCGAACCCGTGTCCCCTGCATTAGCAGGCAGATTCTCAACCACTGCGCCACCAGGGAAGCCCCTCCTCTCCCTTTCTTAATTTTGTTTTTCTTCTCTCAGTGTATTCTTAAAAGGCTGGCTAGAGCCCTCATGACCTGCTTTTGTGATACAATCGTGGAAAATAATCTGCCTTCAAGTGTTTTCTCGGTTTCTATGTGCATCCTTTTGCAAATCCTCAAGACTAAGGAAGTTAAATAGAAAACTTTCAAAGAATTTAATAATCCGCTCAATTATCTATTTTATCTATCTTCCTATATTCACCAATCGGCCCAAGTCTATACCTGCTTTTGCCTTTGTACACAGAAGTTCGTTAACTTAATACTCAAATATTTGGTAAATTCTGAAGTCAGGAGGCCCTGTAGCCGAGAGGTACATAGGTTCAGGCTGAAGGTGACTAATGATTAGGAAAAATATTTTCTTTTTTTTTTTCATTTTCATCTATTCCCTGCAAGTAGCTATCTCACTGTTTCATCGTGATTTCCTGACCAGGTACTATTTTAACAATCAAAATGTATTACTGCCTTTGCTTAAAGAAGAAAGATACATATTTAGTGGGAAGGTTAGAGAATAAAACTATGGTAGGATTACAACAGACAGGTTGAGCACCTACTATGTGCCAGACAGTGGGCAAACAAGGCACATCAGGTATAATAAATGTGTAAAAAAGGAGTGGGGGAACTTAACTCAGTATGTGTGGAGAGAAAGAGCTTGCCTTTGGGGATTGGGAAGGGCTAAGCAGAAAAGACACTTGAGTTGAACTGCAAAAGATGAAGAGGATTTCGAGGTCAAACCTTCCAAGCAGCGGTTGGTATACGTAGAGACTTAGAGACTTGAAAGTGTTTGGGGAAGAATCTGAGAAGCACTGAGGGAAAGGTCCTTTGGGACCAGGGTGGAAAGGACTGTAAATATCATACTACAGTTTGAACTTTATTCTGTGGCAGTAGAGGCCATAGCCATTTTTGAGGAAGGATGATATCTGATTATACTGATGACTGAGAAAGATGTTTTTGTTTTAATTGAAATATGCAGAAAAAAAAGTGATTCGAAACTTTAGTCCCACTATCTATAGGTTTTTGTTGTTGTTTTTTTTTATTTTATTTATTTATTTATTTATTTATTTATTTATGTCTGTGTTGGGTCTTCGTTTCTGTGCAAGGGCTTTCTCTAGTTGTGGCAAGTGGGGGCCACTCTTCATCGCGGTGCGTGGGCCTCTCACTATCGCGGCCTCTCTTGTTGCGGAGCACAGGCTCCAGACACGCAGGCTCAGCAATTGTGGCTCACGGGCCTAGCCGCTCCGTGACATGTGGGATCTTCCCAGACCAGGGCTCGAACCCGTGTTCCCTGCATTGGCAGGCAGATTCTCAACCACTGCGCCACCAGGGAAGCCCTATAGGTTTTTAAAATAGCTCTGTTTTGATATAATAATTTCAAAACTGCAAGCATAGTACAATTAACTCCCATAAATTTACATTCATTAATTGTTTACATTTTGCTCATTTCCTTTATATCTCTCTCTGGGTGTATAAATATATATATGCATATTAATTTTTCTGTACTGTTTGAGGGTAAGTTGCAGACATCATGTCCCTTTATCCTTAAATAGTTCAGTGTATATTTCCTAAGAACTAGGACACTTACATAACCACAGTAAAGATTACCAAAATCAGGAAATTTGATATCTGATCCACAGTCAATATTTAGGTTTCGCCAGTTATCCCAGTATGATTCTTTATAGTTCTTTTTTTCCCCATTCCAGGATCAAACCCCAGATCCACATTACATTGCATTTTCACATCTCTTCAGTACTGTTCAGTCTGGAACAGTACTTTGACCTTTGTCTTTTATTTGTTAAGAACACAGACAAATTATTTGTAGAGTGGTCCTCGATTTGGCTTTGTCTACTGTTTCCTCATAATTATATTCAGGTTTTGCATTTTTGGCAGAAATATCACAGAGGAGATCCTGTGTCCTTCTCAGTGGCTCATTTGACTCTTCTAGAAATTGCATGTAAATGGAATCACATAATATGTGTTTTGTGTGTGTGTGTGGCTTTTCTCAGATAGCATTATATATATTTTTTTTAATGTTTATCACATTATAGCATGTATCAGTACTTTGTTCCTTTCTATTTTATTTTAATTTTTATTAGAGTATAATTGGTTTACAATGTTGTGTTAGTTTCTTTGTTCCTTTCTATTGCTGAATAGTATTTCATTGCATGGATAGTCATTCATCAGTTGATGGACATTGGTTTGCTTTCAGTTTGGGGCTCTTATGAATAATGATACTATAAATATTTTGGGAATTCCCTAGTGGTTCAGTGTTTAGGACTCAGCACTTTCACTGTTGGGGCCCGGATTCAATCCCTGGTCGGAGAACTAAGATCCCGCAAGCCACCGGGCCAAAAAATATATGTATTGATATATATTTGCAAACATGTCTTTGTGCAGACATATTTTTTAATTTTTCCTAGATAGATACTGAACAGTAGAATTGCTGTTTACATTTAACTTTTAAGATATTGCCAAATTGTTTTGCAATGGGACTGGGCCATTTTACATTCCCACCATTAATGTAAGAGTTCCAATTTCTACATATCCTTATCAATACTTGATATTGTCAGTTTTGTGGATTTTAGCCATTCTAGTGGGTATGTAGTGGTTTCTTATTGTGGCTTTACTTATTTATTTATTTATTGGCCACGCCACATGGCCTGTGGGAGTTTAGTTCCCCAACCAGGGATCAAACCTGCACCCCATGCAGTGGAAGCGCAGAGTCTTAACCACTGGACCGCCAGGGAAGTCCCATTATTGTAGTTTTAATTTATATTTTCCTTGGCTAATAGCATCCTTTCATGTGCTTATTAGACATTGTGCATCTTCTTTGCTGAAATGTTTATTCAAATCTTTTGTCCATTTTTAAATTGGATTGTTTGACTTCCTACTGAGTTGTATGAGTGCTTTATGTATTCTGGATACGAATCTTTTATCAGATATATGATTTGCTAATATATTTTATTCCATCTGTGACTTGTCTTCATTCTCTTAATGGAACATTTTTTTTTTTGAAAAGCAAAAGATTTTAATTTTGATGAATTCTGCTTTATCAATTTTTTCCTTTATGGATCATGCTTTTGTTGTCAATCTTAGATATCTTTGCTTAATGAGATTACAAAGATATTTTCCCATGTTTTTTCCTAGAAGTTGTGTAGTTTTAGCTCTTACATTTTGGTCTGTGATCCATTTTGAGTTAATTTTGGTATATTGTGTGAAGTAGCTATCTAAGATTTTTGGTTTTTATTTTTGTTTATTTGATTATCCCAATTGTCCTAACACTGTTTGATGAAAAAAAGTATTCTTTCCTCGTTGAACTGCCTTGGCATCTTTGTCAAAATCAATTGATCATTGATCAAAGGGTTTATTTCTTGACTCTCTGTTTTGTTCCATTGATGTGTATGTCTATCCTTAAGCCAATACCATACTCTCTTGATTTACCATAACTTTATAATAAATTCATTTCGGTGGCTTGTCTTGTTGCGGAGCATGTGCTCTAGGCGCGCAGGCTTCAGTAGCTGTGGCACGCAGGCTCAGTAGTTGTGGCACACGGGCTTAGTTTCTCTGCGGCATGTGGGATCTTCCTGGACCAGGGGTCGAACCCATGTCCCCTGCACTGGCAGGTGGATTCTTAACCACTGCACTACCAAGGAAGTCCCTATAATAAAATTTGAAGTCAGGTAATGTAAGTCTTCCAAGTTTGTTCTTATCCCAAGTTGTTTTGGCTCTTCTGGGTCCCATGTATTTTCATATAAATCTTAGATTCATCTTGTCGATTTCTACCCAAAAAGAAGCCTATTTTTTATATAGGGATTGAATTTAATCTATAGATGAATTTATGGAGAACTGACACCTTATCGAGTTTTCCAATCCATGACCATGGCATTTCTCTCCTTTTATTTAGATCTAATGCAATTACTCTCAGCGAGGTTTTAATTTTCAGTGGACAGGTCTTGTACTTCACTTGTTAAATTTATCTGTAAATATTTTATTCTTTTGATGTTATTGTGAGTGGAATTGTTTTTTTAATTTTATTTTCAAATTGTTTGTTGCCAGTATAAAAATGTAATTTTTTATTGTATACTGATATTATATCCTACTACATTGCAAATTGGTTCATTAGTTATAGTAGCTTTTGGTAGATTCAGTAGGATTTTTTATATACAGTAGCATGCCATTTCCAAATAATGGCAGTTTTTCTTTCCATTTCCAATCTATATACTTTTAATTTCTTTTACTTGACTTACTGCACTGGTGAGAACTTTCCAAACAATGTTAAATAGAAGTGGTGAAAGCAGACATCTTCTTCCTCAATCTTAGGGGGAAAACGTTTAGTTTTTCACCATTAAGCATGATGTTAACTGTAGGTTTTTCACAGATGCCCTGTAGGAAGTTCCCTTCTCTTACAGTTTGTTGAGATTTTTATTGTGAATGGTTGTTGGATTTTTGTCATATCTACTGAGATGATCATGTCCTTTGTCTTTTATTCTATTAATATGGTGTTTTACATTATTGATTTTCAGATATTAACCATTCTTGCATTCCTGAGATAAATCCCTCATAGTCATGGCATATATCCATGTTATATGTTTCTACTAATTATTTTGTTGAGGATTCTTGTGTCTATGAGAATAATGATCTGTAGTTTTCTTGTGATTTCTTTTTCTGACTTTGTATTGGTAATATTGGCCTTATAGAAGCAGTTGAGAAATGTTCCCTCTTCTATTTTTTAGAACAGTTTGTGAAGGATTGGTATTAATTCTTCTTTGAATGTTTGGTAGAATTTATCTATGAAGCCATCTGAGCCTGGGCTTTTCTTTGTGGGTAGATTTTTAATTACCAATTCAGTTTCTTTATTTTTTATGGGTGTAATCAGATTTTCTATTTTTCCTTGAGTTACTTTGGTATTTTGTATCTTTTTAGGCATTTGTTCAACCAAGTTGTGTAATGTGGTTGCATAAAGTTGTTCATAATATTCTCTGTTAATCTTTTTAACTTCTGTAGGGTCGTTCTGATTTTAGTAATTTTTCTTTCTTTTTTCTTAGTCCATCTAGATAAAGGTCCATTAATTTTGTTGATCTTTTTAAAGAACTAAATTTTTGTTTCATTGATTTTTTGCTATTGTTTTTCTGATGACGAGTCAGTCAGTAAGCATATTGCTGTTCCCTTATATGTGAATGATTCTCTCACTGTTTCTGAGATATTCTCTTTGTCTTTGGTTTTCAGCAGTTTGACTATGATATATCTAGGTACGGATCTCTTTGTGTTTATCCTATTTGGGGATTTATTAAGCTTTTGAATCTGTAATTAGTGTTTTCCATTAAATTTAAAAAGGTTTTGGCCATTATTTCTTCAAATATTTTTTTCTGCCGCTTTCTCTCCTCTCTTTCTGAGAATCTCATTACTATTGATTTTTTTTTAAATTTTATTTATTTTATTTTTGGCTGCATTGGGTCTTCATTGCTGTGTGCGGGCTTTCTCTAGTTGCAGCGAGTGGGGGCTACTCTTCATTGCGGTGCGCTGGCTTCTCATTGTGGTGGCTTCTCTTGTTGCGGAGCACAGGCTCTAGGCGTGCAGGCTTCAGTAGTTGTGACTCATGGGCTCTAGAGCCCAGGCTCAGTAGTTGTGGCGCACAGGCTTAGCTGCTCCACGGCATGTAGGATCTTCCCAGACCAGGGCTAGAGCCCATGTCCCCTGCATTGGCAGGCGGATTCTTAACCATTGTACCACCAGGGAAGTCCCTCATTACTATTGAGCTTTGTCCCACAGGTCTCTGAGGCTCTGCTCATCTTCAGTCTTTTATCTCTCTTTCATATTGGTCATTTTCTGTTAATCTATTTTCAGATTTACTGATTCTGTCTTCTGCCATCTCAAATCTGCTGTTGAATCCATCTATTGAATTTTTTCATTTCCATTGTATTTTTTGACTCTAAAATTTCCATTTGGTTCTTTTTTATACTTTTCATTCTTCTGTTGAGATTCCCTATTTATTGAGTCATTGTTGTCATATTTTCCTTTAATTATTTAAATTATAAATTGCATAAATTATTTGATCATATGTATAATAGCTACTTTTGAAGTCTTTGTCAGCAAAATCCAACACCTGGATCCCCTCAGAATTCATTTTTATTGACCTTTTCTCTGAGTATCGGTCACACTTTCCTTTTTCTTAGCATGTCTCATAATTTTTTTTAATTGAAAACTAGACATTTTGGATAAATATTATCCAGAAATTCTGGATTCTGATTTTTCTCCCCTGAGGATTTTTTTTTTTTAATGGGTTGATTTTTGTTTTTGCAAACTGCCTGTATTCCAGAATCTATCTCCTCCCAAGTGTATGGCTGCTAATGTTTCTGTTCAGTTTTTAATTTTTTTAGCCTGGCTTTCTAGAAGTCACCACTGTCTGCATAGCTTAGTGGTCACCAATAATTTTGGCAGTGGTGGTACTCAAACACCTCCAGCCATAAGTCTTTCATCTCTTCTAGTGGATCAGCCTGTGGGTTGGAGAGTGCATTCAGAATTCAGTCATCCTCAAACCTGCCCAGCTTTAACTTTTCTCAAAGCTTTCTCAGGTCTTCCCTATGTATGCCCATATTTTCCCAGTTAGCCAGACATGTGTGGAAAGTTAATCTAGCCCTTCTACGGTTCTTTCATTTTTAGGATCTTCCCATAAATTTCTGGCTATTCTACACCTCACCCCAACTAGAACCACATTTTCAGTCTTGAAAAACTGGTTTCTTTCCCATTTGTTTCATACTGAATTTTTAAGCATTTCACTGACATTGTTGTCACAGGTTTTCAGCATCTGAGCCATATCAAACACATCCCCTCAGGAGGGAGGCTGCTGGCTCATGGCCAGTCCACACTGGTAATACTACTACACTCACTGAGCCAAGGTACAGGGGCAGATGATGGATGGCAGCAGCCTCAGGCAAGAAGCCACTGACTCCCACTGTTCATAAGTGGGGTTGTAGCAGCTTATCATAAATAAATACTTCTCCATTTGCTTATTGCTTTTGCTCGATTCCCAGATCCTTAAAATTGTTGTTTTTATTTTTGTTTTTGTTTTTGTTTTTTGGAGGGTTTTGCTTGGTCTTATACGTGTGTTTTACGAAGATTTGCCAATCTCTTTACCCCACCATAGTCAAAGTCTGACCCCTTGTGCTTTTTTGTGGGGTTTTTTTTTTTTAAAGTAACTTTATTTCCTATACTGAAACCAGTCTAAATTCTCAATCCCTAATTGGGCAAATTTTTCTAGGAAATTATCCATTTCATCCAAGTTTTCAAATTCATTTGCATAGATGCCTGCAAAATAGTCTCATGATTTTTTTAAAGTTCTTCTGTTTTGATGGTTATTCCCTCTTGTCATTTCTTATTTTGCATATTGTTGTTGTTTCTCCTTTTTTCCTTCATTAAGTTAGTTAATGATTTGTCTGTTTAAAATTTTTCAAGGAAGCAGGATTTGGGTTTATTAATTAGATCTATTTTTTGTATTCTCTGCTTTATTAATTTCTGTTTCAATTTATTGTTTCCTTTCTTGTGCTTTATTTTGGTTTATTTTGTATAGTTCCTTTTCTATATTTTTAAATTTTGAACTTAATTTGTTAATTTTTAGTCTTTTATCTTTTATTCTATATGTTCGTTTTGATCTCTGGCTTTTCTTCTCCTTACTGCTTTATGTCAGGGTACCTCAGCCATGTCATTATTGACATTTTGGATCAGATAATTCTGTAACATGGGAGTCTGTTCTGTGCCTTGAGGAATGTTTAGCAGCATTCCTGGCCTCTGCATATTCATAACAATCAGAATGTCTCCAGATGCTGAAAAATACCCCTGGGGGCCAAAACCAATAGTTGAGAACCACTACTTTAAATGTGTCTCATTGATTTTTATATGTTGTATTTTCTTTATCAATTTTTAAAATTTTATTAGTTTAGTTTGTGTTTCCCTCTTTACCCAAGAGGTGTTTAATAGAAGGCTTTTTAGTTTCTAGGTAGAAGATCTTTTTTTATTTATGTTTTTAAATTTTGTTCCAATTTCTAGTTTGATATTTTATGATCAGAATGTTATTTCTACTTTTTGAAACTTCCTGATGCTTTCTTTGTGACCTAATATATAGTCAGTTTTTGTGGCTATTCCATGTGTGTTTGAGAAGAAGGTATATTCCAGATTATCAGAGTGTAGAATTCAATGTATATTTCTCCTAAAGATTTACTTTACTGGTTACATTGTTTAGGTCTTCTACATAGTTAAATATTTTTGTTCACTTGCCTTGTCTTTTACTGAGTGATGTGTTTAAGTCTCTCATTATTAATTTGTTTCTATACATTTCCTTGCATGTCCTACAGTTTCTGCTTTATAACAGTAATTGCTGTGTTATTGGGGGCTATTATATCTACATTGTGAATTTTTGCTCTTAGCATTAAAAACTGCCCCCTTTTGTCATATTTAATACTTTCTTAGCTTTAATTTTACTTTGTCTGACACCAGGATCACAAACTCCTTTCTTATTGTTTCCATTTGTCCTGTATACCTTTGCCTGTCTTTTTATTTTTCACCTTTCTGAATCACTTTATTTTAGGTGTGTCTCTTGCATACACCTTGCTTTGTGAGCCAAATTGAAAATCTTTCTCATTTAATAAATGACTGAAGCCCATTCATATTTATTGATACAACTTATTGTGGTCCCTATTCTGCTGTATTGTTTTATGTTATAATTATTATGTACGGAATGTTAAATTTCCTGTTTCTTTATGTGTTATGTTGGATTATTTTTTTAATTTCTTTTAGTATTTAGGAAAGTTTGTATTTTTGTTTAAGTAGTTACCTTTAGACTAATACTTTTTTTTTTTTTTGGCTGTGCCGTACGGCTTGCAGGATCTTAGTTCCCCGACCAGGGATTAGACCCAGGCCATAGCAGTGAAAGCGCTAAGTCCTAACCACCGGACCCCAGGGAATTCCCTAGACTAATACTTTTTAAAAAATGCTCTTAGTCCTTGTTTTCTTATTTAACCTTTTATTCTCTGGTTTGTCTTTTTTTTTAAATGGTATTTTTTTATTCCCACTTATTCAGTTATCAATGAACTTATTCTGTTTTCCTTCTTCTCCATTCTTTTAACATATTTTTAGTTGCATTACTTCCTACATTATCAAAACTTATAACATCTATAAGTTGTTTTCCTTATGTATTATTCTTCCACTTATGTACCTACCTTTGTTTTAGTCTTTAATTGAATACATTAAATGTTCACTATAAATCCTTTTGCTGAAGTTTTCCCAATCAACTCTTGGTTGGGTGAAAGTTATCCTCATAGATTTTTTAAGAAGGGCTCATGAATATAATATTCCTGGAATTCTTGCATGTTTTAAACTCCTTATCTATAACCTTGATACTTGAACGACAGGTTGGCTGAGTTAAAATCCTTGGTTTTCACTTTATTCCTTTGAATTTCTTCAAAATGCTGCTGCATTTTCACTTTGCATTGTATGTTGCTCTTGATAAGTTTGATGTCACTCTAATTCTCTTACACTGAAGTTATTTAGTCTTTATGTCTGGAGGCTATGAGAATATTTTCTTTATCTTAATAGTTTTATTCAAACATATCTCTGAGTTGGTTGTTCTGGGTCAATTTAGCCAACTACCTGATAGGCCTTTCAATGTGTACATTCAGATCTTATTTCCAGAAATTTTTCTTGGTTTATAGTTTCAAATATTGGTTCTGTTCCATTGTTTTGTTTTCTTTTTTAAGGAACTCTAGTTATACCTTTGTTGTGTTTTTTTTGCATGTCTTCCATTTCAACCACTTTCTCTCTAAACTCTCTTCCTTCTTTCCCCCTCATTTTTATTCTCTTAACTGCTATTCTGCCTTTCTTTAATTCCTCTTATTAAATTTTTATTTATTTTTTTTTCAGTTACCAGAAACCTGTACTTTAAATTTTTATTTCTATTCTCCTGTTGGCATCTTGTTATTTAGTCTCTATTACTGAGATTTTTTTCCTTTCTCTTGTATTTCTTTCCTGAGTTCAATCAACTATCATTTTATTTTTTCATCAACATTTGATCTTATTATTTGAGTTTCCAATTTATTTTTAAATTTAACTTTATTTTATGTATTTTGGCCACGCCGCACAGCATGTGGGATCTTAGTTCCCCAACCAGGGATCGAACCCACGCTCTGTGCGTTGGCAGCGCGGCATCTTAACCACTGGACCACCAGGGAAGTACCTGAGTTTCCCATTTAAAGTGGCTCTTCCTATCTCCAAATGATTGTTAGAGGATATTTAAATGAGATATTGTGTTAGTTTTCTTACACTTCATGGTTAGGTTTTTTTGGAATGATTTTTTTTGGCCATGCTGTGCAGCTTGCGGGATCTCAGTTCCCTGACCAGGGATTGCACCAGGGCTACAGCAGTGAAAGCTCTGCAATCCTAACCACTGGACTGCCAAGGAAATCCCTCAACCTATTTTTTTACTCCCTTATCAATCACTATTCCAGGGAACTCCCTGGAATGATTTTTGTCAGCAGAGATATTTAATTCTCATTTCTATTCTCTTCTAATAATAGCTTTGTATGGAGATTGCTTTCCTCTG
Source organism: Balaenoptera acutorostrata (assembly GCF_949987535.1). NCBI lineage: Eukaryota > Metazoa > Chordata > Mammalia > Artiodactyla > Balaenopteridae > Balaenoptera > Balaenoptera acutorostrata. Next base: position 62,274,447 of record NC_080075.1, read on the forward strand.
TTTTATTTCTTGGGCAGGTTTTGGCTTGCAGTAAATGACAGCCATCCTAGTTCAAGGGAAACTACTCTGTCACTGTACCCAAGTGCACTTTCTTTAATGGATAGTGCTTTTTTTTTTTCTTAGTGGTGAGAGGAAGATTTGCATTTCCTTCAGTTTGGGGATTCTCTTTTGTCTTGCAAGATTGTGAATTTATCCTCTTGTTTCTTTTTCCCTTCACTTCTCTAGTCTCCAACAGAGTCTGGATAAGCCTCTCCCTTATGCCTCACCCTTCCCACTTACTCTTCTCTTCCCCAGGAGTAGTGCACCCTGACTGATGCCTCCTGGATACCTTGTACTTTTTTTTTTTTAATTAATTAATTTATTTATTTATTTTTGGGTGTGTTGGGTCTTCGTTTCTGTGCGAGGGCTTTCTCTAGTTGTGGCAAGTGGGGGCCACTCTTCATCGCGGTGCGCGGGCCTCTCACTATCGCGGCCTCTCTTGTTGCGGAGCACAGGCTCCAGACACGCAGGCTCAGTAGTTGTGGCTCATGGGCCCATTTGCTCTGTGGCATGTGGGATCTTCCCAGACCAGGGCTGAAACCCGTGTCCCCTGCATTGGCAGGCAGATTCTCAACCACTGTGCCACCAGGGAAGCCCACCCTGTACTTTTAAGTCACGTCCCTATAGTGAATGCTCAGATCCACCAGGACACTCTCAGTACTTTTGCACTTGTAATGTATTTTTCTCTTCTGAGGAGTGATTCTAAGTCTATCATAGGCCCTTCTTTTTCTCTTCTCTCTTCTTTTTTTAAAAAATTTATTTTATTTTTATTTTTGGCTGCGTTGGGTCTTCATTGCTGTGCACGGGCTCTCTCCGGTTGCGCTGAGCGGGGGCTACTCTTTGTTGCGGTGCGCAGGCTTCTCATTGTGGTGGCTTCTCTTTTTGCAGAGCACGGGCTCTAGGCACGCGGGCTTCAGTAATCGTGGCATGTGGGCTCAGTAGTTACGGCTTGCGGGCTCTCAAGCGCAGGCGCAGTAGCTGTGGCACACAGGCTTAGTTGCTCTGTGGCATGTGGGATCTTCCCAGACCAGGGCTTGAACCCATGTCTCCTGCATTGGCAGGCGGATTCTTAACCACTGTGCCACCAGGGAAGTCCTCTTCTCTCTTCTTTATAGTTTTTCCAGATCCCATCCCACTCCTATCTTTGCTCTCTGCAAGGGCTTATAATGGCAGCTCAAGAGATATCTCTTCCAGAATTGGGGGTTTACTTTTCTATTTAAGTTTGTAGATTCCTCTGTCTTCTTGTAATGTTGAAGGCATTGGGTTTATGTGGTTTTATTGTTCTGGTTGACTTGTGTAGCTTTGTGAAAGGTACATGAAGAGAGATTCGATTTAAGCAGCTGTCGCTACCCTTGGCTGTCTCAAAGTTTTCACCGTATGTATCTTGACAGGCCGTTTAGGTGTAATGCGGAGCAGGTTTGTGAACTTTGGGTAAAGGCAGAGGATAAGAAAGAAGGCATTTGGTTTAGAATGTACTGATTTTGATGTGGTTCTGTCCATTCATGTAGAGATGTTCATCAAACAGTGAGGTATTTGGTCTGGACCTCTTTTAAGAGATCAGGAATTACCGCTCCTATAAACGCTGGTGGCGTCCTAGTAAACTGGAATTAAAGCCATAAGTTCCTTTGTGGAATTCCTGCCTTGTTCTAACTCCTGCCTGTGTATTTAGTTTCATCTTCCATGAACATATAAGGGCTTTAGAAAACAGATAATATTGAGATGTTACCAGATAAAGTACTGTTTTCTGGTGCTCTATTTTATTGTATTCAAGAGTATGGTTGATGTGACAGAGATCTAAATATTAGCCTGAGCAATCAGTCATTATTGAACCTGTTGAAAGAAAAGGAAAATCATAGATCAGTAGATCAGATCACCTACTTGAGGAAAGAAAATAACACGAAGACTAAAACTTCATAATTAAGTTTTTGGCATATTCAAAATTTCCCTCAGTAACCATAGTACCTATCAAGTAGGTTAAATTCATAAATCTACAAAGTTTATACCAATAACTTTCTAAGGCAAATGCCTAGTTTCTTCTGTCCTCTTCCCAGTCACCTATTACTAGGCTACAGAAAGACAAATGTATGCATGCTTATATCTAAATACCTTTAAGATAATAATACCTATTTTAAGCTACAGTGTAATTAATAGTTTTCAGAATATAATCTGTGATGGATTTTCCATGTGTTACTTGAGTGTGTATACTTAACTTTTCTTCCTTTTATAAGAGAAAATAGAATGTACAACAACAACAAAGAAATAGCATTTGTAAAATAGTGCAGTAAGTAGTCCTTTATCTTCCCAGTTGTCTGTTTTTATGGTTGCAAGCGAGAGTAGATGGTTTCTTTCTCCACTGAGATAATCTGTAGGTGGAAAACACTGAATAATAGTGAAGTAAAAAAAAAAAAAGTGTACTCATTTGAAACATGAGAATTTTTTAAAGTGGTCAGCTCTTTCACTTGACATTTCATTACTCCTAATACTTGGATAAAGTGGTCTTCAAATTGTGCATTCCTTTGAATTCACTGAAAGGCAGTATAGTGATTCAAATTGTGATCTCTGGAACCCGACTGCCTGGGTTCTCATTCCATGCTAGGTTCACTGTGCCTGTTTTCTCATCTGTATAATTGAATAAAAATAACACCTACTTCATAAAATATTTGTGCAGATTATTTGTAATTTGTGTAGAACAATGTTATTTAATTGCTACCTATTATTATTAGTATTAGATTATATCAACAAGATTCTGAGGTGGGATTTTTTGAGACTAGAATTTGTGTATTTTTACTTGCTCGATGGATATATTTAATTATGTTGGCCTTATTTGTTATTTAGCATGTAAACCAGTTACCACAAAACTTATGAATGCACAGTGCAAGACAGAAAACTCAAACCTAGTATTTCCATAGAAGTTACTATGGATATATATGAAAACATCCATGATGAATTAGAGAAAACTGCCCTAATTTTTGTGCTTTATTAGTATTTTCTTTAGGATCTAAGAATTTAAGGATCCGTTCCTTCATACATATAAAAGCTAAGGGCAATAAATGATGCTCCAAAAAGATTTTGTTTTTAATGGCTGCTTTGTTCAACAGCCCTCTTTCTTCTCTCCACCAGGTGGCAGTAGAGCACTTGGTACCATGTCCTGTTCGCTACTCTTCCTAGTCTCTGCAGTATTGACCTGGGTTAGAAGGGAAAAGATAAACACCGTACACCAGAGTATGCAGTGTTCCTTCAGCTGGGTTTTACAGCATCATATTTTAATCATTTTCTTGAAGATAATGGCAACAATAGATTGGATAAGGTTCCTGTACATAAATTCTTTTAGTTCAGCCGAAGTACACACAGACCCATTGTAAGAAACATATGTGGAATCTTTGCAGAAGCTGGAATGACTGCGTAGGACTGAACTAAATTAACGAAATAATGTCCAGATATATTTTTTTTCCCCACAAGGCTTCAGAAAATGGAGGCAACAGTCGTGCTTTTCCCTCCCCCTATGAATCTTTAGTAAAAGACAAAAGAGTCGCTTATGATCCAGCGTTTCCTCCTGGGGAGGCCGGGCCGGGGAGAGGGCGCTGGCGCCGAGCGGCGGGGGCAGCGGGCGGGCGCGGCGACCGGGGGCCGGGAGGGGATCCGGGCAGCGACCGAGGCGGCGGCAGCGCCCCGGGCCCGCCGCCCCCTCCCCTCGGGCGGGGGGAGACGCTGCACGGGGCCGGGGGGTCGGCCCTGCTGCGCTGAGCGGCGGCGGCGGTGGCCCCCCGCCCAGGCGGGCTGGGGCTGAGCCCGGGGCCGGGGCGGGGGGCTCCGGGGGGACCACGCCCGGAGGCCGGCCGGCCGCAGCATGGCTCACGGTCCCGGCGCGCTGATGCTCAAGTGCGTGGTGGTCGGCGACGGGGCGGTGGGCAAGACGTGCCTACTCATGAGCTCTGCCAACGACGCCTTCCCGGAGGAGAACGTGCTCACCGTCTTCGACCACTGCGCATTCGGCGACACCGTAGGGGGCAAGCAGTACCTCCTGGGACTCCATGACACAGCCGGACAGCAAGACTATGATGGGCTGAGGCCTTTATCTTACCCAATGACTGATGTCTTCCTTATAGGCTTGCTTCTCTGTGGTAAATCCAGCCTCACTTCAAAATGTGAAAGAGGAGTGGGTACCAGAACTTAAGGAATACGCACCAAATGTACCCTTTTTATTAATAGGAACTCAGACTGATCTCCGAGATGACCCCAAAACTATAGCAAGACTGAATGATAGGAAAGAAAAACCTATATGTGTGGAACAAGGACGGAAACTAGCGAAAGAGATAGGTGTGTGCTGCTCTGTGGAATGTTCAGCTTTAACCCAGAAGGGATTGAAGACTGTTTTTGATGAGGCTATCATAGCCATTTTAACTCCAAAGAAACACACAGTAAAAAAAAGAATAGGATCAAGATGTATAAACTGTTGTTCAATTACGTGAGAAACGTCTTCAGTGGTCAAGTGAACTGTCCATTTCTCTCAGAAAGCATATGAAATGCTAAAGCTATACCCAGACCTCTTATAAATAATGAAGCAGTTTAAAACTTGAAAGGAAAAAACAAACAAACAAACCCTGTCCTCAGAATTCTATAAAGTTGATTAAGAATGTTTCTTAAAGGTCCAAGAAGCAACAAACAGCATCTGAAGCCACAATCTATTATAAATACTTTATTTCAACTAGAAGGTACAATCTCTCAGGGGTTTCATAGTTTAAAAAGCTACAATCACATCATGTTGTAACTACATAAAAAACAGTGCTGTTAAGTGGAACTGCCTGGCTTAGACCATATACATGTCTGCACAGTCTTTATGGAATCTGCACAAAGAAATATCTTCTCCCTTTGCTCCAATTAATTGTTCTTGTATGTGAGTTTCATTCTATTCCAGTATATCCAGAGTGGTGAAGTAACAAGGCCAGCCATGTAGCCAAAGGTTGCTCCAAGCGTGCAGGAGATGGGCCATTCCTGAGGAGACAGTGTATGAGATCAAAAAGAACAAATGTTTCATTATTACTTGAGCACAAGTGTAACCTAAATATTTCTATATTAAAGCTTAATGTGCTTTCTTAAAGAATGCCAAAAATGTAATAAGGTCATATCTGCATTTATCATGAACACTAAAAATGTACACATTTTAGTTAACGTGCATTCAACTGTAACAAAGGTTTCTGGTGATTGCAGATTTAGTTTGATGCTCCCCAAACTGCATGAGATACATGCTGAAATTACAAACTAAAACTTTGGGTCAGACTTTGCCATTAAAAAAAAAAAAAAGACAAAAGAGTCATTCGATTATGAAGAGAAGCACAAGTATAGATGTCCAGATATTTTTAAGTGTATTTAAAATTAAGTAAACCTTTGGCGTCCTGGGCAAATTAGTTTTACATAGTAAACTGTGAGAGCGCTGTCCTTGGTAACATGGTTAAACTGAGTCATTTTATTTTCCAGGTGCAACACTGTACTGCAAGTCAATCAATACAGTAACTTAAGTCACTTCGACTCAAATGGAAAAGTATGAAAAATCAGCTAAGATTGGAGAGGGGTCTTATGGGGTTGTATTCAAATGCAGAAACAAAACCTCTGGACAAGTGGTAGCTATTAAAAAATTTGTGGAATCCGAAGATGATCCTGTGGTTAAGAAAATAGCTCTAAGAGAAATACGCATGTTGAAGGTAGGTTAACTTCCTCTGTACATCTGTAATATCACGGTACTGGGTGAAATGGGTATGCCAAAATTACAAAGAATTTTAAAGTGATTTTTTTTTCCCATTGGACTTCAATTTCTTTGTATCAGCAATATATAAATTGATCATCACTTTGGACTTTGGCCACTCTGATGTTTAAGTGATATTATGAGCACAGCTATAGACTGTTAAAATTGAAGTCCTGCTCTGGTTGGTAAATAGTCGCTGTCCTAAGTCCCCTCATCCTGGTGTTTACCCTCCCCTTCAGCCCTGGCCCTCACCACCACAACCCCAGCCCCGATGCCTGCCCAAGTCCTTCTCCCCATAAACCAGCAAGGAAAAGAGCATCCTGTGGCGCAGAGGGGCCCATAGGGCCGTGCCAGGGCCCCTGTGGGCATCCATATGGATTGGTCCTCGCCTGCGCGCCACTGGCTTCTAGACATATTGAATATCACCCCCAGCTACGTATACACATTTTACACAAAGGTTTTGTTTTTACTCTGATAGGATTTGATATGCAAGATTCACAAGTTCTCAATGTAAATTTTTTCCTATCCTAAAAATCGTACAATTTTAGAGTGATAAGAAATCTTAGAGGTGCTTCTCATTCAGCACGCTTATTTTATCAGGAAGGAAACTGAGGCAGAGGGCAGTGCTTCTCAAACATAAACGTGAATCAGAATCCCCTGGGGACCTTGTTGAAATGCAGATTCTGAGTCGAGGTCTAGGGTCGCCCTGAGATTCTGCGCTTCTGACAAACTCCCCGATGGCAGAGATGCTGCTCGTCTGTGGACCCCACTTTGCACAACAAAACTGTGATCTCCTCAAGAACACACAGCCACAGCCGACCTTTACTTTCTTTCTTTTTACGAATTTATTTTTTTATTTATTATTTATTTTTGGCTACATTGGGTCTTCGTTGCTGCATGCAGCTTTCTCTAGTTGTGGAGAGCGGGGGCTACTCCTTGTTGCGTTGCGCGGGCTTCTCATTGCAGTGGCTTCTCTTGTTGCAGAGCTCAGGCTCTAGCCGCACTGGCTTTGGTAGTTGTGGCACACGGGCTCAGTTGTTGTGGCTCGAGGGCTCTAGAGCACAGGCTCAGTAGTTGTGGCACACGGGCTTAGTTGCTCTACTGCATGTGGGATCTTCCCAGACCAGGGCTGGAACCCGTGTCCCCTGCATTGGCAGGTGGATTCTTAACCACTGCACCACCAGGGAAGCCCCTGACCTTTACTTCTGACATGCATCATCTGTTTTAGGAAACCCCCAGAAATCCAGTTTTTAAAGGGAGATAATTATTACATTATCTGCTCTTTTCAAGTATTATTTGTAGCAGCTTTCCTCAACTAAAAAGTTTTAGTGTTTTGTTTAAAATATAATTTGATATGCACGGAGTTTTCACGAGCACATCCATCATGATTTTAAGAACAGTCCCCTGTTCCTTGTAGCCAGAAGAGAGCACTGGTCAGACAGCCAGCTCATCACAGAGCTAAGCTACAAGGTGTGTCTGAACCTGGCAATGGGCTGTTTTCTAACAGAAGATGCTTTTTATCCACCCCCTCCCACCAAGTCTTCCAGTAAAGTTAATGCTCAGGTAGCACCTTCCGGGTTACAAGTGCCCAATTTGAGGGTGCACTTGAAGGTAAAAAATAGCCAGATTCCCACTCACTTTGGTCTCCGGTGATGGCTCTCAGAAGGTACATCTTTCCTGCCTTTGGTGTGTTTCACCCATGCATGCCCTGAGGAGATCCCTTCCGTGATAAATCTACCTTACTTTCCTCACATACTCCTGTTATTTAAATTCGCTTTGATTTTCCCCTCCTTATTACCTGTTTTACCTTAGACAAGTCACTGTTTTTCTGGGCTAAGTTAATTTGATTTGCAAAGAAGATATAAATTGCCCATCTACCCAAAGACAGGAGACTTGACAAGGTTAAACCTTGCCTTCACATCCAGCTGTAGCATCTGTGAATCCCTGGCTCTCCTGGAAGAGATTATTTCACCCCCATTCTAAAGTTTTTGCCTCAGTACAAAGCAACTGGCTTACCTGTGTGACCTGTTTCCTCCACTGTTTGCCTTTCTGCTCTTTTAGGCAGTGGAACACATAGAAAACAAATTGATTTGGTGCTCTGGGCATATCGTTAATGTATAATGGATTCCTTTTCCATATAATCAGGCACATAATCACAGGGTGATTTTTTTTTTTGTTCTGTTTTTTTGGTCAAGTTGTGCTTACAGATAAGGGAGAGGATACTGTATGAGGCCGCATACTTAAGACTCTCTACTGGGCCTGCAAAATATTTATTGAGCTTCTACTGTATACAAAATACTGCATTCTCTCTCTTTATATAGCTTTCTGAGTAAATGGTACCAAGGGTTTGGAAAGTAGATTTGTCTACTATACTGGGAAAACAAGAGGAAGATGAGTTATAAGTAGGAGTGATCAGATGCCCTGGTTTATCGCTTTTGTCCCAGTGTTCACTCTGGTTGGCACCCCTTTTTGTCTGGCTAGCATCTTCTTTAAAAAGCATACTGGTTCGTATGTGAAATCATACAGTCACCTTACCTATAGGCAGGTGGCCACATGTGCCGATTTGCCTGGGACAGTCCTGGTTTACATTCGTTACCCTGGTTGGATGATAAATTATGTAGTTACTTTAGTGATAGATTATTTTACTTAATCAGGGTTTTTCCTTTGGTTTACAACATTAAACAGAGGCTGCCTTGTGAAATGCTTCAGTTTGGGAATTGAATTTAACAGATTAAACATCTAAGCATAAGAGAGAACAAGAGACTCAACAGAGCTGAAAATATGATAAATAAATTTAAAACACAGTCTAACTGTAGGGACTCCTAGAATATGGAGCTTAATGAGATATGAGGGTTGAAATCCAGTATTTCTGAGAGCCAACAATAAAATCCAGGCTGGGTTTAAATCCAGCTGACATTTACATTAAATCTATGCCAATATGTAAGCTAAATGGGTATTGATGCTTTTTATAGTCTTTTACTCAATAATTCCATTACCATTCTATATCAAGTTCATTTTATGACTTGTGTATTTAGAATTTCCACTAAATGCATAAAGGATTTTTTATTTTAGTGCTTAGATTTTAAGTTGTACTTTATTTGCTGTCTCCAGAGAGATCCAAGCAGCTTAGTTATCCTTTATTATGGGGTATATTAGGGAAATTCTTAAATTTCTTCCAACTTTAAGATTCTATGATACTAAGAGTAGTCTCTCTTGTGAGTAACTGTAGTAAAATTCTCTGCAAGAGATGCAGAGAGAATGATGAGCAAGGCCTTTTGCTCTTAAAATTGTAAGGGGTCTGGGAGAAACAGTTACAGGAAACACATCACCAAACTTTGTATTTCAATTCCTTTGCAGCAATTAAAACACCCAAATCTTGTGAACCTCATTGAGGTGTTCAGGAGAAAAAGGAAAATGCATTTAGTTTTTGAATACTGTGATCATACACTTTTAAATGAGCTGGAAAGAAACCCAAACGGGTAAGTAATCTAGAAACTGAAATTCTGTGTGGCCGGTTCCCAGTTTCATTATGTGTGGGATTAACTATGGCAAATTTCAGATCTGAGCCCCTTTCTACCCAGATGTATCTGCTGGCTCTCCCTCTCCAGTCTCAATTTAGGATGTACTCAAAGGGCAAATGAATATTAACCTAGAGTAAATATGATATATAGTATTTAATAGACAAATTTACTGCAAATATAAATCACAATGTATTTCAAGGCTAAGTTATATGTTAGATTATCTGAATTCAAGGAATGAAGCACAGTTCAATATTAGGAAATGTATTCATATAATTCACTAATAGGTTAAAGGAGAAAAAGTACATAAGTTTGATAAAATTTTAAAAGGCAGTTGATAAATTCAACATCCTTTCCTGATTACTAAAACAAAAAACAAAAAAACCTTAGCAAACTAGGATTAAAATACTTTCTTTACACACACACACACACACACACACACGCACGCACACACACAAAACTTCTTCAAATAAATAGCTAATTTTATATTCAATGATAAAATACTGAAGAAACTGTCACTAAAGTGAGAAACAAGACATGAGAGCTCAAGCCAATGTAATGCACTAAGAAAAACAAATAGGATATATAATTTTGGGAAATGAGATAAAATCTCCATTATTTGCTTGATATTATTATTCAACAAAATCTAACAGAATTACCTAGAGTTATTAAAACTAGTGGTATTCAGTATAGTGACCACAGCACTCCAAATTCCACACAAAAAAGTAACAGCTTTTGTATCAATCAGCGCTTTAGAAAATCTAGTGGAGAAGGATCCCATTCAAATATCAACAACAAAAAAGTTTAGGAATAAAGGTAAAAAAGAATTGTTCAGATTCTACCTAAAGACAATTACAAAACTGAGATACATAAGGGATTTTATTTAAATGAACATGTATTTCTGGATGGAAATGTTCATTATTATATAGATTCGGCCTCCCTGATTTATTTATTTATTGCACAAAAATCAAATCAGAATGGCAACTGGTTTTTCTTAACTTGAAAAACTTAGACTAAACCAAGAAAAAAAATTTTTTTTAATATTTATTTATTTATTTGGCTGTGCCAGGTCTTACTTGCGGCACACGGGGTCTTCACTGACGCATGTGGGATCTTCATTGCGGCGTGCATGCGGGATCTAGTTCCCTGATCAGGGTTCGAACCCGGGCCCCCTGCATTGGGAGCATGGAGTCTTAGCCACTGGACCACCAGAGAAGTCCCATAAACCAAGAAATTTTTTAAAAAGAAGAAAGGGAACTCCAACTGCCAAATAATAAATCATATTCGTTTTAGAGATTCCCTTTGACAAAAAGTACCATAAACAAAACTAAAAAAGAAATGACAAATTAGGTAAATTATTTGCCAGATGAAGAATTAATATAATTTCATATCTACATATGTAGATTTTGCAAATCATATTTCTAAAAAGATTAACACCCAGTTAGAATATATATTCATTCAAAACAAATTTTAGTGAACTCCTACTGTTGTTCCAGGCTGGGTGCTAAGGATACAGTAGTGAACAGAACACACAAAAAAAGTTGCCTAATGTGAAAAAGCAAATCATAAAAAAGAGGGGAAAAATAACCAATACACCTATGAAAATATGTTTATCCTCCCTACTAATGAAAGAAATTCAAATTTTAAAATAAGGTACCATTTAGAATAAGGTGAGAAAATTTCTCACCTATCAAATTGGCAAATATTTTTCAAAAGTCAATATACACAGCATTGTTAAAGTCAAATCCAGCACTCTCGTTCACAGCTAGAGAGAGTATATAATCAGGAGTGCAATTTGGCAGTATGTATGAAAATCTTTTAAACAGTTTTCATCCTTTGACTAAGAAATTCCATTTAGAGAAATTTACGGTAAGAAAATAATCAGATAGGTACAAAAGTTATACATAAGAATGGTCAACGCATCATTATGTACCAAAAAAAGGGGGGGGGGACTGATATAATCTTCCAATGGTAAAGATTTGGTTAAGTGCAGTTTGATATATCCATACAGTGGAACACTATGCATTCAGTGCATTAAAAAGCAAGCTGTAGAATAGTTAATGTCCTGGGGAAGTGTTCATGAAATGGTATGTGAAAACATGAGGCTGCAAAGTAGAATGTTCAGTGTAATTGAAAATTTGTTTTGCACTTTCCCAGTGTTCTAGTGAATGCACGTATTTCATTTTTAAAATAAAAATTAATTTTTAAAACAGTTAAAATGATGAATTAATTCATAGTTCAGCTTTATTATGAGCTAAATAGGATTTTGTGTTTTGGCTTTAGAGGACAGATGTGTTCAGCCATCATATGAATTAATTTATAAATTAACATACATTTTCATAAAATTAGAAATGTATGCTTAACGTCATGTATTGCTCAAGGCCCTGAAAATAAAACCTACAGTACATACAATCCATGTACCAGTTTAATTGAACTGAACATCTTTCTTTTCCTTCTGTGTACCCTAAGCCTTCCTGCCTATTGGACTTAGCTCATGCTCTTCCTTTAACCTGGAATATTCTAACCTTTTCCACTTTCCCTATCTCTCTCGTAATCTCTAAAATGTGAAATCCTATATATTCTTACCATCTCTGAGATCCCTCTATCTGGGTGGAATTGCTTCCCTCCTTTGAATACCCATGGAATTTTATTTTCATCCCTGTTATGGTACTTGGCACTTACTACCTTATATGTTTTTATGTGCATACTCTCTCTCTTCCCAGACTGTAAGTTTTTGAGTGCAGAATTCATATCTAATTCATCTTAATAGCTTCCTTAGTGTGCAGCATTCTTTTATTCACTCACTTCAGAAATATTTTACTGAACACCTCTGCTGGTGCAGAGAATAGAAAGATATAATGGCACAATCCTGCCCTCAAGAAGCTTAAAATCTAATGAAGAGACAGATATTCAAAGTAGCCATTACAAATGACAATGTAGACTGGGTTACCATTGGTGTTCAGGATACACGAGAGGAGCAGCTCCAACATCTGTTGGTCCTGGGGAATCAGGAAGTTTCTGCAGAGAAGGAACCATTTGGGCTGAGACTTTGAAAAAGGGAAGAGTTGGCCAGGTGGACAATCTTGGTGGAATGCCCAGATGCGAGAAAGAACAAGACATATTCAAGCAACTCTTTTGTTCTGTATGTATTTAGCAACCACAGGGACCTCTGAACTACCCTACTTTCCACTCTAGTGGAAAGTGTATTTGGTGTATTTAGTGTGTTTTACTAGTGTATTTAGCAGTTCCAGTGTATCCAAAGTGCTTTGGGTCAGCCCTGAGACTTGGATCTACATAGAGGAATGCAAATATGAACAATGCTGAATACGCCACTCTTTCTCTGAAATGCTGGGTACTTCCAGATAACAATGATTAATTAAAAACATTTGTCTGCTTTCACTCCCTTCTTAAAATCGACTTAAATAACAGCCAAGAGAGGATAAACCCAGTGAATAGCAAACAGAAGTAAACAACCAAACAGCATACATACCAAGCCTATTCGACCACTGTTTATTAGGGTAAATTCACAGTTTGAAGAAATAACTGGTGTGTGGATATGAGATGATCAAGGTAGTGGAAGTGTGGGATGAGAGCTGTGGGATGGTGAGATGGTCATGAGACTTGAGGACTAAATTGTATCATAAAGAAGAACTAATTTAACACTGAAGTAAGATGGTGAAAGTGTACTGCTTCCCCTGCCAAATGAAAGCTTCTGGTGTCCTCTACTTGGATAGAGGGAAAAGCATTTGTTAGATCAATGGCTGCATACTGAGTACTGAGACTGTGTTGGATTTGCTCCAGTTAAGAAACTACGTGTACTTAAACAACCGCAACTGTTATCATCTGATTAAATTTAAAATAATCTATTCCCGTTCTCTAAGATCCTTCTCTGTTCAAAATAGGTACAATAGGAGGGAATTCCCTGGCGGTCCAGTGGTTAGGACTCAGAGCTTTCACTGCCGAGGGCACGGGTTCAGTCCCCGGTTGGGAAACTAAGATCCCGCAAGCCGCACAGCATGGCCAAAAAAAAAAAAAAAAAAACACATAGGTACAATAAGTAAGCTAATTGGTAATGTGACAGGAATTACCACCCTACCAACAGGAAGGATTTCCCTTTACTGTCATTGCACTATACAAAATGGGCTAATCCTGCCTTCAAGAATCTTAAAATCTAAGGAAGATATTTAAAGCAACAATTATAAATGACTGTCAGGGTATAAAAACTACCATATGGGTTTATAAAACTACAGCTATCCACTTCTGGCTGGCGACAGCACATCATGTACATCTGTAAGTCATGTTTCAATTTCTTTTTTAAAAAAAATTCAGCTTTACTGAGGTGTAATTGACATCTAAAAGGCTTAATTTCCTTCTCAATTAACTGATCATAGATAATTACCCATAAGACTATGGGTGTGGATTGGTGGAGGATGGCAGTGAACCATGAGCATTAAGAAATGCATTAGTTAGAAGAACACCAGCATCGTGTCCCAGATATGAAGCAGGGAGAGTCTTCCTTTGAAATGGCTTCCTGATTTCCTGGGGATGATTGGCGCCCTGGATGGCAGAGGCCATGAAGGAGCGCTTCACTTCCAGAAGTTACTGTAATAGGCAACAGAACCAGAGTGGTGATCAGAATCGTTTGGTCTGACCATGGGTTCTCCCACACAAAGGAGATGGGCAGGTCACTAAGCTTCTATTTGTTCTACATAAACTAGTAACTAGAGGCCTGGCTTGAGTCACCGTAATAGCCAGTTTGCAGACCCAGGGCCTCATGAATAAAGGGGAGCCAGCAGCTCTCCTTGGGGAATAGCCCTGCAATAACATCATATGTGTGTACTTAATTCTTCCTCTTAGCCTACCCCAGAATGGTCTGTGGCCATTTACCAGGATAGCTATGTACTGGGAAAAGAGAGCTACCCAATCTTTCAGGAATTTCTGGTCAGTGCTCTGCGGTAAAGCCAATCACCAGTGACTTTGAAAGCCACTGTGGTTCACCAGTTTGTGGGGGGGTGGTGATGGGCAGCTTAGTGAGAGTCAGGTGGCAAATGAAATTTTGACTTGAATCCATCTCCTGGCAGTCCTAGAAAGTCCAGGAATCCATCCTTGGGGTTATTTCCCCATTTCCTAACTGGATAGTGGAAATAGGTACACTAGCAAATGGAATAAGAGCCACTTGGCTCTGATCCAAGGAATGAAGGCTGCTGTGGTGGGAGGAGCCTAGTAGAAGGGTCTGGCATGCTGTCTCTTTACCAAAATAGAAAACTGAAAGCAATACTGCAGATTTGGGGACGAACGTAGATTAGTGCCACCATTACATACTTTGGAGAGACATAGATGAGCACGATGCCTGTGACAAATCCTAACACTCCTGTCTCCTCAAAGCTTTGGATTTCTTCCCCCTCATTTTACCAATGAATTTCTGGCATTGCAACTTCATTTGGCACAGGCAACCGTTTAGTCCAGGTTCCAGTCACCCAATGCAGCAATCACCCAATGCAGCAATCAACCAGTGCAGCAATCAACCAGTGCAGCAGTCAACCAGTGCAGCAATCAAACCAGTGCAGCAATCAACCAGTGCAGCAGTCAACTAGACTCACTCCTAGCTGCTCCAGGGAGTTTACTGAAACCAGGCTCGCTAATAAGTGTGCCCATACTGTTATAATCCGCCCAAGTCTAAAATCTTGTTTCCTCCTCTCTGGTCCTACACGTATGAAATCCATTTCCACATACATTCTCCAGTATAAATTAGCAAAATTTTATAGTTCTTTTTGCTGTGTAAATCTTCTTTCCCTCTCTTTGACTTTGTAATAGTCCCCTTGGGACATGCTGGGATCTGACTTTAGTCAAGGTTTGGAGACCTTGATGGGTAGCAGGGAAAGGAGCCTTGAGGAGAATTGGCAGCCCCCCCATGCAACACAGCTGCCTCAAGTGAGATCATTAGGGAGGGTTCCTTAACAAGGCAGAAGCAGCCTCATAACACAAGTTTGGGGGCTACTTCACATGAGAAGAGACCTTTGGCAGCAAGTTGGGATGCCCTTAGTTCTATGAATACTCCCAAAGTGCCACATTTCAATTCTCAAAGTATATCTCTCAGTTAATTAACTGAGAAATTAATTAACCTCACATAAATTCAACCTGTGTTGTCATTCAGCACCCTGCAGGACTATTCTCAGCATCCGATTTTTCAGTCATCTCAGGGTAATTCCAATGGTCAATGGAGTGAGTCTTAAAAATACAAGAAATAAGGGCAACCATTGAAACTTCTGGTTTCCTAACTGTGCCTTGAACCAAACTATCAAAGCCCTAAAGCTGTCCTTTTGTTTTTTCTTTAATTTTTCCAGTGAAGTGAGAAACAGCCAGCCTGCCCCGCTTTTCTTTTATTACTTTCCCATATGTTCCCATATTGTTCAACCACATTCAGTCCAGCAAAGCCCTGCCCTGAATAGGCACTTCATTCCAGATGACCACAGGTGATTATGTAAATAATTGGTTCATCACTGGGTGCCCATTTACCAGTGTTCCAGCCACTAATGGTAATTAGATCCCCCTGCCTTCAGACCCAACTAAGTCAGATAGCCTACATTCCCAAGGCCTTGACTTTGTTTCCCATACCCACTTCTGGTATCATATTCTGAACTAATCAGGATTCAACAACAGAATTCACTCTAGCTAGTTTAAGCAAAAAGGCATTTATTACAGGGTGTTAGTTTATACAGTTTCTGAGTGCCAGCGAAGGAAGCTTAGTTGAGGACCTATTAGGTACCAGTTACTGTTCTAGGCCCCGGAGCTACAATAATGGACAAGGTAAAGCCCTTGCAGAGTTACAAGCCTTTGGAGAACAATAAAGCACACTGAGGGATCAGAGAATGCCTGATGAGGGGCGTAGGTGGAACAATAAACACAAAGCTTTGGAGGTCTGTTCAGGGAATAGCAGACGCTAACTGGGCCAGAGTGGAGGTCGGTGGGAATGTGATAGGAGATAAGGGGCTGGGGGGGGCTTGTTAATAGAAGTGAAATCATTAAGAGGCTGGTAGGCCACAGTAAAGGTTGGATTTTATTCTAGGATAACAAAGGTTTACAGAGAAGGACTCAATTCATCTTGGGTACTGATAATGAAATCAAGTTTTCCATGTCAAGTTATATAACAAACTAAAACAAAGATAATGAGCTCTGATGTCAGCGCCAGGATTCCCCTGAATGGCTAAGAGAGCAGCCTCTGAGTGACCCAGTCTGAATTCCCTGACCCTGTCACCCTTATTAACCCCTATGGGCTTGAACCAGAATGTCTAGTTTTTGCTTTCAGGCCTTCACTATTCCAGTATTTGTTTGTGCACTCACCAAAGTGTACTATTTAAACACAGAGTATCAGTTGGTTTCTACAGAAGGTTTTATTTCACTCCAAAATGCCTTGAAAAATGCTGACTGTGGCTGAATAATGTTGCAATGCTCTACCTTTCTGGAATGAACACTGTGAATCTGTATTCTCTTTGATAACTATCTCCTCTTCCTAAGATCAGCAGTATTTGCTTGTAGCTGTTATTTTGTATAAATGTTGTTTTGCCTAAAATGGAATCTGCCTTCTTGGAATCCGAGCTCACGAAGGATTCTGTTTTGAACAGAAGCCAGGACTC
This sequence comes from Balaenoptera acutorostrata, assembly GCF_949987535.1. Classification (NCBI taxonomy): domain Eukaryota; kingdom Metazoa; phylum Chordata; class Mammalia; order Artiodactyla; family Balaenopteridae; genus Balaenoptera; species Balaenoptera acutorostrata. Next base: position 62,291,378 of record NC_080075.1, read on the forward strand.
TTCCTGTGAGGTGCCCTTAAATACCCCTCTTTCACAACAATAGCTGGGGAGTTTCTTAGGACATTGCTTCACGCCTAATTCCGTGTTACTAACGCTAGTAACCAGGGTTCTGCCAGTCTCTGAACCCTTGCCCCTACCTGGTTTCCCAGTTCCAGTACTGGATCCCGGTGCCTAGAGTCCGTGGACCCACGCAAACATTCTGTTTCTACATGAATAGGGCCATGTGTTACTCTTGCCAGTTCCTCTCAGGATTTTTTTTTTTTTTTTTTTTTTTGTGGCTGCGATGGGTCTTCATTGCACGCGTGGGCTTTCTCTAGTTGCAGCACGCGGGCTTCTCATTGCGGTGGCTTCTCTTGTTGTGGAGCACAGGCTCTAGGCGTGCGGGCGTCAGTAGTTGTGGCACACAGACTCAGTAGTTGCGGCTCGCAGGCTCTAGAGCGCAGGCTCAGTAGTTGTGGCGCTCAGGCTTAGTTGCTCCGCGGCATGTGGGATCTTCCCGGACCAGAGCTCGAGCCCATGTGCCCTGCATTGGCAGGTGGATTCCTAACCACTGCGCCACCAGGGAAGCCCTCCTCCCAGGACTAAGATCCACTTCCCTTCCCTCCACCTCTACCAGCCTCATCTAAATCACTAGATCTCACCCGGATTATTAAATTAGCCTCCTAATTAACCTCCCTGTATCCACTCTGCCCCAGAAATCCATTCTCTATATATGTCACTTGCCTTCTTGAGCCCTTTCAATGACTTCCCTTTGAATTTAGTAAAGTGCAAATTCCTGACCCAGATTGAGAAGGCCCTCGGGGGTCTGGCCCCGCCAGCCTCTGCAACTTCACTCACGCTTTAGCCACACTGGCCGCCACACTCCCAGCTCTTTCTCACCTCAGGGCCTCTCCCCATCCTCTTCAGGCTCTTTGTCTCTTTGCACTGGGTGTCAGTCCCATCTACTCACCTCGTCTGACGCCAGACCCTCATATCCTGAACCTAGGTTTTAATACCCAGACTCTTAAGGGATAGACTTCTCAATAAACTTGTGAGGTATTATTCCAGGAAAAGTGAAAGCACAAATAACTTGCCCAAGGTTATAAAACTAGGAAGCAGCACGGCTGGGATTGGAACTCTGTGCACAAATGGCTGTACTATTCCTTCTGCCTCATTAAAAAAATATAAATAATGTAGTCTCAGGCTTGGCTCTTAGGTAAAGGAGGGAGAGGATAAAGTTATACCAGAATTCAGTATAGGAAATAAAAACCACTGTAGACATTTTAAGTGGAAAGGGACTCAGTACTGAGAATTAGGTGCTTTCACAATACTGAGAAGAGCTAGAGTCAAAAGGCTGCCACCAGATCACTGATGCCAAGGGCTTGACACCGTCACTGTGATCTGAGATGGGGAAACTGCTCTGAGCAAAATACCTCCATTCAGTGGTTGCTGTTTCTTGGTGTTTACCCAGACCTCACATGTCTTGTCACTGGTGCCACACCTGCGTCACACACGGGCCAGCCCGCTGTTCTACAAGACCAGCTCCATCTGCACGGTAATGAGTTCAGTTTCTAAAAAGTGAGCTAAACACATGATGTAAATATCCAAATATGATACAGTATTAAAACTGAGTGATGGGTGTGTTTGGAATATTAGGTAATTTTACATTTTTTAATCAAAAAATCCTTACAGTAGAACATTTAGTGAAAAAAAATCGTGTGTTTCAGATTTTTGAAAATATGCCAACAACAACCTCACCTCCACGAAGAGGGCTGAAAAGCAAACAACACACTGAGAAAAATATTTACAGCATCTATGTAGACTCTGATACACATTGAGTCTTCATAAGTCAATTTAAAGAAGAGTAACTAGACCAATCGAAAAGCAATAAAGGGCATGAACAGAAAATACACAAAAGGAGAGAAGTTTAATGTTCAATAATGTGAAAATTAAAATCATTAATAATTAATGAAGTGAAATTAATGAAAACCAAAGTGAGATATCTTTTTATTTGAACCACAGATTGGCAAACATAACACTGGCAAAACTGAATGTTGGCAAGACAATGAGGAGATAGGGGCTCGAATGCATAGATGCTTGGTGGGCGTGTAAATATGTACAACCTTGCTTAGAGAGGGTAGTTTGGCCGTATGTAACTGTGAAGGCATCATCCTGGGACAGGGATGTGAGCAATGGAAAGACATCAACAGAAAAGTTAAAGGGAATGTAATTGCTGCAATTTATAGAAATGGTTACACAAAATACACTAAGTACTCCCAGACAGAATACAAGTTGCCCAGATCCCCAATTCCCCAATGGAAAACACTCCCCAATATTTTCCACAGAGTGAGGAATCTTCAGGGGCAAGAAGCTCCCAGCCTCCCATTCTCAAGGGCCCTTTATTCTCCCTGGCCTCCCCTGGCTGTGTACCTGCCTGCTTACCAGGCATAGGTAACTGTTATAAAACAACCCTTGCACATGCTTGAGTGTTTACCACCAACATGAATTGGATGAATTGAAGGTCAACCTTCAAGAATGCCTTTTTTCCTGCAAAACCAAGTCTCAGGTCTACCTGAAGTTCATACTTGCAGGATCAAAATGTAACATGTGCCTACCATAGGTCCCAGAAATCCCACTTCTAGAACTTACCTTAAAAAGATAACTGCACAACTTCCATAGATGGATGAGTAGATATTCACTGAAGCATTGCTTCTAGAAATGAAAATCGTGTCAAGCCTAATTGCTCATCAATGGGGACTAAGTAAATTATGATACATCCATATAATGAAATCCTTGGCCACTGAAATATATGTATACATATTAGTATCTGTACCTCAATGCATAGGATGTTTCTGAAAGAGGCAGGGGAAGTTGCAGAGGATGAAATGGTTGGCAAGGCAGGTATGAGAGAGAATTCTTCATGGATATTCTTTTAACTTTAAAAATATTGAACCATATGGATGTATTTATTTCATATTAAAAGGTAACTGCAGAGAGAAGGAGAGAGAGGGAGAGAAACAGAGATTCCTAAAGGGACAGTCACTATAAGTTACAGCAATTATTTTGAGCTAGCAAGAGTTGAGTCAACACTTTTTATTTCTTTACTTTTCTATATTGTTGGAATTTTCATGATAAGCATGGATCATTTTTACAGATGTAAAAATTTCAAATTACAAAGCAAAAGTTATATAACCATAAAGAAAAAGTAGTAAAGCAATTTTCGTTAAAACATTAAAAAAAAAAAAAATTTCCGGGCTTCCCTGGTGACTCAGTGGTTAAGAATCCGCCTGCCAACGCAGGGGACATGGGTTCGAGCCCTGGTCCGGGAAGATCCCACATGCCACGGAGCAACTAAGTCCGTGAGCCACAACTGCTGAGCCCACATGCCACAACTACTGAAGCCCGCGCGCCTAGAGCCCATGCTCTGCAACAAGAGAAGCCACTGCAATGAGAAGCCTGCACACCACAACGAAGAGTAGCCCCAGCTCACCCCAACTAGAGAAAGCCCGCACGCAGCAACAAAGACCCAACGCAGCCAAAAATATAAATAAATAAATAAATAATTTAAAAAAAAAAAATTTTTCCAAGACTCCCTTTGCACTGCATCCTTTGGCCATGACAAGCCCCGCCCATCCCATTTCTATTCCCAGTTCTGCTCCTGAAACCCTACCTTAGGAGTTTTCATTTCCTTTTTTGTTTTTTCCCCCAGACTTGCTGATGGAGTGATCAAAAGTGTGTTATGGCAAACACTTCAAGCTCTTAACTTCTGTCATAGACATAACGTAAGTAACATTTTCTAACGTATTTGCTGATTTCTTCATGATGACTCTTTTCTTCTACTTAGCTCAGGGGTCTATTTGAAGAGCTAACGACAGAGGGAAAATAAGAACCAAAAGAGCAAAACAAAAAAAAGTTACAGAATATGAGGAAAAGTAATACATTATTCATGGCCCTTTTCCAATTTCTGTAAGAATTGAATTACTCATTCCTTATGAATTAAAAGTTTGTATAAACTTAATGTTTCTTTTTGCCACAATACTGATTCCTATAATTATTTTTAAATTGGATTAAAATAAGTTTTCAGGATATCAGTAGTGTAACCCTCCATGGCACTTGATTTTGTTTTGTTTTTAATGTCTCTTAAGTCTTTTATTCTGTAACAGTCCCCCTTCCCCTACCTTTTTTTCCCCCATCATTAATTTTTTTTTTTTAATTAATTAATTAATTTATTTATTTATTTTTGGCTCTGTTGGGTCTTCGTTTCTGTGCGAGGGCTTTCTCCAGTTGCGGCGAGCGGGGGCCACTCTTCATCGCGGTGCGCGGGCCTCTTACTGTCGCGGCCTCTCCCGTTGCGGAGCACAAGCTCCAGACGCGCAGGCTCAGTAGTTGTGGCTCACGGGCTTAGTTGCTCCGTGGCATGTGGGATCTTCCCAGACCAGGGCTCGAACCCGTGTCCCCTGCATTGGCAGGCAGATTCTTAACCACTGCGCCACCAGGGAAGCCCCCCATCATTAATTTTTTACAGCCATGGGTATCAAACTTGAGCATGCATCAAAGTCACCAGGAGGTCTTGTTAAGGCACATTTTGCTGGGCCCATTCCCAGAGTTTCTGATTCCGTAGGTGTTGGATAGGACCTGAGAACTGGCATTTCTAACAGTTTCCCAGTTGATACTGAAGCTGCTGGTCCTAGAGCCACACTTTGACTACTCCTGTGTTATAGAGATCATTTTGGCCGATTGCTTCCTATGTGTTACTTAACTTGTTCTTTCACCTGTATTTGCTATAAATTGGTGTTTATATCCAGAGGCTTGATCATACTCAGGTTCAGTTTTTTAGACAGGAATGCTTCACATATAGTGCTGTACACTTCTTATTGCATCAGCATCATGAGGCATATATAACGTCTGGTTGTCTTTCCCACTTTTGATTGTCTTAAAATAGATTAGTGGGTTCAGGAGGTGTTCATTTGATCCCCTCCATTATCACTTTCCCTGTCAATCTTTTATTTCGTTTTAGCATTCATAGATAATTATTACCTCTCTCCAGGATTTCATTAGGGTTAAAAGGTGGTGATTTTCTAATTCTATTATTCCTTCTGCATTTGTTAATTGGAATTCTATGGAGAAGAATTTACCATCATGGACTCTGGCTACTGTAAAGTACAGTAAGATAAATATGTGATTATTCCCTTTATTTGTCAGTACTCAAGAGTGATGGGCTGGGGTGTTGGCAGCCTCCAAGAGTGAACAGTGAAGGGTTTCGGGGAGGTGTAGGGTATCACTATAAACGAATGGATTTTATGTATTTGATGTGTTTCAATCCTTTGCAATAATTGTTCTCTCTGATGTTCACATCTTAGGCCAGTGGGAGCTTCTTTAAGTAGGCTCTTGGGTGCTTTTGCTATAATGATAGTTTTTTAAAAAATAACTCTAGACCTTTTGCGTTGGTGCCTACACGGAGGCAGTGTTGAGGCAAGGATACAGACTACCATATGGTCAATTTTGATGCCAGCAGAATATCTATCATAGTAGTCTAGGATTGCTGAAAAAGAGTATAAGATCATGGAACGAAATTTCAATACTTAGGGAAAGCTTCCTTTAGCTTTAAGAAAGTCAGTGAAGTTTTTTTTTTGTTTGTTTTGTTAGGATAAGTCAGAAGCTTTTATTTTCTATTGAAAGAGTATAGAGGGATATTGTCCACAAGATACATAAACCTGTTTTTCATGATGCAAATTGTACTTTCAAATAATTACTAAAGATGATGCTGAATTGAATCCCCATCTCTGTTGCTTTTCACCATGCTCTGAGAGGTATTCAAGTTCACCTAAGTTTGTTGCTAGAGTTTTATGGGTAATTAAAATGATTTTTTAAAAATTCTGTTTACCATAAGTGTTGTACATTATCCCTATATAATCAGACATTTTCCTGTGTACTGATTATAAGCTTTAATACAATGTCTGTGGCTGATTTACCTTTGTATCGCTTTAGCCTAGCATGGATCTTTTTATATAAAAGGTGCTCAGGAAACATTTATTGAATAACTGGATGAAGGAATGAATGAATGAATGAATGAGTGGGTCAATCAATCAACTTACCTACCTGATTACGACTTACTATTTCCAGTGGACCCAAACATTATTGTAGCTCAGTGCGACTGCCACCATTTCTTTCTCTGCTTGGAACAACATGTTCTGTACCTTAAACTTTGAAATATTGAAAATGTCCAGTTTATAATCTATGGCCTTTATTAAAAATGGATAATTTTTCAGACAAAATTTCTTCCTCCAACGTGGAAATTACTTCTGAACTCTGGTTATCCCATTTTCTTATGATATAGTAAGCTTTTATGTATCTTTTTCTTTTTTTAACAAACCTATTGTCTAAAATGCACACAAAGGAAAAAAAATCTAAATCATATATAAGTTGTTACAATACTACATCTAAAACCTTTATACTCTCCTTATTTTAAAGGAACCCTCATGATACTCTCACAGAATAGAAAAGGCAGTCTGACCCAAATGGTGTTGCTAAAGATTCCCAGCTTTCAACCTGTGGTGACCATGACTACCTTTTTATCTCCAGAGTGGTGACCCTATCAAGAAAGGAAGGTTACGGTAGTAAGGGATTAAGGCCTTGCTACTCAAAGTGTGGTTTGTAGAGATCACCTGAGAGCTCATTAGAAATGCAGAATCTCAGGCCCATTCAGATCTGACTCAGAATCTGCATTTTAACAAGATCTCCAGGTGATTCATGTGCACATTAAATTTTGAGAAGCACTGGACTTATGAAAATACCTACTCATTTTGTTCTTTTTTTACCCTATAATATGGCTAGATTGAGGTAACTAAAGTGACCACTTAGCATCACTGTGAACTCATGAATTTTTATATATTTGACGTATCGATTAGAGAAAAACAACTTCATGTCTGGGAATTCCCTGGAGGTCCAGTGGTTAGGACTCTGCGCTTTCACTGCCGTGGACCCGGGTTTGATCCTTGGTTGGGGAACTAAGATCCTGCAAGCCACACGGCACGGCCAGGAAAAAAAAAAGAACTTCATGTCAAAATGACAAAATTACAGTGACTTCCAAAATACGAGTATGTCTGGCTGTAACATTCATCATCGTCTTGTTGATATCAATGACTTAGTTGTCAAGGAGGAGGTTTCTTTCCTCTCTCATTATGAGTATCCATCCATAAGACTCAAAGAACAACCTTCTCAGATGTCCATTCAGGCTACATAAAGGAGCAACTTCTAGTAGGGAAGCTTCCGGAGATGATTCCTAAAATTAAGGGTCAGGTTTAAAATACCGTGGATACCTCTTCTTGCTGGCTTTTGAGATTGTAAAAATGAGATTGCACATCAGCTGCAATAACCCAGTTTAAGCGATGTTTGCTAAAAGCTGTGTATGATACCCAAGTTTATCAAAGTGTTTTGGTTACACTGACTTGCAAGTTATTGCTCTTAGGTGGAAAATAAGCTGATTGCGAGAGGCATTACAGAGTTTGCACTGAGTGCAGCTTTGCAGTGGAGAAGGTGAATGCTGTATGTCTAAGCATCTTCTGTTCTCCATACTCTGCTTCTTACTGTTCCAGTGATTTTTACTCTCTTTTTCCTTCTTCTATTATATAATACTCCATTTATCTTTCTTTATTTGTAGCTTCTCTTACCTGCATTACACTAAACATTTTTTCAGATTCTTTGGGACATATCAATACTTCATTTGCCTTTGTATGTTTTGGTTGGAAGATAAGTAGCTGTAAATTTCACATGGATTTGCATATTTAAATAGGCCAATAGACAGGTATCAATGTAAGTCCATTTACTTGGTAATGACACATATAGTACAGAAATTTTAGAATCTGATGCAAACTCACCTGAGGGATATAACCTATTCTTATTAAATCACTAATTATTATAGGTGAATATGATGCAAAGTGTTAATCCAGTTTTCATAAATGTGTTGCTTTAAAAGGTAGGATGAAAACTATGTTGGCTTATATTATAACAATGTATTTTAAAAAATTAATATCTAAGGCCTTAGGACTTTTAAGAGGCCTTAAAAGGTTTCTTCTAACTGCTGGTTGTACAAATTATGAGACAGTTGACAGTAATTGAGACAATACAAACAAGCTTCTAGTACCAGTGCCGTTTTTGTGACCCAAAATGAATTTAGGGTTCAACATTTTCTCCTTTTAGATAGCTATTATAGAAGCAAAAAAAAAACTATTTCAAAATTGTCAATTTGACAAGAATAGTTCAAGAGACTGACAGCACAACAGAGAAGTGAGGCAGAAAGAGCTGATTGTTGTGGTACTTAATCCGGAGACCGTGGGTAGCCACCTGCAATCACAGGATTGTTGCAAGGATGAACTAATTCATGTGGAAGTGCTCTGAAAAGTTCAGAGCTCCGCATGAGGGCTGAGTTGTACAAGAAGAGCAACATCGTTTTTATCTATGTGCTTGTTTGGAGGGAGGATAACCTGGAAAGCTACAGTTCTGAAGAATAGGGCCTGAGTTGTTTTCTCCTGCGGCATCCACAGCATGGAATAGCCATTTCTGGACTAATAGTGAGTGGGGCTCACTCAGCCCACCTTCATCCACACCCCCAGCTTAGCCCTCTCACATCCAGGAAGGAGCACCTGCTTCACTCAGGGTCCTGGGGTGTTGCAGCAAGCTGTAAGGTCTCCACACGTAGAGGACTCTGAGGGGAGAATGCCTCCCGGTGGTGACCCGCTCTCCCAGGGGCAACTCCAACAGCATCATGTGGTCACGTTTCAAGAAAGCTGTTAATGGTTGCAGATTAGTTGGGGATACTCATCCCCTGAGGCCGAATATTTGGTATCTCTTGTTAATAGGTGACCGTTACATCCCAGCTTGCCCAGGACAGTTGTGGTCTGTTGTCCTCGCGTAGTAATTAATAGAGCTCCCTTTCACACATCCTTAATAGAGCTGGATGATAAATAAGATGGTCACTCTAATGAATTTTGTTTTTGCTGTCATTCAAATGTTTTTCCAGTTTCTCAAATCTGCAATATTTGTGCAACCTGCATTGTGATTCTTGGGGGGCAGCCGTTCTTATTAGAAGCACTCTGAATGTTACCTCGTTCAGGGTTACCTCATATTGATTTACAAGGTTGTGTTAATTACTGCTGTACAACAGAGTGACTCTGTTACACATATATATTCTTTGTTTATATCCTTTTCCATTATGGTTTATCATAGGATATTAAATATAGTTCTCTGTGCTATTCAGTAGGACCTTGTTGTCTCATTCAGGGTTTTACCTCTTACTGTTTAAATAGGGCTCAGTAAAAAGTGGAAAAAATAATTATATGATACTCCCTTCTCAAAAAAATTTTTTTCAGTTTTCCTATCCAATAATTATTTTAATTTCTTTCCTAATATAGCAACTTTTTTTTTCTTTTGGTATGATAAGATTTACAAATGAAAAAAATGGCAATTTAAGTTTTTAGAAAAATGAAGGAAAACCATATTTGTGTTTATCTCACAGGCTTTGTTTATCATTTAAATGAATAGTTAAATGTTCATTATGCTTCATTGTCTGGATGACTCGGGGAAATAATTAAATATTTTCTTACAGTGTATTCACAGAGGTGTAAAACCTGAAAATATTCTAATAACTAAGCAAGGAATAATCAAGATCTGTGACTTTGGGTTTGCACGAATTCTGAGTAAGTCGCAATTTTTTACTAACTTATCCAATTCAGATGATTATGAAATGATACAGTTTAAATTCTTACTTTAGATAATGTATGCTGATTGTTATATTGTTATTATTCAAAAAGGGAAATTTCACTGTAACCTTTTAGTCAGTACATCAGTTCACACTTCACCTCCATCCAATCAGCTACAATTTATTGGATGTCACATTTTTGTACTTTGCCCGGTAGGAAAGGAAAAGAACTACAAGATGCATTTCTGGTCTTCATGCACTTATAATCTGAAGTAAAAGAAACAAAAGAATAATACAAGATGACTGGCAATAAAGTACTAAAGCGAAAGGGCAGATGGTTCCCTGGAGGGGGATATTAATGTGGTCTAGAGTGGTTGGGAAAAACTTCATGGACCTGATGAGACTAGGAGAGTAAAGAGAAAATGACAGAGAGGATTCAGAGACAGTGCTGAGGAAAAAGAAGTCATCCCAGAGAGGGAGGAACCAAGGGAAAGGGGGACCAATAATGATGTCTCCTTGAATCTAGAGCTGTGCAGCAGGCAAAAAGATGCATTAACAACAGACACACTGCACAGGGGGCATACACACAATCAATATCCTGATAGGACCCAGACACAGGTGACTTGACAATGCATTGGGAAGCTGGTTTATACTTGAAGTTACACTGTAGAAATTCTCCCTACCCCCTCGCCCCGGTCCTCTCTTTTTGGGATTATATAGATGTTAACTAGCTAAGGTACCTTTGGAAGTTGAACTTTTTAAAATTGAAGTATATAGTTGATTTACAATATTATGTTAGTTTCAGGTGTACAGTATAGGGATTCAGTATTTTTGCAGATTATACTCCATTATAGGTCATTACAAGATAACGGGTGTAATTCCCTGTACTGGACAGTATATTGCTTATCTATTTTATATATAGTACGGGGAAGGTGAATTTACTATCTGAGCACTGTTTGCTCGATTAGTGCCTCACTGCATGAACTGTTAGGAGTATCGTGGCTTCTGAGAATTACTAAAGCTGATCTGAATGCCTGACTGCTCTTGGGAGAAGTTCCCCTCTTGAGAGAATGTGACCCACCTGATTGACTGATGCATTTGCAGTTCCAGGAGATGCCTACACTGATTATATCACTACAAGATGGTACCGAGCTCCTGAACTTCTTGTGGGAGATACCCACTATGGTTCTTCAGTCGACGTATGGGCTACCGGTTGCGTTTTTGCAGAGCTCCTGACAGGCCAGCCACTCTGGCCTGGAAAATCAGATGTGGACCAACTGTATCTGATAATCAGAACACTGGGTATAAGTTGCATTTTATGGCTTACAGAGTTGCTAAAGTGTTATAGTACTGGTATGTCACTGTAATGAACAATAAGACCTTTCTTTCGTCTCCAAAGTGCTACTCAGGATGGCTGTTCTGGGTTGTAGCCAAAGCCCAACCCTTTTCTCAATGTGTAGAGCCATAACTTCTGTCAGTGAGGAGTTTTCAGATGCCTTTCCAAGTCAAGTCAATTAGCCGTGGAATAAACTATACATTTACTTTCCTTATCAGCCTAAGATAGGGCTAAGGGTATGAGTCAGCTGCATAGAGCTTACTCTAAAGATATTTACTGAAATGCACTTTCTATCCTCTGTAAAAGAGGATTTTTCCCCTTTCCTCTAGCGCAGGGGTCAGCAAACTTTTTCTATAAAGGGCCAAATGGTAAATATTTTAGGTTTTGCAGGCTATACAGCCTCTGTTGCCACTCCTCAAAGCTGCTTCTTTATACTTAAGAATTTACAAATTACTTTCACACACACCATCTCTTTCAGTCTTAAGATAAGCCCATTAAGGACATTATAACATTTTTCATTGTGCCTGTTTTTACCAGTGAGGAAACTGAGGCTCTGGGAGCTTCCATGAGTGGCCTAAAGTCCTACAACTAGTTAAGTGCAGAATAAGAATGGACTTAAATGCTCTCTTTCATGAGCTTTCATCACGATGCAGCGCCTCAGCACTTGTCTACTTCCACCTGGTTGGAAGAGAACATAACCCAAAAGATTAGCTGCAGCTTTACACCAGCAGCACCGATGCAGACAAAGTGATGGGTATTTATTAATCCCTTCCCATAGGCTCTCCTGGCAGCATGGCTGCTGGGCAAGGGAACTACTGCTGTCTGGTCTGATGCAATTCCCTGTGTGGTCCCAACACATTCTGCTGGAGAATTCCGCAGCATGAAAAATGTGGGGTACAGTCTCACTACAGGCCACACCTTAAGCTTATGCTGTTTAATTGATTTCCTACAAGGATTGTGGAAATTTACATTAGGCAGATGTTAGACAGACCTGAGTCTGAATCCTGGGTCTGTCACCTAATGACCGTGTGACCTTACACAGTTGATCAAACCTCTGAGCCTCATTCTCTGACTGGGACAGTATAAATGAAAAATAGCAACGATTGTGAGATGGTTATGAGATTAAATGGGATCATACGTGTAAAGCCCTCCAGACCACTTGCTTACCTCCTCTTTTGGTGGCGGCTGAATGGCAGACCAAACCATGTGTGGCAAAGAGAGTTCCTTGGGAGCATTGACCTTACCTGAGAAGGTATGTTTTTGCAGTGACCCATTCCTCCTAAATCCGGAGGGAATGATCAGGCTCAGTATTTCTTTCACGTCTGGACCTCAGAAGTTAACCATTTAAGCATTATGTTATTTTTAGTAAATTTATCATGAGTTATGTGGTTTGTATTTTACAGGAAAACTAATCCCAAGACATCAATCTATCTTTAAAAGTAACCAATTTTTCCATGGCATCAGTATTCCTGAACCAGAAGATATGGTAAATTGCTCGATTCTGGTGTTTTGTTATTTGTGTTGCTACTTTCTTTATAGGGGTAGTTGTTTCTTTTTTAATGTTTGTGCTTTGGGCTCCTGTTTTCCTTACAACACACTGACACAGGTCAAAAAAACTATGTAAAAACTACATAAAATGAACTAGGAGAATGCTTTAAAAGTTTACTTGCCCTATCTATTCAAAGATTAATTCAATTTTAAATTTGAAGTGAAAGTATACTTAGTTCCTTCATAAATACCGTGATCCTTTTAATCAAAACACTCAGGTATCTTGCCCTGAAATAATTATGAAATAATTATTTTCTCATAAACAGTACTTACCATAGTTGTCTCTATTTTGAAAAAAAAAATGCATTCTCTATTTTCTTCAGCTTCTGAAACAAAGCTCAAATCAATAGAATCTATTTCTTCACAACATATATTTCCACATGGAAGGTCATTCCACAAAATGATCCTCATTGGGGCTTCCCTGGTGGCGCAGTGGTTGAGAACCTGCCTGCCAATGCAGGGGACACGGGTTCGAGCCCTGGTCTGGGAGGATCCCACATGCCGCAGTGCAACTGGGCCCATGAGCCACAATTACTGAGCCTGTGCGTCTGGAGCCTGTGCTCCGCAACAAGAAGAGGCCACGATAGTGAGAGGCCCGCGCACCGTGATGAAGAGTGGCCCCCAGTTGCCACAACTAGAGAAAGCCCTTGCACAGAAAGGAAGACCCAACACAGCCATAAATTAAAAAAAAAAAAAAATGTTCCTCATTGTATCCAAATCAAAACTGCAAACCACAATGATCACCTCTATACTCTTCCTGTGGTCTTTGCCTTTCTTTGGGAATCTACCAATGACTACTTGACCCTCTTACTCTCTGTAGTCATTGATTTCCTGTCTGTGCCACCTAAGTCTGGGCTATGATCTTTAAAACTCTGCATGATCTAGAGTCTGCCTATAGAATGAAAGGACGGTCAGGGGAAGCGTGTGCCATGCTCCAGCTGTGTTGGAGGTGGGGAGGGTCTGCAAAACCAGGTCATGATTTATGGCACCTGTGAACCATCAGATTCAGGTGGTCCCAACTTCTCTAAGCACCCTGTTCATCTTAAATTTATCTCGTATATTACCTTGATTTATGTACTGGATTTCTTTTTTATTATATTTGTTAAGGCTTTTAACAAATATAATAAAAGGTTAAAAATTGAATTACAAGTCTAGAGGTTGAATTACAAAAGATTACTTATATAACATGTTTGATTTAAAGACTAAAATACAACAAATTCACATGTACCTGCTGCCTAGTTAAGGAAGGAGAATATTGCCATTAACTTGGAAGCTTCCCTCTCCCCATGTACTCTTCCTCAATCCCATTCCCTTCCCCCCTTACTATTCTGAATTTTGTGTTCATCATTCTGTTGCTTTCTGTAGTGCTCTTAATTATGCAGCTCAGTGTATTTTCATTAATGCTCAAAGCATCCCTGTAAGTAGATCAGGCATCCCTATAAGTAGATATTAGGGTACTGTTGTAGGATTTCAGAAGGGGACATTTAGCACGAACATTTACCAAACACTAATTGAAAAACACTGTGAAGTTAATAGCTTCAGTTTTTCCCATTACACTACACAGTAGTGTAAAATTATGATTTTAAAAAATCAAAATCTAACCTACTAGGGGATCTTTCTCCAAAGTATTCTTAATGCTAATATATTTAAAATATCCATTACTTTGTGGTTAGGTAACATTGAAATGCTTTACTTTGTTTTTTAGGAAACTCTTGAAGAAAAGTTCTCAGATGTTCATCCTGTGGCTTTGAATTTCATGAAGGTACCTAAGCATCAATTATAACCATTTTTGACTGCAAGTCATAATGATTGAAGCTGGTAACTCTGGGAGGGGTGGACAGTAGGGCAAATAATGCCAACGTAAAAATGTAGTCATTGAAACAGTTAAGGAACTGTAAAATAATTACAGTTAAAGGAACATCAGTGGTTTAAACAGTAATCTTTCTAACATATCCATTAAAATTAGTAGAAGATGAAAGAGTATAATTAAGGTCTGCCATGATGAAGACCATACTTCTTCTGCATTCGTTAGGAAATTTGACTGTTAAGTCAGTATATTCGAGACTATGGAAATTTATGAGGATAAATGTACTACTCCTTAAGTTTGAAGATCAAGAATTGTGCTGTAGAGGGAAGAGATATGGGGATATATGTATATGTATAGCTGATTCACTTTGTTATAAAGCAGAAACTAACACACCATTGTAAAGCAATTATACTCCAATAAAGATGTTAAAAATAGATATATAAATAAAATAAAAATTTTAAAAATAAAAAGAACTGTGCTGTCCAACATGGTAGCCACTAGTTACATGTTACTATTGAGCACTTGAAATATGGCTGATTAGAATTGAGATGTACTATATTTCTATGAAAATTACTTTAAAAACCCCGCAACGGGAGGGGCCGCGATAGTGAAAGGCCCGCGCACCGCCATGAAGAGTGGTCCCCGCACCGCGATGAAGAGTGGCCCCCGCTTGCCGCAACTAGAGAAAGCCCTCGCACGAACCGAAGACCCAACACAGCCAAAAATAAAAAAATAAAAAAAAAATAAAAAATAAAAAAAAAACAATATAAAATATTTCATTAATAGTTTTTAAAATATTACATGTTGAACTGATAACATTTTGGATACACTGGGTTAACTAAAATTTTAAATTGCTTTTTGAAAAAATCAGTAGAAGATCAGGCAAAATCAGAACCATGCAGACACCAAATATAGCCCCGGTACCAGGGCCAAAAGAGATAGTCAAACAAAGGACAAATTCTAATAAAAAGCAGAAGAAACTCATCTATGACCAGTATGCCATTCATGCTTGACCAACTGAGGCCATGCTAGAAAGTGTGCCTCTTCCATTCAGTGTGGACGCTGAAAGCCTTTAGTGGTATAGGGATGGAGATACTAGTATGAGTATCTATCTTTAACAACCAATTAAGTTATATTTATAGCAATGACTTCCATACCAGTGATCAGAATGACTACTCATCAGAATGAGCTTTTTAAAAATATACATTCCAATAAATAACCTCAGATTTACAGAAGCAGAATCTCTATGAATAGGACCTTAGAATTTGTATCTTTAAGCCTCCGCCTAGGTGATTATGATAAGCAGCCCAGTTTGAAACTCTTCTGATCTAGAAAGTAGAGCCATCTGGATGACCTAGAGTCAACTTTGTAGACCAGCCTTTGTGCTAGTGCTGGTCACTACCCAGGTGCTATCCAGGGTGCTGGATTTCTTCAGTATGAGTCCTCCTGAGACTCGGAGGCTGACACCTCTGAACTCTCAGACTGCCCTGACCACTGCTCCACTGGACCTCACCTGCCTTCTACCTGTCTCACTGCTCTGACTTGCCCTAACCCAGCACTCTGCAGGCCCTGTCCTGGAAGTCTAATTCTCCAACCTTGTTCTGGACAGGTTGTTCTGACCCGCCTGCAATTTAGCAAAACCCCCGAGGGGTTGGTGGAGGGTAGGTCAAGCCCTGTAAGCCCAATCCATTCTCAGGTGGCTTCTCAAACTTGAACAGGTATTAGATTCACCCTGAAGGCTTGTTAAACACAGATTGCTGGGCCCCACCCCCAGTGCTTTTGATTCAGTAGGCCTGGGGTTGGACCAAAGAATTTGTATTTCTAGCAAGTTCCCAGGTGATGCTGATGTAGCTGGCCTAGGGACCACATTTTGTGGAGCCCTACAAACTATTTGCTTTTTTTTTTTTAATCTTTTATTTATTTATTTATTTTTATATTTATTTTTGGCTGTGTTGGGTCTTCGTTTCTGTGCGAGGGCTCTCTCCAGTTGCAGCGAGCAGGGGCCACTCTTCATCGCGGTGCGCGGGCCTCTTCACTATCGCGGCCTCTCTTGTTGCGGAGCACAGGCTCCAGACGCGCAGGCTCAGTAATTGTGGCTCACGGGCCTAGTTGCTCCGCGGCCTGTGGGATCTTCCCAGACCAGGGCTCGAACCCGTGTCCTCTGCATTGGCAGGCAGATTCTCAACCACTGCGCCACCAGGGAAGCCCCCAAACTATTTGCTTTGACAAGTGATAAATCAATGTCACTGGTGAAACGCACCTGACCTACATTTACCCCCCTTGAGACATTGAATGTTCATCAAATCTACCCTCAAAAGACTTTGAAAGGGCAAAAGAAGAGCAATTCCAGTTATTAACAAGTTCCAAGTACTGGATAATATACAAACTTGAAGATTTTCTAAACTCATATTTGCTCTACCAAGTTATTATTCAGAGTTTTGGGGCACAGTAACAAAAGAGGCTCCTCTTTTAATATCTTCTTTGCTCTTCCCGTCTTCCATAGGAGTGTCTGAGGATGAATCCAGATGACAGGTTAACCTGTGCCCAACTCCTGGAGAGCCCCTACTTTGATCCTTTTCAAGAGGACCAAATTAAAAGAAAAGCATGTAATGAAGGAAGAAACAGAAGATGTCAGCAGGTACCTCCATTCAAAAGTTAAAATGCTGTAAAAATGATTCTTTATTTTTCTTCTCTACCTTTCAAAGTGAGACTAGGCTGGCACCAAGATCTTCTCTTTGCACTGGTTTAGTTGTATTTGTTTGTCTAATAAATATTGGTGATTGATGTCATGAAACCATAAAACTATGAAAATATACAGATTGTCACAAAATCTTATTCCAAATACACGTAAGTTATTGCACAATTCTTATCTTACACTGAATCGATATCCCCCCTGCCAGGTCATGTACCCAAAACACAACAGTTTCAAACAAGTAAGCCCCGATTACAGCAGAACTGAGTTTGACCAGCATTATGGAAGACTCCCGGTACCTTCTGTAGCCTCCAGATGCCCAGTAAAGGAAACTTGACTCTTCTGTCTTTTCACCCGTGGCAGGCACCTTAAGTCTGCCTTTCCTAGGCTTTTCCTGGAAGCCAAGGACAAGATACAAAGAGCTGAAACTCAGATATCTGAGAACCAAATCCTGTCCTAAAATGTGCCAATATTGTAGAATAATACAGTGAATATAAAGACGAACACTGATTCTGTAGCTTATTAGGCAACTACCATTTACTTGCAAAACTTTGAAGTTAAAACATAAACTCCATGAAAGTAGGTTTCTTTGAGTTTGGATTTTTTTCCCCTCACCTGTATCCCCAGCACCTAAAACAATATCTGTTACATCAAAAGTACTTAATAAATATTATCCAAATAAATAAGTAGGTGAACATTGCTTATTAATAAGCCAAGATGGTAATTTTCCATTTTTCAGAAACTGACAATTGTCACATTTTGCGTTTGCTTAATCCTCCATCTCTGACCTACTTTTTTGTTCATTTATGTTCTCATTAGCATCTTTACCATAAAGGAAGAAAGTGGTCTCTTTCAACAGTTAAAATAGAAGTTTGTTGGGAGAGAAAGATCAAACTAATCAATAAGATGAAATGTTTAGATGACATCTGTGTATCCAAAATCTTTATCCAAAATAAAAATCCAAATTTGTATTACATAGGTCATTTTACCTTTAACGGTTCAAGTTACATGTTTGCAAGTTAAGCCCAATACAGTTTACTTAAATAACCAAAAAATTAGGGTTTGTTCAAATAAGTCTGAGGCAGCAATTTGAAATACAGTGTGAATTTTGTGTAAAAACATTGTCCCCTCAAAAACATCTCACCAGCTTCCCCAGCTTTGTCCTGGGAGGGTGGATGGCGGCCCTGCTCCATCCTGCATCTCGGTCCCTGATCCACTTTCCACCACGCTCACCTCCAGGTGGGTGGAGATGCTGCTCTCCCTTTAAGTCTCCAGTTCACAGCTGTGCTACCCTTTCTTTAATACTTTGTGGCCCAGCTGATACAGATCAGGGACTTTACAGAAGGCCTTCCCAAAGACCCAAGACAACAGAAGGAAAACACCAAGAGCAGCATGCACCTAGAGAACGTCATTTACAAAGACGATGTCATGTTCTCCGTGCTTAGCCATCTGCATCCTGCCCATCTCTACGTGCTAGCCCCACCAGAGCCCTCACCACGAGACCGTGCCTAACCACCTCCCTCCACCAGGTGAAGTCCATAGGGAGCAAGGCCAAGAGAAACACAGGGATGTCTTTCAAGTTCTGGTTTTCTTTCTGAGCACACACCTCTTTCCTAGACATTTTACCATATCAGAAAATAAACTAAAAATTCAGAAAGATCTTTTCATATAAGGTGGTTTCACTTTGTAAGTTCAAATTTCTACCTAGATCTTAGTTTCTATATCTCTGAGTGGATAACCAGCAATTTCCCTAAGACTGAATATTATTTAAAGTTGATAGTAAAGAGGTTTTAAATCTTTGCTGTTCTGCCAATATCCTAAAGTTAATATCCAAAATTAAAAATTTGAGATGGGTAGAATGTAGACTCTTGGAATTATTGTTTAATAGCTGGTGGACATCTATCTTTTAAACCCTGACTAGATACTCATAAATGAGTTTATTGAAATAAATCATAGTACATCTCTGAGAATCCTAGAATAAATCATAGAAACTAATTTTCAAGTATCAGAGAATCACAATTTTTGGAAAAAGTAACCCTGTTTAATTTTTTAAATTGATGTCTCTTGACATCTTTGCACCATATGTATCCTTTTTGTTTTACCACCTTTAAATCAAACTGTACCAATAGGAATTATTTTCAATTTACTTTCCTATTTTTGTCTTGTTCTGCTATTAGAATCAACTGTTGCCTCTCATACCAGGAAGCCACATCTCCCCCACACCTGATGGAAGAAAACAAGTTCTCCAGTTAAAATTCGATCATCTTCCAAACATTTAGTTCTTTCAAGTGGAAAGTAATTTAATAGGTACACGTTGTTGTACCAGAGGAATAGGGATCCTCAGTGTTTCAAATGCAAATGAGCCGTATGAAAATTAAGATGCTTTCTAGGATTGTTTTGCTCGGATCATTACTGATTCCTCTGCCCATGCTTTTTACATGCCAACTTTATCTTTTAGAGCATTTTCTTTAAATGTTACAAAGTCTGAACCTGCACATATGGAGGAGACATTTTCAATTTCATCAGAGCAGCCCCTCTTGAAGCAATGTGTATCGAGAATTTGTGAGCTTATACTTTGATTTATGAAAACGATTTACATTTATCATCTTGCTTCAGCTGACCACATACTGTCTTAGAGAAGTATCAAATAGCTTGCCTAGCTGTTGTTTGTGTAAGGAATGGCATTATGTTTCTGCATTTTAATTCACTCTCATTGTAACCAGGTCTGTTGAGTAATGCTGGTGTTTTATTTTGTGTTTTTTTATTGGTGTAGGAAGGGAACCTTGAAATGTCATCTAGGTTTATCCCTTAATTCCAGGGCAGACTCTACTTTCTCTGTCTCATAAGACATTGACAATTCTATTTTTAAAGCTAGCTAGAGAACATGCCATACATTTACATAGAAAATAGTGGATGAACTGCAAGGAATTACCATCCTCGTGACATCATGCCCTAGGATAATTGACTGCTGACTCTATTGCTCTCCTTTGGTACATCACGGTTCCTTATCCTTTTCTCCTCCTGTCTAGATCATCTCAGTACCTAAAACTGTCCTCCTGGGTGTATTTTCTACGTTGTCAACACTCTCTTCCAAACATTTGCATCCATAGCCTCTATAAACTTGTGCAGCCCTACACTCAGGCATCATGGTCAGGTCAAGTTTGTAAACACTTTTGAGAGCAGGAAGATTATCATTCAGTTAACTTCATTTTGTGTCTCTTATCCAAAAAAGACACAGACAAACAGAACACCTCAATAAGTGAGCTGAATTTATGTTGGGATATTTTCCCAAGTAAACTTGACACACACACACACATACATGCATACATATATGTAAATATATGTTTATAATTATAAATTTTGAAGCATCATAGTAGATGCCTTTTATCCTGGACATCTAAAAATGATACAGACTGTTTGAAAGTACTTTTAGTTTGCTAGCAAGGAGCTCATGTAAAATAATAGCATGAGGCTGTCTATCATCACTGTCTGGCATAAAGGCACAAAATAGTGATGTCTCTATCAATAAATATTAAGATTATTTCATTAAATTTTTTCTGCTCTTGGGTCTAGCATGCTTACCTGAACATTGTCAGATTTTGCAAATACACATAATTCCAGAAATTCCTTGTATTTGGCACCAAGGCACCAAGCATAAATTGTTAGTAAGAAAACACAGTTCCACCTTACGTTCATCTCTAAAAGTCTGTTGCACATATAAATATGGCTCTGTAAACTTCCAGAGAATCTCATTCAGTTACTTGGGTGCATCTCTTTATTAAGGAATTATGGCCTCTAAACAGTAGTTCCTTGCTCACTGGAAGGATATTTTAAGTGGGCTTATTTAGCCATTTAACGTACTCAGTGTGAATGTAAGCTGCTAGGATCTTCTTTATTTTCATCTTTTTATCAGAATGTGCCTCTTCAGATTTTTATGTTTCTTGCATTTTTAATAAGATGATACCAAAGGTGCAAGGACAATAAGAAATAAAAAATAAAAGGCAACATTGATTAGAGATTTCTTTTTAGCATTCATAGTGCTTTTATCATTGAAGCCTTCTTATTGGCAAACCACGCATTCTGCTCCAGCTCTCCTAAATGTATATACACATAGACACTATATATATAGGGTTGGCCAAAAGTCTGTTCGGGTTTTTCCGTAACATCTTACGAAAAAACCAGAAGGAACTTTTTGGCCAACCCAGTAAAAAAAAATATATATATATATACACACACGTACACAAACATATATGCAGAAATTAAGAAGACAGCACAAGACTCCATTATCCATTTTATAACTGTGCTTCAAACAACAGTGGAGTTTTGGGCAGGGGTTGGTAGGGTGACTGTCTTCCCTTCATTTTTGCTTACATTTAAGAATCAATTCAAACTAGCATTTCTCTCTCAATTTTTTTCCTTAGACAAATCCATCGTTTAGGTATCACTGAGGAGTGGAGAGGGGAAAGCATCTAATGCTTAGAAAAATGTTCGGATGCAGTCATATTAGCTTGAAGAAAAGGAATCTTCTGATGACATTTGCATACTTATCTCTCCCTGAGTGGCCCAGGCCCGGGAGCACTACAGCTGCCTGCATCACTCAGGGGCACATGTCTCAAAGTGAGACTCTTTTCGAAGTGCGTATTTCTCACCTCCGTACTTCACAAATTCCCTCGCATTTCTCAGCCACATGGAAGACAGTTGCACTTGTGCCCAAATTAAGTAATGACTTTTGTAAAAGTTATCCTCAGCAAATAGGCTTGCCCCAGGCTCTGCGCAGAGGCTCACGCGATTCTATAACCATGCATTTCCTTTTACAGTCTTGCACAGTTTCTGGCTTACCTGGGACTTGTCTCACCCGTGCCAGCTTCCAGGCTCTTTAATTTATTTATAGAGCTCTTTCCCGGTGCTGTCCAAATACTACACTGTCATGGTGAGTGACGCCACCTAAATACTCCTTTTCTCCACCTCAGTGTGACCTCTTGGCTCCCTGGTTTCCTCAGACTTTCCACACACGTGTACGTGGGAATCTCTAAGCTGCTGGCTGGCTTGCTTTCTTTTCTTTTCTTTCTTTCTTTCTTTCTTTCTTTCTTTCTTTCTTTCTTTCTTCCTTCCTTCCTTCCTTCCTTCCTTCCTTCCTTCCCTCCCTCCCTTCTTTCTTTCTTCTTTCCTTTCTTTCTTTCACAGAGCACTTTACAGAGAATTAAAACTGCAGACCTTACTTACTCTTAGTGCTCCTGCTTCTTCGGGGGAGAAGGAAGTGCGCCGTAGAAAGGACATTTGATTCAGCTTGTGTCAGCCCCGTAGGCCTATTTGCTCGGACTCTGTCTTTGGTCTCCGTTTCAGTCCTGGTGATATCTGAATGTGATTGTTCTGACTTGCTGCAATCACGAAGCCCTTGAGGGGTCACTTTCTGAAGATTATTTTAACTAGACTGAATCATTAAAAAGTGGTGTTCAAGAGGCAACTGTTGAATGCTTTGGATTAGGGAGATGATTGAGTAAAGGGTAACAACAAAGCTCCCAAGCAGGGAATGAAGAGGTGATCAGGGAGATTGTCCCTCTTCTCAGGTAGCTCTCTCACTGTTCTTTAGTGCTCTTGCAGGTTCCCCAAAATACAAGACGTAAGAAAATTAATATGTTATTTTTAATAAGATGAAAACATTTTCAATTCTGAAGATGTTGTATGGTCCTTTAGCATCCTTGCCACAGAATTGCAATTTTTCAAAAAGATACTTTCTTAGTCATTTGTCACCACCAGGGTTTCCAATCCTGGTCTTGGAACAACCTGAACAGCACAGAGTTCTCCGAAAGAAAAAAAATATTTTTTTTAATTGAAACATACTACCAGAAGAGGAATGATCCTAAAATTCTACAAACAGTAAAATCTTGAAAAAATTGAGGTGTCAGTATCAGGTATTAGCTAAATCACAAATATGCCAATTTCTAATGCACATAGTTAAGACAAAGATAAAATGCCACTCACAAGTTAAAGTAATATTCTGGGTTTGTGTGTGTATTTGTTTTCTACTGGAATCGTTAACAACTTCATTCTTGTTTTAACAGAAGACTGAAAGTCTTTAAGAGTGATAGTTTAGAGAATAATAGAAATATCATTTGGTCTGCGAGTTAGGCCACTGGGTTCTAGACCTGGCTTGCAGCTCTCTGTGTAGCCTTGTCACAACATGTAACTTTATTTTGCCTTCATTTTCTCATTTGTAAAATAAGAGAGTGGATAAACGAGGTGATTTTTTAGGCTCCCCTTCAGCTCTAAACTTCTATGATTCTCTGTAGCACATGGTGTTTGCGTCCTGGATATATCTCCCACTAGAAGAGGCTTTCTAGAGATTGTTTAACAATATCAAGATAAATTTTGCTGTTTATGATCTAGCCAGGAGCAAGGAGATTCTCTCCCTGTCTCTCTCTCTCTTGCCTGCTTTCTTTCATATTCACACAAACACACACACAACACCCCCTGCTAGTTCTATCAAGTCAATAGCAGTTTACAGACAACCACCTAACAGAGGTTAAATTTTATAAACGAAAGTGGATTTTAAAGCTAATTATCACTGGATTTTAATTAATGTAAATCAAACAGGTATGCTTTCAAAATGCAGACTAATATGTAATCACTCTTTGCTGTTTTAATCTAACTCTAATTAGCTTGGAAATGACATATGCTGTGAAATACTAATTTAAGATAACCATTAAGGCAAAGAACATTCTGTACATTTCTAACTTCAGTAAAACTTTTAGTAGTTTCAGTAAATGATAACTTAATGGAATTCTACAAATAGATCTGAATTATATCTTTTTTATATTTCAGCAACAGGGACACAGGCTCAGTCAACCTTATACTTAACTTATTGTTTAAAGCTTATAATCAAGCCAAGAATTGGTTATCCTATTTAACAGGAATATAAATGACTTCTATTTATAAAGTTAAAATTCTTCTTTTCTGTTGTGAACACTAGTCACTGACTGTATCTCTAAGTATTGTTATATTGAAGATGTTGTATGTCTACTTAAGATTTTAGAGCATATTTGTATAAAAACATGTCCATTTCAAATCACATGAAATTATAACTATATTTCAATTAGCACTGATAATTAGCATAATGGCAATTTATACTCCTAGAAACAATTCACTACAAAGCAGTTTTAGCTATATTATGTTACATATACATAATATTTTAAAAATTTTTCTTAAGATACTTGGAAAACCTAAGGATGGGATTAAATACTTAGGTGACTTTATGTTTGAATATATAACTTAACCTGAATATGTTCTTTAGCTTATTTTAATAAAAGTTAGAACTATTTCTGTCTCCTAATTTCTGTTCAACTCAGCTATTAGTCCATTGTCTATTATTTTGTATTCAGGTGAGAAAAACTGTCATCTTCATATATAAATTCCAGAATTTGTTATTTAATTTCCTATCAGTTGGAATTTCTGAACAGCTGATGTGGCAAACTATTCCTTTTTTTGCCTGGGGCTGGGTATTTTACAAATGGAAAAACTAGCAAAATCTTACAAATGGAAAAACTAGCAAAATCTTAAAATGGAAAAACTAGCAAAATCTTTTCCAGTCTGACTGGCTAGATGTTTATCTCTGAGAACATCTTTACAACTTTACTTTGAGGCTGTAAGATTCTTTTTCTTTCAGTTCAGATATTTCTCTGGCCCTTTACAATACTTAAACTATAAGATATGAAATGTTCCTGTATCTTCAAGCCCAAGCTATCACAACAGTTTCTGTTGTAGGTTTAAAAAGACAAAAAGGCTCAAGACCAAACTTAGACTAATGATCAGATGAGAGAAAAACAATTGGTAAAATAATGAATGAGGTCACTATTTAAATATGCTTCAATTCTTTCATTTTCTTTTGAACTAACTTTTCTGCTTTCATTATTTTTAATGGCACTTATGTAAAAAGAGTGCAGTCAGTTATTTCCAGCAGTAACAATTCAACCCACATCAGTTTTACCTTGACACTTTGCAACAATTTCAACCCACATCAGTTTTACCATGACATTTTGCCACTCCTCTTATCAAGAGGTGAAGTCTCCCTCCCTCTCCTCATCTTGTGACCTGTGTCTTCCTTAGATGCCCTGTGCCATTTCTGGGCCTAGCCCTTGAAAGCCCTGGCAGCTTCTGCCTTCTCTCTCTGGGGAAGCCAGCGTCCATGCTGTAAAAAAGTTTGGGCTAGATGCTACTAAGTAATAAGATACCACGTGGAGAAGAAGAGGCTGCTGGAGGAGCCCCAAGGGGCCAATCATGTGAGTAAAGCCTTCCTGGACCTTCCAACTCTAGTGTAGCCACCAGCTGAACATCACCAAATGAGTGTCCCTAGCCAGCATCAGGTAGAACAGGATAACTGCCCAGCTGAGCCCAGTCAACCTACACAACTATTAAAAATAGTAAGTCAGTGGTTTTAAACCACTACTTTTCAGGTTGGATTTGTTATGCAGCAATAGATACCTGAAAGAGTATGTTTTTAAATTGTATACCATTGCAGTGGAGAAACATGCTCTCAAATTTTATGCAAACTTAAAGTAAGGCATAAGGTCTGATGTTATTTTTTTTAATTTTAATGAAGTATATTTGATTTACAATGTTATGTTAATTTCTGTTGTACAGCAAAGTGATTCACTTATACATATATATATTCTTTTTCTTTTTTTAATTTTATTTTATTATTTGGCTGCATCGGGTCTTAGTTGTGGCACACGGGATCTTCACTGCAGCTTGTGGGATCTTGCATTGCACCGCATGGGCTCTTTCATTGCAGCGTGCGGGATCTTTCATTGTGGCGTGCAGGCTTCTCCCTAGTTGTGGCGTGGGCTCTAGAGCACACAGGCTTAGTTACCCCACGGCAAGTGGGATCTTAGTTTCCCAAGCAGGGATCGAACCCGCGTCCCCTGCATTGGAAGGAGGATTCTTAACCACTGGACCACCAGGGAAGTCCCCTATACCACATCTTCTTTATCCGTTCGTCTGTCAGTGGACATTTAGGTTGTTTCCACGTCTTGGCTATTGTAAATAGTGCTGCCATGAACATAGGGGTGCATGTATCTTTTCAAATTATAGTTTTGGGGTCTGATGTTATTTAACCTAGAATTAAGTACATACTCTAGGGACTTTGAAAATCATTCTTCCCTGTTACCCATTGGCCTCTACCTTTGAATCTCATTTATCTTAGTCAAGGCTGCTATACTTCCAAGGGGGAAATCATCTTCTCATAAAGCATGTATAACCACCCCATATGGGAAATCTAAAGCACCATAATGAAGAAATGGTCCAGACATTGTAGTCTACCAAATTCTTGCTAGAAATCTGCTTGATTTCTTCACAGTGATTTAAGAGGGAATTTCCTTCTTTTTGCATGAAAAATATTCACATCCATGTTAGATAACTGGATGGATGCCAGAATACTCATTTTCTACCTTTTGCCACCCACCCCCCAAAAAAATAACCACTCAGTCAGTTTGGGTCCTGATGGGTGTTTTTGAAGCAGTGCACTTCACTCGTCTTCCCACTCACTAGACATCACCTAGATCATCTTCTGGCTCTTAGGGGAAAGACTAATCACACTGAAAGAGCTTCTCCTCATAACCAAAGATCTCTAGCACTTTTGACTATTCAAGATAGCTGGTACCATTGTCTTTTCCCCTACACATTTCCCCTCTTTCTCTTTTAACTGCAAAGGCATCCAACCAGAGGTGATTTTGGCTTTGCCACTTATAGGTCATGACCTTTGATAATCAGTGTCTTCAACTCTAAAATGAGAATTTTAACACCTGAAGTTGATAAAAGTATTAAATGAAACAATTATGTTAATATACTTTGTAACATAAAGAGCTATGTAAATACCGATTATTATTTTTAATACCTTCTAGAACTTTTGAATACATTTACTTCTACAGTTAATATGTGATCCCTTGAAATAAATCTATAGAGTTTTTTAGAATACAGTAGTTGCCATGTTCCCTCCCAAAGAAGCGTGAGAACTCATCCTACTCAATGGCTCCTGTCTTCCATTTGGTGGCTCTTGCATTTCCAACATGAAAGGATCTTACCTTCCAGCAAACAAAAATGTCAAGTTTCTCTTTGTATACAATTTAGTTTATTGGCACTATTTAAAATGTCTGCTTATTGCCTAGCAAACACTACCAAGTACTAGGAAGAAACAGAAGTAAAGCCCTCAGTGGAATATGTAGCCACCAAGAAGAATCAGCTTAATGGGATTTAACCAGAAAGGCACAAATTAAAATCTCACCAGAAAACCTAAAGACACCAACACCAGCATCATGAAATAATCTGACCACGACTCCAAGAGATTTCCTAAAGTGTCGGAATCATCAGAGATAGGAGAGTTGGCTGGGGAGGTACAACTAAATTTTGAAGAAAAAGCATTTTAGGTATGGGAATACACAAAACAAATTTAATATTGTGTTTTGTTAAACAGCCCAGGATGATTAGTTCTAGGAAACTCAACTAGAGAAAAACCAAGAGATCCAGGCTAGAGACGTGAGTCTCAATTTAATCTCTGTATTCTGGCAACTGAAGTTGTATAAACAATTTTTATTCCTCAGGCAGTGAGGAAGTGCCGTGAATGAGAAGGAAAGTCAGGCCTAATCT
This sequence comes from Balaenoptera acutorostrata, assembly GCF_949987535.1. Taxonomy (NCBI): domain Eukaryota; kingdom Metazoa; phylum Chordata; class Mammalia; order Artiodactyla; family Balaenopteridae; genus Balaenoptera; species Balaenoptera acutorostrata. The sequence continues at coordinate 62,319,075 of NC_080075.1, forward strand.
TTGAGAAATAACTTGCACTGAGAGGAAAAAGGACAGGAGGGAGAATTGTCAGAGGCACCAGGCAGAGGAAGAATCAGTATTGGTCACTGGTCCAGCAGCAGTCCCCATCTGAAGATCTCCTTTCCACCGTTCCTCCCTTCCTCTTTCCTAATTATCCTCCTCTGTAGCCGCACAGCTACTTTTCTTGGATTTGAATCCCTATCCTATGTGTTCAGTTTCTTCCTTTACCAAACACCCATCACTCCACTCTACTCTGGCAAAGACAGGCTCCATTATTCAATTTCCTTCCTCCTGGATTTGCTAATCTCCTACTACCAATACCTGTAATTTTCAGGTCAGAGAAAAACATCCTGAATTTAATTTTCTCTAATATAAGAACCCCCTGTAAAACACCAGCACTATCTTATATAAACTAAATTTGGAAGTAATCTTAGATTGAATTCAAATAGATCTATAAGATATATTTGTTTTAAAGATTGACATCTCATTGGATGTCATACACTCTGTTATTTCTTCAATGTAATCTCCTTTAGGGGGGTAAAAAAAAAACCGTCACCAAAATTGACTCCATCAATGTTCCCTCTAAATCATGGGTTTTTAGCCATGAGTTGGCTTCAGGGATCCATTGGAAGTCCCCTCCTCCATTCCCAAATCCAGATTGCAAGTGTAACCCAGGGCTATTATTGCCCCAAACTCCAGAGAGCTTTGCTGGGTTAATACCTGCACAGCTCACAGTACCTCTAATCTAGGGCAAAGGACCTCTTCCCCTTTGCCCTGTTACTCACCAGCTTGCCTTTCCCTGCATCTTGAGCTCTTTATGACTTGAAATAGGGCAAAACCATGACTAATTTCACCTTACAGGCTTACTGGCCTAGAAGAGATAATAATCCCTTCCTCATTCTGCCTTAAATAGTTAACATTTAGAAATGCATCTGGGTTCCAAAATAACCCCACTGAGAAGCTATTAGGGAGACAAAGTACCAGTTAGAATTTTTGTGTGAATTTGTTTAAAGGAATAGCTTTCCTAAGAGCTGTTTGTCATCAGAATGTTGAGAAAATAGAGGTGTGGGCTAAGGTAGGTGGGACTGTTGGGTGGCTGGAAGGCAACATGAGGGCAAGGGGTCTTTCTTTAGGGATTGGGAGTGAAGGGCAACACAAGGGGTGAGAAATGGAGGTGGAAATATGCCTACAACAAACCGTGTCCACTTTGAAACTTCATCAGTGCCATCTCTGGCCATCATTTCTTACAAAGAACATGCATCAAAGCAGCATGGGGAGGTGGACATACCTTGGGTTCTAGAGCCAGATCTGCTACTAACTACATTGTTTTGAAGTGTTCCCTTCTCTCTCTGGCTGTAATAAGGAGTAGTCAAGCTCAGTGTTTTTAAGGATCCCTCCGGCTAAGATATTTTGTGAAGTGACATGGACAAAAGGCTGTCATCTATCTCTTGTCCTTTTCCTGTGTCCTCTTCCACTCTCCTTTTCTCAGGTCTGTGGACAGAGTAATGGCCTAGCTAAGGATCACACTCTATCTGCTTCACAAAGAAGGAACTCATCCTGCGTCCTTCCACTTTCCTGATCTACTCTGAGGTCTCCTTTCTCCCTTCTGTCTGCTGCAGAGAGCTAGCTCCTTATTGGCAAATGCAAAGTCCTGGGGGTGCACTTGCTTTGCAAGAGGCCAGCTTTCATTTTGTAAGCAAACCAAAGATATATGAGGTATTAGGTGGTTTATGTTATTCAGCACTGAGCTTGGGTTTTGTTTTGTTGCTGCTGTCGTTTTGTTTGGTTTCGCCTTGGAAAGCACTTTAAACTCCTTGTCGCCATAGATGGTGGCACACCGTAAACAGATGAGCTGGACGCCACTCTGAACTGGGAGAACACCACTCCTGCCCCTAAGTGCACAACATGCCCTGTGATCAATAACATCGACAAAGAAGACTACACATGGCTGAGAGAGTAGCTATTAAGCACAAGTGAAATTGAAACTTCAATTTTCAAATTGCACAATTACTAAGGATTAAAGTAAATCCTTGGCCAGGATTCCAAGAAGACTCCATCTAGCAACATTGCCAGGAGATTTTCCGGCACTCTCGGTATGTAAAATCCCAGAACATTATTTACAGTACTTTTATTTTATCGCAACTTGCTAACCACATTACCTTATCTTGCACAAATTTACAACGTGTTTTTTGTTGGTGTTTTTTTTTTAATTTTTCAGAATTTTTAAACCCATAAGGGAGCGATAATAACCAATGCAGTTGAATATTTTAGGAAATTTGACAGGATCAAAGCTAGAGAGAAGCATTAAATAATGACAGAAATCTCAAACCTTATGTAGTATAAAGGAAAGAAATATTTTAAATCAATATTCAGAATATAACGCAGTGATCATATGTTGATATACAAATCATTGACGAATTATGGGGGCAAATTATGGCTTTTTCGATTCATCCTTAATTTCACCAATTAATGCATTTACACATGTGTATTATTACTTCTTTTCTGTTGGCTTTTATGTTCTTGGTAGATTAACTGGTCCAAGGGAATTAAATTACAGTCAGCTCTTATCAGATGTCAGGCGTCGTACTGGATGCTTTATATCAATATAAACACTCTCTAATATACTTTACCAAACACCGTAGGAAGTAGGTATTGTTAACCACATTTTACAAGTAAGAAATCTCAGGTTCAAAGACGTAGCCAGAAAGTAGCAGAGCCAGAAGGTAGCAGATCTAAAAACTTCAGAAAACTTCCACCAAACTTTTCACTTATTTTTGCATTTAAAGGTGGTAAGCATTTAAAGGTCTGAAGCTAACCCTAACCGTAACCCTAACCCTAACTCTAACCCTAACCCTAACCCTGACCCTTGTTTTGGGGCATTTTCAATTTTTTGCTGAATTCTTATATCCTGATATTTGTAATTTCCCTAAGGCCAACCTTAACTAAAATAACTATGTAAAAACACTGTGTCCTTACCTAAATAGCTAGTCCCAAACCATAACAGGGTGTTTGGTCTCTTTGCCAGTAGATCTCATCACATTTGTGAACGAAGGCATCTGCATATTCTTCTTCTGTATATGCAGGGTCTAGCTCTAACCAAAGTGATGGTACTGAAATTATCATGAAACGTGAGCAATCTGAACACTACATAAAAAGGTATAATTTAAAACAGAGTCCTTTGTGAGATTACACCAATCTTCTGATTTTTACAGATAAGGAAGCCAGAACCTTGAAAAAGGTAGAGGACCCAAAGAAATGTCAAACATAGATTAAATAGGTGGTCAAAACTTTGTTTTATTTAACTACTTGTGTCTCTTCATTGCCTTATTTGATAATGGATTTGAGGCAGTTTCTATGTATAATAATTATAAAATAAAATGAGAGAATAATTTCCTAAAGCAAGAATGATGAAATGTTCTAAAATTAGAAAGTGGTGGTGGTTGCACAGGCTATGAAAATACTGAATAACACCGAATTGTGTACCTAAAGGAGTAAATTTTATGGTATATGAATCATATATCAATAAAACTTACTTTTTTCAAAAGAGCAAGACTTTATTTCTTTTAATAGGTTAGAGGATAAAACCAAGGATTGGTGACTTTTTAATTTTTATTTATTTTTATTATTTACAGTCTCTCTTCTCTATTCCATATTAGAATATCTCCAGTGAATTGGCCCAAGTCATATTAGCTTAATGAATCAAGAACATTGATCTATTGCCACTAATTCTCAATTGTGGAGTATTAGGCCAGGTTTCAAAGTTTCTACTGGGGTTGAGAAATTGTTTTTGAACAAGATTCTGGAATATATTTCCAAAGAGAATGCATTTTTCCCATGAGAAATCTCTGAGTAAATTAAAAGCCATAAACTAAGGGGTCTTGTTGATTTCTATTAAGAAATAGAAAGTTAAATCTGTTGCTCTTATTATACAGGCATACATTTGTATACAAGCATACATTTCAAGAAAATCTTTTAAGATTAGTACACACAAATTGATCTAGGAATCCTCCTTCAAATTTTTTTTTGAATATTTTTTTAACATCTTTATTGGAGTATAATTGCTTTACAATGGTGTGTTAGTTTCTGCTGTATAACAAAGTGAATCAGCTATACATATACATATATCCCCATATCTCCTCCCTCTTGCGTCTCCCTGTCCTTCTTCAAATTTATCATAGAATATAACGAGCTCAGAGAAAGACTTGAAAACAAAGATATTCATCCCAGCATTATCATTATTTATAGTAACAAAAAAGCTAAAACAAATCTAAATGTCCAACAGCAGGAGAATTTTAAGGTATAGGGGAATATTGTATAGTCCTTTAAAATGGGGTTTTTATTTATTTTAAAATCTATATTACTTTTCTGATTACAGAGATAATAACAATATACATATTATTTTAAAAATTTAAATGGCCAAACATTTCCACACAACTGCTTCTCTTAAGACATAAACGAAATTAAATGCTTGGAGAATATTTTATATGACCATCCTATAATACTGCTTTACAACTTGCTTTGTTCACTTCATAATGAATCTTTGCACATCACTTTCTGCACATCTCCCTCACTAGCTTGTTTTTGTTTTTGTTTTTGTTTTAACATTGTTAAAAATTATTCAAGGCTCAGGGAGATGTTCATAATATAATGTTAAGGGAAAAAAAAAGCAGACTAGAAAACATTAAATATGGTGTGATCCTAAATTGGGTAGGAGGGGGAGTGGCAAAGCTTATACACAAATTCATAGAAAGACTGAAAGAAATACAACAAATTGTTAATTATGGTTAGTTCTAAGTGGTAGAGTTGTGAGCAACTTTATTTTCTTCTATCTAATATTTTGTATTTTCCAAATTATCTATGATGAGCATGATAAAAATAGCACTGGCTTTTTCTGTTTCCAAAAATAATTTCGGTTTCTTGTAGGCAATCTGGAAAATGCAGATAAACCCAAATAAGAAAATAAGAAGTTACTCACAATCCAACTACCCTGAGATAATAATTGTTGTCTTTTAGATACATTTTTTTAAATTTGGGTATAATTGCTTTACAATGTTGTGTTAGTTTATGCTATACAACAAAGTGAATCAGCTCTATATATACATATATCCCCTCCCTCTTGGACCTCCCTCACACCCCCCATCTTACCCATCTAGGTCATCACAGAGCACCGAGCTGAGCTCCCTGCGCTATACAGCAGGTTCCCACCAGCTATCTGTTTTACACATTAAGTAGTGTATATATGTCAATCCCAATCTCCCAATTAATCCACCCCCCCCAAACAATTTTGTGTGTGTGTATTTTACAAAGATAAAATTACGCTGGCCATAATTTTTGTAACTGACCTTTGTCACTTAAATGTAGTGTGAACGTTTAAAAAATTTCACTAAACACTCTTCTACAAAATGTTCTTTTGGCTACACAGGACCATAATTTATACATAGGATTCAGTTATTACCATTTTTGCTTTTATAATTGATGTAGTGAACATTTGTATGAATAGATCTTTGTGCATATATACTGTACAATATTTTCACCTGGATAAATAGCTAGAAATGGAATTGCTGAGTCAGATGGTCTGCAAAATTTTAACGCTTCTGATACTTATTGCCAAGACATTCTTCAGAAAAGATTTAGCAAGTTTTCCTCCCAACAGTGGAATGAAAAAGTGGTTATTTTCCACACCTTCAGCACTGCCAGGTGTTAGTAATCTGGAAACTGACTTTTATTATTTTTCCTCTTAGTAGGAAAATGATAAATGTTTTTTTTACAGAAAACTTAGAATGTACAAATAAGCAAAGAAAATAAAAATCATAAGGGTATCATCAACCACTGATTCTTCCTCCGTCTATATATGTGTGTGTGTATGCACATATGCATATGTACATATTTACTTCTTAATAAAAGTAAATCATGTAATAAATGGCAGCTAATACTTATTAAGCATTAACTATTAGACTCTATGCTATGTGTTTAAAGTGAATAATCTCATTGACTCCTTATGCCTTTATATAATAGTACTTTTAGTAGTTAATATGTCTATATTTTAAAAAGGAAAGCTGAGTAGAGGGATTAAGAAACTTGCCTTAGGTTATATAGTTAATATGTGGCAGAGCTGAGATTAAACTATCTTTTAGTTTTTTTAAAGATTCCTTGTTCTTATGTCCATTAGGAACCCCTAGAAGGTTTCATATTCCCTGTCATGGGGGATGGCCAACTTTGCTAAAAGCATAAGTACTGACCTAACCCTTTTACTGAAATAAGAGTATTTATTATTTTGAATTTAAAAGATGCTTGTGTATAAATGAGTGGATGAACCAAAAAACAAATAGGGAGGGAGGGACGAATCTTCAGTACAGAAGAATTCCAAATAATATACGTAGATACTGTTCCCTCCAAGAGATGGAGCTCAGTTCCCCTCCCCTTGAGTGTGAGTTGCACTTAGTGACTCTGTTCCAAAGAATAGAGCATGAAAAGGGAACATATAGTGACTTGAGAGTAGAGGGACCTGGCAGAGCCCACCTACCCGTGTGATCCATGTTAACATCACCAGGGATCAGTCGTCATGGTGATGACATGGACCCCCTGATCTGGTGTGAAGAGAAGGGTCCTTCCCCTCTGGTGTTCTTCCCACAACCCCAGTAGAGTCATGAGAAAAAAACATCAGAGAAACCCAAACTGAGAGACAGTCTACAAAATACCTGACCTATACTCCTCAGAACTGTCATGGTCGTGAGAGACAAAAACTAAGAAATTGTCTCAGATCAGAGGAGGCCAAGGAGATATGACAACCAAATGCAATGTGGGGTACCAGACGGGATACTGGAACAGAAAAAGGACATTTGTGGAAAAACTAGTGAAATCCAAATAAATCCTGGAATTTAGTTTAGAGTAATGTACCAATGTTGGTTTCTGAGTTTTCACAAATGTAATATGGTAATGTAAGTGTTAACATTAGGGGAAACATCAGCCATATCTTTGCAACTCTTCTGTAAATCTAGAATTATTCCAAAATAATTTTTTTTTTTTTTTTTTAAGAAAAGGATGCTTGTTTCAATACAAACACCACTTGGGGGTAGCAAAAATAAGGTTCCAGCTATGGCAGGATGTTCAAACTATCAGGGTCTGAACCAGTCTTCTCTCTTTCTTTTTTTTTTTTTAAATTATTATTATTATTACTATTTTGGCTGCACCATGTGGGATCTTAGTTCCCTACCAGGGATCGAACCCATGCCCCCTGCAGTGGAAGCATGGAGCCTTAACCACTGGACCTCTGCAGAAGTCCCAGTCTCCTCTTTTTCTGTTCTTGCTTCCCAGTTAAGGATCCAGTATCCAGCCAGAGTGCGGCCAAAAGGAAAAACTCAGATGAGGCAGGGCAGGCTGATCTCTAGGGCTTGATCCCAGGGACACAACTGATTTTCCTGTTAGGGTTTTTTTTTTTTTTAATATTTAAGAATTTATTTATTTATTTGGCTGTGCTGGGTCTTAGTTGTGGCATGCGGGATCTTCATTGCTGTGAGCGGGATCTTTTAGTTGTGGCATGCGGGATCTTTAGTTGCAGCATGTGAACTCTGAGTTGCAGCATGCGGGATCCAGTTGCCTGACCAGGGATCAAACCCGGGCCCCCTGCATTGGGAGCTCGGAGTCTTAGCCACTGGACAACCGGGGAAGTCCCAGGGTTGGTTTTTTTCGTTTCTGCAGAACTGAAAGGCCTCTGGTCACTCTTATTGATTAGTCCATTTCTCTGATATATTTCTAACTCAATTATTAGTGAGCAAAGGAGGTGGTGGTGAGGTCCACTCCTGGGTTGACTTCAAGCAGCAGGGGCTGGGTACTCCTACTGCAGTGCTGGCTGACATCACAAATGAGCATGGAAAAGAAAACTGTGTTAAGATTATCAAGCAGTTCCAACCTGGTCTCAGCAAAATTGCTCCCACAAAGAAGGGTGGAGAGAAGAAGAAGGGTTGTTCTGCCATCAACAAGGTGGTGACCAGAGAATACACCATCAATGTTCACAGGTACATCATGGGGTGGGCTTCAAGAAGAGTGCCCTCAGGCACTCCAAGAGATTAGGAAAATTGCCTCGAAAGAGGTGGGAAATCCAGGTGTGCACGTTGACACCAGGCTCAGCAAAGCTGTCTGGACCAAAGGAATAAGAAATGTTCCATACGGTATCTGTGTGTGGTTGTCCAGAAAATGTAATGAGGATGAAGATTCACCAAACAAGCTCTATATAGTGGTTACCTGTGTACCTGTCACCACTTTCAAAAACCTACAGACAACGTGGATGAGAACCAATTGCTGATTGTCAAAATCATGAAACTGGGAAAAAAGAAAGAGAGAGAGAGTTCACCAAGTACCCAGAGGACAATATAACCCTGTTTGTTATCTTTAGCTGGACTATCTCTCCAATATTTCTTTAGATCATGAACCAGGGCTGTTTCCCTGGTTACAAAGGCCAACTCACTAGGACAAAGGGCACAATGGTTGTGTTATTCCAGGAATTTGTAATGGCAAATGCCAAGCTTTCATGTGAATATGTGTATGTGTCCTGAGCATTCGGAAGAGACTATTTGTAGACTTGTAGATTACTACAGCTCTCAACCACTTTGTAAACTGCTGCCTTATTTTTTCCCCTTAATAAATCATGAACATCTATTCATGTTATTAAATGTTCTTCTACAAATTGTCCACAAATGTGATCTTCTCAAAATGACTAAATAAATTAAGAGGTGCACATCAAAGGAATACTCTGTATATTTGAAAGAATGAGGTAGTTCCCCATGTGCTAATATTGAACAATCATATTCTTCATATTGAAAAATTAAGTATAAAAAGCCAAGGGCAGAGCAGTGTGGATAGTAAGCTACCATAAAAGAAAAAATATATATGCATATATATTATTATATGTAATATATATATGGAAGACTGTCTCTGGAAGGATTGAAAGGGAAACCAATATCAGTTGCCTTCAAGAAGGAAACTCAGTGGCTAGAAGACATGGGTGGAAAAAGGTTTTTTTTTTTTTACTGTATAGCCTTTTATATCTTTTTTAAAAATTTTGTAAGACACTCATGAATTATTTAAAGGACTAATTTAAAAAAATTACAATGTTATAGTTAGTGCCTGCCTAGTACATACATTAGGTTATTTCCAATTATCACTATTATATATAACGCTTCATGCCACACACCTTAGTAGCTAAATCTTTGCCTGTATTCTAATTTCCTTCAAATAAATTACTGTAAGTGAAATTGCTGAATCCAAAGGTGGGAACAGTTTTAGGCTTTTGGATATGTTTTGCTAAACTCTCCAGAAATGAATGAACTTACATGTTTTATTTCGTTACACCCTCACTAACAAGAAAAAGGTTTTATTTCTTTTTACTTTGGTAGGATAAAATATGATATAGATGTGTATATTTATTTATTCCATTATATTTTATACTATATATATACACATATATATGTATAATTATATGGTTTGTTTTGCCTCATAAGGAGCACATGGACGGTAAGATTTAAGTGCTTGCATATATGAGTACATCTTCATAGTTTTTATCAATTATAGATTCTAGAGTCAGAATAATTTCCTCCCACAACTGTGAAGACAGGGTTCCATTACCTTGCTGGTCTTAAGTCTGACACCGTCTGACTTGGACCCTTTGTAAGTTACCAGATTTCTTTCTTCCCCTCTGGAAGCTTTTAAAGTTTGGGCTTCGTATTAATTGGCTTTCACTAGATTATGCTGCGTGACAACCTCAAAATCTTAGTAGCTGACAACACCAAATATTTATTTCCTGCTCATGTTACTGGTCTGTGGCTGCAGTTTGGCTGCTCTGCTCCAGGTGGTGGATTGAGAATGGGCTCGTGTGTCTTCTCGTTCAGGGATCGAGGCTAAAGGAGTGGCTCCCATAGGGGCTATGCCCTTCTCATGGCTGAGGGCCCAGGAACAAAACGCCTGGGGGAAACTTGCAGTGCCTCTAGAATCTTCTGCTCAGAAGTGGTACAGGTCACGTCTGCTCACCATGCGATGCTTAAGGCAGATCTCTGAGCCAAGCAAATCACAGGAAAGGGGGTGGTGAATAAGCCTTCTCCTTGGAATTCTCAATTTTCTTCTAGGAAGTGTCCAGACATAAGTTCAGCTCCTTAAGTTTTACAAAAATTCGACTCATCTAAAGCAATCTGTGGGTAGTAGTCTTTACTAAGCATTGGAAGAAAACGAGAAGGCAGAGGTGGGGTATTTATAGCAGTGGCACGAAAAAAAAGTTCAAATTTGAATCTGGACATTCACGGGCATAAAAGTCCTTTGACTCCCCTCCCACAGGGGTCTTTTTTCTCACACCTCACCCCATGCAGCAACCGTACATCTTGCTCTCCCCGCTGTCCTCCTATCTCTCCTCCTCACCCCCTCCCTCTCTTCGGTTCTTGGAATTTGGGGATTGATATTCTGGAACTTGAGCAGGAAGCAGGTGACCTGACAGAAGAAGATTAAATGTGCCTGTCTCAGTTATCTTTTGCTGCCCAACAAACCACCCCAAAACTTAGCGGCTGAAAACAGCCCTTTTATTATCTCTCCCAATTCTGTGGGTAAGCTGGAGCCCAGCAGGATGGTGATTTCCGCTGGTCTCGTGTGGGGTTCTGAAGCTGCTGCAGTCAGATAGCTGCGGGGCTGGAACCTCCAAATGGCTCCACTCACGTGTCTGGCTGGGAGGCTGGGCCCAGGTGGGCCTCTCTCTCTACCCCTGTAACACCAGGCCCTTTCTCTCTCCTGGTGATCTCGCCACAAAACGCCTCCAGCAGGGCAGCAGGCCTTCTACACGTTTCTCAGGCCTCCAAAATGTGCAAGAGCAGAAGCTACCAGGCCTGCCTAAAGCCTAGGCCCAGAACAGGTAGGCTGTCACTTCTGCCACTTTCTGCTGGTTAAAGTGAGTGCCAGGGCCAGCCCAGGTTCAGGGTGGCAGGGGAAGCACAGAAGCATGGCTGGGGGCCACCTTTGGAGAAGAACACCACAGCGCCTGAACACAGCAGTTAATAGGATTCATGCCTTTGTTAAGTGTACTTATAAAGTAGTAATAAAAGTTAATAGAATCTGGCATTATTAAATATTAAAGTATTGATATTAAGCTGAATATTATTACTTTGTTTTTGTTTGTTGACTGAAGATTTTGATCCCTTTTATCCCTCATTTGCACCATTCTTCCCTTCCAAATAGATACAACACGATTTAGTTCCTCTGCTGGATACCTTCATACCTTTAATTGATTTTTTTAATCAATCAACTACACTCAGTTCATAAGGTGAGAGATGTTTATTGCAACATCATCTCGCCTCTCTTTACCTAACTTCTGTCTGCTGTAATTTGTAACATTGAGGTTGATAACATTTACCGTGTTCTGCAATCAGACTTGTTTTCCATGCCTCTCTGTAGACTGATTCTAAAAGTTCAAAAACAGTAGGCAGTCAGGGCAGGTCTTGGGGACCACTGCCAGAACTCGGACTTGGACTTTGAATGAGATGAGGAGTCCTTTGAGTCCTCTTCTGCTGTGTCCTCAGCCCTGACTCTGCTGGCCACCTGCAGTCAATGTTTTCTAAATGAAAGAAAGGAGGGGGAGGAAAGGGGGGGGGGAAATCTGTGGCAATTTTAATCCACCACACCTGCTGCGGAGAGGGTGGGAGTTCAAGGTGGGGCCATCTGACCAGGAGTACCGTGGAGGACCATACCGTACAGCTCACTGTACATCTGAATAGAATGGTATGCCTACATTTCCTTTTTCCCTAAGTGTTGCATGCAAAAAAAAAAAAAAAAAAGAGTTTTACTTTCATTTGATTAATAGCTAAGTATGCATAGAATTCTGTATTAGAAATACCTTCCCCCATAATTTTAAAGGCATTGTTTCATAGTATTCTAGCATCCAATCATGCTGACAAATTGATCAATTTGATTTTCACTTCTTTACAGATTATTTGTTTTTGCTTTTGCTTGTGAGTCTGATTTCTCAAAGTTTTTAGCGCTCCTCTCTTTACCTTTAGTCTTCAGAATTTTTACAATGCTGAATCTAGGTGCAGGCTTGTATCCTCCCCTCCTTCCTTCCTCCCTCCCTCCCTTCCTTCCTTGTTCTTTCATGTCTTTCCATATGTGGGCAAAGCTTGTTGATTGACAGGTTTCCTTGAAGGCGAGCAGCTGAGGAACAGGCTGGAGTTCCTAAATGCCGACATGCGGGGCTTTGTTCCATTCCGTTAGAGGGACCCCCCCCCCCCCCCGTGCTTTGCGTCAGGGTTGGGTGGGAGTGATAAACGCTTGTTGCCAGGTGTTTCTGCGTGGCTTCAGGGAGGCAGGTGGGCGGGGCTGGCTGCCCCACGTGCAGACGGGAATGAATACCAGTCTCTGCCGCTCCCCATCTTACTGCCTCTTTGTACCTGGCATTTCCAAGCCACCTTGCCTAGGTTCTTCAAGGCATATCCGCTTTCTCCAGAGCTGTATCCCTTTGTCCATACTCCACGCTGTAACTCTTTCCACATTTCATCATTTAGCCTCTCCTTATACATTAGCCGTCTTCTGTAGACCTGTTGAAATCTCCCATCTGCTGTGGCTTCCCCTCCAGTTCTCTTTGTTATTTCAGGTTTCTTTGAAGCTACTCAAGCAGAAAGCCTGAAGTCTATCAATTTCTCTGCTTCGAAAGCACAATGTCATATAAAAGATAAAAGGGGGAAATATCCACTATTCAAGAAACCTTTTTCTTCCTCTCCCTGTGTTCCTTTCTTGATCCCTCAAATAGCATCTATGATCTTTTTTTTTTTTAATTAATTTATTTATTTATGGCTGCGTTGGCTCTTCCTTGCTGCTTGCGTGCTTTCTCCAGTTGCGGCGAGCGGGGGCTACTCTTAGTTGCAGTGCGTGGGCTTCTCATTGCGGTGGCTTCTCTTGTTGCGGAGCATGGGCTCTAGGCACGCGGGCTTCAGTAGTTGTGGCTCGCGGGCTCTAGAGCGCAGGCTCAGTAGTTGTGGCGCATGGGCTTCGTTGCTCCGCGGCGTGTGGGAACTTCCTGGACCAGGGCTTGAACCCTTGTCCCCTGCATTGGCAGGCGGATTCCTAACCACTGCGCCACCAGGGAAGCCCACATCTATGATCTTTTGAGAGAGTGGAGAATGAGCCTCCACCTTTTCTTCCACCTTAGCTCACTCACTCTTTCTAAAGAGGGGTAATCGTCTGATGGGTGAGGTCAAGAAAAGGGTCTAACGTGTGGCTGGACCCCTTCTCGTCTTTCTAGGGTCAGCCTGTCCTCAGCAGACCTGAATTCTCTCTCTTTAGCCTATTGTGTCAATAAGTCCAATGTTAGCGGAGAGCAGTGAAACAGCCCTGGGGTTTGTCTCCTGAGGCGATTTCTCCATCTAGAAAAGAAAGTGATATCATTACCCATTTCTGATGGCATTACCCTTCAATTTTATTAAACCTGTATTAAAATATTATTAAATATTTTTTATCCATTCGGAACTTAAGCGCAGAGTGCTTACAAGGAGTGTATTAGAATGATGGATGGATTTCTTGGTTTGGGGTGGGCTTGAGCCAAAAGAAGTGTGATAACTTCCAAAAAACAGAACACAAGAGTTATGCAGAGTTATCTCCAAGTGGTTCTGGGTATATTTTATTATCCACAAAATGGAAATAAATATTTTCCGAATTCAGAAAAAGCAAAATGTCAAAACACAGTGTAACAAGGTAACTTGATGTGAGATTGAACCTCAGAATGGTTTGAACTCTTAGGGGAGAGAGACTGAAAAGAATAGACGGAACTTGGTTTAGGCTAACAAGGGCTTTTGGTGCCTCAGTGTAATTTATGACTAAATAACTCAGACATTGGGAAATATGCTGACATCACATTTATTTGCCATTGGTTTTTGCTCTCTGTTTGGGGGGAAGGAGATTTCCCGTAGAGGAAATTGATATTCCACTGTTGACCATCTTTACATCAGATAAAGAAAGGCCCAAAGTGCTTTCATTATAAGGTGGAGCCGTAGAAGGGGTAAAGCAGGCCAGCATTAAAGCAAAGCAAGGTGGGCCTGGTATGGGCACTGCAGACTTATCTGCTAGGCTGCTGCCTCAGAGCAATTTCCTTCCTTTGTCCCCAAATTGTCTGTAATGTCTCATTAAAGATTGTAGCCTGGTATTGATGTACAGTGAAAAATTAGAGAACTTTCATATAGAGGTAATGGAGCAGCTAAGGAAAGAACAGTCAAGAGATAATAGCCAAAGTGACTGTATTGGAGTAAAAACCTAACATCTGTAAAGAGAGACTCCAAACTCCAGTGGTTCAAACTACATTTAAGTTGACCTCTCTGTCACATAACAGTCCAAGGTGGCAGTTCCAGATTAGCGGACATCTCTGCTCCACACAGACACTCAGGGACCCGTGTTGATGGGGGCTCTGCCATCCTTTACATGTAGCTTTCAAGGTCAGTCTAGTCATCACCAATTAAGCCAAAAGGAATGGTGAGGAGGGAAAGTCCAGTGCCAGGAATTTCCTCCTAAGTAAGGGAGATGAAACTTCCCCACATCACCCTTACTCTTGTTCCATCGGTTGGAGCTTTGTCAGCACACCTAGGAGCAAGGGAGGCTGGGCAGTGTGCTCTCTGGGCACGCATGTCCAGGCTACATCTCTTTTCTGTGGAAAAGAGGGTACTTAGATCTTGATGGGCAACCAGCTTGCTCTGCTACTGTGGAAACAGCAGAGACCAGATGATGCCTGTGGAGTAATGAGCTCAGCAAGGGCGCTGTGATGCCAAAGGGGCAGGGTGGTTGCTTGAAGACTTGACTAGAGCAGAAGATGACAAGAGAAAGCTATTCAGGGACTTGCCTGAGGCAGTAAGAGCTGGGAAACACTTTAAAGGGGGTTAATTTCATGCAACGAAGTTGGTGGGGATTCATCATCCACATTGGAATGACAAATGATTTTTTTTTTCCTTTGCTTTTATTGAGAGGCAATGTGAGAGAGTGGAAGGAACAAGGGGCTTGGGATCAGAGGCTGGCCTTAAACCTTAGTTCTACCTGCTACTTAGCAACTTTGAGATTAGAAGTTGCTCATTTTCAGTTTCCTCATCTGCCAACTGATAAGACCCTTCCTCCTTAGCTTGTTGGGAGAGTCAAGTGAAACAGGATTTTAAAGTCCTTTGTAAACAATAAAATATCACGCAAATATAAAAGGGCTTATAATAGTAATAAACTTAGTTGGTTTATCCTGCTATGAAATAACATAATGCAAGAATCTAAGCAACAAAAACCTCAAAACCCATAGACCTTTGGCAAACTCTACTCTGCAAGTGAGCGTCCTGGGTTGAATTTAGTAGTAGTTTTCATGCTGCCTCAGACCCATTTTGGAATGAGGCAAGGTTTATATAAAAATATTAATCAAGGATATCATAAATCTGAAGGAACTGAGACATAAGCGTTTTTGCTTCCCATTTTTTGCCATTTGGATATGTGGCCAGAAGGTACCCAATATCTAGCAGCATTGTCTTGAGCCTACCAGAGTCTTCCTTTCGCAGGTCTTGGGTAAAGAAGGAACTTTAGAAGTGATAACTTCACCGTTCATCTCCAGCTTCTAGTGGTCATCTCTAAGAAACAGAACCTCTCTGTATATTCAATAAAAAAGGCAAAAGAAAGAAGGCTCCCAAGTAAACCCCAAAACAAAATGCCAACCATAAAGAGTGAAAGAAAGAGATCAAACATTTTTCTGGGGGGGAGTTTTTCTTCAAGGGAATCTAACATCTTGAACCTATCTGCTCAGGGACTCAAATTCTTATCAGAGGCAGCCATCAGTAAACTGTGAGAAAGGCCATTTGCCTCTGTCTCTAGACCTTTTGCACACGGTCAGTTTCGCACTCATAAGGCACCAGAGACCCATGGCATTTTGCTTTCCCCTTTACCCTAATGAAACACCGTTCCCAGGAAAGGAGCCGAACCAGTCATTCTTCTTGGGATGTCACTGATTAGTAAAGCATATATTTTACTTCTTTTTTAATGTTTAACAAGGCAAAACTTTAAGCCGAAGGAACAGATCTCTACTTGTGAAATTTCAGGCATCCGTCAGCTGAGTGCTTATGTGTCCATTTCCCAAAAGTCTCAAAAAAACTTGTTATAAGTTTGTATCTTTACCAATTTGTTGAATGAAAAATGATATCCTATGTTTTTTGAAAATATTTATTTATTTTGGCTGTGCCGGGTCTTAGTTGCGGCACTCAGGATCTTCACTGCGGCATGTGGACTTCTTAGTTGTGGCATGCATGCAGGATCTAGTTCCCCGTCCAGGGATCGAACCCGGAACCCCTGCATTGGGAGCTTGGAGTGTTACCCGCTGGACCACCAGGGAAGTCCCAATATCTCATGTTTTTAATGTGTATTTCCTTTAATTCTGAGCTTTTCATAGATGTTATTGCCACTTGCGTGCTTTCCTTTGAATGTTGCTCGTTCCTGTCCTATGGTAGCTGGGTGGGAAGAGTACAGGGCAGGGAGCCAAAACACCAGGGAGTCAGCCCCAAACCACACACCTCAGGCCTCGGTTTCTTCAGCTACAAAATGTGGAAGACTGGTCCAGGTGACCATGATGTTCTTGAAGAGCTCTAAAATGCACAACTTACCACACAATGACCACTTTCTATAATTTTTGCTTAACAATAATCAATCTCATAGACAAACGTAAAACCAGAGCCAAAATCTTCTATTGCCTTTCCAGGTTTAATAAACAAATAGGGCTGATTCACCGGTAGCCTGTATTTGCATCAACCAAGCCAATTTGCATCAGCCACTCAGGCCTACACCTCTTTCGGCTAATTTCAAGGTGAGTTTTTACCTGAGGCCTTTATTTGTTTGAGTTATGTTTATAGAAATTAGCTTAATAATTGCCTTTCTTAGGACTTCCCTGGTGGCGCAGTGGTTAGGAATCCGCCTGCCAATACGGGGACATGGGTTCGATCCCTGGTCTGGGAAGATCCCACATGCCGCGGAGCAACTAAGCCCGTGCTCCACAACTACTGAGCCTGCGCTCTAGAGCCCACGAGCCACAACTACTGAGCCTGCATGCCACAACTACTGAAGCCCGTGTGCCTAGAGCCCGTGCCTAGAGCCATGCAGTGCAACAAAGAGGAGACCCCGCTCGCCACAACTAGAGAAAGCCCATGCTCAACAAAGACCCAAAGCAGCCAAAAATTAAATAAATAAATAATTTTTTTTTTTTATTGCTTTTCTTAGACATTATCTACTACATTTTCCTTAAGCGTGAGAATAAGGCTACGTTAGATTGTATCTGTGTTGTTTAAATACTATATACAACCTTAACAGGCACAATGTGGTTCAGGTGATGAATTGTTAAAATAAAACAAGTACCTGCCACTCACCTGATTAAATCCAGACACATTAATAGAAATAATGGTGGCTAAAATACCACAATTCTGGTTAAAAACATAATTACCTAAAATCCTACTTTTTTTTCTTTTCCATTATGGTTTATTACAGGATATTGAATATAGTTCCCTGTGCTATACAGTAGGACCTTGTTGTTTATCCATCCTCTATATAATAGTTTGCATCTGCTAGTCAGTCCCAAACTGCCAATCCATCTCTCCCCTGCCTACCTCCTCCTTGGCAACCACAAGTCTGTTCTCTATGTTTCTGTTTCATAGATTGTTCATTTGTGTCATATTTTAGATTCCACATATAAGCAATATCATACTTGTCTTTCTCTTCCTGACTTACTTCGCTTAGTATGATAATCTCTAGGTCCATTCCTGTAGCTGCAAATGACATTATTTCATTCTTTTTTACAGTTGAGTAATATTCCATTATATATATATATATATATATATATATATATATGCCACACATCTTCTTTATTCATTCATCTGTCAATGGACATTTAGGTTGTTTCCATGTGGCTATTGTAAATAGTGCTGCTATGAACATAAGTGTGCATGTACCTTTCCGAATTATAGTTTTGTCCGGATATATGCCCAAGTGTAGGATTGCTGGATCATATGGGAACTCTAGTTTTTTGAGGAACCTCCATGCTGTTTTCCATAGTGGCTGCACCAATTTACATTCCCACCAACAGTGTAGGAGGGTTCCCTCTAAAATCCTACTTTGGAGACAGGCAAATAGAAGTTACTGCGCCTACATTGAGATTTTCCTAGTGTGGATTCTACCTGGTAAAGAAGTAGAGATGAAATTCTAGATGCAAAGGTCCAAAAACTCTAGACTTTTTCCAATAAACCCACACATACATAGGCACATACTATTCTCGATAGATTTTTTGCTTCCTGATTTTTGTTGTTTCTTTTGAAAGATTGCTGGAAAAATATATTACACTTGCCTGTTTTCAACAGTCTAGTCCAGAATATAACAGCCAGAGTTAGGAATGACATTAAAAATAAGGAAGTTAAATGATAATTAAAGCTCTCCAGAGCTGTGCTGCCCAATAAAGTAGCCATAATGTGAGCCCTTGAGATGTGGCTGGTTCTAATTGAAAGGTACATAAGTGTAAAATATGCTCTGGATTTCAAATACGGTATGAAAAAAGAGAATGTAAAATATCTCATGAATAATTTTTTATCAATTGCATGTTAAAATAATATTTTGGATATATTGGGTTAAAAAAAGTTTTAGCATGTACTACTAATATACATATATACCAACTTTTAATAATACACATATAAACACCAAGCTAAATCATGTGCATTAGAAAATATTTATTTTAGTTATTATTGGTACAAAAATTTTGCTCTTATGAAAAATATCATTATTAGTGATAACAATATAATTAATAAGAGCAATATAATTGAATATGCCACAGTTATAATTATTGATTTAGCACTTTGCAATGAAACAGTCAAAGGTCTGGTTCTATGTTCAGTTTTTTAAATATGTTCTTTTAAATTCTGTCAAAGCTAAAAAAATACTTCAAAACAATATGTAGAAATATATTATTGGCTAAGTTTACTAAATCATAATACTTATTTTTCAACCCTATCTAATAATTATATAAATGTTTTATTGAAATTTGGTTAGGAAAGTTTTCCATTTTCCCTAAGGTCAATCAGTTATTCTTAGAAATTAATTGGATATTGTCAAATTCTTATTTTTCACAAGTAAATTAAAAAACCTATTGAAACTCTTCCTTTTTAAGATTTTTAAACATGTTGGAAAATTATGTTTCCAATTTTTTCATGTGTGTACATATGCAGGTTTTTATTTAAAGGTATAATTATTTTGTTTGAGGTATTTAAAAAGTCATGAAATGACTGGGACCCACTTAAATGAGGTACCTAGAATAGACAAATTAATACAGAAGGTAGAATAGTGGTTACCAGAGGCTGGGAGAGAGGGGAATAGGGAGTTATTATTTAATGGGTACAGAGTTTCAGCTTGGGATGTTGAAAAAGTTCTGGAAATAGAGAGTGGTGATGGTTGCACAACACTGTGAATGTACTTAATGCCACTGAATTGCACACTTAAAAATGGTTAAATGGTAAATTTTATATTTTACCACAATAAAAAACAGAAAAGGAACAAACTACTGACACATGAACAACACAAACAAGAGACTTGTCATCTCAATGACATTATACATTATGTTGAGCAAAAGAATCCAGACACAGAAAGGAAAGTACATATTGCACGATTCCATTTACATAGGTTCAAAACAAGTCTATCTATCTAACCTATGGTAATAGAAATCCTAACAGTGGTTACTTGGAGTTAGGCTGGGGTGAGTAAGATTGATTGGAAAGAGGCACAAAGGAACTTTCCAGAGGGATGAAAATGTTGTATACCTTGATT
The DNA here is from genome assembly GCF_949987535.1 of Balaenoptera acutorostrata. Classification (NCBI taxonomy): domain Eukaryota; kingdom Metazoa; phylum Chordata; class Mammalia; order Artiodactyla; family Balaenopteridae; genus Balaenoptera; species Balaenoptera acutorostrata. The sequence goes on from NC_080075.1 coordinate 62,338,899, forward strand.
GGGTTTACACAGGTGTCAACTTAAAAAAAACGCACAACCAGAAAGTTGAGAATTATGTTTTATTTGGGTACATTACTGAGGACTATATAGCCCAAGAATCAGCCTCTCAGATAGTTCTGAGGAACTGTTCCAAAGAGGTAAGGGAGGAGCCGGGCTATATAGGAGTTTTTGCTGAAAAAAACAAAAAACGAATGTGTAGTCAAACATCAAAAGATTACTGCTAATCACAAAACACAGACATCTCAAGTTAATGATTTTAGTGTTTTTCTATGTATAGAAAGATGCAAGCGTCTGGGCTGTCAATTATTCCTTTGATATGCGTCTCAACTATCTAGAGCCCGTGTTCAGTTTATCTCCATCCTTAAATCCCCTCAGGATGCTGATGGGGGGGAGGGGCTACAGTGGCTGATGGCTTGATGGAGGGCATAATTCATTGTTTACCTGAATGGCAGGCAACAGTCTTTGTTTACTGAAATGACAGACAGCATTACTTGTCCACACAGGTGTATGCAATTGTCAAAACTCATGGAACTGCGCATCTAGTATTCGTGCATTGAGTTTTATGAAACAATACGATGAAATAAAATAAAACCAAATTAAAATGCTTTAAACTGAAAATAAAATTTTAAAAATAGAGTTGTGAGACATTACAAAATAAAATGGTACTGAAACAGGAGGGAAGGGGGCAGGGCACAACCTTTAAAAGAATGGCATTGCCCAAGGACATGACATAAACTGATTAGAACCAAATAGGTCCAAGATGGCAGACAAGTCGACTTCCTCTAGACCTTAAGCCTCAGGATACATTCACTGTAACACACCAGCATGATAAATGGCCCACCCACCGGCGCCATGACAGTTCCAGGGCCGAACATAAACGTCAAAAAGTGGGCAGTGGCCCAATTCCTGGAAATCCCTACCCCTTCCCCCAAATAGCTGGAATACTCCTCCTACTCATTAGCCTATGAAATTACCCACCTCTATAAAAACTGACATCCCCATATCCTAGAGCCGCTCTCTCCTTCTGAGATGGCCCACACTGTGTCCGTGGAGTGTATTTCTCTCTAAATAAATCCACTTCTTACCTATCACTTAGTCTCTCATTGAATTCTTTCTGTGATGAGACATCAGGAACCTGAGCTTCATTAAGTCCTGAGACCATGTGTGTGATCTCAGTTAAAAGACCATGGGTTCATGTTCCAATCTGGGTTTTGGCCAGGTTCAAGTTCTGGCCTGTGGGTTCAAGCCCCAGTCTGAGATGCATGGTTTCAGTACAATAAAACACTGCTTCAAGAATTTAGGTTTTTTTAAGTAGCTAGAGCTCATCTCCTCAGTACTCAGGGGATGTCAACATGAAAAATCCACAAATCTCAAGAAGAACTTAAAATATTTTCCATTGTGTTTTGTTTTTGTTTGTTTGCTTTAGGTATTGAGATGACTTAACATTCATCAGGAAAAAACTGAACTAGTAGAGAATGTTAATCTCAACTCCAAAGTACAGTAGTCCCCCATTATCCATGGTTTTGCTTTCTGAGGTTTGTCCCCAGAGGTCAACAGTGATCTGAAAATATGAAATGGAAAATTCCAGAAATAAACAATTCATAGGTTTTAAATTGTCAGCTATTCTGAATAGTGGGATGAAATCTCGTGCCCACCTGCTCCATCCCACCCAGGACATGAATCATCCCTTTGTCCAGTCTATCCCTGCCTGTTAGTAGCCATCTTGGTTATCAGATTGGCTGTGCGATATCACAGTGCTTGAGTTCAGGTCACCCTTATTTTACTTAATAATGGCCTCAAAGCACAAGAGTAGTGATGCTGGCAATTTGGATATACCATAGAGAAGCTGTGGAGTGCTTTCTTTAAGTGAAAAGATGAAAGTTCTCCAAATAATAAGGAAAGAAAAAAAAAAACTTATCCTGGTGTTTCTAAGATCTGCAGTAAGAACTAATCTTCTATCCGTGAAATTGTGAAAAAGGAAAAAGAAAAAGAAATTCGTGCTAGTTTTGCTGTCACACCTCAGACTTGCAAAAGTTGTGGCCACAGTGCATGGTAAGTGCTTAGTTAAGATGGAAAAGGCATTAAATTTGTACAATAAGATATTTTGAGAGAGAGACCACATTCACCTAACTTTTATTACAGTGTATTATTATAATTGTTCTTTTATTATTACTTATTGTTGTTCATCTCTTACTGTGCCTAATTTATAAATTAAAGTTTATCATAGGTGTGTATGTATAGGAAAAAACATAGTCTATTTAGGGTTCGGTACTACCGCAGTTTCAGGCGTCCATTGGGGGTCTTGGAACATATCCCCCGCAGTTAAGGGGGGACTACCGTATTGCTTTCCCAAGTTATCTCCCTTATGGTCCATGGATTCTTGAGAATTTTCTGATTTTAGAAAAATACTCCCTTACACACTAGTTTTACTCTGTGGCATTCTGTTTAGTGGAGTTTTAATTTCAAGAAAAAGAAATTTAGTCAGAAAAACATTCTGCTTGGGTTTCTCCTGAAAAAGGCCTAAAGGATAGATTAACTCATCAATGCAAACTAAAATGTAAATCGCAACCAAACCTTCTGGGGACCACACCCAACTTCCTGGGTAGCAGGGCAGAGCCTGGGGAAATGGGGCAGCCAGGTCTGCAGGGGGTAGGAAAAGAGAAGGGGGAAGGGGGATCGAATTTGTTGAACCTTTTTCCAGGACATACAGTATTTTAGGAACTTTACTGTAATTGTGTCATTTAAAGAATATAGACAAGAGTATGGAAAAGGGATTCAAAAAGAGGTTTAAAAAAAAAAAATTCCCTGGCTATCTTTACCTACCAAGTAGAGTCATATCTTAGCAGAAGCCAACAATGACAGATTCCAGGAAGGACTGGGTGGAGGTGGCTGCCAAGGAGAGTCACCTCCTAGGAACTCTGGCACCTCCTCACCATGCCCCACCCTCACCCCTCCAGACAGGTGGCTGAGCTTTTGCAAGACTTGTCTAAACAGCCAAGAAAAGAAAGTGTGTGTTTAATTTTGGAGAAAAGGCCTGCTGTTTTACACGATTATTTTTAATTAGCTATTTTCTGGAGGTTGATTAAATTTGGAAATAATTGAATCTTGGGAACTATTTAAGAACCTCAGATTGTAAACCCAGGGCTGCCTCGGGAATCTGGGGATGCATTGTCACCCTGTGACCAATTGCCAGTCCTGAAAACAAGCGTCTTTTGTCTACAGAAGAGATCGTGGTCATGCAAATTTTTCTAGTTCTTCTCTGCTTAGAAAGAGAATCCCATCTGGCTGACTTCTCTTTTTTCTCCAGTTCTCCTGTATGAAATATGCAAAACACAAATGCCTGAGCCACCAGAGCAGCAGATTATGTCGCCTGTATATTGCAGATAAAATTGAAACATGGCAAAAATTTAAAACCTGCTCTTGGGAAAAGCATGTAAAAGATACTTTATTTGCATAATGATATAAAAATTTTAATAAGTCCAGGATAGAAATAATTATGGAGAAGAGAAGAAAATTATCAGTTTGAAAAATTCAGTCATAAGTAAACTATAAGAGAAATAGTTGAAGAATCTAGAATATTTAAAACTGGGATGTGAACTCATTTTAAATTTTAAAAAGTTAAGTTTTTGTATATTGTTAAGATTATATATCTAATCCAATTTTCAAAGCATTTTCATACCTAATAATTTTCATATTATCTAACATTCATGCCTGTGAAGTAGGGAGAGATGTTATCATTAGACTTATTTTATAGATGAAGAAACTGAATCTCAGAACAGTTTTGCCCAAGGTTATACCTGAGTTGTAGTTGGAACCCACATGCAGGTCTTGACATTCAAAATTCCTGGGCCCTTGTCACAGTATCCCACTGCTTCTGTTGTCTTCCTAAAAATATTATGAAACTAAATAATAAGTTAATCATAGAGCAAGCTCTTTAGTTAATTACAACAGCAACAACAACAAAAATCCCATTTACACGGGCAGAGGAACTGAATAGACATGTTCCCAAAGAAGACATACAAATATCCAACAAGGACAAGATGAGATGCTGAACATCACTAATCATCAGGGAAATGCAAAACAAAAACCACAATGAGCTACCACCTCACACCTGTTAGATTGGCTATCCTCAAAAAGACAAGAGGTAAGTGCTTGTGAGGATGTGGAGAAAATGGAACTTTTGTGCACTGTTCATGGGAATGTAAATTGGTGCGGCCATTATGACAAACAGTGTGAAAGTTCTTCAAAAAATTAAAAACAGAACTACCATATGATCCGGCAATTCCACATCTGGGTATATATTCGAAAGAAATGAAAACAGGATATCAAAAAGATATTTTTGCTCCCATGTTTATTGCATCATTGTTCACAATAGCCAAGGTATGAAAACAACCTAAGTGTCTATCAATGGATGAATGGATAAAGAAGATGTGGTATATACACACAATGAAATATTATTCAGCCATGAGAAAGAAGGAAATCCTGCCATTTGTGACAACATGGAAAGACCTTGAAGGAATTATGCTAAGTGACATAAGTCAGAGAAAGACAAATACTATATGATATCATTATATTTGGAATCTAAAAATGCTGAACTTGTAAAAACAGAGTAGAATGGTAGTTATGAGGGGCTGGGAGTGGGCAAATTGGGGAGATGTTGGTCAAAAGGTACAAACTTGCAGTTAGAAGATAGTTCTGAAGATCTGATGTACAGCATTGTGATTATAGTCAACAATACTGTTATATACTTCAAAGCTGCTAAGAGACTACACCTTAAATGTTCTTACCACAAACAAGAAATAATTATGTGACCTGATGGAGATGTTAGCTAACACTATATTGCAATATTAAGTGTATCTAATCATATTGCAATGTATCAGATCAACATGTTGTATACCGTACATTTATACAATGTTATTTGTCAATTATATCTCAATAAAAAAAGAAGAAGAATGCCAGCTAATAAATGTTCAATGGATGATGGAAATTTACCATATTGCAACCCCAGTGTTATAATTCATCCAAGCAGGGATTATCTAAATCAGTTCTCAAATGTCAGTGTGCTGCAGAATCACCTAGACACTTGTTAAAACACAGATTACTGGATGCCATCCCCAGAATTTAGAAGGTCTCGGGTGAGGCCCAAGAACTGGCTTTTCTATCAATCTCTCAAGTGATGCTGGTTCCAGAAATATACTTTGAGAACTACTGATGTAAACAATTGGGGGATGGGTTGTTGAGGAACAGGTTATTCACACAAACAAGGATTATTTAAAACAGAAAACACTTAAAAGGAAAAAGAAAGAAATGAATCAGAGTGGGAGAAATTACCAACATCTTTTTCTTACTAAATTCAGATACTGTTCACGTTGTTATCTGATCCTGGAATCTCGAGATCTGAAGAGGGCAGGCCTTCCCTAAAAAGCCAGGCAAGATCACATCCAAACTTTAACAGCTTTTTAGGACCAAGGATTCTATTTCTATTTCCACTATTAGCAGACTTGTTTGACCTTGGGCAAGAACTTGGCTTTTCTTTAGGCTCTGTCTAGTTTAGTTACAAAATTAGGATCTTGAACTAAGTGTTTTCCGTGGGCTTAATGGCAGAGTGTTACAAAGCCTGAAGAAATTAGGCTGGAAAAAATGACTGCATCCTGCAGCTCTGAAATCAGAAAATAGAAATACAGAGACACCATCTCTAGTGAAAATTATTTTTATAACATTGCATCAGGGATTTCTTTTTCTAAGAAAGATGCTTATCTTAGCATCTTAGCAATATAGATTTTAAAGGAATGTGAACAAGAAATATTGTTAGACAGGTTTTAAAAATCAATGTTGCTGCAGCCAGTCTGCATTATATAGGGGGTTAGAAATCACTTTACTCTGCAGAAATAAATAAGTAAATAAATAAATTGCCACTTTCTTGCTAGATGTAAAACCATAAACCACTCTTGTAAAGTTTTGTGCAGTAGTGAGGTAGCTTAAGGGAGACCTGATCAGGAAAAAAATATGTTTCTTTGCTACCAGCTCTCTGTAAAAAGCAGCTCATTTATAATCATTGCGGTTTAGACAGGTCCCAGGTTTATCTCCTTTATAGACTCTCCATTCCAGTCTTGAGGCCATTCTGAGGAATAAATGGAGCTGGAGCTACGATGGGCATCGTTTGAAGGGTCCTCAAAGACCATCTTCTCTTGACCACAACAAGGAAAACACCTCAAGGACCGCCAGAAATACACAGTGACACACATTTCCCATCCCTGAAGTCTAGTGCCAAGCATGTAGAAAGCTGGAAATACTGAGACTTTGTAAGGTTGACTACCTCAGATTTGCTGTGCTCATTGTGGGCTGCGTGTGGATCACAACTTCTGTATAAGAAGGTTATAGCTATTAAGTGCTGATGTGAAACCTGAAAGCAGGTCTGCTGGATTCCTATCAGAAATCCTGCAGAAAGTCAGCCACCTGGGTTCTAATCTGCTGTAAAAGATGAAGATTTAGTTGACCTTAATAAACCTGTTCTGTGTCCCATCCATGAGGAATGCTCGTGCTGGGCTGTGGCTGTATCAGACTTCCTGGAACACACTGCTCTCAAAAGAGCTGATGTGTTCAGATAATCTGTGTAGGGCTGTGATTTATCATTTAAACTTTCAGTTGTATTCTGAGGTAACCACAAATTAAATTCAACCAAATTCGGGTCCACCAAGTGGGAAAAGGGGTGGAGGAGGGACTAATCTTGTTTCCTTTAGTAATTTTTTATTTGGGTTGTGTGTTTTTTCTGTGTTCCATATTAAGGCTTTTTTTTTTTTTTTTTTTTTTGCTTTGACTTGGAATAACTTCTCAGAGCATATTGCTTGGTTAAGTAACTTGAAATAGACATTAGAATTGCAAAGTGTCTCATGAATTTGCCAATCCTTAGAGTGGAACCAAATAGCCTTAATGTAAAGGGCAGTGAATGCATGGGGCTCTACTTAGGAGCTGCTAAAGCCTTCTCTAAATCAGGTCTAAATTGTATAGAAAACTGCGTTGGAAAGAGTATGGTTTCTGCTCCGGCCAAGGGATTCACTGACCTGTCCTTACAAAGTCAAAGCAATGTGAGCAGAACCTCAACTAAAACCCACTTACGTTTCATGGATCTTGCATGACCTTTGACAAGAATTCCAGATACACTTGTGCCCAAATGTTTAAGGTATTAGACATTCTGTAGACGCAGTGATTGACTAGCGTAGCTCTCTAACCAACCCTCTGGTGTGTCTTTATGTTGTTCATTTGGAGAGTCAGGGGCAAAAGAAACAGATGTAGCACTTCTGTTTTTAATAATTATGCCTTAAACTATCCAGTAATTTTTAGTCCTGAAAAGGCACATGAGGAAGCCACCCAGAATTACTGAAAAGTCTTTCCATTATAATGAGATAGTCTGGTAATTTCCTAGTTTTGTATCTTTGGTTCAACAAAAATATTTCAAAGTGGCATGGGACCACTTCATGCAGAGTCTGGGTTTCTCTATAATAAATTCTTTTGCCAAATGCAGGAGTTGCAGGCTTGCTCCTGGCCAGAGTGAAGCAAACGGGTGAGTCGAACTATACTGATGTGGGAACATTTTCCTCTAGGAGTTCAGTCTTGATAAAAGTGTCAGTGCAAGAATCACACTCCTTGGGAGGGTTACAGTATCACCTGACAGGACCTGCCAACCATACCTGGGCAACAGCGTTGGCATTATTTGAAGTGGCAGGCAGGATGCCTATATCCTGATGTGTTTGTGTGAGTAGCTGAGCCAGCCAAGGAGAGGTCGGATGATTGAGAAACAAGGGATTCTTGGTTAAACAGAAGACTTCATTTGGGAACCAAAAATCTTAACAAATAATCTTTTGGGCCTTGAGCCACATATTTCCCCTGAAAAGTATGCATTTTTTTTTTCTGCAAAATTTTGTTGGGGGTTATGTTATTGAGGGATGAACTGAGATGAATATGTTATTTCATGGCATACTGTCCTAGAAATCTGAAGACCTGCAGGAGATTTAAAAATTCCAACCCTTGTTATAACTTTTTAAAAGACTGTAAAATTATCAAAATGCACATGAATCAAGTTTTAATATACTATATAATGGGTGGATGAGGCTGTCCATTGTACCATTTTTTTCTTTGACTTCTCAGGCTTGGTTTGGCAGTGCAAGAACTCTGTAACATTTACAAAGTCGATAAAAAGTAAATATATGGGAAAAAAATACCATCATCTCTCTAGCTCCTATCTTGTTACATGAATTTCATCAATAAAGATACTTTCAGCCAGGAAAGGGCATCTCATCGTGATGAACAGGCAATGGGAGAAGGGTGGTTCCCAAAGGAAAACTCTCACGAGAAGAAGCTGGGAAAGAGACTGGATAGGCAGAAGTAAGATCGCATGGTTCCGTGAAATTAGAATCTCTGAGGAAACAGGAGTTTGGAGTTAGGCCGTAAGGCACTTGGGAAGTAGGACCTGGGTAAGGAATAGGGAGGTAGATAATAGAGAAAGCCAGGGTGGAGTGAAGCTGTGGGCAGCTTGAAGGCAGAGCCTGTCTGTAGGATGACCCAGAGAAACTGGGCTTGCTTTCATGTTTCCTTATGTTGCAAGTGGATTATAAATATCACTTTCAGAAAAGCTGATAAGGCCGAAATGATGCAGTTCTGGGAAACACTTTTGTGAATTTTTAACCACATGTTCCATGAATTTTTACCACAAACAGTTTCATGAATTTTTACTTCCACCTCCCGCTACTTCACACTCTTCTACCCCAGAAAGATACCCTTTTGTCACCCTCTGTCATAGCCATATGTTATAGAGCTAGGAAAGGAGGGCAAAGCAAAGCCCTCAACTGTAGACCCACTCTTCTCGGTCTGCAGTATCCTTAGCTTTCATCTCCAAGGGGCCTTGGAATTCCCAAAGTCTAGTTGGGCTGCTGCCTTTGAAATAAAAGCTCGGACCAGATGTGCCCGATTGAGAGCCCAGGGGGAGAAGGGTGTCTAGTCTTTGGCTCACCTGCATTCCATGATAATTATGTTACAACAGAAACACATAATTAAAGACATTCCAAAGTGCACTGACACATACACATTTATTTCTTTGACTTTAAGAAAATGTCCTAATATTTCAAAATCGAAAAGATTTGTAAAATTGTAGAAGACAGCATTTTTTTTCTCCTTCTGATGGTGTTATACCGTGCTAAACTGACTTAGCACAGCTCTCATTTTTGTGAGACTCAGTGCTGGTCTCATTTTCTAGAGCATATAAGGTGCCCCAGTACAGAGTGGTACCTGCATAGATCACAAACATGGAAATGTGGCTTTGGTTTCATGAACTTAGGTCAAGGATCCATTTTTCTAGTACTGAGTTTTAAAGGTAGGAGTTGAATTGTGACTAATGATCCTGTTTACCGCCTACAAACAAAATGCTGAAGAACAAGAATGGGATTGAGCAAGGGGACCTCTTCAAGTCAGAGCCTGCCGGCAGCCCAGCTGGACCTGACAACCGCCTTACACACTGGTGTCCTTCGAAAGATTAAAGAATGAAGCTATTGGAACTTTCCTCTCTTGAACAGTCTCATTTTTCAAAAAGATAAATCTGAAACAGCAGTGTACACCCAGTCCTTGGCATGAGGAAACCGGGACGGAGTGAAACAAGTATTGACCTTGGAGTCAGCTGCCCACTTTGCACTGGGTGATGGAGAGTAGTGCACTCACACTAGCTAAGCCTCAGTTTTCTCCTCAGAAAAGTGGGGATACTAACACCCACTTCATAAACTAAAATATAAGTAGGGAAGCTAGGAGGTTGGAAATGTTCTAAAAGTGTTAGTTTCCTTTTGCCTTAGCCAAACCAGTTCTAAGAGAGCGGAAGCTCAGGGTGATAGAGCATGGTCTGAGCATTCAGAATGAAGGAGAAGGATATGGCAGAATGAGGGAGCTCCAACTTGATGGTTTTGATTTTCTTAATAAAAGTCAAAATTAAGAGCAAAAGGGAAGTGGAAATGGATGAGGGAAATAAGGTATAAGAAAAGAGGGAAAGGTGTAAGTTAGGTGTTCTGAAGATTGATGTATAGAGTTTACAAGAGATTTGGTAGACTTCCCAGTGACAGTGAGTGCCCTTTGGAGGCTTGTGATCCTGAAATTAAGGTGATGCCTGCTATACAATTGTATGGTTCTGTAGCACAGCTCAAGTGCACATGTGCAGACACAAACTAGTGGATGTTTGGGGTTATCTGAAGCCAGACTTTTTTGTAAGGCAAGTATGGTAAAAGGAGAGAGGCAAGGCAATGCAGAGTATTTTCAAGGGAGTAATCATAGTGGTAATCATGGAATTTAAGCTAAATAAGGAAAGAAGAAAAGACAGTAGGAGACTTCCCTGAAAATGCAATGGAGCAGTATGGATATTTATTCCACTTCTGGTAAGAATTATGTTGCCTTTACCCTTAGAAGGCCAATCTTATTTTAAAATAATAGTTTTTTTAAATCTCCCTCACATTAGCAAACTAAATCCAGAAGTTTATTAACAGAATAATACAACATGAGCAAGAACAGTTTATTCTAGGAATATATGAGTACTTAAATATTACATCAACAAACGAAAGAAAAACAACCAAATGACCACATCATTGGATATGGTATCAGTTATCTATTGCTGTGTAACAAACCACCCCAAACTTTGTAGCATGAAACCATTTTGTTACACTCATGGATTCCGAGGGTCAGTAATCAGGACAGAGCACAGCAGGGACCATTTATCTCTGCTCCACAATGTCCAGAGCCTGACTGGGGAGGCTCAAAGCCTGAGATGACTTGATGACTGAGGGACAGAATCATCTGGAGGTGTCCTTACTCACTTGTTTGGCACTTGATGCTGGCTATTGGCTGGGACCTCAGCTGGGCTGTCAGGTGAAAAAGTTATACATGCCTCTCTGGGTACTTTCTCCATGGGTTAATCTGAGCTTTCTCATAGCATGGCTGATGGGTTCCAAAAGTGAGCATCCCAAGAGAAGAATATAGAAGCATGGAATTTTTATGATCCAGTTTCAAAAGTAACATAGTATCACTTCTGCCATACTCTCTTTGTCCAGGCAATCACAAAGATCTTTCCAGGTTCAAGGAGAGATGATATAAACCCCACAACTCAATGGAAAAAGTGTCATGCATGTGGGATGGGAGATAATGTTGTGACATCTTTTTTTTTTTTTTTTTTTTAAAGGATTTTCTTATTTATTTATTTATTTATTTATTTTTGGCTGTGTTGGGTCTTCGGTTCGTGCGAGGGCTTTCTCCAGTTGCGGCAAGCGGGGGCCACTCTTCATCGCGGTGCGGGGACCGCTCTTCATCGCGGTGCGCGGGCCTTTCTCTATCGCGGCCCCTCCCGTCGCGGGGCACAGGCTCCAGACGCGCAGGCTCAGCAATTGTGGCTCACGGGCCCAGCTGCTCCGTGGCATGTGGGATCTTCCCAGACCAGGGCTCGAACCCGTGTCCCCTGCATTAGCAGGCAGATTCTCAACCACTGCGCCACCAGGGAAGCCCAATGTTGTGACATCTTAAAAAACATAATCTGCTACAGATATTAAAAAATTGTTTTCTCAAATTCAGCATCCCTTGCCTTTTTAAAGCTCTTATCAAAGGAAATAGAAGGATGGTTCTATATCCAATATAATTGAAAGAGGGATCTCAAAAAGATATTTCCACACCCACGTTCATAGTAGCATTATTCATGATAGCCAACAGTTAGAAGGAACCCAAGTGTCCACTGACAGATGAATAAACAAAATGCGGTATATACATACAAAGGAATACTATTCAGCTTTAAAAAGGAAGGAAATTCTGACACACGCTACAATACGGATGAACCTTGAATTCATTATGCCACGTGAAATAAGCCAGTCACAAAAAGACAAATACTGTATGATTCTACTTATATAACATAACTAGAGAAGTCAACCTCATAGAAACAGAAAGCAGAATGGTGGTTGCCAGGGACTGAGGGAAAGGGGAAATGGGGAGCAGTTATTTAATGGGTACAGAGTTTCTGTTTTGCAAGATGAAAAGAGTTGTGGAGATTGATTTCACAATAATGTGAAGATACTTAAGACTACTGAACTGTACACTTAAAAACGGTAAATTTTATGTATGTGTATTTTATCACAATTTTAAAAAAAGAAATAGAAGGGGACTTTCTGGCTATGCTAAAGAATACTGTGGCAGATATTGCATACTGGTACGCTCTAGAATGAATGCACAGATGGAAGATAAACAACTCTGTTTCCCAGGCTCTCTTGTGGTGAGGGCTCAAGATGTGATTTGGGTCCCATCAAACAGAAGCACCCATGTGAGGCTTTGATTTGGAACTGAGTCCTCTGTGGAGAAAGGCGGTGTACAGAGCATCTGCTTTGTTGATGTCGACTGCAGTAGAGGTGGCAAGGTTCTGGAACCAGCTGCTATAACAGCAGCTTATTAATTTGGCAGATGACTTCTTGATTCAGCAGCTTTCAACATTGGTGGTGGAAGCATTCCCAATTTTGGTCAAAGCAGAGTGGTTATGGGGTCCAGGAGTTGCCTGGGTCCTGTTCCTCCCACCTTTATGAAAAGCCTGGAGGCAAAATCATCATGGTTTGCAAATAAAATGATTGTAAACAGAATCAAAGACACTGAGTTAAAAAGAAAAGTATTGGAACTAATGAAAGAGTTAAATAAGGTAGCCAGATTGAAGTCAACTATATTAAAAAAAAAAAAAGCTTTTTCTTTAACTCAACAATAATCAAGTAGAAATGTAATTTTAAAATCCCATTCCAAATGACAATAAAAGTTAACAAGAACAAGGAATAGACGTACAAGAAATGCGCTAGACCTATTTGGTACATGGGTTCCATTTTGGTCCTTTTTTCTCTGTTTCACCTTCAGAATATGTTCCACATTCTCCTAACTAAAATTAATAAACAACTAAAAGGAATATTATAACAAAATACTTCATGAGGACTGTTTCCCCTGAAGTCTCAGTCATAAGAAAACCTGTTTTTCCATGATCAGCTGAGCAAATTAAAATTCAATTCTTCTTTAGTTGTTATTGTTGTTTCCTATCCCTAGGTTTTATTGCTTTGTTTTAACTTCTACGTTAGAGTTAAGAAAACAAAAACTATACACACCGTAAATCAAGGCTAACTTTTTCATGTTTAGACAAGGGAGGTTAAGAGGAAAACAATTCTGAAGCAGCAGTGCTTCTGCCTCCGGGAGAGAAAGTTTTAATATAATCCTTATGAAACTGTGATCCTGGCATTCTCTTCATAAGTCATGCATGTATAAGTAATTTTCAAAGATTTAGGGAAATCAACCATTGCACAAAGGATGGTGGGATATGTTATTTTGTTTTTGTGTTTTTTTTCTCTCTCTTTCTTTTTTCAGAGTTGCTCGTAGTTTATTGGCCAAAAAAATGAAGAGATTTTTCTCGTTATTTCTTCTCTGTCAGAAGCAGTCAAAGAAGAAGGATAGATCTGAAGAAGTTTGGAAACTTTAGCTATATTTTTCATAAACTCTGTTTAAGGAACATAATCAAAATTAGGGTAAACTGCAAGCTCTTAGAGATTCAGAGCTATATTAATTTCTGCACATATTATGAGAAAGAAATCAGTTTTGAAGATTATCGATATATTTCTAAAATCAATGAATTTCAACAGCTTATATGGATGCATCATGATTTAAAATATCAGTTGATGTCCTGCAAAACAATTTCATATACAAATGTATCAGTTGGGTCTGCTGGGAGGCAGAAACTGAGATGATGTTAAGAGTGCAGGAGGCTTATTGAGAAGTAACATCTGTGAAAGGAAAAAGAAGGAAGCTGGACGCCATCAGACCACAATACAGATCTGCCAACAACTCAGCCATTGCAATGGGGAGCTCCAGAGCAAAGATTGCCCATTAGAGGAGTTCTGCATTGGGTGGAAATTGCCAGTCTTTTGTTCCACTATCTTGCTGAGTCATTGATTGGGGCCACCTCAAGCAGAGTAAGACCTTGGCCTGAAAGCTGAAGGAGACTTCAAGGAGTTAACTGCTAGATGCTGTCAGCTAACTGCACAGTCCTTAAAGATAGGCAAGGAGTCCTTTCCATTTTTTTTTTGTTTTTTTGGCCACACCATGGGGCATGTGAGATCTTAGTTCCCTGACCAGAGGTTGAACCTGCACCCACTGGAGTGGAAGCACGGAGCTTTAACCACTGGACCACCAGGGAAGTCCAAAGGAGTCCTTTCTTGAAGGGACATCTGAGCTACACAACATCTCCATGTCTGCCACAACAAGTTAGTATCAGTGTTACATACAAAACAAATTATGTGCTGCATCCTTACAATTTTTTATTTTTAAAAAATGATATGGATGTAAAACCTATAAACAATATCAGTTTTTAAGAAATGCCAACTGACCAATTGACCTGATTTGTTCTAACATTTGCTTTATATACATTCTTGGAAGAAAACAGGGCTTTTGTAGGTCATGTGTGTTTAATAAAATCTAGGGTAACTCCACTAGTATGGCAGATCATTAAGCTCTCAATGGGGTAACAACCCTAATATACAAAGAATTGACAGCAGATTTATTTGTGCAATAAATTTATCTGTTGTAATTAAGCTACATGCCCTACAAAATGAACATGGAATAAGACAATAGTATTTTAAAAATCACTTGTCTTATATAGTTCATAAGGCACTACCACCTCAAGGCATGAGGTATGACTTCAGAGAAACTCAAAACATTGTTTCATAGTCCTTATAGATACTAATATAATAGGAATAGTCACTATTAGGTAACTAACTAAAATTTTCTCCTTTGTCTTATTATTACTATACCACTCCTAATGAGCACCCCTAAAGACATTAAGAACATTAAATAATTAGCCCTCTAGTTTGTCAATATTGATCAAAATTGCAAAATACTTTCCCATTGGCCCAGCAGTCCTTCTTCAGGGAATTTATCCTCAGATATACTTGAATACAAGCAAAATAATTTTACTTATTCCACCACTGTTTATAATCAAAGGTTAGGGAAAAAACCCAGATGTCCCTCAGAAGAAAATTAATAAAATAAATTATTGTATATCCATTTAATAGAATTATATACTATAAAAACATGAGAGTGTTCTCATGTATGGATTTGGAGAAATTTTTAAGATAAATCATTAAGTGTAGAAAAAAGGTGCAAAAAAGTGTTTGCTATGATTTGTTAATAAAATGGGAATGTAAGAGTATATATTTTTAGACATAATAAATGAGTTTAGCAATGTTGCAAGATATAAGATAAATTTTAAAAACTCAGTTGTATTTCTATATACTACCAATAAACAATCTGACAATAATATAAGAAACAACCATTTACAATAGGATCAGAGAATAAAATATTTAGGAATACATTTAACAAAAGAAGTACAAAACTTGTACTGGGAAAACTGCAAAACATTACTAAAAGAAATTAAAAATTGTACAAATGGAAAGACAGCCCATGTTCATGAATCAGGAGAGTCAATATATTTTTTAAATTAATTATTTATTTATTTAGGCTGCGCTGGGTCTTAGTTGCGGCACACAGGATCTTCATTGCAGCATCAGGTCTTAGTTGAGGTATGAGGACTCTTAGTTGTGGCATGCATGTGGAATCTAGTTCCCTGACCAGGGATCGAATCCGGGGCTCCTGCATTGGGAGCATGGAGTCTTACCCACTGGACCACCAGGGAAGTCCCTCAATAGTAAGATGGCAATACTTGCCAAATTGATCTATAGATTCAATGCAATCTCTATCAATATCCAAGCTCTCTTTTTTGCAGAAATTGACAAGCTGATCATAAAATTCATATAGAATTACAAGGGACCCAGAATAGCCAAAACAATCTTGAAAAAGAACAAAGTTGAAGGACTCACACTTCCTTATTTCAAAACTTACTACAAAGTACAGTAATCAAGACAGCGTAGCACTGGCATAAGCTTAGATAAATAGATTGAAGGAATAGAATTCAGAGTCCAAAAATAAACCCTGACATTTATGTCAATTAATTTTCAGTAATGCCATCAAGACAG
This sequence comes from Balaenoptera acutorostrata, assembly GCF_949987535.1. Lineage (NCBI taxonomy): Eukaryota > Metazoa > Chordata > Mammalia > Artiodactyla > Balaenopteridae > Balaenoptera > Balaenoptera acutorostrata. Next base: position 62,354,957 of record NC_080075.1, read on the forward strand.
TTTAATGGGAAAAGAATAGTCTTTTCAGCGAATGGTGGTGGGGAAACCAGATATCCATCTGCAAAAGAATGAAACTGGACCCCTTCTTCACACCATACACAAAAATTAACTCAAAATGGATCATAAACCTAAATCTAAGAGTTGAAGCTATAAGACTCAGGAGAAATTATAGGGATAAATCTTCACGACCTTGGGTTAGGCAAAACCTTTTTAGATATTTCACCAAAAATCACAAGCAGCAACAACAAAAATAGATAAATTAGACTTAATCAAATTAAAAACTTTTGTTCTTCAAAGGACACATCAATAAAGTAAAAAGACAAACCATAGAATGGGAGAAAATATTTGTAAATCATGTATCTGATAAGAGACTTGTATCCAGAATATATAGAGAACACAACTCAATAAAAAAAAAAGACAAATAACCCAATAAAAGAATAAGCAGAGGCTCTGAATAGACATCTCTCCAAAGAAGGTATACGAAAGGTGAATAAGTACATGAAAAGATACTCAACATCATTAGCCATCAGGGAAATGGAAATCAAAAGAAAAATGACATACCACTTCATATCTACTAGGATGCTTATAGTAAAAAAGATATACAATAACAAGGTGCTGGTGAGGATATGGAGAAATTGTAATCTTCATACATTACTGGTTGAAATGTAAAATGATGTAACCACTTTGAAAAACAGTCTGGCAGTTCTTCAAAAGATTAAACATAGGGTTACCATATGCCCCAGCAATTCTACTCCTAGATACAAACCCAGGAGAAATGAAAACATATGTTTGTACAAAAACTTGTACACGAATGTTTGTAATAACATTACAACCAAAAAGTATAGTATAACCAAAAAGTATAGCCAAAAAGTGGAAATAACCCAAATGTTCATCAACTAATGAATGGATAAATAAAATGTGGTATAGCCATACCATGGAATGTTATTCAATAATAAAAAGAAATGAAATACTGATATATGCGGTAACATGAAGGAACCTTGATATTATGCTAAGTAAAAGAAGCCAATCACAAAAGACCACATTTTGTATGAGTACATTTATTTGAACTCTATGGAATGGGCAAATCTATGCAGGCTGAAGGTAGATTATTGGTTGCCTGGAGCTGTGGGAGTTTGGAGAGAAATGGGGAATGACCGCTAGTGGATATGAAGTTTCTCTTGGGGTGATAAAAATATTCCAGAATTGATTGTGGTAATGGCTGAATAAATTTGTGTATATACTAAAAAAAGCATTGATTTGAATGCTTTCAATTGTGAATTGTATAGTATGTGAATTATATCTCAATAAAGCTGTTGTTAAAAATAACTTATGTTTGTACAAGTTAGTACTATTACAAAGAGTGAAAATAACTTTATATTGGAGAAACTTTGTTGACTCCACCTTAACCAAGTAATCAAAATTAGCATCACTACTGATGGGATAAACTGTCATCATGTCCCGCCTGATGTGATACACTCAGGATACCACACATTTGCTATTCGTATCCAAAATACAAAAACCTGAATCTTATCATTGGAGAATTTCAGACAAACCCAAATTGAGGGACATTATAAGACAAAATGGCCTGTCATCTTAAGAAATGGCAATACCATGAAAGACGAAGAAAGACTGAGGAACTGTTCCAGATTAGAGGAAACTAAAGAGACACAAAAACTAAATGCAGTATATGATCCTCCACTGGATCCTAGACCAGGAAAAACAATCTCTGTAAAGAACATTGTAGGGACAATTGGTGAAATTTCAATAAGGTCTGTAGATCGGATGATAGTATTGTATCCATGTTAGCTTTCTGAATTTAATAATTTTATTACAGTTAGGTAAATATAAGTCCTTGTTCTTAGGAAATGCACACTGACTCACTGAAATGTTTGGGGTAGAGGGGGATGATGTGTGCAAATTGGTCTCAAATGATTCTGAAGAAATATTAGACACACACATTTATGTATGTGTGTATATATGTATGTGCGTATGTATGTATGCATGAAGAGACAAGGACAGAGATAGAGACAGAGAGGAAATGATATAGCAAATGGGGTAAAATGTTAAAAATTGGTAAGTCTGCATGAAAGTTATATGGGACTCTTTGTCCTTTTTTTTTTTTTTTTAATAAATTTATTTTTGGCGGTGTTGGGTCTTTGTTTCTGCATGCAGGCTTTCTCTAGTTGCAGCGAGCAGGGGCTACTGTTCGGTGCAGTGTGCGGGCTTCTCCTTGTGGTGGCTTCTCTTGTTGTGGAGCACGGGCTCTAGGCGTGTGGGCTTCAGTAGTTGTGGCGTGCGGGCTCAGTTGTTGTGGTGCACGGGTTTAGTTGCTCCGTGTCATGTGGGATCTTCCCGGACCAGGGCTCGAACCCATGTCCCCTGCATTGGCAGGTGGATTTCTAACCACTGTGCCACCAGGGAAGTCCCTCTGTCCTGTTTTTGAAACTTTTCTGTTAAAATATTATATTTGTGTTTGCAGCAACAAACTCTGGAGGAATATGTAAGAAACTAACAAAAAATGGTTACCTGCTAGGGAATTGGAGGGAAGCACTATAGCTGATGGGCAGGGTGAAAAAGACACTTCATGAATCACGTGGATGTATTACTTACTTGAATTTTTAAATGCCAAGTTATTTTTTAAAATTAACCTTCGAATATCTTTGAATTACATACCATGGTTACTCATATTCAGATATTGAACTCCTTATACAGTGGGTGCTTACCTGATGAGGTTACTTCCTCTGGACTCACATTATACAAGTTGTTTTAATAGATATTAAGTAACTTGCTTAAGGCAACAAAGAGCAATAAAGGACTTGAGTTGGTTGACCTGAGTTCAAACCAAAATGTAGCCCTTATTCTCACTCTTCAGTTGCCTTTCCAACCCTTAGTATCTGAGACAGAAGCTTTGGAGATGTTAGCGTTTTGCTGCTGCGGAGAGGAGGAGAAAAGAGAAACTGGCAGTCAGTACAGATGCTTCATGTGATTTGTCTTTAAACTACTGCCTACTTGTGTCTACTTCTAGCCTCTTCCAACTCTGATCTATAATTAAGAGCAGGTAGATTTTATTTCTTAAGTGCATTCCTGAGATTGTCACAGTCAGTTCAGAATTGGCTATGAAGCCACTGTGCTCTCTCTCTATTGGCCCATTGGAGCCATCACCCCCCTTCTCTGTGTGTAGTGTGTGTTTGTAACATATTATGCATACAACAAAGAGTGTATGTGTTTAAATTTTAAAATAATAAGATGAACAGTTGTGTACCTACTACTCAGGTTAGAAATAGACCATTACCAGTATCTCATTAGAAGCTTGTATAAAACCTCCCCAGTTGCGAACACTTTCTACACTATTTTTTTCCTACAATTTACAATATATCTTAAAGATCTCTCCATATGCATACAACCTTCACAACCACCATTATGAATTCAGTATTATTTTAATGTTTTGTTATAATTTGACCGCTTATGTATGTATCCATAAAAATATTAGTTTTCTAATGTTGCATAAGCCATTACCCCAAAACTTAGTGGCTTAAAACAACACACATTTATTATCTCATCGTTTCTGAGAGTTAAAGATTTTGAAATGGATCATCTGAGTGCTTCTGGCTCAGAATCCCTAAAAAAGTTGCAGTCAAAATATTAACCAGATTTCAATTATCTGAAGCCTTTACTGGGACTGAGGGATCTATTTCCAAGACTGTCAGTGAGGGCTTCCCCTAGAGGGTTGCTTGGGTGTCCTCAGAAAATGCCAGTGGTTTCTCCCAGAATGAGAGATGAGAGAGAGACACAGTAAAGTGACCATGTCTTTTAAGACTTGGCCTCAGAAGCCACATACATAATTTCTGCAAAATCCTATTTTTGCAGGTGACTATTGCCTAGGTTTGTCTATTCAACATGGGAGTGTTATCTATACTGGGGAAGGAATACCAGGAAGTAAGGCTCATAGGGCCATCTTAGAGGTTGGGTATCACAATAAATAACATACAACTCAGTTCTACTTTTTTTTTTTTTTTTGCACCTTATATAGTGAATCATATAGTGTATAGTTTCCTGTGTGTCTTGCTTAGTGGTTTTTTCGTTTGTTTTCTCTTTTTTCCTTTGGAGGTTCACAGGCACATTTATATATTATCAGTGTTATTTTTAAAGGATTCACCTATGTTGATGTGTGTCTTAGGTCTTTTGGGCTGTTATAACAAAATACCATAGACTGAGTAGCTTATAAACAATAGAAATTTATTTCTCACAGTTTTTGAGGCTGGGAAGTCCAAGATCAAGACACCTTCAGATTCAGTGTCTGGTGAAAGCCTACTTCCTGGTTCATAGATAACAGTCTTCTCTCTTGTCCTTACATGGTGGAAGGGGAGAGGGCTCTCTCTGCAGTCTCTTTTATATTGGTACTAACCTCATTCATGAGGGCTCCACCCGCATGTCCTTACCGTTTCCCCAAAACCCAATCTCCACATACCTTCACATTGGAGATTGGGATTCAACACATGAATTTTGGGGGGAACATAAACATAAACTGTGGTTCATTCATTTTTGCTGCTCTATAGTATTCCACAGTTTATTTACCCATTCTACTGTTTATGCTATAACAAACAATGCAGTGAGGAATTTTCTTTGGGGTATACATGCTATGGGAATAAATCTATGCCAGTTTGTATAGGACATACCCACATTCATATTTCAAGAAAAGAAATAGTTATCTAAAGTGGTTTTAATCATTTATTTTCCCATGGCAGTGGATGAGAATTTTAATAGCTTTACATCCTTGCCAAAGCTTAGCATTGTTCAACTTCTAAGTTTTTGCTAATTCAATGGACATGAAATAATATCTCATTGTGGTTTTAACTTGCTTTTCCCTGTTTACTAGTGAGGTGAACATTTAACCATCATTATCTCCTTTAAAGTAAACCACCTGGGGGCTTCCTTGGTGGCCCAGTGGTTAACAATCCGCCTGCCAATGCAGGGGACATGGGTTCGTAGCCCTGGTCCGGGAAGATCCCAACCCACATGCCGTGGGGCAACTAAGCCCGAGTGCCACAACTACTGAGCCTGCGCTCTAGAGCCCGTGAGACACAACTACTGAAGCCCGTGTGCCTAGAGCCTGTGCTCCGCAACAAGAGAAGCCGCCGCAATGAGAAGCTCGCGCACCGCAACCAAGAGTAGCCCCCCGCTCTCCGCAACTAGAGAAAGCCTGTGTGCAGCAACGAAGACCCAATGCAGCCAAAAATAAATAAACAAACAAACAAATAAATAAATTTATTTATTAAAAAAAAAAAAACTACCTGTCCTGGATACTAATTCTTTTTCGGTTGAGTTGCAACTACTTTCTCCTACTTAATGGCTTGTGCTTTCACTTTTTGTATGCCTTATTTTGATTTACAGAGATTCTTAGTTTTAATAAAATCAAATTTATCAATCTTTCCCTTTATGGTTTGTGTTTTTTTGTGTATTATTTGAGAAATCTTTTCTTACTTTGAGCTCATAAAGATATTCTTTATTTTCCTCTCACAATTTTATAATTTTGTTTTTTACATTTAAGTCTTTTATCCACATGCGGTTGTTTTGTGTCGGGTGTGAGTTAGGGATGTAATTTCACTTTTCTATATGTATTTATCAACTGTGCATATTTCATTTATTGAGCACTATACCCTTTACTCACTCATCGGCAATGCTTGCTGTGTCATGAATTGTTTCTATGTATTTGGTCCTCCACAACAAGAGAAGCCACTGCAATGAGAAGCCACCGCAATGAGATGGGTCCATTGGTATGTTTGTCTGTTCCTTTTCTGATACCACGTTGTTTTAATTACTCTAGCTGTGTAATGTCTTCATATCTGGTAAGTCAAGTTCCCCTACCTTGCTCTTTAACAGAAGAACTTTTTTTTTCTATTCCGTATACAGTTTAGAACCAGTTTATCAGGTTCCATGACAAACTGTTGGGAATTCAATGAAAGTTGAATTGGATTGGGGTGCAATCGGTTTGAGGAGACATTACCACTTGAATCAACTGGAAAAAGACTTTTGCCAAAAACTGGACTCTGCCGGGATCCTGAAAAAAAAGTGCCAGGAATAGTCCTAAATATCTTGGAGAGCTTTTGATCATGTCTTCTAATTGTACCTACCTTGCTCCCCACCATCTTTGCCCGAGAGAGAGAGAGGGAGAAGGGAGGATCAAAGTATTAACTAAAGGTGATAAAGGATGGTTGTCCAGTGGTTTTATCAGCCACTGCTTTCTCTGGTGTATTTTTCTGGGGACATAATTGGAGAAATGGAATTGAAAGTGGGGATTGGGAAGAAAGCCAGGGTGAGGGGAAGCATTGAGAGGATATGCTGCTGGAAGAGAAGACCTTAACTTTATTGATGGCTGAAACTGCTGCTTCTTATGCCTATTGGACTCGAAAGTTTAAGGGGAGGAATCCTAAATGGGGGCTGAAAAAGACTTCAGAAAGAAGGCGGCATATGTGCTGGCGGCGACAGCGTGGATAAGAATTTCACGGTGAGCGTGTATATGGGAGGTGGGGTGAAGCTGTGGTGGGATTGGAGGAAGATGATGAAGGGCATTCTAGGCAGATGGAACAGAATAGGCAAGAAACAAGAGAGAAATAATGGTTTTATAGGAGGCAATAGTAGTTCATTTTGAGTGAGAGCTATAGCTGGAAAGATAAGTAGTGGCCCCATTGTGCAAGGCCATGAATACAAAGCTAAGGACTTTGGACTTTATTCTGGGATGACAGTGGAGACTCGAACGGGAGAGTAACTGCATCTGAAGTTTGCTTCAGGAAGATCGTTGCGGCTGCACCCGGGCAGGGAACCCTGTGACTGCGTCCGGGTGCGGCGTGAGGCAAAGCGCGTAGTGCTGCACTCCCACCTGCAGGGGGCGTGCCGTCAGCCCAAAAGTCCTCCCCGCCTCCTTTCCCGCTGCCCGTGTGCTGACTCGACGCGCTCAGAACTCGGCTAGCCTGCCTGGACGCGCCCCCGTGCGTCACGTCCGCTCAGGCTCCTGGCTCTTTAGAGTCGAAGGTGGGGCGCGAACGGAACCTCTGCGCCTGCGCCGCGGGGCCACAGTCAGCGGTTGCCGCTGAGGGGCTAGCGGGACTTTCGCGTCTCCACTAGCAAGTTTCTGAGTCCGCCACGGTCGTCTTCTCTCGCAGCACGCCCATAGGTTTTGATTTGGCCCAAGAGATACAAGCAAACGGTGTAGAGGGGCTCGATTGCTCCCTGACCTTAGCGGCGCCGAACCCAACACCACTCCCCTTAGGTCTCTCAGCTGCGGAGAGCCGAGTCTCTTTTCTGCAGTTTCCCTCCAGCTGCTTGCTGTCAGTCTGCAGCCAAAACGTACATACTAGTGAAAACCTGCCCCGGCCGCTAAGCATGCCCAGCCGGGCTTTAATCCATGTTTCTAAGGCTTGTTTACCTCTGCAGTCAAATCAGAGACTCGGAGTTGAAGGGGACCTTGGAGGTCATCAAGTCCCACCTCTTAACCCTCCCCGTCGTCCCGAGTGAGCGAATGTACGGTTTTTACTTGCACACCCCAGAAGATCACCCGTTTCTTAGGACAACTCCGATTACGTAGTCTTCCTGAAAGTTTCCGCCATTCAACTTTCATACCTTCAACAGTATTTATTGAGAACCTACTATGTGCTAAGTGCTGTAGTTCCTGGGGATACAATGATGAGCTAGAGTGAACACATAAGATTGTTGATCTTGGAGTTTACATTCCAGACGGTGGGGGCGGCGGGGTGGGGGGAGACCTACAACGAAAAATAAAGGCCGTGATTTATGCTTGCGAAGGAAGAAGCCAAGGCTTATGGGAGAAAAGTATAGGTGGAAACTACTTAGCGTGATCACCGAAGGCCTCTTGGAGGCGGTGACTTTTGTAACCAGACAAGTGAACAGGAGCAGAATGAGTTACAGGCTGAGAGAAGAGCAAAGCCCTTGAGGCAGGAAAGAGGATGGTGTTTTCTAGGAATAGACAGAAGGCCAGTGTGACTGGAATGTGGTGAGCCAACGTTGAGAATGGTGAGAAAAAGTTGAGAATGTAAACAGTAGCCAGATGCATGTTTTGTGGGTCATGGTAGGAAGTTTGAAAAGTATTCTAAGAGCAGTAGGAAGCCCAGGAATAATTTGGGGCAGAGGCTTGATCTTAATTCAATCGTTTAGAATCACACAAAACCCTATCACATATATATATTTTTTCATATCATTACTTTAGAGATTTGAAAATGGCTGTCATGTTTTCCTCTGAGACCCCTTCTCCTGCCCCCAACCCCTCTCTAAGCTATGGTTACTTTGCCTCTTTTTACCCAGAGGATTTATGGATGATTTTCAAAATGTCATTCTGAACACTTTGAAAGTGTGGAGAATTTTTAAATGTAAATCATATGTGTACGTCTTTAAAGGAAAGGAACCAAGACTTTTACGAGATTCTCAAAGAGGTCCCGTAGAGATTAAGAACCGCTGCTTAAACATTTCTCATCTATGTGATTCTGGTTATTGTTCTCTGAAATAGCAGGGTACAGTATCAATTTCAACTCAGGCTGGTTCTTTAAACTGTGATGCAAAAACAATAGGATTGCTCCGAGGATTAAATGAGATTATGCTCAAAAAGTGGTAATGGTAAACCATGAGGCGCCAGCCACCCAGTGCCACTGTTAAAAGCAAACACCTGCATCCCTGGGATGGAGGAACAATTTACAGATAATGCTCCTTTAGCATTCCACAAACATTCACTAAGTGCCTATTCCGTGTAGAGCCCCTAACCCTGGTGAAAAAGATCTGCCTTCCAGGAGTTTGTTATCTAGTTGAAAGAGCCTTGTAGAGATACAAAAACACGTTAAGCTAAATGCCCGGAGAGACCACTGAGTAAAGTGTTCCTGGGATCTGGGAGCTGCAGGAGAGGTGTCAATTTCCACTGGAGGTAAGTGATTATTGGAGTTCATATTTGAAACGGGTTTCAAAGATGAACATATTGCATTTAAAAACACACACAAAAACAACATTACACGTACACGTTTTATTCTTGGTGATGTGGAAAGACCGATTGGAGACATTGCGATCACTTCTATTATGCCGTAGGTTTCGTGAGAAAGGCACCTATCTTTTGTCCAGCCTGTTTACTATACATTGCATGCTCTGGGCAGTCCTTATCTTCACGCTCGGGAACAAAGTACACAGATACACACCCCTTTCCGAAACGAAAGGCCCAGGGACTCCGAGAGAGGGGTGGGATCCTTCTCGGCCCAACCACACAATGGGGGCCGCTCCACCGTAGCTCGCACCCCACCCCGCAGGCCCCACTCGGCCGGGGGTTCGACGGCTCGGGGCCCTATCGCTCCTCCCCCTGCAGCCCTCGGGGGCGCAGCCACAGCCCGGCGGGGCGCCCTCCCTCGCTCGCTCGCGCTTCCCTCCTCCTTGGCTGGGGAGCCGGAAAACCCGGAGCGAACCGGCCCTGCCCGGCGACGCATGCTCAGTAGCAGGCAGGTTCAGTTCGCTAGTAGGAAGCTCTAGCGCTACACCGGCGTCGGCGGCGGCCGCGGCGGCACCTCAGGCAGCCGGATTCCCCAACAACGACCTCGGGCCTTTCCCCTCCCCCGCTACACCCCGCGCCCAGCTCCGCCCCGCCCCGGGTCGCTCGCGTTTCGGGGTCCCTGCCGCGTGGGCGCCGCGGCCGGAGCGTCCGTCCACACGCCCTCCCCCAGCCGCCGGCTCCGCCGCGGGGCCAGGCCGGGCCCGGGAGCGCAGCCCCGGCAGGCGGGCGGGCGGCGACCGCGGCGGAGGGCAACCCGGGGCGGCGCCAGCGGGCCGGGGAGGAGTGGGGGCCCGGCCCCGGGGCGGTGGTGCGGGATGCCGCCGCCGCCGCCTCCGGGCTGCGTTCGCTCTTCGCGGCTGGTGCCCGTGTCGGGTGGGTGGCCGGGCGCGGGCTTCGCCCCCCAGCTCCCTCTCCGGGGCTAGCCCGGCCGCTCGGCGCCCCGAGGGGGCCGGGCCGTCCGGTGGGGCCGCGGCCCTGTTCCGCGCTAAGAGCTCGCCCTCTCGCGGCTCCCCGGCCCGGCCGCCGCCGCCCCTCTCCCAACCCGGAGGCGCCCCGGGGGCACCATGCAGGCGCAGCAGCTGCCGTACGAGTTTTTCAGCGAGGAGAACGCGCCCAAGTGGCGGGGGCTGCTGGTGCCTGCGCTGAAAAAGGTGAGGAGCGCGCGAGACCCCGCTTCCCGGCTGCAGCCCCTGCGAGGGCGCCGGGCCGGGGCTGGGGAAGGGCTGGGAGGCGGGGCGCGCGCGGAGCCGTCTTTCTTCCCGGTCTCACCGCCTCCCAGAAAGGACGGCGCACACCGAGAGGTTCCCTTACACTCGCTGGCTCTCCGTGTTGACATTCACCCGGTGTGGTGTGTGGGAAGGCCGCAGGGAGCCTGGGAGAGTTTGTCCGAAGAATCCAACCGCTGAGAGCTTACCGCCCTGCCCCTGATTCAGAGACGAGAGTTGGAGGAGCCTCCGTTTTCAGTGGAGGTCAAAGCAGGCCACTTTTCCGCCTTTTCGGTCCTCTCCCGGAGCTGCTGTCAGCCTCCGGTTTTAGGTGTCCAGTCTGCTCGTCTAAGTGGGCTCCAGAATGCTCTGGCCATAATGCTTGCTCTAAGTAATTGCAGAGCTCGCCTGCCAGCAGGAACAGGGCCTGCTTTGCTCGCCCTCTGTAATCACTCTTCATTCCCCTGAATTCCCCGACTCCTCCGATTCACAGGGGCGGGTGCACATGCCACTGTCCTTCCTTCCTTCCTTGCTTGCTTTCCTTCCTTCCCTTTCCTTTCTCTCTTTCTCTCTTTCTTTCTCTCTCTCTTTCTCTCCCTCCCCGCCCCCCCCCCCCCGTGTCTGTCTGTCTGTCTGTCTCTCTCTCTCTCAAAATCTTGGTACTGTCATTCGGTTTGTTGATTAGACATTTTAACAGTTCTTTGTTTCTTCGAGTTTGCCATATTGTTATCTAAAGTTATATACCCCGTGATCTGTACTTTTATCCGTTTTAGTATAATTAGGAAATGTTGTTACATTTTCAGAGCTTCTGAAGCAACGTTGTGATTTAATACACTAAAACATCAGCAACTGATCTCTGAATGAATATTAAAAACTATCAGATTATTTTTTGTTTTCCTTTTACTTCTTATAAATATAGGGATAGCTTTACTCTTTTAATAGTGTTTCTAAATCCCCATTTCTTGTTGCTCGAAGAATGTTTCATGTTATCTGATTAAAAAATATTTTTATTCGTCACTGAGAGTTGAGGTTATAGTGTACCTTTTCTTTTAAACATTTATACTTTAAAAAACTGTGTTTTAAGAGGTATCTGATATTTCTCAAAGGCCAGCAACTTTTACTTTCCCTTTTGTGCTGTTCTCCCTCTCCCCCTCTTGGTAGCTCACAATGGAACCTATTTGGTTTGTTAGCAGAATTTGCTCATATATTTCAAATATAAGTTACTGACTTTTTTGCTCAGGTGTCTGACTAGTCACAGATATCTCTGTGATAATTGTTTTCTAAGAAAACCAAATCTTTGCCATATGCCTTACCTGCTTTATTCATTAGAAATCCTGTCAGGCTCTCACTCTGTTTACTTTTGCTTTACCTGCAAGCTTGCCATCTTAGGTTGTAATAGGAGGGGAGTAGGAAGTCTCAGTGATGCTAGAAGCAGGTATCCTGACCAGGGTGGGGATGGGGTGGGGAAGAGACAAAAATTATTGAAAATATATAAAAGAACTAATAAAGCACTATCAGTTTGGGGCTGTTTCGCTTGGAAGCAAGCAACTCCTATCCCATGGGAGTCACCATGAAACCCTATCAGTTGAGGGTCCTATGAGATAGTGAAAAGAGCACTGAAGGATTTAGCAGACCAGGTCTAACTCTGCCACACTGGTGGCCTGTGCTGAAATCTGTCCACAGAAGCATTTTTTTTGGCTGGCATAGTGTTGTTTTATTTTTAATGTAATCAGATGCCAGTATTTTCAAATGGGAGATATTACATAAAATCTGAATTTTGAGCTTTTCTTGGAGAATAAGAAGATCTCTCCACATTGGGCCAGCATTCAAGCAATGCAGTAAGCTGCTGGAGCTGAGTAAATGGCTGCCCTCTTTAGACAAGGCATCTATCTATCTCAGATTTTCCACAGTCCCCACCAGTCCTCTTTGCTTATTTATATAAACCCGCTTTGACTTTAAGCAGAGATACCCTTGCTTGACAGTAGAAGTGATGGGAGAAGGTGGAAGTGTACACAATCTCGCTGATGTGTGAGATTCTCCCAATTCTTATTTAAAATATCCACTAAAGATGATTTTAAGCCACCAAAGACAGGTTGAAAATATATTTGGTAGCTCAAAACCTGCATTTTCATCTGCTTGTTAGACATTTCCTGTGGATATCTCCATATCTTCTTTTAGACTTATTGTACTTCTTGTACTGTTTGCAGATGCATCAACTTGTGTTATCTAACCTGAGGCTCTTTGAACATGCTGTTTTCTTCACCTGGACGGCCTTTTGCCTGGCCTAACACCACTCATCCTCTGGGCTCTCTAGACCTCAGATCTTTTCTCAGATCCTCAGGCCTGAGTTGGATAGTCTTTCTTTCAGTCTAAATATTCTTTTAGCACCCTAGCCTAGCACTTAACAATTAATTTTAAGTTCCTGTTTTTTTCCTGTTTTAAGTTCCCACCCCAACTAGATTGGATGGTCTTTGGGAACAGGGATGATATTTTACCCTCGTTTTATCCTCCATGTATACAGTGCCTGACACCTGGTTGGCACTTAAATTTGAATGAATGGGTAGGGAAAACCCAAACAAAACGATCAGCTCCCTCCCTTTCACCTATTAAAAAAAAATTCTTCTTGATTTATTAGCTGTATTACTTTATTTGACTGGTTCAAAACTTTGGAGTCATTTCTGATGACTTATTACTGCCCACACCCAGTCAGAGCCTGTAGCTTCATTCCCCTTGACATGTTCTTTTAATCTATTCCCCCCTACTCCCACTGCTCTTGAGTCCCCTTTCCCAGACTACTGCTGTAGCCTCTTTACTGAGTTCACTGCCCCTCACCTCTCCTTTATCTATTTTTCAAATTTCAGAAGTTATAGGACACTTCTGAATGTGTCACACTCTTGTTCAGAACCGTTGATGTCTTTTAAGGGCGTAGAATGAAGTGTATATTCTTTGGAATAGACTTGATGGCGATCTGTGGTCTGGTTTCATCCTGCTTTTCTGGATGGATTGCTTACCATAGTCTTTCATATACTTTATGCTTCAGCCAGACTGGACTACTACTATTCCTGAAAATCCCCAGAGGGTCTCAATATATCTGTTAGTCTGCGTCCTACCTTATCTATTGCATAAGCATATTGTGCCTGTTGCAGACCAAGTATTGCTCTCAGCACTAAGGATTAAAAGGTAATTGACATCATCCAGAAATGGCTAAGTTCGAACATGATGGGAAGTGGCAGAAGATGAGTTTGGAGAGGAAACTGATTTATAGAGAATTTTTTGTATGTTAAGCTAAGGAGTATGAATTTTATCTTGAGGGGATAGATGGCATTGAGGAATTTTAAATAGGGGAGTAACATAAAATTTCAATTTTAGAAAATCCACTTTGGCCATAGAATAGAAAATGGATTGGAGAATAATGAGACCCAAGGTAAGGAGAAAAGTTAGAAGAAGGCTAGGGTTAATAGTCCAGCCAAGAGATGATATTCATTTGAATTAGGATGGAAGTGTGGAGATGGATTTTATTTGAAAGATGTTTAAAAGGCAGAATTGACAGGATCTAGTAACTCACTGAGTGATGGAGGGAAATGGTTAGAGTAGGAGGATTCTTAAGTTTCTGGTTTGAGTGCCTTTAGTCAGGATAGAGAATGTAGGAGGAGAACCTGCTGGGGTGGAAAGAGTGGCATTATAAGATGAGTTTTGAACTTGTTGATTTAAAAGTCATTTTGGGTTATCCAGGTGGACTTGTCAAACTGGCAACTGGTTATTGGTATCTGGTGAAACAGATTTGGGACTTCCAGGTGTGTAAGTAGAGCCATGAGAATACACGAAGCTTATATCCTATGAGAGACTTACACATGAATGTTCATGGCAGTCCTGTTCAGCAAAAAATTGGAAACAACCCAAATGTCCATCAGCAGGTGAATTAATAAACAAATTGTGATATAGCCATACATTGGAATACTTCTCAGCAGTAAAAAGGAATGAACTGTTGATATACAAGGCAGCGTTGCTGAATCTCAAAATAATTAAGCTGAATGAAAGAAGCCAAAGAAACCACCCCCTGCCCCCTCAAAAAAACACCACAGTATATATACTATAAATTTCTAGAAAATGCATCCACAGTGACAAAAAGCAAGTCAGTAGTTATTTTGGGGGGCAGCTTTTTTTTTTTTTTTAAAGATTTATTTTTTTTTATTGATTAATTGATTGATTGATTGATTGCTATGTTGGGTCTTCGTTTCTGTGCTAGGGCCTTCTCTAGTTGTGGCAAGCGGGGGCCACTCCTCATCACGGTGCGCGGGCCTCTCACCATCGCGGCCCCTCCTGTTGCGGAGCACAGCTCCAGACGCGCAGGCTCAGTAATTGTGGCTCACGGGCCCAGCCGCTCTGCGGCATGTGGGATCTTCCCAGACCAGGGCTCGAACCCGCGTCCCCTGCATTAGCAGGCAGACTCCCAACCACTGCGCCACCAGGGAAGCCCTGGGGGGCAGCTTTTATGTTCATTTGTCTTGATTGTACCAGTAGTTTCAGGAGAGTATACATATATTAAAATTTAACGGATTATACAGCTCAGATATGTGCAATTTATTGTATGTTAATTGTACCTCAAAGAAGGTGTTGAAAAAAGTAGATGAGACCACCCACTGAAAATGATTAGAGATGAGAATGAAATAAGGCTGGCATCAGAACTGGGGAAATAGAATGGACAGTAGGGTGTAGGGGAAGAGCAGAGGGAAAGGCGTGAGTAAAGGAGATTAAGAAGGAAAGAGTCAGGTAGAGAGAATGGGACCCTAGTGTCTGAGAAGCTGAGAATGGAAGGAGTTTCAAGAAAAGTGTCATTAACTGTGTCAGGCTATAGAAAAGTCAAATAAGGGGCCTGAAAAGTGTTAGATTTGACAGCTTAGGGGTCACTTATGTCCAAGCAGTTTCGGTGTGAGAATAGAAGATGGAAGAGCATGGAAAAAGAATAGCAAGAACAGATGAGTTTTTTCAGATTTTTTTTTTTTCCCCTAGAAGCTTGGAAATGAAGGGAAAAGAGATACTTCTGTGACAAGAAGGGGATTCAAGTTGGGGAAGACACTTGTTTTTTATTTGAAGGTGATGGAAACTTGTTTATGTTAGGAGGCTTTGGGGAAGGAGCTGATAGAGAATGCTAGTGAAGATACTGAACAAGATGAGCTCAGGAACACAGCAATGGGATTTGCCTTGAATTATTTGCCAGGTACTATTTTAAGTGCCTTGCATGATTTCTCTAATTCTCACAGTATACTATTATTGTTTCTGTTTTTTAAAAAATTAGTTAATTAATTAATTAATTTATTTTTTTTGGCTGTGTTGGGTCTTCGTTTCTGTGCGAGGTCTTTCTCTGGTTGCAGCGAGCAGGGGCCACTCTTAATCGCGGTGCGCGGGCCTCTCACTATCGTGGCCTCCCCTGTTGCGGAGCACAGGCTCCAGACGCGTAGGCTCAGTAGTTGTGGCTCACGGGCCCAGCTGCTCCACTGCATGTGGGATCTTCCCAGATCAGGGCTCGAACCCGTGTCCCCTGCATTAGCAGGCAGATTCTCAACCACTGCGCCACCAGGGAAGCCCCTGTTTCTATTTTATAAGAGAGAAAACTGAGGTTTGGAAAGGATAACTTGGTTACAGAGTCTGCATTTTTAAGCAGTATTGATGATGATCCGCTACGTCTGGCAGGAGTGATGACATCCTTTCTTCTGAGGTGGGAGGAGGTGAGATAAGATGGGTTTGTAGGTTGGGGAGCAGGTAGTTCATGCTCGGTAGCCACTATGTTCATGATGGAATGAAAGGCAAGATACTTTACATAGAATGAAGAAAGAGAAATGAGTAAGGAGTTTAAGAAGCATAATCCAGTGTTGGAATTGCTGCTGTGGAGTCTGGAGAAGGAGCCAACCAGTGAATTAGAAAGGAATTGCTCAGCAGTGCTGAGTGTGGAAGTTACAAATTTGGAGTAGCGTTCATTGGTCTAGTGGTTGTGAGATTTTCCTCGGGCAGCACTCATCAGTTTAGGTAAATGGGTAGAGAAGGATAGTTGGTTGCAGGTGGCTGCAGTAGAGACGAAGAGAATAGAGATATTTCAGATGATTGGAAGTTAAGCTATAAGAGAGATAATGGAGGTGTAAATGAGAGCTCCATGGATTAGAAATCTCAATGAGTTAGAAGAGGAGGGTAATGGGAGCAGGTAAGGAATTATTTTACAATTTACACCTGGATTTTATAATTTACGTTTTACTGTTTGCTTTATCACATGCTTATTCATTTCTCTATCCATCCACCAATCCATCTTACGTTTTGATGGATTTCAAAGTAAGTTGTGGGCATCGGTACACTTTACCCCTAAACACTTCAGCATGTATGTCATTAACTTAGAGTTCAGTATTTGTTTGCAGTTCCTTTTTTTTTAGGTAAAATTTACATATAATGGAATACACAAATGTTAATTGTACCATTTAATGAATTTTGGCAAATGAATACAACCTAAGCCTCTACCAAGATATCAAACATTACCATCACTCCTGAAATTTCCCTCATGTGCCTTCTCAGTCAGTTCCTGCCCCCAACCTCCAGAAGCAACTGCTCTTCTGATCTTCTGTCATCCTACCATAGGTTAATCTTATCTGTTCTAGCATATCATATAAATAGAATCGTACAGTATATATTTTTGGAAAGGCTTTTGAGGTTGTGTTTATGAAGAATTCAGTCCTTTTTTCTATCATGTGAACATGTCAAAAGTTTATCAAGTGGATGTATACCAGGGATGTTTCCAGTTTGGGGCCATTATGAATAAAGCTGCCATGAGTTTTCTTATACAGGTTGTGTTGTAGAAATGTTTTCATTTCTCTAGGGTAAATATCAGGAGAAATGGCTCATAGAGTAAGTGTCCGCTAGTTTTATAAGAAACTCCCAGACCTTTTCTCAAAGTGGTTGTACCATTTTATGTTCCCACCAACAGTGTATGAGAGTTCCAGTTGCTCTACATCCTTGCCGGTATTCAGTGTTATTAGTCTTTAATTTTAGTCGTTGTGGTGGGTGTGTAGTGGTATCTCATTGTGGTTTTAATTTGCTATATCCTGATGACTGATGATATTGAGCACTCTTTCATGTTCTTGTAGGTTATTTGTATATCTTCTTTTGGGCAGTGTCTGTGTAAATCTGCTGCCCATTTAAAAAATTGAGCTGTTTTTCTTTACAGTAATGAGTTGTGGGAGTTCTTTATATATCCTGGTTAACTGTCCTTTATCAGATATATGTTTCATGAATATTTTCTTCTAGCCCGTGGCTTGTCTATTCATTTTCCTAATGGTGTTTTTTGATGAACCCAAGTTTTTAATATTGATGGAGTCAAATTTATCAGGTTTTTTTTCTTTTAAGGTTATTGTGCCCTGTCCCAGAACCCCTTGCCTGCCACCAAGTCATGAAGACATGGTCCTAATGCTATTTTCTAAAAGCTTTATAGTTCTAGGTTTTACATAATCTGTGGTCCATTTCAAATTAATTGTGTATGATATGAGGTAAGAATTGAGATTCATTTTTTTATGCTTGTATCTAGTTATTTCAGAACTATTTTTCAAAGAGACTTTCCTTTCCCTGTTGGATTCTGTTGTTGTTTTTGTGAAAATTAAATGAATATATATAATATATATTAATGTAAATGTATATTTAAATATGTAATATATTTAGAATAAATATATATATATTTTTAGACTCTCCATTCTATTCCATTGGTGTTTTGTTTATCTTTACCCCAATACCACACCGTTGATTACTGTAGATTTATAGTAAGTCTTAAAGTTAGGTAGTGTAAGTCCTCCTTCTTTTAAAATATTATTTTATTGTTTCTAGGTTTTGCATTTCAATATAAATTTTGAACCATTCTGTCAATTTCTACCAAAAAATCTTGGTGAAATTTTAATTGTAATTGCATTGAATCTGTAGCTAACTAGGGAGAATTGACATCTTAACAATAGCAAATCTTTGGATTCATGAATGTAGTATAGGTCTCCATTTATTTAGACTTTTAAATTTCTCTGAGAAACACTTTAAGTGTAGAAGTCTTACGTGTCTTTGGTTATGTTTAATCTGAAATATTTTGTTTTTTGATGCTATTGTAAATTGTTTTAAAATTTTATTTTCCAGTTGTTTGCTACAAGTATATAAACAATAGATGAAAATTTGGAGAGCAATAAAGAGAAGTTGCAGGGTGACAGATGTGCCCAGGCCTAGAGAGAATTTAGTCCAAATGGGAGATGAAGGAGGGAGACTTCTAAGGGGAAAGAGAGAGGGAATTTCAGAAATTTTATATTGTTATCAATTGGAAGTCCTTAAATATGCGTCGAGTCCTTCAGTATGCCGAAAATGCATGAAAAAGAAAGGCATTATGAAACTCAAAAAAGTTGTTTAATGAAGATGATATAACTGAATAAAAAACAAAAGCAGGGCTTCCCTGGTGGCGCAGTGGTTGGGAATCTGCCTGCTAATGCGGGGGACCCGGGTTCGAGGCCTGGTCTGGGAAGATCCCACATGCCGCAGAGCAACTAGGCCCGTGAGCCACAACTACTGAGCCTGCGCGTCTGGAGCCTGTGCTCCGCAACAAGAGAGGCTGCGATGGTGAGAGGCCCGCGCACCGCGATGAAGAGTGGCCCCCACTTGCCACAGCTAGAGAAAGCCCTCGCACAGAAACGAAGACCCAACACAGCCAAAAATAAAAATAAATAAATAAATAAATAAATTTAAAAACAAAAAAAACAAAAGCATGTAGCTGACTTGTATATTGATCTTGTATCCTTTGACCTTGCTCGTAGTTGTTTTGTAGACTTTATAGAATTTTCTACATAATTATGTCATCTGCAAATAGAGTCTGGTATTTATTTCTTTATTTCTTTTCCTTATTTTACTGACTAGGAGGACTTCCATTACAGTGTTGAATCAAAGTAGTGAGAGTGCTCATCCTGCCTTGTTCTCATTCTTAAGGGAAAAGCATGTCTTATTTCACCATTAAGGGTGATGTTAGTTTTCATTGATGCTCTTTATCAGATTGAGGATTTCCCCTTCCACTTTTAGTTTTCTGAGAGTTTCGGGGTTTTCTAAAATCATAAATGGATATTGAAGTTTGTCAAATGATTTTTCTGTGTCTCTTAAAATAATCATAAGGTTTTTCTCCTTTATTCTGTCAGAATTATGGTAAATCACATTAATTGATTTTGAATGTTAACCTACATTTCCTGGATAAGCCATAGCAGATAGTATTTTATTGATTTCCTGCTTGTGTCAGTATTCTAGGCACTGTGCTTGGTACTTTACATACTTATCTTTGTTCTGCCCATTGACTTTTCAAGGTGGTGATTTTTACAGCTGAGTTTTACAGATGAGGAAATGGATCCTCAGGCAAATTGCTCAAGATCTTGTGACTAATGAGTAGAATCAAGATTTGAACTTAAGTCTGTTTAGCTTAAAAGACAACTCTTTCCACTGTACTGTGTTTCTTCCTTTGAGTAGGCAGTATAATACAGACAGTGGTGTTCTAATTGTCCTGCACCTTAGGTTTTAGGGAAGCAGTGTCTTAGGAGAGAAGGAGGCTGAATGAAGAGGGTTTTGAAACTCCTTGAGTTAGGCTGAGAAGCTTAACTCTTTTACATATTGGGGCTCTGTGTAGAATTGCATTTGACAAAAGGATTCTGCTGTATAAAAAAGTAATAATTTTAAAGGTGGTAGTTAATGAAAAGACAGCATAGAGCATAAAGGAAAGGGCTGAGAAATAATGGTCTTGGGATGGCAATAGGAGGCTAGGAGACTATCCTTGTATGTTTATATTTGGGAGTGAAGGAAGTGACATTTTAGTGGAAGTGGGAGTTAGCCAGGTGAGGATGAGGAGGAAGTGTGTTCCAAGGGTTTGTGGTCCAAAGAGTCTTTGGAGTTCAAGAGGAGCTCAGCATCTTAGGAATTCTGAGTAGCTGGAGTCTGGAGCATGGGGCCAGGTCTTGTGAACCAAATTGTTGCATTTTATCTTGTGAGCGGTGAGGAACCACTGAAAGGTTTTAAGCAGGATATTGATAATTAGATATGAATTTTGAAGGATCACTGTCTGCTCTGTGGAGCCTGGATTAAATGGCAGTAGAACTGTAGGCAGGAAGGTAGGTTAGGGGACTTTTGCAGCAATTCATGGAAGGGATGATGGTGGTCTTGACTAGGGCAGTAGCTGTGGGGATGAAGAAAAGTGGACAGATTTTATTTTATTTTTATTTATTTATTTTTGGCTGCGTTAGGTCTTCGTTGCTGTGCGTGGGCTTTCTCTAGTTGTGGCGAGCGGGTGCTACTCTTCGTTGCAGCGCACGGGCTTCTCATTGCGGTGGCTTCTCTTGTTGCGGAGCGCGGACTCTAGGCAGGCGGGCTTCAGTAGTTGTGGAATGCGGGCTCAGTAGTTGTGGTTTGCGGTCTCTAGAGCGCATGCTCAGTAGTTGTGGCTCACGGGCTTAGTTGCTCCGTGGACTGTGGGATCTTCCCCAACCAGGGCTCGAACCCATGTCCCCTGCACTGGCAGGCGGATTCTTAACCACTGCACCACCAGGGAAGTAGTGGACAGATTTTAGATTTAGAGGTAGATTGGTAGTTGAATGACAGGGTAGTGAGAGGAGTCAAAGCTGATTCCCAGGATTCTGGCTTAGGAGTCTAAGTGGTAATGGTGATGAAAGGGGGGATACTGGGAGAGGAACACCTTTGGAGGGGAACTAAGAAACCATCAGTACTCTGGGAATGAGAAGGTGTGAGAGAATTGTGATAGGAGGAATTTACACATTGTGGGTAGTCAAGCGTGCAAGCATGGAGGGCGTCTTTGTTGGATTGTCCTTATTAATTACAGGCAGGTACAACCTGAAGGCCCTGATGATGTCTTTCAATGTACATTTCAAATACCATCTCCTCTACAAAGGCTTTCCACTACAATTCCATCCCCTAAGTAGAATGAATCTCTTAATTTCTTTAGTACTTTATACTTCAACTTTAGTACTTGATGATAATCTGCCCTTTAAAGTTTGTTTGTATCTGTGGCTTCTCTCCTCCACTATATTGGGAGCTATGTGAGAGCACGATAGGATCCTACTCACCTTTGTATTCCCTGTAATGCTTAGCATATTTCTCATGTATAGCAGGTGCTCAGTACATATGTTGAATTGTATGTAGCTCTGATCTTGTCCCCTCAAGAATATACTTACTCAGGAGTTAGTTGAGATCTTTACCAGTCAAAAGGCATTGGAATTGTCATGTTTGGTGTATCCTATTTTAGCAAATAGGGAAACAAATAATTCATTTGAAATGGCAAAATAGAAAAAAAAAGTATAATGCTGCAAGGGAGAAGCAGATGCCAAGATGGGATTAAGCATGCAAGAAATTTATTAGGAGAAGTGCTTGTGAGAGAAAATGAGGACAGAGGCAAGGAGAGTTGTCAGACTGATGTAAGTCTGACTCCAAGTGAAGGAGAGAGGTAAGGAAGGAAGTCTGGATGAAAGTGTCGTAGTTCTAAGGAAGTTCACCAAGACCTCAGAAGTCCTTGAGCCAAAGGTGCCTATCACAAAAATTCCTCATCTCCCAGGACTAGGGCTGCCTTAGTATGCCTATGGTGCTCTTTGACTGGCAGCAGCCAGTGAGAAGTGTGGCCTCCGTGCACAGTGATGGATTTCAGTGTGCAGCAGCTGGGGCCCACGGTCAAGTATTTCCCCTGGAGTCAGAGATCTGAGAGGCTCATTCTCATAGCCATCCAGGGTCACCTCTGTGGCTATAAATTGCCTGATTTGGGAGAATTTAATTACAGTATTCCCTCAGTTAAAGTGGTAATTTGTTCCCCCCACACCCCTTATGCTTTAAGAAAAAAATACCTTAGGATGAGTTCTAAAAGTCAAAACTTAATTGTCATTGATATTAATAGCACACAGTTTGCTTTGGTAGTTATCAAATAAAGATTGCGTCTCATATTCAAGTTTATTTCATAATTAAACCTTTAATGTACCAAACCACAAACAAAGCAGTAAAGATGAAAGAAAACAATGCAAATGATACCTGTATTATTACTATATGAACTAGTGAACCAGAAGCACTTCAGGCACTTCAGCAGTACCTTGAGTAGTCCAACCATCCAGTTATGAAGATGAATGCTTGTTGACTTTCCTTTCTAGACTGGGCTACCTCAGGCAGACAAACACAAATCAGTAAAAGAAATTACTCATAAAGTCAAATTCTGGAAATCTCCCATTGGAGTTGGGGAAGGGGGCATACACTGGAGAAAAGAAGTAATTTAAAGTTTTGGTTTTATGGACCCTGAATTACTCAGATATTATTTTTAAAGTAGGTATTTTAAAATTGTAATGGGAAGATGATTTTGAAAAGAGTTTCCTTAATGCTACTTTCCTGCTGATTTTGACTGGTTTGGTTTTATTCACCAAATTTGTTGAGTATTTATTGTATGGCAAACATTATGGACAATTAAAAAATAAAACATAATTGTTGCTTTTATGAAACTTGTATATGGTGGTAAAAAGAAAATCTGTAATCTTCCCATATGTGTTAAAACACTCCAATCCTAGTATACAGAAAGTTTGGTTCAGGGTTAAAAATAAAAATTTAAAAAACAGATAAAAAATAAATAAGTCTTGGAATTAAAAGTAAGTTGAGTTTTAAATTAGCAGAGACTTTTTGTAATAAGCTAACTTAAATTCCAGTTATTCTTTTATAATTCCTGAAACAAACTTTTCCCTTTCTATATAGACAAGTCCCATTTTCTATTTTACTTACAATGTAAACCATTTGGAAGTAAATTGATTTCTGTGTATGGCTTGGTAGTTTGTAATGGAATGCACTTACTGATAATTGCATTCACAACTGTTTTGTTTAAGGACTTTGATAGGATTCTGATTTCTGTACATGTGTTTAATAACTTTTTCTTTTATTTATTGTGGTAAAAAATATATATGTATAACATTAAATTAACCATTTTAACCATTTCTAAGTGTAAATTCAGTGCCAAAAACTGCATGCATAAGGTTGTGCAACCATCACCACTATCTATTTCCAAAACTTTTCATCACCTCAAACAGAAACTCTGTACATATTAAGCAATAACTCCTAACTTCCCCCTCCCCCAGCCCCTGGTAACCTCTAATCTACTTTCTGATTTTATGAATTTGCCTATTCCAGATATTTTATGTAAGTGGAATCATACAATATTTTTCCTTTTGTGTATGATTTATTTTGGTTAGCATAATGTCTCATCCATGTTGTATCAGAATTTAATTCCTTTTTAAGGCTGAATAATATTTCATTGCGTGTGTATACCACATTTTGTTTATTCATTCCTCTGTTCATGGACACTTGGGTTGTTTCTACCTTTTGGCTATTGTGAGTAATGCTACAGTGAACATTGGTATACAAGTATTTGTTTGAGTTCCCGTTTTCAATTCTTTTGGGTATATACCTGGAAGTGGAATTGCTGGGTCATTTGGTAACGCGATGTTTAACTTTTTGAGGCACTGTCATACTGCTTTCCACAGCAGTCACACGATTTTACATTCCTACCAGCAATGTACAAAGGTTCCAATTTCTCCACGTCTTCACTTATATTTGTTATTTTCTGTTTTTGTTTGTTTTTTTTTAATTGCCATCCTAGTTGATGTGAAATGATACCTCATTGTGTTTTGGTTTGTATTTCCCTAATGACTAATAACGTTGAACGTCTTTTCATGTTCTTAATGGCCGTTTGTATATCTTCTTTGGAGAAATGTCTGTTCAAGTCCATTGCCCATTTTTAAAATTAGGTTGTTTGTGTTTTTGTTGTTAAATGTTAGGACATCATTGTATATTCTTGATATTAGACCCTTATCGGCTCTATGATTTGTAAATATTTTCTCCCATTAAAACACAACCAAAAAGCTGTCTTTTCAGTTTCTTGATAATGTCCTTTGCACAAAAGTTTTAAATTTCAATGAAATTCAGTTTATCTATTTTTTTCTTTCATTGTTTGTGCTTTTGGTGTCATATCTGAGAATCCATTGCAAAATCCAAGATCATGAAGATTTACCCCTAAGTTTTCTTCTAAGAAGTTTATGTTTTAGCTCTTATATTTAGGTCATTTGTCCTTTTGGGGTTAAATTCTGTATTTGGTGTGAGTTAGGTGGAACTCACACTGAATACATGTGGAAATCTGTGGAAAATTCATTTCCACAGATGTGGGAATGAATTCATTCTTTTGCATATGGAAATCTGGTTGTCCCAGCACCATTTGTGGAAGAGATTGATCTTTCCCCACTGAATAGACTTGGCATCATTGTCAAAAATCAGTTGACCGTAGATGTATAGATTTATTTCTGGACTCTCTATTCTATTCCATTGGTCTATGAGTCTGTCTTTATGGCAGTACCACACTGTTTTGATTACCGTAGCATAGCATAGTAAGTTTCGAAATTAGGAAGCGTGAGTCCTGCAACTTTGTTTTTCTTTTTTATGATTGTTTTGGCTATTCAGCAGTTCCGTATGAATTTGAGAATTGGCATTTCCATTTCTGCAAAAAAGGCTATTGGAGTTTGATAGAAGTTGCATTGAATTTGTCAATTATTTTGGTTAGTATTGGCATCTTAATATAAAGTCTTCCTACCCATGAACACAGGATGTCTCTCCATTTGTTTAGGTCTTCTTTAATTTTCTTCAGCAATATATTGTAGTTTTCAGGGTAAAATACTTCCACCTCCTTGGGTAAATCCATTCCTAGATATTTTATTCTTTTAGATGCTATTATTCTTTTAGTTGCTAAATGGAATTACACTCCTAATTTCCTTTTCGGATTGTATATTGTAGGTGTATAGAAACACAACAGTTCTTTTTGTGTTGATTTTTGTTCTGCAACTTTGCTGAATTAATTTACTAGCTCTGGTAACTTTCTTATGGATTCTCTGGGACTTTTCTACATATAGGATGATGTCATCTGCAAATAAAAATAGTTTTACTTCTTCCTTTCCATTTGGATGCCTTTTATTTCTTTTTCTTGTTTGATTGCTCTGGCTAGAACATCTAGTACAGTTTTGAATAGCAGTGGTAAAGTGGGCATCCTAGTCTTATTCCTGATCTTGGGGTGAAAGCTTTCAGTTTAGCTGTGGGTTTTTCATAGATGCCCTTTGTCATGTTGAGGAAGTTCCCATCTATTTCTAGTTTTAGGAGTGTTTTTATCATGAAAGGATGTTGGGTTTTGTCAAATGCCTTCTCTGAATTAATTGATCATGTGTGTTTTCCTTCATCCTATTAATGTCTATTATATTGATTTTTTTTTTTAATGTTGAATTGCTTCTGCATTCTTGGGATAAATCCCAGTTGGTTAAGATGCTGTTTTAATATGCTGTTGGATTCAGTTTGCTAGTATTCTGTTAAGAATTTTTGCATCTATACTCATAAAGCATATCAGTCTGTAATTTTCTCATGATGTCTTTATCTGCCTTTGGTATTAAGGTAATGCTGGCTTCACAGAATGAGTTAGGAACTGTTCCTTCTTCTTCTGTTTTTTTGGAAGTGTTCGAAAGGATTGGTGTTAATTCTTCACATGTTGGGTAAAATTCACCTGTGCTGCTGTCTGGTCCTGCATCTTTCCTTGTTGGAAGATTTTGATTACTGAGTCAGGTTTTGATTACTGATTTCTTGTTATATGTCGAGATTTAAAATTTCTTCTTGGGGCTTCCCTGGTGGCACAGTGGTTGAGAATCTGCCTGCTAATGCAGCGGACATGGGTCCGAGCCCTGGTCTGGGAGGATCCCACATGCCGCGGAGCGGCTGGGCCTGTGAGCCACAATTACTGAGCCTGCGCGTCTGGAGCCTGTGCTCTGCAACAGGAGAGACTGCGATGGTGAGAGGCCCGCACACCGTGATGAAGAGTGACCCCCACTTGCCACAACTGGGGAAAGCCCTCGCACAGAAACGAAGACCCAACACAGCCATAAATAAATAAATAAATAAATAAAAATTTCTTCTTGAGTCAGTTTAGGTTAATTTGTGTGTTTCTAGGAATTTGTCTATTTATTCTATGTTATCTAGTTTTTTGGTGTGTAATTGTTCATAGTATTTTCTTACAATCTGTTTTATTTCTGTGAGGGCAGTGGTAATAATGTCCCCACTTTCATTTCTGATTTTAGTTATTTTTGTCTTTTCTTTTTCTTAGATGATCTATAAAAGGTTTGTCAATTTTGCTGATTTTTTTTCAAAGAGCAGCTTTTGGTTTCATTGATTCTATTGTTTCTCTGTTCTCTGTTTCATTTATCTCTAATTTTTATTATTTCCTAGCTTTGAGTTTAATTTCTTTTCTAGTACCCCAACATGTAAAGTTAGGTTGTTGATATCTTTTTGCTTTTTTTTTTTTTTTTTTTTACCACTTCATGTGCTTTTTTAATGGCACTGAAGCCACGGTGTGCCCTCTCCCATACACACGCGAACACATACGTGAGTGTGCACACACGTGTTCACATAATCTCGTTTAGCCCCTCACATGCAAATTCTTTTTTTTTTTTTTTTGGTTGGCATTATTCTTTTTTTTTTCTTTTTTCCACACACACACACACACACACACACACACACTGTATTTTATTTTTACAAGAGATAAATAGACTGACACCATCTTTTTGCTTTTTTAACGTAGACATTTATAGCCATAAATATCCATCCAAGTGCTGCTTCTTTCTTTCTTTCTTTCTTTCTTTCTTTCTTTATTTATTTATTTATGGCTGTGCTGGGTCTTCGTTTCTGTGCAAGGGCTTTCTCTAGTTGCGGCAAGTGGGGGCCACTCTTCATCGCGGTGCGCGGGCCTCTCACTGTCGCGGCCTCTCTTGTGGCGGAGCACAAGCTCCAGACGCGCAGGCTCAGTAATTGTGGCTCACGGGCCTAGTTGCTCTGCGGCATGTGGGATCTTCCCAGACCAGGGCTTGAACCCGTGTCCCCTGCATTGGCAGGCAGACTCTCAACCACTGCGCCACCAGGGAAGCCCCCAAGTGCTGCTTTTGCTGTATCCTGTAAGTTTTGGTATGTTGTGTTTTCCCTAAGTATTTTCTAATTTCCCTTAGGATTTCTTCTTTGAACCTTTGGATGTTTAAGAATGTGTTGTTTAACTTCTACATATTTGTGAGTTATCCAGTTTTCCCGCTGTTGATTTCTATCTTTATTCTTAGAAAAGATTCTGTCTGATTTCAATCTTTTTAAGTTTATTGAGTCTTTGTTTTGTGGCCTAGCATATGGCTTATCCTGGAGAATGTTCCATATGTACCTGAGAAGAGTGTGTATTCTACTGTTATTGGGTGAAGTGTTCTGTATATGTCTGTTAGGATTACAGTGTTCAAGTCCTCTACTTCCTTATTGACCTTCTATCTAGATGTTCTGTTATTGAAATTGGTGTATTGAACTAATATTTCTCCCTTCAATTTGGTCAATGTTTACTTCATGTCTTTTGGGGGTCTGTTGTTTGTGCGTATATATTTATTTATTTGTTTTTTAAAAAAATTTTATTGAAGTATAGTTGATTTATAATGCCGTGTTAGTTTCAGGTGTACAGCACAGTGGTTCAGTTATGTGTGCGTGTGTGTGTGTGTGTGTGTGTGTATGTATTCTTTTTCAGATTCTTTTCCCTTATAGGTTGTTACAAGATATTGACTGTAGTTCTGGGTGCTATATAGTAGGTACTTGTTGGTTATCTATTTTATATATAGTGGTGTGTATATGTTAACATATATGTTTACAGTTGTTTTATCTTCTTGATGAATTGACCCTTTTTTCAAAATAAAATGTCCTTCTTTGTCTCTTGTAACAGTTTTTGATCTAATGCCTATTTTGTCTGATATTAGAATAACCACACTAATACCCTTTTGTTTTCTGTTTTCATGGAATCTCTTTTTCCATTCTTTCACTTTGAAACTATTTATACTTTTGTGTATAAAGTGAGTCTCTATAGGCAGCATATAGTTGGATCATGTTTTTTAATACATCCTGCCAATCTCTGGCTTTGATTGGAAAGTTTAACCCAATTAAATTTAAAGTAATGGCTGATAAGGAAGGATCTCTGCCATCATTTTGCTTTTTTGTTGTGAAATTTTATACCTTTTTTGTGGCTCATTTCCTCCATTACATACTGCTTTCTTTTTTTTTTTTTAATTAGTTTATTGTACTGAACCATTCTGATTTCCTTCTCATTTCCTTTTGTGTGTATTTTTATTTATTTATTTTATTTTATTTTATTTTTTTAAATTTATTTATTTATTCATTTATTTAATTTTTGGCTGCATTGGGTCTTCGCTGCTGCGCGCGGGCTTTCTCTAGTTGCAGTGAGCGGGGGCTACTCTTTGTTGCGGTGCGCGGGCTTCTCATTGTGGTGGCTTCTCTTGTTGCGGAGCACAGGCTCTAGGCGCGTGGGCTTCAATAGTTGTGGCACACGGGCTTCAGTAGTTGTGGCTCGCAGGCTCTAGAGCGCAGGCTCAGTAGTTGTGGCGCACGGGCTTAGTTGCTCCGCGGCATGTGGGATCTTCCCGGACCAGGGCTCGAACCCATGTCCCCTGCATTGGCAGGCGGATTCTTAACCACTGCGCCACCAGGGAAGCCCTTGTGTGTATTTTTAAAAAATAGTTATTTGGCCGCTCTGAGTCATAGTTATGGCATGCGGGATCTTTAGTTGCGGCATGTGGGTTCTTAGTTGTGGCATGTGGGATCTAGTTCCCTGACCAGAGATAGAACCTGGCGGCGTCTTAACTACTGGACCACCAGGGACATCGCTTGTGTGTATTTTTTAGATATTTTCTTTGTGGTGAATTACATTTAATGTCCTAAATTTATAACAGTTTAGTTTGCATTGATATGAACTTAACTTAAAGAACATACAGCTCAGTCTTACCCCCTTATGTTGCTGTCGTCACAGATTACATCTTTATACATTGTGTATCCAGTATCATGGACTCATAGTTATTTTTTATGAATTTGTCTTTGAAATCCTATAGGAAATACAGTGAAGTTAGAAACCAAATATACAGTAAACCTCATTTTTATATTTGCCAGTGTATTTACCTTTACTAGAGACCTTTATTTCATCATATGACTTTGAGTTGCTGTTTAGTGTCCTTTCATTTCAGCTGAAGGACTATCTTTAGCACTTCTTGTAGGGCAGGTCTGATGGTAGTGAACACCCTCAGCTTTTGTTTATCTGGCAACATCTTAATTTGTACCTCATTTTGAAGGGCAGTTTTGCCAGATATAGAATTCTTGGTTGACTTTTTTTTTCTTTCAACACTTAAATATGCCATCCTACTGTATTTGGGCCTCTATGGTTTCTGATAAGAAATAAGCTGCTGATCTTATTGAGGACCCCTTGTACATGAAGAGTTGCTTCTGCTGCTTTTAGGGTTTTGTCTTTGTTTTTGGACAGTTGGATTATAATGTGCCTTGGTGTGTGTTTCTTGGAATTTATCCTACTTAGATTTTATTGAACTTTTTGAATTTGTAGATTAATATATTTCATCAGATTTGGGGTGTTTTCAGCCATTATTTCCTCAAATATTATTTCTGTCCCTTTCTCTCTCTCTCTTTCTGGGACTCCCATAATGCATGTTCTGGTCTACTTGTTATCCCACAGGTCCCTTAGGTTTTGTTTACTTTTTTAAAAAAAAGCATTTGGAACATATTTAAGTCAGTTGTTTGAAAGTTTTTGCCTAGTTAGTCTGATGTCTGGGCTTCCTTAGCCAGTTTCTCTCAGTTAATTTTGTTCCTTTGAACATGCCATACTTTCCTGTTGTTTTGTATGCTATGTGATTTTTTTTCTTTTTTAAAAACTGGGCATTTGAATACTATAATATGGTAACTATTGAAATCAGATTCTTCCCTTTCCCCAGGGCTTGCTGTTTTATTGTTTGTTTTTGTTTTTATTTGGTTTTGTTTTTGATTGTTGAAGGCTATCAATATGTTTGTTTAATGACTTTCATAAGTGATTGTTTTTTTCAAACACAGTATTCCTTGGTGTGTATAATCACTGAAGTCTCTGTTACTTAGTCTGTGTTTCCATAGTATTTTGACAGAGATTTCTTTGAGCTCCAGGAGCTAAAAAATCAACCAACCAAACAACAACAGAAACCTCTCCCAGTCTGTACAGATTGGCTCTGTGCTGGTGCACTCTTGTAACACCTTGTGAATTGCCAGTGGGACATAGCACTAATAATTAGAGTAAAATTTGGATCCGTATCCTGAGATTTGTCCATTGTGCTATGTAAGATAAAGTTTTCTGCTTTTCACAAGAAAATAATTTGTATTTGGTTTAAATTAATTGTGTCCTAGTATTTGGTTTTTAAAATTCTTAGTTCTTGACTTAACAAGCAGAAGGTACTTTCAGAACCCTTGTTACCCTGTTCCACTGGAGAACCCAATTAAATTCAAGAAATATTTGAGGAGCTTCTGTATGCAAAATCTTGTGATTGGCTTCATAGGGTAGTAAAAGAATAACCAAGATATTGCATTGAAGTATTTATAATATAGTGAATAATAAGTTCCAAATATAGATATCATTTAAAGAACTAATATAGTATCTTCAAAAAAATAATGCAGCACAAATGTGTAAATCTTTTTAATCATTGGATAAGTGTTGAATTAACTATGTTCTAGATATATACACATACATAACATAACTTTGAGGAGCTAAGGCTAGGGTAAGAAGTACTCCTGAATAGATATAGGCTACTTCAGTATTTCTTAAACATCTTCGTTTTTTAAAGTAGTAGTCTATGAAATTCTATCAATTGTACTTTCATTTAAATTAACAAATATACTCTTTTATAAAATCACAAATACGGTTGATCCTTGAATAACACAGGTTTGAACTGTATGGGTACACTTACACATGGATATTTTTCGGTAGTAAATACTACAGTACAACACTGTTGGTGGTTAGTTGAATCTGCAGATGCAGTGGAACCGTGGATATGGAAGGCCAGCTCTTAAGTTACATGTGGATTAACCCCCGAGTTGAATGGCCAACTGTACCTTTAGGAAAATTTAAGCTACATGTTATTTACATTAGTTCATTTAGAGTGCCTTTCTCAATATCTGTAACTGAAATCACACCTGTTCATGAGAGATTGAGAGTCTTAGGGGGTGGAAGGGGAAACAGTGGGTTATTTAAGTACATTCAGTGTATTTTGGAGGGTGGCAAGGCTTTGTGGGGGAGTGTTGCATTGGGGCATTTAGGACAGCATGACAAGAGGGATAGAGAGAGGAAGGTGAGACATTGATATCAAAGATGACATTTACATTGTTGGAAACTTTGACTGAGGTCACCTTATATATGGGAAGGGAATAATAGGCTCTTACTCCTCCCTCCCTCCATTCCTTCCTTCCTTCCTTCCTTCCTTAAAAAACCACAGAATTTCCTGCTCTCAGTTTCTAGAATTCAAAGTTCTATTTTAGAACTTTGGTTATGTTATATAATTTCATTAAGTAGATTGTAACTTCCTTAAGTAGACTTTTCTGAGGTTCTGAGGATTTAATCTCCATTTTATAGCATATCTATGGGTAAATGTGTTCTCACCATCAAACAAATCTCTAGGAATAGCAATCAGTTTATAAATTTGAAGTAATTTTGAAAAGATAACTTCCATTAGAAAGTTTCTACCTTAAAATAAGCATTTCAACAATTAGTATCAAATTTACATAACATTTTTGTTTCCTATTGTATACTACAGTGTTCTTTTTTCTTTTTTTCAGTGTTCTTTTTTAAATTAATTTATTTCTGGCTGCGTTGGATCTTTGTTGCTGCACGTGGGCTTTCTCTAGTTGTAGCAAGCGGGGGCTATTGTTCATTGCGGTGAGTGGGCTTCTCACTGCAGTGGCTTTTCTTGTTGCAGAGCATGGGCTCTAGGCGTGCAGGCTTCAGTAGTTGTGGCATGTGGACTCAGTAGTTGCGGCACACGGGCTTAGTTGCTCCGCAGCATGTGGGGTCTTCCCAGACCAGGGCTTGAACCCATGTCCCCTGCATTGGCAGGTGGATTCTTTTTTTTTTTTTTTAAACATCTTTATTGAAGTATAATTGCCTTACAATGGTGTGTTAGCTTCTGCTTTATAACAAAGTGAATCAGTTATACACATACAATATGTTCCCATATCTCTTCCCTCTTGCATCTCCCTCCCTCCCACCCTCCCCATCCCACCCCTCTAGGTGGTCACAAAGCACCGAGCTGATCTCCCTGTGCTATGCGGCTGCTTCCCACTAGCTATCTATTTTACATTTGGTAGTATATATATGTCCATGACACTCTCTTACCCTGTCACATCTCACCCCACCCCCTCCCCATATCCTCAAGTCCATTCTCTAGTAGGTCTGTGTCTTTATTCCCGTCTTGCCACTAGGTTCTTCATGGCCTTTTTTTTTTTTCCCTTAGATTCCGTATATATGTGTTAGCATTCTGTATTTGTTTTTCTCTTTCTGACTTACTTCACTCTGTATGACAGACTCTAACTCCATCCACCTCATTACAAATACCTCCATTTCATTTCTTTTTATGGCTGAGTAATATTCCATTGTATATATGTGCCACATCTTCTTTATCCATTCATCTGTCGATGGACATTTAGGTTGATTCCATGTCCTGGCTATTGTAAATAGAGCTGCAATGAACATTTTGGTACATGACTCTTTTTGACCTATGGTTTTCTCAGGGTATATGCCCAGTAGTGGGATTGCTGGGTCGTGTGGTAGTTCTATTTGTAGTTTTTTAAGGAACCTCCATACCGTTCTCCATAGTGGCTGTATCAATTTACATTCCCACCAACAGTGCAAGAGTGTTCCCTTTCCTCCACACCCTCTCCAGCATTTATTGTTTCTAGATTTTTTGATGATGGCCATTCTGATCGGTGTGAGATGATATCTCATTGTAGTTTTGATTTGCATTTCTCTAATGATTAATGATGTTGAGCATTCTTTCATGTGTCTGTTGGCAATCTGTATATCTTCTTTGGAGAAATGTCTATTTAGGTCTTCTGCCCATTTTTGGATTGGGTTGTTCGTTTTTTTGTTATTGAGCTGCATGAGCTGCTTGTAAATCTTGGAGATTAATCCTTTGTCAGTTGCTTCATTTGCAAATATTTTCTCCCATTCTGAGGGTTGTCTTTTGGACTTGTTTATGGTTTCCTTTGCTGTGCAAAAGCTTTTAAGTTTCATTAGGTCCCATTTGTTTATTTGTGTTCTTATTTCCATTTCTCTGGGAGCTGGGTCAAAAAGAATCTTGCTGTGATGTATGTCATAGAGTGTTCTGGCAGGTGGATTCTTAACCACTGCACCACCAGGGAAGTCCCACTACAGTGTTCTTAATTGCGTTGCTACTTTACATTTTTACACTTACATGTTTGCTATTGAAATCATCAACATTTAATAATCCATAGTAGCAAATTCTTGAAAACACAGTTAATTTATAAACTCATTTTAGTCTTTGGTAATTTTTTCAAACGTTCTTCATATTTACATTTTTTATATAGTTAATATACTTTTCAATATTGAACATGACAAATATAAAAAGTATCCTATTTCATTTTTTAAATTAAAAACCATAACGCTTTATAAAAGTTATTTTAACTTATAGAATACAATCACAAAATTCAAAGCTCAAAAGATTACACAGTGAAAATCTTCCATCTCACTCCTCTGCTCCACTGTTCTTGCATTCTACGCAGGGGCAACCAATTTACAAGTTTCTTGTGTAGAGATTTTTCCATGATAAGCTTGTGTATGTGTATATATGTGTGTGGTGTATGTGTGTGTGTGTTTTTGGTACACCTTTTTTTAGTACCTTTGTTTTTTCCCCCCTTTTCAGTATATTTTGGAGAGCATAGCAATTAAGATTATCACCTTTATTCTTTTCTATGGCTACATACTATTATTTAGTTGTGCTATAATTTAACTAGTCTCTCTTTTTTTTTAAATTAGGTCATGTCTTTTATTAACCAGTGTACAATTACTTGTCTTCTGGTTTGTTGAAACAATAGGTAAGACAACATTTGCCACAATACTGTGTGTCAAAGTGGCTCACCATAAAAACTCCAGCACCACATTCATCTGAAGGGCACTCCCAATGAATGAAGGTGACTGATTTTGCCATTCTCCTCCACCTTATAGTATTTCAGGACAGCCAGCTTAACCTTCTTTCTCTTATGCTTGTTCTTCTTGAGAGTGGTGTAAGACTTCTTCCTTTTCTTAGCACCACCACGAAGTCTCAACATTTAGATGAAGAGTGGACTCCTTTTGAATGTTGTAGTCAAAGTACATCCATTTTCCAGTTGCTTGCCAGCAAAGATCAGTCTTTGCTGGTCAGGAGGAATTCCTTCCTTATCCTGGATCTTGACCTTTACATTTTTCTGTTGTATCTGAGGGTTCAACTTCAAGAGTGATGGTCATCCCCAGAAGGTCTTCATGAAAATCTGCACCTTGGCGGCAGTTCTGCTGCAGATGGCAGATCCAAAAGCTAACTAGTCCCTTATTGAGAAACATTGAGGTCACTTTCTGTCTTTTTGTATTATAAACACTTGTAGCAAAAACTTGTATATATGTCCTATCACATATGAGTGAAATGTTTCTTCATGTCTCTTGCCCATTTTCTAATTAGATTGTTTGCTCTTTTACTAGAGGTCTTTATATATTTTGGATACTAATCCTTTGTTGGGTCTGTGGCTTGGAAATGTTTTGTCCCACTACTTACCTTGTCTTTTTATCCACTTTCCAGGGGCTTTCTCAGAGCAAAAGTTTTAAATTTTGGTGAAGTCCAAATTTATCAGTATTTTACTTTTAAAAAAATATTTATTTATTTATTTATTTTGACTGCGCTGGGTCTTAGTTGTGGCACACGGGATCTTTGTTGCAGCATGCGGGATCATTTTAGTTGCAGCATGTGGGCTCCTTAGTTGTGGCATGCGGACTCGTAGTTGCAGCATGCACGTGGGATCTAGTTCTCCAACCAGGGGTCACACCTGGGCCCCCTGCATTGGGAGCGTGGAGTCTTACCCACTAGACCACATGGGAAGTCCCTATTAGTATTTTTCTTTTATTGGTTGTGTCAAGTCTTACGTACTCTTTGAATATCCATGGATCCTGAAATTTTTCTTGTGTATTTTTTCCTAAAAGCTTTATAGTATTACATTTTACATTTAAGTCCATGATACATTTTGAGTTGTTTTTGCATAAGGTATGAGACTTAAGTTGAAGTGCATTTTTTTGCCTATGGATGTCCATTTGCTCCAGCACCATTTGTTGGAAAGGCAGTCCCTCCTTCATTGAATTGCTTTTGTACTTTTGTCAAAAGCTGGGCATATTTTTATGGGTCTATTTCTAGGTTCTCTCTTCTGTTCCATGTGTTTCTCTCTATCTGCCAATGCTACACAGTTTTTATTACTATAGCTGTAAAATAGGTCTTGAAATTGGGTAGGATGGTTCCTTCTATTTTATTCTTTTCCCAAATTATTTTAGTAATTCTAGTTACTTTTCCTTTTCATATAGATTTTAGAATAATCTTGTCAATATCTATAAAAAAACCTTTCTTGGGATATTGGTAGGAGTTGTGTTAAACCCATGTATTAATATGAGGGAGTGGGAGAATTGACATCCTTACTATGTTGAGTCTCCCATTCCATGAACATAGAATGTCTCTTCATTTATATTTAGATTGGTTTCCTTCATCAATATTTTGCCATTTGTAGCATACAAGTCTTGTGCTTGTTTTGTTAGATTTGCACCTAATATTTTGGGTTTGTGGGGTTTTTTTATTATTATTATTTTATTTTGTATGTCCATGTGTTCATTGCAAATAGAGTTGATTTTTTTACATGTTTATCTTGTATCTTATGACCTTACTGAATTCACTTATTTGTTCTAGGTTTTTATTTTTTTTGCTTTTGTAGATTCTTTGCAGTTTCTACCCAATCATGTAGCTGACAAATAGGGATGGTTTTATTTTTTCCATTCAAATTTGTGTGTTTTTTAATATCCTTTTCTTGTTTTATTGCACTGGCAAGAACTTTTCAGCACTATGTTCAATGAGTATGTTGAGAGTGGACATTATGTCTTTTTCCCCAGTTTTAAGGGGAAAGTGTTCAGTCTTTCACTCTTAAGTGTATGTTAGGTATACGTTTTTGTAGATGCTCTTTATCAAGCTGAAGAAGTTCCCTCCTATTCCTCTTTCTCTGAGAGGTTCTTTTCCCCGCATGAATGGGTACTGAGTTTTGTCAAATACTCTTTTTATTTACCTCAATTGAGATGAATTATGTGGTTTTTTTCTTTAGCTTTTTAATGTGGTGGATTATATTGGTTGGTTTTAGAATATTGGTCTAGACCTGCATCCCTGGAATAAACTCTGCTTGGTCATAGTGTATGATTCTTTTTGTATATTGCCAAATTTGATTTGCTAATATTTTGTTAAGGATCTGTAATTATGAAGGATGTTGGTCTGTAGTTTTCCTTTTTTGTTCTGTGTTTATCTGTTTTTTTGTGTTTTTTTAAAATCAGGGTAATACTAGCTTAATAAAATGAATTTGAAAGTATTCCCTTCAATTCTATTTTCTAGAAGAGATTGTGGAAGATTGGTGTTAATTCTTTAAAAGTTTGCTGTAATTTTCAGTGAAACCATCTGGACCTGGAGAGGTTTTTGGATGTTTTGAAATTACCAATTCAATTTATTTATTTAATAGGTGTAGGACTATCCAAATTTTTTACTTCATATTGGGTAAGTTGTGGTAGTTTTTTGTTTTGTTTCATTTTGTGAGAAATTGGTTCATTTCTTCTAAATCATCAATATATGTTTGTGACGAGTTGTTAGGATTAGAAAGGCTCCCCTAGACACCCCAACAGTATAAGGATGAAGCATTCTTCATGGTTTTATGATGAAAATTATAATCTTCTAGCTATTATATCTCTCTGAAGAAAATGTTCAATCAAAATATTAAATCATACAAAGCATTTAACATTTTCAAACAGTTGCCTAATAACAAACTTTTAAAAGAGATTATTCATAGCACTAAATTATGTTTATCAAATATTTGAATAGTGTTTCCTTACTGTCCTTTCGTAGTTGCAGGGTGTGTAGAGATATTCATGTTTCATTCCTGATTTATACCTTATGCTGGTAATTTGTGTCTTCACTTTTTTTCCTTTGTCAGTCTTGCTAGATGTTTGTTGATTTTTTTAAAAAATTAATTTTTATTGGAGTAGAGTTGCTTTACAATGTTGTGTTAGCTTCTGCTGTATAGCGAACTGAATTAGTTATACGTATACATATATCCACTCTTTTTTAGATTTCCTTCGCATTTAGGTCACCACAGATCATTGAGTGGAGTTCCCTGTGCTATACGGTAGGTTCTCATTAGTTATCTATTTTATACATAATAGTGTATGTATGTCAGTCCCAATCTCCCAATTCGTCCCACCTCCCCCTTTCCCCCATGGTAATCGTAAGTTTGTTCTCTACATCTGTGACTATTTCTGCTTTGTAAATAAGTTCATTTGTACCATTTTTCTAGATTCCACATATAAGCAATTTTATATGATATTTGTTTTTCTCTTTGTGACTTACTTCACTTTGTATGACAATCTCTAGGTCCATCCACGTCTCTGCAAATGGCACTATTTTGTTCCTTTCTATGGCTGAGTAATATCCCATGGTATATATGTACCACATCTTCTTTATCCATTCCTCTATCAGTGGTCGTTTAGGTTGCTTCTATGTCCTGGCTGTTATAAATAGTGCTGCAGTGAACATTGGGGTGCATGCATCCTTTTGGTTGGTTGTCAGTTTTTGACCTCTTAAAAGAACCAACTGTTACACTGATTTTTCTCTGTTTTTCTGTTTTTAGTTTTATTGATTTCTACTGTATCTTTATTATTTCCTTCCTTTCTCTTCCTTTGCTTCTGGTTTGCTCTTCTTTTTTTGAGACTCTTGAGGTGGGAACTTAGGTTATTGACTTGTGGCTTTTCCTTTTGATTTGAGGCTTTTCCTTTTTTTAAATTTGTTTCTCAGCACTGTTTTACCTATGTCTCACAAATTTTGATATGCTGTATTTTCATTTTCCATTAGTTCTGTTATATGTATTTTTAAATTTCCCCTGATAATTCCTCTTTGATCCATAGATTATTTATATAAAGTGTGCTGTTTAGAGAGCTGAGTGGCGGCTGTGGATACTCTGGGTGCCTGCTGTGCGTGTGCGTGGCCACCTGGTGTGCACAGGCTCTGGCAGCAGCCACAGGCTGGCCAGACTGCAGCAGTTTTCTGGATGACAAACAATGGCTCAGCACGGTGTCTCAGTACAGCCAGGAGGCTGGACAGTGGAACCAATTCTGAGATGCCTGTTGTCGGGCCTGAGCTCCTGTGGTGGGAGTGCCCAGTCCAAACCACTGGACTAACAGAGAACCTCAGACTCCAGGGAATATTAATCGGTGTGAGCTCTCCCGGAGGTCCTCATCTCAGCACCAAGACCTGTCTCCACCCAACTGCCTGCCACCTCCAGTGCTAGACGCCTCAGGCCAAACAACCAGCAAGACAGCACAGCCCCACCCATCAAGAAAAATGAGATGACAAAAAAATATGGTACAGACAAAGGAGCAAGGTAAAAACTTACAAGACCAAATAAATGAAGAGAAAATAAGCAACCTATCTGAAAAAGAATTCAGAGTAATGATAGTAAAGGTGATCTTAAATCTAGGAAATAGAATGGAGGCATGGATCAAGAAAATACAAGAAATGTTTAACAAGGACCTAGAAGAACTGAGAACAAACAAACAGTGATGAACAGCACAGTAATTGAAATGAAAAATACACTAGAAGGACTCAGTAGAACAACTGAAGCAGAAAAATAAGTGAGCTGGAAGTTAGAATGGTGGAAATAACTGCTGAGGAGCAGAATAAAGAAAAAAGAATGAAAAGAAATGAGCACAGTCTCAGAGACCTCTGGGACAACACTAAACACACCAACATTCGAATTATAGGAGTCCCAGAAGAAGAGAAAGAGAAAGGGTCTGAGAAAATATTTGAAGAGATTATAGTGGAAAACTTCCCTAACATGGGAAAGGAAATAGTCAACCAAGTCCAGGAAGCACAGAGAGTTCCATACAGGATAAACCCAAGGAGAAACATGCCGAGACACATATTAATCAAACTAACAAAAGTTAAATTCAAAGAAAAAATATTAAAAGCAGCAAGGTGAAAAGCAACAAATAACATACAAGGGAATCCCCATAAGGTTATCAGCTGATTTTTCAGCAGAAACACTGCAGACCAGAAGGGAGTGGAAGGACATATTAAAAGTAATGAAAGGGAAAAACTTAAAACCAAGATTAGTCTACTCAGCAAGGATCTCACTCAGATTCGATGGAGAAATCAAAAGCTTTACAGACAAGCAAAAGCTAAGAGAATTCAGCCCCTCCAAACCAGCTTTACAACAAATGCTAACAGAACTTCTCTAGGAGGGAATCACAAGAGAAGAAAAAGACCCACACACAAAAAAATCCAAAACAATTAAGAAAATGGTAATAGGAACATACATATCGATAATTACCTTGAATGTAAATGGATTAAATGTTCCAACCAAAAGACACAGACTGGCTGAATGGATACAAAAACAAGACCTGTATATACACTGTCTACAAGAGACCCACTTCAGACCTAGGGACACATACAGACTGAAAGTGAGGGGATGGAAAAAGATATTTCATGCAAATGGAAATCAAAAGAAAGCTGGAGTAGCAATACTCATATCAGATAAAATAGACTTTAAAATAAAGACTGTTACAAGAGACAAGGAAGGACACTACATAATGATCAAGGGATCAACCCAAGAAGAAGATATAACAATTGTAAATATTTATGCACCCAACATAGGAGCACCTCAATACATAAGGCGAATGTTAACCTAAAAGGGGAAATCGACAGTAACACAATAATAGTGGGGGTTTTTAACACCCCACTTACACCAATGGACACATCATCCAGACAGAAAATAAATAAGGAAACACAAGCTTTAAATGACACAATAGACCAGGTAGACTTAGTTGATACTTACAGAACATTCCACCCGAAAGTGGCAGAATACACTTTCTTCTCAACTGCACACCAAACATTCTCCAGGATAGATCACATCTTGGGTCACAAATCAAGCCTCGGTAAATTTAAGAAAATTGAAATCATATTAAGCATCTTTCTGACCACAATGCTATGAGATTAGAAATCAGTTACAGGAAACAAAACTATAAAAAACACAAACACATGGAGGCTAAACAATACACTACTAAGTAACCAAGAGATCACTGAAGAAATCAAAAAGGAAGTCAGAAAATACATAGAAACAAACTACAACAAAAACACGACAACCCAACACCTATGAGACACAGCGAAA
This sequence comes from Balaenoptera acutorostrata, assembly GCF_949987535.1. Classification (NCBI taxonomy): domain Eukaryota; kingdom Metazoa; phylum Chordata; class Mammalia; order Artiodactyla; family Balaenopteridae; genus Balaenoptera; species Balaenoptera acutorostrata. The sequence continues at coordinate 62,395,619 of NC_080075.1, forward strand.
GCAGCTCTAAGAGGGCAGTTTATAGCAATTCAATCTCATCTCAAGAAACAAGAAAAATCTCAAACAATCTAACCTTACACCTAAAGCAACTAGAGAAAGAAGAAGGAGAGGAGGAGGAGGAAGAAAAAGAAGAAAAACCCCAACGTTAGTAGAAGGAAAGAAAGATTAGAGCAGAAATAAACGAAATAGAAATGAAGAAGATGGTAATAAAGATCAATAAAACTAAAAGCTGGTTCTCTGAGAAGATAAACAAAACTGATAAGCCTTTAGCCAGGCTCATCAAGGAAAAAAGGGAGAGGTTTCAAATCAATAAAATTAGAAATGAAAAAGGTGAAATTTCAACTGACACTGCAGAAATACAAAGGGTCATAAGAGACTACTACAAGCAACTATATGCCAATAAAATGGACAACCTGGAAGAAATGGACACATTCTTAGAAAGGTACAACCTTCCAAGACTGAACCAGGAAGAAATAGAAAATATAAACAGACCAATCACAAGTAATGAAATTGAAACTGTAATTAAAAATCTTCCAGCAGAGGCTTCCCTGATGGCACAGTGGTTAAGAATCCACCTGTCAGTGCAGGGGACATGGATTCCATCTCTGGTCTGGGAAGATCACACATGCTGCGGAGCAACTAAGCCTGTGCACCACAACTACTGAGCCTGCACTCTAGAGCCCAAGAATAACAACTACTGAAGCCTGCTTTCCCAGAGCCTGTGCTTTGCAACAAGAGAAGCTACCGCAATGAGAAGCCCACGCACCACAACGAAGAGTAGCCCCTGCTCGCCACAACTAGAGAAAGCCCACACGCAGCAACGAAGACCCAATGCAGCCAAAAATAAATAAGTAAATTAAAACAAAAAATCTTCCAACAAACAAAAGTCCAGGACCAGATGGCTTCACAGGCAAATATTATTAAACATTTAGAGAAGAGCTAACACCTATCTTTCTCAAGCTCTTCCAAAAAATTGCAGAGGGAGGAACACTCCCAAACTCATTCTACAAACCACCATCACCCTGATACCAAAACCAGACAAAGATACCACAAATAAAGAAAATTACAGGCCAATATCACTGATGAACATAGACGTAAAAATCCTCAACAAAATACTAGCAAACAGAATCCAACAACACATTAAAAGGATCATACACCATGATCAAGTGGGATTTATCCCAGGGATGCAAGGATTCTTCTATATACGCAAATCAATGTGATACACCATATTAAGAAATTAAAGAATAAAACCATATGATCATCTCAATAGATGGAGAAAAAGCTTTTGACAAAATTCAACACCTGTTTATGATAAAAACTCCAGAAAGTGGGCATAGAGGGAACCTACCTCAACATAATAAAGGGCATATATGACAAACCCACAGCCAATATCATTCTCAATGGTGAAAAACTGAAACCATTTCCACTAAGATCAGGAACAAGACAAGGTTGCCCACTCTTTCCACTCTTATTCAACATAGTTTTGGAAGTCCTAGCCATGGCAATCAGAGAAGGAAAAGAAATAAAAGGAATCCAAATTGGAAAAGCAGAAGTAAAACTCTCACTGTTTGCAGATGACATGATACTATGCATAGAAACTCCTAAAGATGCCACCAGAAAACTACTAGAGCTAATCAATGAATTTGGTGAAGTTGCAGGATACAAAATTAGTGCACAGAAATCTCTTGTATTCCTATACATTAATGATGAGGGACTTCCCTGGTGTTCCAGTGGCTAAGACTCTGCGCTCTCAAGGCAGGGGGCGCTGGTTCAATCCCTGGTCAGGGAACTAGATCCCACATGCTGCAACTAAGAGTTCACATGCTGCCACTAAAGATCCCGCGTGCTGCAACAAAGATCCCACATGCCACAACTAGGACACGGTGCAGCCAAATCAATCAATCAATATTTTAAATAAATAAAAGATAAAATTTGCCTATACAATAACAATGAAAGTTCGGAAAGAGAAATTAAGGAAACAATCCCATTTACTATTTCAACAAAAAGAGTAAGATACCTAGGAATAAACCTAGCTAAGGAGACAGAAGACCTGTATGCAGAAATCTATAAGACACTGATGAAAGAAATCAAAGATGACACAAACAGATGGAGAGATACACCATGTTCTTGGATTGGAAGAATCAATATTGTGAAAATGACCATACTTCCCAAAACAATCTACAGATTCACTGCAATCCCTATCAAACTACCAATGGTATTTTTCACAGAACTTGAACAGAAAATTTTACAATGTGTATGGAAACACAAAAGACCCTGAATAGCCAAAGCAATCTTGAGAAAGAAAAATGGAGCTGGAAGAGTCAGGCTTCCCAACTTCAGACTATACTACAAAGCTACAGTAATCAAGACAGTATGGTACTGGCACAAAAACAGAATATAGATCAATGGTACAGGATAGAAAGCCCAACGATAAACCCACACGCTTATGGTCACCTAATCTATGACAAAGGAGGCAAGAATATATAATGGAGAAAGGACAGTCTCTTCTATAAGTGGTGCTGGGAAAACTGGACAGCTACATGTAAAAGAATGAAATTAGTACACTCCCTAACACCATACACAAAAGTAAACTCAAAATGGATTAAAGACCTAAATGTAAGACCGGACACTACAAAACCTTTAGAGGAAAACATAGGAAAAACATTCTTTGTTATAAATCACAGCAAGATCTTTCTTGAACCACCTCCTGGAGTAATTAAACTAAAAACAAACAAATGGGACCTAATTAAACTTAAAAGCTTCTGCATAGCAAAGGAAACCATAAACAAGATGAAAAGACAACCCTCAGAATAGGAGAAAATATTTGCAAATGAAGCAATTGACAAGGGCTTAATCTCCAAAATATACAAAACAGCTCATGCAACTCAATATCAAAACAACAAACAACCCAATCCAAAAATGCACAGAAGACCTAAATAAACACTTCTCCAAAGAAGACATACAGATGGCCAAGAGGCACATGAAAAGATGCTCAACGTCACTAATTATTAGAGAAATGCAAATCAAAACTACAATGAGGTATCACCTCATACCAGTCAGAATGGCCATCATCAAAAAATCTACAAAGAATAAGTGTTGGGAGAGGGTTTGGAGAAAAGGAACCCTCTTGCACTGTTGGTGGGAATGTAAATTGATACAGCCACTATGGAGAACAGTATGGAGGTTCCTTAAAAAACTAAAATAGAACTACCATATGACCCAGCAATCCCACTCCTGGGTGTATACCCTAAGAAAACCATAGTACAAAAAGACACATGCATCCCAGCGTTTATTGTAGCACTATTTACAATAGCCAGGACATGGAAGCAACTTAAATGTCCATCGACAGAGGAATGGATAAAGAAGGTGTGGTACACATATACAATGGGATGTTACTCAGCCATAAAAAGGAATGAAGTTGGGTCATTTGTAGAGATGTGGATGGACCTAGAGTCTGTCATACAGAGTGAAGTTAGTCAACAAGAGAAAAACTAATATATATTAACGCATATATGTGGAATCTAGAATAATGGTACAGATGAACCTATTTGCAGGGCAGGAATAGAGAGGCAGATGTAGAGAACGGACATGTGGACACCAGGGGAAGGGGAGGGTGGGATGAACTGGGAGATTAGGATTGACATATATACACTACCTTGTGTAAAATAGTGGGAACCTGCTGTATACCACAGGGACTTCAGCTCGGTGCTCTGTGATGACCTAGATGGGTGGGATGGGGGAGGTGCATGGGAGAGAGGTCCAAGAGGTTGGGGATGTATGTATACCTATAGCTGATTAACTTTGTTGTACAGCAGAAGCTAACACAACATTGTAAAGCAAGTATAGTGAAATGAAATGAAATGGGTTGTTTAGTTTCCCAGTGTTTCGAGATTTTCCTGTTAACATTCTGTTATTGATTTCTAGTTTGTTTCTATTGTGGTCAGAGAACATGTTCTTTCTGATTTCAGTTCTTTTAAATTTGTTCAGATTTGTTTTGTAGTCCAAGATATATTCTATCTTATTTTGTGTTGCTTGGGCACTTGATAAGAATGTGTTTTCCTCTGTTGTGTTTTATGAATGTTGAATAATTCTTGTTGGCTGATGGTGTTGTTGAGTTCTTTCAAATTCTTTGTGATTTTCTATCTAGTTGTACTAATTGTTCAGATAAGGGTGTTGAATTGTTCAGCTGTAACTGTTGATTTGTCTCTATATTCTCCTTTCAGTTCTATCAGTTTTTGCTTAACGTTTTAGAGATGTGTTGTTTGGTGGATACACATTTGGGAATGCTATGTCTTCTTTTTTTTTTTTCCATAAAGTAAAGCCTTACTTCTTTTTTTTGTTTGTTTTTACTTTATTTATTTATTTATTTTTGGCTGCGTTGGGTCCTGGTTGCTGCATGCGGGCTTTCTATAGTTGAGGTGAGCAGGGGCTACTCTTCGTTGCGGTGCGTGGGCTTCTCATTGCAGTGGCTTCTCTTGTTGCGGAGCATGGGCTCTAGGTGCGTGGGCTTCAGTAGTTGTGACTCACGGGCTCAGTAGCTGTTACTCGCGAGCTCAGTAGTTGTGGCTCACGGGCTCTAGAGCGCAGGCTCAGTAGCCTGGCGCATGGGCTTAGTTGCTCCGCAGCATGTGGGATCTTCTCGGACCAGGGCTCTAATCCGTGTCCCCTGTATTGGCAGGCAGATTCTTAACCACTGTGCCACCAGGGAAGCCCATGGGAATGCTATGTCTTCTTGATAGGTTGACCTTTTCATCATTGTGTAATGTCCCTTTCTGTCCAGTAAATTTCCTTGCTTTGAAGTCTACTTTATCTGATATTAATATTGCCACTTCTGCTTTCCTTTGATTAATGCTTGCATGATATATCTTTTTCTGTTCCTTTACTTTTAACCTATTTATATCACTATATTTGAAGTGACTATCATGTAGATGGTACATGGTTAGGTCATGTTTTTTAATCCACACTGTAATCTCTGCTTTTAATTGCTATGACCATTTTCATGCAGTGTAATTATTGCTGTGTTATGGCTTAGCCTGCAGTTTTTTTTTCTATTTTTTTTTAATGGAAATATATTTGATTTACAGTGTTGTGTCAATCTCTGCTGTACAGCAAAGTGACTCAGTTATATACATATATACGTTCTTTTTTTATATTCTTTTCTGTTATGGTGTATCACAGGATATTGAATATAGTTCCCTGTGCTATACATTAGGACCTTGTTTTTTATCCATTCTAAATATGATAGTTTGCATCTACCAACCCCAAATTCCCAGTTCATCCCTCTTCTTTCCCCCCACCCTTGGCAACCACAAGTCTGTTCTCTTATGTCTATGAGTCTGTTTCTGTTTTGTAGATAGGTTCATTTGTGCCATATTTTAGATTCCACATATAAGTGAGATCATATGGTATTTGCCTTTCTCTTTCTGACTTACTTCACTGAGTATGATAATCTCTAAGTTGCATCCATGTTGCAAATGGCATTATTTCCTTCTTTTTATGGCTGAGTAATATTCCATTGTATATATGTACCACATCTTTTTTATCCAGTCGTGTCGGTGGACATTTAGGTTGTTTCCATGTTTTTAGCCTGCCATTTTAGATACTATTTTCTGTTTGTTCAGCTTTTCATTTCTGTTTTCTTTTTCCTGCCTTACTGTGGGTTACTTGAACATATGTTAGAATTCCATTTTGATTCCTTTATTGTGTTTTTGAGTATTTCTTTGTATCACTTTTTGTGTGGTTGCTCTGAGTATTACATGATGTATACAGTCAACCCCTGAACAAGGCAGGGGTTAATCTGTGCATAACTTATTGTTGGCGCCCAGTATCCGCTGTTGCTCCAAGTCTCCAGGTTCAATCAACCATGGACCGTGAAGTACTGTAGTATTTACTATTGAAAGATATCCCCCTATAACCATGGAGAACCATGCAGATCAAATCCACATTGTTCAAGGGTAAACTGTGCATAACTCATTACAGCTTATTGGTATCATTTTATTAGTTTGATTGAAGCATAGAGAAACTTTATCTCCCTCCCTTTATGCGAGTCTGTTTATAGGATGATTGCCTTAGTATAGAACCACATGAGACAGTGTTATAATTTTGCTTCAACAATCAAACATAATTAGAAAAGTGAAGAAGAGAAGGAAAGCCTATTGGATTCACCTGTATATTTTCTTATCATGTTGTTCTTCCTTCCTGGTGTTCTGAAATTCCTTCCTTTTGTTGTTTGCCTTCTGTTTAGATAACTTCTTTTAGCCATTCTTTTAGGGTAGGTCTGCTGGCAACAAATTTTCTTAATTTTGTTTCATTTGAGAATGTTTTGATTTCTCTTCATTCCAGAACAGTATTTTCACTGGGTATAGGATTCTGGGTTGATAGCTCTTTTCATTTAGCACCTAAGAAATATTATTTAACTTCCTTCTGACCTCCCTAGTTTCAGATGAGAAATCTTCTGTCATTTTAATTGTTTTTCTAATGTAGGTAAGGTGGTGTTTTTCTCCGGCTGCATTCAAGCCAGTCTATGTAGGAAATCTACTCTTGCATGTGTGTATGATTATTTTGTGTGAAAAAATATTTTTTTCCCAGCTGAAGTTGTATTACGTTGCTCTAAAATAGAAATGACTTAGAAAGTTTAGTAAAATTATTTCATAATGAAAGTACTACTTTTTAGATGGTAATGATAGTTTTACTTAATTCTTCATAGCAGCTATAGCTACATAAACTAACTCTTAAAAAGAAGGTCTCCAGTGAAGTAAAAAAAATTACATTTATCTATTACCCACCCCACCCCTTTCTAAGCCAGGGTACTTAATATTTTCAGATTCTATTAGCAAAGGTAATTTTTCATTCCACTGACCCTATTTGAAATTTGGAATCAAATATTTCAGTCTTTAATATATGTACTGTAAAATTACCAAGGCTTGAAAGTAGTAAAATCTCTTTTTGACTATATTTTAAGTTATCTGTGTTATATTAGCATTTTACCTGAGGTAGTTTAAATCTTTGCCTGGTGGGAAAAGTATAAGTAACCATTTCTGGTTCTTATTTTCAGATCTATATAATAAACCAATTCTAGTTTGCTTTTGCTTTTTTGGATTTTTGTCTTCTATTCAGTATTTAGGATGAACAATTATGAAGTTGGTTAAAACATAACTTAATGCTCTTTTTGATACCTTATTAACAGTTGATACCTTATTAACAGTTGTATGTGGAGTGAATTCTACCTTTTAGAATGATTAAAGTGTTAGAGGACTCAACTTTTTACAGAATTTATTTTGTTGTTCTACCATTCGGTAACTCTTAATTTTTTCACATAGTCACCACTGTGGAACAAAAATATCATGCATAAATGAAAACATTTCTTCTGTGGTTTCTTTTTTAGAGTTTGAGTATGTGACGCTTTTTAGCAATTCATAGTACTAAGCTGTTTTAGTCTGGATACTTTGGTTACAGCAAAAATACAAGTTTAAAAATAAAAGTACTTTAAAATACAAGTATTTTTTTAAAATAAAAGTTTTAAATGGTTTACATTTAATAGCCGATATGTTGGTAACTATGGGCATCTTCATATTGGTTTTATAACCTTCTTAAAAATAAAAAAGGAACTTAAAAGATTGAGACCTTCCTGTGACTCACTTTGTGGGATCTTGTTCCCTTTTAAATAGTAATAATCGTTCAGTATTCAAATTCAGATTAAAGTAATACAGATGCATATGAAATAAAAGTGAAAATCTCTTCCTCTTCTTTCCCTTCCTCTATCCCACCTGGCTTACTCCCCAGAATCTACATAGCCTAATCGTTTATACTTTAAAATCCTTGTTCTTTCCTCTCAATAATGAACTCTTCGCCCTTTTAAAAAATAGAAGCAAACAACAACAAAAAACAAACAAGATCTTAAAGAAAAATTCAGTATATTACAGACCACAAAGAAAGTTATTCTTTTTTTCAGAGGCAATGTGTAGAATTATGCCTCACCTTTACCTGGTGGTACTTGGAGAATCCCTGGGGAAGCACTCAGTTCTGTGCTCATAATTTGAAAACTCCTGCTCCCTTTGTGCTTCTGGTAATTAAAAGCAAGAAATTAGTTGAACATTTTATGAAGGAGACATACTTCTGGTTTTTAAAATCATGTATTTAAAAAATAGCCTTGGGCTTCCCTGGTGATGCAGTGGTTGAGAATCTGCCTGCCAATGCAGGGGACACGGGTTCAAGCCCTGGTCTGGGAAGATCCCACATGCCACGGAGCAACTAGGCCCGTGGGCCACAATTACTGAGCCTGTGCGTCTGGAGCCTGTGCTCCGCAACAAGAGAGGCCGCGATAGTGAGAGGCCCGCGCACCGCGATGAATAGTGGCCCCCACTTGCCGCAACTAGAGAAAGCCCTCGCACAGAAACGAAGACCCAACACAGCCAAAAATCAATCAATCAATCAATCAATTAATGAATAAAAAATAGCCTTATATTTCTAATGTAAATGTTGCTTTGTCAGAAGTGTCAATATTTGGAACAAACTTTGGTAATTAATTTTTAAATATGTAAAATATAATTCAAAGCAGGCTTAGTTAGAATGGGTGTCCAGAATGCTGTCAGAATTCATGTAATGCTACATATAAAGTTATTGTCTATATTATCTAATCAGTTGTTTTAGGCATACTGCTGAAACTACTCCTACAATGAAAATATATGTTTTTCTTTAAATTTTCTTGATTCTTTTCATTCTTTCTTCTTTTGGGTAAGAGCTTTACTGAGATATAATTTGTATATTATACAGTCCACCATTTAAAGTATATAATTCAGTGTTTTTTAGTATATTCACAGAGTTGTACAACCATCACTACATTCAATTATTAATCCTTTTCATCACCTCAAAAAGAAACATTGTATCCTTCAGCTGTCACCGCCCCCCCCAGCCCCAGGCAACCATTAAGCTACTTTCTGTCTCTATAAATTTGCCTAGTCTGGACATTTCATATAAATGGAATCATATAATACGTGTGTTCTGTGACTGGCTTCTCTCACTTAGCAGAATATTTTAGGTTCATCCATGTTGTAGTATGTATCAGTATTTCATTCCTTTTTATAGCCAAATAATAGTCCATTTTATGGATATACTACATTTTATTTATCCATCAATAGATGGACATTTGACTTATTTACATCTTTTGGCTGTTAAGAATAATGTTGCTATAAACATTTGTGTAAAAGTTTTTGTGTGGATGTAATATTTTCAGTTCTCTCAGAGTGGAATTGCTGGGGCATGTGGTAAACTTCATGTTTACCTGTTTGAGGAGCTGCTAGACTGTTTTCCTAAGTAGCTGTAGCAGTTTGTACTCCCGCCAGCAGTGTGTGAGGGGTCCGATTCCTCCCCAGTCTCACTAACACTTAATTATCTTTTTGATTCTAGCCATCCTAGTGGGTATGAAGTGATGTGTCATTGTGGTTTTTATATGCATTTTCCTATCAAATAATAACGTTAGACATCTTTCATGCTCATATTGGTCATTTGTATATCTTCTTTGGAGAAATGTCTATTCAGATTCTTTTCCCATTTGTTAATTGGGTTCTTTGTCTTTTTCTTGTTGATTTGTGAGTGTTCTTTGTATATTCTGAATACAAGTTCCTTATCAGATATATGAATTGCAAAATATTCTTCCCATTATGTGAAACAGAGCATTCTTATATCATTGTGATTAATACAGAAATATTAATTTAAAGCTTATATAAACATTTAATTTTCAGTAAGTGAAAATGTTTAGCACTTGAGCTGTTCTAATCATGGGTTCATCATTAATGTTTCAGGAGTTTACTTCAAGCTTGTGCCTTAGGTCAGTTGTTCTCAAACATTATTAAGCATTAGAATCTCTTAGGGGGTTTGTTTTAGTACTTTGCTGGGACCCACTCCCAGAATTTCCTAGATTCAAGAAGGTCTTGTGTAGGGTCCAAGGTATTACATTTCTAACAAGTGATGCTGATGCTCTTGGTTCCTGAACCTCTGCTTTAATGATCTCTATGAGCCATCATAAAATATTAGAGAAATGCTGGTAGGTAGCAATTTCTACTTGTCTACTAGATAAAATTTAGATTTACCCTCCGTATTTGCACATATAATTTGTATATATTTGCATATACATAGTTTCGTATACTATTTAACTATGGTTAAATATTTAACCATGGTTAGTGGCTGAATTATTTAGTTTCTTTCGAAATTCCTGCATACATAAAGTATACTTTTCTTCCTAGCCTAGGGTTGTCTCCCTACAGATCCTCACAAATTTCCTTGAACTTAAGAAAATATCTAATAATCAAAGAATGTTAGAACTTAAAGGAATTTTAATCATCCAATTAATCCCTTCCCTCCTTGCCTCAGGTAGAGATTAATTAAATCACTTGATCCAAGATTACATAGCTAATTAATGGTGTGTATAGGTAGTTCTTAGTGAATTTATTTCCAATAATTCTTTTTTGTTTTAAGAAAAGTACAAATTTATATCAGCTCATATATTTTTAGTGATTTTCAAATACAGATCTCCTTGGTAACATTTCTTTAGATATTGATAATAAAAAGCTTAATATTTTTGAAATGACTTAAAACTTGATTCTGTGCTAAATGGTATTTTATCACTTTACTATGTACCAAAAAAACCATGAATTTAGCCTGACAGATAATTAGGCTTTAAAAGGTATGATTTATAGGTGCTTTTGTTTTTTCTTTTTCTCTCAGCTTTATTGAAGTATAACTGACAAAAACTGTATATATTTAAGGTATACAATGTGATGTTTTGATATACATTTACATTGTAAATGATTACCACAATCAAGCTAATTAATATATCCACCAACTCACATAATTATCCTTGTTTGGGTCGTGAGAACATTTAAGATGTACTCTCTTAGCAAATTTCGAGAATACAATATAGTATTATTGACTATAGTCACTGTGCTGTATGTTAAATCTCCAGAACTTATTCATCCTTCATTACTGAAATTTTGTACCCTTTATATAAGGGGTACATTTCCCCTTATAAGTGTCTTTTCTCTTCTGATTTTAAACAAAGGAAGCATATGAGGAAGAAGATAGATGTTAAAAAATATGTGCTAATGAAATGTGGGACAGATTTCCATGAATAAACTCATGTAAAACAGAGTACAGTGAGCAGGTTAATTATTTCTTGGAGACATGTTACACCTATTAGAAAATTCAGAGGAGTGATGAGGAAAGGACATGTAATAGAAAAAGTATAAAGCTGCCTGCCCTATGCCCTCTCCCCCCTCTCCTCCCAGCACCCCCCCGCCCCAAAAATCTCCCTGGCCAAGTCTGCTTAAGGGAAAAGACAGTCTTGCTTTCACCAGTCTAGGTTATAGGCTAGTAAATACTCACTTTAATAATTACAGAAATACTAAAATCTTTTTTTCATTTAGCCCTTCACCTTAATAGTCAAGTTTTGGGGGGGGTGCCCCCAAATTAGTTAATCTGCATTGTTTCTTTTTTTGAGTTTTTAAAATAATTTATTTATTTATTTATTTATTTAGTTTTGGCTGTGTTTGGTCTTTGTTGCTGCGTGCAGGCTTTCTCTAGTTGTGGTGAGCGGGGGCTACTCTTTGTTGCGGTCCGCGGGCTTCTCATTGCAGCAGCTTCTCTTGTTGTGGAGCACAGGCTCTAGGCACGCGGGCTTCAGTAGTTGTGGCACGCAGGCTCAATAGTTGTGGCTCACGGGCTCTAGAGCACAGGCTCAGTAGTTGTGGCGCACAGGCTTAGTTGCTCTGTGGCATGTGAGATCTTCCCGGACCAGGGCTCGAACCCGTGTCTCCTGCATTGACAGGCAGATTCTTAACCACTCTGCCACCAGGCAAGTCCCTGCGTTGTTTCTTTCATAGGAGTTTGAGTAGCCAAATAGGTAGCTTCATATAAACATCTAGTTTTTTAGATACCAACTGTAAAATGCATAGAAAACACTACTAAACAGTAAAAATAGATTGTGAAAGCACTGCTGACTGACTTATTGCCCTTGGTCAGCTCCTGCATAGACTTCTACACAGCCAGTAGCCTCTTCCAGCCATGCTGTAATGTTGCTAAAATAATTTTTCTGCTTCCCTGTTAAAACTCTTAATGACTTCTGTCTTCTTTGAACAGTGACACAGTCCTGTCCTATGTCAATCTCAGATTATGTAGAACTGGAATAATTTTTGTCTTGGAAGCAAATATTCCAATTAAGTCTTCAGGCTTGGTGCGTTTTTCACCTTTTAAATTTTTCCTGGAGTAGGGAACTTACTAAAGTAGGAAATGTACTTCTGCCCCAGATTCAAGAATAGAGAATTATTTCACTGTTTCAGATACAGACTTTTGAATGTAGCCTGCAGAACTCAGCTACTTGAGAGCCACATACTGCCTGGTGGTTAGTTCTCCTTATAATCTAGGAAACATACCTCATCCTAGCCCTTCCTAACTGAGCTAAGACTTTTCTGCTTGCCCAATCATAGTGTTTCTTTCTCCAGGAAGCCTTTTCAGATTAACTCTGCTCATCCACCAGTCCTCAAGTAGTTTCTCAAGAATCCTTAGACACTCTCATGGGTCTGAGAGTTGTTTATGAGATTTAAACAATTCTGTGGTTCTCTATAGGTATAGATACTAATACCATACATCTAGTGTCTACTGGTGGGTGAAGTTGAAAATGATCATTTTGAAACAATGACAGAACCTTTCTGAAACCTTTTTAAGTAGCACATTTGAGCAGTGGTTTAAAATAAAGATTTTTTGAAACTGTGTTTTGTGTGATTCTAGGAAGTACCTTAGGGGGACCTTCATGGTAACTGAGGGGATGGATGAATTAGAGGTAGGAGACACCACCCTCTCTTTAACCAGGGCAGCTTTACTTTTATTTGTGCTATATATTGTGGTTCAGTGGAGATTTCTCTTGGGAGCTCCCCTCTCCCTGCTAAAAGTTTTGAAAATCACTGGACTAACAGGTTTATGATTTGGGGTTTTGGAGGGGAAACAAGGATGATGTGTGTGGCTGACTGAATTATTTATAAATAGATTTTCTGTAGTTAGCCTGATGAGAAGTCCTCCAAAGTTATTAATGGTGATTGGGGAATGCTACTCCAGGACATCTTTGATTAATAGATCAATAGTTCTCAGGTTTTTGATCTCATGACCCCTTTACACTCTTAAATAATTATTGAGGCTTTCAAAGAGCAACTTGTATATGAGTTATACCTATGAATTTATATTTTTAAAAATAAAACATTTAAATTTATTTTAAAATAGTAAACTCGGGCTTCCCTGGGGGTGTAGTGGTTAAGAATCCACCTGCCAATGCAGGGGACACGGGTTCGAGCCCTTGTCCAGGAGGATTCCACATGCCGCGGAGCAACTAAGCCCGTGCGCCGCAACTACTGAGCCTGCACTCTGGGGCCCGCAAGCCACAACTACTGAGCCCACGTGCCACAACTGCTGAAGCCCGTGCGCCTAGAGCCCATGCTCTGCAACGTGGGGGGCCACTGCAATGAGAAGCCCGCACAGTGCAACGAAGAGTGGCCCCTGCTCGCCATAACTAGGGAGAAGCCCGTGCACAGCAACGAAGACCCAATGCAGCCAAATAAATAGATTAATTAATTAATTTAAAAAGCAGTAAACTCATCACATATTAACAACAATAAAATTTTTATTAAAATAACTATATTTTCCAAACAAAAAAATTTAGTGTCATTGTTTTACATTTTTGCAAATCTCTTTATCATCTGGCTTAATAGAAGAATCACAGAGGGACTTCCCTGGTGGTCCAGGGGTTAAGACTCTGCACTTCCACTGCAGGGGGCACAGGTTTGATCCCTGGTCCGGGAGCTAAGATCCCGCATGCTACACGGCTCAACCAAAAATAAAAATAAATTTAAAAAAATAAATTAAAAAAAAAAAGAAGAAACACAGATTCTCTTATCTTCCTCTGCATCCAGTCTGTTGTGATATGCTGTTTTAGTTGAACTACATGAAGAAAATGTAGTCTCGTGCATATAAATAGTTGGGAAGGGAAAAGGTTTTTCAGATATTATGAATGTTTTTCTTTGACATCAGACTCCGTAAGTTGTAGTTTCTTACTTGCAATGTGGAATCTGAAACCATAGCAATGGACTTTTTGTTTCCTGAACTTAGAGTAGCAATGTACTCTTGTAGAAAGGCTCTAAAGGCCTCATTGGCTGCTCATCATTGCTGCTCTGTCACCCTCAAAGTCCTTAAGCGATCTGGCCTCCTACTATCTCTTTGATCTCATCTCCAAACCCTCTGCTGACTCTGCTTTAATCTCACTGCACTCCGTGCTGTTTGTTTCTCTAAACAGTGTCCTGTGTTGGCTTTTGTGCTGCTGTTCCCTCTGACTTCTTAGCAAATAAATTAGATATTGTGTTAAATGATCTTAATTTAGTAAAACCTACCGGCAAAACATATTTCTGGTTTTGAATGTGAAAATAGGAATCTCTGAGTTGAATTGCTTATACTTGGCTTGGCATTGGCATTGCAATCAGAAACATTTACTCACCACCTTTATGTCATACTCTGACTTGGTCCTGTGTTGGTGGAAATGAAAGTGACAACAAGTCATTTTGATTACTAATACTTTGCTATGGAGTACATAATTGTGCCTCCCCTTTGCAAAACACTAAAGACTGTCTTTACTATTATAGTTTACTAGGACCTAACCACATAGGCAATCAGTCATTTTAGGGAAATATAACAGAAATAGAAAATCACTATTCTATATGTTTAGGGCAGATTTGATTTAAATCTAGGTGATTGAAACAATTAAAGTACTGGTCAGGAACATTCAACATTTTTCTTCAAAAGTACATTTTTATTGCTTGATATACTTAATATTCTTCACTTAAAAGGTATTATAAACTACACATTTTCAGGAAGTTACATTTCTATATGATATTTGATGCTTCACTGAATTCACCAATTTATTGAGTGGTAGTCCAAGGCAAAAGGGGTTAAAAAGATGCATCTCTTACAGAGTTGCTATGATTAGGAGCCCCAAGTAAACAAAGACAAATTCTCACTAACTTTTTAGGAAAAGTCCTGTCTCTGATTTAACAGGTTAAAGATGTATATTTGAGGACTTTTTTTCTGTTATGTGTTACCAGTTCAGCGGATACTGAAATATTTAATTATATAACTTTATTCTGGATATATTTTTAATACTTAAAAAATTCAATTTTAAGGAAATAATTATTGCTATACCTTAACGGTGAGACATTTTATTTAATATTGTACTTAAAACCTACAAAAGTCAGATGTCAGCATGAAAAAGAAACACATCTACCTGCCTTATCTAGTTTATTTCCAGATTTTCCCCTTTCTGTTTCCCATTAGTGTACAGTTGGAGTTCTTAGTTGCAAATAAAAGGACTTGGTTTTAAAAGAAATTTGTTGGAAGGTGCTGCTTAGAGGGTCATGGAAGGGGAGAGTAGCCCTGATAGAGAAACTGGCAGGAGCCAAGGGAGCTCTGTTCAGGGCCTCAGGGTTCATGGCAGCAGGCTTTGAAGTGGAAAAGACATGCTAGATCTCTGCTTCTGCTGTGACTGACCCCTAGTCAGTCTTTCCTTCCTTGGGTTACCTGCTTATGTTTTAGGGAAGAGTGTCTGTGCCCATCCCCTGGCTATGCTAGAACTGGAAGAGGTAGTGTTTAGCCCTTTTGGCTTCTATGTTGGGAAGTGGTCACCAGAAATTCCTCTTTTACCAACATTGCACAGAGAGGGAGAGCTAATTCCTCAAAAGAAAGTCAGAGTCCTGTTAGGAAGATGCCCAGAAACGACAGATATTCACTACAGTTAGTTGAAGGGAGAACTATCTTTATAAATCCACAGAAGCAACAAGAGTTAGTTAAAACTGTATTGCAGCCTCATTTGAAAGAAAAAAATAGATTGCAGTTTAATAACACTTTTCATACAGAAGTACAAAAACACCTGGATTAGTAGTACAAAAGCACCTGCATTAGTAATTTCTGAAATAAATATACTTAAGTCATCACTTAACTGATACAATATTCTTGAAAATTCGTGTGTGTTGTGTATGTGATACAAATTATAATGAAAGGACTTCATTAGCACTTCACCGATAGTGATGTTACTTACAATTTTATGGGCACATTCACACACACATAATAATAATCCCTTAAAGTTATATAGCATATTTGCATTCATTATTTAATATTTGTTGTAACATTATATTGTAGGTATTAGCCCCAATTTATGGAGTAGGAAGACTGAAAAGTTATATGTCTTGTCCAGAGTCATACTGCTGTTAAGTTAGAGTCAAGATTTTAATCCAAAAAAAAAAAGATTTTAATCCAGGTCCTACTTATTCACACATATTAAGAATGGCCTGGATAACCCTTAATTATCGTACAATGGGGAAAATCATGCCTATCTTGCAAGATGGTTGAAGATTAGAGATAAAGTACAGGAAGTTTCTTGTTATTGTAAGAGTTAACAAATATTTAACATTTAGTTAGTTAGTTAACTGTTCATTTTTAAAATGAATTTTTAAAAAACAAAGTATTTCTATAGTAATTGATTTTTGGGGATCTTTGGTTAATTTGTAGAGTCACTTTTTTGGAGTCACATTTTACAAAGGAAGTAATATTGCCTCATAAGAATTCTGAAATTATAACATAGCACTTTGATTTAGAAGTAAATTGTCATTTTCATTTTAAACTTTAATTGGGAAATTTGAATGGTTATGTATGAAGTTTTTCTTGAATGCCTAGTTTGAAGAGACTTTTTTACAACTAAGAGCTTCCAAGTGGATTTAAATTTGTCTTGCTTTTGAAGAGATTCTATTTGAAATTTTCTAATCTTTTCTGTTGAAGCATACTTTGATTAATTTTTTTAAAATTTATTTCAAGTTTTAAGATATCCCATGCTCTTGGATTGGAAAAATTAATATTGTTAAAATGGCCATACTACCCAAAGCAATCTACAGATTTAATGCGATCTCTATCAAATAATAGTGACATCTTTCACAGAAGTAGAACAAATGATACTAAAATTTATATGGAGACATAAAAGACCCAGAATTGCCAAAGCAATTCTGAGGAAAAAGAACAAAGCACAAGGCATAACCCTCCCAAGACTTCAGATAATACTACAAAGCTATAGTAATCAAAACAGTGTGGTATTGGCACAAAAACAGATATATGGATCAATGGAACAGAATAGAGAGCCCAGAAATAAACCCACACACCTACGGTCAATTAATCTTCCACAAAGGAGGCAAGAATATACAGTGGGGAAAAGACAGTCTCTTCAGCAAGTGGCGTTGGGAAAGTTGGACAGCCACATGTCATGAAGTTAGAATACACCCTCACACCATACACAAAAATAAACTCAAAATGGCTTAAAGACTTAAAGTATAAGACATGACACTATAAAACTCCTAGAAGAGAACATAGGCAAAAGTTTCTCTGACATAAATCGTAGCAATATTTTCTTAGGTCAGTTTCTCAAGGCAATAGAAATAAAAGCAAAAATAAACAAATGGGATCTAATCAAATGTATACATTTTGCACAGCAAAGGAAACCATAAACAAAACAAAAAGACAACCTATGGACTGGGAGAAGATATTTGCAAATGATGCAACTAACAAGGGATTAATTTCCAAAATATGCAAACAACTCAGTAACAGAAAAAAAAACAAATAACCTAATAAAAAAAATGGGCAGAAGACCTAAATAGATATTTCTCCAAAGAAGACATACAGATGGCCAATAGGCACATGAAGAAATGCTCAACATCACTAATTATTAGAGAAATGCAACTCAAAAGTACTGTGAGGTACCTTCTCATACCAGTCAGAATGGCCATCATTAAAAAGTCTACAAATAACAAATGCTGGAGAGGGTGTGGAGAAAAGGGAATTCTCCTACACTGTTGGTGGGAATGTAAATTAGTGCAGCCACTATAAAGAACAGTATGGGAGTTCCTCAAAAAACTAAAAGTAAAGTTGCCATATGGTCAGCAATCCCACTCCTGGGCATATATCCAGACAAAACTATAATTCCAAAAGACACATGGACCCCTTTGTCCATAACAGCACTATTTACAGTAGCCAAGGCATGGAAACAGCCTAAATGTCCCACTGACAGATGAATGGTTAAAGAAGATGTGGTATATATTACACAATGGAATACTACTCAGCCATAAAAGAAGAATGAAATAATACCATTTGCAGTTACATGGATGGACCTAGAGATTATCATACTAAGCAAAGTAAGTCAGAACAGCAGATACCATATATTATCACTTACATGTGGAATCTAAAATATGGCACAAATGAACATATTTACCAAACAGAAACAGACTCACAGACATAGAGAACAGACTTGTGGTTGCCGGGGAGAGTGGGGGGCAGGGGAGAATTGGGAGTTTGGGACTAGCAGATGCAAACTATTATATATAGAACAGATAAACAACAAGGTCCTATTGTATAGCAGAGGGATGTATATTCAATATCTTGTAATAAACCATAATGGAAAATATATATGTGTATAACTGAATCACTTTGCTGTACACCAGAAACCAACACAACATTGTAAATCAACTACAATTTAAAAAATTTATTTCAAGTTTTAAATATATCATGTACCTTTCTTGCCTTAAAAAGATGTGATTTCTTTGTCAGTAGTTATGTAAGGTGTAAATATATGAATTTGCTATTCTTAAAAGTTGAGATTTAAGTACAATGTGAATGCATGTTGTGAAAACACAAGGAATATTGTAAGAGAATATATATAAAAGGTAGAGAGGAAAAGGTCTACTGGGTTAGGTTGGAGAGTTACGAAGTGTTGGAGATTTTATTTTTATCCAAGAAAATTTGTAGTGGGGCAGGGAATCCAGGTGCATGTGGTAGGCTGTGAAGAGGTGGGGAAAGGTGTACTTTAGATCAGTGGTTCTCAACCAGTAGTGATTTTGCCCCCAAGGTAACATTTGGCAATGTCTAGAGACATTTTTGCATGTCACTTGTGTGGGTGGGTTGCTGCTACTGCCATCTAGTGGTTAGTGTTCAAGTTACGCTGTTGAACTTGGTACACAGGATAGCCCCCATGAAAGAGAATTAGTTGGCTTAAGATGTCAGGAGTGCTGAGGTTGAAAACTCCTGCTTTAGATCCAGATGGTGGATCCAAAATGAAGAAATAGAGCTGATAAAGTCATCTTAAATTAGAAAAGGCATAAAAGGATACTTAGTCTTTGATTTATTTTTAAAAAAAAATTAAGTTGGCTGTTTAAATTCACTTCAAGTTTTTCCCCCCTGTTTTCTCATATGCAGCTTTAATCTGGTGCTGCAGTGACCATATTCAAAATATCTAGTGACTGGTATTAGTAATTCAGACCAGTAATGACTGGTCTGAATAGGCACCCTACTGTGTCAGGTGTTAACCCTTCAGCTAGTGGAGAGTGAGGAGATTCCAACATTTCAGTTCAAGGGCCCGAATGGCAGGAAGTATCTGTTGAGAGAGGAGGGATATTTGCAGTCTTTGGGCAAAGCTCAGCATTAGACCTGGTGGTTAGTTTCCAGGCTAGTGCTGCAAAAGCACATTTAACTCTCTTATAGAAGAAAATCTGAATATTTACAGAATAGGAAAATGGTAGAAGATAATACTAGTAATTAAATTAGAAGTTTAAGTAAGGATAGTTTTCTTATTTGCAGCTTAACATTGGTAGTACTTCAGAAAATTGATTTAATCATTGAAGGATATAGAAGCAGATGCTTTGTATTCACAGTCTGAAGGGAACTTTCTGATGCTTACAAGGAGTTTTTAGAGACTAATGGCAATGGTTTTGTAGTAAGTCTAATTCACATCAAACTTGGATTTCTTTTAATTTCTTAAACATTTGAATTGACTTTAATTATAAATATATTTAGTGGTTTTTGTTTCTTAATCATTCATTTATTCATTCAACCAACCAACAAAATGACAAGAGGTATTCTAGATACCACAGAGGTAGAAAGTGATGAGACAAAGTCACTATTTACATGAACCTTAAATTCTGGTAGGAGAAAGCAAACAAATAAATGGACAAAGAACTACTGTGGTTTCAGAAAAGAGTAAGTGTAATAAACAAAATGAAGCAGGTTGGGATAAAGAGGGTCTGAGGGATAAGAAAGGAGGTGTTCTTTTAAATGTAGTGGTCAAGGAAGGCCTCTGGAGGAGGTGACATTTGAGAAGAGACAAGAATGTTCAGAAGGAGCCAGCCATGCAAAAACCTGGTGAAGGAGCATCCTAAAAGCGGTTAGCTAAAGACCTTGAAGCAGGACAAACTTGGTATGTGTAAGAAAGGTCAGGACAACCAGTATGACTAGAGTGTTACATTTGTGAGGAAGAATTATAAGAGATAAGCTGGGAGAAGTAGAAAGGGACTACTTCATCTAGGAACTTACATGCTTAGTGATGGTAAACCAGTAGAAAATTTTGAGCAAAAGACAAAGTCAAATTTAGGTTTAAAAAAAAAAAAGATGATTCTGGTCACTCTGAAGGAAAAAAGATTATTGATGGGCAAGAATGAACCAAAGTGGCCAGTTTGGAGGCAAGAGGTGATGGGCATGTGGACTAGTAGTTTAGGTGGTAAGAAGGTGTCAGAATTGGGGTATATTTTGGGTAACACAAATAGATTTGTTGAGTGTATAGGGAAGAATGAAAAGAGGAATCAAGGTTGACTGCTGTATTTTTGGCCCATGCTGACTGATTGGAGGTGCCATTTGCTGAGATGAGACAAATGTGAGGAGGAGGAGTTTGAGGGTGGAGTCAGACCTAAGGATTCAGTTTGGGTTGTGGTAAGTTTGAGGGAATTATTAGACATTCAAGTGGAGATGTATATAGTGTAGATATCCCATCAGGGGAAAGGTTAGGTTTGGGGGTAAAAATGGGGGAATTATGAGTGAAGAGTTGGTAAAGCCATGGACTGGGTCACTTAAAGAGAGTACGCTGGATGAAGGAGAGAAGAGTGCCAAGGATTGAGCTTTGGAGGACTCCAGCATTTCAGAGACGGAGAGAAGACTAAGAGTGTCCATTGAAATGGACCATTAGGAGAGCATGGTGCCTTGGAAGTCAAATGAAGAAGGGGTTTCAACTGTGGTCAACTATGTCATGCTGCCAAGAGGTCAAGTGAGATGAGGTCAGGGATTTAGCCCTGGCCACTTTGCAGAATGGCAGTCCCTGGTGACCCTGATAGACCTAAGTGGAGAAGAGCCTAGGGGGTGGGTAGAGAAAATTACTATGGAGACTTGAGGAGTGTATCTCTGAAAGGCAATAGAAAATGAGTGGAAGGCTAGGGGACCTGAGGGCGAGGAAAGCTTTTTTTGTTGTTCTGAGCAGTTTTGTATACCAATGGGAATGATCTAGTTGTGATTGAGTTCAGTTTTTTTGTTCATGAATGAAGTTAGGATTTCGTGAAGTAGAAGAGAATTGGAAAGGAACTAATGGACTTAAGGAGCAGCGGTCCCCAACCTTTTTGGCACCAGAGACCGGTTTCATGGAAGACAATTTTTCCACAGACCAGGGGGAGGGGGCGGTTTCAGGACGATTCAAGTGCATTACATTTATTGTGCACTTTATTTCTATTATTACATTGTAATATACAATGAAATAATTATACAACTCACCATAATGCAGAATCAGTGGGAGCCCTGAGCTTGTTTTCACTTGCCATTCACTGATAGGGTTTTGATGTGAGTCTGCAAGCAATTGATTTATTATGGTCTCTGTGCAGTCAGACCTCTCTGCTAATGATAATCTGTATTTGCAGCCGCTCCCCTCAGGGCCACCTAGATCATCAGGCATTAGATTCTCATAAGGAGTGCATAACCTAGATCCCTCGCACGCGCAGTTCACAGTAGGGTTCGTGCTCCTACGAGAATCTGATGCCGCCGCTGATCTGACAGGAGGCAGAGCTCAGGCAGTAATGTGAGCGAAGGGGAGCGGCTGTAAATACGGATGAAGCTTCGCTTGCTCACCTGCTGCTCACCTCCTGCTGTGCAGTCTGGTTCCTAACAGGCTAGTACCGGTCCGTGGCTCAGGGGCTGGGGACCCCTGTTATAGAGGATTATTTGTACCTATGGGAAAGTTGGAATTCCTAATTTGGTGTTATAGATGAAACATCAAGGGAGTTGAATACATTGTACATATAATTTTACTCACTCATTCAAAGTGTTGTACTTGAGCTCCTCCTGAAGTACCAGAAACTACAATATAAAGGTAAGAAATGGTCCCTCCTCTCAAGGAGCTAAAAATTTAGCAAAATAGACAGATGTATGTATCCTTGTGCAAAGTACAGTCCTTAGACCAGCAGCATTGATAGAACTACCAAATGACCACCCTAGAACTACTAAATCATAATCTGTATTTTAAACAAGATATTTAGGTGACATATATGCATGTTAAACTCTGAGAAGCACTGTTGTACACAAACTAAACATAATGTAATAAGAACTATAGATTCTTATAAATAAAATACAACATCAACCCAATTACTACCCTCATCTCTCCAGAAGGAGAAAAATGGTCATGGAGAAGAAAAATTAAATCAGACATTTTCCTGGATTGGCATATTAAAAGGTGTTCAGTGGAGTTTGTTGAACTGAACTGACACCAGGCACTGCTTTTTTGGAATATTTTATTTGCTATTTAGTAGTCTACATTTAGTGTTTATGCACAGAATTTTTGTAAATAGATTGTTTCAATACAAAGAATGAAACTCAGATCACAGAGAAAACGGGGAAAATGAAAGCCAAGATTACATAAGTTGGTTGCAGTTTATTGAATATTCGCTAGCACCAGGCACATGGGAAGTGCTAAGATATAAAGAAAAGGGAGACAGTCACTGCCCTCTAGTAGGAAACTCATGGATATTTATTTTATTCTTTGGGTTATAATACAGTACTATTTTTTAATTAAAGTATAGTTGATTATGTTAGTTTATATTTACAATATTAGGCATATAACATAGTGATTCTATATTTTTATAAATTATACTTCATTTAAAGTTATTATAAAATATTGGCTATATTCCCTGTGCTGCATATTGTATCCTTGTATCTTATTTATTTTATACATAGTAGTTTGTACCTCTTAATTTCCTACCCCTATCTTGCTTCTCCCCCCAATACAGTACTATTGTTACTTATTTTATTGCTTAGTTGTTCCAGCTTTGGCCATTAGGAGCTCTTTCAAGTTGGCTTCTGTTGAAAACTGCTTTCTGATTCAACTTTTTCCTCAGTTCTTCCCTGTTTTCAGGGATGCCTAATATAGGATCAGTGTTTTATGAAAAGTGGGGTCTTCTGATTAGCCACCTATATCAGAATCATCAAGGGTGTTTAAAAAAAAACAAAACCACATTTAACATCACTAATCATTAGGGAAATGAAATTGAGTACTACAATGAGATACCACTTCACACCCATTAGGATAGCTATTATCAAAAAATCAGAAAACAATGTGTTGGCAGGATTTGGAGAAATTGGAACCCTCTTGCATTACTGATGGGAATGTAAAATGGTACAGCTGCTGCGGAAAACATTATGGTGGTTCCTCAAAAAACTAAACATAGAATTACCATATATTCCAGCAATTCTACTTCTAGGTGCAAGCATACCTTGGTTCTAGATCACTGCAATAAAGCAAATACTGCAGTAAAGCTAGTCACATGAATTTTTTGGTTTCCCAGTGCTTATAAAAGTTATGTTTCTATTACACTGTGGTCTGTTAAGTATGCAAAAGCGTTATGTCTTTAAAACTATACATATATTAATTAAAAAATAATGCTGTTGGGAAAATGGTGTTAATAGACTTGCTCCACACAGGGTTGCCACAGACCTTCAATCTGTTAAAAAAAACCAAAAAACAAAAAAACACAGTATCTGCTAAGCATGATAAAGTGAGGTATGCCTGTATATACCACAAAGAGTTGAAAGGAGGGACTTAAACAGACATTTGTGCACCAGTGTTCATAACAGCACTATTCACAGTAACCAAAGGTAGAAACAACCCAAATAGTCATTGCTGGATGAATAAATGGATAAACATAATGTGCTATGTACATACAATGGAATATTATTCAGCCTTAAAAAGAAATGAATGAAAATTAATGTAACCTCTCACATAGCTAGGCTAAAGAAGAAAAAAATCACATGGTGATATCAGTAGAGGCAAAAAAAGTAATTGACAAAATCCAACTCTCATTCATGATAAAAACTTAGTAAACTAGGGATACAGGGGAACTTCCTCACCTAGATAAAGAATAGGTACAAAAAAACCTACAACTAACATCATACTTAATGTTGAGAAACTCAAAGCATTTCTAAGATCAGGAACAGTGCCAAGATGTGCCCTCTTAACACTGCTTTTCAGCATCATACTGGAAGTCCTAGCTAATGCAATTAAACAAGAAAAGGCAATAAATGGAATGCAGATTTGGACAGAAGAAATAAAACCATCATTGCTTGCAAATGACATGGTGGTTTATGTAGAAAATCTCAAAGAATGGACAAAAAAAAAAAAACAACTCCTGAGAATGGACAAAAAAACTCCTGGAACTAATAAGTGATTCTAGCAAGGTTGCAAGATATAAGGTTAAATTACAAAAGTCATTCACTTTCCTATATATCAACAATGAACAAGTGTAATTTAAATTACATAGAACGTAGAACGTATAAAACCAAGAGTGAACTCTTAAGGATTTTAGGTGGTAATGATGTGTCAATATAGATTCATCAATTGTAACAAATGTACCACTCTGATAGGGGGATATTGATAACAGAGGAAGCTATGCATGTATGCGGGCAGAGGGTATATGGGAAATCTCTCTACTTTCTGCTCAGTTTTGCTGTGAAACTAAAATTGCTCTAAAAAATAGTCTTTTGATTGTTAGGAATTATCAGTTTAAAAAAGAATGAAATCTGATATATGCTGCAGTGTGGATGAACCTTGAAAAGATTTTGTGAAGCAAAAGAAGCCAGGCACAAAAGGATAAGTGTTGTATAATTCCACTCATATGAGGTACCTACAATAGTCAAATTCATAGAGACAAAAAGCGGTTACCAGGAACTGAGGAGAGGAGGGAAAGGGGAATTATTGTTTAATGGGTACAGAATTCCATTCTGGGATGATGAAAAAGTTCTGGAGATGGATAGTGGTAATGATTGCAAAACAGTGAATGTGCTTAATGCCATTAAATTGTGTACTTAAGAATGGTTAAATGGTAAATTTTGTGTGTATTTTACCACAATTTAAAAAAAGCAAAAAACTTCAGGTAATTGTTAAGCATGGTTTCGGTTACAGCCACTGATATATGGGATTATATAATGCAAAGTGGGATAAACTGGATTTTGTTGGTACTATATCTAAAGAGAAATTTGTCAAATTGATGCATTCAAGTACATACTATCTTCATCTGTTTTTAATGTTCAACTGCTATAATTTGTACCTCACTGCATGTGGTAATGTGAATAATGACTACTTACAATTATTTAGCATTCTACCATTTAAAGTACTTTCAGTTATATGACTTCATTTGATCAAGTGTCCTCTGGAGATGGGTAATGATATTGCTTTTTCAGGTGAGAAATTTGAGATTTAGGAGATATGATTTACCTAAGACAACAAATACATACATACATACATACAGGTAAAGTCAGACCTCCAAGATGGATCTTCTGGCAACAACTCTCATTATTTCCCCCATTGGCAGTCTCCAAGAAAATAGGAGGTCTTGTTTAAGTTATTAGAAAGATCCCATGAATTTAATTGTTTTGTGAACTGAAAGAATGAAGTTTTTAAATGAATCATAAGACTTAATACTTTATTTTGCAGACTATCATTTGACAGCTCTATTGTTCTTGCCATATTGCTTAATATTTACAAAATCAAGATACACTGATTCTATATAAGGAAGTATTTTTATGAAGCATAAACATGTGATACTTTATAATAAATACTAATTAATGCTAGTTATCAGGAAATCTGAAGCAGATCTATCATTCTGTGACTGTTTTCTTCTCTTGCATTGAAATAATCTCTATACCCAACCATTTGTGCATACTATGCTTTTCATTATTCTTTTAGAGCTTCCCTGTGAAGAACGTATTCATCACATTTGAGCCCAAGAGTCAGTAGGCTCCCTTCTTTGCCAGGGACATTTAGCCATGTTCTAGAATAGTAGAAAGATGTAGGGAAAAGCCACTTCTGATATTCTAGTTTAATACTCATACCCCCATAGCCTTCCTAGCTACCATCATGGAATTGGTGTGGTAAGGGAACTGTGGGCTACAGTTTTCAAAGCATTAAAAAAAATGCCTCTAATTCTGCTGGATAGTATGGGATCTGTAGGAGGAAAAAAAGTTTTATTGTTTTTTTGTGACAATTTTGTTTTAACAGTGATCTAATATCTACTTCTTGCTATTTTCATAGGAGCACAATGTGATAAACTTATTAAAAATAGAATTCCAGGCTTGTTTACCCATATATTAAACTGATTGTTTGCTAGTTTCATATTTCAAAGATATCTCAAGCATAATGAAGTCCAGATCATCCTATAATCATCTCAACAGATGGAGGAAAAGTGTTTGACAAAATTCACCCTCCATTTATGATAAAAACTCTCAAGAAAATTAGTATAGAGGGAGTGTACCTCAATATAATAAAGACTATATATGACAAGCCCAGAGCTTACATCATACTCAACAGGGAAAAGCTAAAAGCTTTTTCCTTAAGATCAGGAGCAAGACAAGGGTGTTCACTTTTGCCACTGGTATTGGTACTGGAAGTCCAAAGCAGTGAGATAAGAAAAATAAATAAAAGGCATCCAATTTGGAAAGGAAGAAGTAAAACTGTCACTATTTGTGGATGGCATGATTTTATATTTAGAAAACCCTAAAGCCTCCACCAAAAAAATAAAAACAGAACTAATAAATCAATAAAGTTGAAAGGTACAAAATCAATATACAAAAATCTATTGCATTTTTATACACTAACAGTGAACTATCAGAGAAATTAATAGAGTAATCCCATTTACCCTCGCATCAGAAAGAATAAAATACCTAGGAATAAATTTAACCAAGGAGGTGAAAGGACCTGCACACTGAAAATTATAAGACATTGACAAAAGAAATTGAAGAAGACACATGTAAATGGAAAAATCATCCTGTGCTCACAGATTGGAACAATTTTTAACATATTGTTAAAATATCTATATTACCCAAAGCAATCTATAGATTCATTGCAATCCCTATCAATTCCAGTGGCATTTTTCACAGAAATAGAACAAACAATCCTAAAATTTTTATGGAAGGAACCACAAAAGATCCCAGATAGCCAAAGCAATCGTGAGAAAGAACAAAGCTGGAGACATCATGCTTCCTGGTTTCAGAATTATATTACAAAGCTATCATAATCAAGACAGTATGGTATCAACATAAAAGACATGTAGATCAATGGAACAGAATAGAGAGTTCAGAAATAAACCCACATATAGATGGTATATTAATTTGCAAAAAAGGAGGCAAGAATATGCAATGGGCAAAGGACAGTCTCTTTAATAAACAGTGATGGGAAAACTGGACTACTAACTTATCATACACAAAATTTAACTCAAAATGGATTAGAGACTTGAATGTAAGACCAGAAACCATAAAACTCCTAGAAGAAAACATAGGCAGTAAGTTCCTTGACATTGCTCTTGGAGATATATTTTTGGATCTGACTCCAAACGCAATAGCAACAAAAGCAAAAATTTAAAAATGAGCTACATCAGGGTACCCAACCCCCAGGCCACGGACCGGTACCAGTCCGTGGCCTGTTAGGAACCAGGCCGCACAGCAGGAGGTGAGCAGCGGGCGAGCGAGTGAAGTTTCATCTGTATTTACAGCCGTTCTCCATTGCTCACATTACCACCTGAGCTGTGCCTCCTGTCAGCATTACGGTGAGTTGTATAATTATTTCATTACATGTTGCAATATAATAATAATAGAAATAAAGTGCACAATGAATATAATGCGCTTGAATGTACCACTCCAGCACCCCCGGTCCATGGAAAAATTGTCTCCCATGAAACTGGTGCCAAAAAGTTTGGGGACCGCTGAGCTACATCACACTGAAAAGCTTATGCACAGGAAACCATTAATAAAAGGCAACGTAATGGATGGTAGAAGATATTTGCAAATCATATACCCGATAAGGACTTAATATACAACATGTGTAAAGAACTCATACAACTCAACAGCAAAACAAACAACCAATCTTATTAAAAAGTGGGTGGAGGGTCTGAATAGACATTTTTCCAAAGAAGATACACAGATGACCAACCATGCATATTAAAATATGCTCAACATCACTAATCATCAGCGAAATGCAGATCAGAACCACAGTGTGACACACCTTACACCTGTAAGAATGACTATAATCAAAAGGACAAGAAATAACAAGTGTTGGTGAGGGTATAGAGAATAGGGAACCTTTGTGCACTGTTGGTGGAAATGTAAATTGGTGCAGCCACTATGGAAAACAGTATGGAGGTTCCTCAAAAAATTAAAGATAGAACTACCATATCATTCAGCAATTCCACTTCTGGGTATTTATCTGAAGAAAATGAGAACACTAATTTGAAAAGATACGTGCACCCTTATGTTCATTGCAACCAAGATAGGAAACAACCGAAGTGTCTATCAGTGAATGAGTGGATAAATAAGATGTAGGATGTGTGTGTGTATCCACACACACAATAGAATACAATAGCCAAGATACGGAAACAACCGAAGTGTCTATCAATGAATGAGTGGATAAATAAGATGTGGGGCGTGTGTGTGTATACACACACAAAATGGAATACTAATCAGCCATAAAATGAATGAAATTTTGCCATTTGCAGCAACATGGATGGACGTTGAGGGTTTTATGCTAAGTGAAATAAGTCAGAGAAAGACAATTACCATATGATTTTACTTATATGTAGAATTTTAAAAACAAAACAAATGGACAAACAAAATAAAACCAAACTCATAGATACAGAGAATGAATCTGTGGTTACCAGAGGGGAGGGGGGTTGAGGGGTGGGCAAAATGGGTGAAGGGGATCAAAAGATAAAAACTTCCAGTTATGAAATAAAGTCACAGGGATGTGATGTACAGCACAGTGGCTATAGTCAGTAATGTTGTATTACAAATTTTAAAGTTGCTAAGAAAGTAAATTTTAAAAGTTCTTATTACAAGAAAAAAGGTTTATAACTTTGTATGTGACATATGGTAACTAGCCTTATTGTGGTGATAATTTCACAATGTATACAAATGTTGAATCAATACGTTGCACACCTGAAACTAATATAATGTATGTCAATTATACTTTTAAAAAGAAGATATCAAGCATAGTGAACTAAACTCTTAATCTCCTTGTCCTCCCATTTACTAAAAAATCTGCTTCTTACAGTTTTCCTCATCTTAGTAAATGCATCTGCATCTGGTGCATCTGGCCAGTGATCTGGGCCCTACCTAACCCTCTCTAATTTCATTTCCTTCACTCTCCCCTTCCTGTCTATACATGCTCTTCCCTTTGCCTAGAATATCATTCCTCTCACTTCACCAATCCACTTTTTACCTAAATTCTACTCACCCTTCAGGTTTCAGCTTTAATCTTCATTTCCAGAACCACCTGGTTAATTTAGGCCCCTTTTGTAGCTTCATGGCATCCTTTAATAAGAATAACAGTAATAGCTGCAGCTAACATTTAGTAAACCTTGACTGTGTACTGGTACATAATATTATCAGAAGGATTAAGTAATTTGTTTAGGGGTACACCCTGATAATTTAAAGAACTGAGTTTGAATTTAGACAATTTACCCCACACTTAACCTCTTCACTACCCTGCCTCTTACTGTGTAGTTACTTTTGTGATTACTTGTCTTGTTCCCCTCTTGTACTTCTAAGCTCTGTGAAGGCAGAGACTGTCTATCTTATATTCCTGGTATCTAGTTGAACGTATGCATAAGTGCATTGTCGTACTTGAGATGTAGCCTTATTTACTCAGGAAGTCTGAAAATGGATAAAATTTACAAGAATGCCACCTGGAATTCACAGATGACATTGACCATTTTACCTTCTAGAAATGAAAGTATAAATGTGGAGAAATCTATTTAGTTCATCTCGTAAATCAATTTACTGTTAATGATTATACGTCAAGGAACCCGATCTATTTGGAGAAGATTGAATTTGAAAAAAAATTCCCCCCTGATCTAAATCACTAGATTTTAGAATGTAATGCTTAGAGGTTATGGGCAGTCAATTGGTGAGTTTTATTAGATATGTTAGTCACAAACTGCCATCTGTTGGTATTTTGGGGAAAACTGTCAAAGCATAGACAATAGACACACGTGTTATGACTTGCTATTCCAGCTTTAAAGATGCCTCTTAGACGGGGATCAAAACTTAAAGTAGAATAGAATGAGTGGGAGCACTAGGGTAAAAAAGATGGGAATATTATAAAGAGCTCTCACCTGTGTCAGGACATCACTGATAAGGGATTTCTCTTACTTATGGAAGATTCTTGAGTATGAAGATTAAGGAAATGCTTTGAAGAAGAACTAAAGCTCCATCAGAGATTCTTTTCTTGAGTCAGTTCTTTGTTTTATTGATGGGAACTCTGTTATCACAGAAAGTAATAAAAAAAATTGTCTAGGAAGGCCATACTCATTGTTTTTAAAGCAAAATAAATGAAAGATGATGTAAACTTGGCACTTGACACGTGTTTGGAATTTGATGTGCGTAGTTATTTTCTGTGGGAAAGGACTTTGAATATTGTCTTTCCCATCGCTGATGTACACGCAGCAGAAAAGCAATCATGAAATTTTTTATTTAAATGAAAAATAAAATGAAAAAATTTAAATCTAAATTTTATATTTACATAAAGTGTTACAAAAGTGTATAAATATGACAGTTATTTTCATTACAGGAGTTGTTTTTTTTTTTTTTTTTGAGAGGGAGGGGGTAGTTTGTTCATTCTTCCCCCTTTTTTCTTCCCTTTCATCCACATTCCTGCCCTGCCAGGTCCTTCTAACCCATATTAATAACCTAGGTTATATTATTCCATATTTTTCTCCATGTTGTCATGTTCATGTACAGATGTATATAATACATTATACATACATACAAGTGTGTATGTGTTTGTATTGTGTGTTTGTGGTTTTTTGAGTGTTCCTGTACTTTAAAGTTTTCTGTCTAACTCAAGAATACCTTATGGAAATCTGTTAAATGACAAAGCTGTGATTTATTCTTTTTAGCAACTACAAAGTTGTATTAGTTGACCAGGGCTGCCATAACAGAGTACCACACACTGGGTGGCTTAAACAACAGAAATTTATTTTATTACAATTCTAGAGGCTAGAAGTCCAAGATCCAGGTGCTGGCAGGGTGGATTTCTTCTGAGGCCTCTCTTCTTGGCTTATGGATAGCTATCTTCTCCCTGTGTCTTCTCCACAACCCCAAAAATAAAATATAATAAAAATCTAAAAACCACTTCATAAAAAACAATTTCAACTTTGTTTCCTTAGATATAGTACAAGAACCTTAAACTAAGGTGTTAAACTTGAATTTCTTACCTTTCTGAAAAATATTACCCTCTTCTTGTATTTCCTATCCTAGTGAAATTAGTGGTTGTCCCTCATTGCTGTTCTCACTACCCCCAAAATAATTATCCAGACTTACCTCCTCATTTCTTTTACATCTCCCACTGCTTCTGCGTTGTTTCAGGCCTTCATTGTATCTTTTTACACAGCCTGCAGCATCCTTTCAACTAGTTTTGCTTTCTTCACTTTCATCTTTGTCTTAACCCATCCTTTATACTGACACCAGAGAGATTCTTCAGCAAATAGATCTAGTTATGTCAATGTCTGTTTGGAACCTTTCTATCATTTTCTCCTTCCCTGATCACTTCTCAACTTCTTAGCATGACACATAAGCATGCCCTTTCCAGTCTTAGCTTTTTCCAGGTGTAGTCTTTGATCCAACTCTTACAGTTTCCCCAATACATCATTTTGTCTTGGCCTCTATGCCTCTTTATATGTTACCTCTTTTAGTAAAAGCCCTACTTCCTTATCTGCTTCCCTGTTGCACGTTATTCATCCTTTATGATCCAGTTCAAGTGTGTTTTACTTGTGAAGACTTCTGATACTCCTCATACACCATAAGCAAGGATCACTCTTTTTTTGGTTATCATTGTACCGTAAATATGACTCCATTGTAACCTCATCACACTGTGTTAAGTCACTTGTTGACATGTCTAGCTCCTCTGTGAGCTGAACTCTTTGAGGGCAGATGTCATGTTCTCATTCATCTTCGTGTCCCCAGCAATGAGAGGAAATTAGGGGGGGGGGGAAAGAATGTTACATACATGGGCCTAAAGGCTAATTAACAAGCCCTAAGAAATGCGAAAATATTTTCAGTCAATTTTGTTTTTGGAAAAAATTTAAGTTCTCTGATTTGTTTTATTATTGTTGCTTTTAATTTTTTTTTTTAAACAAAGGCTTTTTGCTTTGATTTTTAAATAAACCTCAAAATGAGGAGAAATAAGAACCTAAAACATCATACATTGACTAATTGTAACAATGAGAAATTGATTTAACAGTCCAAATCTTTATTATTTGCTATCGTAAAGGTTTTTAGCATACCAGTTTTATTTCAAATTCTGTTATATGTTTAAATAAAAGTAGCAGATCTGGGCTCAAGATGTGACAAAGTACAATCCAGAAGCTTTTCTAATTCTTCAGAGAGCCATTAGCTAGAAGAGGCTATTAAAGATTCATCAGAATTCAACTTAGTGTTTTCTAGCAGTTTACCCAAGGGGTTCCTGAATACAGTTAGAGGACTCATGGATCAAACAGCTAGGAATTGATATAGATCTAATCCCTTTGCTTTTCCAGATTCCATAAATCTGACAGTAATAGCCACAAAGTTGCTTCTGAATTTGTTAGAAATTACTAGAGACAAAATGAACTGTCAAGACAGAAGCCGGCAGTCCTTAAGAAATGTTTAAAATTCAGTGGGTGGCATCTTTAACTGAATATGATGATTATACCTTAATCGAATATGATGATTATACCTCAAAAGAATTACTGTCATGATCATATAAAATTCTTAATCATGGCTATCATTCATTTTTTAGTGAAGTTTTTGCATTTACTTTACTTAAATTACCTAAGATAAATGCATTTAAAGAAGCATATGGAGTTTTCTATGTCAGTAAACCTAAGTATAAAATGTAATGTTTTTGAAAACTGCATGTAAAGGAAAACCCCCATCGACTTTAAACCCAAGTCTAAGTGCATATTATAATTGCTCTCATACACACACCCTTAGTGAATGTTAGTTGTAGATAGCTTCTAAAGGCTGTCATAACATTTGGCAGTGTAACCTATTCTGTATAGTCTTGAATAATTTGGATCATTTGATCTATTAAATATCTTTGAGTACCATTTAGATGGAATGGAACACTTTAGGTGTAACACTATCTCATAGAAGAGAAGTGTTTTTTTATCCTATCTGTATAAGAAAATGGAATGCTACTTCTGTCTGCTCATTAAAGAAATCTCTTAACAGCATCTTCCTTGAAAGAATGAAGAGCAAAGTCTATTTCAGGAATTGGTGCTCTGCTTGTCTTTAACCATTTACCATTGCACATGTTTTTCAGTGAGAGATTTTGAAGTATTGTTTTTAGAGAATTAAAATAATTTATTAGTCTCTTGTATGAATGAACCTTATGATCCTAATTTGACAGATTTAAGATGTGATAAAGGTTAATCTCCAGAAATTTAGGTGAACAGTTGGCATCATGCATTATTTTCTATTTAAGCTTAATTCTTTGATTTATTTACCTAATAGGTTTTATTTGGCTATTAGTAACCATCAACGAATAAAACTGCTTGAATTTGAATTTCTAAAATTTCATGTATCATACAAGGTGTCAAGCTTAACATTTTAACTATAAGTGATAAGCAGTATCACGGTTTTTGGTTTGTTTTTTTAAACCATAGCATTTCACCGCTGTATTTATATACAGTTCATTTGATTCTACATAATAAACATTGATTTTAGTTCTGACTGCCTTTATGTGTTGAATGGTTTCTGCCGTAAGGGTTTATTCTCCTGAAATCAACCAGACTCTCTAGCATTACCACCACCCCTTTTCACTCTTAATTCTGAGAAAGAGATATTTTATTCCTTTCACCCCTATAACACAGAGGCTTTGAGTATTTCCTGAATGTCAGGGGTTTAGAGTGAAAAACAAAGAGAAAATGATTCTATAAGTAGATAAACAAGGCCTTGCGTAATGGGAGCATCAATAGAGGAAATAGACAAGGGAACATGTAATTATAACTCAGTAGGACAAACCCAATAACAAAAATGTGATACCTAGTACAAGGATTAGCACAGAGCAGAGTATAAGACCCATAGAGCAGGGGCTATTTTTTATTAATCTCTATATATCCAGTATTTAATAGGTTCAATAATTCAGTTAAATGAATGAGATTAATTCTGCCTTAGAAAGAGACAAGAAGCAAGAAAGTCTACCCAAATGACACGAGATCTGGGGTTTGAAAGTCAGGTAGGTAGGCGAAACGGTAAGAGAATGAATGATAGCCACGGAGAACAGTGTGAGTGAAAACTGCATGCCATGTTTCACAAACTGTGAATAGTATGAATTGCTTCAGCATAAAGTGTAAATTGAAGAGCAGTTAAAGATGGAGCTATATTAGTGAAGAATTGTACAGTTTCTATGGGTTTCTTTGAAAAACAAAGAACATTTTAAAAATATAATCTGATCAATTTACATTTTCTTGAACACTTTCTAAAATGTGTTTTGAAGTACCTAAACCACTTCCTCAAAAGGCTTGATATTTTTTAAAGTTAATTAGAATTATTGTTGATTAAATATTTTCATCCTTTTTTTAATATAAATATCTTTATTTTTTGGCTTTGCTGGGCGTGGGCTTCCTCTAGTTGTCGCGAGCGGGGGCCACTCTTCGCTGTGGTGTGCGAGCTTCTCATTGTGGTGGCTTCTCTTGTTGTGGAGCACGGGCTCTAGGCGCACGGGCTTCAGTAGTTGTGGCACACAGGCTCAGTAGTTGTGGCTCGCGCGCTCTAGAGCGTAGGCTCAGTAGTTGTGACGCATGGGCTTAGTTGCTCCGCAGGATGTGGGATCTTCCCGGACCAGGGCTCCAACCCGTGTCCCCTGCATTGGCAGGGAGATTCTTAACCACTGCGCCACCAGGGAAGTCCCTAAATATTTTCATCTTAATATTTATTATCTCTAGCAATTGAGCTTTATGTCAGATTTTTAGTATATTTACAATTTTATGTAATACATGGGATCCTTTGTGTAATCAATGATCATTTTACCCATTTCGAATGATTTTACCTTTTCAGATGATAAGATTTATAGTGCTGCATTTACATTTATGACATGCTGATGTTTCTTAAAGTATGACCGCATACTTCAAGCCAAGCTTTAGGGACTTCCCTGGCGATCCAGTGGTTAAGACTCCACACTTCCATTGCAGGAGGTGTGGGCTCGATCCCTGGTTGGGGAACTAAGATCCCATATGCTGCGTGGTGCAGCCAAAAGAAAAAAAGCGAAGTTTTATATAGAAGCCCACTATATAAATAGATACAGTTCATGGACATTCTACTCCTTATGCTGATGGAGCTACTAGGACTCCTCCAAGTTGACAGTCAGGGGGTTAGTGGAAAGAGCTTTGGCCTAGACACCAGGAGGCCCAGGTTCAGCATTACTAGTTAGCTACAGGATTGTGGGTGTCTCCTTTTTATTATCTGCCAAATAGAGGGACTGAGTGAAATGACTTCTAAAGTCTCTTTTACTTATAAAATTATGATGTTTTATAAATCTGTAGCTATATTTTATGTGATGCTGGAGCCTTGAATAGGAATGTAACCCCAATTATAGCTACATTTTCCGGGACTACATCGTAGTGAAACCAGGGGCTGTCTGTACTGTTTTTCATTTGTGAGATATAGTTTTTCTTGTTCAACATCTATAATAAGTTCCTCCCCGCCCCCCCCCCACCCCATGTAATAGTTGAGATTTTGGTAGGATAGGTGGAGATATCTAGCAAGTAATTTGGTATATGGGTCTAAGAGTCAGGAGAAAAGTCAGGACTACAGATAGATTTGGAGTCATCCATGCAGGTGATAAAAATGTGGAAGTAAATGAGATTAGTTGGGAGAGAGAACAGAAGAAGGGAGCAGACAGACAAGGACGGACTCCACATTGAGGGGTGCAGGAAGATATGGAACTCTATAAGGAACAAATGGAAAAAGAAACAAAGAAATAAGAGAAGGAGAATAGGTTGTGTCACTGATAATAAGAAAAGAGAGTTTAAAAAAGTTGAGAGCCCCCCACCAAAAAAAAACCAAAAACCCGCCATGAAGTGTTAGGATTCACTTTTCAAGGAAGATAAGTCAACCATGAAGGTAAAGGGTATCTAAGAAAACAGTTTAAGCCAATGAAGGCATGCAATTCAATGTATAAAAATAAAACTATTGTCAAAAGTTCCGGGGGGGGGCTTCCCTGGTGGTGCAGTGGTTGAGAATCCGCCTGCCAACGCAGGGGACACGGGTTCGAGCCCTGGTCTGGGACGATCCCACATGCCGCGGAGCAACTGGGCCCGTGAGCCACAATTACTGAGCCTGCGCGTCTGGAGCCTGTGCTCCGCAACAAGAGAGGCCGTGATAGCGAGAGGCCCGCGCACCGCGATGAAGAGTGGCCCCCGCTTGCCGCAACTGGAGAGAGTCCTCGCACAGAGACGAAGACCCAACACAGCCATAAATAAATAAATAAATAAATAAATAAAATTAAAAAACCCCCAAAAAAACCCCAAAACCCTCAAGTAAGAAAAAAACAGAAAAAAAAAAAAAAGTTCCGGGGGTTTTTTTGTTTCGCTTTTAAAAGGTTTTTTATTTTTATTTTTATTTATTTATTTATGGCTGTGTTGGGTCTTCGTTTCTGTGCGAGGGCTTTCTCTAGCTGTGGCAAGTGGGGGCCACTCTTCATTGCGGTGCGCGGGCCTCTCACTATCGCGGCCTCTACTTCTTGCGGAGCACAGGCTCCAGACGCGCAGGCTCAGTAGTTGTGGCTCACGGGCCCAGTTGCTCCGCGGCATGTGGGATCTTCCCAGACCAGGGCTCGAACCCGTGTCCCCTGCATTAGCAGGCAGATTCTCAACCACTGCGCCACCAGGGAAGCCCTAAAAGGTTTTTTAAATCATGCTTAGTGTTGAATAGGAGTCTGTTTACAGGTTTCGTTACCTGCACACATTAGTCAGAACGCGACGGCCTGGTGAATAGAAAGCTGAGAAACGTGAATTCCGGGTTCTAGTCCCTACTCCATCCATTATTTTAACTGTACAACTATTCAGTCATCTAATAGGGTGAGAGATTTGTAAGCAGGTCAGTTACAATCAGGTTGGTAATAGCGATACCAAGAATGACAAAAAGTACTTGGGCAGGTGATTTAAGCCTTTTGGGGCTCAGTTTCTTCACCTGTAAAAGAATAGTAAATTGTTTTAAACCTCATAATTAATGTAGCACCCCTCACACAGTTCTGAATTGTCATAATGTTACTTGCCTGTAAAATACTTTTCTTTAAAAAGTATTATAGGGGCTTCCCTGGTAGCGCAGTGGTTGGGAGTCTGCCTGCCGGTGCAGGGGACGCAGGTTTGGACCCTGGTCTGGGAGGATCCCACATGCCGCGGAGCGGCTGGGCCCGTGAGCCACAACTACTGAGCCTGCGCGTCTGGAGCCTGTGCTCCGCAACAAGAGAGGCCGCGATAGTGAGAGGCTCGCGCACCGCGATGAAGAGTGGTCCCCGCTTGCCACAACTAGAGAAAGCCCTCGCACAGAAACGAAGACCCAACACAGCCATAAATAAATAAATAAATAAATACAAATTTTTTTAAAAAGTATTATAAGTGCATATATACGTTTATATACATGTCTATGTACTTTTAATATATATTTTAAAATTCATTATATGGTATACTTTATATTAAAATTTCCCCATACACTGAGGCTGTCAAACCCTCAGCTAATGAGGTGTATGTAGTAGGACAGACCATACTAAATGCCCTTGGCTAGTGAGTACTGTGTACTTTCATCCAGTGAGAGCTCTGAGAGCTCTACGGTCCTTTAGAGAGTTGAGCATATTTTGAAACATGTATTGTTTGTCTCCTGAAACTGATTTTTCTGCCATTTTTTAAAGTAGGGAACAGTTTTGACCCATAGTGAGTGACAAAGGGATGCAAGTAAAGACTATTATGCTGGTTATTAAAATGTAAGTTTTACAAAAACCGGTGGCCTAAGATGCCTCCAAAGAAATGGTTGAGGAAAATGAAGGTAAAGATTATTGGGCATTTATGAATGAGTGACCATCAGGTTATCTTCCTGAAGCATAGACAGTCTCACATTGTCAAAAGTTCCCATTTTGTGTCCTTTGATATAGGGTGACTTTGTGTTCAACAGACATTTATCAAGCTTGTATTATGTGCCATGTACAGCGCTAGATGCTGGAGTTACTTTGGTGAATAAGATATATCCCTCTTGGATTTTATCATTGGGTAGGAAAGATAGAGTTAAACAAGGGACCCATAGGAGGTCAATTTTGCCCAAGCACTACGTTGAGTAAGTGTTCTAACTACCACTGGTTCTTGGCAAAAACCATATAAACTGCATCTTTTATCCCCAGTTCAGCCTCCCCCTCCCTCTCTATATTCCCACACTCCAGGATAACCATGGTTTAAGAAAAAAATTGGAAATTATGCAATTAAGTATCTGAATCTCTAGAAACATGTTAATAAGCATGTATGGTGCACGTGGCTGGGAAAAAGGTTAAGAATTCCAGACTTGGGTCATAACATTCAAATCTGTATTTGCAAGCCAGACCATGTTCTTGAATACAAACCCACACTTAAAAAAACAAAATTATTTGTTTCGTTTCTTTAATTAGATGAAACAAGCCTACGTTTTAATTACTTTGCTTTTTGTTTATAGGTTCAGGGCCAAGTTCATCCTACTCTTGAGTCTAGTGATGACGCTCTTCAGTATGTGGAAGAATTAATTCTGCAGTTATTAAATATGCTATGCCAGGCTCAGCCCCGAAGTGCTTCAGATGTAGAGGTATGATAAGTTTTGCCTTGTGTCTAATATGTGTGTTTATTGTCATGTCAGTGAAGGGGGAAAGAGTTTGCTTTTCAGTTCCACAAAATATATATATGGTATTTTAAAAATAATGACTGGATTTATTTTAACTTTGTATTGAGTGTATGATAGCTTGTATATGTTTTTGCTGTCAAACTATTCCATTATTTGCTTTTAGTCTAAAATGAACTTTTATTGTCCTCTAAACACTGCTTCTTGTTGCTAGAATGACAAATATACCTTTAAGAGTGGAATATGTCAAGTGTTTTTATTTGTTTGTTTTTTAAAGCCAGCTATCATTTCAAAAACGTTTCAATTAATCCTTTGATCTTCAGTTGCTAGGTGTATTTTAGATAGAAGTGAACCGC
The DNA here is from genome assembly GCF_949987535.1 of Balaenoptera acutorostrata. Classification (NCBI taxonomy): domain Eukaryota; kingdom Metazoa; phylum Chordata; class Mammalia; order Artiodactyla; family Balaenopteridae; genus Balaenoptera; species Balaenoptera acutorostrata. The sequence goes on from NC_080075.1 coordinate 62,435,221, forward strand.
TTTCCACCTATTGGAAGGGAGGGAAACATCTAAAAATCTAGGAAGGAAGTTCTGTAATCTCCTACAAAGATGACATGGCTCCTGTCTTTTTAGGGCTTATAGATTAGTGGAGATACAGGTAGGTATATGGGCGGTAACATAATGTGATGTACTATGAGAAAAGGGTATGTGGGAAACCAAAAAATGGGTAAACTAATAACACAGGCTTTGGGGCTTAAGGTTAGCTTCTCAGAAGAAGAGCCATCTAAATGGAGTTCTTGAGGAGTCAAGATTGAGAGGAGAAGAAAGGAGGCTTGAGTACCAACTATAGAAAACAGAACATAGAGCTGGAAATACAAAAGGAGTTTTCTGGCAATGATGAAGGATCATTTGACTTTAAAGACCTTGAATGTATAGTATACAAATCTTTGCATTTCTGTGACATTTCTTTTGCAGTACTCGTGTGGGCACAAAAAAGATGGTTGAGTTGAATGGCATTTCACCATGGATATATAATGGCAGAACAGTAGGGCAAGAGAATTGTGGAAATTGGTAGTAGCAGTGCTTTACAACCCTTTTCAGGACACAACACACTAGAATGTAATAATGATTTTGCAGTACACAGTGACTGGGGAGGAGGTGTATCTCTGTCTACCCCAGGCCCTGCTCTGTTCCCCTGAGGGGTGAGGGATTGATATATAGTTATATTCAATAGGAAGCTCAGCTGAAAAGAGCATCAGAGAATCAAATTGGATAAGGAAAAAAGTGAAATTTAAAAACAGCTGATATTTGAGTGCTTGCTATAGTATCATACACTGGTTTAAACACTTCTATGTTTATGTTTCATTTAAAGTTTTTAATAACCCCATGAAGATGTTGCTGTCTTTTCCTTTAATAAGATATAAGTTCCAGAATATAAGGTCTTGTTCACTACCAAATCCCCAGCACCTAGAACATTGTCTGGCACTGAGAAGGCACTCAGAAAGTATATGTTGAATGAATTAATATGGAAACTGAAGCACAGAGAGGTTAAGTAAGTTGCCCATGGTTACAGCTAGTAAGTAGTGAAGCCAAGACTCTAACCCAGAAAGCCTAAGCTTTCTGGGCCTAAATTCTACTAAACTATTCTGCCAGGTAGGCGAGGGGAAGGTAGATTGGCAAAACATGGAGGGAACAGTATTGGATTTCCCAATAAGATCAGAGAGCTGATAACACTAGAATACCTGAGTGATAGAAATAGAAGAATAGATTGGGATCAGAGACAGAGTTGTTAGAATTTAGGATTTCTAAAGTAACATAGTTACAAAAGCAGGATGTGGCCATGTGGTGGTAGCTGGACTAGACATGAAGGTCCCTATAATGAAGTGTTCAAGGAATTAAGAGGTCAAAGTATTTTATGTGTCCTTAATTTAAACAATAAAGTCACACAGGATGATGGCAGGACTTTACATGAGAGTGGAAGAGTGATATTCCAGAAGCAGCCTGGGGAGTGGAAAAGATGCTAAATCCACCTTCATGTGGGTTTTGGGACAAGGGCAGTTCCTGCTCTCGAAGTCTTTAGGGGAGATCCAGATTTCAATTGAGGCAAAGAAATATTAAGCAACACTAAGTTACAGAGGTTGTGGAGGTAGAAAAGATTGTATACTATGGAATAGTAATTCACTTTGATTTTTTAAGTAATTCAAAGTAGGTTTATACATTTTTATCCCGTTTTTCCATTGAATTGTAAGTAAAATACCTTTTATTCATAATTTCCTTTAGGCACTTACTAACATTGGGCTTTCAGAGTAGATCTTGAATAGAAATGGTTGCCTGACTCTCCTTGTTAACAACTCCGTTTGATCTTTTGGACCCTGATTAGGTTCTCCCACAGTGTTCATAAAATGTAGCATCCAATCCTATGCCTAGTGTATTAGAATGGGGTTACAGATGGCATCATCATTCTGATGTTGGTATATTCCAGGTATTTGCTAGTTTGAGAACACTACAATCTCAAATTCAGCTCTTTCCAAATAATGTTGTACTATACCTGTGTTTATCTAATTTTCTCCTTTTCATTAATATAAAAACTAACATAATTTTCCAGTATTGAAGGAGATCTCCATGAATTCTCAAAAATTACTAATGAGTCTCTCAGTCTTCCACTTGCACAGATTTAATCATTATGTAGGTACTCACGATTCTAGATAATAAGGGATATTTCATGGCCTTTTAATACTCAGAAAACTTCTGAGATATTGAAGATATTTACCCTCTGCCCTGTTGTGTTATTTTTAAGCAAGTAACTTGGACATTTAAAATAGATGTAGCCATGGGATATTCCAGTGAACTGATGTTGTGGTTGGGAATGGACTTTTTGAAAGAGAATATATGACAGTAATAGAAATAGCAATTAGTGTGTAATAGGCTTTGTAATTTCAAAGTACTGTTATAGACATTTCTATGCCCTTCCAACAACCCTGTGGAGTAGTTATTGTTCTCCTTGTTTTATATATTAGACAGTTAACCCTCAGAATGGTAGAACGGATTTTTTAAAAAGATGGAAATCTAGTTCTTTTCCAATCAATAGTCAAATACCCTTCTTTCTGTACCATTCCTGGAAGGGTGTTTATTTAAGAATATGGAGATTGGAGATATTTAGATGAATATAATAGTGTCTTTAGATTCTTTTATCAGGAAATAATTTTCTTTAATTTCTTTAATGCATTTATGGAGCTTTCTTTTAAAATAATAAGGGCCATGACTTTAGCAAGCCCTTCAAATAAATTTTGAGGTAAGGGATAATTCATAAAAAAAATTAATTTGAACGCCGTATAAAAAATGTGCTTTAAGAAATAGAGCAATCTGATTTAGTGGAATATGTGAATTTTACTCCTAAAGAATACATTTTGATTACTTTAAAGTATAAGCATAATTCAAAGTAAGGTGGCAATTCTTGCTTAATATTCGGCCCCTAGGGGATTTGTTTCAATGAAAAACTAAAAGTGATTTTTAGTTGCCCTATAGTTTTAGGAAAATAGATACTTCAGAAGTGCTTGAAAACTAATGGGTTACATACATATCTATAATCTTGCTTATGCTAATTTAAAAGTTTTGATGAATTGTACTACAGATTATCACAGACTATGAACTATCATAGTTCAAATGAATGGGATTTTGTTGTGTTGATGTAGCTAATGTTCACTAATCCATGGCACCAATATTTGAGTATCCACTATTTGTCAGGCAGTGTTCCAGATGAATAAGGTAGTATATATAAACTCCCTGGGAATGCAGAGAAGGGTTATATATTATTTGGTCCTGTCTTTTTAAAATAATGTTTTAAAAGATAGTGTATAAAAATTCCTCCAATCTGATTTGCTCTCCCTCTCCTCATTTTGTATATTTAGTCGTTTTAAAAGTAGAAGTAAAACCAGTCGTATTTTTTCTGATATATCCCTGATAAAGTATATTTTTATTTATTTATTTAAAAATTTTTATTTTATTGAAGTATAATTGAGTTACAACATTGTGTTAATTTCTGCTGTACAGCAGTGATTCAATCATACATATATTGTTTTTCATATTCTTTTCCATTATGGTTTATTATGGTTTATTATGAATGTAATAGTTCCCTGTGCTATACAGTAGGACCTTGTTGTTTATCCATAAGTATATTCTTTTTTTTTTTTTTTTTTTTTTGGCTGCGTTGGGTCTTCAGTGCTGCAGGTGGGCTTTCTCTAGTTGCAGCAAGCGGGGGGCTACTCTTCATTGCGGTGCACGGGCTTCTCATTGCGGTGGCTTCCCTTGTTGCAGAGCGCAGGCTCAGTAGTTGTGGCTCGCGGGCTTTAGAGCACAGGCTCAGTAGTTGTGGCGCACAGGCTTAGTTGCTCTGTGGCATGTGGGATCTTCCCGGACCAGGGCTCGAACCCATGTCCCCTGTACTGGCAGGCAGATTCCTAACCACTGTGCCTCCAAGGAAGTCCCCCATAAGTATATTCTTTTAAATTTCTTAAGTTTTGTTCTTTCATAATTGTACGTGTTCTTTATTTCTCTCTGGTTGACTAGACTGATTTCCATTTGTAATATCTTTTTTTCCTGTTTCCCTTTCTCGCCTGTGTGTCCTGTATTTAACCAACTTTAATTTCTTAGGACACTGATACATTTTTCCTCTCATTTAACTCAGGCTTTCTTGGACTCTATATTTTTTTTTCATATATATATATATATATATATATATATATATATATATATATATATATACACATATATATATATTCTCTTTCAGATTCTTTTCCCTTATAGGTTATTGCATAATACTGAGTATAGTTCCCTGTGCTATACAGTAGATCCTTGTTGGTTATCTTTTTTTTTTTTTTAACATCTTTATTAGAGTATAATTGCTTTACAATGGTGTGTTAGTTTCTGCTTTATAACAAAGTGAATCAGCTATATGTATACATATATCCCCATATCTCTTCCCTCTTGCGTCTTGGTTATCTATTTTATACACAGTAGTGTGTATGTTAATCCCAGCCTATTAATTTATCCCCACTCCCACCCCCTTTCCCCTTTGGTAACCATAAATTTGTTTTCTGTGTCTGTGAGTCTCTTTCTGTTTTGGAAATAAGTTCATTTATGTCTTCTTTTTTTTCTTTCTTTTAGATCCCACATATAAGCGATATCATATAATTGTCTTTCTCACTTAGTAGGATAATCTCTAGGTCCATCCATGTTGCTGCAAATGGAATCATTTCATTCTTTTTTATGGCTGAGTAATATTCCATTGTATATATATACCACATCCTCTTTATCCATTCATTTGTTGATGGACAATTAGGTTGAATAGTGCTGCAGTGAACATTGGGGTGCATGTATCTTTTTGAATTAAGGTTTTTTTTGGATATATGCCCAGGAGAGAAATTGCAGGATCATATGGTAGCTCTATTTTTAGTTTTTTGAGGAACTTCCATACTGTTCTCCATAGTGGCTGCACCAAATTACATTCCCACCAACAGTGTAGGAGGGTTCCTTTTTTCTACACCTTCTTCAGCATTTATTATTTGTAGACTTTTTGATGATGGCCATTCTAACCGGTGTGAGGTGGTACCTGATTGTAATTTTGCTTTGCATTTCTCTAATAATTAGCGATGTTGAGCATCTTTTCATGTGCCTTTTGCCCATCTGTATGTCTTCTTTGGAATAATGTCTATTTAGGTCTTCTGCCCATTTTTTGATTGGGTTGTTTGTTTTTTTGATATTGAGCTGTATGAGCTGTTTGTATATTTTGTAAATTAATCCCTTGTTGGTCTCATCATTTGCAAATGTTTTCTCTCCCATTCTGTACGTTGTCTTTTCATTTTGTTTATGGTTTCCTTTGCTGTACGAAAGCTTTTTAAGTTTTATTAGGTCCCATTTGTTTATTTTTGTTTTTATTTCCATTACTGTAGGAGGGGGATCCAAAGAGATATTGCTGCGATTTATGTCAGAGTGTCTTGTCTATGTTTTCCTCTAGGAGTTTTATAGTATCCGGTCTTACATTTAGGTCTTTAATTCATTTTGAGTTTATTTTTGTGTATGGTGTTAGAAAACGTTCTAGTTTTATTCTTTTACATGTAGCTGTCCAGTTTTCCCAGCGCCACTTATTGAAGAGACTGTCATTTCTCCATTGTATATTTCTGCCTCATTTGTCATAGATTAATTGACTATAGGTGAGTGGGTTTATTTCTGGGCTGTCTTGTTCCATTGATCTATATTTCTGTTTTTGTGCCTGTACCGTACTGTTGTGATGACTGTAGCTTTGTAGTATAGTCTGAAGTCGGGGAGCCCGATTCCTCCAGATTTGTTTTTCTTAAGATTGCTTTGGCTATTCATGGTCTTTTGTGTTTCCATACAAATTAAAAAAATTTTTGTTATAGTGCTTTGAAAAATGCCATTGGTAATTTGATAGGGATTGCATTGAATCCTGTAGATTGCTTTGGGTAGTATGGTCATTTTGACAGTATTGATTCATCCAATCCAAGAACACAGTATGTCTTTCCATCTGTTTGTGTCTTCTTTGATTTCTTTCATCAGTGTCTTATAATTTTTGAAGTACAGGTCTTTTGCCTCCTTAGGTAGGTTTATTCCTAGGTATTTTATTCTTTTTGATGTGATGGTAAATGGAATTGTTTCATTAATTTCTCTTTCTGATCTTTCATTGTTAGAAATGTATATAAATGCAACAGATTTCTGCATATTAATTTTGCATCCTGCAACTTTACTGAACTCATTGGTGAGCTCTAGTTGTTTTCTGTTAGTGTCTTTAGGATTTTCTATGTAGAGTGTGATGTCATCTGCAAACAGTGACAGTTTTAGTTCTTTTATTCCAATTTGGATCCCATTTATTTCTCTTTCCTTTATCTTAGACTTTTTTCCCCCTGTGAGCTGAATCCTTAAATTTTAAAAGTTTGCTTTTCCTTTCCCATTCATTTTTTCTTTAACTTTCTTTCTTTTCCTTCACATCCTAAAGAATCTTTGTAATTTCTAATAAGTTTACCATTCACATTTCGATTTCCCAAGTGATTTCACAATATTTTCTACCTTTCTAGACAGAAAAAAAAAATTCTCCTACACATTCTAAGCCTTTATTACTATTAATAGCACTTCAAAAGTACCTCCAGGTCTGAATATTTACACTGAAGTGCATGTGAAGGAATTTTTATAGATCCTAGAATGTTTCTTTTGGAATTGATCATCAAGATTATCTATTTAGACACCTTTATTATGTAAAGGAAAAGACAAGGTTCTGCTAATAAGAGACAGAGCTGAATTGCAAACCTAGCTCTCTATCTTTTATTTTTCCCAAAACCACTAAATATCAATCAAGGTGGAGTTTCTCAATTTAAAACAAAACTATTAATCTTGAAAGTGGCATCTTGAAAGAGTATCTTGAAAGAGTAATAGACTTTATTTAATTCATGAATCTTTCATTGATTATTTCTCCTTGGGCTTCTTTACCTTAAATTATATAAGATAATTGTAAAAATAAATTTTATTTTGCTCTAAAATTGTAATTAAATTTGCCACTACAAGAGACAAAGTATTTCTTTCAGTCTGGCCTTTTCACATTCAAGGCATCTTTTTTGACCCTACTAATCTTTCCCATGACCTTTGGTATTACGTCATAAATATACAGTCCAGTAATACACTAATAAGTAAGTTTAAAATGTTTTCTTCATCATTATTATTTTCCCTTTCTTGCCTTCTCTTTTAGCATTCCTGACTTTCCTTCTCCTTCTTTCTCAAAACAATAGATAAACTTGGAGTTAGGTTGATAAAATTGAGATGGGCAAGGATTGCTGTTCTGTTTTCTTTCTCTTCTACCTCAACCCCTGCCTACAGTTTGCCTTGTAATTCTACTGATGATTTTTTTTCAAAGATGTATGTTAAATGTATTTAGAATTATTAGATTGAGTTCAGCTTCTGTTCTCTTCTGCTGCTTTCTGTCACCACTATACACCAGTGCTTTTTAGATTCTAGGTCATCACCCCTTATGCCCAACTAACATTTTTATAAATGAATAGGAAAAATCAGTGCATTGCCTATAGTAATAGAAGGTTTTGTTTTATGAAACTTTGTTCCTGTGTACTATGTATGTGATGTATAAGGATGTAATGTAAAATGTATTAAGAACTTACTATTTCTTACTATGCATTGAGGTCCACCCACCAAAAAAATGTTAGTCAGCCATAGGGCTATACTATTATAAGGTTTGTAATCATGGTTATACCTATTTATTCAGTTAACCATGGGTTAAACCCATCAGTATGAAATTTTTCATTGGGAATCATGGTAAAGTTAGTCCTAAATCTCTTGTCATTTTTGTATTATCAAGTCTATAGTATTGACTTGGAAAAAAGGAAGAGAATTCTTGTTTTGGACATTCTTTTCCACCCTTTCCTCCTTCCTTTATTAGTCCTTTTTCACCTGCCGAACTCCCCCAGTATTTTGGACCTTTGTATTGCCTTTATTATATGAGGGTATAGCATCCTAGCAAATAGCTTTTCAACTAGACATTTGAAAATGTTTGTGAACTCCATTTTTAACTACAATAATTTCTGTCATTAGATTTAAAATGATCACTTCTTATATTTAGAAGCTGACTTATTCTTGAACATAGGTGAAGAGAATATTTCTTAAATTTGAATGGGTTAAATTATTTTGAATTTATAAATTTGTTATTAACATGTCCTGGAATCAATGTTTCCTTTCCCTCCACATAATATCACATAGCAATCTCTTTTTCATTTTCCATCTTAATAGCAATTGACAAAACTTTTAATTTACACTTATAATCAGGAGTGATGTTAAACAGTTTTTATATATTACTAACTAAATACGGAACAATTTAAAATACATGTTAAAATTGTGTAATAGTGACCTCTACTGGTTTTAATTATGGTATCCTGAAAGTGGATTTTAAAAACTTCAGAGCATGAAAGTACCTTTTGTTTGAAGTGAATTATATTAGTTTATTAAAGTCGGAAAGTTCAGCTTTTACATTAACATGAGTTCTTTCACTTTCAATGGAAATTCTAACTGGATAACTGCTGGATTAAAATGAAATATCTTGATAAAAATTAATAACCTGTGGAAGATTCAAACTCTAATGATAAGCTATAGTGTATTAAAGTTGCAGTTACTAATGTAAACTCTTGATTTCCATGATTTATAAATAGTTTTGAAGTCAAGTACCTTTGCATGATGGATAAAGGAAAAAATTCTTAGAAGTTTCAAGTAGAAAATGCTATTTTAGCTTGTAATTGGTGTTGAAAGAAAGGACAAATGAGAACTGGATTTAGATATTTGCTTTTTGAGCTTAGGTCTTGTTCCTTGAAATTTTATATAAGTAATGTTTTAAATAGTGTCTACTCATTCTTGTCATTAGCTTTATCACAGTGAAGTTGAAATTCAGAATGTGATTTTTCCCCTAGTTAATAGAAGGAACATTTAGTCTCTTAATTGCCTAATTAAGAAACTAGTACATTGGCAGTTATGGTTTTCTCTTAGCTTAGGTATGTTTGTAGTATAAATTATACTACATGTGAAAAGCCTGCTTTTGGTATTCTTTGATTTTAAAAGTAAATTGTAAGTGAAGAGCACTATTTAACATATTTGTTGCTTAGTTGTTATTTTCCTATTTTCCAAGGAACGTGTTCAAAAAAGTTTCCCTCATCCAATTGATAAGTGGGCAATAGCTGATGCCCAGTCGGCTATTGAAAAGAGGAAGCGAAGAAACCCTTTATCTCTCCCAGTAGAAAAAATTCATCCTTTGTTAAAGGTAAAGCTGAAATACTGCCTTCTTGCCTTTTAAAAGCAAAATAAAACCCATGATTTTCAAACACAAAGAATATGTTTTATGGATAATAGAGTCAACTGAAGAGTGACATTCTCTCGTTTTAATTTTTCCAGGAATTTATGTCATGGGGAGGGATGATATAATAGGAAACTATAAGTTGGACAACATGACTTAAAGTTATTTCATACCAACAGTAATAATCAAGCAAATTGAAAGCTCTAAGAAAAGTTATAATTGTGGATTTTGTTCATCTCAGATGTTACTAGAACCTCAAAGAGAACTTGTAAAACTCCTTTTTTTGTTGGCTAGACCTAAGTGTCCCTATAAATCCTTCACATAGTTAGATGTGTAGGGACCTCTGTGAGACTGCCATAGGGCTATGTGTAATCTCTGAACAAAAATTCCATAAAGATCACCTATACTATTTAGTCCTACTTGTCATTTATATTAGTCAGTCGGTCAGTTGAGTCTCTCCAGAACTAATAGAAAAAATAACTGCTAGAAACTCTGATAATGTGATTTCTTTTTTATTTAATACAATGAACGAACTATTGATTAACTCTCACATCAAAAATATAGGTATGATAATTAAAACCTTAATAATACTTCTGATATCAGTAATTTTGTGTGTACTATAATACAAGTAAAATGCTAATGCTTGCATACATTATCTCTAAGTTTTATTATTCAACAGAGTTAATTATTATCATCCCCACTTTGTAGATAACTGAGGCAGAAAGTGATTAAGCAACTTTTATTCCAAGTTCACAGGACTCTAAGTGATAGCATTAGGAAATCCAAGTCTGTTTGATCTTGTATAAGATTTAAGGCTGAACACTTGGGTGATTAAGACTATCAAAAGGTTGCGTTTTGTCCTTTGTTGTTTGAATAGAAATATCTACCTATTTCTTACTAACTGGTCTGAGGAAGTAAGTTCAAGTTATAGAAAATTACTAAGCTGTTAGTCATTGCACTTCTTTATAATTCTCTTTTCATGATTTTTATAGCCATACATTGAATTATATTCTAAGAGAATTAACAAATTGAGGTATGTGCATGCTGTATTAATGATTCTAAATGTTGCATTTTAGGGTCTAATTGTGGGTATCATTTCAATTTATTAATATATCCATATCACTATAAACAATTAATAGTTTTTACATATTCTTAAAGGTAAATGCAACCTGTTCCCAACTTATAAGTAAACTTTTTTTTTTTTAAGTATAGTTGATCTACAATGTTGTTTTAGGTGAACAACGTAGTGATTCAATATTTTTATAGATTATACTCCATTTAAAGTTATTATAAAATATATAAGTAAACTTATTATTTTGAAGGTTTTTTTCTTAATTGGATTGTTTAGAAAATAGAATTTATTTTCCTATAGGAATTGGTCAGCCCCACAAAAGCCCATACTCTCTTTGAAGTCTAATAATAGGACTATTTAATGTGCCCTTAATAACCACTGTTGTTCAGCAAGACATAGCATGAATTTTTTTCCATAGAAACAGCCCAGATATCAGGAGTGAATGTACCACTAGGGTTTTTAGGAAGCCCAAGTTCCTTTGGAAAGAAGGATAGAGGTATAAGGATAGTGGATATTCCCAGATACCAATAATATATTAACTCTTGTTCTGCATAAAGAAAAAAACCCTCATTTGTCATTGTTAATTCCAGGTATTCTTAATTAGGTAACAATGAGCATTTTTCCCCTCCCCCAAACTTGGGCTTCCCTTCCTAGTTTAGGGATTACCTATTTACTTATCTGTACTTCTTAAGTATTTTACATGAGCATAGGTAATTTTGCCTTACCTTTTCTTGGTTTACATTTTCAAATAGCAATATATATATTATTCATAGATGAACTACTTAAAATTAAATGCTGTTGACAATCACAGGCCTCAGTAAAAGTTAAGCTAAACTGTATACACTTTTTAAAAAATCAGTGTGTCAAATTTATAGTAAATAATTTTAAACATGCTTTTCTTTTAATTTTTTCAGGAGGTCCTAGGTTATAAAATTGACCACCAGGTTTCTGTTTACATAGTAGCAGTATTAGAATACATTTCTGCAGACATTTTAAAGCTGGTGGGGAATTATGTGCGAAATATACGGCATTATGAAATTACAAAGCAAGATATTAAAGTGGCAATGTGTGCTGATAAGGTAGGATGCTAATCTATATGTTTTGTTCTTAAATTTTTATTCATGACTTACTGGGTGCTAACATACTACTCAGACAGAATAAAATTGTATATTGTTTGTTAGGGCATACTTTTAGTAATCTAATGGCAAGAACTCCAGATATCACTTTATGTAAATAAAGTATTATATATATAGTATTAAAATGTGTTAAAGTATGTCATGTAGCTTTTCTTTTATGTGTTGCTGCATGTAGGGTTAATAACAGTAATAATCTCTTATTAGTGAATTTCTTAAATTTTTATTTGGATTGGAAGACTTAGAAGATTATGGATTTACTTGAAAAGAATATTCGAAAATATAAAAATACTGGGTTGGCCAAAAGGTTCATTCATAAGATGGCTCTAGTAGTGCTTACTTGTCTTTAACTTCATTCGAAACAGTTTTGTTAGATTGTATTGTGAAAGCTGTCATTTCAGTGTGCATTTAAAAAAAACTTATCAAAATTGGTGAATTTTTGTGTAGCCATTTTAATGTTGAAGATGTAAGAAAAAAAGCAACATTTTCGGCATATTATGCTGTATTATTTCAAGGAAGGTAAAAATGCAACTGAAACACAAAAAAAGATTTGTGCAGTGTATGGAGAAGGTTCTGTGACTGGTTGAACATGTCAAAAGTGGTTTGGGAAATTTCGTGCTAGAGATTTCTCTCTGGATGATGCTCCGCGGTCGGGTAGACCAGTTGAAGTTGATAGCGATCATATGGAGACATTAAATGAGAACAATCAATGTTATACCACGCGGGAGATAGCCGACATACTCAAAATATCCAAATCAAGCATTGAAAATCATTTGCACCAGCTTGGTTATGTTAATCACTTTGATGTTTGGGTTCCACATAAGTTAAGTGAAAAAAATCCTTCTTGACCATATTTCCGCATGCAATTCTCTGCTGAAACGTAATTAAAACATTCCATTTTTAAAACAAATTGTGATGGGTGATGAACAGTGGATACTGTACAATAATGTGGAACAGAAGAGATCGTGGGGCAAGTGAAATGAACCACCACCAGCCACACCAAAGGCCGGTCTTCATCCAAAGAAGGCGATGTTGTGTATATGGTGGGATTGGAAGGGAGTCCTCTATTATGAGCTCCTTCTGGAATACCAAACGATTAATTCCAGTAAGTACTGCTCCCAACTAGACCAACTGAAAGCAGCACTCGACGAAAAGCGTCCAGAATTAGTCAACAGAAAATGCATAATCTTCCATCAGAATACTGCAAGACTGCAGGTTTCTTTGAAGACCAGGCAAAAACTGTTACAGCTTGGCTGGGAAGTTCTGATTCATCCGCCGTATTCACCAGACATTGCACGTTCGGATCTCCATTTATTTCGGTCTTTACAAAATTCTCTTAATGGAAAAAATTTCAATTCCCTGGATGACTGTAAAAAAGGCACCTGGAACAGTTCTCTGCTCAAAAAGCTAAAAAGTTTTGGGAAGGTGGAATTATGAAGTTGCCTGAAAAATGGCAGAAGGTAGTGGAACAAAATGGGTGAATATGTTGTTCAATAAATTTCTTGGTGAAAATGAAAAATGTATCTTTTATTTTTACTTAAAAACGAAGGAACTTTTTGGCCAACCCAATACTAAACTCTTGAGAGTTTAATTTCATTGCCTAACTTTCTTTAGATACTACTTGTATGGTTTTACTATGATTATGTTAAGAGCAAACATTTATTGAAAGTTAAGCATATATGCGACTTATCTCATTTGGTCCTTATGATATCCCTCTAAGGTAGATGCTCTTATCTACATTTTATAAAAGGGAAACTGAAGTTCAGAGAGATAAAGAAATTGGTCTAGAATTTTCTAAGAAGTTTCAAAGCCTAGACGTGAACTCCAGATCTGAGTCTAAGTCATTGCACTGTACTGCCTCAGTAATTTTATTTTATAAAAATGACTTTTCAGAAAAGAAAATATTTTCTGATGAAGCGTCTCACTCCCTTTTTTCCAAGTATTATTGATTCGGAATATTCTTTCTGATTGCTGAATCCACTTAAATATATTTTAGTATATTCTTTCAGAATGTGAAAATCACCTCATCTGAAGGATTTCAAATGTTTTTATTTTTTAATGAATGAGTATTTGATTTTAAAAGTTATTTTTCAATGAATATAAAATATTTGATACTTTTAAATGAATTGATAAAATGTTTCTGAGTATGTAGTACGTGCTCAGACAGAGAAGAGATGCAAGAGAAATATAGAACGAGACTGTAGATTTGATGAAAGGGTACTTATATTTGTGAAACAAGCAGAAAGTAATACAAGATAAAATATTTCATTGTGTTATAGGGATAATGATGTCGAAGTTCACAGGAGGGAAAAGAAGGTTTAGCAGGAGTAGTAATAGTAGACTTCTTGGAAAAAAACAGGACTTATTCTGATCAATCACCAACAAACGTAGGAATTATTCAACTATGAATTATGTGGGGCCCTGGAATGAAGTGGTGATGCCAAGGTTATGAAACAGAGGAAACTGAGAGAAATCCAAGACAAGATTTGGAAACAAATTAGAAGTAATATACGGTTAACAAGAGAGACAGACAGACAGACAGATACTTGTATTGTCAGAGAACTTGGAAGAGGCAGTTTGTGATACCTGATGTAGAATTTTGTCTTAGAGAAGCTGTGGAGGGGGAAATGGCATTATATCCAAGAAGAGGTAATTGTGTGTCTGCTTATTATCATTTAAGAACTGTATTCAAATAATAGCTTAGGGTGCTTAACTTCAAGTTGGACTATAGATTCATATTTTATTATACTTTCTTATATCTCTGATTATAGGTATTGATGGATATGTTTCATCAAGATGTAGAAGATATAAATATATTATCTTTAACTGATGAAGAGCCTTCCACCTCAGGAGAGCAAACTTATTATGATTTGGTAAAAGCATTTATGGCAGAAATTCGACAATACATAAGGGAACTTAATTTAATTATAAAAGTTTTTAGAGAGCCCTTTGTCTCCAATTCAAAATTGTTTTCAGCTAATGTAAGTATCATTGAATAAATGTATATCATTGCATGTGTTGTTAATTTTACATGACCACTCAAATTTGAACTTGTATAGTTCATGATTGCTAATTAGTCCATTTTTTAAAAGTAGTGGGATTTAATTCATCATGACTGTGATCAAAAATAAAGTTGCTACAACAGTTGTGATAAATTAAACATCAGAAATTAAAAGACAAAATCGAAACTAGACTGATTGTGTAAGTACAAATGAATTCACAGACTCTTCCATGTACTCCAAAGAATAAAGCCTCTTGTTTAGGTGGAAGATTTCTGTGTTTAATTTGACTCATTTGCATCATTGAACCAACACTTCATCAGGGCTGCCTATATTTTTGATGCCATACTTGGCAATGGGGATTCAAAGATGAATAAAAAACCGTTTCTTCTGTCAAGTTTAGTCCAGTCAAGACAGAAATGTAAACTTTAAATTAAATTGCAATACATTGTGGTAATTACCATAAACAGAAGTATGACAGCAGTATTTTGGGGAGCACAAAGGAAGGTGCCAATAACTGAAAATTAGAGAAGGGACTACTGATCTTACAGTAGTAATTAAACCAACCTGATTGGGTCCTGGAGAAATGCTAAATGAGAACAGTTGAGATTGTCTAAGGGAGTTGCATTCTAGTAATTTCTAGAACTGTAGCTACATAGTCACAGGTGACTGATGGAGAAGTGGTGCTCACAACAGAGGCTGAGACTGGTATTCACTCAATGTTATGGCAATGAGCAGACGTTAAAAAATAAAGGAGTAGATTTTGAGTTGCACAAATCTGTAAATATAGTAAAAAACCATTGAATTGTTCACTTTAGGATGAATTGCATGGTATGTAAATTATATTTTAATAAAGTTGTTTAAAAACAGAAAGTGGTAAAGAATAGGCAAAGATTTCTTAGGACACAAAAATCAAGAACCATAAAATTAAAAATTAATGAGTTAGACTTCATTAAAATGAAAATAACTTCTGCTCTTTGAAAAGCATTGTCAGAAAAATAAAAATGTAAGCCACAGATTGTAGGAACCTGTTTGAATTACATATATCTAACAAAGGGTTTGTATTCAGAATATATAAAGAACTTTTGCACTTCTCAGTAATAAGAAAAACAGCCTGATATTTTAGGTTGCCAAAAAATTTAAACACTTTATAAAAGAAGGTATACCAATGACCAAAAAGCACATCAAAAGATGCTCAACATTAATAGTCATAAGGAAAATGCAAATTAAGACCATAATGAGACACTACTACACACTCATTAGAAAAGCTAAAATTAAAAAGACTGACAATACTGGATGTTGAAAAGAATGTAGAGCAACTGCTTTTGGGAATGTAAAATTCCCACATTGCTTGTGAGAATGTAATCTGGTATAAATATTTAGGAAAAGAATTTGATAATTTCATATAATATTAACCATAAGCTAGCCATACAACCTAGCAATTCCACTACAAAATCACACCTGGGTAAAACATCCATTCAAAGTTCAAAATAAACCAGTGGATTTTAATGTACAAAATTTGTATAGTTTCAGATTCTATGTTGCAACTAACCTTTAAGAAGCTACCATTTATTGACTTGTATAATATCATAAAAAGATATTCACTCCATATATATGAAATTTCCAGACTAGGCAAATCCATAGAGATAGAAAGTGGATTAGTAGTTGCCAGAGACTGGGGATGGGTGTGTAGGGGAAGAATGGAGAGGGCTACTACTGGATACAGCCTTTCTTTTTGAGGTGATGAAGATGTTCTAGAATTTGATGGTAGTGACGATTGAACAGGCTGTGAATATGTGAAAGTACACTTTAAAAGGGTGGATTTTATGGTACGTGACATATCTCAGTAAAGAAACTATGCAGAAAAAGAAAAGGGTATCCACAGTTATTTGAATAGACTACTGCCTTTTCCAACTACATGTCTTTGTAAAGCTAGATTTTCTTCATATGCTTTAACCAAAGCAACGTATCACAACAGATTGAATGCAGAAATATACATGAAAAGCCAGCTATCTTCTATTAAACTAGGTGTTAGAGATTTGCAAAAATGTAAAACAGTGCCATTCTCCTCACCAAGATTTTTGGTTGTTCTGGAAAAATATAGTTACTTTTCATAAACGAACTCTTTATTGTTATTTTTAAATGAATTAAATGTTTTATGATTTTCTTGGTTTTAATTTCTAATATAGTAAATGTTGATAGTAAATAATTTCTAATACACTAAGCAAAAGCCCTTTGGAGTTTTCAATAATTTTTAAGAGTGTGAAGGAGTCCTGAGAACAAAAAGTTTGAGAACCTGTGACCTAGAGAAATGTATTTTGCAAACTATACTTCATTGCCAAAGGAATTCTTTGTCTCTTACTTATATTTGTAAGTTGTTAAAATTTCTCACTGTATCTGCCATGTTAAATTTCATGATTGTAAAATGACTTATTGGCTCAAAATTTGTTTTATTATACAACCTAACTGAATTAATGTGTTTTTCATCCCAACAGGATGTAGAAAATATATTTAGTCGTATAGTGGATATACATGAACTTAGTGTAAAGTTACTGGGCCATATAGAAGATACTGTAGAAATGACGGATGAAGGCAGTCCCCATCCATTAGTAGGAAGTTGCTTTGAAGACTTAGCAGAGGTAAGTAATTATACACCAAAAAAGTCTGCATCTAGAAGGCCCGACATTTGAATTAAAATTGGAATCTGGATTCTTGTTTCCAGCGAACATAGACATTAACTGCTGACTACTCAACTGTATTGCCTCTTCCTCAAAGGGTCATCGTCAACATTTGTTTCCATTATCTCACGAAACTTAGAAAAAGTAGTTTCTCATCATTATAAAAAACAGATCCCACAGCTGGCACTTAATTGGCTATCTTATCAATGAAGAGGCCACAGAACTTGGACCTGAGGTCAGACTACTTGTGTTCCAGTCTAAAATCTGCTACTTAGTAGTTGTATGTGTCCGTGGGCAATTTACTTCACATCTCTAAGCCTCTCTATCTATATCTGTAAAAGAAAGATAGTAATAGGACTCAGGATTTTTTGAAAGTTAAATAACTTTCCTGAAATATTTAGCTAACCAGCTTCATACAGCTACTCAATATATGATAACTGTGCATAATTATTTAGAATAGGAGGGATGAAGTGAATAGGAAAATCAAGTCCAGGACCTAGATGATTCAGATATCATAGGGGTAGAAAAATGGTAACCTTCTACTTGATATTTCAACTGCTAAAATATTGAGTTAGCCCTTATAAGTTAGTATTGATAGCCATTCTGAAATTTCTAGCTCTTGCTTTGTTCTCATTCCAAAATCAACTATATCTTTTATTGTAACTCAGGGTCGAGTTTGTAAAACAAAAAATTTAAGACTTGCAGGCAAGATAATATGCTAAGTTTAAGCTTCACTACAGCCCCTCAGTGTTGCTTCAAACATACAGAAGTCATAAAGTATAAAAAGAAAAAAGGAATATACATAACTAGACTCAAAAACAAGGATGTTCTTCAGCAAGAGGGAAAGTTGTACTCAGAGGAAAGTTGAGGAATACAAGAGCTAATGCTGAGAAATGTAGTAGTAAATTTTATAAGCTACTGAATTTTTTTTAATAAATTTATTTATCTTATTTATTTATTTTTGGCTGTGTTGGGTCTTCGTTGGTGGGCACAGGCTTTCCTCTAGTTGCGGAGAGCGGGAGCTACTCTTCTTTGTGGTGCACATGCTTCTCATTGTGGTGGCTTCTCTTGTTGCAGAGCACGGGCTCTAGGTGTGTGGGCTTCAGTAGTTGTGGTGCACGGGCTCAGTAGTTGTGGCTTGCGGGCTCTAGAGTGCAGGCTCAGTAGTTGTGGCGCATAGGCTTAGTTGCTCCACAGCATGTGGGATCTTCCCGGACCAGGGCTCGAACCCGTGTCTCCTGCATTGGCAGGTGGATTCTTAACTGCTTTGCTCCCAGGGAAGCCCAAGCTACTGAATATTTTTAAAACCAAACTATTTTTTTTTTTTAATTTAAAGGGGTAGGTAAACTAAACTTCTCAGCACATAAAATGGGCTTGTATTCAGAAGACAAGAAAAACTGAACAACTGTAAATTCTCTTTAAAATTTAGAAAAATTTATAGATAATAACAAACTATATTTGATTTTAAAACATTTAGGAAAATCACCAAAAGAATAGAAATACTACCTATATCTTACAATGTACAAGAACTGTAGGAACACTTTTTAATCTTTTCCACTGATAATAGGAAAGAATAAGGAAGTAAAGAAAAACAGTGATAATGAAAACAAACTACAGTCATCCCTTGGTATCCATGGGGGATTGGTTCCAGAAATCCCCTCTCCAACATCAAAATCTGTGGATGCTCAAGTAACCTCATTTAAAATGGCATAGTACAGTTGGCCTTCTGTATCAGCAGATGTGGAACCCACAGATACAGAGGGCTGACTGTAATATGATACAAATAAATCCAACTACATTATACTACTATGTTAGTAACTCAGTATATGTAAACTGATGAAACTCGCCTATTTAAAGAAAGTACTTAATTTTTATTTTTAAAAGTCCATTTTCTGCAGCTTGTAGAGACACACCCAAAACAGAACCACAGAAATATTTAAAATAAAGGGATTGAAAGGTCAACATATGAAAACAAATAAAGGGAAGCTAGTATATAAATATCAATTGATATAATTAGGAAAAGTAAGCTTGATGGGGAGGACATTAGAGTAGAGAGGAACACTACCTAAATAGGAAAAGGGACAATGTCATGAAAATATAACAATCATGAATGTATGTGTACCTGATTATAAAGCCTCAAAATATAGAAACTGACAGAATTACAAGGAGAAATGGAAAAAAATTTACTATTACGATAGGAAATTGTAGCACATCTCTATCACAAACAGAAAAAAGATTAAGGCTATAGAAGTTAAAATAAGAAAATAAACAGGTTTGATTATGTATATATGGATGATTCTAGATTCATTTCAAGATACCAGTTATATTTACAAAAATTGGTTACAGTATTAGATAAAAAAGGAAGTCTCAAATATTACATAATAGCATACAAACCATCTTTTCTGACTATATGAAATTAAATTAGAAATCGCAATAAAAAGCTTTTAAAATACTAGGAAATCTTAAAAATGAATTTCTAAATATCTCATGGATTAAAGAGGCAGTGACAATGAAAATTACAAAATACTTGAAATTGAGCAAAAGTGAAAGTATTATATACAAAACCCTGTAAGATGCAACTAAAGCAATGCATAAAGAAAAACTTACAGTTTTAGACATATATTTTAAAAAGTAGATGTAACTAAAAATAAATGAGTAAAGGTTTCAAGCCAAGAAACAGGAAAGATAAGGTAAATTTGAGAGATGATAATAATAGAAACAACATAAAGGAAGTAATAGAAGAACAGAATTAATGAACTAGAAAGCACACAACAGATAGAACAAAACCTCTAATGATGTTGATCAAGGGAGAAAAAAGGAAAAGCATAAATATTAGGAAGAAAAAGTTATAACTACAGATTGCAACTTTTTAAATCATTCAGGAATGCTGAGATCCATTTGAAAAATTTTGAGAACTGGGATTGAGTGGTTAACTTTTTGAAAAATATAAAATAGGAAAATTGACTTAAGAAATAGATATCCTAATTAACTTAAAAACCATTAAAAATTGAATAATCAAATCTATGTTTCAACAAATGACATGAGGCATACACTAAGTGTTAGGAGTTTTACCAGTCTTCAAGAAACAGTTAATCTTACTCTTTTGAAAATTGTCCCCTGCTCCATTCAGTTTAGAAATAGCACCATAAGGTATTCAGAAGTAAACCCAATAAACATACGCAAGATTTTTGTTAAGAAAACCACAAAATAGATTCATAAGGAAGATAAAAAATAGGGACACAAAGGGCAACTCAATTTTTAGGATTATATATCAATACATGTATTATCAAAACTGGATGAGAATAATACAAGAAAATAATATGAACCACTCTCACATACTGACACAACTGGCAAAGAAAATTAATCAGTTTATAATCTAAATAAAAACTGTGGCCAGTATGATATATCTTAGGAAGTTTACTCTTAAGTGGTTTGAAATTTTTAAAAAGTTAATGTAATATTTCACATTAACATTAAAATCTCAACAAATAAGAAAGAGCATAGAAAAACATTCATTCAGGAATTTCTTTAAAATGTTGAGCAAAGTAGGACTAGAAGGAACCTTTCTTAATCTAATAAAGGATATCTATCAAAAACCTATAAAAGATATATTTAATGACTAAGCTGTAGGAGAATGCCACTCACTACTTCTTTTCAGCACTCTAATAGAGATACTAGCCAAAAGACAGAAAAAGAATAAAAAGACAAAATTGTCCTATTTGTAGTCAACATAATTGTCTACACAGCAAATATAAGAAAATGTATATAGTGTTGTAACTATTAGGCAAGTTCAGTATAGTTGCTAGATAAAAGACCAACATAAAAATTGCTAGCATTACTATACTCAGTTCCAACCAAGTGAATGTATAATATTAAAGGAAAAAGGCTCCATTCTCTCTAGAAACAAAACTATAAGGTATTCAGAAATAAACCCAATAAACATATATATGCAAGACTTTTGTTAAGAAAATCATAAAATAATGATATTCATAAGGAAAATCTGAATAAATGGAAATACCATGTTCATGGAAAGACTCAATATTGTATTGATGCAGTTGGCCCCGAATAATCTATAAATCAGCAAGCTGATCCTAAAATTCATGTGGAAGAATGATGGGACAAAAATAACAATTTTGAGGAAGAACAAGTTGAGGGGACTTGTCCTATCAGATTTTAAGATTTATTACAAAGCCACAGTATTAGTTGTAGATATAGACAATTAGTGGAACAGAATAGAGCACCCTGAAAAAAAATACACATACACACAATATGTGACAGAGATTACTTTTTAATCAGTAGAGAAATAACAAACTAATTAATAAATGATGCTGGGTCAAAACTGGTTTTCCATGTGGAAAGAAAATATTCCTTCCTTAGCTCACATCATACAGGAAAAATTCTCAGTAGTTTAAATAAAATCTAAAAATGAAAAGCAAAACTTTAGAAGTTCAGAAGAAAATACAGGAGAACATATTTATCACTTTGAAGTAGGAAGGGTTTCTTAAAGAATACATAGAAAGTACAAACCATAAAAGAAGAGATTAAAAATTTTAAACTTTTGTTCACACACACAAAAAAACATAAAATTATGAGAAGCACAAAAGAATGAAATTGAACTCCTTACCTCACACCATATATACATAAGTTCAAAATGGATCAGAGACTTAATATAAACTAAAATTATCAAACTCTTAGGAGGAAGCATGGCTAAGTCTTCATGACCTTGACTTTGCAAAGGATTCTTAAATATTACACCAAAAGCATGAGTGAGAAAAGAAAAAAATACATAATTTAGACTTAAAAGGTAAAACTTTTGTGCTTCAAAGAGTACCATCAAAAGTGAAAGGACAGCACACAGGATGGGAGAAAATATTTGCAAATCTGATAATATCTGATATATTCAGTGTATATAAAGAACTCTTACAAAAAAGACAACTCAGTTTTTAAACGGTCAAAGGATTTGAATAGGAATTTCTCCAAAGAATATATAAAAATGGCCAACAAGCACATGAAAAGATGTTTAGCATCATCAGTCATAAGTAAAATGCAAATCAAAACCATTATGAAATACCACTTCACACACACTAAGATGGCTAGAATTAAATTTTTAAAAAGAAAGGAAAATACCAAGTGTTGGAGAGGATGTGGAGAAATTAGAACCTTCAAACTTTGCTGGTGGGAATGTAAATAAAATGGTACAATTGCTATGGAAAACAGTTCTTCAAAAAGTTAAAGAATTACCATATGATCCAGCAATTCCAAAAGGTTGCATACTGTGTAATTCCTTTTATATGACTTTCTTGAAACGAAAAAACTATTGAGATGCAGAATACATCAGTGGTTGCTGGGGGCTAAAGAGGCTATGATGGGAAGGAGGAAGGTGTGGCTATAAAAGGGCGGCAACAAGAGCCATCCTTGTGGTGATGGAAATATTTTATACTTTACTACATCAATATCAATGGCCAGGTTGTGATATTGCACTATATTGTACTATTGTAAGAGGTTACCACTGGGGAAAACTGGGTAGTGTGCAGACAGACAGGATCTTTCCATATTATTTCTTACAACGACATGTGAATCTAAATTATCTCAGAGTAAAAAATTTACCTAAAAAAAGATATATTTATACAGTGGGATATTATACAGAGTTTAAAATAAATGAACTGTAAGGAACTATATGAATCAAATTGGATAAATCATTAAAACAACTTTGAATATAAAAACCAAATTGCAGAAGAATTTATTGTTACTATGTATTTTACAATATTTATATAAAATTTGAAAACATTGCCTTATTTCTTGATACATATGTAATTATGATATAAAAATATACTTGGAAATAATAAAATTCAAATTCAAGATAGTGATTTCCTCTGGGGATTATCAAGAGAGGAAATCAGCTTCTGAAAGGGAGCGCAGGAGGATCAATTACATCTGTACTGTTTTATTTCTTTAAAAAAAAAAAAAAAGGTGAAGTGTTATAAAATGTTGAGCTTTTTTTGAGCTAGATGGTGAATATGGTTGTTAAACTGTTTTCTTTACTTTTCTGTATGTTTAGAATAGTCTATATTTTTAACTGTTAGTACACAGTTGTGTGTATCAATAATTAAATTTTTAAATGAATCTTATAAGTATTGCATTTAACCAGTAAACTGATCATAATATTATCTATTAATTTATACGAGGATTCTTAGAAGTGCTTGCCATTCTACAAATTTATCCTCAAGAATAAAACTACGTGATGAGAGCTTAGATTTCCAGTTAGTTGTAAACTTTTTTCTCTCTTGAAATTAGCTATTTTAGAATGATAATACTAGATACCATTTATTCACCTCTTATTATGTGCATACGCTGTTGCAAGCACTTTGCATGTATCTCATTTAATTCCTAAAACAACTCCTTGAAGTAGATATCATCTACATTTTCCAATGAGGAAACTTGGCTTAGAGAGAGTAAGTGTTGATAGTTTGTCAGAGGGCACACAGCTAGTAAGTAGTACAATCAGAAGTGGAACCTGGGTCTCTCTGATGCTAGAGTCATGCTTTTAAGCCACTACGCTGTCTGTATAGTCTTTACTTTATATGTGTAATTGTCATAAAAATTCTATAATAAATTAGAGTTTATTGAAAGGGGAGGAGGACAAACATTATCTGTTCTATATAAGTTCATGAATTCAAGAGACCCAAGCTATAAGCATCCAATCACATTTTTATTCCTCTCTCCCATCCAGTCTATTCATACCTGACTCCTTCCTGCTGTTATTGTTGAAAACCTACTATCCATTCCTGTAAGATCTGCAATGGACTGCAATTTCCATTGTTATATTATTACAGAAATTTTCAGTTGAGAAGACAGTTGAAGGAATTGAAATGGCTCAAGGAATTTAGGATGACTTGGAACTTTATATCCCATATTGCATTTCACAGAGAACAGAACTGGGGTCTTCTGATTTCTGATCTTGTGTTGTTATTATTGAGTCTTTCCTTAAAGAAAACAGTCTGAGAAACAACATTAAGGGTAATTTAAAAATAAACATCATTTGTTCTGTCATTCACTCCTAACTTCATTCTTCTGCAGTCCTCCACTAGATGTCCTCTTCCTCTTTCTAGAATTACCCTTCATAGAAATGAGCTCTTGCTAGAATCTGTAGCACCATCTTCATAATAGTTTGGGGTTTTGGGCTTTTTATTTTTACCTGGAATAGAACGCAGGATGGTGGAGAGTAGAAATCCTACCTCCTGATAAAATCACAATACCTACTCTTTTTTTCCTCAGGAATCATCAAAACCAGTAGATTCTAACCTTTAGAATTGTTTAGTTTATTAATGATTGATGATGGTAAAATTTTTTGGCAATTTGGATTAAATTGTTATTTAATTGTTTTGTGAAAAATGTGCCAATGAATTTTAGATGATATAAACAATTACCTCTGGCTTGCAG
Organism: Balaenoptera acutorostrata; assembly: GCF_949987535.1. Taxonomy (NCBI): domain Eukaryota; kingdom Metazoa; phylum Chordata; class Mammalia; order Artiodactyla; family Balaenopteridae; genus Balaenoptera; species Balaenoptera acutorostrata. The sequence continues at coordinate 62,459,856 of NC_080075.1, forward strand.
AATGTGTAAGTAAGTCTATGAACAAGAAATAACCATGAGAAAATAAATGTCTGGAACCAATATTCTAAATGTTTATACTTCACCTGGTTGTGGATATCTATGTTCTTTATTATTCAGGCTACACTTAGTTTTCCAGATCTAAAAATCCCCCCATTCTTTTGACTATGTTTGTTGATGATACTCTACTAGAACCCTTTCATGAGAGGTGTCATAACATATAAGAATCCCATTATTCATCAGAAAGAATTGATTTACTTTCTTAATTGAGAATATTAGGTTTATTCTGTTAAAATTAATAGCAATGTAATTTTGTTTAGAGGCTTTAAAAGAAATATATAATTGTGCAGGCATAGATGTGCCCATAATTTAATCTTTTTGTGTTTATGGTGGTAGGTCATTTATACTTTACCTTGGAGAAAGATTATTTATGTTTTGCCTTCTTTATTTTCTAAGGAACTGGCATTTGATCCATATGAATCATACGCTCGAGATATTTTACGACCTGGTTTTCATGATCGTTTCCTTAGTCAGTTATCAAAGCCTGGAGCAGCACTCTATTTGCAGGTATAGTAGTTTTTAGATCAAGATATATGATGTCTGAAAAGTAAACTTAAAAATTAAATCACTTTGTTTTCTAGTCAATAGGCGAAGGTTTCAAAGAAGCTGTTCAGTATGTTTTACCCAGGCTACTTCTAGCTCCTGTTTACCACTGTCTACATTACTTTGAACTTCTGAAGGTAAGAAAACTTTCTTCTACTTATAAAATATTCAAGTGTGTTACAGTTTTTTACCAATTCATTTGTGAATCATTATGTGAGCGCTCATGAACATGTCTGTATCTATTTTCTTTTTCTAGTTAAGAAGCAAATGTAAATGAATCTACAGAAGAGTGGCATATTTTCTCCAGTTTCAATAGTGAATTTTAAAGCAATCATCAGATATTTTTTTCTTGTGCCCTTACTTTTTGTTTACATGGTCGAATGTTTGGAAACAACCTTGTATTTATGCATCCAAGTCTCCATTTTGGGACCTCAGCAGATTCAGGGACTTACATAAGGAACCAGTGTGGGGATAACGCCAAAGTAATGGAGAAGATTAATCACCTAATTTTCGTAGCTTAAGTTTGCAACTACGTCTATAGAACTGCTTACTGTTACTTTAGAAGCAGTGAACTATAGTAATCCTAGTAAAAATTCCCCATTTGATTAAAATACTCAATTTAAAAAACACCAAAAAGAAAAGGTTCTGCTTTTTTCCCCTCTTTTCCTATTATGCACTGAAATTAACTAGGGAAAAGGGAACCTTAGTCTGTATAAATTATTATTCAATAGTGTAGCTCCAGGTGGTTTACTTTTAAATATCTTATGTATCTAATGATGTCTGCTTTGGATTATGGATAATATGTCCTAAAAAAACATCAAATTTTTTTCAAAAATTTTAAATAATGAATGAGATAATAAAGATATTCTATTTAATGAACTAACCCCATAAATACAAAATAAGACATGCATTAATACTATTATTATTTCTTTAGTTTTTAAAAGAATGTTTTATTAAAGAAAAATTCTATTTAATATCATGATTTTGTTATGAAGCATGTATTATTAGAAATCAGATTTATAGTTTGCAGGAGTACATGAAGGCTCTCTGTAATGAATCAATGAATGAATAGAAAGCCTGAATTTAGTAAACTGGAGGAACTCAGATTCTTACATTTTCCTTCCATTTTCCCAGGTCTCTCTACATTGTAGTAATTTGGAGTTCAGTTAGATTTGTTAAGTAGGAATGTTTGAAGTAGGAAAGGACTAAGGAAGTTAAAGGACTTGATCACCAGGCAGAATTATGGAGCTCTTAGCTCTGTTCTAGGCTGCAAACAGAATACCACTTATGGTCTTCGGTAATATAGGATGATTATTTTAAGAGGATAATCAAGAGGAAGCATTTGGTGTGTAAATCATTCTTTACAAAAATTCATTATGACAAATCATAACCTCAGAATGGGACATTTGCAAACAAGTTTATTATATAGATCCCTTCCTCATAATGGAATCTGTAATAATGAGATTTTTACCTGAGACTACAATGAAATTCTGATGGATTAAAGACCATATGAAACCTTGAAGCAGTCATTAATTAATAAGTAAGAACAAGAAGCTTTGATGAAGTTTCAGAAGGCTATAAAACCTAACCATCTTAATAGTATAAGAGAAATTAATTATTTACTCCCCCAAGTATAGGCAATTAAATTTTTTAAAATTATAAGTTATGGTAATAAAACTTTTTTTGATTAAATTTATTTATTTATTTTTGGCTGCGTTAGGTCTTCGTTGCTGCACGCAGGCTTTCTCTAGTTGTGGCGAGTGGGGGCTACTCTTTGTTGCCGTGCGCAGGCTTCTTATTGCTTGGCTCCTCTTGTTGCAGAACATGGGCTCTAGGTGCATGGGCTTCAGTAGTTGCAGCACGCGGGCTCAGTAGTTGTGTCTCATGGGCTCTAGAGCGCAGGCTCAGTAGTTGTGGCACTAGAGCTTAGTTGCTCCACGGCATGTGGGATCTTCCCGGACCAGGGCTCGAACCCGTGTCCCCCACATTGGCAGGCGGATTCTTAACTACTGCACCACCAGGGAAGTCTCCCAAATTTTTATTTTATTATTGCATCAATCAGCAATTTAAAAGATTTCTACTGGTAAGCACATGTATTCCTAGTTCATATTACTGCCTAAATTTCATTGCAAAATTAATAGTATATTTGGCAGGAAACTGCCCAATTACTTCCACAAATTGTCATCCCTCCTTTTTATTCTGCATTCCCTCAGCACTAATGTACTGTTTGTATTTATTATCTTTAATTTGTATTTGTTGGTATGTTGCTTAAATAGTTTTATTGAGCAGTATTTCAAAGTGTATTCTATAGAATGCTAGTCCCATAAGATACTCTAAATTAAAAGCTTGGGGGAAGGAATTCCCTGGCGGTCCAATGGTTAGGACTCCATGCTCTCACTGCCAAGGGCCTGGCTTCAATCCCTGGCCGGGGAACTAAGATCCCACAAGCCATGCAGTGCAGCCAAAAAGAAAAAAAGGTTTGGGAGAAATGTTCAGTGGTCAAATACGTTTGGGGAACACTGTATCCTTAATTATACTCCTAGAAATTTTCAGTGTACATTAGAATATTAAAGGCTTTGTGAAATTGTGCAATAAAGCAATCTAAAGCAATTAATTCCCAAATTAATTAGACCATGGAACCCTTTGAAACTGTAATTATTTCTGGAGGTTACTTTGGGAACTTATCATAGAATTCCTCCATCAGAAGAACTGAAAGACCTAACACTTAATGGTCTAAGATTTTTTCCAGTAATGTGATTCTAACTAAATTTTTTTCCTCTGGGTATTGTCATAACTTCAAGTGCCAGTGTGGACTAGGTGATTCTGGACTCAACAATGATTAAATAAAATCAGCTCAGTGGGAAGCAGCAAAATGCTAAGACACCAATGACAATTGGAAACTAACCATAATTTATCTATGGCATGGAGTGGCTTTTGAAAGACTAGATAGGACTCTGATTTTTTTTTCTGACTCTAGCCTGGTAGCCTGCTAGCTGAGTAGCCTGTAACAAGTCACCTCACCTTTTGAGCTCTGGTTTTCTTATCTGTGAAATGCTCTTATCTTACTGGGTTGTTCTGTCAACCAAGAGAATGTATGTAAAAGTACTTCATATGCAGTAAAAAATACAAAGACTGAGTATTGTCATTACTAGAAAATTTTCTTCTTGTCTTGCATATATCTTAAACTAACATTTTACTACCTTCATCTTTCCCCACTTCCCCACTTCTCCTGCCTGCCCAAATTTATATTCCATTTCTTTGTTGATCACCTCAGATCCCTTCACCAGAAGCCTCAGTACCATCTTTGATTCTTCTCTGTCCCTTATTAGCAGAGCATCATGATTTGATTCCAGAAATGATTCTGGAATCCAGTCTATTCTCCCATTCCACTGACACTGCCTTAGTCCAGACCCTCAGCATGTCTTTCCTGGGTTACTGTAGCAGTTTCCTATATGGTCTTTGTGTCTCATGGAACTCCCAGTTTGAAAAGTGCAGTTGGTGCCCTGTGAAGTGGGACACAAAGTCTAAATTCTTTAGCCTCTCTCCAGCCTCGTCTCTCAATACTTGATGTTACTTACCTTATGCTTTAGCCATAAAAAATTTCCAAGCAACTCTGGATGTGTCAAATCTGTTCAGGATTCCATAGCTTTCTTTTTTTCTATTTTCCTGGAATTTCTCTTCTATTTCTACCTTCCCCTTTCATCTGAAAAATTCCTGCTTGTCAAAGAGTTTGTTCAAATGTTGGTTCTCCGTCAAGTTTCCCTTGGTTTCCTAGGCTGATCCTTTGACTAAGCTCCTTTATTCTCTTCGTATCTCTTTATAGAACATGTCCCATTTTTACTGTCTACCTTGTCATTAGACTGTATACTCCATAAAGAATGGAACTGAGCCCTGTGTATCTTTGAATTCTCATGCCTAGTAGTGTTTGGCACTTAGACATTCCATAAATGCTTGTTAAAAAATGAATAGCAAAAATAAAGTTTTCCTTACGATTCCTATAAATGTTTTATATTTGTAGGAATAGTTTAACTGTAAATTGTATATAATTACATTTACTTTGGAAACTTAGAATGCCTTCAACTTTACAAATTCAGAAAATAAAAGTTTAGTTATTAATAGTATGACTTTAATGCCACTGAAACTGGAAAAAAGAAATACTTTCCCCCCCCTTCCTCACCCCCCCCAGCAAGTTAGTTCGCAATCAAGTCTTTGGAACCTTTGATTAATTTTTTTCACATTAAAGTTAATTTTTATGAAGTTAAAAAAAAACAAAGAAACTTCCTTTGTGTCCTTTTGAAAACCTCATTATTCCAGTAATGTGATTTTCCTATGTGAAGTTTAATTTGCTTTATTAAACCAATTTAGAGTTGTTTCTTGGGGCTAAGTAAATATGTTGACCAGTATTTTGAAGGTTACCAAATCAGTACATTGTTCAGTTCAGCAAAAATGTTAACTTTTTCTTTGTTCTTTAGATATATTATTTTATCCTCTTAAGGTATACTCAGACAAATGTTAGAAAAAAATCATCCAAGGTGATTTTGAGCCAATCAGTTCCCTAGAAATTTACCTATTCTCTTTCTGATATGCTGGGTACATATAACCTAGGGGAAAGTAAGTCTCCCTCAATTTAAAAAATCAGGTTCAAATCTATATTGTTATTTGTGCATTAGTATGTTAGTTTCCGAGGGCTGCTAGAGCAAAGCACCACAGACTGAGTGGCTTAAAAACAACAGAAATTTATTCTTGCACAGTTCTGGAGACAAAAAGTCCAAAATTAGGGTGTTGGCAGGGCCATACTCTTTCTAAAGTCTCTAGGGAAGAACCCTTACTGCCTTTTCTTGGCTTCTGGTGTATCCCAGCAATCCTTGGCATTCCTTGGCTTATAAATGCCTTCACTTCAATCTTTGCCTCCATCTTCACATCACTTTCTTCATATCTTCACATTCTTCTCTGTTACCTCTGCATCCAAATCTCTTTCCTCTCTCATAAAATGCCAAGTCAGTGGATGTAGGACCCACCCTAATCCAGTGTGACCTCATCTCAACTTGATTATATCTGCAAAGACCCAATTTTCTTTTTTTTTTTTAATTTATTTAATTTATTTATTTTTGGCTGCATTGGGTCTTCGTTGCTGCGCACGGGCTTTCTCCAGTTGTGGTGAGTGGGAGCTACTCTTCGTTGCGGTGTGCAGGCTTCTCATTGCAGTGGCTTCTCTTGTTGCGGAGTACGGGCTCTATGCGCGCGGGCTTCAGTAGTTGTGGCACACGTGCTCAGTAGTGTGGCTTGCGGGCTCTAGAGCACAGGCTCAGTAGTTGTGGTGCACGGGCTTAGTTGCTCTGCGACATGTGGGATCCTCCCGGACCAGGGCTCGAACCCGTGTCCCCTGCATTGGCAGGCGGACTCTTAACCACTGCGCCACCAGAGAAACCCAAGACCCAATTTTCAAATAAGATTATATTCACAGGTACCATGTGTAGAACTTTTTTGGGGAACACAATTCAACCCATTACAGTTAGTTTTTGGTATACTATAAAAATTAAATTCATTTTTGTTTTTCTGATTCTCCAGTGTATATTGGCTTTCTTTTTTTTTTTTTTTTTTTTAAAGAAATTCACGTTCTTTTATTTTTTTATTTATTTATTTATGACTGTGTTGAGTCTTCATTTCTGTGTGAGGGCTTTCTCTAGTTGCGGCAAGCGGGGACCACTCTTCATCGCGGTGCGCGGGCCTCTCACCATCGCGGCCTCTTTTGTTGCGGAGCACAGGCTCCAGACGCGCAGGCTCAGTAATTGTGGCTCACGGGCCCAGTTGCTCCGTGGCATGTGGGATCTTCCCAGACCAGGGCTCGAACCTGTGTCCCCTGCATTGGCAGGCAGATTCTCAACCACTGCGCCACCAGGGAAGCCCCTATATTGGCTTTCTTAAACGCATAAAAATATATTTTTTGCATGGGCCAATTAATCATTTCCTCCTGATCTTAGATTTTAACATTTAATTTCAGTCCAACAAAAATCTAGTGAAAAGCCAACAATTGCAGTATTTTTCAAATAGATGGATTATAAGCAGCTAAAAACTCATGGGAATTCAAAATTACTAACAATCTTCTGAATAAGACTAAATGTACATAACTGAGGTTGGGGTTATCATGTATGCTTTCCCTTAAATGAAAAAATAATAGAAAATTTAACACTTAAAACCTCCATACCTTTCTTAGGTTTCATTGATAATAAAATGTACGAGATTAGGAAAATAATTGAGAGAAACATGTCCAGGTTTAATTTTAACACATCACAACAACCCTCTGTTTTTAGGTAAGATTAAATTAAGAACCAGTGGAATAGTAAATAATTTAGTGGATGTTAATTCGTTATGACAGTGCAGTGCAAGCATACTGCACACTTGATCACAAGCTTTACTTTAGAAAATAAGAGACACGAAAGACTTTAATCTGAATGTTCACATGATTAGACACTTGCTATATGTTAAAATTTAACATTAAATTTTCTAATATTCCTAGATTTTTGTGTACTGACTGACTTGAAGAATAGTCCTTAACATTTCCCCTTAGCATCATAAATATTGCCAAAATTGTAGCCCCAAATGCTTAAGTACAGAACTGTGGGAAAGGGTTACAGATAAGAACTTAGAACTGAATGGTGCAGTGAGTGGAAAACTTAGGCTCAAGAACTGAGAAATGTTAAAAGTAGGAGACATTTTTCCTCCCAGAGTAGTTTTTTTTTTCAGTATATAAAACAAATTGGAAAAGGCAAATATAAATTGTGCTACATCATTCACTTTAAACACCCACTAGTGGCCTTCACATAGTGCACCAGAAACTCTTTGTAAAGAAATATGCTCTGCAGACCCCTACTACAGGTATCTTGTATGCATTTGTTAATGGCTTTGGTTTGTTGCTTTTTCAGTTTGGGAGCTGGACAAGTATCAAACATCTTCTACTCTAGATAATTTTTTATCTACTTTTTTCATGTTCTGCATCTGGTTTAATTGCTGTATGCTTCAGACCATTTTTTTATACTGCCCATGAGCTGATGCTTAATACCAGCAATAAGAGGAGATTTAGAAAACATAGCTTCTCTCTGAGTATCATAAAAATAAGTCCAGAAGAGGTCTGTCTAGCTTCCATTCCTTTGAACTAGCTTTCTAAATTTAGAAATTCTTTTCCAGAAACCATGGGCTCAAAGCAGTGAGCTAAGTGGTATATCTGACCACAGATGTTGAATGCCTAAAGTTAAACATAGAATAGTATAATTCAGGAGCCATTATAAACAAATAGCTGACTAATATATTACTCCAGCTTTAAAATTTTAAACCAACTAAACTGCTGTGAGGAACATTCATAGTTTTGGTGACTTTTTTTCTCTGATAAGAAAAGAGAGATGGTTTTGAAAGGTATTTTATTCCATAAATGAGATTATCCTAACATTTTTTAGGGTTGATTTCCTGTTTAAAGTTTCAAACTCGTTTCACCTTTCAGATTTTAACTTGCTTTTACATTACTGCATTTTCTGCCATTTTTTTCTCATTTCCTCTTTCTGGAACTCCAATTACATGTATGTAGAACTACTTTATGTTGTCCCACAGATCTCTGAGACCGTTCATTTTTCTTAAATCTTTGTTCTTCAGAGTGGTAATTTCTGTTGATCTGTCAATAGAATTGTTAGTTATTATACTTACTCTAGAATTTCCATTTGGACTTTGTTTTATAGTTTCCAGAGACTCCCTATCTGTCCACTCAATAAGACCATGTTTTCCTTGGATTCTTTGAATATGATCACAAAAGCTACTTTTGAAGTCTTTCCTAAACCCCCCATCTGGGCCGCTTGGAGTCAGTTTCTATTAACTGGGTTATTTTCCTCAAATATGGGTCACATTTTCCCAGTATTTTTGCTAGTTAACAACTCTGGATTCTGTTGTGTTGAGGATTGCTGGGGTTCCCTTTGTGGGTTTTGGTTTTTGTTTTGTTTTGGACTGTTGGGTTTTTACTCTAGTAGTAGACAGTTAACTTTTCTGGACTCAACTGCAAATTTGTCTCTTCTGTGTTGTGCAGCAGCTAATATCTCTATCACTTTTTAGGGTTTCCATACGCTGCTTTTTTAGCTTGACTCTTTCCCGTCTTCCTTATACATGTATGATTTGACAGACTAAATGTTTGGGCAGAGATAGTGTTCAAATTTGGGGGCACTGTCTCTGGTTCCCTTACACCTGGAGATTCCCCCTTAATTTCCAGCCACTCTGCCAGCCTCAGGCTCTACTCCCTGGCACCTTAAACCAGTAAGTCTTCAGCTTTCTGCTCTCTGAGCTATGTACAGTTGGGGGGAATAAACTCAGTTTAAGAAAAGCAGAACTTATCCATTATAGCTCTGTCTTTCAAGAGTAGATTCCTCTTTGGTCTCTGCCTACTTTTTTGCTAGACTCCCTGGGGTCTTTTCATGCATGCAGAGTTTAGGAGTCAACCAGGCATTTGGGTAGAGTTTATTCTCAGATTTTGTGTCTCAACCCTTCTGCAATTCATTCACGTCCAGATTTCCCCCTTCAGTTTCCTCTTAAATTCTGCTGTCTTTCATCTCTAGTCTGTAAAGCTCCTCTTCTCCTCTCCTTCTTCCTCACTGTCATCATGGGAGGTTGGAGAAAGCCCTAATCCCACAAGTGTACACTTTCTAGTTGCAGCTTTTCAAGAGCAATCGTATTTCTGGCTTATGCTTTCTTTCAGATGTTTTCCAGTGCCTATAAATATTTTTAATATCTTGTTTAGATTGAATAATTGTTATCTACAGAGGGTTCTCAAGACTTCTTCACTTCACCACCATTACTGGAAGTTCTTGCATTTTTATAGCTCTTCTTCAGTATTTGTTATGGCTTTGCTGTCTGTAACAGTAGGAAGGGGATACAGTGAAGGGCTGCAACTCACATTCTACAGGTAGGCAAGAGAGCTGCTAATGTTAGAAAATGTATTCTAATAGATTTAAAGATATGAGTAGCTGGATCCTGTTTAAAATACAGTTTGAATATTGGGCATGTTTAAAAATCGGTTGCATTGATTATTTTTTTAATTGCTTTAGTTATTCTTAGATCATCCTTTATCTTTTTCCTCCCCTAGATGACATGCTTGAGCTTAAAATATTCCCATACAGAAACAGTACACAAATTTAATCCAATTAGCAGGAACTCTAAAAACATTTTACAATTATCTAGGATTGTTACAATCTGAAAACATAATAGTGATACTTAGAAACATATTTCCCTGTTTTACTTTTTTTGCTGTTGTGTTATGACTTCTTCATCAAATAAACATTGTAGTATTCAATTTTTTTTCCCCTTTTTTAGCTGGAAATTCACCAGACTCTCTCCTTTTCTTTAAAAAGCTAAAAATAAAAATAAATTTGGCCTTACTGTAAAAAAGTGATTCTAAGTCACAATGAAAGGAGCTTGGTAACGTTATTCACCAGCATTTTGGCCTTTCAGTTATAGTGCAGTTTCTTTCTTCTTTTTTTTTTCTTTCTTTTTTTAAGGTGCAAGGTCTTTTCTTTCATTAAGTGCTTCTCTATTTTAAAAAGTTTTCAGGGACTTCCCTGCTGGTCCAGTGGTTAAGACTTTGCCTTCCATGGCAGGGGGTGCGGGTTCGATCCCTGGTCAGGGGGCTAAGATCCCACACACCTCGCAGCCAAAAAAACAAAATAGAAGCAATACTATAACAAATTCAATAAAGACTTTAAAAAATGGTCCATATTAAAAAAAAATCTTAAAAAAAATAAAAGTTTTCAGAATTTCTAATACTCTAATATTTAACTGGTAATTAATAGATAATAGTAAATAATACTTTTATCATTATCTGTCTCTGTCATTTTTTTTTCATAAATTTATTTATTTATTATTTTATTTTTGGCTGCATTGGGTCTTCGTTGTCGTGTGTGGGCTTTCTCTAGTTGCGGCGAGCGGGGGCTAGGCTACTCTTCATTGCAGTGCGCGGGCTTCTCACTGCGGTGGCTTCTCTTGTTGCGGAGCACGGGCTCTAGGCGCACGGGCTTCAGTAGTTGTGGCTCGCGGGATCTTCCCAGACCAGGGTTCGAACCCATGTCCCCTGCATTGGCAGGCGGATTCTTAACCACTGCACCACCAGGGAAGCCCCTGTCTCTATCATTCTTTTGATCATATATACTGAAAAACTTTTTCATAGACAGTTTTAATTCCTATTATATATATTTAAATGTTTATATTAATTGCAATTTTCCACTTGTCTGGATAGCAAAGAAAGACAAAAGAGAATGGATAAAGCCAATTTACCAAAATCTTAAACTGCCAAATATGGATGAAGTATATGAGTATTCATCATTTTATTCTCTCTACTTTTAAGTATTTTGTCAATTTTTATAATAAAAATTATAAATACCCATTTTAATTAATTTAAGAAACCCCAAATAAAACTATATGAAATAACTATAAACTTCAGCTAGTATTAAAAAACATTTTTTTTAATTACAAACTTTAAACTCACTGAATCAACAATAAATGTTTTTTGTTTTCCCTTCTCTTGGTCTAATATTTTTAAAATCAATATTTGAAATCTTAGTAGATAAAGTATTGCTGTAAATTTTTTAATGATGCCATTTACTTTTTAAAACCATAAAATCTTGTCATATGATTTCTTTGGTAATTATACATTTCAGACTAGAAATTGAACTTACCATCAGTCTGATTGCTAAAACCATTAAAAGCCCATTTTAAGAGAGAAGATACTCTACTCTGATACGTATACAGAAAGTTGAAGAGCAGATATTTAGCTAAAAACATTAAATTATTACTTTTTTTAAAAAACAGCTTTATTGAGATATAATTTACATGCCGCAGTGTTCTCTATTAAAATATGCTTTTTTTGTTTGTTTATTCGTTTTCAAATTATTTCCGCTCCCAAGCACCTGTAGGGGAGAAAGTTTTTTCCTCAACCCTCTTAGAGTCTCTGGCTGGGTCTGAAAAGGAAACTGACAAAGATGAACAGGAGAAAAGCATACAGATTTATTTAATGTAAGTTTTACATGACACAGGAACCTTGGCATGTTGAGTATTTTAAACTGAAGGAACTTGAGAAAACAGAACCAGGGAGGTCACTGACCTTCTCCCTCCCTCCTGCTGTTTTCTCAAACTCCTTCAACTTAAAATATTCAGTATGCCAAGGTGCCAAATTGGGGAGTAGTGTGTCCTGAATCCTATCACACCCTTCTCCTCCCCTACTCCCGTCCTATCATTTACTCATGAAGTTTATCTAGAAAAGCAGTGACCCCTTTGCTATCAGGTAAGAAACCTGTCACACCCGAGGTTACTTTTAGCAGCATGAAGAAAATCAGGAATTTTGCTGGTCTTAATAGGATTAAAGAGATTCAAGATAGGGGTATGAAAAAGGAAATGGGGAAATGTAGACTGTTTATTGTCCAACTATCTTTTGAACAACGCTGCTTCTTTATTGGGTAAACAAATCAAGTTCACTTTCTTGAAAACTCCTTATCTTTCCCAGCAAAGCTACTCTTTCTGCACTCATTCTCTCAGTGAAGCGGTCCTACTATCCATCTGGTTACTCAGAATAGAAACCTGGAAGTCCTCAACTCTTCTCTGTCATTCTCTTCTCTGTCATTCTCCACATCCCATCCACTTTGTCACCAAGTAAGTCCTTTTCATTCTTGAAAAGGATCTTCTTTTGGATTCATCTTCTGTTCATTTCCTCTCAGTGCTCTATGAGGGCCATGATCATCTCATCTCCCTTCAGTCTTGCCTTTCCCATCCTCACCCCCCCACCCCCCATTTACTGTTTCCTGGGTAACCAAACCAAAGCCATCTTTCTAAAATGCAAATTTGATCACATTAGTCACTAGCTTAAAACCCTTAATGGCTCCACATTGACCCAGGTTAATGTTCAAGTTCCTAATAAGGCTTGCAGTCCTGACTTGGTCCCTGTTGACTTCTCCAACATCTTGACTCCTCACCTCTCCCCACACCCATCCTTCCCAGCCACCAGGTTCTACTCTTCAGCCAGTTTCTCTCAGCCTTGGTACTGAATAACTCTTTGATTACACATGCTGTTTCTTCTTCCTAATACATTTTTTGTACCTCTGTTTCCCCATAGCTAAACCATTCTTATCCTTCAAACCTTATAGTCATTTCCTTCTGGAAGCCTTCCTTGCTATCATCTCTCCCTTTATTATGTCAGGGGCCCTTGCTGTGTATTTCCAGAGTGCCCTATATTTTCCCCATTATAGCACTTTGTCATTCATCTGTCTTCTCTTTTACACTCTAAGCTCTAACAGCAGTGACCAGATTTGGCTTGCTCACTGTCATATTTTCATTACTTATAAATAATGGATGGTTAATTAAATATTTGTTAAATTAATTCTGATTGGAACTTCACTGGCTTCCCCTGTATATCTGCCCTTTTGAGTTTCATTCAGCTGCTATTAATATTCTAAATAGTTTCTAAAAGTGTACAAAAGACCATTTAATTATCTCAATAAAACTTGTGACTTCCCTCAAAAACTTAGAGAATTTTGCTTTTATTTCCTAATAGTGAACTGTAAGTCAGGTTATAGTTTATATTTTAAGATTTCACTTTTATATTTTCAACCATTGGCTAATTTAATAAAGATATTGTTTCATTTAAATTACAATTATGGATTATTTATAGTGTTATACTATTTATTTCATGTATTATATACCACCTTGGTAATGGTCATCTCCTAGCTTGTCTTGGGGGAAAATAAGGGTTAAGTAAAAGAAGATCGAATTCTGTTAATATCATTAACATCACATACTGGTTGAAATTTTATATATTGTAGGAGAATTATCTGCATATATGAAATCACTTTAACTCAAAAAATAACATTTGGGGGAAAGGAAGGAACTAGTTATGAAATTTACTTCATGATTCCTATCTTTGCTTGTGTTCTCACATTTTGTGATGAGTGAACTCTTATATATGTACACAATATTTAAGATAAAGATAAATCTTTATTTTTATGTTCCAAATCTTAGACAATTATAGTGTATATTTCTTTTTTTAAATTTTTTTTATTGAAGTCAGTTGATTTACAATATTGTGTAAGTTTCAGGTGTTCAGCACAGCGATTTAGTTATACTATGTTTCTTGATTATATATTTTGTCATCCTTGTGCATTGCAATTTACCTATTTGAATGGAATAGGTTTTATTTGGTGAATATTTTTTAAACAAGTATTTCAAGTCATTTCAGTTCTTTGGGTAGTATATTGAAAAGGACTGAGAGTTGGGAATCCTGGGTTCTGGTCCTGCCTGCCTCCATCATCAACTAAATGGCAGTTCCTTTATTCTATAGTATTTCTTGTTGGAGAAAACTAATTTCTAGAAATAAAAACATATGGATTCAAGTTTGTTTTTAAAGAGAGGAGCCATTATATGTTTGTGAATTAGTTAAACTCATATAAATTGCATCAAGTACAACACTTTATTTTTCTATGTATAAACCAATCTTGAGTTTTATTTGTCTCCTGTCTTTTTCCAGTTTAAAGCTTCTTAAATTTAATACTATTTATCTCTCAGGGTTTCCTTTGGGCATGCAATATACCATATTGACTACTGCCCCTTCTACTTATTTCGAAAGGACCCCCCCAAAAAAACCCAAAAAATTACTGGTAAAAGTGGCTCCTTTCTTTTGAAAATGTAAATTTTATCATCTCTATAGATCGTATGATTTACCATTGTGCTTTAGAATATGATGCTCTGGGTAAGTTTAAATACATTCTCATATACGGCAATGTAATATCAGGACTTGATAATTTTTTAAACTATTTAGTAAACAGCATTTGTAAAATTAAATTGTTGCTGTTACATAATGTTATTAAGTAGGCACCCATGAAAAGCATGGTATTGAATATCACTTTGGTAACAAGAGGATGCTGCTTTGTGGAGTCTCATTTACATACTAATTGCCATTGCTTTGTTTCTGTAGCAACAATAAGCCACCCCTTTGATGGTGGTTAGCTTGAATTATTCTGCACCAATGCCCAGTTTAAATCAGCTATGTTAAGTAAAAGAAGCAAAGAATGCTTATAAGGAAGGTCATTTATTACATTGAAATTTGTTTTAGATGCTTGACTAATGCTGTGAAGGTAAATATTACATTTAAAAATTATTTCATCAGTAAAGTTTTATGGTTTTTAAAATAGACTTTGGGTTTGTGCTTTTAAAATATATTAAAAATATTTTTGAGATACCAGTATATTCTGTATGTGAAATGCTATAGTTAATGATAGATAAATGACCCAGAAACTTGAAACATCTTTAGAATAGAAAATCAAATGCATCTCTAAATGGATTTGTTACTTTCAGAGTTCTTTTTATGTGTTAGAATTGTGTGTTTTGTATGACTTTAGGTATGTTTGCCTGAATTAATAATATTAAAAATATCAAAGGATAGAATATAAAGGACTCAATAATATTCTGTTGTTAGTGTCAACTCTTTTTTTTTGCTTTGTATCATAGTGACTTGAATATTGAGTGATTAAATTCTGAAACAACTCAGTGAAGTAGTTTACTCTTTAGTGGTACTTTTATTAAACCATCTAGAATTTTGCCCTTTCTTACTGAATATTGCTTTCAGTGTTAGATTGTCTGCTGCCTTTGAAGCCTAAACTTGATAAAGTTTATGGTAATATTTTATTTGTCTCCAAAAATTCTGCCATATGAGAGGTAAATAGTTTGGAATCATAGAGATGGAAGATACTTTTAGAGATTACCCAGAGTCCAGCCTTCAGCCTACCATTAATATCCGTTAAGTAAAAACCTAGTATCTTTCTTTATGAAAGAAAGCCACATTGGCTTTCTTTAATCTAGCTGGCCATGAGAAATACTATGAGTAAAAGGTATTTGCATATTTTTTGTAAGGTAGCTATTTTTAAGTCTCTTATCCTTTAGCAACTGTCTCCCTCCCCCAACCCTTTTTTGTTGGAAATTATGTGAATAGATTTTTGTTTTACTTAACACAAATGAGACTGGATATTTTTCTAAAGAGTACAGATTATGCCTCAGTGAGTTGTAAATAATGGATATAAGAAATCTGAATAATAAAACCTGATTGTTAAATAGGTATTACAATATATTTATTACTTCTGGAATATTTGAGCATTCAGATATTTTAAGCAAATTATTTTTATAAAAATTGTCTGGAGCATTGAGTAAGAATATGTTTACTTTTCATAGGTCATCAGTACACACGTATGTGTGTGTGTGTGTGTGTGTCTGTGTGTGTGTGTGTATAACCTGTATCAGCTGAAGCAAAAAAGGAATTTATCGTTAATCTTTAAGAGATACCTCTCCAAGAACAAAGTTCTTAAAGTACTAGTGGATAATGAAGCTCTTTGAAAAGTAAACCTTTATAAATTACTATTTTTTATGGTTTTATTTCTCAAGTCTTTTTCCTTTATGACAGAGAGTAAGTGTTCTTAAATGTTGCATGAAAGCTCTATTAATAAACGTTATTTCTTAACTTTTCCTTTTTGGTGGCCACAAAGAGATTTATAAGGTTACTGAATTATTGTCACTTACTGTCACTCATACCTCAGTTAATTGCTTGCTTGAATTACCACCACCTAGTTGCATTGATGATTAGTAGTTATTGATGACTCAATTCTTGTTAAGTACAGACTCTCTGTCTGGCACATGTGGTATCTTTAGCCACTAATTGAAAATATGCTTGAGTTTCACTAACATGTATATTCCTAGTTTTACTCAAAATCTTAACATGTGAATACTGACAAAGTTCTTCATGATACCAATGTTAATTCTGTAGTAGAACTACAAAGGAAAGCAACTTACACCTATATTGTATGTTACCATTTATAAAGTGCTTTCATTTTTAATAACAACCCCATAAAATAGGCAAAAAGTGCTTTCATTTTTAATAACAATCCCATAAAATAGGCAAAGCAGGCATTTTATAAGCCTCATTTGACAGATAGGAAAAGCGGGCTCATAAGTCAAGTAATTTGCCCCAAGGTCACACAGAAAGTAGAGTCAAATTTTGATCTTAGGTTTTGTGTCTTCAACTTCCTCTCCACTATATTGCATCCTTCTCTGTATATTTATCTTCCTCGGCATTCCATTGCTTACAACCGTAATGTGGGAATCAGAAATCTAAGACCAAATTAAACACTTCAAAAAAAATCTCATCTATGTGTCTACTGCTGTGCCAAGACCTATGACAGTAAAAAGATAATTTATGTCCCTCATTTCCTTTCAGTAATATTTATCTGAGAAGCTGCACATTACTGCCTGTCAGAAGGTGTGACATCTGTTAACACTGTTTCTACACTTTTTGTTTTTTTTAATGTAGAAAACTTGGTTGCATATTGATATGGATAGTAATATAAAGGAAGAAAAAGACTTCTAAAAAGAATAATAGGGACTCCCCTGGCGGTCCAGTGGTTAAGTCTCCACGCTCCCAATGCGGGGGGCCCGGGTTTGAGCCCTGGTCGGGGGACTAAGATCCCGCGTGCATGCCTGGCACAGCCAAATAAATAAATAAATAAATAAAATATATTTTATGACAGGTTTAAAATTTTTATTGTGGTAGAAAGAGTTAATCAATGTTATCTTTATCCTTAAATAAAATGGGATTATTATTTTTTTTGGCCAGAACTGTTCTGCTAATTCAGATTTGTCACTTTTTACTTTGCAGCAGTTAGAAGAAAAGAGTGAAGATCAAGAAGACAAGGAATGTTTGAAACAAGCAATAACAGCTTTGCTTAATGTTCAGAGTGGTATGGAAAAAATATGTTCTAAAAGCCTTGCAAAACGAAGACTGAGGTGAATATTTTCACTTTTTTAATAATCCTCCTTTTCACCCTGAATATTGTGGTATAAATTCAGGGATCCCAGTTCCCTCCTCAAGTAAACAATGAAGAAAATACTTTTAGTGACAAGCTTGGTCTTTCAGAGGAAGTGACATCAAAGCCAAGAGAATTTGTTATTGTTTGAAAAACCTTTCATATTTGTGCATTTTCCTTGCATACTCCCAGACAAGACCTCCTGAGAGTCAACTGGTAAGCTAAAGGAGAGAGAGAGCAAAATGTATTGGGTAGATTTATGTCAACATCATTGTTCTGTCAAAGTAAAATTAGTAGTGTCTTTTATTTTAGGGATTATGTAACTCAAGGCATTAATTCAGATAATATGCTTCCAGTTTCCTAATTATAACATATACATGGTTTTTAGCTTTAGGTATTGTCTACTTAAGCATTTCTAGATAAATTTTTTAATCTTTCTTTTTTTTCACTATATTGGGCTACTTTTTAATACTTGTCATTCTAAATATTTCATAGCCATGGTAGAAATAATCATTCTGTAGCTAAATTTATAGGGTAGAATTTTGTCAATAGTTGTTCTTTTTAGAGCACTAAAAAAATGTCTCCACTGCGTTGCTTTAGTTTCCAAAACTGTGCAATTTTGTAACACTAATATATTTGGAGAAATAGTGAAAACCTTCTCAGTGCAACTTTTTAAAATATACTTTTGCACTGTCATTTATTTACATGTATTATAGATTCCCTGTCATCTTTGTACTAACCATGTTTTTTCCTTTATCCTAGTGAATCTGCATGTCGGTTTTATAGTCAGCAAATGAAGGGGAAACAACTAGCAATCAAGAAAATGAACGAGATTCAGAAGAATATTGATGGTTGGGAGGGAAAAGACATTGGACAGTGTTGCAATGAGTTTATAATGGAAGGAACTCTTACACGTGTAGGAGCCAAACATGAGAGACACATATTTCTCTTTGATGGCTTAATGATTTGCTGTAAATCAAATCATGGGCAGCCAAGACTTCCTGGTGCTAGCAATGCAGAATATCGTCTTAAAGAAAAGTTTTTTATGAGAAAGGTACAAATTAATGACAAAGATGACACCAATGAGTACAAGCATGCTTTTGAAATAATTTTGAAAGATGAAAATAGCGTTATATTTTCTGCCAAGTCAGCTGAAGAGAAAAACAATTGGATGGCAGCATTGATATCTTTACAGTACCGGAGTACACTGGAAAGGATGCTTGACGTGACAATGCTCCAGGAAGAAAAGGAGGAGCAGATGAGGCTCCCCAGTGCTGATGTGTATAGATTTGCAGAGCCTGACTCTGAAGAAAATATCATATTTGAAGAGAACGTGCAGCCCAAAGCTGGAATTCCAATTATCAAAGCAGGAACTGTTATTAAACTTATAGAGAGGCTCACATACCATATGTACGCAGGTAAGAAGTATGAACTTGCCTGTCACTTTTATTCTGCTGCTTCAAGCTGATTTTTCTTTGCTGCACAGGTCATTATGCCTAAAATAGAAAGCAAACTGACAGCAAAAAGACCTCCGCATTATCAGAGTTCATTTTCCTCTGACTAAAAATACCGTCACTTTATATTTCTTTGAAGTTTTATAATCTTTCTACCACATTTACATATGTTACTTTTAACTTTGCAACCAGCGTTATAAATAAAGTTACTGGGCTAAATTTACCCAGTTAGCCAGTGGCAGAAACAAGACTAAAAGTAGTGATAAATCAGTCATCATTAGGGTCTAAAAATCTTTTTACTCCGTTACCTCTTTTTTTTGTTTCTTTTTCATTACTGAGATTATAAAATCAGTAAAAATTCTAATTGATATCCATGATCAAAATTGTGCCGGTAGTACATTATATATACAGCATTGCTTTTTCTTAATTTCCATTCCTAAAATTTATTAAATTTAGCAATCCTGGGAGTCATTTAAGTTTTCAGTATTTTTTGCTTTTTACAACTGATGTTATTTAGAAAACAATTTCACCTTAGCAGGGCAATTTTTAGAGACAAACATAGGAGTTTGGAGGATTCCTAGGGGGTTGAGACATGTTTGTCTTTAAATAGGCTTCATCAAATATAGTGTTTGAGAGTAAGGAACAAATATAATGATCGATTTTTTTAAAGTAATTTTATTTCTTCTAATAAAGTAACAAATGATAATCCAGTGTTCTTCAACTTCCCTACATAGTAGGAAGTTTGACGACTGTAAAATACTGTGCAAAGAGCACTCACTGAATTTAGATTCACACCTTCACTCTATCACAGTTCCTTAAGGTTTTAGAACCTTAGTTTTCATCTCAAAAATCAACGTCACAACAGCTGTCTTAGAATATTGTTGGAAAGAATAAATGAAATATTATATGTGAAAGCTCTTTATAAATATAAACTTATTTTCAAAGAATGCTTTTATTACAAAGACATATTAAATCAAACACAACTCTTATAAGTGCTATTCTTAAATAGTTGAATGTGTAAGTTAACTTCCATCCCCAAACTTTTTGCTTAAATATATTTCTATCTCTAGGATATGTGTGTTTCTGGGGAAATTTCTCCAGTTTTTAAAATCCTTCAAATGGGTTCTCAGTTTTCTCTGGAAACTATTCTGGCACCAGTTGAATTTGGTAGTTCTTTTGCTAGTCTTTTCCATAGTGAAATAATAGTGTTTTCCATAGGCTGATTTTAAAAGCAGTTTGGGCTCTTTAAGCGTATACCATTTGGTAGTAGCAGGCAGTAACGGAAACATGTTGAATATAATGAAAGAAGACTCTGGGATTCCAATTTTACTATTGATTTTTCACCTAGAAACTTCTGTAGTCAGTGTATTCATTTTACTGACCCAAAAATAAAAAATAAATCAAAGTACAGAACATTTAAATAAGCTGCCGAGGATTCTGCATGAAAAATAGATTACTCTGTCATCTTTTTTTACATATGAAACTTATTTTGAGAGGTACAATTTTCAGTAATTAATATGACCTACCTATTTAGTTGATGACCATCAGCTTCTTTAAGATCTAGAATACAGCTTAAAAAAATGTTTTTATTCATTACCTGAAATTTGTAGTTGCAAAATAGTTATTTCTTTGCTACTTCTGAAGGAATTTTTAAGGTTATAAAGGTTCAGGTTATTCTTCTTGCCACGTTATTCTGATTTTTGTGTCTTGGAAGATTCACAGAACTTTTTATCATAAGCATTCTAAACTATTCATCGTTTTATTTTAAGTACCTTTGTTTTGGGTTCTTAGACTATTTAGAGTAGAATTAATCCTTAGATTCTTATCTATGTGAGGCAGAAGTTCTTTTTTTTTTTTTTCTTTCTGTAGAGCAATACAAGTGGCAGGTGCTAAAGAAGACTTACTAGTGTTTACTATCACAAGTCAGTGGTATTTGATTTGGAAAGTATTTTCAAATTTCAAAATTTTTAATATAATTGTTTCTTTAAAACTCCTATTGTTAATGATAAAAATTTTCTTTACTGCTTGCTTTATTTCACAGAACTGACTTATGATTATTAATAAGCAGTTATAGAACTACAATTAAATATTTTTTTTTCGGGGGACTGTGCCTTTTATTTATTTTTTGAATGAGGACACTTTAAAACAAGCAAAACTAGAACAAGCATAGCTTGATAGTTTTTCTTTAGTCTTGGCAGTCTTTTCTCCTTAATGTACACAATGCTAGCCATGTCTGTAGAGACAGTACTTTTGCTATGGTGTTTTATTAGTTACTTTTGATAGTTGCTCTCATTTATATTAATTTTTGGCTGTTGAATAGAATAACTTAAATGATTTTATTTCTAGTTAATATAAAACACTTAATTTATAGAACTTTGCAAAGTTAGGTGTATTCAAATTTAAATTGACAAGATTTTTTACTTTTTTAAAATGTTAAAGTTTTTTAAAAAATTCCTTTCATTAATTTCTTGAGGAATAAAAAGCCACTGTTGGGTTCAGAAGTGTTGTAGCTAAGTTTTTTGACATTTTTCTTTTCTATCTTATTTTGAAGCTTAATTGAATATTTTAATTTATGTCATAAATATATTACTATTGTAACTAAAACCCGTAAGCAGCTTTCATGAATTGTGATTTACCGTACACACCAATAAGTGTTAATTATTAGCTTATTTGACTTCTGTAAGGTCTGTGACTGAATGTATTACTGGCAATATAGAATGTGTTTTTAATAGACCATGTATGAACTTGTAAAACATGAAAGCAGCTATTTTTTAAGGTCTTTTCCAGCTCAGATGGACTCTTAGTCCTCACTACAATGATAATAGATCAGCTATTTGTTTTAAAGAACTGTTGGTCTGCTGTATTTAATTTTGGTTCAGTTGGTTGATAGGTATTTTATCAGATAACCTACAGTGCAAGTTGTGGCTTACACTGAAACAAAAACTAAAATTTAACTTGCATATTTTTATTACATTGTATAGAATTATAATAAAAGACATTGGCTGTAATAAATGAGAAAAATCCAATAACTAATAAGCACTACTTCCAGACATTTTTTAGATTATATGTTGGTCAGAGACATTGTCATAAAAAACAGAAAACTTGTTTAACCTTACTTAATTCAGACTTCATTGTGGCTTCAACCAGCTTGATCACTTGTGTTTTAACAGTAATTTATGAAACAGAGCTATAGATCTTAGATGATCAATCCTTCACTTTATAGACCAAAACCCAAGGCCCCTGAAGTTTGTGATTTGCCAGAAATCATATCAGTTAATTGCAGAAAGAGGACTAGAAATTAGGTTTCTTGACTCTTGAAATAGAGTATACTTTCTACCATGTTACACTGACTCATGAATTTTTTTCATTTTTAGAATATAATTTTTATTATGTATATTGAATAGTAAAAATAAAGAGAATTACTTGCTTGGTTTGAATTGCCAGTAATATAAACAGCTTGTTCACTTCTGGGCAAACACAGGTCTACTATGAAGATATAGTCAGAGTACTGTTTTTTTTCTTATTGAAATAGGTAATAAATTCTGACTATAGATAACTTCTATTTTAATGCATAGATTTTAGTTTATATTTAGATGTTGGTCATTATAATTTTAGTTTTTAACAAAATCCAGTCAGTCTATTGGTGGTGTTTGCTCTGTAAATTTAGGTGAATTAGAAGGTGCTTAACTGTTGCTCAGAAGAATTGCAACAGGGTTTTATGTGGGATCTAATTTATAGTGCCTCAGGTCCAGTATTTCTGGACATACAATAATTCGTTAACTACATCAGGACTTCAGAATTCATCTGAAATGGTGTGGGGGGGAAATTGTCTAGTTAGGTGGATCATTCTGCATCTGGTAAGGATGTGAAGAGACTTTTACCTACAGTAAGAAAGCACAAAGCAATATACGTAAAAAGCAGAAGATGAAAGTAGGAATTTCACTTCTGTTACAGAGTTATAGGAAATAATTTAGTACAAATTAATTACTGAGACTTTAAAACAACACGGGTGAAGAGATATTTGGAGATGGTGTGTCTGGTTTTGATAGTCTCTCTTAGAGAAATGAGATGACTTTGCGGTAAGGGGTCTTTCAGAACTGACATTATATGGAAATAAAAGCTTTTCATACTGAAGTGTGGGGAAAAGGTGTTTCCTATGCATGGTGAATTTCTCTTTTAAAGAAAATGGTATTGAAAACATTTAAGCCAGTTGATATTTTTCTTTAAAGTATTTACTGCTATTTTATGCCCTCATATAGAAAATTTGCAAAACACTGCATTAGATTTCTTTGGAGTTTGTGTCCTATATAAGCTCAGCTCGGGTGTTTTAACTTTTAAAAAAATCTTTTGAACAATTTTTGATCTATAGGGCAGTGCTGTTCTATTTTTAAACTCTCTGATTTTTTTTTTAAGTGTTTGTGCGTCAGCATAGCGTCTGTTTCCTTTTTTAAGGAATTCAAGAGTGATTGTTTATAAATCCTTGTTGAGGAGCTTATTGTTTCTTGTAGCGTTTTAAATGGCTGTATTAAAGGGAGAATTATCACATGAACAGACATCCTGATTAACGGTGTTTCACTATGGTGGTTGGGGGAGGGGTATTTACATAAATAACTCGCTACGTAACAAATATTTCATAAATTTATTGACCTTGCCAATAAAAATGTGTTAAAAAAGGATTAAATTTATCACCTCAAATCTAGTATGCTGTATTCTTAACATTAATGTAAATATGCTCTGATTTCCTAAGATTTTGAAGAATTGTACAATAAAATATTATCAAAGAAAATAGCTTTAGAATGAGAGAGACAGGCAGCTAGAAGGCCAGCAGAAAATAGAAAACACGGCTCATATTTGAAATAGCCTGGGCCGAGACCGGGGACTTGATGGTAGAGTTGGCAGGTGCTTGTACACACAGAGAGGTTGGGTAGACGGAGGCAGAGCAGCTAGTGAACATGGTGGACATCTTAGTACAGGGCTTTGAGAGTAGAAAAGAGTGTTACCTAAAATGGTGAAGAAGAAAAACCACAAAGGATGTTTTTCCCATTGCTCATATTGAAATCCATTAGGGCTTATGTTTGAGAAAGAGGTTTGTGGAATTACATCCACTAGCGATAAACAGAAAGAGGAGAATATCGACATAGTTGATTTTCATTTTCTCCACAAATATTTGTGCTTATGTTTTAAAACCAAATCAGCCTGGCTTTTATATTTTTAACGCATTTGCCTTCCATCTGTCTCTGAATCACTTTATAATACAGGTAGATAACAGAAGCAGTGTAAAACTTAGCTATTATCATTGTCTGATAAATGTAAGTAGGTACTTTGTTTTCCTACAAAATTATATAACCTGTCCTTATTGACGGGTACTTTTAAAATACCTAATTATCTTAGTCCTTTGTATCATCAATAAGATAAAGGTTTCCAGTGGTTAGTGTGACATTATATGTGTCACTATCACTGAAATGGGGAAATCAATAGAAATAAAAATAGCTTCTGGAATATGGAATTTTGTGCAAAATTTCAAATATAGATGTTATGTCCTCTCTTAATATAAGTTTTTCATTCATTAGCAATTTCCCACTGCTTTAGAAACTAGAAATAGAGCCTAAATTAACACAAGCCTGGGAATATATTCAGCCTTTAAGATGTTTTTTGAAAGTACTTAAACTCTTGCCAATTTTTCTTGGTTTATTTTTAGCTTCTGCTGGTTTTTTCTGTTGGCAAGACTGCTCTAATTTCTAATCAAGCTAAAAACAACTTAAACTTGAGTCACTTTAGAAGTTAATACAACAGTGATGATTGTGGGAGTGTTTATTTCACCGCCAGCTTCAGAAACTCCTCTTCTGAATAGTGTACAGGAAGGTACAGCTGCTACTTCCTAAAATCTGGAAGAAGGCTTAACAAGAATTACAGAATCACAATTAGACTGCTAATTTCTCAATGACTTTAGTGCCTTTAACCAAGATTAGCAGTTTACAGCTTCATTCTGAATTAATCATTTGTGTAAATTTCTACAGTGATTATGTAACTCATGGATTCATTCTTTATATTTAGCTCTCACAGCTTTGGAAACCTTAACAAATCCTTTAATCCAGGGAGGTTAGGTGATATGGCAGAAAAAAGCAGTAAATCAGAAATCACACGATCTAGATTCTGGTTCCGTCTGTGTCACTCTATTGTGTGACTTTAGATAACTCTTAGTTACTTCTGTCATAGGTAGAAAGGGAAAAACAGCAGCCGCCCTGCTCACTTCACAGAAATCCTATGGAATGAATTATATGAATGCTCTTTGAATTCATTACGTAACAGACATCAGGAATTGACGTGACCCCTTTGACTGGTGTGGCACTGCAGCACATCATGACTTTCCCAGCATTGCCATCAGTTAGTAAAGCACTGAAATGGCCACAAGTTTTGGTGTAAGATGAAAAGGCTGTTTTAAAATAGTCTGCCTTTAAAAATAGCCAGTTTTCTTAAAACATACTTTAATTCGCTTAGAACTTGCTTTTATTGTTTTTCAACTTAAAAGTATCTTTGATATCCCACAACTTTTTAGCCTGACTCAGGTGGCATTTGAGAAGAAATGGATCTGGATATTGATTTTAGACTTCTGGACTAAAATAAACTTTTCTTTTAAAAAGGGGAGAGGTTACCCTTCATTTTGGAACACAGCTCAGGGCTATTTGGAGCACTCTGTACTGAGGGTCTGGCCTCTCCAACCGTGAGAGCTCAGCATCTCTACAGTGGCCACTGCTTTTGCTTCCTAAGGACATGATGTTTTGAGTAGCCTCACCTTTACATATAGATTTGCAGAACAGGAAGAAGATTCTTGAAAGGGAGGATTGTGATGAAACCGATATAAATCTCTGTTTTAAAATCTTGTACAGCCTTCTGTTTTAAAATCTTTTCTTCTGGTTGAGACATTAGTCTTTAACGTTTGAGGAACTCTGTAACTGAAGACAAACAATAAAATACCAACAGAGAGGAAATTACTAAAGGATTGTATCTATTTAAATCACTTTTATCAGTAACCCACTCTAGCCTCAGAAGGTATGAAGCTAAAGGAGAAGAGGGCCATTTAAAACCAATATATTTTTTTATGTAAATTTTTCTTTAACTTAAAAAATTATTATAATCTTAAATTCAAGGTTGTCTGATATTTAAATCAATTCATTATCTTGATGACCACATATACCAATAGATTGGAAATAGATTTCTATTTTATGATAAATCCATGTATTTGATTTTGGCCGGGGGGTGGGGGAAGTTAATATAGTTACTTTATTTTAAGGCTCAATTTAGGGTGATTCTTAATCAGACAGAATCAGACTAAATAGAGATTTTCCATGCAAATGAATTTGATTCTTGCTAAATCCTATGCTAATAACAGACATTGTATTTCTTATAAAGAATCCATAGTGTGTAGCCTAACAAAAATAAAGGTAGTTGCTACTCTAAATAAATTTATCATTAAATTAGGGCTTACCATTCCATAGTGATGTGAAGTAGGAAAAGGATACTCCCAATAAAAAACTCAAGTTAATGAATTCTCCCCTCCTCCTTTTTAAAGACTCTTACAACTAAATGTGGACCTTGATGAAATTTGAGTTACAGTGAGTGGTGAGTGTTTTTTTTATTCCCCATTATGGGAAGATGTCTCCCGCCACCCCCAACTCCCTTTATGCAGATGATAGCCCAGGTCTCTTGTGCTGATGACAGCAGCCTTTCTCCACAACTCTGGGAGAATACTGTCAAGGAGAGACTCAAGTAGGCAGGCCTGGAAAGGTGATCACACTCAGTCAGCTTCCTGCTTTAACTTCATGAAGTATGAATGAAAAGCAAATCCTTTCATGGAAGGGGTTGAAGACTCCCGCTCTTATGATTGAACTCTCATTGTGTCTACTTGCAATGAAAGTAATTAAAAGTTGTGAATAGAGCCAAATCAACATATTCTTACACATTTAATAGTTTTAATAACTTACAGGTATTTATAAGCATCTTTTAGCAGTTTTAATTAAGACTTTTAGCACATAAAACAATTTAGAAACTATTTAACTTAATCTACAACATTATAAGATCCAATTTCCAGTTGTATGCTCTATTAACATGATTTGAAGAAATCCAGATAACTAATCCAGATAAACTAGTCTGAAGAGCAGGAAAAGTAATGGGTTATTGCTGTGGCCTTTCTGTTTACAAGGGAGATAAACCAACTGGTGATGTTCTGAGATCCATGTAGCATGTGGAAGCTTGCTTTTATGCTCTGCCTTTCTTCCCTTTGTATTCCTGTGGCCAATAATGAGTTTAATATCAGCTAGGCAGAGTGTGCAGAGGTCAAGAAATAAGTTGATGTAAAATTTTAGTATCAATGATT
Source organism: Balaenoptera acutorostrata (assembly GCF_949987535.1). Lineage (NCBI taxonomy): Eukaryota > Metazoa > Chordata > Mammalia > Artiodactyla > Balaenopteridae > Balaenoptera > Balaenoptera acutorostrata. The sequence goes on from NC_080075.1 coordinate 62,487,146, forward strand.
TTGCCACTAATTTAGGAAGAAACTAAAGTTAGCAGTTGATTTCAAAGTCCAAAGCATTCTGTGTGGTCAAAACATTTTGGGACTTTTAAAATTGACTATTTAATCTCTTTGGAAAATGTAAATAATAGTTTTAATCATTCTGAATAAAAGATTTTAATAAGATATTTTTCCTTTTTCTTCATAGATCCCAATTTTGTTCGGACATTTCTTACAACATATAGATCCTTTTGTAAACCTCAAGAACTACTGAGTCTTTTAATAGAAAGGTCTGTCAATTTAAAATGTTTAAATTCTTTGTTCTTTTTTTTAATGAGATTGAGCTAAGATATGGAAATATATTGAATGAGCTTTAAGTTGTCGTTCATGAATACTTTAAGAAGAAAATCTCTTGGATGACCATTTATTTTATAATAATATGTTAGCTTTGATTATTTAAATACAAAAATAGGCAGACTTTTTTACATGGAAACTCAGTATGTGAAATTTCAAATTTACAGAATTAAGTTAAAGACTATAAAAATGTAGAATTTAGGCTCTGGAAATTCAAATTTTAATGATTTAAATGTTCTAAACAGAATTTTTCAAATATACCACATGTTGAGGAAAATAGAGTGAACAAGTACCGTAATCAAGAAAAGTGTTTCATGTACCCAAAGAGCAGTCAGCTTTTCAGAACTTACCCTTAAAAAGTTTTATGTTGGCTGATTTAGAGTAATTACACAAGCCAAAAATGAATATCATTCCCTTAACTTTATAATCACACTAATTTTTAGACTTTGCATGTACTCTTTATTATGTTTCTAGTTGGTTTTATTTATATTGGCAAGTATTAATTTCTTCTTAAAAAATTAAATCATTAGTCTTTACATTATAGAATCCTCACTTGTTTTCACTGATGTGTATATCCTAGTATTTTTTACAGTGCTCTCTTGATTGTGCTGACTAGTGAAAAGATTTGTAGTTTTCTGTTTGCATAATTTGATATCATTGATCTTTTCATTAGTTTGTTCTGTTTTATGTTAGGTTTGAAATTCCAGAGCCTGAGCCAACAGAAGCTGATCGCATAGCTATAGAGAATGGAGATCAGCCCTTGAGTGCAGAACTAAAAAGGTTTAGAAAAGAATATATACAGCCTGTACAACTGCGGTAAGCATTAAATAAATAACTGAAGTAAATAAGCTTTTGTTGAACTTTTGTTTCAGAGTTAAATAAGGATGTTTCCCAAGCAAGGAGGAAGTAACATGTAAAATGAGTGAAGTAAAGAGGAATTATCAGAAATTACTGTATAAGTCTTAATTAACATAGAATTTTGAAAGTGGTAAGCCACTTATAAGATTAAAGTTGACCCTTGAACAACGTGGGGGTTAGGGACACTGACCCTTGGCACAGTAGAAAATCCACAGTCAGCCCTCTGAATCTGTGGTTCTGCATCCACAGATTGAACCACCTGCCTAGGGTGTAGTACTGTGGTATAGATTTATTGGAAACAAAAAAAAAAATCCAAGTATAAGTGGAGCCGTGCAATTCAAGGGTCAGCTGTATTTAATTTGGTAAGAGTTACTCTGTTTTCATTTATACCACTCATTGTGATAAATGTTTATGTCCGAGTTCCCATGTAATTCAATTCTTCTTCTGTGTTAATGCCACAGAGTATTAAATGTATGTCGGCACTGGGTAGAGCACCACTTCTACGATTTTGAAAGAGACGCAGATCTTTTGCAGCGAATGGAGGAATTTATTGGAACAGTAAGAGGTATTTTTTTTTTTAAAGTGCCTTAGTTTTATATGTAATAAAAGTACCAATATGGTGACTATCAACCTACATCACTACTGCTCAGTGTAGTTAAGAGGTATTTGTAATAATGCCAGCATAACCAACTGGAAAAGTTAAAAATTTTCGCCATTTTTGACCTACAAATTGTTTAATAATCATCCTGTTGATCCAATGAATTTTCATTTAGTAAATCAACTTACTGATATTTTGGAATTGGATAGAAAAAGTCTCAATTTATGCTGTCTTAACACATCTGAAAATACATGTACCAAAGGATAATTAGGAACTGTTGTGCCATTATAACACCACGATGGAGGTTGACTGGGACACAATTAGGTGAATAGTGCATAACATATCAGAGAGGCAGCAGAGCGCACTGAACTGAGAGCCAAGAAACAAGAGTTGTCTTCCGAACACTGCCACTCATTAGATAAATGACTCTGGCAAAATCATTTTGATTCTTTAGACTTCAGTTTCCTTTTCAGTAACATGAGGAGCTAGGCTTGATCATCTCCAGTTCCCCTTCTAGTTTTAAAGATACTTTGATTGTATAGGTCTAAGGGTGTCCTAGACAAACTTGTTTCTATTTCCATCATACACTTTAAATGAGAATCGAAAAGTAAAAGGTTAAATAATAGTACTTTCATGCATAGTACAAAACGAAGCCACATCAAAAGCTCACACAAGATGAAGGAGTCCTCTGCACTGTTTGGTTTATAAAATGCAAAGTTTGTTAGATTAACAGCTAATGTTGTATGATCTATCATTATAAATCTTACTTGTGCAAGATATATCTTTTTTGGAGAGGATTATAAAATAATATTTTGAACTGAAGTTTAGAACAATAGAGGTGAAAAATTTCTACAAATAAATTACTTTCTCTTATTTAAAAAGGATGTGAAAGAATATATACCAAACTATTAACAGTGGTTATCCACTTGAAGAAAGCTGAGATTGGGATAGGGAATAGGGAAACGGTAAAAGGGAACTTCATTTTTTAATTTTGATCATTTGAACTTTTTATAGTAAAGATATATTCAGGTATCACTTATATGATTTTAAACTATTTTTTAAAAATAAAATATTGAGTAAAATGTTTAAATGTTATTTTTAATGTAATGTTATTTCAGGTAAAGCAATGAAAAAGTGGGTTGAATCCATCACTAAAATAATCCAAAGGAAAAAAATTGCAAGAGACAATGGACCAGGTCATAATATTACATTTCAGAGTTCACCTCCCACAGTTGAGTGGCATATAAGCAGACCTGGGCACATAGAGACTTTTGACCTGCTCACCTTACACCCAATAGAAATTGCTCGACAACTCACTTTACTTGAATCAGATCTATATCGGTATGTAATTTGATGTTCAAGCTGCAAAATCCTTTCAAATGAGTTAACTTTTAAAATGAAATGCTAATTTCTGCCATGTAGGATTGTTATAAGACATAAATGAGATAGTACATGAAGTGTCTTGCAATAAGGCCTGATGTATGGAAGGCTCCTCTTTCACTCTCATCCTCTTTGCTCTATCTGGATTTACAGCTTCTCTCTTTCTGCAGTCACCCCTAGTTGGTAAAGCTAAGTTCAGATCCTGGCTTTACCAATTGTTGGCTTGGTATCCTTGGGCAACTTTAACCTTCTTGTGTAACTTTTATCCCTCTGCTGCTTAGTTAGCTCAAGAGTAAAATGGGGCTAATGATGGTACCTACTCCTGGAGCTGCTGTGCAAGGTTTAAAATAGTCCATAAAAAAAAAAAAAAATAGTCCATATATTTACAGCACGTAGCACATTGCCCAGCACAGAGTAAGGGCTCAATGAGTTAGCTACTGCCATTGTCATTGAGAACATTTAGTCATTGCCATTTAGCCTTTTATAGTTTTCCTACATTGATATAACTACTATCTCAAAAAAATGTCTGTTTATAGTTTTAAATTTGGACTATTTAGATTTCAAACTATTTAATTTTGTAAAAACTAAATGAAAAAAGGAACTAAATTTATAGATCTCCCACCAAAAATCATCACTGTCCCAAAATCAGTGTTAGAATGTATTTTATTTCTTTCCCAGTACCCTTCCCAGGAGGGATTTTTCCCCCTCCTTTAGGAGGGGAAAAAAAAAAAAGATTTATGAATGCAGCGATTACTATACCCTCATTGGACTGATTATTATCACATTATCATTTATTTAAAAGAATTATCCCAATCTACTTTCTCACCCTAATTTGTTAGATAATATTTATAAGTGCTGGGAAAGATACTATGAAGAAATCCCAACCTTGCCCAAAGCAAAATGCTAGTATAAAGCAATAAAAAAAAAAGTACACAGTACATGCATACAAATTTTTTTTAAATCTATAGAAAAAGATGCAAAATTATAATGTTTTTGTTCTTGTTTTCGTAAACCTTTTATCTCATTTACTTAATAAAACAGTATACTAGAGGGAAAAGTATCACATAGAATTATGTCTTGATGATTTTAGAGCTGTACAGCCATCAGAATTAGTTGGAAGTGTGTGGACAAAGGAAGACAAAGAAATTAATTCTCCTAATCTTCTGAAAATGATCCGGCATACCACTAATCTCACTCTGTGGTTTGAGAAGTAAGTATTACTGATCTTCTTACATTTCATAGCAGTTACGTTATAAATTTCACTGCAATTCTATTTGTCTCATGTCTTTTTTTGTTGTTGGTGTTCCTCTGTTCCTCCTTTTTTTTGCACTGAGTGAATAATTTTCTAATGCAGCATTTTAAGTTATTTTATTAATGATTGTTTTTAGGTTTGCCACATACTTCATAACAGAATTAGCTTCAGATTTATACCAGAATTCTAGTGATATGTAGAAATGTTACTCCTCTCTGGCTCTATTCACTCCCTCCCTTTTGTGGTATTGTAATATATGTGACATATAATTAACGATGTAGATCTAACAATACATTGTTACAATTATTGCTTTACTACCATTTGCCATTATTTTCTTAGCCTGTTACAGCTTTGCTCTCACCCACTCTTTGTGTAGTTATTGGCAATGTATTTCACATACATTACATTTCTCTATGTTATAGGCCCAACAATACATTACATACACATTATTTTATACAGTTGCCTTTTAAATCAGTTAAGAAAAGCAATAAGGAAAAAAATAGGCATTTATTGTGTTTTTTATAATCATATAATTACCTTTACCAGTGCTCTTTGTGTGGATTCATATTACCATCTGGGGTCACTTGCTTTCAGCCTGAAGAACTTGCATTACTATTTCTTGTATGGTGGGTCTGCTAGCAACAAATTCTCTTAGTTTTTGTTTATATGGGAAGGTCTTTATTTTGCCTTCATTTTTTAAACAATACCTCTATCTTCAAGTTTAACTATTTTTTTCATCTGCCAGTTCAAATTGACTATTGAGTCCCTCTAGTAAAATTTTTATTTTAACTATTGTACTTTTCAAATCCAGAGTTTCCTTGGTTTCTTTTATAATTCCTGTGTCTTTTAGGATACTCCCTATTGGTGCACATTGTAATCATACCCCCCTTTACTTTTTAAATCATACTTTCCTTTAGTTCTGTGAACAAATTCAGAATGGCTACTTTGAAATCTTTTTTTGTTAAATCTGACATATCAGGTCTGTCTTGCAGGCAGTTTACTGTTGCCTGTGTTCTCCCCCAGTGAAGCCTGACATTTTAGAGGTTAGAGGGGTAGGGGGCCCTGTGTTCTTGGCTGTCTGGGCTAACTGCCCCCCACCCTACCCAACCCCGCAAGGTTCTCTGAGGAATGAGGGTAGAGGAAGTCTTGGTTCAGATACCACAAACTCTTGCCTCTTACTGAATTGTTGTAAATTTTCCTGAATAGATGTTTCTCTCTCTTTTAAAAAATTTATTTATTTATTTATGTATTTATTTTTGGCTGCATTGGGTCTTTGTTGCTGCACGCAGACTTTCTCTAGTTGAAGCAAGTAGGGGCTACTCTTCATTGTGGTGGCTTCTCTTGTTGCGGAACATGGGCTCTAGGCACACAAGCTTCATTAGTTGTGGCACGTGGGCTCAGTAGTTGTGGCTCACGGGCTCTAGAGCACAGGCTCAGTAGCTGTGGGTGCACGGGCTTAGTTGCTCTGCAGCATGTGGGATCTTCCCGGACCAGGGATCGAACCCGTGTCCCCTGCATTGGCAGGCGGATTCTTAACCACTGCACCACCAGAGAAGTCCCAATAGATGTTTCTTTATTTGCCATTTGCTATTAGGGCCATTTCCAGAGACTGCTAGAACTTTATATATATAATTATATATATAATTTTCACCAGTTTCCCTGAGGAGTAAGTAAGCAGAACTTCTTACACTGTCATGTCAAAAGTCCAGAATCTCAATACAGTTTTATAATTGGAGCCAGATATTAGAGTTTTATGTATTGGCCATAATTTTTATGATCTTGACCCATATTTTATAAAGGTGATATGAAGTTTCCACAGATCATATTGGCATTATCAGAACACAAGACCAGTGGCATAAAGCAATGACTGGAATGTGAGCTAGAGTGTGGATAAAGACCAGAAAGCAATTCCTAACGAGAAATAAGTCATCTGAAAGTTAGGACTTCCTTCTATTTATGTTATTACTTCTTAGCCTCTAAAAAGTAAAACTTTGGAATTTGCCCGCTAACTGTTGCTTCCTGATTTCTTCTTTATCAAGTCAAATAACTACACTTCAGTTGCAGAAGTGCTTTTCCATCATAATAATTAAAAGTTATGTTTATAAAGAGGAAACATAACTCATAAGACATACAGACCATTTTCATTTCTGTCCTATTTTTTAATAGATTACTGAGAAGGCGGCCATTTCCTGATCTTTTTCCTTTCTCTTTTTGCTTTTTTTAATTGTGGTAAGATTTTTTTCAGTGTACAAATACAGTATTATTATCTATAGGCATAATGTGCAGCAGATCTCTAGAATTTATTTATCTTGTGTAAATAAGTGCTAATCAACATGAAAATTTATACATGTTGATTAGCAACTCCCCATTTCCCCCTCCCCAGCCCCTGGCAACCATCACTTTGTTCTTTGCTTCTATAAGTCTATTTTAGATACCTCAGATATGTAGAATCATGCAGTATTTGTCCTTCTATGACTGGCTTATTTCACTTAGCATAATGTCCTCAGTGTTCATCCATCTTGTCACATATTGCAAGATTTCCTTCTTTTTGACTGAATAATATTCCATGGTACATATATTTCTCATTTTCTTTATCCTTTCATTTGCAGATGGACATTTAGGTTGTTTCCACATTTGGCTATTGTGAATAGTGCTGCAATGAACATGGGAGTGCTAATATCTCTTTGAGATTACAGTACTTTTGGATAAATACCAAGAAGTGGGATTGCTGATCATATGATAGTTCTATTTTTAATTTTTTTTTGAGGAACCTCCATACTGTTTTCCATAGTGGCTACATCATTTTGCATTCTCACCATTAACACTGTACAAGGGTTCCAGTTTCTGCCTTTTCAGTGGAAGAGGTTCTTGTTCATTTGCCACAGTGGTTTTTAGCCATAGATGTGCATTAGAATTGAAGTCACTTCCAGATAAATCATCCCAGACGTACCTGGTTTTTATAAAAGCTCCACGGGTGGTCTCATTGTGTAGACCTAGTTAATATCAACTGAGTTAAAAAAAGATGTAAACATATTATACTTGTATCATACCTTTTAAAATGTCTAGATAACTTGTTAGCTGGTATATGATTTGTAGACATCTAATGCTTTAATGCATAAACATGTTATGTTTAATTTGATAATAAGGCAAATTTATTTTGATAGTTTTGCAGTGTTTTTTTTTTTTCAGTGTTAGATCAGCCTCACCAGAGAATAGTGTAATCCACAACTTTACATTTTTGTTAATGTTTAATATTGATTTATATTTATTTTTAACATATGTGTATTTTATTTTTTCTTAGATTGAGTTGTTTACTATCACATTATTGAAAACCAAGTTTAAAATATTTTCTTTACTGATAAGTGATTAGTAAATAAAAATTTTTCTCAAATATTAGAAATAGAGAATAAATGCTCACTGAGGAATTCTTTTTTGAGCATAGCTTCCTTTTAGCTATTTACTTGGATATATATGTACTTTCCAAGGATTCTTGGTATTTAAATGTAAAGAGCTTTTGTTTTCATTGACTTTTTTATTCTTTCTAAGTAATTAAAAATTTTTTATTCTGAACGGTGGTAAAATACTTTCATTCACTTTTTAACATTATAGTGCTTATCTAAAGAGCTGTTCTGAGAAATGTAGTAATTATTTCTGTATGTCAAAGAAAGAAATTAGGCATTAATCACTAAAATCTTACAATTAGATGAAGAATAAAAAGAGGCAGAGAATTCTTAAATTTGTGAATAAGTTTCCCTAGAACACACCCACATCCTAAAGACCAGCATACATTCAACAAGATGATAGACTGATCATAGAACTCCAATACTGAGAGAGAATGCACCAAATATAATAGGAAGAATGACTGACCGGTTGACTGTATCAGTCTGGAAAACAGTGACAAGCAGCATGCCTGACTGAAGGCATTGCCTTCTCTTCCATTCACCTACTATTTACCTGCCATTCTGAATACGTATTCTCTACTGTTACACTATAGCTGCCCTCCATTCCATTTTGTTTGCTAAATTCTTTAAATCATATCTTCGTTGGGAAAACTCCAAATTTTTTAATTCACTTTTTGTCTTTGATTCCCAGATGTATTGTAGAAACTGAAAACTTAGAAGAAAGAGTAGCTGTGGTGAGTCGAATAATTGAGATTCTGCAAGTCTTTCAAGAGCTGAACAACTTCAATGGTGTCCTTGAGGTTGTCAGTGCTATGAACTCATCACCTGTATACAGACTAGACCACACGTTTGAGGTAGGTTTGCTTATCTAAAGGTGTTTTTTCCATTCCCTGTTCTAGGAATCAGGATGTTAACAGTTATGACCTTTAATTTTTACATTCCTCATCTATCTTTTCAGTAACAGCTGAAATGATGGAATTACCTAAATTTTGTATTGAATTGGTTGTTCTTTGTAAATTAGGCAGTCTCATTAAAATGCATTCACAGGTCCTAGCCTAAGTTAGAAGAATAAAAAGATTTCAGCACCTAATTTGTAATATAATGTACAACTAAATGCTCACATACTTGTTTGAGGAATGGCAAGATGAAATAGATTTCTCTCACACACACACACTTGTTCTTTAAGTTTGTACTAAGGTCTATGAAGATAGACTCTTTGAAGCAGTATTATCATTCTTAGAATCAAACTGATACTGTTGTGTTTGGGCTTTACCCTAAGCCTGGCATTTTTTGGCAAAACCTGTGATTCCTTTTGTAAACTTATATTCCCTAAACATTATTTTTTTTTTATTGTAGCAAATACCAAGTCGCCAAAAGAAAATTTTAGAAGAAGCTCATGAACTAAGTGAAGATCACTATAAGAAATATTTGGCAAAACTCAGGTCTATTAATCCACCATGTGTGCCTTTCTTTGGTGAGCATTTCTCCTTAAATTTTTATCGTGTTTCTGGATAAAACAAGACAGTTATTTCATTAAATGACTGAGTAAACACATGTCTAATATACCAGCAGAAAATACTTATTTAACAAATATTTAGAACCTGAATCCCCTTAGAATTTTTCTCTATGAGGACTTTTTTAAGATGAAGCCCAATATGTACATTCCACTTTTTATTTCCATGTTGTGCAGCCATTCAATATTGTATAATGCTTACTTCTGTTTTAATATTCATAGAAATCTTTTTTATTGACTTTTAGTAAACCAAACACTCTACAGAAGAGGCATGGCCGTATTTACCCATACTTGATAATCATGCTGCTTATAAACAGTCCCACATGGCTAAAAATCACAGTGCATGTGCCTTTGGGCCCACACCTTCTACACATCAAAATTTTACCTATTCTTTTTTCCTTCCCTTCTGCACCAGAGTAAGGTAGTGCCTTTTCTTTCTTTTAAGACTGAAACCTACCATCTGAATCTTCTCCCTTTCTGTAGGTTCCTCTATCTTATTCCATCATTTATTTCCTGTATTTTATTTATTTATTTATTTATTTAACATCTTTATTGGAGTATAATTGCTTTACAGTGGTGTGTTAGTTTCTGCTTTATAACAAAGTGAATCAGCTATACATATACATATATCCCCATGTCTCCTCCCTCTTGCGTCTCCCTCCCACCCTCCCTATCCCACCCCTCTAGGTGGTCACAGAGCACCAAGCTGATCTCCCTGTGCTATGTGGCTGCTTCCCACTAGCTATCTGGGTAGTATTTGGTAGTATATATATAAGTCCATGCCACCTCTCACTTCGTCCCAGCTTATTTCCTGTTATTTTATATCTTCAATATCTCTTTCACACTGGTTTCTTTTCTCTGCTGGTATATATGCTCTGATGATTCTTCCTTTAAAAACTTAAAAAATTATGACCTCAATTGCACATCTGGTGTTTAGTCTTTTTAGTATGTGGTATATTTTCTTCTAGCCTTTTCCTCATCTCTATTTATATATTTTCTATATAGCTTTAAGTTATACTTCATGTAACATTGTTATGTCCTGATATTTCTTCAATTGACATTTTTGTTCAGGCTTTATAACCAACCAGTTTTGTACATATACATATTATATATAGTTGTAATTGTGTGACAGGTACACATTGTTTACTTTTTTCACTTACCATATCCCAGATATATTGTTGTGTTTTATTAGTCTTCATAATTACCATTTCTAATGGCTACATGATGTTCTTTAAAGTTGGTATGACAGTTTATTTAACTGTTACCCTATGACCTGACGCATATGTTGTTTCCAGCTTTTTTGCTTTCCTAAATAATGTTATAATGAATAGCTTTATGTTTATACCTTTTTTATGTATTTCAGCATATTTTCTTGAGCTAGCTAGCCAATCTAACTAGATAATTTATATCTAGCTGGATATTTCTTGAGCTAGATATTTTACCAGTCTGCCTTTTAGTTGTTATTCTTTGAAATACAGTATTTTTAAAATTCTGTAATCTGTCCATTTTTCCCATTATGATTTCTATTGTTTCTAACCATAGAAAGTTCTTCCAGTCTAGTAACTTAACATTCAGTCATATTTTCTCCTAGCTTTATGATTTGACTTTTAAAATTATATTTAACTCTTCAATCAAATTGAAGTCTCTTTTAGATATCATATGAAATATTCAAATTTGTTTCTCCACCAAATTGTTTATTTGTTGACCCAGGTTTATTGAATAAGTCTTCTTCATCCCCGTTTACATATGGTACCTCCTTCTTTAAAAAATATTGTTTCCCATTAACTTCTTTTTATTTTATTTTATTTTTATTTTATTGGAGTACAGTTGATTTACAATGTTATATTAGTTTCAGGTGTACAGCAAAGTGATTCAGTTATACCTATATATATATTCATTCTTTTTTAGATTCTTTTCTCATATAGATTATCACAGAATATTGAGTAGAGTTCCCTGTGCTATACAGTAGGTCCTTGTTGGTTATCTGTCATATATAGTAGTGTGTGTGTGTTCATCTCAAGCTCCTGATTTATCCCTCCCCCCAACATTTCCCTTTTGGTAACCATAAGTTTGTTTTCGATTTCTGTAAGTCTGTTTCTGTTTTGTAAATAAGTTCATTTGTATCTTTTTTTAAAATTAGATTCCACATGTGAGTGATATCATATATTTGTCTTTCTCTAACTTCACTTAGTATGATAATCTCTAGGTTCATCCCATTAACTTCTTATGCTAGTGCCCCAGTCTTAATGATTGGCACTTTATAATCAGTGATTCTCAACCAGGGCGATTTTTGTCCCCCAAGGAACATTCAGCAATGTCTAGAGGCATTTTTTGTTGTTCGAGTTGGGGGGTGCTAGAGGCCTCTAGTCAGTAGGGGACAGGAATGTTGCTAACAGCCTGCAGTGCACAGGACAGCCCTCACAACAAAGAAATATCCAGTTTAAGAGGTCAGTAGTGCCAAGGGTAAGAAATCCTGCTTTAGGGACTTGCCTGGCTGTCTAGTGGTTAGGACTTGGTGCTCTCACTGCCGTGGGCCGGGGTTCGATCCCTGGTCGGGGAGCTAAGATCTCACAAGCCACATAGCTCGGCCACAAAAAAAGAAAGAAAGAAAGAAAGAAATCCTGCTTAATATTTATAATATTTTCATATATAATAAGATTGGTTTGTCAATGTTTCTTCATTATTTTCTTTGTCAATTTTGTCTCTTTATTTTTCCAAATGAACTGGGGAGGGGGAGTGATTCCCCAAAATACAGTTGGAATGATCTATCAGTTAATTTGGAAAGAACATTTATGATAATTAGCTTTTTCCTATGTATTTTTGATCATGAATGGTATTCATTTTTTAATAGTCAATTTCCCTTAATTCCAAGAATTATTAATTTCCTGGGATTTTCTAGATATTTAATCATGTCTACCGATAACAATAGTGTCTCTTCTTTTGATTTTATTTCTGTGTTAGGCCTTACAGCATTAGTCACAACTTCCCAAACAAAGGTTAAACAGTAATAAAAACAAGAAGTTCTGTTTTCATCTCTGTTTCAGCAGGGATGGGTATAATTTTGCTATTTGCTTGATTCGATGCTGTTTATTATGTTAAGACAATTTCTTTTCATAGTTATCTTCGGTGTTTTTGTTGGCAGTATACATTTACCTTTATAGTTTGCTGTCTTAGTGAGAGCAAAATGATTTTTCTTATTTAGAAAATTAAAATTATAGGTTTGCTAATACTGAACCTTTCTGTTAACCAACATTAAGCCTTTTTTATTCATGGTGGATTAATCTTTTAAATATACAAATGAATTCTATTCATTATCATTTTATTCAGGATTTTTGCATCCATCTTTATAAATGAGATTGGTTTGTGGTTTTTCTTCTTGTTCTATATTTATCAGCTTTTATTATGGTTATATTTACTTTGTAACATGAGTTAAGCAGCTTTCCATCTTATTCTATTCCAGAATATCATGAAATGATCTAGCCTTTAAACTTTGAAATATTCCAACAGAAAAATCATCTGGGCCTAGACTCTTTTGTAGTATGTAATTCTATAATAACATTTTCATTTCTTCCTTAATTTTTTTTCTATTTCAGTTTTGTTTGCCACACAGTTGTCTCATTTCAGTATTTTAAAAGTACTAGCATTGTCTATAAAAATGCTACTTTTAAAATTGCTCTTATTTGCAATATGTTTTTCTGTTTCTATTTTTACTTGTTTGTTTTACTGCATTTTTCTTCCAAACAATAAAAGTTGAAACAGTTATTCTCTCTGATTTTATAGTTTTTATGTCATGTATTACTTTTTATCATTGTTAATTTATTCCGTTTTCTGAGGATTTTTCCCCCTAAATTCTTGATAAAACTGTTGAGTTCATTTATTTTCTCTTTCTGATAAAACATTGAAGTCTATGCATTTACTTTTAAGTGTGGTAACTATGGTGCCAGTTCATAGAAGGGAGCCTGGGAAGGACCCCAGTCTGATGTTCATTTCATTCAACCTGTCAACAAATATTTCTTGAGTACCACTAAATATCAGGGGCTATGTCAGGTGCTGAGAAAAAAGCAAAATATCATAGTCACTCAATACACTCACTGAACTTATAGTCATGCTACTCATGATATCCTATGGCCCCTGTTACACAGAGATGAAATGAAACCACAGGGCCTGTTCACTGGACTCATGTTTGGCCCCTGCTACTCCATTATATCACCTGATTGGTGGGCATTTATTCATACAAACTGAACTGTATTCTCTTTCAGATCTTTATGAACTAACGTAATTGATTTTCGTTAACATGTTGTTAAGTGAAAAAAGGAAATTTCAGACCTGTATTTAGAGTAGTATTCCATTGTGTTTTAAAGTGAGCCATATGATTTAGTGAGTGATTGCAAACGTGTAGGTGGTTTGATAGGTACAGACAGCCTGCCTGCCAGCCTTCCTACCCATTTCTCCTTATCTTCCTGATTATTAAGTCCCTGGTCAGTTCTGCTGCTCTAGGAGATTTTTGCTATTTCCAAGCTAAAGGTTAGCCAGGTAGCCTTTCATGGTTCTGACCCAATAGGTAGATATTATTGCTGCTGCTTAGTTCCATTTCATCTGTATGGTCAATTACAGAAACTTCTTCTAGATTCTTATCCTTAATTCTGGATACTGGATTTTTTCCCCCTCTAGAGGAGGCTCATGGGTAGTATCTGACACTTTTACTTTCTCTATCATCTTAGCAGAACTCTTACTCAGATTTTTTGCTGGCACTGCACTATTTACAGAATAATAAAAGTCAGGCAATTTCTCCTTCCAAGGCTATGCCAGGCTACTGGTCTATTTCCCAATTTTTCTCCATACACTACAAGGTTCTACTCATAGGTAGAATGAATATGTATAGGCAAACTAACATTTCCTCTCAGGTAAAAGGATGTAGATTTCTACCTCAGTCGAGTCTCACCTCTCTGCACAAAACTCCAAGCCTGTAACATCAGCTTTGCTCTTTCCTTTCACACTGCTCTAATCTTGTGTCCTCCTTCTGTTTCTTGTCAGTTTGTTTCATCTCCACTCTTGCTTTCCCGCCATTTTAGAATTGACTGTATGTCTCTTGTATCCTGGTCTAGGCTGCAAATGCTTTCTTTTCTATTCTGAAATAATGTGCTGCTTTTATTCATTCAGAAATATCTGTTGAATGCCTAGATGTGCCAGGCCCAGGGCTAGGTGTTGAGAATAGAGAGACAAGGAAAACATAGTCTTATACTCAATAAGCTCCCTTGAAAGAGCAGAAAAATAAATTACAGTGCTGTGTAGTAAATATAACACTGTACTGCAGAAACTTGTAAATCAGAGTGTGGACAGAGTGCTCTGTGAGCCCTGAGCAGCCACTTCTTCCTGAAAAGCTTGGGAAGGGTGTCAGCAAAGAGGTGAAACCTCACCCCTCTTCATCATTTGTCATAATGCTCTGCTTTCCCTCTCCCTAGAACAGCTGTCCCTAGAGCAGAGTATGTAAAATGATCTTTTTAAAAAAAATTAAGCTTTAACAGTTTATAATATTCACGTCTATGTACATATTTGCACTACATTTTTTATTATACATATACACAGAGAGAGAGAGAGAGAGTGCATGCTTAAACATTTTTTTACTGATGTAGTTGATGATCAACAAAGTTTGAACACCACCTCTTTAATTATTTGTTCTCCTTTTAACTAGCCGTTAATTTGTCATAAAATAATTCCAAATTTTATCCTGAACTCTCCCAAAATGCTACTTGTAAGCATTTTCACAGCTTCTTTCAAGTATACTTTTAACACCTACAATATCCCACAATTTATTATCCCCATGTTCCCTGGGTCAGTCATTACACCACCACCCAGTCAGTCCCTCAAGCACAAAGGTGAGAGTCTTCCTTCCCACTGTGCCTACCCTCTGCCCAAACCACTTAATCAGTTCTTGTGGCATTTACCTCTTAGATATTCATGCATTGCACTCTATCCCTGTGGGCCCTAAGGTAGCCCTCATCATCTCACCAAGATGACTTTTCCTCTGTTAACTGAGCTTCCTGCTTCTAGTCTTAACTCCTTCTAACCCATCTAGCTTCACAGTACAACCAGAGTAATCATTCTAGAATGTAAAGATGCTAATCGTCTCCTAATTACCTACTGGATAAAAGCTAAGCTCTTTTCAAACGGCTCTTTGTGACCCTGTACGGGTGCTACTACCCACAAACTCTTCACAGTTGGGCCATCAATTTGTGGCCAATATGGAAAGTTAATTTTGGCTCCCATTAAATATGTGTACTGTCACGGACGTTTGTCAGACTGAACATTGAGCTAAGGGGATCGTGCAACTTAGTGTAGAGGAGAATATAACCAACTTCAAGTAAAAGAGCCAGTGACAGGCAGATGTGGAAAATAAAAGAGCCTCTGCTTACTAGAACACATGGTCAATTTGTATGATGAATATATAATCAAGAGTAGCCTAGGTGCTGAGAAATAGCCAAGTAACTAACACTGAATAACTGGATGCTTTCTAGACCCAAACAGGCATTGATGTCTATCATGTTTCATTATTGCTAACTGTTCACTATTGATTTTGAGTTATTTAATCTTGCCAAGAACGTAGTCACATATTCTCGTATTTAAAAGTTTGCCTCGGGAATTCCCTGGCGGTCCAGTGGTTGGGACTCTGCGCTCTCACCGCTGAGGGCCTGGGTTCGATCCCTGGTCGGGGAACTGAAATCCCACAAGCAGTGCGGTGCAGCCAAAAAAAAAAAAAAGTTTGCCTCTACCACAAAACCATTTAGAACCACTAATCTATGATTAGAACTAAAGTGCCTGTTGCTTTGTTCATCCCTCTTCTCATCCAGTGGCTAACCTGCAGTGATGGGGAAGGGATTAGAACTACTGATTCCTTGCAGCCTATCCTCATTTCCTGCCACTCTTCCTCCACCCCACAGACCAAACCCCTAAAGTCTAGCCATTTCTGAGTATGCCTCCAAGCTTCACAAAAACCAGTGCCTTCAAACACGTGGCTGCTCTGCTTAGAATGCCCCTCTATCTTATTCTGCTTATTAGACTTCTATTCATTTTTTGAGACTTACTTTAAGCATATTTTAATCTGTGATGCTTCTGCTACTCCCAACAGCTCAAGGCAGAGTTAGGCACATCTTGTTTGTGCTCTCATAGCATCTTATGCATTAGTACTAATTAATATAGCACTTACCAAATGGTACTGTAGTAGCCCACATTCAAAACTCTGAACTCCTTGAAGTCAGGAACTGTGTGTCTTGTTCATCTTTGTACCTGCAGTACCTAATGCAGTGCTTGGCGTACAGCAGAGACTCAGCAAATGTGTACTGAGCGAATGAACTCAGATATTCACACTTTTTTTTTCCCCCAAAGCATCATAGTCAGTACTTTAGAGGAAAAGGCAGAAATAGGACAGGGCAAGAACAGCAACAGCAGCATCAACAGTCCCAACCATCTCTAATTAAGCATCTACTTTTGTCAGGCCCTATTCTAAGCCTGTACATAAATTTACTCATTTATTTCTCACAGCAACCCTGCTGTCCTCATTTTAGAGATGAGCAAACCAAGGCTAAGCAACTTGCACAAGATCACAAGAGTAGAAAGCAGCAGCGCTGGCTCCAGAACCTTTATGCTAGAACCGAAAGGAACTAAAATGCCTGCTATTTTGTTCATTCTCCTCCTCATCCAGTGCACAAACTGCAGTGATGGGGAAACAGGAGCTCCCTTACCAGGTTGACATAATTCTAGAAGTACTGAAGACCAGAATATACATAAATCATATGCAGTCCTGTGTTTGATAGGCTTGCACATCCGCCCACATTTTCATGAGTCAGCCTATCCAAACAGTACCACCTCTGAATTACAAAGCCTAACAACCTCTTGGGGGCCTCAAGAGCTGAGTAAGCAGAAAATATGATCCCCTAAATTTGACGATTTCCTGTTTTGCCAAAAATATGTGTTAATAGTGATGGGTTATTCTTAAAGTTCCTTTAACAAAACCATGACTTACGTTAAATAACATATGGGTGTGGGGGGTGGAAAATTGGTTATTGCTCCTGAAAATCTATTAATTTTGTTAAACTTGGTCTCCCTTTTTCCTGGGTATTTATAGAACTTAAGTCACAGAAGAATTTGATACTTATAAAAATCTTTCTCTTGATATTTACTTAGTTTGTTGTTTTTCATAGAATGGAAATTTGTGCCTTAATTCTTTCGTTATGATGGTTGAGATGGTACAGTGTAATATACCTATAATTACTGAGAAAGAAAAAAACTAGCCTTTTCCATTTTTATCCTTGAAATAATTTATTATCTCTTCTAGGAATTTATCTAACTAATATCTTGAAAACAGAAGAAGGCAACCCTGAGGTCCTAAAAAGGCATGGAAAAGAGCTTATAAACTTTAGCAAAAGGAGGAAAGTAGCAGAAATAACAGGCGAGATCCAGCAGTACCAAAATCAGCCTTATTGTTTACGAGTAGAATCAGATATCAAAGTAAGTTGAATTATTTGAGGACACATATTTCTGATTAAGTTTATAACCACCTGATAAGAGGCAGGTTTATTTCGGAGAAAAAGGAAAATAAAACTTAAATCATTCCAATTTTCTTACGTTAAATGTTTTCTTAAATTATTTTCATGAACTTTAAACTGAATTTAAATTATTTAATATTAATAATTGTTTTTCTTTGCATCTATTTTAGAGGTTCTTTGAAAACTTGAATCCAATGGGAAATAGTATGGAAAAAGAATTTACAGATTATCTTTTCAACAAATCCCTAGAAATAGAACCACGAAACCCTAAGCCTCTCCCAAGATTTGTAAGCATTCATACATTTATATTTCTTTTACATTTATATATTTTTTACAGTTGTCATCTATATCTGGTGGTTTATAGTTTTCTATAAAGGCATTTAGAGATGACGTGCACACATAATGGATAAAAACAGTGAATAGGTGCTTAATAAATATGCACAGGATTATTCCACTTAGTTCCAGGTAAATGGGCACTAATATTAATGTGAATAAATCCTAATATGATAGATGAAGAAGTTGGGCAAATATGGCCAACTTAACAAAAAATGTTATTCAGTATTTATATTAAGGGCAGGAAATTTGATAATTTATACTAATTCACTTATAATAAATATATGTACTTATGACTTTTTAAAAAAAATAATGACTTATGAGAACTTTTAACCATGAATCATTAGCCATAAAAATAACAGGCTTGGCTAAAGATACTTTTCTGGGGGTGAAATAAAGTTTCCATTCTTTCTTATTACTAGTAAGTGCCTGGCCAAATTTATGTACAGTATCATCATCTCACTGTTCTGAATATAATCTCTCTTATTCATAAGAAAGTCAAGAATCAAGAAGTAAACATAAATGGCTTCTAAGTAACGAAGATAAATCTCATAATGTCTGTGTACCAAAGCTTATGAAACTACCTCACAAGAAAATTTCTCAAGGCCTAAAACAGTTTTTTAAAAGATGGATTAAAAACAGCAAATTGGAAATAGCTATATAGTCCGCTCCAGTGAGACACACTGATATCATTGAGAAATGATCACTCTGTAAGAAAAAAAATGCCATAAAACTAACATAAACAGATGAAAACTCAGTTTAATGCATTTGTAAATAGCTCAAATGATCCTGATGGCATCACTGTATTACAGCATAGTAGGCTATCATAGTTCATAACAATGATCCTGGCTTTTCTACCAAGGTTGAATTAGTTCAGCATAGTCTAAAAAGCCAGAGAAATATACACCATATCTTAGAAAGATTTCCATCAAAAATATTAAAATAACAAATACTCTGGTATTTATAGGACTAAGACTCAGTTATTTAAAGAAATTAATTCCCTAATAATTTAGACAGCCAAGGCTTTGTGGAAATGGGGTGTCAACTCTTCAACCTGGACACTTTGATTTGAATCATTACGTAACGTCTTTATTAGTGCTTTGTGGTTTTCCTAGATACTAATCGAATTTTACCAAGCACTTATAGAAGAACCTTCTTTTCCATTATGGTGTTGTAAGTGTTGTGTTTCTTTTGATATGTCTACAGCCAAAAAAATATAGCTATCCCCTAAAATCTCCTGGTGTTCGTCCATCAAACCCAAGACCAGGTACTATGAGACATCCCACACCTCTGCAGCAAGAGCCAAGGAAAATTAGTTATAGTAGGATCCCTGAAAGTGAAACGGAAAGTACAGCATCTGCACCAAATTCTCCAAGAACACCGTTAACACCTCCTCCTGCTTCTGGTGCTTCTAGTACCACAGATGTTTGCAGCGTATTTGACTCTGATCATTCAAGCCCTTTTCACTCAAGTAGGTGCTCAAGTTTTAAGTGCTTTAAGTAATTGTTAGTATTATGCGTGCTAGAGGTAAAAAGGAATCTGTATATATATATTTTTTGTAAATTTGTAGATAAATCAAATACCATTTCAAAAGCTGTTATTATAGAAATATAAAATAAAGTCTAAACTCCAGCAGCTTATCTGTTAGAACAGCCTTCTTTAAATGTATTATACTTTACAGATAGGCCTGGTGATGAAATTGGTAATTGAAGTCTCATTTGAGCATTTGTTTGCAATGGGTGAATTTAAAATGCATCTCTAACTTCCAGAGGAAACAAAGATAACTCCTAAAATCTGCATGGAATGTCAATCTGATACTTTAAATGCTGCCTCCAAAATTATATTTGAATACTGCTCAGTACCTGGTTTCTTTCCAACCAAACTCTGTAGTTTCTAATTTTGCAATGTATCGAATTCAAACTCCTACTTAACCCTTTTTCAGTCTACACCATCCAGCAGGTGGTATCTAGCGCCTGCTAATACACTCCTATGCTTTCAAGCCCAGCCACACAAATCTCACAGACTGCATACTGTTGCTTATCCCTTTCCTAGTTCTAAGTCAGTGCTGTCCAATAGAAATATAATGTGAACCACATGTGTAACTTTAAATGATCTTTAGCCACATTTTAAAAAAGCAAAAAAAATTAGGTGAAATTAGTTTTAGTAATATATTTTATTTAACCCAGCATATGCAGAATGTTGTCATTTCAATATGAAATCAGTATAAAAATTTACTGAGACATTTTACAATCTCTTTTTTGGTTCTAAATCTTCAAAATGCAGTATGCGTTTTACACTTACAGCACATCTCAATTTGGACTAGCCACATTCAAATGCTTAACAACCACATGTGGCTAATGGGTGCCAAACTGTACAGCCCAGCCCTAGCCCTTTGAAGAGGCTACCTTTTATATCTAGAGCACCATGCTTCCATTAATTTTTTAATCAATTTCATGTGGAGCTTTAAAGCTCTACTAAGAACCCACAACCTTTTTTCATTTGTTCATTATCAAATCAGAGTTTGAATCCAGTCGGCTTTAACCCTCTCACAACCATTTCCACGTGCTCTTCCCATTGGCTGTCCTAGCTCAGTGTACAGTTCAAGTTCTGCCCTAATATTTGATGTTATAGAATCCAATAGTGAGAGGCAGCATGACATTATTATTCGGGAGGAGGTTGAGAAGCACTGACGTAGGAGTTAGGAATCCTAGTTTGTCATCCCAGTCTGCTAGTGAGCTTTCTGATTTTCCATAAAGTACTTTTTCTGTGCCTTCTGGGGATTAAACTAGATTTTTAAGATTTCTTCCAACTCAGAGAATCTAACTTAAAAAAAATTATTCTTTGGAGGTATATTATTTTGAGATTTGGTCCAGAATTCTGTTTATTTATTCCCGTGTTGTATATATATTTGTAGTTACCCAGCAGTTTGTCTTATCTTTTTACCACCTAAAGTGTATTTGTTTTAAGAATTACCACACCTTGGCCTTGTTTGGCTACTGAGGATTATGAAGTCATGTTATGCACGTAGTAGGCTATCAGATATTTTTTATAAGTTCAAATAAACACCAGGTTAAAAAAATTCCCATTTATTTTCCCCAACTTGTCAGCCTCCTAAATTAAGTAATAAAATAAAACCAGCACTTTTCACAGTATACCTGACTTAAAATCCTTGTTTATTGTGACCCATTTAACTTTTTGAAGGGTGTTTTTCCAAGAGCAGTTGGCTGTGATCTATATTATAAAGATTCCCATGAGTGAATTATTGAAATCACATGAAGGTCATCAATTGCGAATTCTATTTCTCTTAGTTTAAGTAGCTAAAAATGGAAGATGTAGAGAAACCGGAGATAAGCCTACTACATTCCCTACTAGTGCTAAATCTTTAAATTATTAGTCAAACAGGGAAAAGGGAATCATTTTGGAATGCAGTGCTCTGGATCAGTGCTTTGTCATATGTGACAGTGGAAGAATATTAACTAAAAATAGCTAGACAAGTGGAGAAACCTTAGGCTTTGTAATCTTAGCCCTGAAGATTTTTTCAATTTCTCTTCCTTTGTGAAAAAGAAAACCCCTATTACTACTCCCTTTGTTCTTAGTAAAAATTGAAAATAACTGATTTTGAAATTAAGTAAGCCAGTATAATATAAAACCATCTGTATGCTCAGTTAGTCCCTACTTAAGGTTCATTAGTGGTCTATGTATTTTAAAGGTCCTCATCTGCTTTTGCCCCCCACTCTGCTTAACAGATCTGCTAGTGTTATGGGGCGGGGGGGGTGGGGGGTCACCGGCACGTCCAACCTGGTACTCACTGTGTTGCCACTAGCGTGAATACCTACTTCCTTGCTTCCCTCAGGGCCTGGCAGGAAAGAGCTGCTGTACCTACATTCTTAAGTCATCTGAACATATTCCACTCCATACAAAGAGGCAAAAAGTTCCATTGCTTACGTTTTTCAAAAGGCAGAGTTTGACTAGAATTTTTGATCAGTTATAGTAGTTCTTTTTTTGCTTCTTATAGTTTTTTTTCCAAAAATAACTTACTTTAAAAACAAAGATTAGGGCTTCCCTGGTGGCGCAGTGGTTGAGAATCTGCCTGCCAATGCAGGGGACACGGGTTCGAGCCCTGGTCTGGGAAGATCCCACATGCCGCGGAGCAACTAGGCCCGTGAGCCACAATTACTGAGCCTGCGCGTCTGGAGCCTGTGCTCCGCAACAAGAGAGGCCGCGATAATGAGAGGCCCGCGCACCGCGATGAAGAGTGGCCCCGCTTGCCACAACTAGAGAAAGCCCTCGCACAGAAACGAAGACCCAACACAGCCATAAATAAATAAATAAATAAATAAATAAAACCTTTAAAAAAAAAAAAAAAACAAAGATTAATTTTTTCAGCCAGTATCTGTTGCATATCTCATTTCTTGCTAAGCAGTGACACACCTTTTCTGTTAGGGCTTGCAATCTTACTGAGATGTTAAAAAAATAATCATAGTACAAAGAAAATCATAGTTAAATGCTTAACCATTGTTAAGTGCTTGATTCTGTTTGTACTATGATTTTTTTCATCTCTCAGTAAGATTGCAGGCTTCACCAGAGAAGATGTATAAGTGCTAATTTATTAGCAAAATGCTAAATGAGTGGCAAAGACATTAATGCTGTAGAAGTTTACACAAAGATGACCACCGAGTGGGCACGAATGGTCATGGAAAGCTTTGTGGTGAATACAGAGAGGGAAGGAAACTGGCCACCTACCTACTGCTGCTACATACATCCTCACATTCAGAACCCTGCTCCACACCTTACCCTGGCCAGGTCCACCTCTGAGGTGATGATGACAGTGGCCGGGAAAAGGGGAGAGACCACCCAGCTTTGCACCTGTGGCTATAGCATGGAGGGAGGAGGATGAAGTGCTCTTGGTACCTTCCTGTTTGAAGGTTGCCTGGTCATAAATGGAAGCCACAGGTCTGGCCTGGTCTGTGTGCTGCAGATGAGCTTTAGCCCCATCCCTTAGTAGGGAAAGCTTTAGCAAGAAAAAATGTATTCCAAGCATTTGAAGCTGGAATGCAAAGCTTTTCTTCAGAGAAGATTATTATAAGTGATTAGTTTCTGATTTCATACACTTGCATTTAACAGGCTATTGTGAGTTTAAGAAGTTATTTATGATTTATATAATTTTTTTCTATAGGAAAATGCTTATTCCTATTCCAAGAATGACTCAATTATAAATTGGAGATTATTTTCAACAGTGGTTTCAACCCTGGTTGGACATTACAATCCCCTGGGGAGCTTTAAAAAATACCTATATGTCCAGCCCACGCTTGAGTTAGACTGGCATTGGCACGTGGGCATCAGTATTTTTTAAAAGCTCCCTAGCAGGGTCTAATGTGCAGCCCCAATGGAGAACCACTGATCTGTTGTTTGGGTTTTGTATTTAACAAATTGATACTACTTTTTGATTAATTGGGTTTCACTCCTAAGTCATTATCAATAAATTTGTTCAGTACCTAGCTGACAAGAATTCCTAGTATATATTTCTTGATATATGTATAATGTTTAATTCTGAGAGTTTTTAAATAGCATTTTCCAGGCAGTAAGACCAAGCAATTAGTTTGAAGTGACAAATCAGAAAAGTGCCCCAAGTTTACACAGGAATCTAAGCCTGTGCTATATATAAATATGATCAAAGCCAAGTCTACATCTGCGTGCACAAGTGTGTATGCATAGGTGTAATCATTCTTTCTAAAAGCCTGCAGTTGGTAACTGTCATGAGCTTTGTCTTTTGATTTTATTCCTGTATTGTACTAAGTATACGACCACGTTCTTGAGGCTTATCTCCAGAAGGCATATTTATTTCCTTTCCAAGAAAAGTGGAAAATACATAAGTAGTAAACACTAGAGCAGATACTCCCTTTAACCCCTATTATGTTAGTGAAGAGAATCTAATTTTTAGTAAACAGAATCTTTGACACAGTAGCAGCATTATTTAATATCAAAGTGTAAAAATGAATTTTAATCTTTTGAGAACTAACTTATTAGAATTAGCTGGATTGCTACCCTTAGTAACCATAGCCTCCAAATAAATATCAGTACATATGGAAAGGAGGTAATAGGATAGATTATTTGAAATTGGAGCTGTCTGGGAAATAAGAACACTGTATCTGTATAAGCGATCAAATTAATAATTCCGCCCACTGAACCTGGGACATAAAATTATCCTCATTCTGAGCAAAGAAGCTAGAAAAACAACAGCCCTAATTATGTGAGTGATTGCCTATTGTGCAAAAATGAGAGAAACCTGAATTTTTAAAAATCAGCTCAGTCTAGTGCTATAAGTATTGCTTTAGTCTCTTGGATATTATCTGTTCAGTATGTTGGTAATATGAGGCAGTGTAACCTAAACACCTATATTGATTTAGAAGCAGTATAGATCTTCTAGCCTTTGTCTCAGTTTTTCTACTTTAATGCTCTTGGGGCTAGTGTTGTTGAAATTAGACATTCAAAAATTATCAGAGTTTCCTATATAAAATGTGTCTAAGCACCAAAACTGTTTAATGATTTTTTTTAAGTGTTTAAAAATATAGAAGGAAAAAAGCTATATCACTTTCAAGCTTGTTTGTAATATCCAAAGCTGTAGTTATTTTGTGATGAACATACGCCCCAAGAACATTTCCAAAAGTATATAATAATTATAGTAGTAAGAAATTTCCTTTTATGTTTCAATTTTTATAACATAAATTTATTATTTCCTACTTATTTTCACAAGTTTGGTTTTTCAAAATAATCCTTAGTAAATGACATATTTCTGTAGGTCCAACTGAATTCTTTGCTCACATTGGGTTTATACATTTTTTGAAAGTCTTCCTCCAATATACAGGATATTGTATATAGTTTTCTCATGAATGCTTTTCATTTAATTATTATGACATCAAGTAGTGAATCTAAAAGGAATCTTGAAAATTCCCAATGATATTAATGCAGTTTAATTCTTTATCTTTCTCAAAAGTAAGTAGTAATGAGCTTTTGCTAAACTGTTCTACCATTCTTTAAAACTAGAATGACAAAAATAACATTTCTATCATAAATAAATTTTTACAGATGAGTTTGAATATATCAATGAAAGAAAAAATATATACTTTTTCTTGTTTCCTTTCACAGGCAGCGATACCGTCTTTATCCAAGTTACACTGCCCCATGGCCCAAGTTAGTATATTTGGTTTAAGACTCATAATTTTCGCTTTGGCTTTATAGATTAAACCAAATGTAACCTTTCCTGCTAAAACTCTTCTTGGGTCTGGCAGTATTGGTACTTGCTTTGCAGCATCTTAGAAGTGAGGCCTTCACTTGTGCTATCTTTTGATCATAAATGATTTGCTTAAACTTACATATTTTTCATGCTTTTTGTAAAATCTTTTTTCTCTTTTGAAAGAACATTATTATATGGGTGGCTTCCACATTTAACCATTTCTCATTTCCAACTCTGGAGTTCTAAACATATTTTAATGCTCAACTTTTAAAAAAAAGCAAGAGCATGCATGCGCATATGAGAATGTTGGCAGCTACATGCAGTGTCTAAGTCACAAAATATACTTAGCCTGGGAACAGCACAGATTGTAGGCAAATGACTATTATTTGACTTTAGAACAGCTATCTTATCATTGTACCTATCTGTATTATATAATCTAAATATTCATCACTGATAAGCAAAATAAAGTTCCAATGTAGGTATTTGCTTTTAATTTTAAAGTAAACTAACAATTCACCAAACTGTTCTATAAATTTTAAACTAATAGATTGTTTTTTGTTGTTCTTCATACAAATGATTTCAGAACGTGTACAATGGAAAATATTCTTATAAGCTAAATTAACTTACATAGTCTCTTAAGAAAAAAGGTAGGTGATCAAAATGTTGTTCATTTAAATAATATCAATACACAAAGTACTCTTTTTAAGTTCTATATTGTTATAACATTTAATTGGCAAAATAAAAACTGTCAATGTTTAAAGGAGAAAAAGAACCTGCCAAATATAATTTTGAACGACCATTTAAGTGTTTTTTCATATCTTTTTCATTGTGCTGATAAACTAGTTAACAACTTACATAAATGTTTTTCAAAGTGTAATTATTTATATGCCTATATTAAGTCCTTGTCATTATAAATGTCTGTAAGATATGTTACAGTTAGAGGCTTTACTTATTACCTTTTTGGTGCCAGTTTATCAACTTATTCCTAAATCAGGTTCACCAGATTTTGGCGTAATTTCTGTTTTTATTATCAGCACTGCCTCAGTCATCTTAAATACCTCCATCACAATGAAAATTTTTGGATTAGAGTATGATGAACCTGACTTTGCTTTCCTGCCAAGGAGAACAATATCTAAGCACACTGAGGAGAGACCCCTCCCCCAGACACTAGATTCTCTCCCTGGCACCCTTTGAGGGGATTGCTGGGAGAGACACTGGAGAGAGTGGTTAAGATCAGAAACTATCCCCAAGGACTATCCAGTGAAGGCAAGAAAATTCTGTACTAATAAAGTCAGAGGAAAAAATGAGCCCATCAACAAAGCTTAACAAAAATTACCATTCCAAAGGTTTTTAATAGTTTGCTGTCTCTCCCAGAAATCTGAGACTCAGATCCAAATAAAAAATTCCAGTAATAGATTAACAGTGGGAATGTTATTTTGTTCAAGAAACATAATAACAGAATATCTTAGGCAGCTTTTTTTCTGAAAATTCTGCTAAGAAATTTCTGCATGCTTTTATAGCAGTTTGCTTTAATAAAGGAAATACTATTGGTTGTTGAGTTATTGAACTGCTTTTGATACTTCTGTACATTTCTTTTAATAAATATAAGCAGTTTCCAAGTCTTTTCAGGATTGATAGATGAAATAAAATTCCTGTGAACTTTTCAAAAAATTTAACATCCTACAGGATCTGCTTCAGTATCATCTATAAGTTTAACCAAGAGCACTGATGAAGTGCCTGTCCCCCCTCCTGTTCCTCCACGAAGACGACCAGAATCTGCCCCAGCGGAATCTTCGCCATCTAAGGTAAAGTAGAAAATCTTGTTATCTGGAAACTGGAATCATTACAGTTACATTATAATCAATTGCTTGTGTCTGGTTTAGTTCTAACTGAATTAGGTTAATACTCAGAGTATTTGGGCTTAATAGAGTTTAAACAAGGATTAAGTATGGATTTACGATGCAGTAATGTTTATTTCCTTTCTTCTGAAAGCAGTTTTTTGGTAGGTTTTCAAAACCCTTGTAAATCTAAACTATGGGTACTGTCAAGAAAAAAGTTTAACCTATAATGTAAGAGTAATGCAGTCTCAAGCAGTTCTTTAAAAGATACAAGAGAGAGAAGGAAAGAGGTCTGAAGCTTTATATGAAAGCACATTTTAAATGAAATGGTATCTTAGTGCTAAATATTACCTATCTGAGCGGGATTTTCATGAAAATTCTGGGTCAGAAGAGACCTTAAAGGCTAATAGCTATTTTTTCTACCTCTTTGAATTTCTTTTTTTGCCTGTTATTAACGTGATTCAGTGTTCTCAAAGTGTCCAGAGAGCAGAGCACCTGGGCAAGTCAAGACACTCTTTGCAGAATAGCATGAAATGTTAATATAGTAAGTTTAAAATTGTAAAGTTGACAGGTAATTTATGTTAAATGGAAATGATCTTATATTAGATTCAATAATAGGTAAGCAGTAGCAAATAACAAAATTTTGAGAAAAATAAAAACTTAACACTGAGGGAAAAATAATTTTTTTAATGAATGAACTGCCGTAACCTCCAATTTAAAACATGGCAAAACGACCTGATCCACATCTAGGGTTCTTCCAAT
The DNA here is from genome assembly GCF_949987535.1 of Balaenoptera acutorostrata. NCBI lineage: Eukaryota > Metazoa > Chordata > Mammalia > Artiodactyla > Balaenopteridae > Balaenoptera > Balaenoptera acutorostrata. Next base: position 62,515,188 of record NC_080075.1, read on the forward strand.
AGCATATTTGAAAACCCCAGCTTAATTCTTAATATATTCATGGTGCTACATAAATTAAATTATTAATAAATGTCTTTTTTTTCCCATTTATGTTAGATCATGTCTAAACATTTGGACAGCCCCCCAGCAATTCCTCCTAGGCAACCCACATCAAAAGCCTATTCACCACGATATTCAGTATCAGACCGGACCTCTATATCAGATCCTCCTGAAAGCCCTCCCTTATTACCTCCACGAGAACCCGTGAGGACACCTGATGTTTTCTCAAGCTCACCACTACATCTCCAACCTCCCCCTTTGGGCAAAAAAAGTGACCATAGTAATGCCTTCTTCCCAAACAGCCCTTCCCCCTTTACACCACCTCCGCCTCAAACACCTTCTCCTCACGGCACAAGAAGGCATCTGCCATCACCACCACTGACACAAGAAGTGGACCTTCATTCCATTGCTGGGCCGCCTGTTCCTCCACGACAAAGCACTTCTCAACATATCCCTAAACTCCCTCCAAAAACTTACAAAAGGGAGCATACACACCCATCCATGCACAGAGACGGACCACCGCTGTTGGAGAATGCCCATTCTTCCTGAGTTCCTCTACACCAGGATGTACGTTGTCCTGGCCCCAAATCCATTGCTGGCAATGGATGCACTGAACGTGCCAGCACTGAGGAGTTAAAATGAGAACTCCAAACACTAACGACTCTACTTCAAGATGCAGTATAAGACAGTGAATTTTAACCTAGATGTAATTATAAAGTGAAGATGGTGTTCGTTTAGAATATGGAAAGACTGATCTAGAGGAAGTGGACAACTGATTGCACCTGAAAATCAAGTAAAGGGAACTTTTTCCAGCCAGTAGGCAGGAGTCCTCTTTTTGTGAAGTGATCTTTATCATTAAAGGGATGAAAAACACAGTCTAGTGTCCAGCAGGCCCACATGATGACAGTTTTTGTAATTCAAAATATTATGCACTTTTTAAAAAGAAATCTTAAACAGGGATCTTCAAATCCTCCTTTGTTTTCCTTTGCTTTTATTTGTCCTACTTTAGAATATTTTCTTAAAAATCATTCAGAGGACTGTGAGGAAAGGCTGTGGTACCTGACCTTGTTGGAATCAAGGCCCAGCACTGTACTACAGTCCTGTTTACAGATTATTACAGTGAATTGAATGGGTACCGAGGCTTCACCAAAGAGGTACTTTTTTTTTTTTTTTTTAAGAATAATTATACCGATTTTAAGAGCATTCCCCTACCCACCCTCCCTACACAAACAAAATGTGGTGGTGTTGCCTTCAAACAAGAGAAGTTTTGTGTCATTAACAATGACAGAAGAACTTTTAAAACAATGTAACTGTCAAGTATATGATTTACATTTAGGAGACTGTTAATCTATGCTAGATTGTCCTTTTCCCCCCTTTTCCCACAGAAGTTTACTGGTAACCCATGTCATGGCTTGTAGCTGTCCCTCTAACCACACTATGGAAACGCAGTCACCCAGTGTGAAGGGAGTCCTTGCTGGGCATCGCTGACAGCGTTCATGTTTTACTAATAGTTGAGTGATCAGCATATCTAGAATTACCGTGCATTGCCTAAATCATGTGTATATAGTGAATGTTATATAATATACCTGGCAGGTCTGTTTTAATTTAATTGAATAAAGATACAAATACTTTGTTTGGCTGGCATATATTAAATTATTATATGAGAAAATGGTTGATTCTTATTTCTTTCAGTTGAAACACACACAAACACTAAGCATAAAAGCACGTATTGTGGTACGCCTTGGTTTCTAGTTCTGGATGTATGTATTCATCTTAAAGAATGATCTAAAGTTGCAGTTTGGCATGTAGGAAAATATTTGGTTAGAAAAGGATGGGTATCTTTTAAGCAGAGCTTTGTAAGGTTTTTAATTTCCTAGGTAACATGTGTACAGTCTGTTAAAGTTTATATTAAACATTCTACCTTGCTTGAGGTCTTTGCTCTTTCGGAACTATTCGTAATAGAACATCTACCTACATCATTAATATCATAATATGGATTATTCATTAAGCCTATGTACTGATCTTCTGAGTCTAACAAATACTGTGATTGAAATGCATGCAGCTTGTTGAAGAGAAAAAGTGTTATTAATCTCCACTATAGTATCTGTGAAGTGTGCAGTATTCCATCCTTAGAGAGTCCTCAGTTCATCAGTATATGCATGTGTCCTCTGAATAATGAAGCAACATTTCAGCAATTCTGTTAACCATGCCATTAGAGACATTTTTAGAAGTGCTGCATCATGGTGGAAACCTAGTACTTTAATAATTTTCTGTGATATTTATTAGAGCATTAAATGTACATCACAGTAGTACAATATATAGTCCTTTAAGACCAGAGTGTTGGTTGCATCATCCTTAAGCAGTCCATCCTGTCATATACTTTATTTATTTGTTAGAGTTGAATTATTTTTTTCTAATATTTGTACCATTCCTATTATGGTAGTCACTTTTCTCTTTGTAAAATGTCTCCTTTTAAAAGTCTCCCCCCAAATTAATTTCAGATCTCCTCTTGTATGCAAAGTGTCCATAAGACCATTCATTCAACAAGTATTTATCTAAGCCTACTTACTAGTGCTGCTACAATTAATCATAATACACATTCCAGAATTTCCATGACTTTTTATTAGACCAGCCGCATCGTCCCTAGGATTTCCCTTTATATGTCTTATGTGCACTTCTCTTTTTAATTACCCCAGCCCCACTCCAAATGAGAACCTGAGAAAAGTCCCATTGGAGCCCATTCAGTATCTCTCTGGCCAGTGTGTTAGCCTTCAACAAGGTAATAACCTCTTTTCAACCTGCCTGATTGTATAAAGAAAAAAAAACTCAGATTTGAAGTTCTAATCATACTTCTCCCAAAGGGAAGCATTCTTCTACCCTCGTGGTTCTAGGCGACCGCTTCACTGTGCATCAGCTTTACATGCATTGTGGATAGAGGATATTTTTATTCTGAAGTGTAAAATTTGGGTAAAAATATTTTCTGCAGTGGTAACTGATTAGAAAAATTCCAGTTGGATGCCCTTAAATGGAGTTGAGAAAACTGTATCCTTGCCTTCTTCACATGTGAAACATTAGCTAGCTGGCAAACTTATTCTTTGTAGTAACTAAAATTTCCAGGGACAGGAAGTGGCTGAGAAGACAAATGCATCACCACAAAATTCTGCTTTTGAATTCAGGACATTACAAGACAGTCAATGCAGCGTGACTTTTCCTAAATCACGGTCCAAAATATGGAACATTTCTTTTAGAAATGGAAGTGCTCTTAGATGTTTCATTATCTTTGGATCACAAAATGAAGAAAATATTTCAAGGTTGAATTTACCTAAATGGGCTGATAACCAATATAATAGAAAGGGAGGCTTTTCACATCTAAGTACTTTTAAAAACAGGAAAAGATAAGTATATGTTTCTAAATTTATTGAAAGACAGGTTATTTACTCTTCCCAGATATCCAAATGTATTTTAAGACTACAAATTATCAGGAAATGTACAAATGTCAAAAGTTTGCTTAATTAAAGGTTGTTGGGTATTAAATTATGTGTTTAGTAGGTTACTGTGCTCTGACAACTCAAGAATGTTTTAATGTATCTGAATTTAGCAAGGAGCATGCCACGCTAATTATACTCCAATTAACAGAACAGTGTAGTGAACCAGTACTATTTCAGTTGGAGGCTATATTATGGTTCTGAATTCCTTAATGTGTTTTTTCGTACATCAAAAATTACCCAAACCAAAAATTAGTTGGTATCTATGATCACAATCTTGTCTTAATTCTCAAATTTAGCTCACATTAGTCATGTACCTCATCATTTGTCCTTTCATGACAGCTTAAATTCAGAGTTTTAAGTGGCTCAGCAAAACAGATAATGGAAATGGGGGGAGGTGTCTCAATTTATTAGTGTTATACATATTGAGGAAAACCTTTTTTTTTCCCTCCAGATTCAGAAAGAAAAATTTAACCATTTATTTCTCGGTATTCTGCTGCTATAGGTAGGTTCACTTATTCTTTTAACCTATATTGTATGACTGTCGTACAAGTGTAGGTCCTATTGTGTTGCACATAAATCTTTACCAGTAAAATAAGCGTCACAGGGTTAATACCAGTTTGTCTGAAAGAATTATGCAGTAAAATTATTTATAAGGGAAAGTGATGACTTAGTTTATTTATTCAGTATTTTTCTTTTGAAACATCTCATTACTTTTAAAATCATTTCAAAATTCCTTATACATGAGCCAATGAAATATTTTGAGCGCTAGTTAAGAAAAGCATGAAGTCTATGATAAATCTAAACAAAAGCACTTGTAACTTGTTTTGTAAATTTCATGCCTTATTTTCCATTTTTGACACCATAAAGTGCATTTTCTGTCAACTGTGAGCAAATTTCCCTTTTGCCTTTCATGAAAATAGTGCATTAAGTAGCCAATTGCTGCAAAATTATAAAGCAAGTTAGCTAAAGGTGGATCACATTGGACTACCACTCAAAGAAACAAGATGCATAGTGGATGGAAGTCACACGTGGTGTGGCTTTATAGGGAGAGTGCACCTGTGCCAGATGCATGCCACTTTCCGTAGCTGCCAAATGTGCCTTTAATTAAGAACATCTCTGATTTTTTTCTTCAGATCAAGTCAGCATTTGGGGGCGGGATCAGGGCAGGGGACTTTGGGGTGCAAATATCTGGTGAAACACACCAGAGAAGAAGCCTTTGTTTGTCAAAGTGACACGAATAATTTCAGTTGAAACGTGTTTATGTATATATATGTGTATTTGCCTTTGTTTAGTAGCACGGTTATTTGCTAAAATAATTGTCCAAAAAATTGCTGTCAGTCTTACTTTGATGTAAAAACAAAGTTTGGTCTATACATCTAATATGGCCTTTGTACCTAACCATGTTCGTAGGTAATCTTTGTACTCTGTGTGCAGCAGTATTTGGTTTGCATTTAAAGTGAAAATAACGGCTGTTATTTTTCTGGCATTACTAAGACAAACCGAAAAATAATAAAAAAAAAAAAATGCCTTACATAGCCCACAAGCGTATTATTTTTGCATGTATTTATTTTAGAAGGCAATATTTTAATGTCATTAGTGATTCTCATTTTAGCTCATACTTTCCATAGAAATAGTTTGCTCTTAATCATGGTCTTGCTTTGGAGGCGCTTCTCCCTGTATCACAGTATCATAAAAGAAGTTGAATACTTCCTTCTGTATCAAGCTCTATGATTGTAGTGAGTGGGAGGCCCTTGGGATGAAAATTAGTACTTTAGTGACCTTGGGTGTCACCTGGATGAAGCTGCAGAGGAGGGCTGAGGCATTTGTATTCCGTAAAAGAAGTTTTAAGATACCACAGTTCCTCGACAGGCAGGTTTTGCTGAGACCTGCTGGAACATGGCAGCCTGACATTCAGCAGTTCTTTCTAGGTTTGGCATAAAAAGATACAGCTTACAGTTGTACACTGTAAAGAATTATGCAAATACGAGGTCATTCATGGTGAACTACAGAACATGAAAACTGATGAATCCTTAAGAGATCTAATACCCTTATTTTAAAATTGAAGTAAGTGAGATGACTTAGCCAACATCATGTGACAGTCAGTGATTGAGACCACTGACTCAACTTTGATTCCTGGTATTTGGAGGACTGCTTTCAGGAATAGTCAAAATTCATTGTTGTGGTTTTTTTTTTTTTCACCCCTGGTTTAAAGACACAAAATCATCAGTTTGTACAAATTCCATTTGTAGGCCACTGTGAAATCCAAGTATGTATTATTGAGTATATTCTAGATAATCAATTTAAAAGCTATAGGAAAATAACATTAATATTGATTAGTCCGACCTGATTCCACATTTGCTCTTGAAACATCACTTCTTTTGAATTTTAACCAGGTGGTTTGTTTTTTTTACTTATTTTAGTCACTAGCTCATCACAGATGCAGGGCACTTAAGACTCTAGGGTTCAGCCACCGGCAGAGCCTACCTTTTTGCAGATAGATGCATGTGGCAAGGAGGGCTTTGGTAGAGTACAATTCCAAAAAAGCAGTTTATAGCCATTCTACTATTTTAGGGCTCTTGATTCTTATTGGAGGCAAGAATAAAACTACAGCCCATTTTTAGAAGCTGGTTTCTCTACCTTCATGACTCATCTAGAAAAGGAAAGACTGTTGTGGAGTACAACAAGCAGGTCCTTTGGAATCGCATTCCTGTGTTCACATTCTGGTTCCGTGACTTACTAGATGTGTGACTTGGGAGAAGTTATTTAAATAATCTGAGTCTGTGTTTCTTCATCAATATTTGAGGTCAACAGATCTACTTTTTGGGACTGTTGTGAGGTTTAAAGGTAATATGTATAAAACCCAATGCCTTTCACAGAATGAGTGCTTAATAGTAACTAAAGTTATGAGGGATATGTTTTCAGAGTTTGCCTGCTTTTAGGTATCTTTTAAGAGGTTGATGGTTCATCCTGAAGTTCCCATAATTTGATTCTTTACCATACAGCTTCCTTTGATGTTTACACTTAAATTGGTTTCGAGTGACCTTAGTTATAAGCATTTGTTAAGGGCCCATCTGACTATTCAACAAATATTTATTGTTTCAGGTACAGTTTTGATGTTAGGAATATAGCAATGAACAAAACAGACAAAAATCCGTATCGTGGGATTAATAATCTAGTGAGGAAATGCAGACAATAAGTAATAAGAACAAATAGATATATGTTAGAATGTTGTAACTGCTATGAACAAAAAAGCAGGCAGGACAAGGTGACTGAATGTAGGGGCAGGGGAAGTGACACCTAACCAGGATGGTGAGAGTCAGCCTCATGGAGAAGGGGACATACGAGTAAAGACTTGAAGGAGGTGCGGGAATGAGACATGCATGTATCTAGGAAAGGAATATGTGAAGTCACAGGGAACAGTCAATTCAAAAGCCCAGAGGCAGGAGCATACTTAATATATCTGAGGAATAGCGAAGCTACTTGTGTCTGGAGAGGAATGACTGTGAGTGAGCAGGAGGTGCCGTCAGAGGTTTAATGGGTCCAGATCACTCATAATGACTTTAGCTTCTGTTTGAGAGAAATAGAGCCCTTAGAGGGTTTGAGCAGAGAAGTGACATGATCTGATTTACATTTTAACATGATCACTCTGGCTGCAGTGTTCAGAATGATTTGGGGTTAAGAGTGGGACTAGGGAAGCTGGTCCAATAGAAGGCAGATAGGCCAGGGTGACAGCAGAGGAGGTGGTGAGAAGAGGTCACTGATAGACTGGATGTTGGGTTTAACAGAATTGTCAAGGATAACTTCCAGATTAGGGGCCTGAGCAATTGGAAGGACAAAGTTACCATTAACGGAGGTGGGGAAGATTTGGTTGAAGCAGGCTTGGACATGTTAAGTTCCATAAATATATAAGACACCTGAGAGGTGCCAAGGAGGCAGCTGGAGATGTGAGTCTGGAGTTTGGGAGAGAGTTAGGGGTTGAAGATATAAAATTGGGAGTCACTTTCATAAAGATCATATTTTAAAGCCAGCAGTCCAGATAAGATCACCAAAGAAATGAGTACAGACTGGAAAAAGAAGAGATCTAAGCAAAGAGCCCTGGGGCTTTGTAACCTTAAAAGGAGGAGAGAGCCTCCTCACTCCCGAACAGATAGACCAGGAAGGAATGAAGGAGAAAACCAGGAGCCTGTTGCATCCTTGAGGCCTAGTAAAGAAATTACTGATATTTCCGAAGAAGGAAGTGATCGGTGCCTCAAATGCTATTTGATGGGGGAGTAAATGCTATTTGATGGGGGAGTAAAACGACTAAGAATGGACCGTTCATTTAGCAAGGGTGAAAATCACCGATGCCCTTGACAAGAGGGGTCAGGGGAGTGCTGTGGGTGGAGTGAGTTTAATGAGGAATGGGAGGAGAGAAGTGGAGCAGTTTGCTCTTTCAGGTTTTACATAAAAGGAAGTCGTGAACTGAGACAGAGTTAGAACCATCAAGAGAAGGTTTCTTTTGCTTAAAATGAAAGAAATAAGAGCCTGTTTGTATGCCGAAGGGTTTGCACCAGTTGAACAGGAAAATGTGATGATGAGAAGAGGGGATGCGATCTAGTGTTAAGTGGAAACAACACACTTAGAAACACAGATGGGATCCACAGCAGTCCTTCACGTAGATCCCACAATCTTCAGATGAACAGGTTTACGTACATGAGGAAGAAACACAACACATTCAGTCTTCCTGCTAAGAATTAGAGCATTGAATGCTGCTATCTCTGGAGGCAATGAGGCAAGAAGAAGGAATAAAAATATCTCTATGGATATTTAATAAGTTTGATAACATTAAAGATTGTACACTAAGCTCTTTGAAAGCAACAATAAATTTTGGAAAATAAGTTATTTGGTTTAGATACAAAAATATTGACTATTTTGAATGTCTGACAATTTCCCAAAATGATATCTTCTGCACTGCTTACAGCACATCCTTACGTTCTTGTGTTTAAAACTTAGTCTAGTGTCACACATCAATTTCTAAGTTTTTCCCTTAAAATATAGAGGGGTCTCTCCATCAATTTTTCTCAACCTTTTTTTAATCTGTTTCCCTTTTTGAAAAACTCTCTCTCACCCGTTTTTCCGTCATCCTCTCCCTACCACGTGAGATCCACTGGCCTCTGCATAGATATTCGAATGCTCACAGGCTGAGTGGGGCATGCACATCCTTAAGTGAAATCAGCTCTCAGGATATGAGAATCCCAAGTGTCCCCAGAGGCTCAGGAAGAAAGTTATTAATGGTGATATTTCAAGGAAAGTCTAGTCTGAAAACTAGACTTAATTTTATTATACAACTTAATGTGAGACATTCATGTTATCATGTTTCTAAGTGCATGCAATTGATTATGTAGCATATACAGTCAATTTTACCACTTTATTATACAAAACACTGATCATGTATATATGTATATTTTTAATCCAAATCTTACTATATATAATAGCGAAGGTCACAGATGGTAAATTAAATAATTCAAAAAGAATCATTTGGGTTTTCATGAACTATCAGTTTTCTGTAACCCAAGGTAAGTATAATCCTTTATTCTGTCCTAAAATTCAATCTATGTTCAGAATCTGAGTGCTGTGGCTTATATACTAAATCATTCAATTTATTGGTCTAAGAAGTAGTGGCTCTAAAATTTCAGTGGGCCGAAGAATCACCTGAGCGCATTTAAAATGCAGATTCATGGGCCCCACTCTGAAATATTCCAGTAGAGTGGGACTGAAATAGTACCCAGGAATCTGCATTTTTACAAGTGCCCTCATAGGGAAGATAGTATATTAGTACAGACTTGAAGGAGGTGAGAGAATATGACAGACACGAGGTGCTATAGAAACACCATTCAAAGGGTTTTCCCTGAGCAAGAAAGAGGCTTTGTAATTTCAAGCAAACTATTTGTCATATGATGAAATACCCCACCACATGGAACCCTGGAGTGTTGGTCCGTAAAGCCCCAGCTCTCCAAGGTCCCAGTTCTGGCATCAGAAAAGCAGGACAATCCTTGCTTGGGGTTCCATACAGACCCCGCAAGAACACAGAAGGGACCTGTGGCCACTGCCAGCCTGTGCAGGAATAGCCACTTAATCTTTTGGTGGAATGCTTCTTTCTGCTTATTCACTCAAACACTTCCAGGAGCTATCTGTGCTCTCCTTCTCTGGAGGACTGGAGGCAACAGATTTTATCAATTGCCAAGCTCTTTCCCACCCTGACTTCATCCCTAGTGCAACATTACATTAAATATCATTAATCAATATCATTAAGTATCCTATCTCCTCTGTCAATTTACAGTACTACCTAGAAAGATTATGAAATGGGTCAGTACAGCACAGAAAAGAGTAGCAAACTTTTTTCTTTTTAATGGAGAGATGTTTTCTAATGCTAGATGCTATGACAGTGGCAGTGATGCCTTTACCTGCTTTTGAAGACAACTATTTTATTTCCTTTGCGATTGATAGTTTTCTTTAAAAAAAAAAAATGAAAGGTAGGAAAGTAAAGTGACAACCCTGAAACTCTGGCAAATTATGAGTAGAAATTAATTTCTGTGGCCTCTATCTTTTAGAGCACCAACATTAACGTTGGCATCAACTGCTTACTAAGCACCTAGAATTCTAGAGGTGGAAAGAATTTCAAAAGATACGGTACAGCTCCTGCCCTTGCAGAGACTTACATTGTTGTTGGGAAGACAAGACACATAGATCAAAAGATAGACAAGTTACACCACTAGAGGCCACAGAAAGATGAGGAGGCTTAAACTGGGTCTTGAACATTAGCAGAGAGGAAGGAGGCCAGAGTAAAGACGTGAAGCAAGAGTGAGCCTGAGCGAGGTGCATGGCTTGCCAGGAAACAATAGCAGCCCCGCTTAGCTGAGGTACAGTAGTTCAGTAGGACTGCAGAGAGGGAGCTGGTAGCCAGAGAGAAAACCTGGAGCTGCACTGGAGAGAGCGAGCCTTCACTGTCAAGTCAAGGAGTTTGGAATTTGACTACAGACAAATAAGAACAGTCAAAGAGTTTCACACAAAGCAATATTTGGGAATATTCACATGTTAAGAGATGTGTGGGATTGATGGGGGCAGTTAGAAAGCTACCAGAAAAAAATCCAGATATCAGATGATAGAGACCCAGAGAGTAGCAGCATTAATTATTACTAGTTTCATAGGCTACCTTCCTAAAATATTACTAAATTGAGTTGTGCTACAGATGTAGCATCAAGATTTTTCAAAGGGTGTTATCAGAATGAAACTTTGGGATGTATGTGATATTTTTGAAACCTTCCCAGTAATTGATCATTTTTATGATAAACAATATGAAGGGGAAAGAAATTTTGTTTTTTACATTTTATTTAAGAGGTTATGTCTCCTGTTTCACTTTTCATGTCCAGTCAATTTCACACTATGCTTTTAAGCACTGCCCCCCAAAACATCTTTGGCCTGATAATAGAAATCTAATTTCAAAGGAGTTCATTAATTTCAGAAAAATGAAAAGCTTGGCTTCAAATATTATTGGAAACTCCAAAAAGTTGGCAGTGATCCTGTAACTGTTCCAGACTCCTACTGTTCCAAATGCTAATAGATGGGTTCCTAATTAGTCGTCAGACAAGGAGAAGAAAACTTGTAACACAAGTGAAACTCCCCCTATTTTATCAAACAGTAGTCACTAGAGGAACAGCCTCTGGAGAAGTCAGCTGGAGTACCAAGATTCTGAATGAATAGTAACTTATGCCCCTAATTATACAGAACTGCTGAGAAATAGAGACAGATTGTTTCAACCTAATTTTTTTCTATTATGATTCTGATGCTTGGGGCGTGTCAAGGATGTGGGCCATCTTGGGCACACCCATGTGGAAAGAGAGTATATTTTATTACCCCATAGCCAGGCAAGCCTCATTGCAATGATTTCTCCGCCTGCACCGTAAGAAAGACCTTTCTTTACAACTTACTTCTGGAAAACAGAATAAGGTAACACTAGCGCTAACTTTTCATTCTGACTTGGTGTTTGTAGCAACCACTGTGTATAAGCCATTGAAGTACTGATGCTGGTGACAAAATCAGTGCTTTTTCCCAGTCCATGCGGTCATGAGTGTGTGTGACACTCAGGATCACTGGTGGATCTTTGAATCCTCAGTACTCAATAAAACACAGACTCTGGATTCGTTCCCATCTGCAGCACAACCCACATGAGGGAAAGTGTTTCTTTGGCCTCCCAGTTTCTAGAGAAATCACTGTTCACTGCACTGATTTTCATAACCATAGAACAAAAGGAATACTACTCTTAAGGTTCTCTTCCTGTTTGGAGATCAATATGTCTTTAAGCTTTGAACCTTCTGTGTCATGGTTTAAGCACAAATTTTCCACAACTCATATTTGCAACATGTAAAATACAATTCTATTAACTGATCCTTTGCCTTAAGCGATGTTAGGTATTTGCCTTGGGGATTTTGAAAGACATATGGCAAGACAACTGGCCCCTAACATAGTGTATATTAGTCTGAGAACACTGGGATGAATTAATACGCTAAATGCCTAGGAAGCATAAAATTCACATCCATGTTAAATATGAACATGCTCAATATTATACTGGGGAATGACCTCAAGGTGGAAGTTTCTGTTCTTACAAATGTTTATTTTCCTCCAAATTTATTGTGTTTTTCTGTAATGCTGTGAAAAGTCTTCACTTCCCTTTCCCCAGGTGTTGTTCAAAAAGCAAGCTCTCAACCACAGACTAATCTTCATCTTTTCAATGTCTTGTATGTTGATTTAGTTTCATATGTAAGTATTTATATTAGTTTTCCTCAGGGATTTATACATCAATATATATATATATATTCCTACACAGATATATACAAGCTTTTTATCCTCATCTTACCACTTGACAATACAACTTTAAATATGTTTTACACAGCTGTTCCTTGGTCAAGGTCATTTGCAAGAGCAAGTCGGTTTCTGAAGAAATCTTGTTTGGTGGGTGAAGGATCCATTGAGGGATTCTCATTAGTTTTTTCCCTGTATTCTGATCCACTGGACCTAAAATCTCAGCACACAGATAAAGTACAGGTTGATTTGGTTTTAATTGTTTTCAAATATTTTATCTATCCAAATTGTTTTGCAATTGTAAAACAGTTGCCTCCTAGATCTGGAATAATTTTTACTTCCCCTGAATTTCATGACTCAGGACATGTGTAACTAAGATTTGCAGTGAACATAAAGAATTTACCTTTCTAATGCTTTATGGGGACAGTTGTGACAATTGTGTATGTCAGTGTAAGAAATTATGTAATAACATTGTAAAAGGGGAATAAAGGCTTAGAAAATTCAATAAATCCTATTTTGATTCGATGAAGTAACTACTCCACAAATTAGCAAGGCCCTTAAATTTTAAGGGATGGAATTCATTGTTCTCAACCAAGGTTATCAAGGGCCTTTACTTAATTTGGGCATTACATTACAAACTCTTGCTTTTGCTTGTTTTCATTTTAAAATGAAAAATTTATTGAAGCCAACCACACATATATGCTACATTTGGTAGAATGCAGAAATTAGTACAGTAATCAGATTAGGGAGATTCTATTATGTCAACCACCACATAGGAGACCAAGCCCAATCAAGAGGCAACAACTCAAAACAGTCCAGTTGAGTCCCCAGTCGAGGGTGTATTCTTCCTTTCTCTTGGTTAAGCCAGTTGGGTAATCCATTCCAGCTCTGCACCTTCTCCAGTTTGTTCATGTCAGAAGTCCCTAGAGGGAGGAGGCTTTCTGGAAATAACCTCTGATAAACTAGGCTGGGGCCCTTTAACTAGCTTAAACTCTGAGCTAAAATGAGTAAAACTAGCCCAGTGACTTAAGAACCAATATTAAAAGACCTCATGCAAGGTGTATGACAGTGACATTAGACATGAAGTTCTTTGTCCAAAGCTCCTGCACAACTGAGCAAGTTCTCCATATGCCAAGGCAGAGTCAGGCATGCTTCCACTATCCACAAAAGAAAGATAAGTTCTTTCACTATCATTGATATGCTTTGAGTGTCCTCATTGTTGCTATTAGATAAGTTAATTACGACTATCATTTACTGAATTAATTGGGCAGAGTTCAAACTCCTTTACATTATTCAAGGAAAGAAGTTGGATCCACACAAAGGCTAAAACCCTGATGTCTGGAAGTCTGATGACTGATCAGATGTTTTTACTTTTTGCCCTGATATTTGGTATCACAGATGAAACCCTAGCTGCCTACCACACTTTCTACGTCTGGTCAGTAAGGAGCACTTTTCCGCTATATCCCAGTGCATATTCTCTATCCAACCCAAGTACATCTGGGTATTCATTCAATAAGATGACAGCTGGGTGGGGTGAAAAGTCCTCTTCCTTTTCAGCACAGAAGCCCCCTTGGAACTCTCCCTTGAGACCACCTCCACAGGTCCCACCCTGAAGCTCCAGGCCTTCTCTCAGAACTCCCAGCTACCTCCAGTTCAGATCTTCCCTGGTTAGCACACTGCACCCAAAATGTTAGGAAGATAGATTTTTGACCATGTCATTCTTTCCCCATATCTTCTGTTATCCAGAAGACTAAGAACGCCTAAAGTTTGGGGGGCAGGAAGTAGGAAGCAAGATTTGAATTTGGTTGGTGTTTCTTCTCAATTGTTTTCCCACATGACAGTTTCTCATCAGAAAGTCATTGGTCAAAACTTAAAATCTTTACCTTCCATTTCCCCTCTTAGCTACGTCTGATCTCTCCAAAACCCAACATGTCATACTTTGATTGTTCCAACATGCAACTGTTTCATGTTTACCTGGAAATGGGAAAGCTTTGATGTCACCACCAGCCCCAAGGACCACAGAAATCTTCACCAGTTGCGTTCCCATTTCTGAAACAAATGCCAAAATCGCCCTGTCTAGTTTTCAAAGTCCACAAACTCAGCTTAGTTTTTTTTTTTAACTGCTCTTCTCACAAACCACCTTCTCTATGTCTGCAGGTGTGTCTCCGCAGTTCTTGATATTAACTAACAATTAACTAATGGCTAACTTGTTAATCATTTTCAAAATCCAGCATTCTACTGTAGCTATGACTAAAAGCTCATTTTTATCCTTTTAAAGATATTTTTAACTGATTTCTTTCTAATGAAATATGGCCACCTCAACTCATGGATTCCTCCAAAGGTGTGGCTCTCGAGTAATGCTTACCTAAATTACTGAGACGTAAGCTGCAGAATCTAGGAGAAAGAGCTAGTGTATTTGTTTTTATCCCCTTTCTCGATAAAACGGAAATAGCTTTTGAGTTCCTGGGGCCTTTTTGGCTGACTGCAGGGCAGACCTGGGAATACATAAAGGGCCAGGCAGGCAAACGCTTGCTGGGTAAGGGTAGGATGGCTACTAGTACATTCCGACACAGCCATCCAAATATTTGACGGGAAAAGAACGGACCTGTCGCTAACTTTCCTTCCACTCAACTGACAGAGATGAAGAAAAATCACAAGTTGGGTGGGTCATATAAGTAGCAGTTTCCTATGGTAAGCCTTAAAGTTTGTTTGTTTGGAGTGGGGGAAGGGAGGAGGGCTGGAATTAGTGCTGCAGGACCCTCTGACTTAAGAAGGGTTGGTTTTCTGATGGAAAGACTCTGCCTTGAAAGCTTTAGGAACATGCAGATGGAGAAGTAAGGGAGCAAGGGAACACCCATCCTGTCGGCCAAATCAGTTGGCCCAGGTAATCAACAGGGTGACAAATGAACGTTCATTTAATGTATATTTGTAGAGAGATTACTATGTTCTAGGTACTAAACCTTGTAGCTAGGTTACTCTTACATTTGGATCGTAAGCTCCTAATGACAGTACCTAAAACACTGAAGATCCTTAACTTAGTGACTGATTTCAAATGACCTACTGAGTAACATCTGTAATCAGGTTTAAGTAAATGTTATCCCTTCAGCCATCTCCTTCAGTTTTCAAGTTGTATAAGGAAGTGAAATGGGAAATGAGAGAGAACCCCAATGTGGGTAAGAATAGAGGAAGAACTTGAGATAGGCTCTAAGGAGGTAGAGAAGAAGGTGAGGGTAAAGTTATCAATTGATTCTTTAGTAGTCCTTCTTTCTATTACATGATCTTTTCCACAGCCAAGGCTGAGTAAATGCAAAGACAGCTGACAGGACACAAAAGAAGTGGATTCACTGACACTCAATCATATGGGGCCCTGCAGAAGTGCTCTCTCTGCAGTGTGTGGTTAAGAAAATAAGAGATCCTGATGCAACTGGTAGAGGGAGGGTGCTGACTGGGAAGGAGACACTCTGAGGCATGTGAGTTACAAAGTGCTAAAGAGGAAGAAATGGGTGAGGAAACAGAATTAATCATTTGGAAGCCATATTCTTTGTCTTCCACTCCCCCCAGAGTTGAGGATAAAAAGAGAAAGCATCTACATTCCCTGCCCCTAAGCTGTTTTACGTAACCCTTTTTCCCCCATGCACACCCCCAACCAAGACTACTTATTAGCCTAAGTGCAAGATTTATATATAAAGATGAAGTAGCATCTGTCTCAGACTTCAGGACAGTCTAGATTTAAGTTTTTGAAAGCCTCCAGATAGATCCTTGCAGAATGGGATAGTCTGCCTACTGTCCTGCTCAAAGGCAGGGGGACAAGGATTCAGTCCAGCATCAGTCTATCACATTAGGTCTGTTCCTGGCTTCTAAGAATCCTCATTGAAAATTTTTTTAATCATTTAACATTTTCCAACTTTAAGATATGCAGTCTTTATTCTGACCAATTCTGGGCAGCTCTCAGGGACACATGACCTGGCATCTACCCAGGACAAATGTGCCCGAGATAGAAGCAATCAGAGCGTCATCCTTTTCCCCAAATATCTTGGGCATTTTTCAGGATTTTTTTTGTTTTATGATGTCAGCTTGACTCTCCCTTTTGAATCCTTGTGGGTAGGAGCATTCGGCCCTCCCAGCCTCAGAGGGAAGAGAACCCTTTCTCAGGTTTTCTGTTGCATCTGGCTCCATGCCTAGCTTCGTCCCGAAGCAGCATTCTGGGTGGGTGGGGCCACCAGCCAAACAAGCCCCTATGGATACAAAACGTGTGTCAGCGCAGACGGGAGTGAGCCTCCAGAGGGCCGTGGGAGAGGCAGGCAGCGAGCCCCTGATGTGACACACGTGGCTTTTCTGGCGCTGGTCCGTTCTGGACCTCTGAGGCCAGCCTCTGACATGACTCCAGTACCCGGGATGAACCACGTCTTGAAGTCCCAGAGCTTGCTGCCAGCCTGACCTCCCGACACATGGGAGGAGAATGGGCTGATTCTCCTTCTCTCTGGTTCCTCCCTGTACCTGTCCGCATGCCTGGCTTCAGGGTGCAAGTTCCTACTAACAGCTGGGACCGACCAAGCCACTCACAATTCCGAGACAAGCGTCTCGCACGGCACATGCATATAATAAAGGATGTTCCATTAATGAGAAGAATCGAGTGTTCTCATCTGAGTTAAGAGCCACTCACCTTTCTGTGCTACACTGGGGCCTCCCTGCCCTTCGTCTCTACTTCAGCATAGTGGAACAAACTTTCCATGGTTCTTGGATGAAAATACTCAGGAAAAGCTACTAGAGCTGCTTCTTTATCCCATGCCAAGTCCCCAGAGTGCCCACCGCAGCACCCTGGACATGAGGCGATAAGCAAGCATCACAGGATGGTGCTCACAGTTCTACACAAGATGTAAAAAGCCAGGAAAGCCTGCCAGAGGGAGCAGCCACCTGCGCGGCGCCCCCTTTGCTTCCATCCGTACAGCACTTCCAATTTGAAATACAAAGGCAGTACCAGGATTGGTGGCAGCAAGTGGATTGACGCAGGAGGGACTCAACTATGAAAAAGGATAAGAGGACTAAGGGGATCCATCTGGCCCTCTAAAAAGGATCCCAAAAAGCTGCAAGAGGGCTGAAAGCAATTTACCAACATGAAAATTTGGAGAGTCCACAGCAAGTGCTCAGCACTGAACCAAGGGCTATGGGAGGCTATAGAAAGACAAAATCTGGTCTTCTATGTGGTGAGTCTTTAAAATTAGAGGTCCCAGGCCACATTAATTTCTTGTTTCAGGTGTTAAAAAGATGTGAGCACCCAGACTGATCTACAACAAAGTCAAACTACAGATAAAGCAAATCTCAGGGCTAGAAAGCACTCAAGTGGCAATGATCTCCCACCCAGTGTGGCAATCCCTTTCACAGCATCCCTGACCAAGGTCATCTAGCTTCTCCTTAAGAGAACCCACTCCCTCATGAGGCGGCCAGCTCCAGTTCCAGGCAGCTGCATTTTTAGAAAGTTCTTCCTCTTACCCATTGCTCCTGGTTCTGCCCCCTGGATACAGAGAGGACAAGCCCACTCCCTCTGCCTCAGGTAACTGGCAGAGTGTTTTCTTACATCTCTGAAAAACGGGAATTTGTAAAGGAGCTGTGGTGGATCCATTACTCATTGCTTTGTAACAGACAGCACCCAGTCACTATAAATGGCACTGGGCAAAAAGTGGCTGTTTTCCTGGGAAGTACTGTGGTTTAAAAATAGAAATAAGTAAAAATAAAAAGATAGGCTCGGGGCTTCCCTGGTGGCGCAGTGGTTAAGAATCCGCCTGCCAATGCAGGGGACACGGGTTCGATCCCTGGTCCGGGAAGATCCCATATGCCGCAGAGCAACTAAGCCCGTGCGCCACAACTACTGAGCCTGCGCTCTAGAGCCCGCGAGCCATGACTACTGAGCCCGTGCGCCATAACTACTGAAGCCCACGCACCTAGAGCCCATGCTCCGCAACAAGAGAAACCACCGCAGTGAGAAGCCCGCGCACCACAACCAAGAAGAGCCCCCACTCACCACAACTAGAGAAAGCCTGTGGGCAGCAACAAAGACCCAATGCAGCCAAAAATAAATAAATAAATAGATAAAATAAAATAAAATAAAATAAAAAGATAGGCTCAAGCAGTGTCCTTAGGAGTTTGGAGCCCTCAGAAGATTTCAGAAGCCTAAATCCCAGGGTCAGGCTGGAGAGCTGTCTGCCTCCAGTTCTCTCCACCCTGTCAAACCCGTCAGTAGGGGGATCTCCCTCCCAAGGCAGGGGGCCCAGGTTCGATCCCTGGTCAGGGAACCAGATCCCACGTGCACACCGCGACTAAAGACCCGGAGCAGCCAAAATAAATAAATATTAAAAAAAAAAAACTTGACAATAGGTACTGGGTCAGGAAAGATCTAAATCTATGATCCTAGAGAGAGGGGAACAATTCTCAGCTCATTACCCCCTGAATAAAGCGGATCTAGCAATAGTCATGCACGCACGGGGCTACTTTAGCAAAACTGAAAGGGGACTCATGGAGTGGGGCTGTCTCACTGCGGTAGTTTCTCCCCCTTTCCTTCTTCTTCCAGTCACAACAGGTGGGCCCAACAATCGGAGACCTACTAATCTCAGTACTACCCTCCCTATCAGAGAGGAATTAGACAAACCATCGAAAAAAGTCCTCACTCCAGGCCTGCCCCCAATTCTAACATCAAGACCATTATCTAAATCAGGAGAAAGTGATTTCCCTGTGCTTCGTCACTTATCAGCAGCTCTGCAAAGTCAGCGATAGTGTCTTTAACTTTTCCATCCACTAAAATGGGAAGATTTCCTGTTTAAAACTCACTTCAAGAACCTCCTCTTCCAAGAGAAACTAAGTAGCAGGCAAATCTCTCTAAGGGAGAGGGAACAGGCCTGAGGACCAGCGGAGAGAGAGAGAGCCGTCTTCCAGGCAGGCGATGGCTGGACTGGAGACCCCCCCCCCACCGTCAAATGCTAATGCTCAGCTCTTGCTTCTTACATTTCATGCTGGGGTTTGGCCATGGTCTCCCAGTCTGCAAGACAGTGCTACTAAGTGCTGACCGAAATGACAGGTGGGTGATTCCACACAGCAAGGACTGAGAATCTTAGAAGGACCACAGGAGGGAGAGGCCTTGTTTTTGCCTCCTATGGAGTATGGAAACTCCATTAAAGTGATTTTTTAACTAGGACCCAAGCTAAATCCATTCAATCATTTCTGCTAGGGCAAACACTGGCAGAAGTCCCCAAAAATATGCACTAGCAACCAGGAGGACTATAGGTCCCTACAGGCAGAAGCGCTGTGATGCCTTAGAAAACTTTCCACAGGTGGGGAGATCCTGCTGGCGCACCCATTACACCCAACTCCAATAGTGGATCCCACTCCTCCCAGCCACAGGGGATTTCCTAGGGGACCTCCTCTGCTCACTCCTCTCAGAACACATGACTTTGGGGACAAGGAAGTAGGGCTAAAAGACAGAAGCAGCAGAGGACAGAGCTGAGTTTGCTTTTACTCTACGAGATCACAATGAGAAACATCTTCACCTGGCAGGAATCGTGGCTACTGGGTGCAGGCACTGAGCTTGAAGCAGTTGGGTGAAACCAGGCTACTTGATACTTATTACTGTTAAAACCTCAAGACTTAGCCCACAGGGAAATGAGTTACAATGCTGTCTTGTCTAAGGGCTACTCACTTCTTTTTAAAGAGCTTGCGGAAGGAGCTGCGAAAGCCCCCTTTCTGGTCTTGCCTGGGGTTTTGATCGCTGAAAGATGTTTGTTCACTTTCTCTTTCTTCCTTTGGACAGAATCTCGTGGCGTCTTCTAAATGCATCTCCTGAAAACACAAAAGAGGGGTGTGTTTTTACTCTTTTCCAAAGTTAATATTGATCCTGACTATGGGACTTTTTTTTTAACTTGTCACTTTCCTCTCCCACTCCAAAAGGCTAATGGCAGGCACCCTATTCCAACCAAAGCAAACCTAGGCTAATTAAGAAACCAGTAGTGGAAAAGAGGATAATTTTCTGCTGAGTGTAGAAGTATTTTCTACATATCAAGGCAAATAGTCTAGAGTAGGGTTATGATATAACAATAATTAAAGATCAGGAAATAAAGGAAGATTAACTTCTTATTCTGGCAACAATATTGTCTTGCTGGAAAACCAACAGTAGTCCCCTCATATCCCTGGCTATGTTTCTCTTTCTACAAAATAAAAAAGTTTCTTGATTTTAATACTAGTTTAAACTCGTGTTCCTAATTCTCCACTTTAGACATTAATGATGGAAGGAGTTTTTGAGAGGTCAGATCTGTTTAGAAATAAATGTCAACTAATATTTCCAACCTGCACGCATGCCTTTTACAATTCTTAATCCATGCTATTTACAGTGTAAAGTTAAAATAAATTTAAAAACAAGGCTCTATCTTTTGTGAACTCTCTACTTTCTTTTTAAAAAGCAACCTAAAATAGCTACTTAATTTTGAACCAAAAAGAGAAGCCAAGAAGTCAAAGCAAAAACCACCCTGAAACGTTCATGAATTGGATGGGTGAATGCTTGCTGATAGAGAGCAAAGAGTGGGGATGAATTTTTTTCAGGAAACATATGGGTTTGACTTTGAGACCTTAACTCAGGGTTGTAGTAGCAGATCTAGAGAGTCTCTGAGATTCTATGAAGATTCATAACTAAACCACGGAGATCAACACCTTAATGGCTTAGTGTAGTGTTTCTGAAAGCGTGGTCCTGGGGCTACAGGATCAACTGGGGCCTTTATTTAAATGTAGACTCCTGAGCCCCAAGCCAGACTATCTGAACCAGATTCTGTGAAGTTAGGCCTAGATAATCTTTTTGCACACTTAGATTTTGAAAACCAACAGTTTAAGGTATGTGCCAGCCCACCTGCACTTAATGTTTATATGAATCACCTGGGAATCTTGCTAAACTGCAGATTCTGATTCAGTTGGTCACAGGTGGAGCCCAAATCCTGCATTTATAACAAGCTCCCAAGTAATACATTTACTACTAGCCCAAGGACCATATTTTGAGAAGTGGGCTTTTAGGGACTTTTTAGGACTAAATCTATTAATAGTTCTAGGAAAATCTGTGGAATCATGATCTTGATAATATCTTGCATTTGTATAGCATTCCATACTTTAGGAAGCATATTCACAAACTTTATCTTATTTGGCCTTATCCTCACAACAACCCTGTGAGGTAGGTATAGATTGTCTTACTTCACAGATGAGAAAACTGGAGGCACAGAGAAGCCAAATGAATTGTCCAAAAGCACACAGCTATCTGGCAGCAGAGTCAGGACCAGAACCAGGGTCTCCTGACACCCAGTCAGGTGCTCTTTCCACTAAAGCATAGTGTCTTCTTTCTTGACTCTTAGAGACAGAACACTAAAGACTAGGGTTTGGTTGGCTCTGAGGGCAGGGGTGGAAGATACACAGAGTATATTTGAGGAGTTGGAACCCTAGGAACATAGCACATCTCAGCAGGAAAGAGCTGATATCTTTAAATATGCGGATTTGAAGGGTTAATCTTTTGCAACTAAAACCCCATCTCGCTCTGATTAATGGTTTTTTTCTAGCAATTGTTGAGCTTCCAATTTTTCACACATCAACTAGGGAAAAAAAGACATTTTTATGAACATATGAAATAAAAGCATTCTTTGCAGCTTAGACTATACTAGTTATAAGGTTTTGTATGTGTATCTCTGCCCATCCCAAGTCACTTTGAACTGGCACTATTATTTCCTTTCTACTTCCCTTGTTAATGAACTTTTAAACTTGGACACACACCTAACTTTGATTTGTCTAAGAAATTTTACCTAACAGAATTTTATAAAGTTCAGAGTTGAAAATCAGAGGCAGAAAGAAATCTGAGAATCCTGGGGGAACTCAGCAACCTTAGCTGGGCACACTAAGGCGTTTCTGCCCTCTCAGGAAGCAGACACAGACTTTGATTTCTGGAGTCTAGGTGGGCGGCAAGCTCCAAGGCTCTTCATGTTCCTCTGGCCTAATGTCCACCACTCCCACCTGGGACAATATTTACAAGGAAAAACTCACCCTGCTGTTTTTGTAAAAGGCCCATGTGCCTTTTTTCATCTTTCCCTACCCCTCTCTTCACTTAGCCAACTTTTAAACAGCTTTTAAAATTGAATTCAGACGTTCAAACTATCTAGGAGACTTCTCTGACCATCATCACCATAGGAGGGTTTAAATACCCTCCCATGTGCTTCCACTGTTTATTATAATTCTGTGTTTATGCGTCTCCTTCCTGGGCTAAGCCAGTGGCCTTGGAGGGCAGAGACTGGATGCCGTTTATTTCTGAACACAGAGCCTGGTGCGAGGCAGGTGCTCAGTGTTTGCTGAAAAATGAATGAATGAAAGGAGTCAATGATCTTCGATCTCTTCCCACTCACTTGGAAATAGAAAACAGGTGGAATGCAGGGCCCTCATTCCTGGGAGAAACCCTTCCTCACCTAGGCAAAGGATCCCTAGTGCTGGATGCAAGGGATACGTCGTGCAGGTAAAGGCAGTTCTGGACTGTCATTTTCAAGATGTATCAATCAATACAGAGTTGCCCTGTAAACCCTAACCACCACTTCTAAAATGTTTAACAGGAAGGATGGGGGCACAGGTCAAAACCACACTGTTACTCCGTTTAATCAGAAATTGCCTTTGTTCCAATCACGTGCAGAGAAATTATTTGCTCAGGAGCTATTAGTCCTTTCATGGATGTGTATTTAAACACCTCTTTAAATCTCCCAAGGCTTGCAGACACCAAGGTTAGACATCAAAATACCACACATCGATATAGAGGCCAAAGAAGGTGTTTGTGAGTCAATGCTTCCTTGACTATTTTGTGTTGTCCTCGTCCCACTGGAGTCTGCCAAGTAAGGTGACATCTTTTTCCAGGCAAAAGGAAAGCAAGCGGAAATGAATTTTGTAGTCAATTTTGCAGGGAGTCCTCAGTGCGAGAGGGCAGCTTGCCTCCTCCCTAGCTACAAACAAGGGTGCAGGTCGGGGAGTACAGTAGGCTGGCACACAGGGCTCGATATTTTGAACGTGTAAACAAGGGGTGCGCCTAACAGGCAAAGGAAGAAACAGACAGGCCTGGGACTTGAGTGCAGTGCCCTGCAAGTGAAGTGCTGCTGGGAGGTGCCACAGCCTAAGCAGCAAGGCAGAGAACACCTCTAACTCTTTCACTTGGAGTGGGGGGAGGCGTTTTAAGCAGGTCTACTAGGAGTCCTAGTCTTTCGGTCGTCCTACATATATAGGTACGGCATGCTCCTGTGTCCTGGCACTGCAGGATGGGCGCTAACGCTCTCCTCCGAGGGCCACTGATGGTCAAGCCTTTAACCCGGGCTCTCCCTCAACATCCTCGCCCAGCCCGGCCGCTGCGCCCCCGCCTGGCCAGCCTGCTTCCCCTCCACGCTAGGTGAGCCCAGGCTGCACCCTGGAGATCTAGACCCGGGGCTGCCAGCGCTGTGGGTTTGGGGTCGGTTTTACTTTACCCTCCTTACTTCCAAATAGGTCTGCTTTTCGCTTTGGGACCTCTGTTGGGGAAAGAAGGTTCTGGGCGCGCCGCGGGCGGAGACGGCCGAGCCATGCGGCTGCGCAGCGCGCTCGGCCTTGAGCGGCGCGCGGCCGCCGCTGCTGCTGCGCGTGCTGTAGAGGCGCGGGGCCACGCCCTCGGGGGGCGGCGCGCGCGGGAACTCCTTGAGCGAGCGGCTCAGCGGCTTGGCCTTGCCGTGCGCGTGCGCTGCCGCCTCCAGCTTGTAGGCGCTGCTGCTGCCCGCCGGAGACGTGGCGCTCTTGGGCAGGGGTTGCAGCGGGTGCTCGGGCCGCTCGGCCTCCACGGCGAAGCTGACGGGCCGCAGGAAGCAGATGTCCAGGCTGGACTCGGAAGAGGCAGGCGAGCAGTTCTCGAAGAGGGCCGGCGCCTGGAAGGGCTCCTCGTCGTAGGGCGCGGGCAGCGCGAAGATCTCGCCGCCGTACTCGAACTCGTCGTAGGCCGCGGGCACGTAGCCGCGGGCGTCGGTCAGGAGTTCAGCCGGGGCGCGCAGGGAGCGCTCCACGTTGCCCAGCTGCTCGGCCGGAGAGGGCTCGAAGTCCATCTCCGGGATGGCCTGCAGGGGCCCAGCGAGCGCCTTCACGTCCTGCTCGGCGGCACAGAACTGCCCCGGCGCCAGGAGGCTCTCAGGCCTCTCGTGCTTTCTGCTTTCTATCTCCCAGTCACTGGGCTTCCCGGGCTGCATGCTCTCCATCAAGCTTTGCTGTTGTTGGCTTTTCTTCAGTGGGGGCATCAAATGTCTTTAAAGGGGAAAGAGAATACAAAACAAGTGTGCTTACGGTTTGTTAGTGCACGCCTCTCACCGAGCAGCGCAAGGCCGGGACCGACGCACTGCCTGCCGGATACCGCTTAGGTGCAAACTGCCGACTCCCTCCTCTCTGTCCCTCCCAGCTGCCTGCCTACGTGTGTTACTTCCCAAGCGCCACAGGCTTCTCAGATTAAGGAGTCCCCACGAGCCCTGGTCCCCCAAGTGGGAGAGTGAAAATGACCATCCGTGAAGGGGATGCCGGAAGCACCCGTCTGAGCCCAGAGGCACTGCGCAGAGGTGGCTGGTAGGCCAAGGATGCTCGTCATTCCCCATGTGCAATCTCCGACCCTTCCCACCACTTGTCAAGGCCCCAAGGCACCTCTTTTCTCTCTTCTCTCCCTTTCTTGCCCTAGCAGAGTCATGTAAAATCATGGAAACAACTTTTGTTCAACTCGTGGATCTTAATGCTTAAGAATTAATTCCCAGATGAAGTAAGTGGAGTACAATCTTGATAACCGTTGAATCTGAATGTTGGTGTGTGGGGTTTACTGTACATTTTACTTTTCTGTATGTTTGAAATTTTCATAATAAACTAAAAATTCCTTGGGGCTATAAAGCATGCTATATAAGTCGTCTCAAACTTCTACCCAAAAAAACATTACCGAAATGAAAAGGCTGTCACTCTGAATATGCCCAATTTCATGGAGGGTTTTTTTGTTTAATCATGGATAAAGAATACTTAACATTGGATGCTTGGATAGAATACCCATCAGATTGGACGTGGTTTGCCAGTCCTGCTGGAATTAATTGCCAGACAGATGTGAGTGGACTACGACACACTGACCCAAACTGGTTGCGCTAGTTTATTTATTCATACTTAGTTCTACCACGAAAATGCATAAAGAATGCAGATGTAAATGCTAACACTGACTGTCTTTCTCTGGTGGTCTTAAGATGAAAATTAGGTCTCATATTTACAGAGGTGAAAAAAATAGTAAAATGAAATATTGACTTGAATTCTCTTTTAACTTGGAAGACTCTTGTTGGGTTTTTTTCTGGGTATGTTTCTAGCACAGAATGCAATGACAGCCATCTTCAGTCTGGATATAATCTCTAGGGATTTCTTTTTTGGGCTCTATTTGTCTCACTTCAAAGTAGAGAGTTCTATCACTGTTTTAAGAGCTGAAGTGATCCACAAACTAAAATTCCACTTCCTGTCTCCCACTCCCCACCCAGGAAAGGTATTTTTTTCTGTAAGGAGTTCTCTCCTTATAGGACTTAAAGGATTTTCTCTATAGTAAGAAACTCATCCTGGGCTCTATTTATAGAAAAGTGAATGTCTCATAGATTTTCAGAATGATTATAAAATTTCTCCCTTCTGCCTCCACATTTGCACTTCCATCTCTCACTGACAAATGTTCTCAATTTTAAGAGATAAGGGCAGAAAGCAAACAGGATTTATTTTGTGTTATTGATCAGTTGCTCCTTCCATTGACTGTAATTAGCATTCTAAAAACTGTAGGGATTAAACATTGAAGTAATCTCAACTGCCTGCCTCTCACTTCATTGTAGTTTTAGAAAAGATAAGTAGCTTCTTGCATGATTTCTAAATTTTCCTTAAGATAATAAAACCCAAAGCAGAAATTATAGTCTAAGGAATTAATTTCATGAGAATTGTCTCTATTTGGTAAATTGGGGGTTTGGAATTTTGAGTTTTGGTTTCCCTTATTCTTCCAGAAGTCCTAGTTTCAAAGGTGGCCAAGTTGACATCCTTCAGAGGTAAAATGAGTTCCAGATATGTAAATAGCCCAATCCTTACCCTAAAGATCATCAAGAAGTTGGCTGAACGAGAATCCAGCTTAGTGTGCGAAAGAGTTGTGTGCAGCGACTTTAAAAGACTGTCAAATCCATCCACTGCCCAGAACAGCTTTCAGAGAAGCTGTCATAAGTGAAGAACAGAGGTCGTGAAGTCCCTTTCTGAAGAAGCTTCAAGGAGAATTGGGAAGGGCTAAACAGCCTTCTTTCTGTGTCACCTCAGACCTATTTCTCATCCTCAGAGCCCAGACTTCCTCTGACCCCTGACTGGGAAACCTTTTTCTCCACTGCATCTTTTGTAGATATTAAGTGGGTTCCCACCTTTCTGAGGGGTTGTAAAATGCCTTCCTGGCATCTTACGGCACTCCCTTCCACTCTGTCATTGTCCAAACCCAGAGAGACTCATGCTGTAGGTGGAGGGTGGTTATGTGTGATAAAATTGTTGGGAGTAACCTCCAGCCTCTAGGCCTGCTCTTTAACATAAGTGCCGTCCTCTGGGATCCAAACTTTGGGTCAGCTGCTTGCCTGCCACATATGGGCCTGATGGGGCAAGAGGGAGGAAGGAGTCCTGTAGGTCATACTCCTAATACAGTCTGGCCTGCTACCCCACACAGACCACCTGGGAGGCGAGGGCATTGTCATTAACCTTTCCACAGCAACAGGTGCTTACGTGACAGCAGGGCCAGAACTGGGAGCGGAAGAGTAGGGTTGCAGCATCTCTTCTGAGTGGATCCCACTGTCACGGACAGCCTCAGGGCCTGCAGTGGGAGAAGCATCTTGCCCGGCATTTGCACGCTGGGAAGCCAGCCCTTTGTACAGCTTCGCCATGGATGACCTAATGGAATGGAGGTAATGATTCTCAGGGTCTACAATGGGAAATCAGCTCTCTGAATACACACATTATACCAAGAAAGGCAGACTATTTCTCAGATGAAGCTCAGCTGTGAAGTTCTCGGTCTCTCCAGGGCTCTCTACAAACCAGGTTGCTTACATAATAGAGTGCAACTGGATGCTGGGTAGGAGTAGGGGTGCTGATTAATTGGCTGAATTGAGTTTGGGGGTCAGGGGAGTATGAGGAGAAGTCATGCACTAGAGGAGCCCTGGCTTGGGACATAGCATCTTTTACTGGTGTAAAGCACGCACAGAAATGATTCTGTTTTCCTCATCGGATTGGGATGAGGTTGAAAGAATTCCAGGTTATTGGGAAGCGTTGTTATGAGTTGCTTCTGTTTCCTCATAAGCCCAGATTTTCCTTAATCAGTCCTTCCTGTTTCCTCTTAGTGTGAAATCCTTTCAACCACCACCCCCTCCCTTATTTGTTTTATTTTTATCCATATCACTTAAACCATTTAACTTATTTATTAACTGGCTACTCAGGTCTAGAAAGTAAGCTCTATGTGGCAAAAATTTTTGTCTGTTTTGTTCTTTGCAGTATATTCAGTTTGCTGAACAGTGCCTGATATACAATAAGTGCTCAGTAAATATTTCTTGAATTAATGAAAGAAATCACATTCTGGCCTTTAAACTGCAACTTTAAATCTGGCAAGTTTAGTGAAACAACTATTTTTGAGGTGGTTAGCAACATGAGATAATAGAAGGTCTGCATAAGCGTTAGAGGAAAAGTGCTTATTTTTCTAAATTAATTTCCACCAGGTAGTAAGTACCTCCCTCCTGTAGCCAACCTGGCCGCCTCTCTTCCCTCCCCTGCTCTCTCTTCTCTTCCGCCTCCATCACTGCATTTCAGCCGCTTTGCATTCAATGTGGTTACTTGTGACAGACACTCACATTGACCATCTGTATCCCTGTTCTCAGAAACCTTTGATCAACCCTCTAGACTGCACCATCAGAACCTTACTTCTTGAGTTTTTTCCGTTTCTGAATAAGCAAATCCTCATTGCACTGAAACAGCAGGGTGTAGTGTGAGATAAATACTCGCAGGCGTTGAACACACACAAGAAGTAGGTAATAGTCAGGGTGTTCCTGCTCTGTGAACTTCAGGACGTTCTGGATGGAGGAAAAAAGGAAGCAGCATTGCATAGTTAGAATGAAAAGTTGTTTCGTCTCTTCTATACCTTGCCTTGATCTGTTGTGAGAGTTTGGTAGCCATTTAATCAAAATGATGCAAATGGCCAATTTAATTACAAACTGAAAAGTCAAACTTGCTGTTCTCTTTGTCCATCACACCAAGGGAAAATAATAGTCACTATTGCTCCTGTTCAAGTTGAATTTGAACATAATTCCATCTGAAAAATTAGAAGGATCTACTAATTAGATCTCTGAAGTAATGGAGCCATTCTAACAATTACTCTCTATAGGCAATGCCTTATAACTCAAGGGAGTCAGACCAATGGTGAGAAGGTCAGGCATCAAGGCTGGAAGTGAGGGGATGTTTATGATCAAGCCTGGCCTAGTGGCCCCTCCTGTTACATTGCCTGCTGTGCTATAGTGGAATGTGCATGCTGGTTGGATATGGGAAAGCTAACAGTTACTGAGTGCTTCCTATTGCCAAGCACTAAGTCCTTTCCATTATTTTCTCACTTAATTTTTACCACAACCCAGTTAGATATATGCCATTGTTACTCCAATTAACAAATAAGGAAATCAAGGCACAGTGAAGTTAAATAATCTTCACTGCGTCACACATCTAATGAGTAGCAGAGTCAGGATTTGAACTCAAGTCAGACAGCAGAATCTAGGTTCTTATTTACTTACTTACAACCTGCTTGCAAGACCTGGGTTTCAGGCCTATATTTTTTCACTGACCAGGTGTCTTAACTTGGGCAAGTTACTTCTTTGGGTCTCCATTTCCTTATCTAAAAAAATGTTAATAATGATACCTATTTCATGGGATTGTTGAAAAGATTAAATTAGATAATTACTGTGAGAGAATGATTTTAAGATCTAAAGCCACATACAATTGAAAGTTTTTTTAATATTAATACTGGGCTACTTCTACCTGAGACAAATCCCAAGCATTTCTGAGATGCTTTCACTGAATTACTTAAGAAGATCAGTCAGCAATTAAACCAGAACAGGTGGGTGGTGGGAAGAAGAGGGGCTGGTAGGGGTGTTGATGAGTCTCTCTTTCTGAACTCTACTGCCTCCAAGATGCTACAAACCCTGCGGGAAAATGGTGTGAAGAAGTCAGCTCATCAGCTTCTCCATGCTTCTCCTGTGACACAAGACATAAGCACAATGTATTGTAGACCCTTGGACGTAAGCCAAAAGAAAGTAGTAGTCAGGGGTGCATTTAGATGGCTGTAGAACCAAGGTGGAAGGGACTGAATAGGTATCCAGGGTCTGGCAGGAGCTGCCATAGAAAGATCCTGGATCAGCATAGGTGTGAATTACTGGTCAATGAAGGTAGAACTTCATTTTTGGCATCATGAGCCAAAAATTTTTAGAGAATGAGATTTTAGCTCATACCACAAGGTGGAGATGGGGTAATCATAACAATCTAAATCATTTAGACACTTCTTAGAAATATTAATGATTCCTTGACCCTTCACAGTGTCTTTCATTGGAAGCTAAAAACAACTGTTTAGCATGAAAATCAGTTTAGTGGCTTGGCCAGCCATACCTACCTGCAGATGTATCAGATATTCAGGGATGCGCTGAACTATGTGAAAAAACAGTGTATAGATGTCAGACTTAATCTCTTCGTCACCCTGAATGAAAGAAAGTTGGAGTCAGTCTTCAGCGTCCCTCCAGCTCTGGCTGTCAAACCCCAGAGTCAGTTCCCCCAGAGTAAGAAGGGTTTACTCTCCTCTCTGAAGAGAATTTTCTTCATCTAGAGTGTCATGCAGCATTGATCTGTTCAGGGACATGCTCAAGGAGACAACTCTTCTCTAGCAGGGGGCATGTCATATACTTCTTCAGAATCCACCCAAGGTTCCCAACTACTCCCTCCTCTTCCCCACCCTCCAACACCATCTTAGCACAGTGGGCATTCAGTAAATTATATATGAGTTGACTAAATTCATTAAGGTTCTTCAGCCAGTAATCTTTACAGTGGTTTACGAATAGGCACTAAGGGTGGATTGGAGCCTCATGAGAATGGGGAAGGGAGTATGATTAGAAACTGGTCAGCTGGCCTGGCAGCAGGAAACATGCTGGACTTTTTCCATGTCCCTTCCCCTCCTTTCCCTTTCTCAAATATTTGCTGAGTGCTAACACTTGGTTGGTATTGTACTGGGTTGGGAGCAGTAGGGGGTTGAGTAGAAAGTTAATAGAGCCTCTCACCTCTTGTGAAACTCGATTAACTCTTAGCCTTAGAGCTCCTGATATGGTTCTTTTCTATTGACCTAAAATAACTAGAATTGTCTTATATTTATATGTGCTTATTGAGCACCTAATATATCATTGCAGAAGCAATACTTAAAGCAACATGACTAAAGCCATTTTATAATCTTATAAACTGACAGATACAGGATAACATGAATTTAATATTCAGTTCATATTGTCTGAGCCTGTAAAACCCAAAACCCCTCAAGGCTGCAAGCTGCAGTCTGAAGATCTCTGCTTAGCATAGCTGTTTACTTTGTCTGTATTTCCAATGGAATGGAACAGAAGGTCAGTGAGGAACAGCAAAGACCAAAGCAATGGCACTGATCCTTGAGTGGGCTCCTTTAACCCCAGGGAGGAGTGTCAGTGGCTCTGTTCAAGCCATTCCCCAGCCTGGAGAGCAAGCTCAGAGCGCATGTGCTGTAGTTTCTGGGCAGATGAGCAACATCATATAGTTACACGTGTAACCAAAGGACAGTGCACGCATACCTCCTTCAGAACAACCACGTGAACCAAAGAGATGCATTCTGGCAGGTCCCTCAGGTAAGCAACATAATAATCCAAAAAATTATTCTTGAAAACAAGCAGAAAAAGGCATGGTAAGAACCTGGAGACAGGAATGATAGCAACTAATACGTTTACAGAGTCATGCATATTAAAAGGAGTACTTTGCAGAGATTATTTTAATCATTCATTTAATGTGTTTAGTAAATTTTTTTTTTATTCACCTTAAAAAATCTTTTTGGTTTTAAGGAAAATATTCCTGTGGATTTGGAAAACAAAACTCAGTATCCCTGCTTTAACGAGAGAAAGTGAAATGATAAACCAAAGCAGAGGGAAGGGGCCATGTAAGTTGAAAAAATATTTTTAAAAGCTGTTCAATGATAAAAATGCATATTTTGTTTTTTAATTACTTTCATTAATGATGAAATGCTTCAATCATCTACATCTAAATGAGGAACTTTGTCCAACTCACCTCATAGTTTCTAGACCAGGGATTCTCAACTTTTTCCACTAATTGCATATTCACCTATGGAATATCCCCTCAGGAAAACAGTTCTCACCTTTCAAAGTTATACTCCCATAGATACAACAATTTTCAGCTCAAGAAAGCATACTGAATACAAATGAGTAAAAGTGATGTTAGAGGGATAGTATTACATCCACTCTATACAAGTAAATAATTTGTAAATTTTGTATTATTTATCACAGCTGAGAATCATCGATATACAGAGGTTAACTGCAGGCAAAATCTGGCTTGCAGACCAGTTTTAATTAGCCCACACAATATTTTTAAGATAAGAAAATTTCATACAAAATTCTGGATTTCCAGCTTCCCTTAAAATATCAGAAGTTATAGTAACTCTAGTCCTTTTTTCCTGCATAACAATTGGATAAAGCTGAGTAGCTATTCTTTGTAGAAAGCATATGTGCTCCACTTAAGCTCACTTCCCAGCAGTCCACATTGTTTTACATTCAGCTCACTTCTACTCACTAATGTCATTGTCTGGCCCTATAGGCATTTGAGTTTGCAACTTGTGGCCTAAGTCATACTTTCTTTGAAGAACATTATAGAGATTTCAAACCTTAGCATCCTTTCTCCAGGGAAGTGAAAACAAAAAACATTCCAGACAAATAGCTGCCCATCACATTTAAAAAAATCTCTAGGAAATGAAATTGTGCGTGAAAGTATATACATATATACAAACTCTCATTTATGTTATATGTATGGATGGATATATATGTGCATGTATATATACTTATACAGAAATACACACACATACATACACACACATACACATGCATATTCAATGGGGGCAGTTATAGTACAGTGGAAAGTGATGATCTGGAAGTTAAAAGACTTGGGTTCTAGCCACAGATCTACAAATATCTAGATAGCTGGGTGATTTCAGCCAAGGCTTTTAATTTCTCTGAACTTTATTTCATAATCTGTAGAATGAGGAAGTTAGACTAGATCTCAGGAGTTCCTCTAACTCTGAAATTCACTGATTCTAGATTCTCTATTAAGAGAAACAGACAAGGGAGACACAGACGCACATAATTCAAGTTCATAAAGGATTAAGAAAAAAACTTACCTCATCATTTGTTAACTTAAGGAATAAATCTCCAAGGACCCCTTGGCGTGGCCACTTCAAGACCCTTTCCTGCAGAGCATGAAGCAAATCCAGGTGCTGCTGGACAAGGTACCGTAAAGAGCCAGGGAAGAGGCTTGGAACAGAATAGACACACAAACCAGGTGTAGAGAAGAAAAGGCTCTACTAAAATATATGGAGCAGGTCCCATTTTCCCAGCCATTCAAAATATGTTGAGTCACAGGTCTGCCTTTAGTATTCAAAAAAAAGTCTGTCATCGTCAACCTCACAGCAGATATCCTCAGACTATAGAAAGACCCCTTTACTGATGGCTCCTATACGAATGTATTGAACTAGTAAAGAGCACATCGCTCGAATGGCCTTTTTAAAGCTTAACTGGTACACTCTTATTTATGTGACAGTGGAAATTTTAAGGGAAATCTTTTTCAACGTTTTAAAGTTATTCCCACTTGATGTGCAAATTGTCTATTCTAATTAATGTTGCAGATGAGGACACTAAGGTGGCACTGGGTCATTCTTAGCTACTGGGTAGGAGACTGTACTTAGGTAAGGAGGAATTTTGTTTAAAGCTGGCAACTGAAAGCTCAGGGGATGAGGGCATAGAAGTGTTCCTTTTCCCCTTTCCTTCAGTTTCTAAGAAGAATCTGGGCAAGGATGGAGTCTTGCCGGGGGGAGGCTACAAACTAGGCCTGCCCTGCTACTCCCAGGAGTTTTGCTGAGCCCCCTTCCTGCTCTCACATCCCCCCAGCCATCTCAGTGTGCCTCATTTTTTTCAGAGGAAATGAAGGAAAGAAGAGAGAAGTCAGAGGAGGATGGGGTGGAGAGGAGAGACAGAAAGAGAATCATAGGAGGAAGAAGAAGGGGGATTGGATGGAGAAGGGAGGTGAGCAGAGGCCTGTAGGAGTGAGGAAGGAAGAAACAGAAAGAGTGAAGTCTTACTGGGCTACAGCAAGGATTTCGGCTCCAGCTTGGTAACTTAGGGAAATTGAAAATAGGTTACCCTGTGCTTTTAAGACCACAAGGTTTTTGGGGGGGTTTGTTTGTTGCTTGGTTGGTTGGGTTTTTTGTTTGTTTTTTCTTTTAGGTAAGAAGTAGATTTATTAACATCCTTTGTAAAGAGGTTGCAGGAAAATGGGGCGCAAGAGAATGGTCATGTCCCAGGTCTCGGGCGGGTCCCCGGGACAGGCTGCCGAGTAAGGGTCCTTGGCTTCGCGCAGCAAAGAATTCAAGGGCTAGCCATAGTAACGTGAAAGCAGAGATACACATTCCATAGGCAGAATGCAGTCTGTCCCAAAAGGGAACAGCGGCCAAGACCACAAGTTTAACAAAGATGAAAGTGATGGCCTGCTTGTTGCTGAGAACCAAACTTATTTGGATATTTCCCCAGGGTCTACTGAGAGTAAATTAGTGGACAGTTGGGGTGCTTTGCCAACCGCAAACAAGCAGACCTTTGTTGAGAACAGAAGGAAGGACGCCAGTTTGAAAGGAGGTGTTTTCAACCCATCTCCAGGCAAAGAAGACTCCCCCGTGGTCTTAGCTCAGAGAGGACACACAAATGCCGGAATGGGATACCCAGCCTCCTGTGAAAAGATACAAGGATTCCTTCCACTCCCATCTGACCACCCCCTGTGCCATGAGCCTCCACACATGCAGAGCCAGCTGACCCATAAGCGTGGGAGGAGAGGCCTGTGCTAGGCTGGTGCAGTGGGCTCAGAAGATCTAAGTAATCTCTGCCCAGACCAAAGGGAATTTGGAGGAGTGGCTGGGAGACAGTCTTGACTGGGAGAAGACCATAAAGCTGATGGAGGAAAGCACAACTGATCAAACTGAAAGAGTGAAACACTGCACCAGCAAAAGATCTAGATGTGAAAGGTTTCTCCCCACCCAGAGGCTGACAGTGACTTTGGGTAATATTCCTGGTGTGACACTGAGAGGTGCTAGGGCACCGTGGTGAGATAGGACTTTGTGATGGGTTGTCACTGTAGGTTATATAATATGTCTTGGGTTATCTCTTTTCTTTTTCTCTCCTTCCTTCCTTTCCTGTCCTGTCCTGTCCTTTCTGTTTCTTTCCTTTCTAGAAAGCTGCCTTCTGCTACACTGTGACCAGTGTACTTGCAGAGTTGACAGCTGGTAACTTGGTTGGAGTCCAGATGTCTCCTGGACTGTCCACTGGGCTAACAGAGTAAGGTTTCAGGATGAGGGTCAGAAAAGGCTAAGGCTCCCATCAAGCATCATGGAAGCATGTAAGTTACATGAAGAGCAATAGTTTACAGTGGGTTCTGTACCAAATATGGAAAACAGGCTTTAAAAAATTTGTTTTAATTTAATAAGGTTAATATTTGAAATCAGGGAAGGGTGTGGACGAGGTAAGCCAGGAAGTGGAGAGTAGAGGGAGAAAGAAGCAAGAAGCATAGACACACTTAATCTATTTCACTATTTTGCCTGGAGCCAGACCTGACTCCCAGAAGCAAGTTTTTCATTAAGACAGAAGTATTACGTGCTCAAATTATTTTCTATTCCTTACCGGGGGTGAGATTATGGCAACATGAGTAGTTTATTCTTTCTAAAGCCTTCAAAGTAATTTCGACTCCCGCAATACAGTACTCAAGCAACGAGAAAAATAAACTACAAGCAATCAATGAAAATCCAGTTATAGTTTCAAATTAATAACTTAGCTCTTAAGTCAAGACAGCTCCTGAGCTTCGGCGGCAAGGTGAGGCATCGATAATGAAAATATGTGCCACCTGGTGGTGATCCGAAGCATACAGCTCGCTGAGTTCTTGGTAGATGTGGCCCTGGAGTTTAGCTTTTAAGGCTAACTGGCAATCCTGTGGAGCTGACTTTGTCCCTCCTGATAGGGGTTCAGACAGGACTGTTTGAGCCTGAGGTTGTGGCTCTGTGTGCGTGAATCATACCGGAAAAAGCCAAGAACTCCAACTTCTGTGATCCTCCTACAAATGGACAACAGCCTGCACGTTCCCCTCAGGCTTCAGCTGGCAGCCTTTGCCCCTGCAGCGTCAGGCCCTTCCAGCCAGGGGCAGGGCTGGCTTGAAACAGCCTGAGGAGACTCCTGAGTGCTTCATGTTTTTCTGCGGAAAACCTGAAGTTTTATTTTATAGGCTTGAGAAGACGTGGCAACCTCAGGTTTGAGTGTCAGGTATGTAGTTGTGGCGGGTGTTGTTTTCAACCCCAGGTGACTTTTCAGAGAGGGTAGAAGATGCAGAAGGCTTGCAGTTTGTGATGGGAAAAATAGTAAATGTTAATAAATTAATTTTCATCTTTGCATGGGAGGAAAAATGCCAGTAGGGAGGAGGAATAATCTCATTCTGTTTTGTATTTCATTCAGCTGGTCTATTTAAATAAAGTACACCTGGAGGCTTCAGAAAGCTTAAAAAAAAAAGACACATAGTAAAGGAGGAGGATGAAGATCTAACCCCAGGTAGGAGAAGGGCAACATTGCAAACCTCAGAACCAGAGATTAGCACTAAGAATACTGAGCTGAAGCTTTTCTCTTCTCGGGCTATGAAAACAAAAAAGAGGGTTAGCTTAGCAGATAACTAACATGAATAGCATTATCATGGATATGAGAAATAGCCATTGTCTTACTTTCATTGAGGATGGCATGATAGTTTTAATTTTTTTTAATCTCAGGATTTTGGGGAAAGGCCCACATCTTCCTCAGTAATGGGTCATGAGAAGTAGAAGTGAGGGCAAGTAGAAAAGAGCTTCCGTGAGCTAAGAACATATCCCTACCTGACAAGTCAGCTGAGATCTGAAGTAAGAACTTATGGGCGGTTAAGAGAGAAGCATAAGTTGTGAAATAGGAAGAGACAAAGTCGGCTTCTGTCTGAGGCACTTGGCATATTGCTGTTAGTCAAGGTGGTATCTTTGCAATCACATGGTCCATAGGGAAGCAGTGTGATGTTGAAAGAGCAGAAGACACAGGGTCAGACAGGCCTAGGCTTGAGTTCTGGCACCTATTGGTTTTGTGGCTTTAAACCTCTCTGGACCTGAGTTTCTTCATCTATGAGGTAGGATTCACAGGGTTCTTGTGAAGATTTCATGAAGTTAATATAAATGAAGTGCCAAGCATGGGGCCTGGTTACTGTATTCCAGAGCAAACAATCCTCTCTTTCTCTCTCCTTGCTCCATCCCCACATTTTCAGAGACTAGAAAGAGATACTGCTGGCTTAGAATCTTAGATGTGGAGGCAAAGCCCATCGAAAGGTATACTGGGTTTTAGATTGGTTTTAATGTAAACTGAGCAAGTCTTTGGCAATAGCGAGGTAGCTAGAGGCCGGAGAGACGTCTCGGAGGGCTGAAGGGGCAATCTGGGAGGGTAGGACAAGCTCGACTGGGGTGAAGGAGGGGGAATCAAGTGGCCAGAAGGGAAAGGAAGGACCGGCAAGAATCTAGGTGGCCTCTGAGAGAAAGTAAAACCCAATCCAGAGCCTCTCTTGTTCATAGCTTTAAGTGTCACATTACCCTTTCTGCTCCTTGCTGCTTTCTGTTTTGTTTGCTTCATAATTCTTTTTTTTTAACAATGAATATTCCTTTTTTTTTTAGAAATTTATTCCTTTTTATTTATTTGTTTTTTATATTTTGGCCACACCGTGCGGCATGCGAGATCTTAGTTCCCCAACTAGGGATCAAATCCGCGCCCCCTGCATTGGAAGCATGGAGTCTTAACCACTAGACCGCCAGGGAAGTCCCAGTGAAACAATTCTTGAAAGTAGTTAAGCCACTGGTGGATTTGTCAGGGAATATTTTCTTACCTCAATCACCCAGATAGGGGGAGCATTGCGTTTTGGTGACTGGGTGTACTGCTGGCAGCTGCAAAGCCAAGTAAGATTGGGGGTGGGGGGGTGATAAGAATCAGGAAAACATAGTCAGGGCTTCCCATGGTTTATGAGCCACCAGTGTATATTACCCGACAGAATGCTTAAAGTCACGATGCTGTATTTGTCTCCAGTAGTCTATCATCCAGACTTTTCATTTATTTGGATTGGCCTTTTCCTCAGTTGATCTGGATTATTACATCTTTATGACATTAGTCTTTTCCCACCAAATCATAGTTTCTCTTTCCTGCTTTCTCTCAACAGAGAGGCAAGCAGAGCAAATCTGAGATGGAGGAGCGTTGTACCCTTGGGGCTAGCAAGCTGTTGTAACACATCACAGGCCCTCTGGAAGCACTGCACCACAACACAGGTGCACACACACACGACTCACACATCATCCAGGATCACATGAACAAATAATGAAAAGGGTCCAAGTTCATAGCTATATCAGCCCTGTATCATTTATCTAATGGCCACTTCAGACCTCCATTGCATCCATTCCCTGTACTTTCATGAGAAGTGATTCCAGGGGGTCTTCCAGGATCCCAGTGGAACATGCAGATGGCAACAGACAGGAATGCCTCCCTCACTGTAGCATTTTTTCCTCTTTTAGGTTCTTAACAGACAGGCCAGGGACACCGAAAACCCCAGAGACTACACTCATTTTCTTATCTGCTCAGAATCTAAATTTGAGACTTGCCAAGGGTTACCTGCTGTCACTGATATTCTCTTTTCAAAGACTATTTCTGGAACTCTTTACAGGTCCCAGAATTCCCAAAGTGGAAACAATAAACAACTTACCTTAAATTTTAATCAATCTGAAAAGCAAAGGCAATGAATACATGGATACCTTCTCTCTTTGGAATTCCTCTTTCCATCTGACCCCTGGAATGTTGCCTTGATCTTCAGGATCAGAGAGATGTTAATGACATATTTTCTTTCTGATTCAAGCAGTTCCAAAGCCACAGTCTGTCTTTTAGCTTTAAAAACAAACCAAGGAGGGAATTTTAGTTAACCACTCTTCCCTGAAACCCCATTAAATGTTAGAAAGCAATAAAGAGATATTGAAAGCAATATAAAGAGAAACCAACAAGTTTTTGGAAGATGTAAAACAGAATGGATGCATGTTTATTAATTCAGCAGAGTAAAGGGCACAAAACCCTTTACTTTGGTGTTTTCATCTGAGGGTGGGAAATCGGCTGAGAAGCAGAAAGGCTCAAGGATTGTAGGCACCAAGGCACCACTGAACGTACAAATAAGGGACAATGCTGTAAACAGGAGAAATAGTCTACATAAAGGGCAATTGAACCTCCAGCTCCCCATCCCCATGCCAGATGGTTCCTCATTTCCACCAGATGGGAAAGGAGAAAAATTAAACTAGAGAAGCCTGAGTCTCTGGTGTCTGAGCTAACATCAGACATAGTAGAGGGCAGAGTTGAGATGCTTAAATGAAAACAAAGGGACTCAGAGAAGGCTTGCATACGGAACAGTCAGACTCCTCTCAGCCTCTTCCGCTGCAGGTCCCAGAATGCCAGCAGCCAGACTTACACTGTCCAGGCAGGAGAGGGGAGGACCTTCCACTGGAGAAACTGAACTGCCCAAGTGAAAAAGATCTACAAACACTGACATAAAGAGGTCACCTATCAAAAAGGTAATTTGCCACCTGTTTAGCAGATAATGAAGCCCACTTATTGATAAGCTTAACCAACACAGAATTTTCAGGTTTTTTTAAATTTAGGGCCTTTTTCTTGGATATAAATAATTAGCTAAGAATCTTCAGACATTTAATCAATCTTACATCATAAAAGAAAGAGAAGGAAAAAGTATATACACATATTTTTAAAAGGAGGAGGGGGACTTCCCTGGTGGTCCAACGGTTAAGACTCCGTGCTCCCAATTCCGGGGGCCCGGGTTCGATCCCTGGTCAGGGAACTAGATCCCGCATGCCACAACTAAGAGCCCACGTGCCACAACTAAAGATCACGCATGCCACAACTAAAAGATCTCGCCAGCCACAACAAAGATCCCGTGTGCTGCAACTAAGAGCTGGAACAGCCAAATAAACAACAACAACAAAAATTTTTTAAAGGGACTTCCCTGGTGGTGCAGTGGTTAAGAATCTGCCTGCCAGTGCAGGGGACATGTGTCCAATCCCTGGTCCGGGAAGATCCCACATGCCATGGAGCAACTAAACCCATGCACTGCAACTACTGAGCCTGCGCTCTAGAGCCCTTGAGCCACAACTACTGAGCCCATGTGCCACAACTACTGCAGCCCTCGCACCTAGAGCCGGTGCTCCACAACAAGAGAAACCACCACAATGGGAAGCCTGCGCACCGCAAAGAAGAGTAGCCCCCACTCACCACAACTAGAGAAAGCCCATGTGCAGCAACAAAGACCCAATGCAACTAAGAATAAATAATAAATAAATAAATAAATGTGTGCTTTAAAAAAAAAAAAAGGAGGAACCGTGAATAAACAGAGACAATGCAGGAAACAAACGAAAACTTTAAAAAAAATCTTATGGTTAATATCCTCAAAGAGTTACCAGAAAAGTTCTAGCCATTTAATAATGACAGGACCCTATTTTTTAAAAAAGAACATTCCAAAAAAAGAAGAAACTTTTTGGCATTTTTTAAAAAAGATAAAAGAGTAGAAGATACAGTCAAGGAAATCTGCCCACCCACCTCCACTCTCCTCCCACCCCAAGAAAGAGACATACTGAAAAAGATGGTAACAGAGAAAATCAATCCAGGAGATCCAACATCAAATTAGTAGAAGTTTCAGAGGAAAGAAAGAAAATGAATGAGAAGATATTATCAAATTAAGAATAGAAAAAAAAAAAACCAAAAACCAGGACATGTATTTCCAGAAGAAAGGGCCCATTGCACTCAGTATAATTAATGAAAAAGACTCATATCATTGTAAGGTGTACCACATCACTGTGAAACTTTAGCACACCAAAGATAAAGAGAAGATCCTAAAAGTTACCAGAGAGAAAAATCAGGTAATGTGCAAAGGACTGGGGATCAGAATGGTATTCGACTTTTCATTAGCAACATTAGAAATTAGAAGACAATGGAACAATTGCTTCAAAATGGTGATGGAAAATGATTTTATATTCAGCTAAATAAACTATCAATGAATTACGTGGACGCTACCAGACTTTGTGTTCCATCAAAACAAGGAGTAGGGCTTCCCTGGTGGCGCAGTGGTTGAGAGTCTGCCTGCCAATGCAGGGGACACGGGTTCGAGCCCTGGACTGGGAAGATCCCACATGCCGCGGAGCAACTGGGCCTGTGAGCCACAATTACTGAGCCTGCGCGTCTGTAGCCTGTGCTCCGCAACAAGAGGGGCAGTGATAGTGAGAGGCCTGCACACCGCGATGAAGAGTGGCCCCTGCTTGCCGCAACTAGAGAAAGCCGTCGCACAGAAACGAAGACCCAACACAGCCATAAATAAATAAATAAATACTTTTTTAAAAAAAGTAAAAGTCTATAAAAAAAATTAAAAAAAAAAAAACAAGGAGTAAACCAAGAAACCAAGAAGGATATGCAAAAAACTCCACAAAACCCCAAATAGGGATCTAACATAGGAGAAATTTGAAGGAAATTCCCAGGAAGACTGAGAAGTCCCAGGAGGGCAGCAGTGCAATGAGCCAGCATGGAGTAGGATGACAGAGGTCTCCAGGGCAAATGCTTTTTTAAAAAAATGTAAATGATAGATTTTCTGTTACATTGCTAAGAAAAATTAAAGAAGACCTATATAAAAGGAGATACATACCATGTTCCTCAACTGGAACATCCATACTGTCAAGATGTCAATTCTCTACTAATCGGAATAAAAACAATATAGAGTCTAGAATTAGACCCACCCGTATATGATCACTTGACTTTCCCTATTCAGTTCAATGTGGAAAGGAAGGTATTTTCAATAAATGGAGCTGAAGCAGCTGAATAGCCATATGGGAAAAAAATGAACCTACACTCTCACCACACATCAAAATTTATTCAAGATAAGTCATAGACCTAAATGTGAAAGCTAAAACTATAAAGAGTTTATAAGAAAACATACTAGAATATCTTTATAACCTTAGAATAGGCAAAAAATTTCTTGGAAGGACGCATAAGTCACAAGCTATTTTAAAAGTTTAATATTGATAAATTGAACGTCATTAAAATTAAAAACATCTGTTATCGAAAGACTATTGAGAAAGTGAAAAGGTAAGCCAGAGAATGGTCTCAACATGTCTATCTGACAGAGAACTCATATTCAAAATATATTAAGAAAGCCTACTAATAGAGGATAAAAAGATAACCCAATTTAAAAGTTGGATAAAGGACTTAAATAAGTACTTCATAAAAGAAATTATACAAATAGCCAATAAGCATATGAAAAGATGCTCAACATCATTAGTCCTCAGGTAAGTGCAAGTTAAAACTACAATATGGGGACTTCCCTGGTGGCGCAGTGGTTAAGAATCCACCTGCCAATGCAGGGGACACGGGTTCAAGCCCTGGTCCGGGAAGATCCCACATGCCACGGAGCAACTAAGCCCCATGTGCCACAACTACTGAGCCTGCGCTCTAGAGCCCACGAGCCACAACTGCTGAGCCCGCATTCTTCAACTACTGAAGCCTGCGCACCTAGAGCCCATGCTTGGCAACAAGAGAAGCCACCGCAATGAGAAGCCCACACACCGCAACGAAGAGTAGCCCCCGCTTGCCGCAACCAGAGAAAGCCTGTGTGCAGCAATTAAGACTCAGTGCAGCCAAAAATAAATTAAAAAAAAAAAAACTACAGTATGATACACGGACACACCTACAAGAATGGTTCAAATTTAAAGGCTGGTCATACTAAATATTGAGAAGGATGTGAAGCAACTGGAACTTTCATTCATTGCTGGTAAGAGTATAAAATGTTCCAACCACTTTGGTAAACTGCTTGACAATTCCTTTTAAACTTAAACGTAATCCTATTCTATAATCTAGAGATTCCACTCCTATGTATACACCCAAGAGAAATGAGGGCATACACTAAAAACAAAAAAACAAAAAACCTGTACAGGAATATTCATGGCAGCTTTCTTTATAATAGCCCTAAACTGGAAACAATCCATATGTCCAGTATCAGGAGAATAGAAAAATTATGGTAAATTTATTCAATATGATTAATAAAAAGGAATAAACTACTGAATGAATTACATACAACACATTATGTTGAGAGAAAGAGGCCAGACACGAAAGACTATATATTGTAATATTCCATTTATATGGAGTCAAAAACAGACACAACTAATTTATGGTGACAAAAATCAGAGTAGTGGTTCTGTGGGTGGATATTGCCTGGAAAGGTGCATGCGAGAACTTTCTGGTGGTAATATTTCTATTATTAGAAATATTAATATATTTATTATATTATACAGGTCTGTATATCATGACCTGGGTAGTGATCACAAGGGAGACAGTGAACTTAAGCTTAAGCTTTGTGAATTTTACTCTGTGTAAATTAACCATCAATAAAGTACTGATAGAAAAATAGAAGCATGAACTCTTTTTAAAACATGGAAGCAGGGCTTCCCTGGTGGCGCAGTGGTTGAGAGTCTGCCTGCTAATGCAGGGGACGCGGGTTCGAGCCCTGGTCTGGGAAGATCCCACATGCCGCGGAGCGGCTAGGCCCGTGAGCCACAGCTGCTGAGCCTGCGCGTCTGGAGCCTGTGCCCCGCAACGGGAGGGGCCGCGATAGTGAAAGGCCCGCGCACCGCGATGAAGAGCGGTCCCCGTACCGCGATGAAGAGTGGCCCGCACTTGCCGTAACCAGAGAAAGCCCTCGCACGAACTGAAGACCCAACACAGCCAAAAATAAATAAATAAATAAATAAAGTAGCTATAAAAAAAAAAAAAAAAAAAAAAAAACATGGAAGCAAGCACCAGAAAAAACTGTCAAAAGAATTTAAAGTGGTTGTTATTGGTCTTCATAATAAACCTTTTAGCATTATTTAATTTTTCATGTATTTTATAATAAAAAAAATTTAAAAATTACCTCCCACAAAACAGAGGGATATGCCGTTGTCTGACATATATCAATAGTAAGTGCTCAGTGATGACTTACGATTTGAAGGAAAGGAAAGAGGGAAAAAAGGAGGAAGGGAGAACAGACCTTATTGCAGTGTTTGGTGTTTTGGTGGTGGACTCCTGATACAAGATTCGTATATTGAACATCCCCTATCACTGAATAAATAGATCACAAAATTCTGCCCTCTTCTCCACTAACCTTACGCCATTTTTACAAAGCACTACATTACTAAATGTCATGGATACCCAGAATCAAGGTGGTGGTCCCAGTTGGCCATGTGACCTCAGGTGAGTCCCTTCACCTCTAAAGACTTTAGTTTGTTCATCTCAAAAGGAAACCAGAGGGCTTCCCTGGTGGCGCAGTGGTTGAGAGTCTGCCTGCCAATGCAGGGGACACGGGTTCGAGCCCTGGTCTGGGAAGATCCCACATGCCGTGGAGCAACTGGGCCCGTGAGCCACAACTACTGAGCCTGCGCGTCTGGAGCCTGTGCTCCGCAACAAGAGAGGCCGCGACAGTGAGTGGCCTGCGCACCGCGATGAAGAGTGGCCCCCGCTCGCCGCAACTAGAGAAAGCCCTCGCACAGAAACGAAGACCCAACACAGCCAAAAAAATAAATAAAAATAAATAAAATAAATAATTAATTAATTAAAAAAAAAAAAAAAAAAGAAACCAGAGGCTGGGTGGTCTCATAGG
The DNA here is from genome assembly GCF_949987535.1 of Balaenoptera acutorostrata. Classification (NCBI taxonomy): domain Eukaryota; kingdom Metazoa; phylum Chordata; class Mammalia; order Artiodactyla; family Balaenopteridae; genus Balaenoptera; species Balaenoptera acutorostrata. Next base: position 62,559,686 of record NC_080075.1, read on the forward strand.
TCCACTGCATCTAAATTGCAAGGATTCCAGTCCTTAGGTTTCCTTTTCTTTTCATTTTCAGCCTGCATAGCCCCTTGGGACTTACCAGCTAAAGAGGTTTCACATAAAATGTTTTCCAAGGAGCTGTGTCTGCCCTGGCCAGCTTCCTTGAGTTTATCTGGGTGGTCTTTCGTGACATATTCTTCACCCCATTCTTTACTATCCTTTGGCTGCCTCCACACACCAGGTGGAAGATGGCCCTTGTGTTGGATATCAGCCGAGAGGCAAGACTTAAGGTTTTCTTCTGCTTCTGGAGTTGTTGGGTTCATTCCTGAAAAATAACGTCTGCCATCAAGTTCTGATTGTTTAAAGATTATATTTGTTATGAACTCTTAAATATTATGCCTCTGCTTGGGTACAACTATCCCTTGAGGATTAAATATATCAATTAAGGATTAAAAGCCTCCACAATTGCAAAGCATCACCTTTCTCTGTTTGTGGTCTATGCTCTCACTCTTTGTACACAGTCTCTACTGAATAAGGACTTTAAAAAAATAAATTTATAAAATAATGTAACTAAGTTATAGTAGTATGTATTGACTCCTCATACCTGCTGCCTTTCAGGCGAGCACACCAGGGAAGAAAATACAGAAAGAGGAAGAAGAAGGTTGCCAAACACAACGTCTTATTTTGGAATTTGTCCTTCTTGGCCCTAATGATGGTAAGTTTCCCAAAGGCAGGAGGAAGGGAGGGAGGGAAGATGAAATAATTTATAAAATTCTGGTGAATTATCTCTTAAATAAACAACTTTTAAATTACATAAACTATAAGGTGTGTGGTCCACAGAACACTTATGTCATGCTACCTACACCTGTGAGTTCTCAGCAAGTGTAAATTCATTGGTAACTAAAATGAGCCTGAAGGAACCAAGAATACTGGTTTTGTCTTAAACTTCTCTGCCCCTTCTCTCTCTTTGGGTTTAACCGAGTCACCAACCTAGTCCAGCACACGTCTTGGAATCTTAGTAACCATAGTGCTTTACCTCGCTTGGGTTCTTTCATGCCTGGTTTGAGACTTAGGGAGTAGAAGCAGGGAAGGTAGAAGAAGGGAAAGGGGGGAATTGCTAGAAGAAAAGAGAAGTCAGAGAAGAGCCACTCACCAGGACCCATCATTCCCTTCACATTGCTATCTCCTACATGCATGGATCTGGCCTCTTGAGCTGCAGAAGAAGGAAAGCTTTCAGTCAGTATTCATTTCACTCACGTAGACTGGCACCTTCTATGAGCTAGGAACTGGGATAGACTCACAGAGCTTACCTTTGACTGGGGGAGCCAGAGCAGTTAAAAAAGAAAAAAGAGAATTACAATATAGTATGACAAGTACTATTTTCCCATTTCTAAAAAGATATAATAAGTGGTACTTAACTCATAGATAACCCTAAGAATTAAATCAGGTAACATTTCTAAACTGCACACAGCAAGAGTTAATTATCGTGTAACTATGATGGTGAGGATGGTAATGCTGAGCAGAGCCAGAACGATGCTTTCAAAATGTAACGCAGACCCTGTCAAGCCTCTGCTTAGCCCTCCAACAGCTTCCCATTTCAGTGCAAAGGCCAAAGATCTTAGATTGATCTTAAGGCCCTGAAATATCTGCCCCCCTCCCCTGCCTGATATTTTTCTTTCTTTAAAAAAAAAAAAAAAAAACCCACATCTCCTATTGTCTCCCTGTTCATTCTGCTTTAGCCCCACTGGTCTTCTTGCCATTGCTTGGGCACATCAGTTATGTTCCTACCAGGACCTTGGGGCTGTTCCCTTCCCTCCACCCGAGATCCATAAACTAACTTTCTCACTTCCTTCAGGTCTTTACCTGGCACCCTCTCTAAAATTACACCTGTGTTTCCTTATTTGTCATCTTATCACATCTAACATACTACATATTTTATTTGTCTTGTTCATTGTCTGCTTCCTTCAGAACAAGAACTCCAAGAGGGAAGGAATTTTTGTTGTTTTGTTCATTATGACATCCCCCCACCTAAATCAGTGCCTGGGGTGGATGGATGGATAGAAGGAAGGGTAGTGGGACGGCTACACCTTGACTGCAACCTCATGAGAGACCTTGAGCCAGAGGCACCCAGTGCACAGATTCCTAACTCAGAAAAACTGACATAATGAATGTTTGCTATTTTAAGATACTGAATTCGGGGTCAGTAGATAACAATGGCACCATTTTATAATTAACAGTGGGTAAGCCAACCCCTTCTAAAAGTTTGGTCCTTTGACCCTGAGTTTTAACATAACGTACCACCAGTCGTACCCAGGATGTCTTACTACGGCACATTATCCCCAAATTTCTGTAGCATCTCAGTAGAATAAACTATGTTATATAAGCCATACCCATATAACAAGGAAGAAAGGAGAATTTGCCACCAAACAGCGAGTTTAAATCCACCTGGGCACTTTGCAAATATAACTTTTAATCTTTTATCTTGTGAACATGGTCAGCTGCCCCAGACTTGACATTGATCTGACCTCTACCTTCCAAGCCCATTCTGTATTCTTCCCTAACAAGATCATCCTTTTATGTCGTGCTCTCTATGACACGGAGCAAAGAAAGTAGGACGACCCGTGATGAACCCACTCCCCAGATGGATCAAATGAGTTTTCCCAGGCTGTACCTATTGAGTCTCTAAAATAACTACTCAGATGGGTAAAAACTAAAAATAAAAAAGCAAATCTGTACTTGGAAGTTAATACCTATTAAAAGCCACTTGAGGGGCTTCCCCGGTGGCGCAGTGGTTGAGAATCTGCCTGCCAATGCAGGGGACACGGGTTCGAGCCCTGGTCTGGGAAGATCCCACATGCCGCGGAGCAACTAGGCCCGTGAGCCACAGCTACTGAGCCTGCGCGTCTGGAGCCTGTGCTCCGCAACAAGAGAGGCCGCGATAGTGAGAGGCCCGCGCACCGCGATGAAGAGTGGCCCCCACTTGCCACAACTGGAGAAAGCCCTAGCACAGAAACGAAGACCCAGCACAGCCAAAAATAAATAAATAAAAATAATAAAAAAAAAAAAAAAAAAAAAAAAAAAAAAAAGCCACTTGATTAGGAGTTTTAAATTCAGTTATCCAAAGCACATTTATTGTCTTTGAATATATGAGCCACATTGTTTCTTAAGCCGTAAGGGTAGAAAACCACCAGTCCTGCCCTTGAGGAGCTTACAGTTGATCTAGAAGTCATTGAGCCTCTTTTGGAGACTTTCGACATGAGACCAGAATAAAAGGAAAATTCATCCAATGTTAATATCTACATTCATGCTCCTTCGTAGAAGGTGCTTGCTAGACATTGCTGAGGATACAAAGATGTAGCAAACATGTAATCGAACATGGTTAACAACATCACTTGGAAAGCCAGTCTCTTCAGTACTGCCACATGCAATTATTTTCTAACATCTGTTCCATCATCCCAGATCAGGGATGTGCCTGTGGCTGTTTCAGCCCACAAACAAAACCAGATCAGTTTTCCAGACAAAGGGGAGTACAGAGTTAGACTGTCGCTGACATCACTGCCTGCCAGTTAGCGCAGATATGAATTTCTCATATCCGTGAAAAACTTGGCTGAAAAAAAAAAGGAGAACACACGATTTTATGTCTATGCAGAGAGACAAGGGTTGAGAATAATGTAGAAAAGAAAACAATTTATTAGGGTGAATAATTTTTAAAATTTTTTCTCCTATGGCTGGTATAGTATTATTGTGCGATAAGTTATTTCCAATCCATTTGAAACTTAGAATACCCAGATTAGTATTTTCCCCCAAAAGAAAATCTTTTAAAATTGGGCAAACTCTTCCCCATCTCTTAGATCCCCTGGATTCTTCTACATTCCAGTTACAAAAGGAAAAATTCTGAGCAATACACCATTTTCCTCTAATAAGCATGGATGATGTAAGCCTATTCCCAATGTTACTTAAGCCCTAGGAACCACGGAAGAACTACTTGGCTAATTCAGTGTGATGCGTGAACTGTACCTTTTTCATAGGCCTGAGAAGGCAAAAGGTTTGTAAAGTCTTCACTTGGAAGAACAGGTTCAGGGATGTTGATGGAACGGAAAGGACTTCCTTGTGCTTGAGCAGGTCCGGCCTGTGAGCCATGTTCTTCTTTTTGAGTTTTCCTAAGGAAGGAAAACAAAGGATCTTAATACATGATGGGGTAAGAAGAGAGTAAGTTCAGAATAGGTCAAGAAAATTTCTGAACCCTACAAAATTGCTGTTTTTATAAATTAAAAACAGTTAAATACTAGCAATTCGCATGATTCATTACCAAAGCTGGAGAAAAAATATCAAACATCTACAAATCACCTTCTAATTGTAATATCTATATTCTTATTTTTCTGTTACTGGCTTCCCTGTGGTCAGGATCTTCACAGAGTTTACAGCGGTGTCAATTTGCTTGGGATGATTTACATTCTCTTCACAAACCAACACAAAGGTAGCAGGAAGGAGCAGGTCCTCAACTGAAAACAATGAACCATTCTCCAGGGTCACACAAATATTATTTCTATTTTAAATCTGATAATATTAAAACATGTAACAATGAAGATTATGTCTGTTTAGTGGTGAAGCTTTACTTGATTCAACCTGGTTGAGATATTGTTTAACATAAATTTAGTTTCAATGGTCAAAGTCAAATAATAGTATTAGAGAAATTTCAGAAAACTAATAAAGAAGGAAAATCACTGGTGACCCCACTATCTTAACACAGTCATAATTTAAATATATCTTTCTAGTTGTTATTTTACATGTTTTTACAGTTGAAATCAAATTCTACATGGCACTTTACATCCCTTTCATTTAACTTCCTATTGTATTAAATGCGTTTTCTATTACCATTCATTTTTAGTATTAACCAACTTTTATGCTGTATAACCTCCATCACATGCTGGCCCATGGAGCCCAGTGGCCAGCTGTACACCAAGAGTGGGGAAGGTGTTCCTGGTGCCTTTGTACAAGCCATTGCTTATGGGTTTGCCTTTGGTCAATTTTTTGGTCAGACACTCACTTGGCTTTAACTTTTCGAGATTCTCTTCGCTTCTCCTGTTGAAGCTGTTCAATTTTCTGTTGCATTTCTTCTTGTTTGGAAGTGATGGCCTGGATCATTGACATGGCATTGCTCAGCTCTTCCTAAAAAATAAGAATTGACATGTATTTAACCTGGTATATGAAGTAAAAGTATATAACATGATATCTAGTACACAGTAAGCTTTTAATACATACTTGTTGAATCAATGAATGAGAGATAACAATTTTACTTCTGTTGTAGCTTCTAATTTTAACACAGAGATCCAAGAAAGTAAAACATGATATAGATATTTTTCCATGAAAATTAGTGAATGGGTCAGAGGAATACTCTTGTATTTGGTTGCTAGGCAAAAAGGCAAGTTTTCTACTTCTGTTACTAAGACCAGGAATCTCTCTTCAGCAGGGAAATAGAAGAGGGGCCCACCTTAAAATAGTTCAATGAATTCTTCATCTCAGTAACTTTTTCTTCCATGGAACATCTGCAACTCTTAACCTTCTCTTCCAAAGCATATTCTCCATGTTGAATTCTTGACAGTTCTTGCATTGCTTCTGTGAAGCCAGTTTTGAGTTCAGAGGCTAGAGCCTGCAACTAAATAATACACAAAGAGTGAATTCAGTTTGCTATAAATTATTATAAATGGTATCACTGACACTTCGGACATTTCTCTTGTTTGAGAAACCAGGCGCTTGAACATGTGCAGAACTCATTTACTAGAAGACTAAAGTTTGGACAACTTAAGGAAACCTTGGCCCCATTCATCTAGGAAAAAGAGGATCTTCTTTATATCACACATGCTGAAGTTTGATAGTGACAAGAAAGCAAGCAATTTTAATTAAGTTGGCAAGCGCTTTTGCAAGCTACTATTTATTCTCACACTTTTGATTAAAAAGAGATTTACTTGAAAAGCAACATATGCATGTGAAAGACAGTGTTGATCTATAACTCTTCAAATTCCATGAAAGAAGGGATGTTGAAGAAATTCAGATATTTTTTCCTTAAAAAATGAAACGATAAAAAGAGTAATAATTAAGCATAATATTTCTTTGAAAGGGAATAAGTTGTTTTTTTTTTTAAAATATTCTTGGATGATATCATGGAAAAGGAGATAATGGTATTTCCAGTGGCAGGAAATAGCTGCAACAGTAGAAGTTCAGAACATTGATAGTGATGTGAATCATCTTCAGCCATCAAGCCCAGTTGTGTAGGAATGCACACTGGATTTTTATTGTCAACTTCCAACCATGAAAAGGGTGTCAATTTTGGAGTCAGATAGGGTATAAATCCTAGCACTCTCCTACAAGTACTAAAACCTCAGGCAAGTTCGTTAACCTCTTTGTAGCAGTTTCCTCATTCATAAAATAGCTGTGATAACATTTCACTAGGCTGTCTGAGAATTAAATGAGTAAATGTAGGTAAGGTGCCTGCCACAGCATATATGCTTGGTACATAAAATGTGTTCAAGAAATTTTAATTCTTTTCCCCCTTTAAGTAGCAAGTCAGAAAGTTAAGCACAAACAGAAATGTGGAGAAAATGGAGCACTTCTAAAGTTCAGTTTTATTTATTGAATAAATGAAAAAAGCATTTTCAACAGACAGAAAGTTAAGATAATAATAACAATAAGATAATAATAACATTACTTTCATGATATTTATGATCTTACACTCTGCTAAGCAGAGGAATGCTTAGCTCCAGATTGCTTTTTACAACAGAACTTTTTAGAAGGTTTATTCTACAATTAGAAGTATCCACCAAGTATGCTTAATTTAAAGGGATGGAAATTAAAGTCCAGGTACCTTAACAAAATTTCTTCAAATGTGTATTTCTAAACATTTTTAGAATCTGATTATCCTAATGGTTCCAACTTGCAGTGGCATCTCCAATTATAAAATGACTTACTCTCCTACACCGTATTTTCAAAATATAGGGTTTTATGGTTCACTGTGCTTCATAAAGTTTTCTTTCGAGGGCTAGGAGGAGGAGGGGGAAATAAGAGGAACCAAAGAGATCATTCTGAGGGAAAAAGCATGCCCTGTCAAGTGTTTGGAGCTGAAAGATTGGGAAACAACATGAGCAATCTGTTTTTCATTCCAGTCATTTTTAATTTTAATCTCTGTGATGGATTTCGGCACATGTCCCAATTCAGTTGTCATGATGGATTAAATCACCAGATCAACTACATTTGATCTGGTAATTTTCATTATATAAATTCATCTTCTGTGAGCAAAATGAAATCGATGGCCATATAAAATCAAAGCAAAACCTAGGCAAGTTTTAAAATTGAAGGAAGGAAACCTGACATTCACTCACATTTCCTGCTTGGAAAAAAAAAAGGGAACCACTTTCCAACAGAAATAGGTTTCATTTTCACTGCTCCCTTAGGTGGATGTGTGGAGTTTTCCCCAGGAGGCAAAAGGAAGCAGCAGGGTCCTGGGGAAAGGATTTTCCTCACCTGTAGAACCCCAGTTCTCAAAAAATTAAGAACTATCAATACATTTCACTAACAGCCAGGTTGTATAGGGACTTTGGGAATTCTGAAACCATTTAGAGCTATGAGCCCATTTCCTTTCCATGTATTACTTTGAGCTCCCTAGATACCTGCCACTGAAGTAACACTACTGCTTTATAAACAGCTTCACAACCACTGATCAGCCAGGAAACGGATGCCATAGTGAATACAATCACACACCTGAGACAACAGGTCATTTTTAAGGTGCTTGGGGCTCTTAAAATCTTTAGCTGCTACAGACTGGTTTTCTGGTACCAACTGGCCGTTCATTTGTGAATAAAAAAGTACTCTGCAGACATGGGCTTCTCTTTTTTCTGTTCTCTCTGCAGCTTTCTTATTTGACAGCCCGCAGCCCACCCCCAGGATTAGAAATGGGTGTCTACCTTGTTCTCCAGCGAGTTGAACACGTTCCTCATCTCGTTGATTTTTTCATGAAGCTGCTCTAGAGAGGTTATGATCCCTCCATCCTGCCGCTGGAGGCGGGCTCCCACTGGAGGCAGGTGCAGGGAAGACTTGTACTTCGAAGCCTACGGTCCACAGAGGGCATCTTAGGCTCAAAGAAATAGGGGAGGGGAGTCCGAATTCTTCCTATTTCATGCTCTTAATTTCTGTTTCTCAATTTCTTTTACTTTCTTGGCTTCTTAACTCTTCTCAAGGTGAATTTTAGTCAATGTCTTCCCATTTTTTTTCCACCAAAGATTCCCTCAAACTAAATTTTCATAAATTATGTAAGTTGTTCCAACTTGTTTTTTACACAGACTTCTCTCTCCTTCCTTTCTGTCCCATTATTAAGGTCAGAAGGCTGCTATGAAGCAAATTCAGGGACTGGGCCTGTGCCTTGAGAACTCTGCAAAGTCATAAATGTCAAGATTTGAGAAATCTCCGCAAGGTATGCCAAATTCCTGCAACACCTGACTAAAGGCTCTACAGGAGCAAAAACCCAGGTATTTTGAAGTAGCACATGACGGCAAGGATGGCAAGGTAACTACTTTGGCTTCCCCCTAAATTGGGGCGGCTACAGAAGGAACAGGTTCTTTCTGCCAGCTGCCACTTCCTAATTGTAGGCCTCTATTAATCCAACGCAACAAATTAATCCATTGCAATTAATTTAATGCAGTGATTTAAAACACAAAGTAGGTGAGTCATTTGAATAGTCAAGAGTAAATTTCCCAAATCTACTCCTCTACATTCCCTGCAGAAGTTGATCCTTAAAGTCATTCTTACAGGGCACTATTGAGGCTGCTATGAAGCCCAGTGGGCTGGAAATTTATCTTATCCGTCCTTGGATGCACCACAGGTCTAGCAGAGTTAACCTCTCTGGAGTTAGAAGAAGATTCCTCAATGGTAAAAGGAGACTGAGGCTCAAACAGGGCTTAGAAATCCTAGAAAATGTTCAATGGCAGTTTTGATGATGAAACCTATTACTGCAGGACTGGTTCCCATAGTTTTTCAGTTAGAGTTTCTTTGGGTACATAACTCATTTTCTTAAATTGTTTTCATTACAGAGAAAAATAAAGAAGTAAAAAGAGAATCACCCCAAATCTCATTAATATAACCATTAACATTTTGGCATATTTCCTTGTAATTTGTGCTATGAATATAAATGCAGATATTTATATTGTTGAAATCACACTAAAGATATATTTAGATTCTGCCCTCCCTTTTTTTTTTTTTTGGCTAACATTCTTATAAGTCCTTTCCCTTAGCCTTCAAATTTTTTTTCTAAGTAGGTATTTTTAATGGCTATATAATATTCCATCCTACAGATGCGCCAGAGTTTACCTACCCATTCACCCTTGTTGGAAATTTTTGTTGTTTGTAATTTTTCAATATAAAATAATGCATTGGAATAGAATGCTTTTTATTTAAAGATTTGTATGTATTTCAGGTTATTTCCTTAGGATAAATTCCTAAATATGAAATTACTGTGAGTCAAAGGATGTTAGGTTGTATTGACCCAAAGGGCAATCTACCGTATTAGAAGGAGACAACGTATTTAATTAATTAATAATTATACAAAATATATTTGACCAGAGGGTTTGAAAAGTTGTAACAATATGGTTGTATATTCTTAGAAACATGCTGTATGATGTGCAACGTCCTAAATTAGTGTATTTGGAGAAACATGTCTCGGACAAGATGTATGAAACATAGGTAGTATAATTGGTGGAAGCTGAAGAGTCTACATTGCTAAGGCTACAAGTGAGGCAAAATCACAGCTGGAGTTCAAATCATTAGTGTGAGGGTTGAGCTAGAAATAAATTGCGCAGTTGCCACATCTGTTGCCTTAACTGGGGACCCCCGACCCCCACTTCTCATGTTAATGGAATCATAATTTTAAAATACATATTCAAAATGAAGTAATCAAGGCTGAAGCAACACAGTGTGACTATGGAAGAGAGATTGGGGTGGACTTTGAGAGGGCTATGTGCAGTGGACCAAGGACAAGAAGGAAAGGGGACAGACTTGGATTCAAATAAAAGGAAGTATACTAAGCTAAGGAGCAATCAGCGTGTCCACACTGATTCACCTGGTCCACAGTAATTCTACCTGGGATGAACTGCGAGATGGTAGTGCTCATTCTCCTGTTGGCTTCTGTGACCTGATTTAGGTCATGGTGCCTTACTGTTACCAAGTAGGTAACATCCATCGAAAGAACAGGGAACCAATTTGGGGTACAAACATTTTAACACTTTTACTGCATTTTAACTATTAATTTTCATAAAAGGTTCCACCAATTTACACACACAGTCATCAGATCTAAATACTATTAATTATTGTATTATTTGCTAATTAGGTAGTCAAAAACTAATACTCCTTGTTTTAATCATTGTTTCTTTGAGCTTCAACCTTTTCTTCCATTTATTAGCCGTCTGTAATCTTACTTTGGGAAATTACGTTCTTTGCCCGTATTCTACCAGGGTTTCAGAAGCTCTCTTTTTATTAATTCTATGAACTATTTATACATCATTAAACCTCTGTAATATTTTGGTAGGAATTTTTCCAATTTTGTTATTTGTCTCTGAATTTGTTGAAAATATTTTTACATTGGGAAAATTTTTAATTGTGATGTGCTGAACTCTCTAACCTTTCCCTTGTGATTTCTTCCAGTGCTTTTTTACTTAAAAAGACGTTTCACATCCAGAGACAAAATAAATATTCACTAATTCTAAACTTTTATGGCTTTTAAAAATATTTAATCCTTTCATCCACTTTTGAGTTTATTTTATTTTATTTTATTTTTTTAAACACAAAACATTTTTTAGTTAAGAAAACTAAAACTAAAACTAAACTAAACTAAACTAAAAATAAAAAAGCAAATCTGTACTTTGTAACCAAAGAAGCGCACGCATTTCTCTTGACAAAGATATTCGGACAGGCCCAGGATCTGGAGTTGCGACAGCAAGTTCGTAAAGGCAGAAAAAGTGGCTCCCGATCGAACACGTATTTTTCAAGCTGAGAGAGACCACCACCACCGTGGCATGCCGGAGGACTCAGAGATGTCGCCTGGCGGGTGACAGAATGGCTCTCCGACAAAAGACAGCAGTACGGAAAACAGCACGGAAGTCCCTCAAAACACTGCACACAAAACTACCATGCGACCCAGTAACTCCACTAAGTGCCCACGGAGGAGGTAAAGAAGACATGTAACATGTCTATCTGTATCAACACCTATACCTATGTAGCTATAGGTACGGACAGACTGTTAGCGCTCTCTGTGTCCGTACGTCTATATCTATGAGGAGAGAGAGAGAAACAGAGAGGGAGAGAGAGACAAACAGAGAGAGAGAGCCAGAGAGAAACCGAGAGGGAGAGAGAGAAACCGAGAGGGAGAGAGAGAGAAACAGAGAGGGAGGGAGAGAGAAACAGAGAGGGAGAGAGAGACAGAGAGAGAGAGAGAGAGAGACACAGAGCGAGAAACAGAGAGGGAGAGAGAGACAAACAGAGAGAGAGAGCCAGAGAGAAACAGAGAGGGAGAGAGAGAAACCGAGAGGGAGAGAGAGAGAAACAGAGAGGGAGGGAGAGAGAAACAGAGAGAGAGAGAGAGACAGAGAGAAACAGAGAGGGAGAGAGAGAAACAGAGAGGGAGCTTGAGTTTATTTTGATTAGAGTATGAATTGAGAATCACTTCTTTCTTTTGCAAAGAACCAGACAATTTTCCAAATACCATTTGGCCCCAGCCTAAATGACTGCATCAGACCTCTTGGCTCAAAGCAATATATACATCTCACGATATTCATTCATTCATTCAACTAATATTTATTGAATATGTCTTGTATTCCAGGCACTATACTTTATTCTGAGAGTTCCACAGAGAGCAAAATGTACTAATCCCTGCCCTTGGAGCTTACATTCTAGAGAAGGAGACAGACAGTTAAAAAATAAATAAGCAAGTTAATATTTACTATAATGTCAGGTAGGGATGGGGGGGTCTATTGGGAAAATAAAATAAGGAGATAGAAAATGGCTGAAATGTCATATGTTGCTTCAACTTTCGATGTCACAGGGTTTTTTTGTTTTTTAATATTTATTTATTTATTTATTTTGGCTGTGCCGGGTCTTAGTTGCGGCATGCTGACTTCTTTTTTTTTTTTTTTTTTTTTTCATGCTGACTTCTTCGTTGCAGCATGCATGTGGGATCTAGTTCCCTGACCAGGGATGGAACCCAGGCCTCCTGCATTGGGAGCGCAGTCTTACCCACTGGACCACCAGGAAGTCCCAACACTTCAACTTTCATATTTTGCTCTCCCTTTTTAGTATAGATTGTATCTATTATAGTTAATTTCTCCCTGCATCCCTCCTTCCTCTTCCTCTTCTTCTTTCTTTACTTCTCCTCCTTCATCTTCTTTTGGTTAAATGTTGCTTGCAGTAAACAGACTTGGACTTAGGAGACATTCTTTTAAAACAAGGATGGGGTTATAATCACAGCATCACAGAGGTCATATAGGCCAACTTCACTTCTACTGCTTCATTTGTTCCTCTGTGAACAGATGTACTTGGATTTGTGACACAATAAGAGAATGAGGCCACCCCCACTGCAGCTATATTTAGCCAACATTCAGGGAGTGACCTACATAAAATCTATAATAGACTTTAAATCATACCTGAGTTTAAAGAGATAGTCACACTCATTCAAATGCCATACAAAGGTCAGATGTTAACAGAGGGGAGGTGGGCGGGGAAGGCTTTTGGAGGTCTTGGACAAGTAAAGCATCAAATCAGCACTGAGTGAAGACTCACTCTGGTTTCCAGACCTTTGTTCAGGCTAGTCCCTCTGCCTGAAATACCCTCCCACACATCCACTTACCAATGATCAACTCGTCCTTAAATGCCTGCTCCAAATCCTTCAGTCAATATTAATTCATTCCTTGTCCATATTCCATAGAATTTTATCAATGCCTCTGTTGTAATTCTTCCAACAGCCTACCTTGTATGAGCTATTTATTGCATGGACACTTAAAAATCAATGAGAATGTCTGTTTCATCTCCCGTTAGGCCAAGCAGAAGACTTTGCACGTAGTAACTGCTCAATAAATATGCATTAAGTTGAAATGAGGCTGTTGCCTTCGCCCCTTCTCATTGCTGGTCTGGTTCTAGGAGCAACATGATTAAAATGTTTTCATAATCTTGTGCTGGCTTGCCCTAGTTGGGTCCACAGCAATGATCTCTTGCATGATATTTTTGGGAACTAGTTGTTATTTTCACTTTACTCTTACTTAAACTCAACAAATCTAAATTACATTTCCCCCAAACTACCTGCTCCTCTGGATTTCTATATCTCTATTTGGGAGACCACTCTTTTTCCTAGTTACCAGGGCTTAAAACCTTAGAGCCAACTTTGAAATCACCTTTTCTCCCAACCCCCATCAAACCCTGTCAATTCTTTCTTCCTTCTCATGTATTCCAGATAACAATGTCTTAAGTCTAGAGAGGAGCATGGGTTTCCCTAACCCAAGCTACTTTTACATTACAAATTATGTCAGAATAATCTCTATGCTTTTTAAGGACAGAAATTTACTTTAAATCACATGCGGAAGATAGAAGCCAAAGAAATGCTATGTAGAGAGCCAAAGCAGCTCAATGTGACTCTCGTTGCAAACATATTACATAAAATTTTGCAGAACATTTATCTCCCTTGTAAATCAAATTATTCCCATTGTTTAAAAAGAGATTAAATTTTTTTCTATTATCGTATTTGAACACTTCCAATATTAACCCCCTTTTATTCTCAGTTCTCCCTGCTAAAATAAGAAACTAAGAAAAATAGATCTCTCACTCCTTCTGACTGAAATGTTATCGCACAGTGTAATGGCCAGGTTGATGGAGGCAACAGGAAGAAAAGCAGCATTGATGTGGGAGTGGTGGTGCTGTAATTTATAAACTGGATAAGTTGTCCTTCAGTCATCAGTTTTCTCAAAAGTACAATGTGAATGGTACTCTTGTCCCTGCCTATCCCACAGCCTTAAGTGAACAAATACAATGATATATGTAGAAGCTTTTGTGAGTGCTAAAAAAATTTATACATAAAGGACAGTCGTCACTGTGACACATAGGAGAGCTCAAAACAATCTGTGTCTTTACCTGGTAAATCTGTGTGGAAGGATTATTCATCGGCTTATGTTCATTCTCTCCTGTAGGGAGAAAGAGCTTTGTTTAATCAACACAATTCATTCTGTCCCTATTCTCTTCAGACACATGCAGGGAATAAGGGGACTTATAGGATCCTAAATCTGTGCCTGCATGACAGGAAACCAATGATTCAACAAGAACAGAAGATAAATTGTTGTAGGTAATTTTATATTACATCCTAATGACCAAACCATATCTACCTGATGTAACTCTTACAGTAGAAAACCATGCTCTACCGTGGTGGGGAAATTTCTCAATCAAACTGAATGATGAGTAATCATTAAATAGTCAGAAGGGAGTGCCCAGGAAGGGTCTCTCTCTTATTTTGGGGGCTGACTGAGGTTTACTTGAGGGGATAGTTCCACAGTCAGGAAGGCATCTATTCAGTTGTCACTTTATTGTTCTCAGGAGGCCTCTGTAAAATATCCTTTACTTCTCCTGCCTCTGATCCTTGCTAAACTTCTGAACTTTGCCCTTCTGTCACTGCCCAGATCAGCTAAGGGAACCTTGCCATCCTCCTGGACAAAAGCGTTGATGGAAGGGAATTGTCAATGCAAAGGGTCTGGGAATGATGCAGGCAGAAAGAAAACAATACTGTCAACACCAGAGACTGTGAAACACAGGTCAAACACAAAGGAAGTAGTAGGTTATAAAAACCATTTATACCTAGGGAGGAAAAAAGGTTGGCCTAGAATGTACCTTTTGGAATCACATTGGTTGGCCCTGAAGATGAGGCAATCCATGTAAAACATGCAGCCCACATGAAGCCCTTTACTCATCCACTTAGCTACATCTCCTCTGTGTCACATTGTATGAATCAAGCAGTTTATAGATGAAACCCCTGGTTGCAAATATTTGGTTGTATGAATGTGTATATTGTTCTCCTAAGACATGCGGGTATAGGGAACTCTTCCTTAGAGGAACCAGCCTCGGTATGTTAAGTTCATAAATAATACGTAACCTCAGCCCAGAATTTATACACACTGAGGGCTGTCCCTATAAAATCCATATGGTTTGAGATTACCAAAATTCCCCACACAAGCTTGAGTAAAGTTTACTTAGCCCATTTTATGCTATGTCCCAACAGCCTGGTATAATGTCAAGAACCAGAACTTGGGGACAGAGACCACGCTCCCGGACCAAACGTTGATACGTTGTGGTTTGTAGCCTGACTTCTCTATGACTGTTTCTTCACCTGTCCATTGGAGATGATAATAGAACCTACTTTTATATGGTTGATTCTATATGGTAAAGATTAAAAGAGAAAGCCCTATGTTTCTAGGCCAGCCTAGGAGGTGTTGGATGTCTGTTAGTTGAATATGTATCTTGGCGTTATTCAGCAGGTCGTTCTGAGGCAGTCCTAAAGTTATTGCTAAGAAAAGTAACATAACTACTCAAATTGTATGTATACATGTTGCATTTCCTGTTTCCCCAGCACCAAGTCTGTGCTCTTCATGGTCATTCTACTATGATAAGGAAATGAGAATAGTCAAGTTAACATATTATCATGTTTTGAGACAAGGGCAAGACAAGCTCACAACCTACATTTCTTAAATCCTGAACCTTAAAGCAAGACATAGGAAAAATCTAACCTTGCTTTGTTTTGGTTTTTTCCATGGTGCCTGTTGCTTCTCTCCTCCAGCTTATTCTTCAACATTGCATCTTCATTGTCCCTGGATCAGGCCATCCCCTCTTCCCTGGACCTGTCAATTGAAATCAAGAGTAAGGGAACAGGTGAAGTGACTGGATTTACTTTATGTGTTAACTTTAAAAAACTGAAATGAACACAGCTATTAGAAGCAACAGACGTTATGTGCAATTTCAGAAGAGTGAAAATATTGTTGAGTAAATATTTAGCTTAAAACTCAAAAGTAGGGCTTCCCTGGTGGTGCAGTGGTTAAGAATCCACCTGCCAATGCAGGGGACATGGGTTTGAGCCCTGGTCTGGGAAGATCCCACATGCCTCAGAGCAGCTAAGCCCATGCACCACAACTACTAAGCCTGTGCTCTAGAGCCCGCGAGCCACAACTGCTGAGCCCACGTGCCACAACTACTAGAGCCTATGCTCTGCAACAAGAGAAGCCACCACAATGAGAAGCCCGAGCACAGCAACGAATACCCAATGCAGCCAAAAATAAATAAACAAACAAATAAATAAATTTATATTAAAAAAACCTCAAAGGTAAATATTTTGTCAACAAGTATGAAATTCATTACTTAAAATTATGGTAGTTTTTAAGATACTATTTTGGGGATCAAATAAATTAATTTAAACCCATTGATTTTATTAGCAGGGTATAGTTTAAGGAAATTAACTTGAGCAGGCATAAAGGCTAATATATCTGTTTCTATTTAATTAAATAGTAAGTTCCTTGATGGCCTTATCCCCACTTTCTGCATCTGGTAGACTTTTTTACACCAGGAGATGCTTGTCAAATGTAGCCTGGCTGCTGTGACCATTAGACATGAAACTGCCAGTTCAGAATGAAATCTAACAAGCAAAAATAGTATTGTGGACATTGGCCCTCTTTTTAGCCATCTAGAATTTCCAGTGATTGGGGAATTCCCCAACCTTATGAGGCTTGATCAGAGGCCTCCCATTATACAGAGGCTGAAAGTGCCAGGTTCTCCTAGCCTCCCTTGCAGCTAAGGTATGATGGGCACATAGTACCACTTTGATACACCCACCCCAACTGGCAGTTGCAGAAGAATTTCCTAAGGCAGATATACTTGATATACTTTCTACTTTCTTAGAAATAGAAAGAATTCTTAAGACAGCAGCAGCAGCAGCAACAAGGGGGGTGGTGGTGACCATGATCTGGTACAGACAGTTTAGGTAACTCAAGCTGCTGCTGTTCTTGGTCCTTTCCTCACCAGAACAGCTGTACTACATGATTTGGGGCATTGCTGTTGGCCGCATATCCCAAACTTGGTTCTCCAGTCTCCTAGCAATTCTATGAGCTCCTCATATCCTTTCAACAAATTCCTTTGCTGCATAAATTAGCCAGAGCTATTTTTTACTGCTTTGCAACTAAGAAACCTAGTTGAAACAATAAAAATATATTAACACTATCCAAGATTGAGAAGACACAAGTTAAGACTTTGTTCATTGCTCTAGAAAAGACATATCTAATCCATAGTGATAAAATGCAGATCAGTAGTTGCCTAGGGCAGGAGGTGGGAGTTTAACTGGAAAAAGGCACAGTGAACTTTTTAGAGTGATAAAAATATTGTTGCTTAATTGTGGTAGTGGTTATACAGATGCATAAATTTGTCAAAACTCGTCGAAATGTATGTTTTGACTGGGTGCGTTTTATCCTGTATAATTTATACCTCAAAGTAGAATTGGTGTTTCATTCATATATTGAGGTCTGTGAAGCAAAATGATAAATTGACAGTCTGGAAGGTTCACATGGATGAAAACCTGGTCAATAGCTACACAGTTATAAATGAGGAATCTAAAGGAAGGCCCAAAGTGAAGGCCATATGCCATTTGGAATCTTGTACATTTTTCATGTGAGCATGGAAGTTATGTCAAGGTAAGGCATCTTCCCTAGCTATCTGAATCTCTTTCATAGCTGATATAAGCATTACTAAGATGAAATGTTTCTGCTCCTTAGCAATTGATTTGATATTTAATGAATTCCATGACAAATATAATTAAATCACAGAATGTTAGAGCCAAAAAGGCACTGAGAAAATTATTTGATCCATCTTCTTCATTTATAGGAGAAGCAACTGAGGCCTGGAGAGGAGAAGAGAAGTGACCTGCTCAAAGCCACACAGCTTTGAAAATAATTGTTAGAAGTGATTTCTGTTACTATTTGGGGGAAAAAATCTTGAAATATGTGAAACCATATTTTAATGGGATTTTATGGATAATTAATTCCAGCAGATTTATTGATCTAATCTACAACTAATTTAAAACAAACCCCAAAACCTCCATCCATCTGAGATAAAATGTAAATTTATGCATTTTCAGAGGTAAGACATCATCAAGCTCACAAACGTACAAATAGTTGCTGATTTCAAGAAGTAATAAAAGGTATGTGGTTACTAGAAAATAAATTAGAAATTTTATTTTATTTATTTAATTACGAAAGCAACCAAACCACATTGTAAAAAAATTTTAAAATATAGAGGGAAAAAAATGAACTTTAATGCCTCTACTTAATGATCACAGTCATTTGATTGTATTGCCAGTCAATCATTTTTCTCTTGAATGTTTTACCTGATTGTTAATGGAGCCTACCTATAATTTTTAATCTACTTTTCCACCTACATTATAACATAAGCATGTTACTTTCTTTTACAAATTAGACCATTATTATTCATGTTGTTTTTATTGTGGTCATTTGGGTAGAGGGTACGAGTGTTCCTCCTTAATCCCAGTCAGTGTTAACAATGCTGGAATTCTTCCATTCGTTTCTCCATCCTCATAGAACCACATTCAAACATATATACAGAATATACATATATGGGGTGGAGCTGTCATTGTAGTTCATACTGTACCTCTCTGCATCATCTCTCTCACTTAATACATCGTAGCAATCTTTCCAAGTTAATTGGTATAGATCTAAAAATCACTTTTAATGGCTGCATAATATCCGTGGTAGGAATGACCTGTGTTAATCATTCCTGTATTGATGGGCATTCCCCTTATTTCCATTATTTTGTCACTGAAACAATGCTACAACAAACATCTTGGTACATAGAGCCATATATATTGGTGCTTTTATGTATGTAGGGGTTTAATAGATATGACTAGGTTACTTTCCAAAAAAAGCATTTCTCATTTCCTCCAAGAATACTGCATGAGTACCTTTTCTCCTGCAACCCAGCCAATAGTGGATGTTAATGCTTTTTAGTTCTTGCTAGTCAGATGGGTGACAAGTGATACTTCATCTTACTTTACTAATTTCTAGTACTATTAAGCATATCTACATATACTTACTGGACATTTAGATTTACTCTTTTGTGATTATTCCTCTGCTTTGCATATTTTTCTATAGGGTCATCTGCCTTTTCCTTATCAATTAATGAGGGCTTTTATATGATATAGATTAAATATTTATTTGTCACATGATTTATGAATATTTATCCCATCTATCTTTTTGTCTTTTGACTTTGTGGACACTTTTGCTATTGACACATTTTTTTAATTTATGAAGTCAAATAAATTTTTTTCCTTAATTGCTTCTTGGTTTCTTGAGTTGGTTTTAAAAGCTCTCCTCAGCCCCAAAGTTTTATATATATGTTTTTCCTAAATTTTCTTTGAAGGTTTTTATTATTGTTAAGTATTTAATTCATCTGGAATTTGTTTTTATATATGGGGTGAGGGAGTGTTCAATTTCCTTATTTTCCAGATAACTAGCCACTTGTAGCTACACCAGTTGTTACATAAATCATCATTTTCCTCCATGGAATTGAAATACCATTTCTCGTATACACTGAGATCTATTATTTTTCTATGGACTCTCTATTCCATCCTGATCTAACTATTCCTATTCCAAAATCACAAATTATATGTCTCTTCAGTGTTTTAAAAATATTTGATTAGGCAAGTCAACTATTATTCTTTTTATAATTTGCTTTTCCTGACATTTATTTTTCCATATGAATAAATGTACTACATGATGATTTTACCCATTACAAAAAAATGTTGAAATTTTCACTGGAATTGCATAGATTTATATATTAATGTGGGAGAATTGGCATTTTTCTTACATCAAATCTTGTCATCCAAGAGCAATATAGTTCTTCCCATTTGTCTGAATCTTGTTTTAGCTTTTTCAATCAGATTTTTTAGTTTTCTCTTAAAGTTCCTGTACTTTTATTGTTAAATTTATTCTTAAATAATTTATACTTTTTATTGCTACTGTGAATGGCATTTTTTCCATTTCCAATTCTCTCTAGCTGGTTTTCATATCCTCTCTCTCTCTTTTTTTTTAATATTTATTTTATATGCAGCCACATTACTAAATTGTTTTATTAATTATGGAAGATTTTTAAAATAAGTATTTCTAGGTGACTTTTATCCTTATTTTCAAATTTTATACTGGTTATTTCATTGTATTTTATTATATTTGCTAGAGCTTCTAGAATAATGTTTACTAATAATAGTGACAGTGGATATCATTATCCATCTTATTTTAATGTAAATGGCTTTAAAGTCACTTAGAATCATATTTGTTTTCTACCTTTGGTAAATAATCTGTATCATATTTAAGTAATTTCTGTTTAGTCTTATTTTACTAAAATTCCTTATTAGGAATTTATCAGTCCTTTTAGCAGCTATTGATAGAATTGCCTTTTTCTCCTTTAATTTATTATTATAATGAATTATACCGATTCTCTGATGTTGAATCATCCTTACATTCCTGAGATATTTGCTTGGTCATAGGATATAGTTTTGTTGATACTCTGCTGGATTCTATTGTTAATATTTAGACATTTTTGCATCTATATTCATGAGTGATTTTGATCTGTGGAGGATTAATTGCTTTTTTGTTTTTTATTCTATGGGGGGGGGAATTAACGTTATCCTAGGTTCTTAAAGTGAATTAAAGAGTTTTTAAATCTTTTTCTATAATCTAGAAATTTTTAAATTAAATTGCAATTATCTGTTCATTGAAGGAGAGTAGAGTGTAGCTATGAAAACATTTGGTCTTAGTGCCTTTTTAAAAAAGTAGATCCTCTAGAGACTGTCATACAGAGTGAAGTAAGTCAGAAAGAGAAAAACAAATATTGTATATTAACGCATATATGTGGAACCTAGAAAAATGGTACAGATGAACCAGTTTGCAGGGCAGAAATTGAGACACAGATGTAGAGAACAAACGTATGGACACCAAGGGGGGAAAGTGGTGGTGGGGGGGTGGTGGTATGATGAATTGGGAGATTGGGATTGACATGTATACACTGATGTGTATAAAATGGATGACTAATAAGAACCTGCTCTATAAAAAATAAGTAAAATAAAATTCAAAAAAAGTAGATCTTTAAACCCTATTCAATTTCTTCAAAAGTAATTGGTCTTTTCGACTTTTTAACTTAATTTTATAATTTATATTTTCCTAGGAAATAATTTCCTTAAGTTTGTCAACAAATCTGTTGATAGAGAATAAGCATCTAACTTTTATTGAACAGCTGCTATGTGCCAAGCACTATGCTTCATGTTTTATTTATATTGTCACCTCTAACTGAATCCTCATATTGGTCCTGTTTAGTTTGGATCATTATCTTCATTTTTCAGATGAGCATATTGAGGCTTGGGAAAATGAGATAATGACATACACAGGATCACAGATAAGAAGTGGCGGAGAGAGCCAGAATTGGAACTCAGGTCTCTGTGATTTCAGAACTGGTGGATTCAACTCCTAAATTTCTCCAAATAGTTTCACAATCATTATGTTTAATTACTGAAAAATAGTCGTTTGAGGAATTATATCATTGTTTTCTTTCCCTCTCCCCATTATTGAATATTAGGCTCATTCTCTATTTTTCATTATAATTAATGAATATAAAAAAGAATATAGCTTTTTTTCCCCCTTTATTTAAGAGCTTTTTAAGGCTAAGTTTACAGAAGAGACTTACTAGTTTGAAGAGGATGATCATATTATTGAGTAATATATTTTGAAAAGTACATCTTAAAAGGGAAAATAACAGGATTGCATGGACAAGTACTATGACTTTTTCTGGAAAGAGCTATACTACATTATGAAATTCCCTTTGAGATCTTACTTGTAGTCTGCTTCATTGCCTATGGGCATCCCTCACTCTCTGGGCCCAGTAATTCTTTACTCTGCCCTTCATAATCCTTAAATCACTGCCTACCTTTGAATAAATCAGATACTGCCACGTTCTTCTCACCAAGTTAGCATGCTTCTACTCCTCCCCAGCCTTCCTCCTTTCTTTCCTTCTCTACAATAGCAATTCTAGCCTCTAATAACATCCATCTGGGCCTTGGCAGACTCTTGGAAAAAATACTGGTAAGTTTTTAGAAAAAGCCTGTTTGTCTCTAAACCATGTCTGATCATTATATAGAGCAATGGTTTTTAGTCTGTTCTTTGAAACCCTCAGGTTTTTTTGAGGCTGCCTTGGGAGGAGAGAGAAAGCCACCAAGCTGGTGGAGTCTTGGGCCCCCCTTCCCATCCCCTTCAACCAGAGTCTCTCTGTTCTCATCTAATTCACATACTATAGCTTTGGGGAAGAATTTTCTTTTAAAATGGGTTTCTGCTGTTTTAAAAAGGTTCTAAAATGATCACAATAGAGAAATAAGAATGTTGAAACATTAACCTAAAAAGTTATAGCCAGATTTTTATGAAATTAATTCAAGTAATAAAATTAGTAATATTAATAAAGTTAATAGAAGCCTAAAGAATACCGAAAAATCTCCTGACCCTCCCCCAGACTGACCTAGAATGTATACCCCACACACAAATGCAGGCATAAGACCACAAAAATTTAGGATTGTCTATTACTTTCCAATTACTGCTGTGACAGAAAAGGAAAGTTTGGCACTTTGGGGAATTGAAATTAATTGAAAACAGACTTGAGTTAATTTCCATTCCAGTGTCCTTTATTGAATGGGTCTTTAGCGCACATTTCTAATTTAGTAGAATGAGAACTTTTTATGTTAGGGGGAGGGTGATGAGGAAATATTTTCCCCTGAAACTAAAATAATTCATCAGGACAAATCTTGCAAATGGTTTCAAAGAGGAAAGTCTACATGATCTTTGTGATATAGAAAAGTACTTGGAAAAAAATTATGAAAGGTGTTGCTTGTTTTTTCCATATAGCCTAAAAGCAACGTATGTTTCATGAAATGATGTATTTCATGACCTTGCTTGTACCTGCGTCATAGTTTCCAAAGCACTCTCGCATACATTATCTCACCTGATGATTGTAGCAATGCTGTGCAGTGGGCAGCACACTTTACAATCCATTTTATACAAAGGGAAACGGTAGCTCTGAACAATTAAGGAAGTAGCTCCAAGTAGAACCATTATTCTTTCTATTAGTTTCTATCTTTAAATAAACCTCTTCATGTCACAGGATTCCAAAGCACTGTAGTATCAAAAGCCACTTTTACTGTCATTAAAAACGTATCAGTCCCTATGTGGGGTCTGATAGCTATTTGAAAAAACAGATTGAATAAATTGTAAAATGAGGAAAGTTTTGACAAGTCTAATGATATATATGGAGATTGAGAGAAAGAGAAAGAATACAAAGTAGAACAAAAAAATAGGATGTAACCACTGATTCAGAGGCTATGAAATATTGTTATTAAAATTCTATGTGCATTTTATTGCCATTAACTTTTAAAGTGAAATGAAATGGACAATTTTTAAGGAAAACATAGGTTGTTGAACTTTGTTTTAAAAACTATAAAGTCAGTTACAACTCTCTATAGAAGATACTGAAAGGGGGAAGTCAAATATCTACCACCAAATAAGAAATAACCCAGGATAATATAACAGGAAATTTCTATAAATAACAATGACTGTGTTATTTAATCCATACCCCAAAATAAGATATATATGCCACTAAATCCATTCTATGAGGTTCTGATACCAAATCTACTCTAGGATAGCCTAAATAAATATACAAATATTCTAAATAAAATATCAGAAAACAAAAATACAACACTATGATCAGTGGTTTGTTCTAGGTTATAAAAAGGTCTTGATGCTTAGAAATCTATTAATATAATTCATTAATCAATATAATGCAAAACAAAAACAAAAACAAAAGCAAAGAGCACAGTGTGACCCTGAGAAGCAAAATAATGAGATAAGACAAATTTCACAATACATAAGTATATATGCAGGTGTTTAAAATGAGGATGCCTCAGTGATAATGTAACATTTTATACCCACTTCCCCCAAATATATATAATAAAATCATCCTTGAATACATAGCAATTTATGATGGCAAAGGCAATAAATTAAAGAATTAAAGAATTAAAATAGGGATCTCACCAGATGACTCAAACTATAAATAGTCTTATTTTGAAAATAGTTCTTGGTCCTCAAGTCAGCCTCTTACTTGACCTTTTCTCAAATATAAGTGTTGCTAGAAACAGGATGGCCCCTGCCACTGAATCAGATCACAAGGCCATTGTCACATCCTTGGTTAACTGCCTGAATGCTAGTTCCCTCACCAGAGGGTGTGTTTTATTCATCTTTGTATCCCTGGCTCCTTGCCCCATTCTGAGCTTGTGCTCAACAAATGTTTATGGAAGTGAGTTGAATTCTCATCTAATAGCCTACAGAGAAACGTGATTTTTACCATGCATGCTTCACATAAGCAAAAAATAATCAGTGGTAAATACAGAAAGAGTTTAGCCTAGAGGTGATTTTTGTTAGAAAAAAAATTTGTTTTATTTTATCAAGCAAAGTTTCACTAGCAGAAATATATCCCCCACGCCCACCATTGGGCTTGACAAACCAAGAGAGAATAAATAGGATTTCCTAACAAATGGTCCAGCACCAAAACTATAACTGATACTCCATGGTTGCCAGCAACCTCAAAGTGCCCAGAGCCAATGAGAAGAGGGGCAAAGCACAGAGAGTGGGCAGTTCTGTAGCTCATAAAGCACATAGAGGTTCTTTACATCTGAATGTGGAATAGCAGAGGTCCTCTCACCGCCACTCCACAGGCACGTTAATTTTTTTGTTTTGTCTACCAAATATCAGTCAAGATATTTGCTTGAGTTGCTATGTGTCAACTCAATCAGAAAAAAAAAAAAAAAGAAAAAGGAATGCCAGCATGCTATTACACATACAAAAATATCCAATGGCCAGAGATAATTGTTTTAAGTTTAAGAATGCCTCATTTAAGACATCAAAACTTCTCAAAAGTTTCAGACCATATTACTTCTAGAAGCTCTTTTGACTCATTAATTGGCATACATAAAGGTGTTAGAACCTGATTTTGCAAGCCTGGACACTTCAGGGGCTACGGGTCTGGTGAGGAAGATGTGCACTATCTCTTTTCTTATCCTGGTTTGACTCACTTTAATTTCAACCTTTTAAACAGGTTCTCTCCCTGGATTTTCTGATTGGAAGTTAAGAGCCTCCCGACACTCTGTGCAAGAGACAGAGGGCACAGTGTTACCTGAATACAAGGTAAATACCTACTTCAAAAGAAAACTGACTGTTGCTATATTTTCACTAGGTCAGTCCTGCTTGGAAGAGAGGGAAGATGGTGAAGGGCAGGAGAGGCTCCTGGGAGAATTTTGCAGGGAAGGAGCCCTGAGCCCCAGAGAAAGCTCCCTCCAGCCCTAGGGGTGACCCTAATTTGCAGAGGGTAAACCCTTAACTAGTCCTCAGGAAGTATTCTTCCGGCTGAAGCACAGGCAGTGGCCGGACTCACAAGATCTGAATCACGTAGCTGAGTTAGTAATACTTTGTGAAATAGAGCATCCGTTACCACTAACAGCCTATTTTAGGTGAGAGGGGAAACAAGGTTACTGCTGACACTCCTGGGAGCATATTTTTCATAGTTCAGATGAAATGACATCCAGTTTGGATCTGCCTTTCACACTTTTAGAACTGCTAAAAAGGAAACTAGAGTAAAATGCAATCTTCATAATGGCTAATTTCTCACCACCTCCCAGTGAACTCCAGGACTTGGAAATCACAGACAAATCCTGCAAATCTATGACCTCAGTTAGAATAGCCCACAGCCCGTGCACCGTTTACAGGGGTCAGCAATGTTCTCTTGAAACTACAGCATTCTCCCTGCAGAACTAGTCCCCCTACAGGCCTTACGTATTCCTACCTGAGGATCTCAGTCCCCACGGTTTCCCTGTCTAAACCCTCTGCCCTCTGCCAACCCAAGTCCTGCTCACCCTTCAAAGGGCAGATCATGACTCATACCCTTCATAAGCCTTGACTTGGCCATTCTCCTCAACTGTCATCTGTCTTCACTAGGGCAAGGATCATCTAATAACCCATTATTATTAGAGTCAAACAGCATAGTAACCCAGGTATAAGAAATATTCAACATTTTTACTGATTGATAACAAATGTAAATTCATCATTAGTTTGATAATTTCTTTTTTAATTTATCCTATTTCATACATGTCCTCCTTAGAGCTAAGGTATACTGAACCCAATCAATGGGTAATTTCTTACTACATCTGGTAAGTTTGGCACAAGGATAAAAGGCCTAGGGAATTCCCTGGCAGGCCAGTGGTTAGGACTCTGTGCTTTCACTGCTGAGGGTGCGGGTTCAATTCCTGGTCAGGGAACTAAGATTCTCCAAGCCGCTCAGCAGCACGGCCAAAAAAGAAAAGAAAAGGCCTAAAAACATTCCATAAAGAGACCAGAACACATTGGGCACACTGGGTCTGGTTTTGCTAAGAAGCTATATTCTGATTCCTAAATCTCATATTGCACTATTTCAATTTCCTTTTTGGAAAAAGTTGGGACAGGAATAAGGAAATAAAATATAGAATAGAAGTACTCCATCCTCCTGCCTCCAAACTGAATTACATACTTCTCCCATACCAGATAGTTGGATAGCAATCCTATTCTTCAGAACCTTTAAAAATATGTATGGAAAGACACTGAACAACCTCACTTGAAATTTATCTAGGGCTACTTAAACGTACTATAGCAAATCATTCCCTGTGTAGATCATGCCCATTTCATCTTGTTCTGATGTCATTTGAAAATGGCTCCCTTAACTGAAGGCAAGTTGATCTAACAGGGCACACACATGCTGCCCCACATCATTTCTTGCCTTCTTTGCTATGTACTTAGCGCTCTTGTTAGGCCATCCATTTTGCTTTCTGATGACGCAATCTGTGAACATTTTCCTCAGGCTTTCTACCATAGAACTATGTAAAAATGCTCCCTAAAGAGTCAGGAAGGTAGTGCACCTCATGACCAGCAGTATTGGGGAAAGGAAGGAATACTGGACTGAGATCCAACCCTGACTTCTCACTCACTGTGGGGCTGTGGGAAAGCCAGGCACCCTCTCCAGGCTTCCATTTCCTCATATCTAGTATGCGGAGTCTCTCAAAGTCCTTGCAGCTCTGAAATGCTGAGGCTAAAACCCTAGCAGGGCATCTCCAAATATTACTCAGCAATATGGTGATATGGCAACCAATGGCCTTCCTTCCCAGCCCTCAGTCCAGAGCCTTCCATAACTGTCCCTTTGTTCAATTTAAAAAACAAAAACCAGGGACTTCCCTGGTGGTCCAGTGGCTAAGACTCTGCGCTCCCAATGCAGGGGGCCTGGGTTTGATCCCTGGTCAGAGAACCAGATCCCACATGCCGCAACTAAGAGTTCTCATGCTGCAACTAAAGATACCGCGTGTCACAACTAAGACCTGGCACAGCCAAAATAAATAAATAAATGTTAAAAAAAAAAAAGAAAGATCCACTCTACCCCAAACCAAAATGATGCTAAACAGTTCACAATTTCCTAATCCCTATTTCTTCTGCTATGTCATTTTAGCTATCTTTTTAGTATTTAGGTCTTTATTTTGAGAGAAGGAAACAAAACTGTCTGTTCTTCTGATCTTTTTCTTCTGCTAAATGAATATCCCTTGTTGGACTTATATTTCTTTCCAATGAAGATTTTCTTTTTTTTTTAACATCTTTATTGGAGTATAATTGCTTTACAATGGTATGTTAATTTCTGCTTTATAACAAAGTGAATCAGCTATACATATACATATATCCCCATATCTCCCCCCTCTTGCATCTCCCTCCCACCCTCCCTATCCCACCCCTCTAGGTGGTCACAAAGCACCGAGCTGATCTCCCTATGCTATGAGGCTGCTTCCCACTAGCTGTCTACTTTACATTTGGTAGTGTATATATGTCCATGCCACTCTCTCACTCCAATGAAGATTTTCACTTGGCTGTTCCATGGTCACCTCAAATTCAACCTGTTTAAATCACATCAGTCACCTTCAGCCTATCCAGGTACCCCCTTCAGATTTCATTTCCCAGGCTCTGTCACTAACACCACTATTGACCCAGACTTAAGACCTTGGAATGATTTTCCTCTCATCCTATGAGCCACCATTAGTGAAATCCTTCTGAGTCTTCCTTTATATGGTTTCTTACATTTTCTCCTTCCTTTTTTTTTTTTTAAATTTATTTATTTTATTTATTTATTTTTTTGGCTGCATTGGGTCTTCATTGCTGCGCACAGGCTTTCTGTAGTTGCATCGAGCGGAGGCTACTCTTCATTGTGGTGCGCGGGCTTCTCATTGTGGTGGCTTCTCTTGTTGCGGAGCACAGGCTCTAGAGCGCAGGCTCAGTAGTTGTGGCACATGGGCTTAGTTGCTCCGTGGCATGTGGGATCTTCCTGGACCAGGGATCGAACCTGTGTCCCCTGCATTGGCAGGCAGATTCTTAACCACTGCGCCACCAGGGAAGTCCCTCTGCTTCCTTTCCGTTGTCACTTCTTTTGTTCAACCTGACGGCTTTGTTCCTAAACATCTATAGGAACATCCTAACTAGTTTATCAACACTATGCTGCTACAGTACTAGATTATTTTCCTTTAAATATCACTTTTATCATCTTTTGCCCTTGTTCATGCTCTTGAATAGCTCTCTCCTTATTAAAATATACAACAAACCTCAAGGTCCTCCACAATGTCCCTGACCTTCCTCTCCAACCTTGTTTCTGATATTTAGGAGGTATTCCAGCCCCCTAACTCTTATTCACCACTTGCATTCCTACCTTATCTCTCCTCTTCCCTGCAGCCTAGTCTGCCCTCCTCATCCTACTCCAATTGTCAAATCCTTACTCATTCCCCAAAGTCTAGCTCAGGTTCCTTCACTCTCTGGGACTTTCACTTTCAGTCCAATAGGAAATTATCCCTGTCGTGGAATATCTGTAGAACTCAATTGGAACCAAAACCATGATTTTCTGCTGTATGTATCTTATGTTATAGTCTCATTTTCTAAACAGACTTCTTGAGAAAAGAGGCTATTTTTTCCAACTCCTCGTATTCTTGGTGCCTGTTTTATATTCTTACATAGAATAGAAGCTCAATAAAAATTTGTTGACTGAGATGGTAAACCTGCTAAACATTGTCAATAGTAACTATTTAGCACATAATCCTCCCCTAATTAATTAGGTGTTAATTACTTACTAATAATTACTTGTTAAGTGTTCTCTTACCTAACAATCTGGCAATCAATAGTCGTGGACATAGAGACAAAGGGAGAAAGAATTTGGCTGCAGGAAATCCAGGCCAGGAGAGTAGAACAAAGGGGTTTAATGCTCTATCTCAGTCCTAAAGGGCATTTTCAGAGTGACAGGGTCTAAAATAAGATGATCTGCTATGGCTTAGCCTTTGTTATATGTATTAGATTCTAATGTTTTGGATTTAGAGACAAAGTCAATCCTTTTCTTCTCCACCCATTTTGGAACGCACCTTAGAAACCTCACTGCCTGGGGTTTGCCCACTTCTTTTCTCTTAACACTCAGGGACCTGCCTTTGGCCTGTAATATCTACCACTCATCTTCTTGGGGATCCATGCTCCTAGTCTCCAAAACAAATATGAGATAGGCACTAAATGAGCCTGTAGACGCAAGATCTAGGAATCCAGGAAATACAAAAACAAAAATGAAACCACACCCACCCCTTTGAAAACAGTATTTTCAGCCTGCTCCTTGAATCCTTAACTCCTTCCCACACATTCCTAAGCTTAGGTCCTTCCTCTAGCCTGTGGCTTGTGAAGCTGAGGAGAGAAATACTGTAAATCTGGATGCAAAGTTTACATGCAAATCAAAACCCTGCTTCTTAAAATCCTGTAAATTCAGTTTTCATAGCCTTTTGAATTTACTGTTAATAGCCATAATCCCCATTGGCAAAAATTATATAAATAAGTAGATTCAGTACATTTGAAAAGTCATTAAAATGTTAATATAGAATATTTAGAATCACGGAAGCAAGAAAAGCTCATTTGTGAAAATCCTGGGACCCACAGGATGTGAGGGGAAAAAGCGAGGTTGAAACTCAAACTCTTACGCACCTTCATCAGGGCCCATTTTGCTCCTATCTCTTGACAACTTCAAAGTCTTGTCAAGTTTACAATATCCCACAATCATACATTAAGGGTAAAAAAAGTTCTAAGGCTCCTGGTCTCTTTAAATGTCACCTCATTAAAAGGGCCTTCCCTGACCACACACGTAAGAGCAGGACTCAGCTTTCACTGCCTGTCTCCTTTCCATTGCTTCAGTTTTCCCTACAGCATTTTCTACCAAATGACAATGCTCTGTTTATTTGTTTATTGATCATCTTGGCCCATCATCTCCACTTCATGAGGGCTTGGATGTTTTTATTCACTCTGCATTCCCCGAGCTCTGAAAGAGGGTCTCGCACAGAATAGACCCCAAATACATAGGTATGGAGTAAATGAATGAAACAGTATCAGTGTCATGGTTTAGAAAGACCAAACCAAACCACACCCAACCAGAACAACTTGCAATATAAACTAAGGATTCAGCATATGTGGTAAAAAGGATCAGAGCTGAAAGATGACACAGAGGTCAGCCAGCCAGACCCTGTCACTTCACAAATAAAGAAAATGAGGTCCATGGTTAAGTGACTTAAGTCATAAGCTCTTGTTTTGACAGAAATAATAAAATGGTTCACTACAGAGTTCCAATTTCTTGTACAAATATGGTAATTATGGAATTTGATAATACCATTTTAATCTCAGTGAGGTGGGCCTCATAAATAAGTGGAATAAAAAGGCTGTCAGGTCAGGTCCTTTGCCCAAATAAACCAACCTCACTGTCACCAACACTATGACTCTATTCCTTTGGATCTTGAGAGATTTTTTTAAAACATACTTTACTTACTCTGTTGTCAGCTAACACTTTAACTAGTTGAGAGCAACAGTGAGAGCCAAGCTAGGTAAGGGATGGGGACGGGGAGTCAGAGCTTTGAAGTATAGAGCGTCTGGACTCCAGTCCTAGCTGCGTGATTTAAATAGCTGATGGACCCTGGGAAAATTACTTAATCTCTCTGAGAGTCTGATTAGCTCAGTCTGTGGCATGATTATATGTCTCTGGTAGTGATTATTACTATCCTTTGCAGTTTTGCCTAGCACAAAGCTGGAAGCTCTAGCCTAAGATCGATAGAAGTGAAAGAAAAAGCAAACTGGATGCTCCCGAGGAGTCTAGACTCAACGGTCTTTAAAGGTCGGAACCATGTGTTAAGCTTCGTCTGTGGTCTTGAGCACCTAGCTCACAGGTAAGCGCTGTGCAGGCACTGGTTACCACTTCAGGAGCCAGAATCGAGAGCTTGCATCCAAGGCAGTAGCCTCAGCCCAGCTGTGGAGAGGAAGGGAGCCCCCCCCAGCAATCAATTGCTTGGCAATCTCAGGCCTGAAAATGGGGCTAGAGATGGATTAAGGAGCTGTGCATGCACCTATCTTTCAGAGGTGCTGAAAGGGCCTGGAAATGTGAGAGGGAGAAAACCATACTTACGAGGAATTCTCTCAAGGAAAGTATCTTGTGTGATCGAAAGGAATGCTTCGATAAGCATCTTGATGGTGTGTATGTATGTGTGTGTGTTTGGGGTGGGTGATGGGATATCCTAGATGCAGGCTTGAATAGCAACAAATGGTTGCCAGAAAGCCTTCTTGGAAGGGTGAGTCTGGTTTTCTTGTAGGATTTTTGTTTTGCTGAGCGGTGTAGCCAGTGTGAGGTCAGAGTTGAACCGCTCTTGATCCTGAACAGGAGACTGAGTACTGCCCTTGGGAGTCCTCCTTTTCCACTCTACCTCCATGGAGGAATCAGCCTCTTTTCTATTCAAATGTTGAATAATGAAAGAAAATCTGTTTGAATGAGTGTCAGATTTTAAGCCTGCCTCATGTCTCTTGATCAAGCTCTGCCTATGGGACCTTAATTTTATGCCTGAGTGTGGCTCCCGATATATCCCTGTAGCCAGTTAAGACATTAGTTGATATGATTTTGCTACTTGTAACAGCTCATGACTGGACTAGCTGAACTTACTTGATTTGTTTCTCTGTTTCATAGTATTTCAAATAAAACTTCATAGCAGTTAGTGTATATGATACAGATGTGTAGATGATCGCAGCTCATGCATTTCGTCAAATCCTTGCCTGTGTACCTTTGTTCCTTCCATCCTCTATGCCTCAAATATCTTTCCCTACCTAATGAAATATTTCTCATCCTTCAAGGCTCAATTTAAGCCCCTCCTTCTCTATGAAGCCTGCCCTGGTCCTCCAAGTCATCATTAGTTGATCCCTCTTCTACTACATTCTCATATTATTAGTGTCTCTCTGTGTTGGGATTTATAGGCAACAGGCTCTGTCTGTGTTCCACACAACACTATAAGCTACACCAGGACAGGGACTATTTCATATTCATATCCATTGCACCTGAGTATCTGGTGAGTATCTGGTTCTTATCAAACTAGACTGCTAGACTTTAAGCCTCAGGATTAACATAGATTATCTCTTTATAATAGCAATTTTACTCAATGGTAAGCAATTTTAAAAAGTATTATGTATTTTAAATGTTCAGATAGTTCACAGAGAGGCATGCAAAATTAGCCTGAGTTTTAAAGGTAAATACATTTATATCATTTGTTCACATTCCTCTGATATGAAAAGTTTGAGAACTTTTTGTGGTGAGCACTCAACACAAATTTGAGTTGAATTTACTTAAATTCCAGAGGATGTTTATAGTTAATGATTTCTTTCCCTAAAGAAAACAATAGGGAGAGGCTGGTAAAAGGGTACAAACTCTCAGTTATAAGAAGAATAAGGTCTGAGGATCTAATGTATAACATGGTGACTATAGTTGTTAAGATTGAATTGTAAATATAATTGAAATTTGCTAAAAGAGTAGAACTTAAATGTCCCCACCAAAGAAGGGGGGGGGAAATCCTTTCACAATGAATATATATATCAAATCATCACATTGCACACTTTAAATATCTTATAATTTTATTTGTCAGTTATACCTCAATAAACCTG
The DNA here is from genome assembly GCF_949987535.1 of Balaenoptera acutorostrata. Lineage (NCBI taxonomy): Eukaryota > Metazoa > Chordata > Mammalia > Artiodactyla > Balaenopteridae > Balaenoptera > Balaenoptera acutorostrata. The sequence continues at coordinate 62,592,868 of NC_080075.1, forward strand.
GGGAAAAAAGAAAACAACATGGAATCTTATTTATTTTTATTAATAGCAAGGAGATGCATTTTTTTAAAAATAATGAGCTAGAAAAGCAAGCTGGAAAAATCAATGCTATATCACCTAAACTGTAAATTTTGTGTTAACAAAAGTTCACTATCTATACATGTAGACTGAGAAATCTTTCAGAGCACTACCCTTCGGCAAAGACCAAACGCTTCTTGTATTTTAAAAAGTTCTTATGATACATCATACACACAAAATAGCATATATAATATATGTACAAGTTTAGTCTTCAAAGCCTTTATAGCATCTGATAAGTAAAATTTTTAATGAACAATAAATATTTATCAAGGGAAATATCTTTGAGACTTTATAGTCTTACCTCATTTATGAAGTCGCTGCCAAGAAGTAGGAGGTGAGACTAATATTGCGTTTTTAGATAGGTATATCAGGTGAAGTACAGCCAAATAGAAATGAACTAGCTATGACATTATTTGTAAGCCTGGCTTTATACCACATTACTTTAAAACAAAATTAGAAAAATAACTATAAAAGCAATACATGCTCAGTGTAAAAAAGTTGATAACCTTACCCATTTTACCCTCTTTCTCTTTTCCTACTCTTTGCAAAGTCAATAGGAAACCACATGGTCCATCAGGAGTTACTGTAGGACAGTGGAAGGCAAGATGGTGTGGCAGACCAGGAGTGATACAGACACCCCGAGGCACTGACACTAGCTTGACTGTGCATGGGACTCACTGCAGTGAGGGGGCAGATGTACTGCCCAAATTTTGAGTTTTATCCTACAAATACAGTCTCAGAGCGTCAGTCTCCCAATCTCCTTTGTGAAAGCAGTGACCTTCCACTCAATTCCATTTGATTTTAGCAACATATCTTTTTAATAGCATATTATTTCATCAATGATCCCCCAACAAATCTGAATCAAATGGTCTTATCTCCTTTTTATATCTTATTCTATCATCCACATTAGTGTTCCCATGATCATTTATTTAGTCATGCATTAATTGTAGACTTCTTACCTACCAATGAAAATCTTGATCACAATCCTTCAGTGACTACTAAAGTTCAAACATCCTAACACAATGGACAAAACCCTTCATGATCTGGCCTCTACCTAGCTCTGCAAACTCTTTAATCACTTTCATATACATACTGGGCTCCTAACACAAAGACAGTCTTGTGGTTCCCTGTCCTTTCTAGCCTCTAGGATTTATAAATGTTGTTTCCTCAGTGGACATCCTTCCCCTACCCTGGGCTAGCTGTCAAACTCCTTGTGTTCTTCAAGATTTCTGTGCAAGTATCACTCTTCCCTTTCTTGACATGTCTCAGTAAAGTCCTTGCTTTTCTGTGCTGCATAGCATCTTGTCCACACTTCTATTATAGTATTTATGTTAAATTACTAATTTAAAAATCTTACTTCTACAAGATCAGGGGTCTGTATACTCTCAGAGTATCCATGAATCCCCTGAATTATAGGCAGAATTTTATACAGATTTATTTTCTTCTGGGGAGAAGGTTCAGAGCTCACATCAGAGTCTCAAAAGAGTCCATATTTACTCTCTCAAAACCAAATTAAGAACCACTGCACTAGATTATGGGTCCCTAGGAAAGAAAGAGTGAATTCTATTCTTTGAGTCTCGATAGTTAGATGCCTAATGTTAGCTGAATGAGCTTTTCAGTTATTATTTAAAGATAGATATTTATACTAGTACAGATATATGGTAAATTCAACCTCCTCTATTCATTGATGTTTTTAAGTAGACAGGAAGTGTGATGCAATGAAAAGCATATTGGACAAAAGGAAAGATATGGAAGGGTTTATACCAAACTACTAACAGTGGTTATGCTTGAAAAGAGGGATGGGGTAGGGGTGGGATGGGCTTAAACATTTTACTTACACTCTTCTGTCTTGAACAAGTGTTTGTTTTATAATGTGCACTTTTTAGATCTGAAATTTTAAAATATTGCTTTGAACTATGAGACTTTTCTCTTAAGTGCATTAAACACGTAGCTTCAAATTCCAGCTCTGTTACTTACTTAGTTTTGTGAGCCTGGAACCTTACTTAATCTTCATAAACCTACTTCAACTGTAAAATGAGGGTAAGACTTACCAATCCCACATAGTTATTATGTCTCAAAGCCTAGCATAAGTAGGAACTCAGTAAATATTAGTTGAATGTAAAGTAAATGTTGTCATTCTTAAGGTTTTTTTGCAATCCCCGAAGGCATCTAAAATATAACTCAAAACATGGTCATTATTGTCTCAATACTGTGAGTAGACATAAATGCAGTAAAAGTTTGATGTAACATGACTGGTTTATTAGGTGGCTATTAGCTCTGACTACTAACTAATAAAGGAATCCCACAGTATGTCCATTTGTTTTTGTTTTTAAACAAAGAAGCGTTACAAAACTCTTCAAAACAATTTGTAATATTTGTAGTTCAAGAATGAAGTACAAGTACTGATTTAAACTAAGTAAAGTACAAGTACATTGTTTTAAACTAGGCTCTCAGTTTCTGTGTTCTTACTAGTAATTAGTTCTTTGCAATTTTCACTCACCTCATGGCCTGTTTCCACCTGTAGACATCACACCATGTTTTGTGAAGCTTTCCTGATTTCTTTAGAGGTTCTATAAAAAATAAAATGCCATTGATAATGACAGGTACCTTGTAATGTATACCATCCTTTTTTCCTATAATTTCATAACTAAAAGTTTTTATTATATATGCAATTGATTGTTTAAAATTTCTAATAGTTAAAATACATAATGTAAAATGTAAAAGTTCTTGTTTCTCTTAGTCTTTTAATTTTTAAGTCACTTGGTGCTGAGTAGGCACAATGATTTGTATCTTTGGGGTGACTAATAAAAATAAATTCTTATGTATTTAGAAGTATAGCTGGAATACACTAACATGGCTTAGGGGGCTTTGCTGAATCAGCAGAATTCAAAGCAGTTCATCTGACCTGAAAATAGTGAAAGCCAAAAATCTAGAGGTTTTCCTAAGTATCCCACATTAAATGAAATCACCTACATCAAGTGACAAATGAAGTAGGTTTATAAGAGGTTTTTCTTTAGGGGCTAATTGAGGTGATCTCCAGTCAAAAGTAAGTACAAATCCTTTTGGAGAACGCTCTATGAATTATATGGTTTTGTGAGCAGTACAGCAGTTACCAAGCCAGCTGTGTGTTTTATTTATTTTTTCGTTATCTGAAACCTCTTGGGCAGTTTGGCCAAGTCTCCAAATCTCTGGGCTTTCAGTTTCTTGATCTGTATAATAGGCACAGTAGTAATAATAGACACCTCACAGTACAGAAGTGAGGATTAAGGGAGATGAAAGCTGAGGGTCAGGGGCCAGGATGCAGGAGTGTGCAGTGGGGGGACCAAAGGCTTACTCAGTCACCTTTGTCATTTTGTCATGTCCCTGTCCTTTATCCTAAGTGAATCTGTGTTTATTCCCAGCTTGGCTTGTTCTTTTTTTCCCCTTAACTTTCCAGAAAATTTTCCTTAAAAGATTCTTTTTGTGCAAATGCTGTTCTTTGTCCTAAAGGAATATGAGAATCAACGGATGGCCTTACTGGCTCTGTCAGTCACTGCCAGTTGCCACCCAATATCCATTTTCCCTGTTTCCTGTAGTAACCCAGTTAAAAAAACTATATTCCCCCTTCTCCTTCACAGGTAGGTGTAACCATGGAGATAGATTCTACCCATGAGTTACATGTAGAAATAGTGTGAGTGACTTTTGGGAAGTTTCCTTAAAAGAGGAAACACATCTTTTTCTTCCCTTTCCTCCTTCTTGCTGGCTGAACACCAGTGAGATAGGTGGAGTCCTAGCAACCTTCTTGGACCAAGAGGTGAGACACCAAGGATGGCAGAAGAGCAAGATAGAAGGAACCTTGGTCTCTCACACCAGGGAGCTGCTTGAATAGCTCTAGATTTTGCCTATGGACTTTTTTTTTTTTTAATATAAGAGAGAAATAACCTTCTAGCTTATGTAAGCCACTATTATTTTGGTTTTTCCAGCATATACAGATGAGCCCAACCTTAATGATATGCTGGTCCTCTAGGAAGTTGTCTCGAACCAAGAACCATTTTTAATTCTTAGAAGTGTTCTTACACTTCCTTTGATCCTATGTGTGCTTTCTACATATCAACAGTAGATTTTGTACTCTTCAAAAGCCTCTAGTGTAGCTCTCCAGTCCTTGTTTTTACCCTTTCTCTCTTGCATCACCCATATTTTGGATATTATACACTCATTTGAGCTCCTCAGATAGGAACTTGGAAAATGGGGCCACTCTATTGGGGAAGAAAGAGGGAATTTTGGCTAAAATTAAGTTTTTAGTTTTTTTGTGCATTATAGGAAAAGCAGAGTTCATTTCAACTCAGCAAACATTTATTAAGCACATACCATGTAAAAGGCATTGTGCCGGGAGGAAATATAAAGATGATGTTGTTCTGGCTTCAAGGAGCTTACAGTCTAGTAGGAAAGATGAGACACACAAATAACTACAGCATATGATGGATTGGGAAAAAATGCAATAGGAAAAGTATAATGTGCCTAAAACTTTCAGAGGAGAAAAGATGAGTTCCAGTTGTGGGGATTAGAGAAAATGTCATGAAGAAGATAGGATTTGAGCTAGGCTTTGAACAATATGTAGAAATGGTAAAAAAAAAAAAAAAAAAAAAAAAAAAAGTGGGGGTGAAGCTCAGCAAAGGACCAGAGGTAGACAGTTACAATGCATCAGTGGATTTAGAGATCCCAGGCAGCATCGAGGATAGAGTAGAAGGTAAGGCTAGACAGGTGGATTAGAGACAGATAAAGGGTGGTGAATATCTTCTTGGGAGCCTGCTCTGAAGTGGAGAGAATAAGGAGTCACTGAAAGATTTTAAGCAAGGGAATAACCAGACCACATGTCTTCAGTCAGAAGATGACTCTTGTGACTGTAGAGGAAAGACCAGCTGCAGAGAGGCCGGGAGTGCGCACTTTTAATAATCCATGTAAAATGTAATGATGGCCTGAATTAGGGAAGCGACTATTAGAAAGGAAAGGAGGGCACAGATAGAAGCAATATTTCAAAGGTTACTACATGAGCTAAATGTATGCTTTGCCGAGGAAAAAGAGTCGGACTGTAATTCCCTGATCCAGAAGTGGAAAATCTATCCATAAAAGAATTTTTAAAATTACTCTACAGTTACATAAACTGGAAAACTTAAGGAGGCTGAATATGCTGTAATAATGAATTTATTGGTTCTACAATTTTAGCAGAGCCTTAACATTTATCTTCCCGAGACGTCATTGTGGGTAGACTGACTGACCCTGCTAGGAGATGGGGAAAGAATATTGAAAAGCATCTCAGGAAAGAAATGGAACCATCACTTCTATCCCATTGTTCATCCTTTGCTCAGGTGTTATGGTAAATAGCAGGTGGCAGGGTATTTTACAAGGTAAGGTTCTTTCACTTCTCCTTAGTTACCCCTTTACCCACCCTTATGCACCCTCTCTACTCACCCTCCCCCCACACACACACTCCATAAGGAATCCAGTGAAAATTTAAGAGAAGGAAGTGGCTTTCTAAAGAGCATAAGAATTTTCTAATATTTGCCTCTTTATCGCTCACTAAAACCATGCCAGCATAGCCCCCCAGAAATGGAAAGGGCTGGCATAGACCCATATAAGGGCATTGTGTTCTCAAATAGTTTTCAGCTAAATAACACCCCCCTCCCCCAAATCCTAAATAGCTACTTCCTCATTCTCAGGGGATACAGTCTAGAGATTTCCTCCAATGGACAAATTTGAGCATCTAATAAGCTGCCACTTTGTCTTTTTATTTTTCTGATTATTGAGGAAGATTTAAATAGGTGTTAATACCTAATAATCTCTCTTTTCTCAATAAGGGCAGGAGCTGACAACAAAATAATCATGAACCTACGAATCAGAATAGTGTCCTAGGGCTTCCCTGGTGGCGCAGTGGTTGAGAGTCTGCCTGCTAATGCAGGGGACACGGGTTCGAGCCCTGGTCTGGGAAGATCCCACGTGCCGCGGAGCAGCTGGGCCCGTGAGCCGCAGTTGCTGAGCCTGCGCGTCTGGAGCCTGTGCCCCGCGACGGGAGGGGCCGCGATAGAGAAAGGCCCGCGCACCGCGATGAAGAGCGGTCCCCGCACCGCGATGAAGAGTGGCCCCCGCTTGCCGCAACTGGAGAAAGCCCTCGCACGAACCGAAGACCCAACACAGCCAAAAATAAATAAATAAATAAATAAATAAATAAGAAAATCCTTTAAAAAAAAAAAAAAAAAAAAAAAGAATAGTGTCCTAAAGCATGCTCCAGTGGCGCAATCGGTTAGCGCGCGGTACTTATACAGAATAGTGTCCTGTGTAATATTTTGCAATTTATGATTTAGTTCATGTTATGTGGGGCACTGAGAGCAATAAGTGAAATAAAATAATGAGGATTTTTTTCTCCCATGATTCCCAAGGTGATTCCTGGCATTCTTGAAAGCAGAAGTGATTAATCAAGTCACTGGGGACAAACAGCAGAAATGTGATTGTCAAAACTATGGATATTGGTTAAACTGTGTTTCACTCATGTAAGTTGTGTGTGTGTGTGTGTGTTTGTGTGTGTGTGTTGGGAGCTGGTCAGTGGGAGAATCAGCATCTTCGACATTGTCTCTGAGAGAAGATTAGCAGGAATTATTAATTTAAAAGATTCTTACATTTAATAAAAGCCCAAAAGCTAAGACAAATATTGAGCAATTTATACTCCAGTCCTAAAATTCAAAATCAAATTCCTTAACCTGGGGTCCACAGATTGTGTTTCAGGCCATCTGTAAATCTCCTGAAATGATATGCAAAATTTGGTGTGATTTTACATTTTTTTGCAGAGAGGGTGGGCTGGTTTCTAAAAATTCTTAGAGTGATCCTTGACCCTCAAAAAGGTGAACTCCAGTCATTAAAGAAAAGAGGAGGGAGGAAGAGGGAGAGAGAGAAAGAGAGGAAAGAGGGGAATAAAGAGAATCCAGGAGTCTCATCAATTCTGTCCCAAATCAAATCAATCAAATATATGTGAAATTTGTACAAGGCACTTAATCTATTAACCTTTATATTTGTATTAAAAATTAACAACAGTATGATCATCTTCCTTTCAAAAGCCTCTGAGGTTTCAAGCTGGTTTAGATTGCATTTCAGAGCCCATGATTAGCAAAAACATAGATATTAATTAAATTCATGGAAACTAGAAGAAACGTGTGTCAAAAAAGTTATTTCTTTAGTATGAACTTCTGATTGTTTATGCTAAATCCTTCAGTAGTGCCTTTAGTTAAATGGCTATACCATTTGCAACAAATATAATTTCATATTAAAAGGAGCTATAAAAAGGACAAAAGGTTTATACAAAGGCAAATTTCTATATTTTTCAGAATACTATTGTTTCAGCATATAAAATACTAATTATAGTGGATTCCTATTCTCACTTAAGAATAGAAAGCTTTCAAGTGAAACCTAATTCTTCTCATCATGCTCCCAAAACCCCTGCAAAGGATTTAGAATTCTCTCTAATGTTCCTATGTAATTAATTAGCACATATTTTTCTGTACATAGAGGAGTAAACTCTGATAGAATCCTCTATCCCTTTTCTGTGTTACAAAAGTCATAAATTAACCTCCCTACATTCCTAATCTTTTCCATTCTTTATTCTTAATCCCAAAGAGGCATACACATATTGGATTTATCTGCCATGTAAAACAAGCATTCAGTCATCCTTTCTTTAAGATTACTCTCAAATTTTAATTCAGCTTCAACTAAATACATAAATATGCAAAACTCTTCAGTCTAAATGTTTCATTAGTTGACAACCTGCAAAGACAGATTATTACATCATACAAAAATTAAGCAAGAAAATGAATGAATATTTTACAAATGGTTTTAACTTTGAATAAAAAGTAATTTCTTTAAATGACTTCCTTAAATAAAAGTTAGCATATTTTGAATCTAAATTAGTAAGGATTTATGGGATCTCTTCTCTTATGAAAATATTTGCCCTCTCAATGCCTCTCAAAGTACATAAGAGCACATACTTACCCCATGTTGCTTGCCGTGGTTATATCATCCTCAGATCAAGGCTTATCTGGATTCTGAATTAACTTAAATGTTATAAAAAGAAGCAGTAGAGGTTTGACTTCCCCGGAAACGAGACTGTCATATGCTAACTAGGCTTTTAAATGAGGAAAACTAGTGTCTCTTCCAATTATATAAGCTCCAGGTCAAATTCTAGCATCAACTAATCAAATAACTGAACTGCATTTAGTTTCAAGGAGTAAAAGAAAGAAAACTGTTTAAGAGGAATGACTTTAGTGTCTTAGAAAACTGGAGACTTGAGCATTGAAAAGTTACTTATATATCAATAAAAGTTAAATAGTTTAAAAGCAAAGTATATATCTTGCTACCTTAAATAATTTGAAGAAAAATATTGGGGAAAATTTAGTTTGCAGTAAAGCAGATATTTCTATATTTTCCAGAAGTTTTGAATTTGCATTCTATGTCCTGGTCTCTGAAAACATCCTCTCACCTTACCTTAACTTGTCCAGTATTTATCTCCTTAGAAATTCCAGTACAATAAAAGTATTTAATTCTAAAGCCATACCAGTTAATGCTAAGCAACACATCCAAAATGTCTAATTTTTAAAATGTATCTTTGAACACATATGAATAGGGTCTTTTGAAATTAATACAAAGTTATTATCATGAGAAGCTATAAAAAATACCATTTTAATTTCAACGTTTTAAAAGACATCTCAACCCAAATTTATAGTAGTATAACAAAAAATAAAAATAAAAAAGGATTTGGCAATGATCTATTGAGAAATACAAATTTTCACAAGATTTTGAGGAAAGAAATATTATATAATATGGAAGTTATCTATTGCACACACCATCTTGCGGGGGGTCAGTTTTGGAGAAATAGTTTCAGTAAAAACACTAGGGTTAGGGTCTTTATTGTAATTTTTAATATGTAGCTGTCACGTACTGCTTTGGTAATTTCAAAATTATGTTATCTAAAAGGTAAAGAAGCTTTCTAGGCATAGAATATATGAGCACACACTGATCTACTTTTTAAATATTGAGATATAATTCACCTATGTCAGAGAGAAATTTTCCTCTACCCTTCTAGATTCTTCTGGCTGGTCTAAGAATTACAATGAATTTGACATGAGACAGATTAACAGCAGAAAATCAAACAAAAGTTTAATAATGTGGGAGAGAATCAGGAAAACTGAACAGCTCACTAAGATGGCCAAAGCTCTCCCTTAAAAACCGTATCAGCTAAAGACACAAGAGGTTGTTGAGGGTAGTGGTTTGGGACTTCAAAGGAGGGCAGTTCAAGTGGAGATGGAAACACAAATGCAAACCCTTGGAAAACAACCATTTGTTGGGCCCTGCAGAGACAATGCTGCAGAGTGCACTCTGATCTCTAGGCCCTGCTCAGCTTCCCCGGCCACACCTAGCCTAATTTCTTTGCAGATACCTCTGGTGATACCTCTATTCTGGGAAGAGGTCCTTTATCTAACCTCTTTAGGCAGCTCAGGGGGGGAGGTAAAAAGAAAGACTTCAGGAGTCTTCTGTTTCTTAAAAATAATCTCCCTAAATTAATCCTCATGCCAGAGAGACACATTTTGGGGTGGCAAATTTTGCTCCCCTACACATAATATACATAAAATTTGCCCTTTTAATATGAACAATGCAGTGGTTTTTCATGTTCACAAGTTGTGCAACCACTAATTCTAGAACGTTTGCACCACCCCAAAGAGAAGCCCCATGCCTCCGAATTCCTCCTCCCTGGCAACCACTAATCTACTTCCTGTCTCTATGGATTTGCCTATTCTGGACATTTCACATAAAAGGCCGTATAATATGTGGCCTTTTGTGACTGGCTTCTTTCACTTAGTACAATGTTTTCAAGGTTGATTTATGTTAGAGCATGTGTCAATACTTCATTCCTTTTTATGGCTGAATAACATTCCATTGTACAGATATATCACATTTTATTTATCCATTCGTCAGTCGATGGACATCTGGGTTTTCAGTATTGGGCTGGTATGAATACTGCTGTTATAAACATTTGTATACAAGTCAATTTTCTTGGGTGCATACTGAGGAATTGCTGGGACATATGGTAATTATATGTCAACTTTTTTTTTAAAGATTTATTTATTCATTTTATATTTTATTATTGCTGCGTTGGGGCTTTGTTGCTGCACACGGGCTTTCTCTGGTTGTGGCGAGCGGGGGCTACTTTTCGTTGCAGTGTGTGGGCTTCACATCGCGGTGGCTTCTCTTGTTGCAGAGCATGGGCTCTAGGCGCACAGGCTTCAGTAGTTGTGGCATGCAGGCTTCAGTAGTTGTGGCTCGTGGGCTCTAGAGCACAGGCTCAGTAGTTGTGGTGCACAGGCTTAGTTGTTCCACAGCATGTGGGATCTTCCCGGACCAGGGCTTGAACCCATGTCCCCTGCATTGGCAGGCGGATTCTTAACCACTACACCACCAGGGAAGTCTTATGTCAACTTTCTGAGAAACTGTTTTTGTTTTTTTTTAATCAGTCATCAATTTTATACACATCATTGTATACATGTCAATCCCAATCTCCCAATTCAGCACACCACCATCCCCACCCCACCATGGTTTTCCCCCTTGGTGTCCATACGTTTGTTCCCTACATCTGTGTCTCAACTTCTGCCCTGCAAACTGGTTCATCTGTACCATTTTTCTAGGTTCCACATACATGCGTTAATATACGATATTTGTTTTTCTCTTTCTGACTTACTTCACTCTGTATGACAGTCTCTAGATCCATCCACGTCTCAACAAATGACCCAATTTCGTTCCTTTTTATGGCTGAGTAATATTCCATTGTATATATGTACCACAACTTCTTTATCCATTCGTCTGTCGATGGGCATTTAGGTTGCTTCCATGACCTGGCTATTGTAAATAGTGCTGCAATGAACATTGGGGTGCATGTGTCTTTTTAAATTACAGTTTTCTCTGGGTATATGCCCAGTAGTGGGATTGCTGGATCATATGGTAATTCTATTTTTAGTTTTTTAAGGAACCTCCATATTGTTCTCCATAGTGGCTGTATCAATTTACATTCCCACCAACAGTGCAAGAGGGTTCCCTTTTCTCCACACCCTCTCCAGCATTTGTTGTTTTAGATTTTCTGATGATGCCCATTCTAACTGGTGTGAGGTGATACCTCATTGTAGTTTTGATTTGCATCTCTCTAATAATTAGTGATGTTGAGCATCTTTTCATGTGCTTCTTGGCCATCTGTATGTCTTCTTTGGAGAAATGTCTATTTAGGTCTGCTGCCCATTTTTGGATTGGGTTATTTGTTTCTTTAATATTGAGCTGCATGAGCTGTTTATATATTTTGGAGATTAATCCTTTGTCCGTTGATTCGTTTGCAAATATTCTCTCCCATTCTGAGAGCTGTCTTTTCGTCTTGTTTATGGTTTCCTTTGCTGTGCAAAAGCTTTGAAGTTTCATTAGGTCCCATTTGTTTATTTTTGTTTTTATTTCCATTACTCTAGGAGGTGGATCAAAAAAGATATTGCCATGATTTATGTCAAAGAGTGTTCTTCCTATGTTTTCCTGTAAGAGATTTATAGTGTCCGGTCTTACATTTAGGTCTCGAATCCATTTTGAGTTTATTTTTGTGTATGGTGTTAGGGAGTATTCTAATTTCATTCTTTTACATGTAGCTGTCCAGTTTTCCCAGCACCATTTATTGAAGAGACTTTCTTTTCTCCATTGTATATCTTTGCCTCCTTTGTCACAGATTAGTTGACCATAGGTGCGTGGCTTTATCTCTGGGCTTTCTATCTTGTTCCATTGATCTATGTTTTGGTTTTTGTGCCAGTACCATATTGTCTTGATTACTGTAGCTTTGTAGTATAGTCTGAAGTCAGGGAGTCTGATTCCTCCAGCTCCGTTTTTTTCCCTCAAGACTGCTTTGGCTATTCGGGGTCTTTTGTGTCTCCATACAAATTTTAAGATGATTTGTTCTAGTTCCGTAAAAAATGCCATTGGTAATTTGATAGGGATTGCATTGAATCTGTAGATTGCTTTGGGTAGTATACTCATTTTCACAATATTGATTCTTCCAATCCAAGAACATGGTATATCTCTCCATCTGTTGGTATCATCTTTAATTTCTTTCATCAGTGTCTTCTAGTTTTCTGCATACAGGTCTTTTGTCTCCCTAGGTAGGTTTATTCCTAGGTATTTTATTCTTTTTGTTGCAATGGTAAATGGGAATGTTTCCATAATTTCTCTTTCAGATTTTTTATCGTTAGTGTATAAGAATGCAAGAGATTTCTGTGCATTAATTTTGTATCCTGCAACTTTACCAAATTCATTGATCAGCTCTAGTAGTTTTCTGGTGGCATTTTTAGGATTCTCTATGTATAGTATCATGTCATCTGTGAACAGTGACAGTTTTACTTCTTCTTTTCCAATTTGTATTCCTTTTATTTCTTTTTCTTCTCTGATTGCCATGGCTAGGACTTCCAAAACTATGTTGAATAATAGTGGTGAGAGTGGAAATCCTTGTCTCATTCCTGATCTTAGAGGAAATGCTTTCAGTTTTTCACCATTGACAATGATGTTTGCTGTGGGTTTGTCATATATGGCCTTTATTATGTTGAGGTAGGTTCCCTCTATGCCCACTTTCTGCAGAGTTTTTATCATAAATGGGTGTTGAATTTTGTCAAAAGCTTTTTCTGCATCTATTGAGATGATCATATGGTTTTTATTCTTCAATTTGTTAATATGGTGTATCACATTGATTGATTTGCGTATATTGAAGAATCCTTGCATCCCTGGGATAAATCCCACTTGATCGTGGTGTATGATCCTTTTAATGTGTTGTTGGATTCTGTTTGCTAGTATTTTGTTGAGGATTTTTGCATCTATATTCATCAGTGATATTGGTCTGTAATTTTCTTTTTTTGTAGTATCTTTGTGTGGTTTTGGTATCAGGGTGATGGTGGCCTCATAGAATGAGTTTGGGAGTGTTCCTTCCTCTGCAATTTTTTGGAAGAGTTTGAGAAAGATGGGTGTTAGCTCTTCTCTAAATGTTTGATAGAATTCACCTGTGAGGCCATCTGGTCCTGGACTTTTGTTTGTTGGAAGATTTTTAATCACAGTTTCAATTTCATTACTTGTGATTGGTCTGTTCATATTTTCTGCTTCTTCCTGGTTCAGTCTTGGAAGGTTATACCTTTCTAAGAATTTGTCCATTTCTTCCAGGTTGTCCATTTTATTGGCATAGAGTTGATTATAGTAGTCTCTTAGGATGCTTTGTATTTCTGTGGTGTCTGTTGTAACTTCTCCTTTTTCATTTCTAATTTTATTGATTTGAGTCCTCTCCCTCTTTTTCTTGATGAGTCTGGCTAATGGCTTATCAATTTTGTTTATCTTCTCAAAGAACCAGCGTTTAGTTTTATTGATCTTTGCTATTGTTTTCTTTGTTTCTATCTCATTTATTTCTGCTCTGATCTTTATGATTTCTTTCCTTCTGCTAACTTTGGGTTTTGTTTGTTCTTCTTTCTCTAGTTCCTTTAGGTGTAAGGTTAGATTGTTTACTTGAGATTTTTCTTGTTTCTTGAGGTAGGCTTGTATAGCTATAAACTTCCCTCTTAGAACTGCTTTTGCTGCATCCCATAGGTTTTGGATCGTCGTGTTTTCATTGTCATTTGTCTCTAGGTATTTTTTAATTTCCTCTTTGATTTCTTCAGTGATCTCTTGGGTATTTAGTAACGTATTGTTTAGCCTCCATGTGTTTGTGCTTTTCACATTTTTTTCCCTGTAATTCATTTCTAATCTCATAGCGTTGTGGTCAGAAAAGATGCTTGATATGATTTCAATTTTCTTAAATTTACTGAGGCTTGATTTGTGACCCAAGATGTGATCTATCCTGGAGAATGTTCTGTGCGCACTTGAGAAGAAAGTGTAATCTGCTGTTTTTGGATGGAATGTCCTATAAATATCAATCAAATCTATCTGGTCTATTGTGTCATTTAAAGCTTCTGTTTCCTTATTTATTTGCATTTTGGATGATCTGTCCATTGGTGTAAGTGAGGTGTTAAAGTCCCCCACTATTATTGTGTTACTGTCGATTTCCTCTTTTATAGCCGTTAGCAGTTGCCGTATGTATTGAGGTGCTCCTATGTTGGGTGCATATATATTTATAATTGTTATATCTTCTTCTTAGATTGATCCCTTGATCATTATGTAGTGTCCTTCCTTGTCTCTTGTAACATTCTTTCTTTTAAAGTCTATTTTATCTGATATGAGTATAGCTACTCCAGCTTTCTTTTGATTTCCATTTGCATGGAATATCTTTTTCCATCCCCTCACTTTCAGTCTGTATGTATCCCTAGGTCTGAAGTGGGTCTCTTGTAGACAGCATATATATGGGTCTTGTTTTTGTATCCATTCAGCAAGCCTCTGTCTTTTGGTTGGAGCATTTAATCCATTCACGTTTAAGGTAATTATCGATATGTATGTTCCTATGACCATTTTCTGAATTGTTTTGGGTTTGTTTTTCTAGGTCCTTTTCTTCTCTTGTGTTTCCCACTTAGAGAAGTTCCTTTAGCATTTGTTGTAGAACTGGTTTGGTGGTGCTGAATTCTCTTAGCTTTCACTTGTCTGTAAAGCTTTTGATTTCTCCATCAAATCTAAATGAGATCCTTGCTGGGTAGAGTAATCTTGGTTGTAGGTTCTTCCCTTTCATCACTTTAAGTATATCATGCCACTCCCTTCTGGCTTGTAGAGTTCTGCTGAGAAATCAGCTGTTAACCTTATGGGAGTCCCCTTTTATGTTATTTGTCGTTTTTCCCTTGCTGCTTTCAATAATTTTTCTTTGTCTTTAATTTTTGCCAATTTGATTACTATGTGTCTCGGCGTGTTTCTCCTTGGGTTTATCCTGTATGGGACTCTCTGCGCTTCCTGGACTTGGGTGGCTATTTCCTTTCCCATGTTAGGGAAGTTTTCGACTATAATCTCTTCAAATATTTTCTCTGGTCCTTTCTCTCTCTCTTCTCCTTCTGGGACCCCTATAATGCGAATGTTGTTGCGTTTAACGTTGTCCCAGAGGTCTCTTAGGCTGTCTTCATTTCTTTTCATTCTTTTTTCTTTATTCTGTTCCGCAGCAGTGAATTCCACCATTCTGTCTTCCAGGTCACTTATCCGTTCTTCTGCCTCAGTTATTCTGCTATTGATTCCTTCTAGTGTAGTTTTCATTTCAGTTATTGTATTGTTCATCTCTGTTTGTTTGTTCTTTAATTCTTCTAGATATTTGTTAAACATTTCTTGCATCTTCTCGATCTTTGCCTCCATTCTTATTCCGAGGTCTTGGATCATCTTCACTATCATTATTCTGAATTCTTTTTCTGGAAGGTTGCCTATCTCCACTTCATTTAGTTGTTTTTCTGGGGTTTTATCTTGTTCCTTCATCTGGTATATAGCCCGCTGCCTTTTCATCTTGTCTATCTTTCTGTGAATGTGGTTTTTGTTCCACAGGCTGCAGGATTGTAGTTTTTCTTGCTTCTGCTGGCTGCCCTCTGGTGTTTGAGGCTATCTTAGAGACTTGATGGGAGGCTCTGGTGGTGGGTAGAGCTGACTGTTGCTGTGGTGGTCAGAGCTCAGTAAAACTTTAATCTACTTGACTGTTGATGGGTGGGGCTGGGTTCCCTCCCTGTTGGTTGTTTTGCCTGAGGCAACCCAACACTGGAGCCTATCTGGGCTCTTTGGTGGGGCTAATGACAGACTCTGGGAGGGCTCATGCCAAGGAGTACTTCCCAGAACTTCTGCTGCCAGTGTCCTTGTCCCCACGGTGAAACAGAGCCACCCCCCCGCCTCTTTAGGATACCTTCCAACACTAGCAGGTAGATCTGGTTCAGTTTCCCCTGGGGTCACTGTTCCTTCCCCTGGGTCCCAATGCGCACACTATTTTATGTGCGCCCTCCAAGAGTGGGGTCTCTGTTTCCCCCAGTCCTGTCGGAGTCCTGCAATCAATTCCCACTAGGCTTCAAAGTCATTCCTCCTCCCGTTGCCAGACCCCCCAGGTTGGGAAGCCTGACATGGGGCTCAGAACCTTCACTCCAGTGGGTAGACTTCTGTGGTATAAATGTTCGCCAGTCTGTGAGTCACCCACCCAGCAGTTATGGGATTTGATTTTACTCTGATTGCGCCCCTCCTACTGTCTCATTGTGGCTTCTCCTTTGTCTTTGGATGTGGGGTATCTTTTTTGGTGAGTTCCAGTGTCTTCCTGTCGATGATTGTCCAGCAGCTAGTTGTGATTCTGGTGTTCTCGCAAGAGGGAGTGAGAGCACGTCCTTCTACTCCGCCATCTTGGTTAATCCTCGAGAAACTGTTTTCCTCAGTGGCTGTACCATTTTTCATTCCCACCAGATTTGAGGTTTCCAATTTCCCCACATCCTTGCCAATCTTTATTATATCTTTTTAAATATAGCCACCCTAGAGATTGGGAAGTGGTATCTTTTTTTTTTTTTTTAATATTTATTTGGTTGTGCCAGGTCTTAGTTGTGGCAGGCCGGCTCCTTAGTTGTGGCACATGGGCTCCTTAGTTGTGGTAGGCAGGATCCTTAGTTGTGGCATGTGAACTCTTAGTTGCAGCATGCACATGGGATCTAGTTCTCTGATCAGGGATCGAACCCAGGCCCCCTGCATTGGGAGCACGGAGTCTTAACCACTACGCCACCAGGGAAGTCCCGGGAAGTGGTATCTTATTGTGGGTTTAATTTGCATTTCCCTAAAGAGTAATGATGTTGAACATCTTTCGTTTGCTTATCAGACATTTGTATATCTTCTTTGAAGAAATGTCTATGCAAATCCTTTCTCCATATTTAAACTGGGTTGTCTTTTTATTTATATATATTTATATATGAGTTCTGTATACTGAAAACTAAACCTTTACCTGATATATGATTTGCAAATATTTTCTCCCATTCTGTGGATTGTTCTTTCATTTTCTTGATAGTTTCCTTTAACACATAAGATACACTTTTTTTATATATATAAATTTATTTTATTTTTGGCTGCGTTGGGTCTTCATTGCTGTGCATGGGCTTTCTCTAGTTGCGGGAGCGGGGGCTACTCTTCATTGTGGTGCGCGGGCTTCTCATCGCAGTGGCTTCTCTTGCTGCAGAGCACAGGCTCTAGGTGCGCGGGCTTCAATAGTTGTGGCTCACGGGCTGTAGAGCGCAGGCTCAGTAGTTGGGGTGCACGGGCTTAGCTGCTCTGCAGCATGTGGGATTTTCCCAGAACAGGGCTCAAACCCTTGTCCCCTGCGTTGGCAGGCGGATTCTTAACCACTGCACCACTAGGGAAGCCCAGATATACTTTTTAAAGATGACAAAACTCAGGCACAGGATTGGAAATTGACTTTGTCAAGATCTGCATAGTTTTTCTTAAAATGAGCAAACTCTCAATTGAATCACGTAATTTATTTTCTTTCTTTTCTTTCTTTTTTTTCCCCCCCCTTTTTTGGCCACACTGTGTGGCATGCAGGATCTTAGTTCCCGGATCAGGTATCAAACCTGCACGCCCTGCAGTGAAAGCACGGAGTCTTAACCACTGGACCGCCAGGGCAGTCCCTACATAATTTAAACTAATTATAAGATGATCAAAAGAAAGTTCAAAAAAGCATAAATGAGTGATGGTTTTATTGGCAAAATTACAATGTATAGGTAGTGTATGAAGTTACTGCAGATGACATTTAGTTGTTTTCCTTACAACTAAAAGCTTCAACTACCACATTAAAACTTCAATGCAGAGTATCTACATGTGGAGCTTTAGCCTCAGGCCTGGAGCAGCTGTGAAATGAAAGTTACCACACCATTCTAGTCCTTGGATATCAGTATATTGTCCTTCACCTTCCACCCTGCAATAGTAAAAAATAAGTGTGTTCATTAATCGAGACCCAAAATTTATGGTCCAGATATGATTGTCCAGTATATTAGATACTATGTCTGAAGAATTATATCTTTCCACTATCAAATTTTGGCTTAAAACCTGACATCCTGCTTTCATATCCTACAAAAAAAAATTACTATTCCAAACAAATTTTGTCATTATACAAATTTTGGTGTCTAAGATTTTAGGATTACATATGCTTAGTTTAGACCGAAACAGTCAAAAAGTGAAAAGTTTATATTGGTTATCTGGCTTAATTAGTTCATTCATTTATTCAACAAATGTTTATTGACCTTCAACTATGTTTGAGGTGCTATGCTCTATGCTGGTGTTTTCTGGACTCTTCAGAGTGGTGAAAATGCACTTCACATAACCAAACAGACCTTTATCCCATGGGTTAGAGTTTTCTCCCTTTATTAACAGCAGTGGGAAAAGTTTATATGCTGTCATCACAGACTTGGCATCAGAATAGGTGAACACTTTCTACCCTCCTCAATATGTATCAACCACTGCATAACAATTAGGTTGCATTTTCAATTCTGGAAATAATAAAGGGGTAGTTATAAATGAACCATGAACCTCTGGATGACACGGCATGGTATTTGGTGTGAGGATTAAGCTTGTAAAGATACATGGTGGAGGGTAGGGGTAGGGATTTGGATGAAGGTGGTCAAAAGGTACAAACTTCCAGTTACAAGATAAATAAGGTACTAGGGATGTGATGTACAACATGATAAATATAATTAACACTGCTGTATGTTATATGTAAAAGTTGTTAAGAGAGAAAATCCTTAGTTCTCATCACAAGGAAAAATATTTTTTTCTTTTTCTTTTATTTTGTGTCAATGTGAGGTGATGAATGTTCACTACACTTACTGTGGTCATCACTTCATCATGTACCTAAGTCGAATCATTATGCTGTACACCTTGAATTTATACAGCGCTGTATGTCTATTATATCTCAAACTGGAAGAAAAAATAAAATCTAAAACTAAAAAAAAAGTTTATCAAGATATTTCAAGTGAAAATAATTTTTGGCCTAAATTTTCTCAATAATTGCAACAAGCTTTCCATTTCCAATATGACTGCAAAAAGTTCTATAGGAACAGAAGTCAAGAGGAAATAAATGAAAAGTCTAGATTAGATTATCACCAAGAATGATATTTTCTTTTGGAGGCTCATGATGGCCTTAGCCTCTCTTATAACATTTTTTTCCCCAACATATAACCCAAATTTTCCAAAATATATTATAAATATATTTTAACTAAATACATTACAAAAGAAATTTAGCATTAACTAAACTTTTAAGCAAATGTGCCTGAAAAGGCTCTTTTAGAACTACAATGACATTTTATTTTAAACTTACCTATTTTCATTGAAATTTCCAGTGTACTTTGCCCCAGTTGGGAATGTATAAGTCCCCAGTCCATGAAACATATTGTCCTTAAAGTGTCCTTCATATACTGCTCCTGAAAAATGCTCAAGTCTTCCAAAACCATTCATCTGTTTGTAACAAAGGAAATTACCTCAGTAACTAATCTTCAGTTCCCTAGAACATTTCAAAAATGTACACATATGTCTATCATCTACTTTGTTATTATTTAATCTATCATTGTATCATCCTTTATTTTCACAAAAATAAGATAACATTTTATCATTGTCCTTTGTATCTCTCTGTGAAACTCACCAAGTCAATGTTTCTGATCGGGGGCACTTGAACATCTTGGGGGTCCATGATGATAATAACAGGGGTCCTCAAGATACCTTGACTATATCAAAAAGCTTAAAGGACACCCAGTTTAGTTAGCCCAGAAATGGCACAAAGAAGTTGTTAAGAACAAAAATTTGTATTCAGGCAGACCCAAGAACACATTTTTATTTCATCACTTACTAGCTGGGCAAGAAATCTGAGCCTGATTTCCCTCAATTGTAAAATAGGAACATTAATGGTATCTGACTCGTGAGGCTGCTATGAGGATTCAATGAGAAAATTATGTAATGAGTTCACTTTGCTCAATGAATAGGAAATAAGAAAGATGATAATGATGATAATTAGCTCTCTGCATGAGTTTAATACTATTCTTATTTCATATATGTTAAATATAATCATTTGTTATTTTTATTGCATGGTCTACTCATATGTGTTTTTTGATTAATGGTGAAATGCCTGGAACCATTTAACCAATAGAGTTACTTATCCACTGTCAATGTTCAAAACAACAATAATACCTTGTCATCTTTCCAGCTTCCTGTGTAGACAATCCCATTAGGAGTGGTATGAATACCTATTCCATTTCTCTCAAAGATTCCAGAAGATGTTCTTGTACAATCCCCATCTAAACAAGAGAGAAATACTGAAGATTATAAAAGGGAACCCTGTTTGACTAAGTAATAAAATAGTTATGTTCAGGCTTAATCAGAACTGCATCCCCTATGGGTCTCTTTGGCTTCCTAGCACTGAAATTGATGAGACCAGAGATGAGGAGCTCCATGGACCTAGGTCTTGTAATCATTGACACTCAGAGGCCCACAAGATTGACATATGGCTATGGCCCTCCCATAGCTTTCCAAGGCACACTGTCTATACATAACATTAGAGTTTAGATTTAAAATCTGTTCCTCCATTAGTATTTCTATGTTATTTTGTTTAATGGAGTTAATATCTCAGTAGTAGTTTTATAAAGTGTAACAGTCTCAATTTTGTACCCTTAAGCTATTTAATTTTAGTCTATATAGAAAAAAGTAATTGAAATGTATGCTTACCATACTTGTCTCCATTTGGAAATATAAAGTTTATCTTAAATACTTCTGGAGCTGTTTTAAAAGATTTCAGAAAAGTCGCATAAGCTTAAATATTTTTACATCGTAAGACCTATAACATATTTGCTTCAAGAGCTAACCAAATAGACTCACTTCATATGATCACAAGCATATCATGATTACTTGGCATTTCCATAGTCTAGTGTAGGGTCCTGGGGAAATAAATGATTTTGTCTAGATGATCAATTTTTACTTGTTTATTATAACAGCTTTATTAATATATCATTCACATACCACCAAAGTTACCCTTTAAAAGTATACAAAATTCATTTTTTTAGCATACTCAGAGTTGTGTAACTGTCACCACAATCTAATTTTTCAATATTTTAATCACCCCCAAAAGAAATCCTGTACATATTAGCAGTTACTCTCCATTACCCTAAAACTCACCCAACCCCTGGCAACCACTAATCTACTCTCTGTCTCTATGGTACTGGTGTATTCTAGATAGTTCATAGAAATGGAATCATACAATATGTGGTCCTTTGTGATTAACTTCTTTTACTTAGCTTCAAGGTTCATCCATGTTGTAGCATGTATCAGTATTTCACCACTTTTTATTGCCGAATAGTCCATGCTACAAAAATAACGCATTGTGTTTATCTATTCATCAGTTGATGGCCAGTTGGGTTGTTTCCAGTTTTGGCTGTTATGAATAATGCTATGAACATTCATGTATAATTTTTTGTGTGGACATATGTTTTTATTTCTCTTGGGTATATGATCTATTGATTGTCTCACAGAGGTAAGGTAGAGTGAACAATCTCTGATTTGGCAGTGGAAGGAAATAGAAAATAAAGAAAGATAGTAAGTGAGAAGGGGTGGGGGAGGGAGTGGGGTCCAAACAGAATGAGATTGGAATGGAGACCAGGTGAAAAAGGGACAAAGACAACCGCAGGCCTGGGGGATGGCGGGTGGGGTGGAATCTATGCCTCAGAGCCCTGGGACATTTAGTGGACTAAAACATTAGAAACTAATTTTTGCCAATACTGAAGAAAACGTATGTGAAGATAAGTAAACTATAACTTCTAGGACAATAGTCTACTAGAATGTTACTCAAAGTGTGGCCATCCATTAGAATCATCTGGGATGCTTTACAAGTTCCTACGCCCTTCCACACTGCTGAATCAGAATCTCTGTGGGTGGGACAAGAGAACTGATCTTTTTAATTGAAAAATTAATGAGTGACAGTTGAGAAAGGCTGAAAGCTCATCCCCTCTGAGGAAACAGAGCTAATAACACAATAGGCAGAAGACTTAAACATCATCAGAGAGAAAGGGAGGGTATAGCAGCCTTGAGACAGGAGTGGATGCTTATGAAAAAATAATTAGCAATCTAGGAAATGAATAATATAATTGTTGAAATAAACCTCTTTAGGCTGAATAGCAGAATGAATACCGTTGAAAAGTAAATTAGTGAACTGGAACACAAGGTTGAAAATTTTTCCCAGAAAGAGGCATAAAGGAAAACAGAGATATCACCTGACAAGGCCTTTCATATCTCCCCTCACCCCCAGACTCCTCCAGGAGCCCCCAGGAGGTCTATCCCTAGTGTAGTACTTAGGGCCCTATTAAAATAACGCTTTTGTGCCGGAGTCCCTTCTCACACTCCACTCCTCTGGGCCTCTTTAACTAAGAGATTAGTTAAATCTCTTTTCCCACCCTAGTGTCCAGCTCAGTGCTTAGTACTTACTGGTAGGAACTGAAAGTTTAGTGAATGAGTGGCACTTGGGAAGCAATCGTTAAAGGCTTACTAAGCAGAGCACTAAACGTGATCATACAAGAAACCGAACTGTTTCAATTGCCCTTAAATGGTTCCACATCCGAAACTTTGGACAGTTAGAGCTAGAGGGAGGGAACCTAAGGGATCGAGACTGGCAACAGAGAGGAAACTGAAACCAGAGACGCTGGCACTTCCCTAAGGTGTCACAACAGCGAATCGACGGCCGAATGAGAGGTAGAATCCAGGTCTCCAGATTCCCACAGCACGGGTTCTCCGCGCCCCCATCCCACCAGCTGTGTAGACGCTCAGGAAATATGTCACACCCGTACCGGAGTTGCCAGGGGCCGAGCTCCGGCTCAGTGCGAGTTCTACTTAAAGGGGCGTTGGGAGGATGGGACACTCACTCGACACAGGGGTGCTGGAGAGATTTTCTGGACTCTGCGATTCCCCCTGGGCCGCCAGCTCTGTGGCCTGGAGGGAAGGAAGCAGTAGCTCAGCGCAAACTGCGACTTGGTTGCTAGGGCGACCAGGCACCTCTCACCCGGAAGCGAATAGGCAAGGGCCCGAGGTTGAGCCAATCAGAAGGCGTCAGGGCTGGGCCGCTACAGCTGGGCCGCTGCGGAGCTGCTCCAGGTGAGGTCCCGGTGGGTGGCGGCGCCCGGCGGGGGCCCTGGCCGCTGGGAGCCGCGTCCTAACAGACGCCCCGGGAAGCAGCGCTGCGAGCCCGGGGCGGCCTCCCCTGCCGCGTGTGAGAGATGTATTTCCGTGTGCGTGGTCTGCGCGTCGCCCCAGTAGTCAGTGTGCGGACCCTTCTACCGACTCCCTCTCCCGGAGTGGTCAGGGTCTGAGGAGCCTCCCGGCCCGGTGGGATACAGCCTGTCTGGCTGGGGCCGGTGAGCCTGGAGCATTAGGATCCCAGGCCCTAGGACCGGGCCCGGCGGGAGTCGGCAGCTGAGGCTGTCCACGCTCAGGCTGGAGGCGGGGGAGCTGAATTCAGGCTCGGAGCGGGATAAAGGGTGGAATTGGAGGGGCTCAGGTTTCGTTTCCTGTCTCTGTCTCCATCTCCAATGGGTGGCTATTTGGGGAGAGGATTTGCTGCGATGTGTGCTGGAAGAAAGGTACCAGGTCTGGGTATCTGCAAGGAGCTGGATATATGGGGTGAGTCAGAGATTTGCCTAGGAGGGCAATGGTTTGTGGTCAGTTTTCAGCGCCCAGCTTGGTGATTCTGTTCCTGGGAGCCAAACTTGGATGTGAAACAAAGGATACTCTTCCAGCCAAACTTAGGTTCCTGTGTCCACGGTGAACAAAGATAGTTGGAATCTTCCCAGACTAAATGGATTTATGATGTTTTGGCATCTTGTGGGCCTACCTGGCCGGGAAGAAACTGCCATTCCCAGGGCTAGCTAATTAACAATTAACCTGTGAACACGCCTTTCATATGCAAAACAACCAATCCTGCATCCTTACTTCCAACCACCTCCTTTGTCTAACCACCACGCTAGTAGTTCACCTGCCCTAAATCAGACTGGGGCCAGGTACCCTATGCCTCAGAGTCTGTGGGAATTACTCAAACTAGCCAATCCTAAACTGATTACCCTGCCCGGCCTCGCCTTTCCCGTGAAAAACCCAAGAAAGGCTACAGCCTATGCCTTACTCTTGTTCCTTTCTGCCTCCTCCTGGCACTGGTGCTTCCCCCTGTGGCCCGCCGTGGCATGGCATGCCTCTCCTTTCTAGGGGAGTTGTAAATAACATTAAACTTTTCTTTCAGTGGTATTGATCTCTCTGTGTCAGCACTCAGTCACCTTTACAAATTAAGACCCAGGCACAAATCACAGGGGGGGATGGCTTAACAGTAAGTTTTGTTGTTTTGTTTTCTTGTTTTATTTATTTATTTAGCTGCATCAGGTCTTAGTTGTGGCACATGGGATCTTTCATTGCGGCGTGTGGGGTCAGTAGTTGTGGCACATGGGCTTAGTTGCCCCGTGGCATGTGGGATCTTAGTTCCCTGACCAGGGATCGAACCCGTGTGCCCTGCATTGGAAGGTGGATTCTTTTTTTTTTTTTTTTTTTAATAAATTTATTTTTGGCTGTGTTGGGTCTTCGTTGCTGCGCGTGGCTTTCTCTAGTTGCGGCGAACGGGGGCTACTGTTCGTTGCGGTGTGCGGGCTTCTCACTGCGGTGGCTCCTCTTGTTGTGGAGCACAGGCTCTAGGTGCAGTGGGCTTCAGTAGTTGTGGCACGTGGGCTCTAGAGCGCAGGCTCAGTAGTTGTGGTGCACGGGCTTAGTTGCTCCACGGCATGTGGGATCTTCCTGGACCAGGGCTCGAACCCGTGTCCCCTGCATTGGCAGGTGGACTCTCAACCACTGCGCCACCAGGGAAGCCCTGGAAGGTGGATTCTTAATCACTGGACCACCAGGGAAGTCCCAACACTAAGTTTTGAATTGAAGATACAAAGTACATGTTTGGGGGGTAAGAGGGAAATATGGGGGAAAGAATTTCAGCTTTGGAGTCGAATGGATTGTTTCAAACCCTGGCTCCAGACTTTGCTTCTATAGTTGGTGACATTAGACAAGTCATGTAATTTATCTGTTACTCTAGTTTCCTCTGCTATAAAATATAGAAAATAATATTTAACTTACAGGAGTTTTAGAGAAGTAAATGAAAAATCTTACCTTTCCCCTCAATGCAGACTTGTATTTCCAACTATTAATACCTTCTACATATCTCCATTTGAATATCTAGAAGACATCTCAAATGTAACATTCATTCTGAACTTGTGACACTCCCCGTATCTTTTCCTCCCCACTATTCCCATTTTGATCACATGGCTGAGCACAGGACCCCTATTCACCTAGTTAATCTAGGCCCTAAAATCTTACAGTAATTCTAGACACTTCTCTCTCATACCTTGCATCTAATTCATCTACTGTTAAAATACATTGAGAATCTATGGCCACTTTTCAGCTCCACTTGCTCCCACCCTAGTCCATCTCACTGTGTTTTTTTTGTTTGTTTGTTTTGTTTTTTATCTCCAGACTGAACAACTGCAGTAGTTTCTAACTGGCCTCCTGGTTCTCCTCACCTCCCTAAAGACTTTTTATTCTTCACAAAACAGCTAGAGTAATTTTTTTTTTTTTACTTTTTTCTAGATAATTTTAATGTAAATCTGAAGTTTTAAAAAATTTTTATTTTCTATTGGAGTATATTTGATTAACAATGTTGTGTTAGTTTCAGGTGTACAGCAAAGTGATTCAGTTATATATATATATATATATATATATATACACGTATCTATTCTTTTTCAAATTCTTTTCCCATTTAGGTTATTACAGAATATTGAGCAGAGTTCCCTGTGCTATACAGTAAGTCCTTGTTGGTTACCTATTTTATCTTATTTTATTTTTTACAGACTTTATTGATGCGGACCATTTTTAAAGTCTTTATTGAATTTGTTACAATATTGCTTCCGTTTTATGTTTTGGTTTTTTGGCTGCAAGGCATGTGAGATCTTAGCTCCCCAACCAGGGATCGAACCCACACCCCCTGCATTGGAAGGTGAAGTCTCAACCACTGGACGGCCGGGAAGTCCCTGGTTATCTATTTTAAATACAGCAGTGTGTATATGTCAATCCCAAGCTCCCAGTCTATCCCTCCCCCCAGCCCTTCCCTCCTGGTAACCATAAGTTTGTTCTCTAAGGCTGTGATGTTCTCTAAGTCTGTGAGTATGTTTCTGTTTTGTAAATAAGTTCATTTGTATCTTTTTTTTTTTAAGATTCCGCATATAAGCCATATCATTTATTTGTCTTTCTCTGTCTGACTTACTTCACTTACTATGGTAATCTCCAGGTCCATCCATGTTGCTGCAAATGGCATTATTTCATTCTTTTTTTTTTTAATATTTATTTATTTGTTTATCTGGCTGTGCTGGGTCTTAGTTGTAGCACATGGGATCTTCGTTGCAGCATGTGGGATCTTTAGTTGCGGCATGTGAGATCTTTAGCTGTGACATGTGGGCTCTTTTAGTTGCAGCATGCAGGCTCTTAGTTGCAGCATGCAGGATCTAGTTCCCTGACCAGGGATCGAACTCGGACCCCCTGCGTTGGGAGCACGGAGTCTTAACGACTAGACCACCAGGAGAGTCCCCTACATTATTTCATTCTTTTTAATGGCTGAGTAATATTCCATTGTATATGTGTACCACATCTTCTTTATCCATTCATCTGTCGATAGACATTTAAGTTGCTTTCATGTCTTGGCTATTGTAAACAGTGCTGCAGTGAACATTGGGGTGCCTGTATCCTTTCTAACCATGTTTTTCTATGGATATATGCCCAGTGGTGGGATTGCGGGATCATATGGTAGCTCTATTTTTAGTTTTTTAAGGAACCTCCATGCTGTTCTCCATAGTGGCTCTACCAATTTACATTCCCACCAACAGTGTAGGAGGGTTCCCTTTTTAGAGTAATTGTTTTAAAATCTAAGTCAGTCATACCAAGCTTTTGCCTCTGCTCTCTAGTGACTTTCTATTATATTTAGAATAAAATTCAAAGTTCTTCCCAGGACCTACATGGCCGTCTACTTTCTGACCTCATCTCCTTTGCTCACTATATTGCAGACCCACCAGACTCCTTACTGTTCATCCAGCCCAGTGCATTGAAGATGTTCTGGACTTGGCCCCTTTTCACCTACTGTTGCTTCTGCTTACAATGTACTTTTCACAAATATTTCATGACTCATTTTCTGAATGTTCAGGTGTCTGCTCAATATGATCAGAAAGATGGCCACTCTAACTCGACCGCTCTATCTAAAATAACACTCTCAGAGTTTTTCATTTTCTTCATAGCACTTAACTGATATTATGTATTTATTTATTGTCTGTCTTACTCTCTAGAGGATAAGCTTCATGAGGCAGGAACTTTTGTCGTCTTTGCTGTTATATCCCTAGGACTTGGCACATAATAAGTGCTTAATAAATATTTGTGGAATGAATAAATAAATGAATGAATCTCCATTCTCATATCAGTCATTTATTCAACCTTCAGCCATTCTTCAAATACATATTGAATTTCTTCTATATGCCAGACACTGAGTTAGAGGTACATTGGTAATCAAAATAGACATAATTCTTGCCTTCAGCTTCTGGGGAGGCGGGAAGATAAACATAAAAGAAACAATAAATATGAATAATTATGAAGGATTTTGAAGAAAGGAATATCAAGAGACCTAGTTTAATTTCTACATGTTTGTGAGTTTCCCAGATATTTCCCTGCTTTTGATTTCAAATTTCATTCCGCTGTGGTTGCAAAACATACTTTGTATCATTTCTGTCTTTTGAAATTTATTGAGGTTTTTTTTATAGCCTAGCATATGGTCTATCCTGGAAAATTTTCCTTATACACATAAGGAAAATGTATATTTTTATTGGGTAGAGTGTTCTGTAGATGTCTCTTAGGTCTAGTTGGTTTATACTGTGTTTCAAGTCTTCTATTTCTTTATTGATCTTCTGTCTACAGTAAGTCCCCTACATACGAACCTTCAAGTTGTGAAGTTTCAAAGATGTGAACATGTGTTTGCATGTCCAATCACGTAAGTTAGCTCATGTGTCTGACGAACATCGTCACGTGTGCATCCTCTACAAGTGGTTGTGCTTTTGTGTACTTTACTGTACAGTACTGTATAGAGTACAATAGTACAGTATCTTTATTTCAAGCCCAGGATGTCCGGAAGCAAGTGTAAAAGCAGCAGTATATAGCCGATTGTGTTAGTTGGGTACCTAGGCTAATCTTGTTGGACTTACGAACAAATTGGACTTATGAATGAGCTCTCAGAACAGAACTTGTTCGTATGTAGGGGACTTACAGTAGTTGTTCTCTACCATTGTTGAAAGTGGGTATTGAAGTTTCCTACTGTTAGGCATTGTCTATTTCTCTGTTCATTTCTTCTTCTTCTTTTTTTTTTTTTTTTTTTGGCTGCACTGGGTCTTCGTTGCTGTGCGCAGGCTTTCTCTAGTTGCCGCAAGCAGGGGTTACTCTTCGTTGTGGTGCGCGGGCTTCTCATTGCAGTGGCTTCTCTTGTTGCGGAGCACGGGCTCTAGGCGCACGGACTTCAGTAGTTGCAGCACGCAGGCCCTAGAGCTTGTGGGCTTCAGTAGTTGCGGTGCGTGGGCTCAGTAGTTGCGCCGCGTGGGCTCTAGGGCACACAGGCTTCAGTAGTTGTGGCATGCAGGCTCAGTAGTTGCGGTGCACGGGCTTAGTTGCTCCATGGCATGTGGGATCTTCCTGGACCAGGGCTCAAACCCGTGTCCCCTGCATTGGCAGGTGGATTCTTACCCACTGCACCACCACAGAAGTCCTCTCTGTTCATTTCTGTCAGTTGTTGCTTTATGTATTCTGGTGCTCTGTTATTAGGTGCAATATATTTGTAATTGTTAATATCTTCCTCATGGATTGACTCTCTTTTTTTTTTTTTTTTTTTTAATTAATTAATTTATTTATTTATTTATTTTTGACTGTGTTGGGTCTTCGGTTCGTGCGAGGGCTTTCTCCAGTTGCGGCAAGCGGGGGCCACTCTTCATCGCGGTGCGGGGACCGCTCTTCATCGCGGTGCGCGGGCCTTTCTCTATCGCGCGGCCCCTCCCGTCGCGGGGCACAGGCTCCAGACGCGCAGGCTCAGCAATTGTGGCTCACGGGCCCAGCTGCTCCGTGGCATGTGGGATCTTCCCAGACCAGGGCTCGAACCCGTGTCCCCTGCATTAGCAGGCAGATTCTCAACCACTGCGCCACCAGGGAAGCCCTTGACTCTCTTATCATTATGAAATGTCCTTCTTTATCTCTAACAACATTTTTTGCTTTAAAGTCTATTTCGTCTGATATTAGCATAGTCATTCCAGCTTTCTTGTGGTTGCTGTTTGCATGATTTTTCTTTTTCCATCCTTTTACTTTTCATTTATTTGTATCTTTGAATTTAAAGTGATAGCATATAGTTGGTTCTTGTTTTTATACAGTCTGATAATTTGTCTTTTGATTGAATTGTCCAATCCATTCACATTTAATGTTGGTATAGTGGAATTTACAATTACCCTTCTACTTTTTGTTGTCTGTATGTCTCGTCTATTTTGTTTCTCTGTTCCTACTTTACTGCTTTCTTTTGCATTATCATTAAATGAACATTTTCTAATTCAGTATTTTAATTTCTTTAATGATTTTTTTCACGATTTTTTTTTGAGTTTTTGTTTTGTTTTTTAGTGACTGCCCAAGGGTTTATCTTGTACATCTTGACATATCAGAATCAGCTTCACATTTATACTAGCTCAATTTTAGTAGTGTATTGAAATGTTACTCTCATACAGCTGTATTCCTTTCCCTTCCTTTTTGCAGTATTATTGTTACACATATTATATCTATTAATATTACAAACCCAAGTGTACATTCTTTTCTATTTTTTATATTGAAATGTAGTTGGTTTAAAATGTGTTAGTTTCAGGTGTACAGCAAAGTGATTTAGTTATACGTGTGTGTGTGTGTGTGTGTGTGTGTGTGTGTGTGTGTATTTATATTCTTTTTTAGATTCTTTTCCATTATAGGTTATTATAAGATACTGAGTATAGTTCCCTGTGCTATACAATAGGTCCTTATTGCTTATCTATTTTATATATAGTAGTGTGTATATTTTAATCCAAAACTCCTAATTTACCTCTCCCCCCCATCCCCCTTTGGTAACCATAAGTTTATTTTTTATGTCTGTGAGTCCATTTCTGTTTTGTAAATAAGTTCATTTGTATCATTTTTTTTTAGATTCCTTATAAAGCAATATCATGTGATATTTGTCTTTCTCTGTCTGACTTACTTCACTTAGTATGATAATCTCTAGGTCCATCCATGTTGTTGCTAATGGCATTATTTCATTCTTTTTTATGGCTGAGTAATATTCCATTGTGTATCTATACCACATCTTCTTTATCCATTCATCTGTCAATGGGTACTTAGGTTGCTTCCCCAACTGTACATTGTTATAGTTATTGCTTTACCATCTGTAGTCATTTTCTTAACCCAGTACAACTATGCTCCCACTGATCTGCTTTGTTCTGTTATTAGCAAATATATTACATTTCTATACATCACAGGTCCAATATTACATTATGTACATATTATTTTATACAGTTGCTTTTTAAATTGGTTATGTGAAGAAAGGAGAAAAATATACATTTACACTGTTTTGTTGGCTTTGAGGGGAGGGGGTTGTTTTTGTTTTTTGGGTTTTTTGGTAATTACACAATTACCTTTATTGGTGCTTCTTGTTTTTTGTGTGGATTCCAGTTATCATCTAGGGTCACTTGCTTCAGCTTGAAGAGCTTCCTTTAGTATTTTTTTGTAAAGCAGGTCTGCTGTCAACAAATTCTCTGCTTTTATCTGAGAAACTTTTAATTTCACCTCCATTCTTGAAAGATAGCTTTTCTGGATATAGGATTATTGGTTGACAGTTCTTTTCTTTAAGTCCTTTGAATGTATTATGTCACTGCCTTCTGGCCTCCATCGTTTCTGCCAGAAAATCAACTGTTAATCTTACTGGGTTTATACCTGTAAGTGTCAAGTTGTTTTTCTCTAAATGCTTTCAAGATTTCTCCTTGTCTTTAACTTTCAGCGTATTTACATACTGTGTCTGTTTAGGGATCTATGGGTGTATCCTACTTGGACTCCTTAGAGCTTCCTGGCTGTGTAGGTTATTGTCTTTCAATAAATTTGAGAAGTCTTCTGCTCTTATTTCTTTTAATATTTTTTCTGCTCTTTTCTCTCTTCTCCCCACCCCCATCCTTCTGGTGCTCCTATTATGCATACTACTAACTTTGGACTTAGTTTGGGTGTAGTTATTTTGGCTTAGTTTGGCCTTAGTTTGTTCTTCTTTTTCTGGTTCCCTGAGGTGTAAATTTAGATGGATTATTTGAGATCTTTTCTTTTTCGTAATGTAGGCATTTATTGCTTTAAACTGTCCTCTTAGAACTCCTTTTGCTGCATCCCGTAAGTTTTGGTATGTTGTGTTTCCACTTTCAATTGTTTGAAGATATTTTAAAATTTCCGTCTTGATTTTGTCTTTGACCCATTGGTTGTTCAGGAGCATGTTTTTTAATGTCCACATATTTATGAGTTTTCCAGTTTTCCTTCTGTTATTGATTTCTAGTTTCATACCATTGTGGTTAGAAAAGATGCTTGATCTGATTTCAGTCTTCTTAAGTTTGTCAAGACTTGTTTTATAGCCTAAGATATGATCTATCCTGGAGAATATTTCATGTGCATTTGAGAAGAAAATGTAGTCTCCTGCTTTGAATGGAATGTTCTGTGTATGTCTGCTGGTCCATTTGGCTTAAATTATAGTTCAAGTCCAATATTTCTTTACTGATTTTTCTTTCTGGATGATATGACCATTGTTGAAAGTGTGGTATTAAAGTCCCTTATTATTATTGTGTTGATGTCTATTTCTCTCTTCAATTATGTTAATATTTGCTGTATATATTTAGGTGCTCTGATGTTGGGAGCATAAATACTTACAATTGTTAGATTCCCTTGATGAATTGACCCCTTTATCGTTATATGATGATCTTCTTTGTCTCTTGTTACAGCATTTGACTTAAAGGCTATTTTGTCTAAGTATAGCTACCCCTGCTGTCTTTTGGTTTCCATGTGCATTTACTGTCTTTTACATACTTCAGTTTCAGTCTATGTGTGTCTTTAAAGCTGAAGTGATTCTGTTGCAGGCAGCATGTAGTTGAGTCTTGTTTTTTTTTTTTAACTTTTTAAAATTTATTTTTATTTATTTATTTTTGACTGCATTGGGTCTTTGTTGCTGCATGCAGGCTTTCTCTAGTTGCGGCGAGCGGGGTCTACTCTTTGTTGTGGTGCGTGGGCTTCTCATAACGGTGGCTTCTCTTGTTGCGGAGCACAGGCTCTAGGCACGAGGGCTTCAGTAGTTGTAGCATACAGGCTCAGTAGTTGTGGCTTGCGGGCTCTAGAGCACAGGCTCAGTAGTTGTGGCGCATGGGCTTAGTTGTTCCGCAGCATGTGGAATCTTCCCAGACCAGGGCTTGAACCTGTGTCCCCTGCATTGGCAGGTGGATTCTTAACCACTGCACCGCCAGGGAAGTCCTGAGTGTTGTTTTTTAATCCATTCAGGTACTCTGTGTATTTTGATGGGCGAATTTAGTCCATTTACATTTAAAGTGATCATTGATAGGTAAGGGCTTACTATTGCCATTTTTTTTTTAAAGATTGATTGATTGATTGATTGATTGATTGCTATGTTGGGTCTTCGTTTCTGTGCTAGGGCTTTCTCTAGTTGCAGCAAGTGGGGGCCACTCTTCATCGCGGTGCGCGGGCCTGTGCAGGCCTCTCACTATCGTGGCCTCTCTTGTTGCGGAGCACAGGCTCCAGACGCGCAGGCTCAGTAGTTGTGGCTCACGGGCCTAGTTGCTCCACGGCATGTGGGATCTTCCCAGACCAGGGCTCAAACCTGTGTCCCCTGCATTAGCAGGCAGATTCTCAACCACTGCGCCACCAGGGAGGCCCACTATTGCCATTTTGATCGTTGTTTCCTGGGTGTTTTATAGATCCTTTGTTTCTTTCTTTCTCTCTTGCTGTCTTCCTTTGTGATTTGATGATCTTCTGTAGTGGTATGCTTTGATTCCTTCCTCATTATCTTTTATGTATCTACTATAGATTTTTTTTTTAAACATCTTTATTGGAGTATAATTGCTTTACAATGGTGTGTTAGTTTCTGCTTTATATCAAAGTGAATCAGTTATACATATACATATGTTCCCATATCTCTTCCCTCTTGCATCTCCCTCCCTCCCACCCTCACTATCCCACCTCTCTAGGTGGTCACAAAGCACCGAGCTGATCTCCCTGTGCTATGCGGCTGCTTCCCACTAGCTATCTATTTTACATTTGGTAGTGTATATATGTCCATGACACTCTCTCACCCTGTCACATCTCACCCCTCCCCCTCCCCATATCCTCAAGTCCATTCTCTAGTAGGTCTGTGTCTTTATTCCCGTCTTGCCACTAGGTTCTTCATGACCTTTTTTTTTTCCCTTAGATTCCATATATATGTGTTAGCATACTGTATTTATTTTTCTCTTTCTGACTTACTTCACTCTGTATGACAGACTCTAACTCCATCCACCTCATTACAAATACCTCCATTTCATTTCTTTTTATGGCTGAGTAATATTCCATTGTATATATGTGCCACATCTTCTTTATCCATTCATCTGATGATGGACACTTAGGTTGCTTCCATGTCCTGGCTATTGTAAATAGAGCTGCAATGAACATTTTGGTACATGACTCTTTTTGAATTATGGTTTTCTCAGGGTATATGCCCAGTAGTGGGATTGCTGGGTCATATGGTAGTTCTATTTTTAGTTTTTTAAGGAACCTCCATACTGTTCTCCATAGTGGCTGTATCCATTTACATTCCCACCAACAGTGCAAGAGTGTTCCCTTTTCTCCACACCCTCTCCAGCATTTATTGTTTCTAGATTTTTTGATGATGGCCATTCTGACTGGTGTGAGATGATACCTCATTGTAGTTTTGATTTGCATTTCTCTAATGATTAATGATGTTGAGCATTCTTTCATGTGTCTGTTGGCCATCTGTATATCTTCTTTGGAGAAATGTCTATTTAGGTCTTCTGCCCATTTTTGGATTGGGTTGTTTGTTTTTTTGTTATTGAGCTGCATGAGCTGCTTTTAAATCTTGGAGATTAATCCTTTGTCAGTTGCTTCATTTGCAAATATTTTCTCCCATTCTGAGGGTTGTCTTTTGGTCTTGTTTATGGTTTCCTTTGCTGTGCAAAAGCTTTGAAGTTTCATTAGGTCCCATTTGTTTATTTTTGTTTTTATTTCCATTTCTCTAGGAGCTGGGTCAAAAAGGATCTTGCTGTGATTTATGTCATAGAGTGTTCTGCCTATGTTTTCCTCTAAGAGTTTGATAGTGTCTGGCCTTACACTTAGGTCTTTAATCCATTTTGAGTTTATTTTTGTGTATGGTGTCAGGGAGTGTTCTAATTTCATACTTTTACATGTAGCTGTCCAATTTTCCCAGCACCACTTATTGAAGAGGCTGTCTTTTCTCCACTGTATATGCTTGCCTCCTTTATCAAAGATAAGGTGACCATATGTGCGTGGATTTATCTCTGGGCTTTCTATCCTGTTCCAT
Organism: Balaenoptera acutorostrata; assembly: GCF_949987535.1. Classification (NCBI taxonomy): domain Eukaryota; kingdom Metazoa; phylum Chordata; class Mammalia; order Artiodactyla; family Balaenopteridae; genus Balaenoptera; species Balaenoptera acutorostrata. Next base: position 62,627,630 of record NC_080075.1, read on the forward strand.
TGATCTATATTTCTGTTTTTGTGCCAGTACCAAACTGTCTTGATTACTGTAGCTTTGTAATATAGTCTGAGGTCAGGGAGCCTGATTCCTCCAGCTCCATTTTTCGTTCTCAAGATTGCTTTGGCTATTCGGGGTCTTTTGTGTCTCCATACAAATTGTGAAATTTTTTGTTCTAGTTCTGTGAAAAATGCCAGTGGTAGTTTGATAGGGATTGCATTGAATCTGTAGATTGCTTTGGGTATCTACTATAGATTTTTGCTGTGTAATTTGTTTTATTTTGTTTTATATTTTTGCTTTTTACCATGAGACTGACATAAAACATCTTTTAGTTGTAACATTCTATTTTAAGGTGATAACATCTTAACTTTGATTGCATAAAAAACTCTACAGTTTTACTTCCCCGAGGCAAAGTCTCTGAGCCAAGGCTGTGTTTCTGCAAGTGTATATGTAAATATAAATTTTACTTATCAAATTATGTATTAAATACATGAAAACATCTCTTCTCAACTAGAGTTTTTTAAACCCTATGGGAGACCTAACCAGATCAAAATGTAGCATTGGACCCTACACACCCTATGTATGATTTGAAACTTCTCCATGTGTTTCTTTTTTTTTTTTTTTAAGTTAGCGACTATGCAAATATCCATTAATGGGGAATTTTTTTAAATTAATTTATTTATTTATGGCTGTGTTGGGTCTTCGTTTCTGTGCGAGGGCTGTCTCTAGTTGCGGCAAGCAGGGGCCACTCTTCATTGCAGTGCGTGGGCCTCCCACTATCGCGGCCTCTCTTATTGCGGAGCACAGGCTCCAGACGCGCAGGCTCAGTAATTGTGGCCCACGGGCCCAGTTGCTCCGCAGCATGCGGGATCCTCCCAGACCAGGGCTCGAACCCGTGTCCCCTGCATCAGCAGGCAGATTCTCAACCACTGCGCCACCAGGGAAGCCCTCTCCATGTGTTTCTGATGCACATCCTGGTTAAGAAATCTGTGTCAGAGAAGCTCATCAAATATTAATCCTGAGGGGGATATGCTTGTAAATCTTTTGTGAAGCAGTTTATCCATGCTTCTCCTAAACTGGCCCTTTTTTTTTTTTTTTTTAATAAATTTATTTATTTATTTACTTTTGGTTGTGTTGGGTCTTCGTTTCTGTGCGAGGGCTTTCTCCAGTTGTGGCGAGCGGGGGCCACTCTTCATCACGGTGCGCGGGCCTCTCACTATCGCGGCCTCTCTTGTTGCGGAGCACAGGCTCCAGACGCGCAGGCTCAGTAGTTGTGGCTCACGGGCCCAGTTGCTCCGCACATGTGGGATCTTCCCAGACCAGGGCTCGAACCCGTGTCCCCTGCATTAGCAGGCAGATTCTCAACCACTGCACCACCAGGGAAGCCCTAAACTGGCCCTTTTAAAGTATGCATTTTCCTTTTTTCTTTAAAATAGGCTATATCCATAACTTTGACAAACAAAGGAGTATTATACTTGTCTGATTTTTATAATGTCTGCATTACTTTTTTCTCTTGCAGGTGAAAATGAGTTCTTCAGTAAGAAGAAAAGGCAAGCCAGGGAAAGGAGGTGGAAAGGGGTCTTCCAGAGGAGGAAGAGGAGGCAGAAGTCATGCTAGTAAATCTCATGGGGGTGGCAGCGGTGGCAGTGGCATTGGTGGCAATAGAAAGGCCTCAAGTAGAATTTGGGATGATGGCGATGACTTTTCTATCTTCAATGAATCAAGGCGTTCATCCAGGTCATTATACTCTTTAAATGTTCAAATATGAAAACAGTATCAATTCCTGATCTATGGACAACAGATGACTAAGACAAAGGGGGAAAATGCCAAGTAATTCTGGCCAACTTATCTTCCTCTTGTTTTAAAGCCCCCTCTTTGTAACCTTTTCTAAAGGCATGATGGCAAATAACACCTTTTGTTGGGCCGGGGATGGGGGTGGTGCTTTGAAATCTGAAGTTAACTTTAACTTCCACATGACACTGTGAATTGAGTATAATATTGTTATTGTAATCAGTATTACTAGGAAAGTAAATATTGGAAATGGTGAAGGTGATGAAAATTATTTTAAGTATTTCTTAGGCATTGTAGTTTGAAGGTCCCCAAATGAGATCTGGCTATACTCCATCTGTCTAGTTGATGAATTATCTATTTTCCAACCAGATCAACCAAATATTTACTGGAACTTCATGTGATGACCAGTGGTAGATATCATACGCAGGCTTTTCTCATGTTCAGCTTTTAATTAGTGAATAAATTCTGATAATTCTAATGCATGTTTAATGAAAGTAAAGATTTTACTACTGCATGTTATGCAGTGTAAATATAAAATTCTCGTTGTTTCTCAAATTGCACTTCAAGCTGTTTACTTGAATTTTTAGAGATGGAGAGACTTCTTTAGAGCTGTGTATATACACACATACATACACACACTCTTTTGTGGGAATAATTCCCAACTAAATATTACTTAGAAAGGAATATAGGTGAGTGCTGAAGTTCAGCTGCATCATAAATGCTTTTAACTTAAATGAATTCAACTGTATGTATTCAGGAAAAAAAGAAAAAGAAGAACCAATAGTATATAAGTAGTTAAACTTGCCGCAAAACGAATCTGGGCTCCGCAGTGAACAGGATACGGGAGAGGAATGTGCTCATCCCTCAGTCAGTTTCAGTTTCCAAGTGCTTTTTGTAGTTTAAGCCTCTTGATGTACTGAGTATGTGATAATAATGTTTAAGTATATATTTCTTATACATGGTCTCTACCATAATCAAGTATTTCACCTGGTATGCAACCAGAGAATCTACATTTTTTTTCCATTCTAAATGAAAAATGGTCATTTTGGACATACTGAGAGATAATGTATCAGTCTCAAACTTGACACTTTTTTAAGAATCTTCCAGAATTATCTAAAACTATACTTTCACCTTAGCTGCTGACTTAAGAACCTAAATGCTGAGTTAGATGCAGCTCCATTCTTTCTGAAAACACTGACTTTTTAGGCTCTTAGAGTCTCAGACATTCATTCATGCAGGAAATATTTACTCAGTGCCTACCATGCACCAGGCACTGTTTTAGGAACCAGGATTACAGCGATGAATAGAATATTGTCCTTGTCTTCATAGAAGGAGGTTTGAGGTATAAAGACCATAAACAAAGGTATAATAATAGGTCAGATGGTAAGTGCTACGGAGAAAAATAAAGGATAAAGGGATAGAAAATACTGAAATAGATTGCTGGTTGCTGTTTTCTATGGAGTGATCATTAGAGAAGACTTCTCTAATGATGTGTCATTTGAGCCAGGACAAGAAAGAAGTAAAGGATAAGCTGTGAAGCTATCTAAGGGAAGAACGTTCAAGGCAGAGGGAACAGCAGGTGCACAGTTCCTAAGGCAGGAGTGTGCTTGGAAGATTTAGGAGATGGCAAGGAAGCCATGTGGCTAGCATGGATGGGTAAGAAGTGATAGGCAGTTAGATTCGAGAGACTCTACTGTATAGGATGTTTTAGGCCATTCTAAGGATTTTGTTTGTTTTTGTTTTTTTTTTAAGTTTTAAAAGTCATGTTCATGGAAGTGTAATTTACGTTCAGTAAAACTCAACCTAAAATTTGACAAATGCAATCATCACCATAAACAGTTCTTCAAAACTCCCCCATGCCCTCTGCAGCACACTCTTCCCTGACCCTTAGGAATCCATTGATCTGTTTTCTGTCAAAGGGGTCAGATATAATCATTAAAATGATTTATTATAGAAAAAATCATAAGCATATAAGACCAAGTTTTTAAAAGGATACTTTGGAATATATAATCTTTAGAATAGTCGAAAGAATGGGATTTTAAAATAACCTTTGAAAATTAAAGCACAGTTGAGAAAGTTATCTTAGGATAGTTGTAGAATAGCTTGTCTAGTTATTGTGTCAAGCTTCAGGCTGGGGCTGGTCAGTAGAAAAACTATTTTAAATAATGGAATTGAATTCTACAGACGTTCTCAATGGGGCAGACATACATTCTCACAGGTATTTGGCACCTTCTCAAAAGTTCACCCCTGCTACCACCAGGAAACGTCAAGGAAAGCAAAAACATCTGTTCTGTATATATCAGTCATCACATGTTCAAATACACCTTATCTACCTGAAATGCTTCTTCAAGCGCCACAATTCTGTCTTTCAAGCACCAGCCGTGAGGTTTGTCAGCATCTTGAACTGGACTGAGCCAAGTCACGTGCCATGGCCAAAAAGGCCATTATAAGGACTTTGGCTTTGCTTTGAGTAAAATGGGAAGCCATTGAAGGGTTTGAGGCAAGAGTGTGTGACATCAATCACTCTAGCCAGAGTTACTGCTATTCAGTATATCCCTTCATGTGAATTAGAAAATGGTGCCCCTTTCTTTGGGCAGTTATAGCTCCAGGGTGGATGTCTTGGCAAGCAGAGCATAGACTGGATTTTAGCTCTTGCTGTCCCCTCCTTCCCTACTTTAGGACCCTTTGCATAGTGTATAGTCTGTGCACCCATATTCAGTGGCCCTGCCTCAGTGTGCTCTGTGGAGAATAGACTACAGGGGGACATGGGTTGGAAGCAGGAAGACCAGTTAGAAGGTACACTCCAAGTGGCAATTTCATAGGCAATTTAGTATATAAGTCTGGAGTTCAAGAACAAGATCTAGGCTAGAGAAGTAAATGTATGAGTCCTCTAGGAATAAATGTGCTTTAAGGCTATGGGACTGGATAAGATAGGATGTAGAGAAGAGGTCTGAACTTTGAGCCCTGGGGCACTCTAGGCTTTAGAACTGAGAGAGATTAGGAAAATGAGACAAAGTAGATTGAGGAGTTGCCAGTGAAGTAGGAGGAAAACTAAGCTTATTTCTGGAAGTCAAGGAATGAAGGTGTTTTCAAGGGAAGTATCCAGTCAGATTGGATTGGATACTTAAAGGGAATCCGCAAGTTGTATAAAAAATGCTTCTAATAGGTCAAGAAAAATGTGTTCCGGGAGTTCCCTGGTGGCCCAGTGGTTAGGACTTTCACTGCTGTGGCCTCAGGTTCAATCCCTGGTCGGGATCAAAGATCCCACAAGCTGCGTGGCACAGCCAATATAAAGAAAAAAGAAAAATGTGTTCTGACAATTGTCCACTGGATTTGGCAATGTGGATAGCATGGGTAACCTTGACGAGAGCTGTTTGGTTTAGTATACTTAGTGTGGAGAAAACCCTATTGGAGTGTGTTTCAGAGAGAAGACGGTGGTGACAAAGAAATGATTTAGAAAGAAAGTGGTGACAAAGACAATGATTTAGATAACCCTTTGAGGGAGTTTTGCTCTAAAGGGCAGGGGAGGGAGGAGAGATAGGACAGTAGCTTGAGAGGAACATGCAGTCAAAGGGAAGTTTTTTTTTAAGATGGTAGACATTATATAGCATGTCTGTACGCTGATGGAACTGATCCAAAGGAGAATGAAGAACTGATGATCTGATGATGTAGAGGGGGGGATAAGTGCTGGAATGATTTCCTTGAGGAGGTTAAAGAGATTGTATATACAGTATACAGAGGGACTGACTTTAGGATCAAGGATGGTTCATCCTTAGGAACTGGAAGGAAGGCAAAGTATAGTGGTTTACAAATAAGAGGTAGATGAGATAGGAGCATATGGAAGTTCTCCCCCTACCCACCCACCCACCCACCCACCCCCTTTTTTTTTTTTTTTCTAATCATGAGGAAACAATCAGACAAGTCCAAATAGTGAGAATTCTACAAGACAACTAGCCTAAGCGCTTCAAAAAAGTCAATGCCAGGAAATAGGTGGGGGAACTAGTCTAAATTAAAGGAGTTTGAAAAACAGATAACTAAATGTCATTTTAAGCTAGATACTCAATCAGAAAATCTGTAGAAGACATGATTGAGGCAGTTAGGAACTTTGAATATGGATTATATATTAGATGATATCAATATAAAATATCTCGTGAGTGATAAGAGTATTGTGGTTATATAAAAGTATGTCTCTGTTCTTAGGAAATAACGCGCTGAAGTATTTAAGAGTGAATGTGATGCCTGTAACTTACATTCAGATGGCTCAGCAGAACATGCACGTACATATATGGGGGAGCAGATATATATGCATATATGTGTGTGTAGAGAGAGAAATAAGAAGAGAAGGGCATAAATGTGTGTGTGCATTTAAGTATGGCAACTGTTAACAATTGGTGAATCATGGTAAATGGTGTTAATTTCTGCAGATTAAAAATTTTTTGAAACCAAAAGGGGAAATAATGAATTTGGGCTAATGTTTCTTTTCAGAGGTTGCAACTAAGTGGTTAAAAACCACAGTCTATTCTATTTTCTCCTTTGCTACCCAGTTTTGCGAGTGTAAGTGTGTGGTTCTTTTCAAAGTCTCAATAATATGTTGGATTTTCAATGCAGAGAAAGTTTCTGCCATTTCCCTAGATTTGTGAAAATGTATAATGAAACATGCCAAGTGAAAAAAAGAAATTTAGTGAGTAAAGTTAAACTTTAGAGCTGATTATTGTTTTAAATATTAAAAAGTATCCCTAAAAAAACAAATCTAAATTCCAAAAATGAAAGATTGGTGAAATAGATTCTAGTACCTCTATATGTATGTGTAACCATTTAAAAGTTAAGTTGTAGGAAAATATTTAATTTGGTGGAAATGACGGTTTTATTTTGATAAGGAAATAAAGCAAATTATAAAAGATTATATGTGCTGTACAATTTTATAAAAAATGTATGTGAAAAAGACTGATGTGACTTAAGATGACTTCTGTTTTCTTCTTGGTTCTCTACTTTTCTACAGTGAACATGTATTATTATGATTTTTGTAATCAGGAAATAATAATTTAGGTAAATATTTCAAAAATAGGGCCTAATATTCACAAGATAGGACTCTCAGTTGTTTTCAGATCAAGTACCTCAAATAGAATGCAATATGTACTCTTTGTATGTAGCACATTTCTTTTGAACATCCACTAGTGCAGAAGGAGTCATCATAGCATTACTTTCTCCAGAGGACTTTTGAGTTAGTGAAGCCAGATTTAATGATGAAGCATCGAATCAGGTTTTTCTCGAGCAGTTTCAATATAATGAAGTCTGGTAAATACTGTAGAAAATAGAGAATCTCTTCACATTCATTGTCATCTTTTGTAGGGTATTTGACAGTCCAGTCATGTTGTATATGTCTGGGGACCCTGAGGAGAGTGTAAAAGTTCTGCTCACGGATAAATGTGTAATTTTGTTCTTGTGTCCTTTGCAGACCTAGTAACAGTAGCGTGAGCAAAGGGGACGCACACCCCAAATGGAAGCCTGAAGCCAAAGTGCCCCTTCAGACTCTACATATGACTTCTGAGAATCAAGAAAAAGTGAAAGCTCTTCTCCGAGACCTGCAAGAACAAGATGCGGATGTTGGATCTGAGTAAATTATTTTATTTCAGTAAATTACTATATTGAGGAAGATGCATTGGCAGTGTGAGGGTCCTGTGTGTCTTTGGAATACTGTATCAGTACTGATCCTGTAGTGGCTGTATAACTAGTTGAAAGTGAGTCAAGAGAAATACAAGAATAATTATTCAGCAACAGTTTTAGAGTGAGTTGTTTTGCAGTATCTGTGAGCAATGGTACAGATCGCCTTTTCATCTTTACTTTTTCTAGGACAGTGCTAATATGGATTCAGTAGTTGCTTTCTTGATAACCTTTCAAATAAAACCTTGTAGTGAGCAAGTAGAAGCATTGTTCTAGGAGCAAATATTGAGTTGATCAGATGAAGTCTTATGATTGCACTTCTCATGACCATCTGCCTAAGAGAAAGATTGTTTTAGACTTTTGGCTATTTTGCTTTGTGATTTCAGTTGGAGAGGTTAATCCTTTCCATTTGCCAGAATTAATGAACGGTCAGCCATGAACAGCTCAGTTTCCATCCTATCTACAAATCGCTTATCTGTCTTAAATTTAGGAAAGGTGGTTATGCAGCAAAGCAAAATAAAATAGCGATGGTTTTTACGAATGAGAAGAGAGAGAGGATAGCCAAGGCTTCTGTAGTTAAGAACACAGACTCTGGGTCAGACTACCTTGGTTAAAATCTCTAGTTGCTCTTTACTTTATAACCTTTGGCAGTTACTAATCTTCTCTTAAATTTTAGTTGATCATCTGAAAAAAAAAAAATAGAGATTCCAGTCTGGCTGGGTTATTGGGAAGATTTTCAAAGAGATAGTACATATAAAACATTTAACATAGTACCGGGCAGGTAATAAGTTCTGTTACTTGCTGAGATATAAATTAATAGGTCAATAAAAAATTAAATCAGTGACTGAATAGTGGTCAGGATTCTCTGTCCTTTGGTTCCTTGAATTAAATCCTTAGACTCTTACTAAATTTTTCTTTGAGGTAAGTAGAAATTAATATATGAGAATGTTACTTTTGGCAGAAGAGGTGTTTCTGGGGAGGATGAAGATGACGAGCCTGATGATGATGACGAGCAGTACTGGTCAGCTGGACGAGAAGCTTCCCTCGTTCCCGACTCAGATCCTTCAGAATGTGCTGGCTCAGGCCTGGTGGAGCCGCATTACCCAGAATTTACAGTCTCAACACTTGCAGTGCAAAAACTTTCCAGGTTTGCTTTCATCATTTATGGGAAAATTAAAGGAAACTGGAAGTGTATTATAAACGCACCTACCTCTCCTTGAATACTTTCGTGTTGTTTGCGTTCCAGCGGTACCTGATACGCCCAGTATCCTCTCTTTTAGGATAGGGAGACGAAGGAGGAGTTAGTACACTTTTTTTTTTATATATATATAAATTTATTTATTTATTTATTTTTGGCTGTGTTGGGTCTTTGTTTCTGTGTGAGGGCTTTCTCCAGTTGCGGCGAGTGGGGGCCACTCTTCATCGCGGTGCGCGGGCCTCTCACTGTCGCGGCCTCTCTTGTTGCGGAGCACAGGCTCCAGATGCGCAGGCTCAGTAGTTGTGGCTCACAGCCCAATTGCTCCGCGGCATGTGGGATCTTCCCAGACCAGGGCTCGAACCCGTGTCCCCTGCATTGGCAGGCAGACTCCCAACCACTGCACCACCAGGGAAGCCCCTATCAGGTGCACTTTTTCAAGACACAAACCCTGCCTATGTATAGTTATGCCTTCCCATATATGTATTTAAATGAATTTCTCTTTTGAGGTTTGATATTACTCAGTCTTTTTTGTCATCTTCTCACTTGGCAGGTATGGTTTCAACACTGAGCGCTGTCAGGCAGCCCTGAGAATTTGCGATGGAGACCTGGGGGCATCACTGGAACATCTGCTCACCCAGTGTTTTTCAGAGACATTTGGAGAGAGGATGAAGATCTCTGAGGCCGTTGCGCGTATAAGCTTGGATGAGTGTGTGGAACAGCGACAGGAAGAGGCCTTTGCTCTCAAGTCAATCTGTGGAGAAAAATTTATAGAAAGAATTCAGAACAGAGTCTGGACCATTGGATTAGAACTGGGGTATTTGGCGAGTAAATTCTGCAAATCCAAGCAAAAGGAACGTACCAAAAATATACAGGAGACGTCACTTGAAATCTGTAAATTTTACCTCAGAGGAAATTGCAAATTTGGATCAAAGTGCAAATTCAAACATGAAGTGCCCCCAAATCAAATTATTGGAAAAGCAGAAAGAAGTGTAGATGATTCCCATCTAAATGCTGACGAAGATGCATCTTTTTTATACGAACTTGAAATTCGATTTTCTAAAGACCACAAATACCCCTACCAAGCTCCCCTTGTGGCATTTTATTCCACCAATGAGAATCTACCTCTGGCTTGTCGTTTACATATTTCTGAGTTCCTTTATGGCAAGGCCTTGACATTTGCAGAAACTTCAGAACCTGTTGTATATTCTTTGATAACCCTTTTAGAGGAAGAATCAGAAATAGCCAAGTTACTAACAAATACCCATCACAAGTACAGTACCCCTCCTGTGAACTTTCTGCCAGTATCCTCTGGGACCAGAATAAATAATCCTGTCTGTCATAAACCAGTGATTCCAAGTAATTCGTTTCTTTCAAATCAAATTCCAGAAGGTATGTCAGGCACTGATGCGGTGTTGTGGAGGCGGGGTTTGGAATGATGGATTACAGCAATCAGAGGCTCTGAGGGCCGGTATAGGGTCTCCCCTGAGCTGTGACCTGACTTTACTTGTAAGGCCTAATTCTGTCACTGTGTCTGGCTCCCTGAATTGAAAGTTTGTAGTGATGTATAAGTTTATTCTAGCAGTCGAGGGCTGGAAGAACCTTAAAGCATCCTTCCAGTAAAGTCTGTTTCTTGTAATCCATTTGGTTTCATGTGATTACTTCTGTTATTATATATAGGATTACTTTAAAATGAGTTTTTAGAGATACTTCTCTTTCTATACCACCCTCCGTACCCCCCTGCTTTTAGTACGCTAGACCCCCAAAAGTCATTAGGGGATGTCTCTCTTTATGGGTCCCTAAATCCTCAAATAGAGAAATGTTTGTACAAGCCTCTGGCTTCCTCCAGATCCAAGAGTGCCGTACAGATTCTTACATCACAAGTAACCCCCCTTTCAAAGTTCACCGTAGGATCTCTCTTATTTTTTGCCACCTTTCTTTTAGAGCAGCAAGTTTTATTATTTCCCAGGAGTTCCTCGGTAAATGTCAACAGGTAGAGAACAGTGAACCTGCACCGAGATGCGGATGCCGGACAGCCGGCTAGGTTCCCTCACTGGCCCCTTGACTCGCTCCCAACCTGCAGCGAGTTCTAGCACTCAGATGTGTTCCTCAAGAAATGACAAACTGTGTGTCGTGAACTTTTTTTTTAAGATAACAGCTTTATTAAGATATAATTTGCACACCATAAAATTTACCCTTTTGAAGTGTACTATTCAGTGGTTTTTAGTATATTAACAGAGTTGTGCAACCATGACCACTGTCTAACTCTGGAACGTTTTCATCACCCCGGAAAGAAACTCTGTACCTGTTAGCAAGTCACTCCTCATTTCTCCCTTCCCCCAACCCCTAACAACCATGAGTCTATATTCTGTCTCTATGGATTTGCCTATTCTGGACATTTCATGGAAATGGAATCATATAGTAAATATGTGGCTTTTTGTGATTGGCTTCTTTCACTTAGCATAATGTTTTCAAGGTTCATCCATGTTGTAGCATGTATCAGTACTTCATTCCTTTTTATTACTGAATACTATTCCATTATATGGACATACCACATTTCATTTATTGATTCATCATATGATAGACATTTGGGTTATTTTGTGTCATGGAATTGTAGGTACACTTGCAAATATTTGAAACTTTCAGTTAATTCCTGAATGTACAGAGTCCACTGGATTAACAAGGCAGGGCATGATTTTCTTTTCTTTGTTTTTAATTTGGTTTAACCAAAGCCACTTACACTTGATTAAAGTTTATTTGGAGATGCATTTTAAGTTCTTTAGCAGTAGAAGTAGTAGTGTGGAAATGAATGAACTTGTTTTATTCAAGCTTTAACTTTTTCTCCATTTATGATTTTTTTGTTGTTGTTACTTTGTTAGATAGTGACTTTTCCTTGCTAAAGAAAGGGCTCTATATTGAAAACGTTTCCTTTTATCCCCTTCAAGTTGAAAAAGAATCAGAGCCTGAGGAGGAGACAGATGAGGATGAAGGTCCTGCACCAGTTATGGTGGAGAATGAAAGCTATGTCAACCTTAAGAAAAAGATTTCCAAAAGATATGACTGGCAGGCAAAATCAGTACGTGCTGAAAATGTCAAAATCTGCAAGCAGTTCCGAATAAAACAGGTAGGGTATTCTGAGAGAATAGCTAGCATTGCCTCCCTAATGTATGGATGAAGGGATTAGGAATTAGGAAGCTTTGGCTACTCTCTATGGTGTACTTTCAGTTCTCTTTTACTCTGATTTGTCAAAGTTTCTGCATGCCACAGCAAACTTGGATGCATGTTCTAGATGGTTTTGGAAAATCCAATGGCTGATGAAAATGAAACACATATATACCAAATATTCTGAGAATCATGTGGCTTTGTTACTATGATAGAAATCTGATAAGTGAAAGGAAAAGTAGTACTGTGATTTACATTAGAAATAACAGTATAGTAAAGGAGAAGGATAAGGAGGGACTCTTACCCCATTTCAAAGGCTCACAGGATAAATAATTTGCCCACGGTCACATAGCTGGTAAGTGGCAACACAGGGTTTCAAGCTAATTCTCTCTGTTTTCAAAGTCCATGTTGTTTTTACCCCATTCAGGGGTAAAAATAAGATTATTTTAAAAGAACTCATAAGTGAAGTATTAGGGCAGAGTTGGATGTAGGATAAAGACGAGTTGCTTAACCAGTTCGGGGATTAGATTAGATGCTATCTAAGGCCCTTCTGATTCTAAAGTTCTGTGATTCTGATTTTTGACAGAGTATATATATAACACTAGTACATATATACTGCAACACCCATAGAATGTCAAATTGACTAGAAAATCGCGCCATAAATAATAAGATGGTGGAAATAAAAAATTACACATTCAGTTTGAACAGTGTGTTTAGAGGTGATAAAATTACATGCAGGAAATGTGTATGTTAATATAAATGTTAGTATAAATTTCTTACATTAGTCAAAAATACATCCACAGTTTTAACCTACAGTACAATGTTTATAGCATTGGCCATTAGATGTCAAACTGAGTTACATAGATGTGGTGATTGGCCAAAAAGAAACCTTTAAATGAGGGAGTACTCAAAAACAGAACAAAACAAAAAAAAAGATGAGGGCGTGTCAGAAGGACTCAGGAATCAACCTGGAAAAGCTCCCAATGGCCAAAATGAAATAATGAGAGCAACAGAATAAATTGGATTATATCTTAGGTATTGGATGTACAGTATTGGATTATAACCCAGAAATTTAAAAAAAAGAAATCTATAAATCCATACCAGTTTATTTTTATTTATTTATTCTCGACAGATAAAAATTGTATATATTTAAGATGTTTAAAAAAAAAAACCATTTAGTGAGTGCTGTTACTGTTAGTGATTTTGGTAAAAATCTGATACTGTGTAGAACTACGCTGTCTTGTATGGTAGCCCTTAGCCACGTGTAGCTATTTAAAGTTAAATTTATTAAAATTAAATAAAATAAAAAATTCAGGTCCTCGATAGCACTGATCACAGCTCAAGTGCTCAACAGCCACATGTAGCCAGAGGTTGCTATGTTGGACAGCGCAGACAGAACATTTCCATCGGCACGGAAAGTTCTGTTGAACAGTGCTAGTATAGAGACTTACAAAAAGAGCTGGATAGGTGCTAAGCAAGAGGGGTTATTTCTCTTATAAGATCCTTCAGTTCATTCAGATGGAGGAAAGCCACACAGATCCCACAGCTTATTCTGGCTGATTCTCTGAACAGCCTTCTGACTAAAGTCACCAGTATCCAACCCCCAACAAATCTGCACTTTCTGTCTCTAAACAAATTGGTGAAGAAAGAGCAGAAAGGGTAGGTCTAACTATGGGATTCCACATTCAGAGCTTTGTGAAAGGTGATTGAAAGTAACCAAACTGATGTCTTATCTTTTATTTTATTAGGCCTCCAGACAGTTCCAGTCAATTCTGCAAGAAAGACAATTACTCCCTGCTTGGGAAGAAAGAGAAAACATTCTTAAATTGTTGAGCAAGCACCAAGTGCTTGTTATAAGTGGTATGACTGGGTAAGAATGTGATTTATTTGTAATGCAGCTTTCATCTATAAATACGGTGTGTGCCCTGGTTACCACCACCAGTTCTACTTTTAAAAAAAAACAGTTGCTGGTGTTATTTGTGCTTTTTCCTGTCAAATATTAAATAATATTCCACAGAGGCAAATAATGTGGCAACTGTAGCCAATAGAGCCAAATTACAAAAAACAAACAAAACTCAGAAATTTAGGAATTTATAGATATTGTATACCTCTGCCTTAACATGATTTTAAGGCAAAAGGCCTAGCTGAAGGCTTTTAACAAGGCCCATTTTAAAATGTAAAGGACAGTTCCAGAACATTTAGCTTGAAACTTCAGAAATAAATTTTCTAAATTTATTCTGATTTCCTTAAAGCTTTTGTTTAAGAACAACTTAGGGTACATTATTTTTCCTGTTCCACACTCTCCATATGTTATCCTAACCTATTTAGCAGGGACAAGTTGCAGGCTTAATCTAGTTCTGTATTCAAGGGTCTTCAATTTAATAATTACATTTGTGCCCAGATTCACAGATATAGTAGTAACTTTGTATCTTCCAGTTTCTTATCTTTTTAACCTCAGTCAGTACTTTGGTATAGCCAAAGCAATACCACACCAATGGGAAAAATATAAAGTATTTTAATAATCATAATACTCCTGTTTCTTTAGGATTCATATGTAGAGTTCACATTCCTGGAGGCATTTATAGACCTTAACCTAATGTTTATTCCGTAGTCCCAGTTTTACAAATAATAGTAAACTATTATTTGATTGCCCTGTTAACCTAAGTGCAAATTCCTAGGAGTTATCAGCTGTAGGTTGTAAGTCAGTAGGTAGGTTTAGAAGATAGATGAAGCTGAACAACTTTTATTCTAGTTAGCTTCTTACTTTCCTCATTGGATATGATTGCTTCTTTAGTTAACTAGAGCACTTGAAAACTCTTATTTTAGGACTTATTTGTTTTGACATACAGATGTGGGAAAACCACACAGATTCCACAGTTTATTCTGGATGATTCTCTGAACGGACCACCTGAGAAGGTGGCTAACATCATCTGTACCCAACCCCGACGAATCTCTGCGATCTCTGTCGCTGAACGCGTTGCTAAAGAAAGAGCAGAGAGAGTGGGTCTGACTGTGGGATACCAGATCCGGTTAGAAAGTGTCAAGGTTTGTATGCTTTTCTTATTTCCTGATGACAGAAATTTACAATTTTCAAGTATAAAGTGCCCTTGGGGTCTGGAGATTCTGGGCAAGTTGGAATGTATACTTCAATAGGGCTGAAGTCCTTTTAGAAATATTTTGGTTTAAACTCTTATTGGAGTGTACTTAATTTCCTCTGTAAAGACCTTCTATTCTTTTTTTTTCTTTTTCTTTATTTTTTTTATTTTTTTTATTTTCTTTTTTTTATCGCCCCCCACACCCCCTGCCCCTGCAACTGACCCATTGATGCCATAGGATCTCAGGGCCTTTTAGTCAGAGATGCCTCTGCTTCTTTACTCCTGTGTTCAAAACTATGCAAAACCAACTCTTCATCCTCTTGCTGCCTTGCCAGGACTTTTAAAGCACTGTTCTTTTGAAGCACTCGTTCCCTAAACTGCAGTTTGGAGCTGTCCCAGCTATTTAAAAGTGTTCTCCTTAAACTGAGACTAAATCCTACTCTTTTGGAAAACGGCCTTCACTTCACTGGAGATCGTCTTTTCTGCCCATTCCTTCCTTCTACTGCCCTCTTAAGAACCCCTGTGCTCAAAGAGC
Organism: Balaenoptera acutorostrata; assembly: GCF_949987535.1. Lineage (NCBI taxonomy): Eukaryota > Metazoa > Chordata > Mammalia > Artiodactyla > Balaenopteridae > Balaenoptera > Balaenoptera acutorostrata. The sequence continues at coordinate 62,643,066 of NC_080075.1, forward strand.
TTGGTGATTTATTTTTTGCTTGATGTCAAAAAGAAACCTTCCCCATGCACCCCAAAAAGCTTTCCTGGAACATAGGTGTTTCACAACCATGACAGTGTTTTGCAGTTAGTATACACTGGGTAGAGTGCCTAGCAATCCCTCCAAGAGCCCGACCTTCTATTCTTTATTGGCAGAAGTGATCTAGTAGGTGCTGCTTTGTTCCTAAACTGGGATTTAATCCATTTAACCAAATATGGAATGAACAAAGGCAGAACTGATTTCATCACTCACTGTTATTTTTATGTTTTATAATAATTTTTGAATGCTTTCTGTGAGTCTTAAAATTTTGATGTAAAGTAGAAAAGCTTTGTTGTTGCCAGCAAGAAACTATGCATTTAGTTTCTTGGTTTATATTAAATAGAACTGCTGGTGTTTTCAGTATTCTTTATCCCTATCCATTAAAAATGGCTTTGCCAGGAAAGTGTTTCCTTTTTTCAGAAAGTTCATTAAAGCTTTCTATGCCCTTTTACGTGTAAGTCCTCAGCCACCAGACTGTTATACTGCACCACAGGAGTGCTGCTAAGAAGGCTAGAGGGGGACACAGCCCTACAAGGAATCACCCATATCATTGTTGATGAAGTCCATGAGAGGACAGAAGAAAGGTAAGGCAAAGGTTTTCCAAGTGAATACCCACACACATCAAATGAAGACATGGCTGAGAGAATTTTATTCTGCTTCCAGTTAAGTTCCTAAGAGCTAGTAATGGTAATTGCCATAGAGAAGGCTTAAGTTAGAGAAGAGGAACTGCCTTCCTGGTCTCCAGGGTCTGTGACACGAAAAATGCTAGGAGAGCACATGTTCATCACTGGAAGAGTCATCCTATTAGATGGACATCCTCTAATAAGAGACAGCATGCTGAGCTGGGTGCTGTACTTAGCAGGAATATCAGATGTAATGCATGCTATAGCTGATGGATTGGTCAATATGTGCTTCCTTCTTTGTGCATTTGGTCAGTCATTCAGTCCTGACATTCATTCATATATTTATTGAGCCTGCATTAAGTGCCAAGTGGCCTATTAATTGCTGGGGATACCATAGTGAACTAACATATATGTTTCCCCCTTATCTCTTATGGTCTGGTAGGAAAAACAAATAATGGACAGGTAAATAAATAAGTAAATAACTACAAATTGGAATAAGTACCATAAAGGAATAAACAGGATGCTGTGTTTGGGGGGAGAGAGCCATGAGATAGTCAGAGATTATATCTCTGAAGAGATTACATTTAAATTAAAAACAGAAGTATGAAAAGGAGTCTCATGAGACATATGAGGGCAAGGTCATCATTTGCAAGGACTCTGCAGTGGTAAAGGGCTTCATGAGTCCAAAAACTGGAGGAAGGCCAGTGCAGCTGGTATGTAGTGAATGAGGGGAAAAGTGACAGCTAAAAAAAGCAGGAGACTATGCACCATTAATAATAAAGCATTTGGATTTTACTTTAATGGAATTGGAAGTCATTAAAGGGTCAAGGTATAAAATCAAAATTCTCAATATTTTAAAATGAAGGGCCAAGTAAATAGATGGCATTGATCATAGTTTGTCGTGTAGATCATGCTCTAAAGTAGTAAAAAAGTAGTGGGAAAAAGAGAGATGATCCTGTGCAAATAATGAGGCTTTCCCAAAAAGGACTATATTATTATAAATATCTTGAGAAGAAGAAAGTCTGAGTAAAGTTGATGGGCTGACAGAGAAGCAGAAAATAGATCATAGCAAAACTAGAAAAAAAGAAACAAACGTGAAAGGAGGTCCCAGCTATTGCTGATAAAAAGTTTTTAAAAAATGAACAGGGAAGACATGTAAACAGAAGACTATTTGTTAGAAGAAATAAATACACTAATATAGTAGTAATTAAGAAATATAAAGAAATTTGAAACTAAAGAAAAATATTTTTATATAAAAAGAATATATCAGGGAATTCCCTGGTGGTACAGTGGTTAGGGCTCTGTGCTCTCACTGCCGGTGCCCCAGACTTGATCCCTGGTCGGGGAACTTAGATCCTGCAAGCAGCGCGGCGTGGCCAAAAAATTTTAAAAAGAATAGATCAAAATAAAAAATATTTCCTAGAATAAGACAATAATAAATTTTAAATAGCTATATAGAAAACACTGAAAATCTTTGAGGGGCAAATAATCTTTACATAGCGACTCCAGAAAACAGTAGGGAAAAAAATAAATGGTAAATAATGTCATTTTGCATCTAAATGTTAAAATGAACATTTGAAAGAATTTATTTTAACAGAATCACTGAACAACCTGGAAGAGGGAATCAAATAAAACATTCAACCAAACTAATAGTATTTAAATGATTGTATTGTAAAAATAAATTTTTAATTTTAGGGGAAATTATATCCAATGTAATTTTGAACATAAAGAATAGCTTTGGGTTTCATAACATCTATACATCCACAAACTCAGTGAAACTGGAAGATAGCACTGGATCTGGTTCCTGGCTGCAATGATGTTCTCAAAAAGAGATTTTTATAAAACCTAATGACCTATAGAATATCAACAGTTAAAAATGAAGTATTTTCACATCCAAATAAAGATAAATTACACACTGGAGAAGGGAGATTTGAGCATTTATAAATACCAGTCTTTGGAAATGGAGTATACAAATTATAAGAAAAAGTAGGGGAATATTTGCTAGCTCTGACTGAAAAAGGCAGAAAATAGGGGGTGGTGGTGTGATGAATTGGGAGATTGGGATTGACATATATACACTAATATGTATTAAATGGATAACTAATAAGAACCTGCTGTATAAAAAAATAAATAAAATTTAAAAATTAAAAAAAAAAAAGTAAAATCTAGGAACCAAGATCAGTTAAAAAATAAATAAAAGGTTGAATATAGAAAAATTATAATTATATTTGTTTAAAATTTTTAATACATTTTCTGATCATAGAGATAATGACATTATTCTGACACATTTAGGCAATATTAAATGTTAAGAAGAAGAATTTCTGTCCCTTATAGAACTGCTAATTACATGTTAACAATTTGTTCTGTTTTCTTCTGGGAGTATATTGGGAGTTAGCAGAGAGATGTATATCCACAAACACTATTGGGATTATATAGTGTTGTGTGCTGCATTTGATCTAATATTTAATATGAGAGCATGAACTGTCTTTGAAATTATTGCTAATAATTGCATGAGGAAATTCTAAAGTGTGGATGTACCATAAATTACTTAACCATTTACCTATTGTTATATTATTTTCCTTTTCCCTAAAAAAGAAACAGAATAGTCATAAATGTAATTAAATTAGCTCATTAAAGAAAACTAAGTAGTTCAAGAATATACTCATTAAAAATTCAAACAATACAGATAAAGTGAAAGTCCCCTGTAACACTCCCAAACCATTCCCAGTCCCTCCCCCGGAGATAACTACGGTGATCAGATTGGTGATATGTCCTACTATACATTGACATATATGCTTGCTTTGTCAGAAATAGGTACTTTTATTTCCAGACCTTTTTTTTCTTGTACAAATTATATATTCATTTAGTAAATTAACAAACATTTATTGAGCACCTACTATATCCCAGGCAGTGTTCTAGATACTGAGTAGTATCTTGTAGAACAAAATAACCAAAATCCCCATCCTCATGGAGCTTATAGTCTAGTGAGAGAGCCCAACAATAAGCAAGATAAAGAAGTAAAATATAAAGTATGTTTGTTAAGTGCTAAGAAGAGAAAGGGTAATATGAAATGCAAGGGAGGGGAATATTTGAAATTTTAAACATGGTGGCCAGGGAAGGCCTAGCTGAAAAGGTACATTTTGAGTAAAGACTCCAAGAAGCTGAGTGAGTGAGCTACCTCTTGAATGTCTGGGAGAAGCCCTTTCTAGGCACATTAATAACATGTGCAAGGGACCTGGGGTCCATGTCTGAAAGACAGCAAGGAGGACAGTGTGGCTGGAGCCAAGTGATAAAGGGGGAGAGCGACAGGAAATGAGTAGTGAGGGTACAGATCATGTCACATAGGGCCTCGTTAGTGAGGACTTTGATAAGAAGTCGTTGAAGGATTTTGAGCAGAAGAGTGGCACAATCAGATTTACATTTGTGGAGAATTATTGGTCTACCATACTGAGAATAGATTTTAGGGGGGCAAGGGCTGAAACAGGGAGACCAGTTAGGACATTGCTGTTCTGCGGTACATATTGTTCTACAACTTGGGTTTTTTTCACTAACAATATCTCTTAGAGATGTTTTCATGTCTGTATCTAGAGCTCTACTTTATTCCTTTTATCTGCCTCATGTTATTCCTTAGAATGGATGATAACTGTAATTAACCATTTCTTGGTTGATAGACATTTCGGTCGTTTCCACTGATTTACAAACAATGCTATAATGAAAATCGTTGTATATACCTCTTTATGTACATGTAGATATCAAGAAGTGGAATTATCAAATGCAATGATGAATGCTGTTGGTATTTTGGTTGGCACTACACTGAATTTAGTTTATTTGGTGGGAAATTGATATCTTTATAACATTAAGTTATCACATCTAGGAACATGACACATCTTTCTATGAGTGTTATAAATTTTTTTCACATAAGTCTTACACTTACTTGAAATATGTCAAAGGTTATCAATTTTCATGTATTAAATTTGTTTGATCCTCAGGTGTTTCTTTTATTTCCTCTAGTGACTTCTTACTGCTAGTTTTGAAAGACATTGTGTTGCAGAGACCAACTCTTCAAGTTATTCTGATGAGTGCAACTTTAAACGCTGAGCTCTTTTCACAATATTTTAATTCCTGCCCAGTTATCACTATACCAGGTGATTAAAATCCATCAGTAAATACGTATTGTCCTAATAAGCAAATATAATTATTTTAAAGTTCACTTGAGATATAAATGAATATTTATATCTCTTTCTAGAGAAGAATTGATTAGTTTTTAACAAATAAAATCATAACCATATAATGAAATTAATAAAGAGGTAATGTTATATTCATTTGCTGGGAGATTTTAATTTATATGTGCTTTAAAAATAAAAGTCTAGGTTATTAGGATTTCTAGCATTCTGTTGTGTTTAACATCAAAATGTGTGTTTATAATGGTAATCTATCATAAAGGGAAAAGTTGTATCTGTGTATAGCATATTTGTTCATTGCTGGTTCTGCTAAACTTCTGGATATTGGTCCACTCTGGGAGTAAGTGAAATTGGATAGTCTGTGTCTTCTTTTGGTGCTTTCACAGTCTCACTGTGGGATTAATTTATCACCTTGGGCTTTGGTTTATCATTCTGCATTTGATTGCTAAAGAACAATTTGGAAACACTGAGTGGTGAATAATTCGTTCTAGTTATAGAGGATATCGACAGTAGATTTAAAGATGAAATTATATGCTTGATCTAGAATACAGTTGTTGACTGTTTAAAGGTCCCCTGCAGGGAAGAAGAGGGGGATAAAAAGGTTTAACAGATTTTTTTTTTTAAAGGTTAAAAAAAGTCTTATTAGCAAATGATCATCTCTCCAACTATGCACTTCTGTTTTATTTACTAACTGGACTCTACTCCTTCCATTTTTATCATGAAAAGCTTGTTTTGAATACTTGTAAAACCACAGAGTAAATATAGTACCTTACTGTGCCAAGCTTCGTTTTAAGACAATTTTGCATATACAAACAGTTTCAAGATAGTTGAACAGGTATTCTGAGACTTTCCTGTTTTATTTTCTTGTTTTCCTAGGTCGTACATTTCCTGTTGATCAATTTTTTCTGGAAGATGCAATTGCTGTGACAAGGTAAGGAAGATATTAATTGAAGTTTGGTGAAAGTCCTTGAAAACAGAATTACTATTTTACCTCAGTGTGTCTGGATACTAATAAATGGGTTAATTTTTCTTCTAATTTTTCAATTTGAGCATTTTGTTTTCCCCTTTCATCGAATATTTATTATACAAATTATTTGAATTCAAAGGCAATATTATATATTAAGAGTACTGACTCAGGAATCCCTAATGTAGACTAAGGACCTTGGGTGATAATGATGTATGGATGTCGGTTCATCAGTTTTAACAAATGTACCACTCGGGTTGGGGATATTGCTAATGGGGGAGGCTGTGCGTAGGGGAGGGAGCAGGGGGTATATGGGGAATCTCTGTACCTTCTGCTCAGTATTGCTGTGAACCTAAAACTGCTTTAAAAAGTAAAGCCTGTTTAAAAAATGATGGGGAATTCCCTGGCGGTCCAGTGGTTAGGACTCGGCGATTTTATTGCGGTATCTTGGGTTCAATCCCTGGTCGGGGAACTAAGATCCCACAAGCCATGTGCCATGGCCAAAAAAATCAAATAAAATGAAAATAAATAAAAAATTAAAAATGATGGACCAAATCTATGGAGAATTTAACATGGAAAAAAAAAAGTACTAATTCTGCAGACAGACTGCTAGTATTTATTTTATTTTATTTTATTTTATTTTTTATTTATTTATTTATGGCTGTGTTGGGTCTTCGTTTCTGTGCGAGGGCTTTCTCTAGTTGCGGCAAGCGGGGGCGACTCTTCATCGCGGTGTGCGGGCCTCTCACTGTCGCGGCCTCTCTTGTTGCGGAGCACAGGCTCCAGACGCGCAGGCTCAGTAACTGTGGCTCACGGGCCCAGTTGCTCCGCGGCATGTGGGATCTTCCCAGACCAGGGCTCGAACCCGTGTCCCCTGCATTGGCAGGCAGATTCTCAACCACTGCGCCACCAGGGAAGCCCAGACTGCTAGTATTTAAATCCCTCTACTTACCAATGTAACATTGGTGAGTAGCTTAATCTCTCTGTGACTTAGTTTCATCATATGTAAAGTGAGCATATTAATAGTAGCCTCTTCAAGAGTTATGAGGATTAATTAATACTTGGAGTTAATACTTGCAGAGTGCTTAGAACTGTGCCTGGCATATGTCAAATGCTTTATATATGTTAGCTATTATTATCATTATTATTCTGCCTTCAAGGATTTTGCAGTACATATGAGTGTATAAGTTCTATACCAGATAGAAGGTGGTAATGTCTATTGGATACCAACAGATTTCTCCCCTCTGAAAGCTCTGCTTCCTCTTCCTACTCTTTGACCTTGAAGATTCCCCAGGGTTTTATCCTTGCACTGTTTCTTCTCACTGTTATATTCTTGCTTGTTTCTCTAAGACTCATGTGATTTCAGCTGTCACCCCTGTGCTGAGAACTCCCAGATTGGTATCTTCATTCCTGACCTCTGAGCTCCAGAATGGAAACACCTTTGATGTCTGACACCTTAAACTCAACCCAGAATTTTTTCTTTCTCTCTGCTCCTTCCATTCCTAATAAGCCCCCTCCTAATTCTACGTTATTTAGTAATACAGTATTCTCAAGCTAAAAACCCCAAAACAGTGGCTCTCAAACTTTAGTGTGCAGTAAGCATACTTGGGGAGCTTATTAAAATTGTTGTTTTGTGGGCCCAATCCCACTTCCATTGAATGTGAATCTCTGGGGAAATCATCTTTCAGCTAGTTTCCCTGTCTTTTTTCTCTCACTTTTCCAAATTCACTGCCTCCAGAATTATCTTAAAACAGAGCCAAAAGCATTCCAGTGTGTTCCCCACCAGCAATAGGGCACGGTGGACAGAATCCTGGACTGGTGGAAGAATAGCACATGAATTGGGCAGAAGCAGAGCAACATTCTGCTGAATGAGCAAGGAAAACAGGTGAATAGTGTCATTCCTCACCAACAGACCCGCATCCACACCCACACATTTCTTTGTCTTCTTTCCTCAGGTATGTGTTACAGGATGGGAGCCCATATGCACGCTCCATGAAACAGATGTCAAAGGAGAAGCTCAAGGCGAGGCGCAGCAGAACCGCATTTGAGGAGGTGGAGGAGGACCTGCGCTTCTCCCTGCACCTCCACGATCAGGATTCCACCAAAGATGCCGTGCCGGATCAACAGTTAGATTTTAAGCAGCTCCTGGCCCGCTATAAAGGTAATGTGCTTCCTGGGGGGAATATTACAGTTATGCCAAAGATAACTAGTTTTTCTCACGCCATGACCCAGAAGAAGAAAAATGTGGCTCTTGTTTCATAGTTACCTTGTCTTTAGTTCATCAGAACAACCTTAAACTTAGAAAAATAACAGTTCTAATACATATTAGATTAATATTGTTATTATATTTACTAGTGGGTTTTTTCCTGATTATAAACGTGTTCATTATAGAAAAATTGGGAGGTAGTAAAATATAAATTATATTCTTGAGTGTTTTGTAACTTTGCATTTTGATATGATTTCAAATTCAGAATTAAAAATTTGTAAGACTACAGTGAACTCTCATATATCCTTTACCCTGATTCACCAATTATTAACATTTTGCTTCATTTGCTTTATTATTTGCTCTGGGTGCATATATATATTTTTTTCCTGAATGTTTTGAGGGTAAATTGCAGATATGATGCTCCTTAACCCCCAATATTTCAGTATATATTTCCTAAGAACAAGGACATCCTCTTACATAACAATAGGATATGGGAATTCCCTGGCGGTCCAGGGGTTAGGACTCTGGCGCTTTCACTGCCGGGGCCCGGGTTCAGTATCTGGTCAGGGAACTAAGACCCCACAAGCTGCACGGCATGGCCAAAAACAAAAACAAACAATAGGACATGATCAAAATGAAAACATTTAACACTAATACAGTACTACTGTTTAATCCACAGTCCATATTCTAATTTTGTCAATTATTTCAATAATGTCCTTTATTTTTTAAGTGGTACAGGATCCAACCCAAGATTATATATTGCATTCAGTCATCATGTATCTTTAGTTTCCTTCTATCTGGAGAAATTTGCCAGCCTTTATTTTTCTTCTATGATTTACATTTTTAAGGAGTTTGGGCCAATTATTTTGTAGAATGTCCCTCTGTTTGGGTTTATCTAACGTTGCCCCATGATTAATTTTAGGTTATGCATTTTTGGTTAGAAAACCACAGAAACAATGTTGAGTCCTTCTCAGTGCATCATATCAGGAGGCACATGATGTTGGTTTGTCCCATTAGTAGCAGTATTAACTTTGATCACCTGGTTAAGGTGATGCCTACATTTCTCCTCTGTGTAGTTACTATTTATTCCCTGTTTAGTTAATAAGTCAGTTGTGGAGAGAGATTTGAAACTATTTATCCTATAATATCCTCAAAATTTCACCCACTAGTTTTAGCATTATTCAATAGGCCTCAAAAATGACATCTTTTTTTAGGGCCCACCCTGTGCTGAGCATTTTTTTTTTTTTTTTTTACATGTAATGGGCTTACTATATTTCTTTTTATTTATTTATTTATTTTTATTTTTGGCTGTGTTGGGTCTTCCTTTCTGTGCGAGGGCTTTCTCTAGTTGCGGCGAGCGGGGGCCACTCTTCATCGCGGTGCGCGGGCCTCTCACTATCGCGGCCCCTCTTGTTGCGGAGCACAGGCTCCAGACGCGCAGGCTCAGTAGTTATGGCTCACGGGCCCAGTTGCTCCACGGCATGTGGGATCTTCCCAGACCAGGGCTCGAACCTGTGTCCCCTGCATTGGCAGGCAGACTCTCAACCACTGTGCCACCAGGGAAGCCCTGAGCATTTTTATATATGTTGTTAGGTGCTCCCTCCTCCCATTCAGACTCCACCCAGCTTTGTTCCTAGATAGTCTTCCATACATTCAGCTGGGCTGAACCCATAGAAACCCTAAGGTTACTACTTTTGCTTTCTTCCTAAAGCCTAGACACGTCTCAGTTGCCTTTCCTGCTCTCTTTTCCGTGGACTGCCACCCCAACTCCTCTTGGTCCTTCAAAAAAAAAAAGGTGTTTACCTTTCAAGGGGTAAGAGCCCTCCACCCCTGTTACTGCTTCTATAGCAGAAAAGGCAAGTGAGTTTTCCTTTTTCTCCTTCCACCAAAGACGCAGTCCTGCTTGGGAAATGGTAATCATAAAGGAATTAGGGCATTAGCCATTTGTTCTGCTGTTTAGGAAGATATACATGGCTCCCAAACATTTCACTTAATCTTCCCAACATCCTGAGAAGTAAGGTTAAGAGCACAGACTTGTATCTTACAGACCTGGATTTGACTCCCCAGGCTCTCATAAAACCAGGTATATGCAAGTTCCTCATCCTCTCTATTCCTCAGTTTCCTTATCTATAAAATGCCTGTTATTTAGGAGATTAAATAAGATAATACAAATCCACAGCATAGTGCCCAGAGCTAGTAAGTGCAGATTTGTGATTCTAATGAAAATGTCTGACTCAGATGTTTGTGTTCTTTCTGTACATCATACCAGCTGACAATTCCCATTTCCTTATTCTATTAAATTAGTTAACAGGAAAATCTCTTTGGTTTCTCTTTTGAAATTCCAGAGTTTTCTTTAAGAATTATGACTGGATCTAAGCCACGGTCTTTCTAATGTCAAGCACAGAGATATCAAAGTTCAGAAAGCACCTCTGAGAACTCTTTTCTAAGGATTTGAGGTTGGGAAACCTGGCTGTACCACTAGCTTCTGTATGATGCTGGGCTGATGGATCACTTAGCTTCACCGAGTCTCCTCTTCCCTGTGAAACCAAGACTTTATCTAGTTGATCTCAGTGCTCTCTTTCAGAAAATTAAACAGTGTTCCCTAGCTTGATTTTTAAAAATTTCTAGTTAAAAAATAATAATAATCAGTCTTTTAAAATATATAAATGATTAGTAAAACCTGCCAAACTATTAAAAAAATTTTTTTTAATGATTTTCATTTCCCTTTTTTTCAGTTAGCTGATTCGTTCTCCTTTTTGAAAAGTCTGGCTATTTGGAATCTTGGCAAATAAAAATGATTCCTGCTCTGCCTTCCACACCCAACCACACTTTTGCTTGTGTAGCTTATTTCTTCCTTTCTTTCATTTTTTACCAACATAGGGTTCACTCTTCGGAACAACATTGTTTAGCAACTGCTTTTGCCTCTCTTCAAGCTTTTCAGCAAAGCGTAGAAAGCTTCCCTTCCTTCATACCAACTACAGTTATTTTGCTCCACTTAGACTCTATTTCAGGTGATGGGTCATTAGAAAGAACTAAAAAGAAAGGGCAGCCGTCCTCAGAGAATTAGTCTCCACAGGCATATGCTGTTTGTTTTTAAAAGAGCTGAGGCTTATAGTACAACACAAGGAAGTATATCTTTTACTAGGCTTCCGATGAATTAGAAGGAGATTGTAGACCCTTAACCTGAGGGTCAATGGGTAGACTTCAGGGGTACTGGTGAAGCCATTAAAATCACAGGTATTTTTCAGGGAAGATTCATAACTTTTATGATTTTCTCAAGGAACCTAAAAGTTAAAAGTCACTGTTGTAAAGTTGCTGCTGTAAAGTCACTGTTGTAAAGTAAAGCTGTGGCCTCTGTGCACTGATTTTCACAGTTACTGTTGCCTGGACTTTTGGCTGATCTGACTCACAAGTTGATTGAATCTGGAAGGGTTTTCTGAAATATATTTGATATATTTATATATCAAATGTATTTGAGATATACATATATATATATAATATATTTATATAATATATAAATATATATAATACATATATATCTGAAATATATATAAAATATATTTTATATGATAGATAAAAGGGGAAGGAAAGAGAAAAGTTAAAAGTTGCCTCTCGGTCTTTCCAGCAGGGGCAGGAGGCTGCTCTTTGGGTCATTGTTCAAGCAAAAAGTGCTTCTAATGAGCCTGTATTTTCTGAGAGACTGAAGGAAAAAAGTTCATTTCAGTACATTAAATGTGAACATCTATGTTATTAAATGAAATCAAGACACCCACCTAGTTCCCAGGCATATTTTCTTCAATAAGGTGTAACTATCCTGATTTTTACCTTTCTTTCAGGGGTCAGCAAATCAGTCATCAGAACAATGTCCATTATGGATTTTGAAAAGGTTAATCTTGAATTAATCGAGGCCTTGTTAGAGTGGATTGTGGATGGAAAGCACTCCTACCCTCCAGGTAACTGCTGCCTGTCTTAAGTGTGAGATGGCAAAGGGCAGGGAGTCTACCTCCTGAGATGGTGGGGATTGTGGGGACAGCCTCTCTTCCTGGAGCCCTCGCCCCAGTTCCTCACCTTTTCACCCCCAGTTGTGTGTAAAGTTGCTTATTAGGTTTTTCAGGAGGAAATTTTACCATTTACCTTTTGAGGAAGTTTTACCTTTTACCCACTGAGCAAAAAGATGTTAACAATACAAAGTCCAAAATGAAGAAGGCTGAAAAGAAGGCCTGGGTGTCCACATGTCAACACTCAGTCCCTGGCTAAATGGGAGTCTAATAATGAGTGTTTGAATCATGTGAAGACTCTACACCTGGAGGCCACAGGGCAATGGGGTTAAGAGAACAGGCTTTGGAAAGTCTGATAAAATTCCCTGCTACTCTGAGCTCTGTAACCTTGGATAATAAAGTCCTTATCTTTTCTATGCCTCAGTCTCCTTGTTTGTAAAATGAAGACAATAATAAATCCTCTATGTTGAGGATTAAAAGAAACCATATACAAAGCACTTAGCACAGTGCCTGACATATATTTAATGCCCAGTAGCTAGTACCCCTAACAATATTATAGTTATGCTAGTATATTTATCATTGTTATTATTATCACTGTTACTACTACTACTCCTACTATTATAACACAGAGCAATCCCTACTTTCCCCTTGCTCACTGTCTTCCCAGTGGCCTTTTTACCTCATTTGTAGTCCCTTATCTCCAGAATGAATGTCCCAGATCTTCTCATAACTGAATCCTTCACATCATTCAGGTTTCCAACAAATGTCTTCTCTTCAGAGGAGTCTTCTCTGACCACCCTATCTGTTGTCTCTCCCCTCACTCTATCACAATATCCAAAAATGGTTTTCATTTTCATTATAGCACTTAACACTATCCAAAATTATAGTTCCGCTTACTGATGGTCTCCTTCAGTAGAATGTAAGCTCTTTAAGAATAAGAATTTCTTGTGCACCACTGTATTCCTCAGACCCTAGAACAGAACCTGGAATCTTTAGGTATGGAGTAAATATTTGTTGCATGAATAGATGCAGCCATTGTTGAGTGATAATTAAGTGGAATCATAGATCAGAAAACTACATTATATGCTCATTACACAGTGCTTAATGACTGCCCTCTTCTGATTAGATCTTAATCATTATGTGGTATTTTCTAAGGAAACATGTGAGCCACATAAAATTATTGAAGTGCCTTGTTTCTCATTCCTTGGCAAGTAGCCATTGTTTGATAATGCATTATCACTGGATTGAATATCTTATTTCATCCCAAAGGAAAAGACTATTATTGAAAAACATCAAGTATAGCAGCCAAAAAGAAATGTTAGAAAATTATCTGAATTCAAAGCAAAGTTGATGTAGTGATTAGGCAGTTGGTGATATATTTGTGAATATTAAAGATATCCTTGATACAGATGGCCAAGCCATGAGGGCAGAGCAGATCAGAAGGCACATAAAAATACAGACACATTTTCTTTTCCATCCATATAGATTATTTTACCACTCTTAAATTTTGTGCTACTTTAGTAGAGAGAAGCATGGGGTATGTAATGGAAAAAGCATGGATCTGGTACCGGAAACCCTATATTTGTTTTCATACTCCCCTCTTATTAAGTTCTGTGACCTGACCATGTTACTGAGTCACCTTAAGAGTACTATTAATCTTCTTAACGGGTGGTTATGAGGATCAAATGAGATAATATATGTGAACATTCTTTGTAAACTATGAAGTACAGTATTAAAACCAACCCTGAAAGATAATCTTTTGTCCTTCTTACTTCAGAGTTCAATTTTTGTAATAATTTAGTTTCCTTATTTATTTAGTGGGGAGAATAACCGTGAAATTATTGGTCATGAGTTCCTTGTGGGCAGATCTTTGTTTTATATTCCATTGTACCTAGCACAGAGCTGACAAAGACACCCAATAAATATTTGTGGGATTAAAGGCGGGGTTAGTGAAGACAGTGTCAATTTCCTCTGTGAATAAAGCACAAAAGGAGGTGACTGTTGCTGAGTGACTGCTCTTGGCACAGAAGTACACTGTAATCAGTTATCATTGCTTATTTTCTTTAATGTAAAATTTTAAAGCCCATAAACCATTATTGTGGCATGGTAAGTTAATATACTGCCTCTTCAACACATATCTGAATTTAGATTACCAGATTGGCTGGCCAATTATAGTTTCTTTTTCTCATTTCCAATAAAATGTTTATGGATTTTATTTACTAATGGGGAGAAGAGTCTTCCAGTCATATAAGATTAGAAGGATAACTCTTTCTATAGAAACAGAATGTCAGTGGCCAGTGCACTGAAGAAGTATGTTTAAAGAGCTTTGCTAATGATTCTTGTATAACATAAGGCATTATATTTTTCTACACATCATTTCTTTTTGTTTTCAAAAGATATAGTACCTCATTCATTCTGTAGTTATTAAGTCAGAAAATATATTTTAAAAGTTTGTTTTCCATTTAGTTCCCTGGGGACTTTACAAAGAAAAGAAAATTGTGAAAAATCTCAGATTATTACATTTTTCATTTAAAATTATAATCTGTATTAGGTTTTTTTTTTTCACATCTATCAGATTGATTCTTTTTATATACCCAGGTGCTATACTTGTATTTTTACCGGGACTAGCAGAAATCAAAATGCTTTATGAACAGCTACAGTCTAATTCTCTATTCAACAACAGACGTAGTAATCGGTAAGTTAATTGCTTTCTATATTCTTAATCATCTATTGCAGTTATGTGTGAAAATGAATAACCAGAAAGATCTCTTTGACTGTCATCACCCTCTTTCGACCCTCGTGTCACTGCTCAAGAATATGTTATGCCAGCTGGGAATAGACAAAGCAGTTTGTTCCAGGGAGTCAGTCATTTCCATTCCATTATATAAAAACGTTTCTCTTCACTTAGCGTAGTGACTCAGCAGAATTGCATGTGCAGTTAACCCTAGAACAACACGGGTTTGAACTGCATGGGTCCACTTATACATGGATTTTTTTCAATGGTAAATACTGTAGTACTACATGATACGTGGTTAGTTAAATCCATGGATGCAGAACCACAGATACAGAGGAACCACATATACAAAGGGCCAACTATAAATTATACATGGATTTTTGACTGCACAGAGGATTGGCCTTCCCTAATCCACGTATTTTTCGAGGGTCAACTGTAATTTCAGTTGCCAGATACTGGCGATTGGAGAAGCCAGTGTTAATAACAACAAAGAAATGCTACCATTTTGAGAAAAAATAATTTTCAGTGGTTCCTATTCCAGTAGTAAGACAGACTGGGTGTGTCTTCATATCTAAGGGGACACTACTTGACAGATGAACACCCCCTAGAAATATAAGACTGAAGTTTCTTAGCATACGTGACTGTCTCTGTCTCTCTTTCTCTGAATTTAAAGGTAGGGAAAAAAATGATTCTTTGTTGATTAGTGTGCTCCAGGCTTGTTACTTGTAGAATGTCAACTCTTTAGTCCTCTTGTCAACTATTTAGTCCTCTTGATTATTTACTAGTGAATTACACTCCAGTTTTTCCCAAGTTGATGCAAGGTTTTTAGTTCATAGAACTGAGTAAATATTTTTTAAGGGTCAGAAAGAACTTTCCCATTTAGAAGACCTGGGCCTTGAGGACAGGTTGTGGAGAAGCTGCTGATTTTTGGAGTCACATTGTTAGTTTTAATAGAAATTCACCCATTATAACCCAAATTCAGTGTTTTGTACTAGAACACTAAATCCTTTTTTTTTTTTTTTAGATGTGTTGTTCACCCACTTCATTCATCTTTATCCAGTGAAGAGCAGCAGGCTGTGTTTGTAAAACCGCCTGTGGGTGTAACTAAGATTATAATTTCCACCAACATTGCTGAGACATCCATAACCATCGATGATGTGGTCTATGTCATCGATTCTGGGAAAATGAAAGAAAAGAGGTATCTTTTGGTGATGTAAGAGAGGGGCTAACGATGCCTCATTTGGAGCAACACAGCTGTTAAAGGCTAATGCTATTAAGCTACATGGATTACTGTTTGAAAAAATACTTTATGAAAACTCTCTGTAGATATATGAGTGATTCTGTAGCTAGGATCATGAATCTTATATTCAAACAGAGGTAGAAATTTTAAGTTTTTACCTTAGAAATAATTATTTTTCCTCTTTTTCTTATATGCTTTACATGTGCTTGAATGAAAAAGAATTGGTATGGGAGGTGATGGATATGTTAATTACCAAAAGGTTGGTAATCATTTCACAATGTATACATATATCAAAACATCACATTGTACACCTTAAATATATATAATTTTTATTTGTCGAAAATAAATTAAATGAAAAAAAAAATTTTTTTTAATTGAATAAAGAAACTGTATGTAGTATATAGTACAGAAACCATTTAAATTAGCACAAAGTGCTCCCACCAGGGACTCAACTACCCCAGAACATGCGGGACACTGTCCTTCTACAGAAGTAGGATGGTTCATCTATTCTGTCCATGCTAAGTAAAATTTTGGCCACATTTTTATAAAGTAACTGCTTTCTACCTTTTCTTTTACTTTATAGATATGATGCTAGCAAAGGGATGGAAAGTTTAGAGGATACTTTTGTCTCTCAAGCCAATGCCCTGCAAAGAAAAGGTCGAGCAGGTCGTGTTGCATCTGGGGTCTGCTTCCATTTATTCACCAGCCATCACTTCAGTCACCAGCTTCTAAAGCAGCAGCTACCAGAAATACAAAGAGTGCCGTTGGAACAACTCTGTCTAAGGTACATCTTGATCCTTGTGTTCTGCTTCCAAAAGGTCCCAACGTTTCTCACCCTAAGTTCCATGTTTTCTCTTTCTTAGTAGAAGATGTTTTGCTAAGCATGGACTTGGATGTCCACGCTTCAGTGTTGCCTTTACCATTCCTTTTAACTTTCTACACATAAAGATCTCTTGCATTGCAGAGGATGGCCCTAAAATAGAGCTTAAGAATACATTCATAAGTCAGGAAAGTAATCTAACGTATCAAGAAATTTCTGCTAGGGCAACACCAATATTAAATCATCGCAGGGGGAAATCTGCACCCTCATTATCAGAACAAAGTGAACAAAAGCAATTTGAAAACACCATTATTTACCTGATGAACAAACAAGAACAAATAGCATAAAATAGGATTTAATGAATGAATGATTAAACTCAAGTGTTATTGAAGCTGGAGAACCTTTGGTTCAACCTTTCTGAAACTTTGCATAGCATATATAAGAGCTCTAAAACTATCCATGCTCTTTGACCGAGTCATTATTTTGAGGGAGTATGCCCATAAAATGTTTACCCAAAGGGAAAAAAGTTACTTGTACAAAGATGTTACAGCTCTTCTTTTATCCAGTAGGTGTATTTTGAGAGCCTTCTATTACATTAGTAAAAATGTAAAGTAATTCTAAGTGAAATAAATAAACTTTATATATGTTAGATTTTTCTCTTTCTAAAATTGCCTAAATTCATAATTTAAAACAGCTTTTCAAGAGCTGTCACAAGGCAGGACACAATGCAGATTAATTTTATAAACAATTATTATGCAATTTCAGATGTGGGAAAGAGAGTAGGTGGATCACTTGAATTTTGTTTCATGATTTGAACCCACTGTTATAGAAAAAAGCATTTTGGAAGTTTATAGAGAGAAATTTATTCTGAATCTCCATAAATTTCAGAATCTGAAAGTGTTTCTGTAATTTATTGCTAGGAGAAGTAAAAGACAGAGATTTTTAAAAAATTTATTTAAACTGGCATCGTTTGGTTTATGAAAGCATATATTTGGGAAATTATAAATTATTTTCATTCACAGAAGCAGCTTACTTCTTTGTGTCATCCCACCAGAAATAAAAATGACAAATTGTTTTGTTTTCTTTTTTCAGAATTAAAATTTTAGAGATGTTTAGCACTCATAATCTCCAATCTGTGTTCTCTCGGCTCATTGAACCCCCGCACACTGATTCTCTCCGTGCCTCAAAAATACGATTACGAGACTTGGGAGCATTAACTCCAGATGAAAAACTGACCCCTCTAGGGTATCACTTGGCCTCTCTGCCCGTAGATGTGAGAATCGGAAAACTAATGCTGTTTGGGTCTATCTTCCGCTGTTTGGATCCTGCTCTCACCATTGCTGCAAGTCTAGCTTTTAAGTCTCCTTTTGTAAGTAAACAGCATTCATCTGAACTGGAGTCCGTAAGTCTCTAAGGGGACCATGGGGGCTTCAGGGTTATGTGAGCCCCCTAATACTTTTCTTGTGAGTATATTATATGTGAATCTTTCAGGGCACAATGTCTCTTAACTTTTATTGGATCCTCAAAGAAATCCATGCCCCAAATAAAGATTAAGAACTAGAGAGCCAGCTTATTTAAATCATCTAAACGTGCTTTTTATGTATCTGCTTTACTTGCTCATTATAGGAAAACCAGAAAAGCAAGTAAGCAAAAAGTGCCCCTGCCTGATTTTTAAAAACAATAAATATATTGGACTACTTTTTTCAACAGCTTTATTGAAATATAATCCACCCATGTAAAGTGTACATTAGTTTTTAGTATTGTGCAGTCATCACTCTAGTCAGTTTTAGAACGTTTTTATTACTTCATTAAAAAAAACCTCTTAGGGGCAGGACAGGAATAAAGATGCAGATGTAGAGAATGGACTTGAGGACACGGGGAGGGGGAAAGGTAAACTGGGACGAAGTGAGAGAGTGGCATGGCCATATACACACTACCAAATGTTAAATAGATAGCTAGTGGGAAGCAGCCACATAGCACAGGGAGATCAGCTCGGTGCTTTGTGACCACCTAGAGGGGTGGGATAGGGAGGGTGGGAGGGAGACGCAAGAGGGAGGAGATGTGGGGATATATGTATACATATAGCTGATTCACTTTGTTATACAGCAGAAACTAACACACCATTGTAAAGCAATTATACTCCAATAAAGATGTTAAAAAACAAAAAACAAAAAACAACCTCTTAGCTGTCACTCTCCTATTTCCCTCCAACCCCCCATCCACTCCATTCATAGATAATCACCAATCTCCTTTCTGTGTTCATAGATTTGCCTCTTCTGGACATTTCATATTAATGAAACAATATAATATATAGTGTTTTGTGATTGGCTTCTTCACTTAGCATAATGCTTTTAAGACTCATCTATGTTATAGCATGTATCAGTGCTTCATTCCTTTTATGGCCAAATAATATTCCTTTGTATGGGTATACCACATTTCGTTTATCCATTCAGCACTTGAAGGACATTTGGGATTGTTTCCACCTTTGGCTATAAACATTCATGTACAAGTTTTTATGTGAACATATGTTTTCATTTGTCTTGGGTGTATACCTAGGAGTGAAATTATTAGGTCAAATACTATTTAACTTTTTTTTTTTTTATTATTTATTTTTGGCTGTGTTGGGTTTTCGTTTCTGTGAGGGCTTTCTCTAGTTGCGGCAAGCGGGGGCCACTCTTCATCGCGGTACGCGGGCCTCTCACTATCGTGGTCTCTCTTGTTGCAGAGCACAGGCTTCAGACGCGCAGGCTCAGTAGTTGTGGCTCACGGGCCTAGTTGCTCCGCGGCATGTAGAATCTTCCCAGACCAGGGCTCGAACCCGTGTCCCCTGCATTAGCAGGCAGATTCTCAACCACTGCGCCACCAGGGAAGCCCCTATTTAACTTTTTGAGGAACTTCCAGACTCTTCCAGAGTAGCAGCATTTTACATTCCACCAGCATTTTATCAGGATTATAATTTTTCCACATCCTTACTAACACTTGTTATTATCTGACTTTTTTATTATAACTGTCCTAGGTGGTGTGAATTTGTGGTTTTTGAGCTGTATTTCTCTAATGGCTAATGATATTAAACATCTTTTCATTTTCTTATTGTCCATTTGTATATTTGTCAAGAAATGTCTATTCAGATAGTTTGCCCATTTTTTAATTGGGTTATCTGTCCTTTTATTATTGAGTTATAAGAGTTCTTTATATATTCTGGATATAAGTTCCTTAACAGATACCTGATTTGCAAATATTTTCTCCTATACTATGGGTTGCCTTTTTCACTTTCTTGATCTGTTCTTTGAAATACAAAAGTTTTTATTTTTATGAATTCCAATTTATCTAGTTTTTTGTTGCTTGAGCTTTTGTTGTTGTCATGGTTAAGAATCCATTGTCAAATCCAAAGTCATGAAAATTTATTCCTATGTTTTTTCCTAAAAGTTTTATAGTTTTAGCTCTTACATTATGGTCTTTGGTCCATTTTGAGTTAGTTTTTGAATATAATGTGAAGTAAGAATCCAACTTCATTCTTTTGCATGTGACTATCCTGTTGTCCCATCACCACTTGTTGAAAAGACTATTCTTTCCCCACTGAATGGTGTTAGCATTCTTGTCAGTAATCAACTGACCATACATAAATACATGGGTTTATTCCTGGATTCTCAATTCTATTCCATTGAGTTATATGTCTGTCCTTACGCCAGTTCCATGCTGTCTTGATTCAAAATACAAAACTCCAGTTTTGTAGTAAGTTTTGAAATCGGGAAGTGTGAGTCCTCCAACTTTGTTCTTTTTATTAGTGTCTTGAGGATTTTTATATTCATAAGAGTTATTGGTCTGTAGTATTCTTTTCTTGTGATGTCTTTATCTGGCTTTGGTATCAGAGTAATACTGGCCACATAATGATTTGGGAAGTGTTCCCTCCTCCTTTATTTTTTTGAAGATTTTGTGAGAATTAATGTTAAGTCTTATTTAAATGCTTGGTAGAAATCAGCAGTGAAGCCACTTGGTCTTTTCTTTGTGGGTCGTTTTTTTTTTATAATTAATTCAACCTCTTCACTTCTTATAGGTCTATTCAGATTATGTTTCTTTTTGAGTCACTTTTGATCATTTGCTTTTTCTAGGAATTTGTCCATTTCATCTAAATTACCTAATTTATTAATATATAAACATAGTATTTTATAGTCCTTTTTATTTCTGAGAGCTTGTTAGTAATATCCCCTTTCATTTCTGATTCTAATAATTTAAGCCTTCTCTCTTTTTTTCTTGATCAGTTTAGCTAAAGGTTTGTCAGTTTTGTTGATCTTTTCAGAGAACCAGCTTTTGGTTTCATTGGTTTTCCCTGTTTTTCTGTCCTCTATTTTATTAATTTCTGCTCTTTGTTTCTTTCCTTCTGTTTGTTTCAGTTTTAGTTTGTTCTTCATTTTCCAGTGTCTTAAGGTGGAAGTTTATTGATTTGAGATCTTTCTTCTTTTTTAGTATAGACATATACAGCTATAAATTTTCTTCTATGGACTGCTTTAGCTGCATCCTGTAAGTTTTGGTATGTTGTGTCTTCATTTTCATTCAAGTTTTTTTTTTTTGGCGCATTGGGTTTTCGTTACTACGCTTGGGCTTTTTCTAGCTGCAGTGAGCGCGGGCTTCTCTCTGCAGTGGCCTCTCTTGCTGTGGAGCATGGGCTCTAGGCATGCGGGCTTCAGTAGTTGTGGCGCGTTTCAAGTATTTTCTGATTTCCCTCTCTAGTTCTTCTATGACTCATTGGTTATTTAGGCATGTGTTGTTTAATGTCTACATATCTATGAGTTTCCCAGTTTTTTCCTTTTATTGACTTCTAATTGCATTCTGTTGTGGTCAAAGAACATACTTTGTATTATTTTAGTCCTTTAAAACTTACTAAGCTTTGTTTTATGGCTAAGTATATGCTCTGTCCTGGAAAGTATTCCATGTAGACTTGAAAATGAATATTCAGCTGTTGTTGGGTAGAGTGTCACTCTGCCTTTATTTTCACCATGGCTTATCTCAGATAGATAGGGGAATAGGTGTAATAATTTTCTTCAGTTTTAATGTTATACTTCATGGAATTGTAAACTCACAGATCTGCAAAAAGATCTTAGTTCAGCCCCCTCATTTAACAACAGATGACAAAACCAAGGGCCAGGCTAGGTGATGTAGCTTGCTCAGAGACATACAGTCAGTGTTATTGTGAACAAGACCTCCATTGCCTATTTCTCAGATCATCTAAATAACCTCTCACTGGCTGTTTTCTTTTATTGGAATGCAGAAATTGTTCATTAGAAATATTGATGTCATCCTTAGCCAAAACTGAACACCTGTCCTTTGCTGGGTTCTGTAAACATAGTTAATTCCCAAATATAATCCTTTTCCCACTAGTCTTCCTAAAAAGGAAGAAAATTTATTTTCAAATAGAAAATAAAATTTTATTATCATTGTGTTAGCTATAAAGGTGTCCAAATGTATGAAAATTAGAGAGAAGCACCATAGTTGGTTTAGAATGATTTTCAGTGTGATACAGCTTGGGCCTCAGTGTAACTTGCTCTTGCTGGTGTCTTTAGTACATGTGTATGTTGCAGCAAGAGAAGGCAGTGAAAATTAAGTTCTCAGCTGATTTTACTAATTTGTAGGGAAAAGGAGGACCTGTAAACATTATTTTTAAAAGGAAAAAAACATGAATTATGGGTATAGAAATAGGGGAGACTTAAATATAGACGATGAATAAGAATCTGTAAAATAAAGATACCACAGAGTTAACAGAATCTTAGATTTTAGAGGTAGCTTTTAGAATGAGTGGCTCTTTGATGACATCTTGCCACTAGGAAGTAGAAGACCCAGTAGAGGTTATTTTGGGTGGGCAGATGGACTCACAAGGACAAGCAGGACTGTTAGCTTGGCACTTAACCACCATAATTACTTCTAACCAGCCACCCACCGTGTACTCTGTTCCACGCAAAATACTTCCCGAGGCACCTGGCTTCAGCAGTAGGAAAGTGCCATTTGAAACCTTGGGTAAAATGTGTCCTTCAAACCTGGTTTTCCTCATTTAGGTATCTCCCTGGGATAAAAAAGAGGAAGCTAACCAGAAAAAGCTAGAATTTGCATTTGCAAACAGTGATTATCTGGCCCTTCTACGAGCATATAAGGTAAGTATAGAACCTAATAGCTGAGATTTATTACCAGAGTTGGCACTAAAGACAGAGTAACATTTTGATTTTCTCCAAAATTTAGGGCTGGCAGCTAAGTACGAAAGAAGGTATGCGTGCAAGTTATAATTACTGCAGACAAAACTTCTTGTCAGGAAGAGTTCTTCAGGTGAGTTGTTTCTGTGGAAATTTGTTTTCATTCATTTTCTATTGTAGTAGCACACCAGAGGGTGTTGCAACTTTATCTTGCTTGTCCTGCCTTGACATTGAAAATGTTATTTTTGGAATATGCTTGGCTTTACCACCTGTGTAAAACAGACTCCTGAACTATGACAGCAGGCCTTTTGTGCTGAACCTTTCAACTGACCTGTTCTTCCTCTTTTCAGTGAATCTGTGTTTAACTTATGTGGAGGCTAGGGGAATATAGGCACTCTGAAGATTACTGCTTGCTGGAAGTCAGTATTTTCCATAATTATACCAAACATTCTTAACCCGGATCCATAAGCCCCTGAAACTGTATGCAAAGTCATACCCTTATACATACGTGCATTATTCTGGAGAAAGGGATCATAGCTTCATCAGATTCTCAAAGCGGTCTATGACCATTGCCAAACCCCTTACCCTCTCCCTAAAACCAAAGACTGAATACTGAACCAGATTTTCTTTGTTAATTCTTCTTCTATCCATCAGAGGCTACTATGTCAATAACAAGTACACAAGAAAGAAAGGTTTATTATCTTCTGTGTAATAATAGGCAGGGCTCTGTCTTCTGTTGTAACAGTATTTTAGGCCCCCTTCCAAAGTGGCATGAAAAGCCAGAATAATAACGGTGCATATCTTTACAAAGCATCTATTTCACTCAAAGATTTTGAGGCTGGGGAGGGGGAAGGACTTTATTTCTATATTAGAAGATGTCTTAGAATAGAACACAAAATTAATGTTCATAGTACTTACCACTACCTGACAGCTAGTTATCTCTCTACCCCATAAGCTCCATCAGAGCCGAGATTTTATCTGTTTTGTTCAATACTGTATCCCCAGTGCCTGGAATAGTACTTAGCACATAGTTGATGCTCAGTAAAATTCATTGAATGCATGAATGAATGGTTATTTAAAATGAAGTAAGAGACCTGAAAACCATCCCAGTATTTGCCTTTATTCTTGTCTGCCTTTAGGTGTACTGCAGTGAGACGTTTTGAGAAGACATTAAAGCCTCTAGCTTTATTCTAAGTACAACAAAAGCAATGATTTTCAATCCTGGCTACACATTAGATTCACCTGAGGGAGCTTAAAAAATTAAAAATAAAAATACCCAAATTCCACCCCAGGCCAATTACATCTGGATCTCCAGGGGTGGAGCCTGAGCGTCTGTTTATTTTCCTTGTTGTTGAGTTCACCAAGTGATTCTAATATGCTGCCAGGGTTGAGAACCACTGGTCTAAAGGGTATTTTATATGTAAGGTGCAGTAATAAATATTTTCTTGAGTCATTAAGAGTTTTAAGTGTAAAATCATATTTCTTTTAAATTACATTTTTTACTAAATTTATTCTTTTTCTTTAGGATATATGTAGATTTTGCTGTGATCTATGAGGGCCATCAAACAGCTACCTCCTTTCACTAAAGTCCAGCTTAGATTGTATTGTAGAATGTTGGTTTTTTTTTTAATCGACTTTTTTTTTAAATTTATTTATTTTTGGCTGCGTTGGGTCTTCGTTGCTGCATGCGGGCTTTTCTCTAGTTGCGGTGAGCGGGGGCTACTCTTCGTTGTGGTGCGGTGGCTTCTCTTGTTGCGGAGCGCAGGCTCAATAGTCGTGGCTCATGGGCTCTAGAGCGCAGGCTCAGTAGTTGTGGCGCACAGGCTTAATTGCTTCACAGCGTGTGGATCAGACCAGGACTCGAACCCGTGTCCCCTGCATTGGCAGGCGTATTCTTAACCACTGCGCCACCAGGGAAGTACTAGAATTAGTTTTATTAAGATATTAAAACCTTGTCATGGAATAGAAGTCTGGTATATTTAACTCCTAGTTATATTTTGCTATGTTATCCATCTGTACTTGAGACAGGCCAAGAAAATACTTAAATTGTCATCAGATACAGGGTAGCATTGCTTAGCTTTCCATTCCTTTGATTGTCATTATCTGCTTCTCTATTGTCTGATATACAGCTAATATTTGAACAGATGCCAGACAGAGGTTTGTGCTTTTCGTTTTCACACTTGTGCTCAGCTGCAGAAAGGGGTTTCTAAATCTAAACCACTTAATAGGATTCCTATTCGTAGGGAGAACATGAGCCAGCCAAGTCCACAAGGTAAGAGAAAGAGGGAAGGTTCTGAGGTGGGTGTTGTGCATCTTTTAAGAGAGAACACTACCACTCTAGGCTCGGGTGAGGCACTAAGAGGACCTGAGCAGAAAGGAAGTAGGAAAAACTAGACAGTGTCACAGCACCTTGAGCTGGAGTTCCAAACAAAGTAAACTATGTTTTTGGCTGTCCTAAGAATTGCGAGGAAAATCTGACCTACCCAAAATCCAATTAATGGGGTTTTTTTTAACGTAATCTAGAATTAAATGATCTTTGGGTTTTCTGAAATTTGTGAATTTCTGTGTAACGGTTTTACACTGCTGGTTTGTGTAAGTGAAAACTGCCCTTTTGGGAATGAACAGACAAGATAATCTTCATACCTGTTTGTTTGGTAAACCCATATGAGTCTCATTACTATACGCTGAACTAATTGGTTTTTGTAGTCATTCTTACCTTTGATATGTTGCTGCTTAAAGATTTTTTCCATTTCTTTCAGGAAATGGCCAGCCTCAAACGACAGTTCACTGAACTGTTATCGGATATAGGCTTCGTAAAAGAGGGACTCAGAGCAAGGGAAATTGAGAAAAGGACCCAAGGAGGAGGAGATGGTATCTTGGATGCCACAGGAGAAGAGGTAAAGAATGTGTAGTTAGTTCTTACTTCTCTTTGGTGATCACACTCATAGTCTATTACCTCAGGAACACTTTTAGGCCTTGTTCACTTAAGCCCTATGAGCAGTGGGTTAGTGGCATTCTTGATTTTCTTTCCACAAATGTCAGCTAACACTCATAAAAACAAGAGTTTTTCTGTTGATTGTTGCTTCTGTTTGTTTTTTTTTTTTTTTTTAATTTCACATTGGTTCTTGGTAGGTCCATCAGAGGTAGAATGGACTTTCCAATGATGTCTTCTTAATCAGACCAGCCTTTTTCAAACCCAGGATAGTTTTGTATATAATAAGTATCAGAAGAACAATTCAAGATGAAACCTGATGCCGCTCTGTTCTAAGTACAGTTAGTACTTTCTGGAAATTGTGAACATCTCATGAACCAGAATCTTTCTCTCGACTGATCCTTAGGAACACTGGCTTTGTAACTGCTTTGCAGAGATCTAGAAAGTAATTGTGGGCTTCTTGGAATGGGTACTGTGTGAATGTGGTCCAGTAGATTTATTTTTTACTTAGAAATAATTTTTCTAGCAAAGTGATAGAAATTAGATGCTTTTAAGATAGAAATCAAGAGAAATATAATAATAACTTCCAGGGAATAGACAGAAATAGCCACATTACTTATAAGATTAATGCTGTATTTCTCTCATAGGCTAACTCAAATGCTGAGAACCCCAAGTTGATATCAGCAATGCTGTGTGCTGCTCTGTATCCAAATGTAGTGCAGGTAAGGAAACGTTTTCCCTGGGTCCTCCCACTTCCTGTTTGATTTTAGCCAAGGGATGTAAGTTAAGACATGCACATTAATCATCTTAAAGACACACACACACACAGCCTTTTAAACGTAGTATATATTTCCAATTCTTCAATTCCCCTAATGTGTTACATCATTCAAGAACACATTTATTGTATAAAATAAGGTGCCTTTTTAATCCTTCTGACATTATGACATTCCAGAAATTAAAACGGACATAAATGTCACTGTCAGCCAGTCTGTGCATAACTAACCTATGTTAGGTAGAAATTTGATTCGACTACAATTTCCCTTATGCCCTCTACTCTGGACTAAAATTAGATAAGAACAAACAAGTCAGTGCGTTGTCATGGGACCACCTATGATCGCCCTCTTCTGGAAACCCTACCTGAATGTACTGTCAGACTTTTACCTGAGATTTGATTATCCAGTCCTTGTCAAACTTAGAATGTGAATTTGTCAGAGTACTGAAGCATTTCTCATTTAACTTTTTGATAAATGTTCAGTTGATGTCTGCTGATTCATTTATGGCTTATTTTTGTTTAGTGCTTGCATGCTTTTCAAATCATTTGAAATTTAAAAAAAATCATTTGGAGAAAAGCTATGGAGACAGTTAAAAAATCAGGGGTGAGGGGGATGAATAAGCAGAGCACAGAAGATTTTGAGGGCAGTAAAAATACTCTGCATGATACCATAATGATAGATAACACGTCATACTTGCCCAAACCCATGGCATGTACAACAAAAGTAAACCCTAATGTAAACTATGGACTTTGGGTGATGATGATGTGACAGTGAGGTGCTATACAGCCACTGAGAACTATGTTTTAGGAAAATATTTATAGAAAATGATCCTATATTAGTTTTAATACATATATATTTTATTTATGTGTTTATCTCCATTTCTATATATAAATATAAATCTAACAGAAAACTAAAATGATATTTGTCAAACATTAATGTTAGTTATTTCTTAATCATGGGATTACAGGAGTTTTTATTATAGGTTATTACAAGATATTGAATATTGTTCCCTGTGTTATATAGTAGTAATGTTATTTTCTACAGTAAATATGGAGGTGTGTGCACATAAGCTTTTCATTTTTTTGAGTGAAACAATCTGGTTTTCACTATTTTGAAAAATTCATTTGGAAATATTGGATTGGTATTGGAATTGCCAGCAGATTCCTGGTCCAGTGTTGCCAGCTGAATCTCTTTCCCTGATTGATAGATAATCAGGGCAGACCTGAAACATCAACGTGGTTTCTCCCCCCTGTGGCTGGTGTGTGGTATGGTCACCCAGAACTGCTGCATTTACATCCACACCTCCTCATGGTTAAAAGAAAGAAAAAGAAAGCATGCTTATACTGCTTCCAAAAGGAAACTAAGAGAGAGGGAAGCAGCAACAAAGGCATTCAAACAAGACTGGTTTTGTGTCAAGGGATACATCCTACAATGGAAATACATATTATATATCTTTTTTTTTTTTTTTTTTCTTAAATACCTGTTGTTTAGGTGAAAAGCCCAGAAGGGAAATTTCAGAAGACCAGTACCGGAGCTGTCAGAATGCAACCGAAATCAGAGGAATTGAAGTTTGTCACCAAGAACGATGGATATGTACACATTCACCCTTCGTCAGTGAACTATCAGGTCAGGATGGCTGGGTATACTTACGGTCAGGTTCCACATCCACAGATTCAACCAATGCGAATTGTGTAGTACTGTAGTATTTAGTACTGAAAAAATCTGAGTGTAAGTGGACCCTGCAGTTCAAAGCCTTGTTGTTCAAGGGTCAAATGTATTTACACGTGGCAGGTCCTGGGGTGAGAAACAGTCCCTTCACTTCAGCCAAACCTTGTTCTATCACTCACTGTCTTTAGCAGCACCACTGACTTGGGGAAAGTTGAATAAGCACAAACGTACTGGAAATTGAACTATTAAGCCTGCTTTCAGATATAAAATTGTTTCTTTGCGGCGATGATTTAAGAGGTCATGATGTAATTCTCTCACTCCATCTGTGCCTTAAGAGGCCGTGACCTATGCTTGCTGCTCCAACTTCCTCAGCTCTCCTTCTCCCTTCAGCCAATTGCTGGGAGGCTTCTGCTCCCACCACGCCACTAAATTCATCAGAAGTCATGAATAACCTCCTAGTTGTCTAATATAGGGAACAGATTCCCTGGCTCTCATCATTCTTGACTCATCAAGTATTTGACATTGCTGACTTCCCTACCTCTTGACACTATCTTTGATGTTTTTTGCTTCTGAAATATCACTTTCTTCTCTCTCTCTCTGATCATCCCCCTCTAGCTCCTTTACTAGATTCTCTTCCCTTCCTCTGAAATCGTGGTTCTGTCCTTGTTCTCTTATTATAGCGCACATGATCTTCCTGCACCACCAGAGCACAACATCGTGTTCTAACTGCCACCTCCATGCTGACACAGACCCCAAATCTCTCTCTCTCATCCTGGGCTTTTTTTTCTGAGCTGTCTTGCTAGAAATCACCACCTGGATGCCCTCTAGTCACCTCAAACTCAAAAGCTGAAAAATCAAACTCATTATCTCTGAATTCACTCCTCTGTGTTCCCTGTCTTGGTGAAATGGGACCATCCAAATCAGAACCCTGGAGTCACATGGACCCTGCTTCTTTTCTCCTGATGCCAATCTAATTGGTCACCAGGTCCCAACAATTCCACCTTTTTGACATGTCTCAGATTTGCCTACTTCTCTTGTCCCTGCTGCCATTTCCTCAGTTCAAACCCCAAACATCTGTCTCTTGCCTGAAGTACTAATCTTACTTCTGGTGCTTTCTCTCTCCAACCTTTTATACTACTGCTGCCAGAATCATCTTTACAAAACACACATTTGATCATGTCATACCCTTGCTTAAAACTCTTCATAGATGGAGTCTACTGTAAACTCTCCTACGACCCTTCACATCTAGCCCCTTCTTAGCCCATGTCCCCTGCCTCAAATCCCTCCTGTCATTCTTTATGCTCCAGCGATACCAGACTACCAACAGTGTCCGCCAGTGCCATGACACAGGACACACTGTCCTCTATGCCTGGAATGGCATTCTCATTCCCCAGCAGACGACTCCTACTCATCCTCCAAGCTTCCATGATATATCCCTTCCCCAGTGTCCCTCTCCAAGTTGCTCCTTACTGCTGCTCCGTCACTGTACAGTGTGCATTTTTCCACTGTTGTACTTATCACATTATTTTATAGTTTATGGTATGTCTCATTCATGGACTTGCAAAATTCCTGAAGACAGGAATTGAATTTTATTCATCTCTGCATTCTTGATGTCTAGCACGGTGCCTAGCCAGCATAGCTGAAAGCAGATGCTCAATAAAGCTTCATCTCGATAAAGAGATGAAGGAGGAAAAAAGAGAAAAGGAGAATGGAGGAAGAGAGTTTGAAGTGTTAGGGCTGGTCAACCCGTGAAACTACTGAGTAAAGTGTCAGCAAAGCATGAAAAAAAGTGTTAAGCTCAGAAGAGTCTGAGAACCAGGAAGTCATCTGCCCTCTTGGCTGCATGTGTACTTGGGAACCAGGGGCCCAAGTAAGTTACCTCCACTCATCCTCTCCTGCGTTTACCGTGACATTTCTGCAGTGAATCCAAGTCATTCATGCATCCACTCAGTATCCGCTAGCACCTCCTCTGCGCCAGGCATTGTTGCAGGCCATGAAGGACAGCGGATGAGCTAGGGAGACAAGGTCTCTGCCCTCAGGGAACTTACATTCTAATGGGGAAGTCAGGCAAGAAATAAGTAAACAAATAATCTCAGGTTAATGACAAATGTTATGAAGGAAAATAAAACCGTAAGAGATAGAGAGTGACAGGAGAGGGGCTTTTTTTTGTTTGTTTTTTTTAACTATAGTTGATTTACAATATTGTGTTAGTTTCAGGTATATAGCTTCAGATTTGTTTCCACTATAGGTTATTACGAGATACTGCATGTAGTTCCCTGTGCTATACAGTAATCCTTGTTATTTATCTTTTATATACAGTGGTGAATATCTATCAATATTAATCCCGTACTCCTAATTTATCCCTCCACCTCCCAAGAGGGGCTACTTTACATAGAGTGGCCAGGGAAGAACTCTGAGGAGAAAACAATTGAGCAGATCCTAAATGAAGTAAAGGGCAAGTCATGCAGATATCTAAAGAGAGGATATTCCAAGCTGAGGAAATAAGTGCAAAGACCATGAGATGGGAGCATATTTGGTGTGTTCCAGGAAATGCAAGAAGGCAGCCAGTGCAAATGGAGGGGATGGTTAGGGGTGGAAGTCGTAGATGAGTTGGGACAAGCGGGCAGGGATCAGGTCGTGTAGGACCCTGTAATCCACAGAAGGATCTGAGATTTTATCCTTGGGAAATCTCTGGAGGGCTCTGAGCCCTAACTGGTTTTTAAAAGATCACTGTGGCCTCTGTATGGAAAAGAAACTGTGAAGATGCAAAAGGGCAGGTACACAGGAAGCCATTGCAGTGGTCTGTATGAGATGACAGTTTGCATGAGGTGGTAGCTGTAGAAGTGGTGAGAATATGTCAGTTCATCATATATTTTGAAAACAGAGCTGACAGGACTTAGTGATGATATAGATGGAGTGAGGGAGAGAGAGCAATCAAGGATGGCTCCTAAATTGGGAGCTTGAGCAACTGGGTGAATGGGAGTATCATTTAATGAGACAGTGAACACCACAAGGAGGGGAAAATTGAGAATTCCTTTTGAACACAAGACGTCTGAGATGCTTGTTAGA
The DNA here is from genome assembly GCF_949987535.1 of Balaenoptera acutorostrata. Taxonomy (NCBI): domain Eukaryota; kingdom Metazoa; phylum Chordata; class Mammalia; order Artiodactyla; family Balaenopteridae; genus Balaenoptera; species Balaenoptera acutorostrata. Next base: position 62,674,510 of record NC_080075.1, read on the forward strand.
TGTCCGAGTACAGACATCAAGTAGGCAGTTGCACATACAAGGCTGGAGCTCAGGGGAACCTACAGGCTGAAGATAATTTTGGGAGTCATTGGACAGGTGATGATTAAATCCCTGGGACTGGTGGAGTTCCCCTTATGTTGCCAGTGACATAACTGTCTTACGTTTCAGGTCAGACACTTTGACAGCCCCTACCTGGTGTACCATGAGAAGATCAAAACTAGTCGGGTGTTCATCCGAGACTGCAGCATGGTGTCTGTGTACCCGCTGGTCTTGTTCGGAGGAGGCCAAGTGAATGTGCAGCTCCAAAGGGGAGAGTTCATTGTCTCCTTGGATGATGGTTGGATCCGTTTTGCAGCAGCTTCACATCAGGTAAGGGATAACGAGTCTGTCCCCTGAGACTCAGGCCATGAGGGGCTCTGATAATAGGAAGTACAGGGCATTTCTTCAGGGAACAAGGACCACAGAGCTGAGTAAGAGTGAATGATGGGTCTGCAGGGGACACTAAGCAAGACTGAGGCTGAAGTAAGGCCGGCGGGGGAGCCTTAGTAAGAGTTCAGGAAGCACACTAGGAGGGGAAGCCCAGGACAGTTGGTGTGAAAGGCTTCGGACAGAAGCTATGAGTGAGGTACTGGAGCTTCCTAATTGTTATACAAATACAAGTTCAAAGAAAATCAGAATATAGATGAGCAGAACTAAGTAAAAATCACCCTGACTCCACAACCACCACTAAAAAAATAATGTCTCAATTATTCACTATATGGAGTCTCTAGAAAACGTTTAAGGGGGAGTATATTTAAGAAATAAAAATTGTTAATATTTGCATCTCTTAGAAATCTTCTGTTGCAGGAGGCAGAAACACCAACTCAAACTTACAGTTAAATTCCCTTCACAGTCTGAAGCAGCACAGTCCAGGAGAAATATATGTGCCACATACCTAATAAGTTTCCTAGTAGCCACATTAAAAACAAGTAAATAGGTGAAATTAATTTTAATATATTTTATATAGCAGAAAACATCTAAAAAGTTTTAATTTCAACATGTAATCAATATAAAAAATTGAGATTTTTATACTCTTTTTTCATACTAAGTCTTCAAAATCTGGTGTGTATTTTATACTCACAGTGCATCTCGATTTGGATCAGGCACATTTCATGTGGTCAGGAGATTAGCCACGTGGGACAGTACAGGTCAAGAGGGCCAGGCAGGCAGGGTTGGTTTGATTCAGCTGCTTAACAACAAAAGCCCGTCTGGCCCTGTGGTAGCAGGATGGCTGTAGTAGCTCCTGGGTCACGTCCATGCAGCATATACTGTCCAAAAGGGAAGACAGAACACTTCTTTCCTAAAAGTTCCAGCAAACCTCCTCTCCTAAACCAACTCCTGTGGCTGAAGAATGTCATGGACTCTAAGGCCTGGACCACGTGAACCATTCACTCTGGCAGGGCACGTGGCGTGAGCCTGCGTGATGCAGACAGAGTCCTCACTGCAGGGCTGCCAGACAGGGGAGGAGGAGCCAGACGTGTCGGCAAGACATCCACAGTGGCACTGCATCAGCACAAGCAAAACGCCAGAAAAAATGTGGGCTATCTCCCAACCCCATCCCCACCAACAAAAGCGTAAAAATTCCAAAGTTAAAGAGCTTTTTTTGGTTTAATATCTGCCATTTTTAATTCTCCATTTTCCTGCTTCTCCTCTCGGAACAAATTGTAAAAGTTGACCAAGCTTTAATATGGAGAACACTATATGAAAGCCATATTTCCGGATTTAATCTTTTCTTTAAATGAGATGTGATAGAGGAGGCTTTTTAAAATGGACCCCACTTAGTATATTACAGAGCTGACATTGAGTGTATGTTCCTATAATTGCATCAAGAAATTTTAGAAGCACTTTTAGAAAAAAAATATGTTTAGTTCCCCCACCATGGAATTAAAATTAATAGCAGAAATCTAGAATAATGATAATCATAACTGGAGAACTTCCTTTAATAACCTTTCCTCCCCTGTTGGTCCAAGCGCTGCTTACATTGCAACTTTAATTTTAGGTGGCTGAATTAGTAAAGGAACTTCGCTGCGAACTTGACCAGCTTCTCCAGGATAAGATAAAAAACCCAAGCATAGATCTGTGTACCTGTCCTCGAGGGTCACAGATCATCAGCATGATTGTGAAACTTGTCACCACACAATAAAGACCAGGCTTGGGAGAGTGCTTGCTACTCACCTGCTTGCTCAGCTGGGAAGTGACGGCAGCACCTCTACCTCGAGCTGCAGCTCCGCGATGGGGCTGCCCTGGTGAAGGAGCCCAGGGCAGGCACTGCCAAGTCAGCTGAGGCGACGCACACCTTTAGGGAAATTTTCCACACTAAGTATTTCTAACCAAGCAGTGGGCACTCCCAGCACAGTTTGGAGTGTCGATGTGAGTTCAAAAACCAACTTGCCTGTATTTTTCTCTCTGACTGCCCTGGAATGAATGAAATTCACCTGATTAACAGGAAAGTGAATGTTTAATACAATTCTGTTTAATCTATGTATTATTTTTCTCCTGCTTTTTACTGGGGTGAGATAAAGGGCATAAGGAGAAATATCCATTGTTCTTTTCTGTCATAAAGGCTCAACTGAAAGAAGTCAGAACAGAGAAGGAAAAAAATCATGTGAGCAAGAAAAATTAAAATTTCATTTCGGCTATAGGCCATTACATAAACTTCATTTGTGAGGGATTTTTACTCATTAAAGTTCAGCTTAAAAAAACCACACTTAATGAGCACTTACTTATTTGTTATCAAAATGTGAGCTGGTTTTATCCATAATATACTTATTCTTTCTTTTTTTTTTTTTAATAAATTTATTTTATTTATTTATTTTTGGCTGAGTTGGGTCTTCGTTGCTGTGCACAGGCTTTCTCTAGTTGCAGTGAGCAGGGGCTACTTTTCGTTGTGGTGCGCGGGCTTCTCATTGCGGTGGCTTCTCTTGTTGCAGAGCACGGGCTCTAGGCACATGGGCTTCAGTAGTTGTGGCACACGGGCTCAGTAGTTGTGGCTCGCGGGCTCTAGAGCACAGGCTCAGTCGTTGTGGCACACGGGCTTAGTTGCTCCACAGCATGTGGGATCCTCCCGGACCTGGGCTCGAACCCGTGTCCCCTACATTGGCAGGCGGATTCTTACCCACTGTGCCAGCAGGGAAGCCCCACACTTATTCTTAAGAGCTGAACAATCGGGGTGTTTTCATTCTCTTGTAGGTTTTCTATTTAGGAATCTTATGAACCCTGTCTTATGAACTCACCTGGATCTAATGGCCACATTTCACATTGCCCGAAGGAGAATTTTAATGGTATTCTCAGAACAGAGTTGGCATGGTTAAGGTAGAAAAGGTTGCCATACTAGTGTCAGATTTACAGCCATAAAAATACCTTCCATGGGACTGTTATTTTCAACCACCACTTAGGGTAATGGGGCACCAGCATTCTGAAAAAAAAAAAAATATATATATATATATTTACACTTTCCCTGGACATTTTTCAAGTGTGACCAAGAAGAATCCCAAAAAGCTGGGTGGAAAAAGTATTCCTGTATTTGGGTAGTCCTCAGGTAGACAGTCACTACAGGTTTCCCACTATACATGGAATTCACACTAACTCGACAAAACCACCACAGTGAAGGATGTTCACTTTTCAAGGTATTACTTTAAGTTTTCAGGAAACCACTGAAACTGTCCAAAACAGTCATCATGAAGTGTGTTTAAGCTTCGGTGCACTTAAAGATCTTAGGCTCTAAGCAGTGTTTTTAAAAGGCATTAATTCATATCATCACTTTAAATAAATACATACGTATGCATAGCACCCACAGTATCCAAGTTCTGACTTGCTATTGAAACAAGGCTCACATTACAGAACCGATCAGGCTGGGACATTTAGGAGAAATGAAGGAGAAAACTGCACTAACCCTCTAAACAAGTTTTTTTCAAACCAGTTTTGACTGTTGGTGCTATAGCAGAGCTCATGCTGCCCTAACTAGAGCCATCTGCCCAAGTGAACTTGCAGCTTTGCATGCAAGTTTGCAGCAGAGCACGCAGCTGCAAGGTAGTTAATAACAAAACTTTCTATTCAGAGTGCTGAGAAGTTGCTCTCTCAGGGAAGCCGTGCTGGGCTGGTTACTTTCAGCCACATACAAATGCACAAATCCATAGCAGCACCATTTACAATAGCCAAGGCACAGAAACAACCTAAATATCCATCAACAGACTGAATGGATAAAGGAGATGTGATGTATATAGACACAGTGGAATATTGCTCAGCCACGAAAAAGAATGAAATAATGCCACTTGGAACAACATGGATGGACCTAGAGATTATCATACCAAGTGGAGTAAGCCAGACAGAGAAAGACAAATATCATAGGATATTATATGTGTAATCTAAAAGAGTGATTCAAATGAACTTATTTACAAAACAAATAGACTCAAAGACATAGAAAACAAACTTACAGTTATCAAGAGGATAGCCGGGTTGGGTGGGGTGGGCGTGGGGAGGAGAGAGAAATTAGGAGTTTGGGATTAACGTATACACACTACTCTATATAAAACAGGTTAACAAGGACCTACTGTACAGCACAGGGAACTATATTCAATATCCTGTAATAACCTACAATGGAAAAGAATCTAAAAAAGTATATATATGTATAACTGAATCACTTTGCTGTACACTTGAAACTAACACAACATTGTGAACTAACTATAATTCAACCAAAAAAACGAAAACAAATGCACAAACCCTATCATTCTGTAGATGTGCCAGAATGTGAAAAAGGCTGGAAAGCCTTGGCTGAAGGCTTTCATAAGAAACTCCTCACCCCCAAACTAAATTTCTTTAAGCTCATCGTTAAAATTCTGAAATAAGAAATGAAATAGGATTATCTCTTTTTGATTAAAGTCAGAATACAGTAGTATTTCAAGGTGAAACTGGATTTCTAAGCCCCAACAAGATGGTCAGAATTTAATGTTAATTTTATGGAGAACTCTGTAAATGTGTTCTTAAATATTTGTTTTACTGGAATCTAGTTAGGGAACAATATTAATGAAATACTCGCTACAAAATTAGTCTGCACTGCTGTTTTGTAGTACGTGTAACTGGGAAGTTCTCAGGAAATGAGACTATCTCAGCACTTACAGAGGGGGTCAGATTGATAAAACATTAGCTTTGTCTTCTTCCTCAAGTTCCATATCTGAATGTTACCATTCAAACTCTCTGACAAGTAATGAACTTTGGCCTTTAAACTGCTCAGATAATAGAATGGGGAGGATAAAAGTATATCAAAGCATGCAGCCTGTGGATCTATAGGCATGGTCATTGTTTTTTCTTTCTAGGCAATGGTTTGAATATGTCCCTTAGAGGTTATCATAAAATAAGATCTTGTGAAAGTGAGATAGGCTGGGACCTGGGACCCTTTGCTGCAGTGCTTGCACCTGGACAAACATCTCCTCAAGCAACAAAATACAAAAAACAACAACAACAACAACAACTATGAGGGACTAAAAATAACTGTGTGCATGAGCAGTTGGGGCAAATTATGATCAACAAGATACAAGAAGACAAAAAACCCAACAAAAGCAGGGTGTCAGGAGCAAAAGCAGGGTAGTGCACATGCCCTCTGCACACAGCACCACCAAGGGGGTGGGCAGACCACCTCAGCCACCCCTCTGGCCCAATCCCTGGACCCGCCCCTACCTTCACTCCCATATAAGGAACCAGCTCGCCCCCCTCAGGGAGCAAGCAAGGGGAGCCCCAATAAAGCCTTGCTTGTGCCTCTTGTCAATTTCTACTGATTAAGGAGGCCAAGAACCCTGGTCGGTAACAGGGACAGAAAAGACTGAAAAAGAGAAAGAGAGAGATTGCTATTTCAACCCACTCCCTGCGGGTATCTATTCAGGCACCAACCTGCAAACTTCCAGAAAGGGCCAGTGAAGGCGGTAGCACCCTGTCCACTGCCCACCGGGGTGATCAAGCCTGGAAACCAGCCAGTTGTATGTTGTCTGTGGGTCTCTGACCCACAGGTGGGACTCTCACCCACGCATACACCAGTATATAGAAATCTGCCTTTTCAGCCTGTTCCCAATGGGACTTCTCTTGGTGGCAGGAAAATAAAGGAGAGAATATTGGGACAATCATACTTCCAGGCCCTACACGATATGAGGTTTGAAATCTATTACTCTCAGAAATCTTCCATCAGGGAGAGACTGCTGGACCAAGATCTGCAAAGTGTGAAAGGAGCCTCTCCCTGCTCTGCTTGTCATCTGCCAATGTGAGCTGTTACCTGCCAGAGGGAGCAGGTCTCACAAGCTGAGAGGAGTGATGCTGTAGCTGCCTGATGTCCACTCTCTCAGGATAGGAGAGAAGAGAGGACAGAGAGAGGAGAAGTAGAGAGATTTCAGGAGAGGGAAAGGGACAAAAGGGAGGGGAAAGTGGTGAGGGAAAAAGGACTAAGGGGAGGGGAAAGCATTTCCTGAATGAGGGCACTGAGGCCCTCAGGGGCCAGGAAGGCAGACCTACCAAATGTGGTGACACTGAAACAAGAGGTTCAGGCAGCTTTGTAAATTCAGCACCTGTGGAACATCCAAATGGACAATGGGTGCTCTTGCAGCTGGGGCAGGTCTGGCCTTAGCAGCTATGGGCTTTGTGGGCATGTTCATGCAGGGGCTGGGCTGGGTCAGGGTCTGAGCTGCCTCCATAGCTCCCATAGCGGGCCCAGGTGCATGACTACTGCAGTCCTAGGACCGGCTTCAGTGGATTTGTGCTGGTAGCCTTGTGAAAACAAAGCCTGAGAGGCACCAGGGCCAACTGCCAGCATACAGTGGATGTGGGGCCAAGGGCAATGCCAACAACAGTGTACTTTGTGAGCCCACACAACGGGTTGTGAAAGGTGACACAACAGAGCACAGCCACAGGTGAACAGCTCCAGCGGAGGAATACTCAGTGGCTCCTCTCCCAAAGGGAGCGCTCTAATCCCACCTACCTTGCACCACAGATTAGAAACTCAACTCAGAATGGATCTGGCGGCTTCTACTCCATCAACTAGGGAGCAGACCCTGCTCCTGACAGGGCAGTGACAACCACAGAGCAAGGAGGAAGGCCTGCTCAATATCCAGTGCAGGCTCTGGCCACCACGACATCATTCACACCTCCTATCAAGGGGATAACGGCCAGTATACAATGAAGAAAGAAGTGACAGCCGTCCATACTAAAAACAGCCCTCACACCAATAAATATTAAACCCACACAGGCTACACAGGAATGTTCCCACATAAAAATAGCCCTCCAAGACCACAGTAGATAATTGTTTCCCCTAAACTCACAGAGCAAGAGAAATATAAGTAAAATGAAGAAGGAAGAGGAACCACTCCCAATTAAAAGATCGAGAGATTTCCCCTGAAAGAACAATAAAACAGGCCTCTTCAGTCTAATAGACACTGAGTTCAAAAAGGAGATAATGAAAATACTGACGGAATTAAGAAAGGCTATCAACAGAAATGCAGATTACTGTAAAAGGGAACTAAAAACTATAAGGAGGAGCCAAGAAAAATCAGAAAATTCATTTAAAGAGAAGAAAGCTGAACTAAAGGCTATAAATAGCAGAATGAATAATGCAGAAGAATGAATATGTGATCTAGAAGATGAATAATGGAAATCATCCAATTAGAACAGCAGACAGAAACCAAAATTTTAAAAAATGAAAGCAATATAAGAGACCTATGGGATAATATAAAGCATGTCAATCTACACATAATAGGGATCCCAGAAAGACAAGAAAGAGAAAAAAGGGTTTAAAATGTATTTGAAGAAATTATGGCTGAAAACTTCCCAAACCTAAAGAAGGAAATAGATACCCAGATACAGGAAGCACAGAGGGTCCCAAACAAGATAAACCCAAACAGACCTACACCAAGATATATTATAATAAAAATGGCAAAAGTTAAAGATGAATAGAGGATTCTAAACGCAGCACGAGAAAAACAAAGAATTAATTACAAGGGAACCCCCTTAAGGCTATCAGCTGATTTCTCTACAGAAATGTTGCAGGCTGGAAAGGAGTGGCAAGACATATTCAAAGTCCTGAAAGGGAAAAATCTGCAACCTACGATACTCTACCCAGCAAGGTAATCATTTAGAATAGAAGTAGAGATAAAGAATTTCTCAGACAAGCAAAAACTAAAAGAATACAGCAATACTGAACCTATCCTAAAGGAAATATTGAAAGGTCTTCTCTAAATAGAAAAGTAAGAGTCTATAGGAAAGAGAAAATCACAATTAGAAAGTAAATCACTTAAATAAGCCAGTACACAGATTTTTTTAAAAATCAAAAAATGTCTGTGAAAGCAATGATAACCACAATGAACAGCAAAAGGATGAACATGAAGATGCAAAAGAGGACATCAAAATCATAAAATGTGGGGGAGGAGAGTAAGAAAATGTAGATTTTTTTTTCTAGAATGTGTTTAAGTCTATATGACTACCAGTGTAAAGCAAGTAGATGTAGGAAAGGGTTAACATACTTGAAAAACAGGGCCACCACAAATCAAAAACACACAATAGATTCACAAAAACCAAAAAGAACAGAACATAAGCATAATACAAAATAAAATCATCAAACCACAAAAGGAAAAACAAAAAGAAAAAAAAGGACAAAGAAGAAATATAAAATCAATGGGAAAACAAGGTTTAAAATGGCAATAAATACATATCTATCAATAATTATCTGTCAGAGGACTAAATGCTCCAATCAAAAGACACAGAGTGACAGATTGGATAAAAAGTCAAGAGCCTACAATATGCTGCCTACAAGAGATCCACTTTAGGGCAAAGGACACACACAGATTAAAAGTGAGGGTATGGAAAAAGATATTTCATGCAAACAAAAATGACAAGAAAGCAGGGGTCACAACACTCATATTAGACAAAATAGACTTTAAAACAAAGGCTATAAACAAAGATTAAAAAGGATACTATATATTGATAAAGGATCAATACAAGGAGGGGATATTACACTTGTCAACATATATGCACCCAATATAGGAGCACCCAAATACATAAAACAAATACTAACAAACATAAAGGGAGAAACTGACAAGAATACAATAATAGTAGGAGACTTTAACATCCCACTCACATCAATGGACAGATCTTTGAGACAGAAAATCAATAAGGCAACATAGATTCTACATGATACAATAGAACAGTTAGACTTAATTGATATCTTCAGGACATTACAGCCAAAAAAAAGCAGAATACACATTCTCTTCAAGTCCACATAGAACATTAGCTAGGACTGACCACATACTAGGACACAAAACAAACCTCAACAAATTTAAGAGTATAGAAGTTATTTCAAGCATCTTTTCTGATCACAACAGCATAAAACTAGAAATCAACAACAGAAAAAGAAAGGAGAAAAAAATGTTTCATGGAGACTAAACAACATGCTACAAAAAACCAATGGGTCAACGATGAAATCAAAGAAGAAATTAAAAAATAACTTGAGGCAAATGACAAGGAAATACAACCATACAACATCTATGGGATGCAGCAAAAGCAGTTCTTACAGGGAAGTTCATAGCGATACAGGCCTTCTTTAAGAAACAAATCTCAAACAACATAACCCACCACCTAAAAGAATTAGAAAAAGAACAAACAAAACCTGAAGTCAGCAGAAGGAAGGAGATAATAAAGATCAGAGAGGAAATAGAGTTTTTTTAAAAAATAGAAAAAAAAATCTATAAAACCAAGAGCTGGTTCTTTGAAAGGGTAAACAAAATTGACAAACCTCTGGCCAGGCTCACCAAGAAGAAAAGAGAGAAGACTCAAATAAACAAAATAAGAAATGAAAGAGAAGAAATCACAACAGATACCACAAAAATATAAAAACCATAAAGGGAGTACTATGAACAATTATATGCCAACACATTTGACAACCTCGAAGAAATGGACAACTTTCTAGAAACATACAACCAACCAAAACTGAATCAAGAAGAAATAGATAACCTGAACAGATCAATCACTAGAAATGAAATAGAATCTGTAATAAAATAAACTTATAAACAAAAGTCCAGGGCCAGATGGCTTCACTGGGGAATTCTACCAAACATACAAAGAAGAACTTCTACCGATCCTTCTCAAACTCTTCCAAAAGACTGAAGAGGAAGGAACACTCCCAAAGACATTCTATGAAGCCACCATCACCCTGCTACCAAAACCAGACAAAGACACTACCAAAAAAGAATATTATAGGCCAATATCTTTGATGAATATAGACACAAAAATTCTCAACAAAATATCATTAAATCAAATCCAATAGCACATAAAAAAGGTTATACACCACAACCAAGTTGGATTCATCCCAGGGTCACAAGGACAGTTCAACATATGCAGATCAATCAATGTGACACACCACATCAACAAAAGGACAAAAACCACATGATCACCTCAATAGATGCAGAAAAAGCATTGGATAAAATTGACCAAAACTCTTAAGAAAGTGGGTAGAGAGGGAACATATCTCAACATAATAAAAGATATTTATGACAAACTTACAGCCAATATAATACTCAACAGTGAAAAGCTGAAAGCCTTCCCACTAAAATCTGGAACAAGACAAGGATACCCACTCTCACCACTTCTCTTCAACATAGTATTGTAAGTCCTAGCCACAGCAATCAGACAAGAAAAAGAAAAGGTATTCAGACTGTTAGGGAAGAGGTAAAATTGTCATTATACGCAGATGACATGATAATATATAGAAAACCCTAAAGACTCCACACAAAAACTATTAGAACTGATAAACGAGTTTAGCAAGGTAGCGGGATACAAGATTAACATACAGAAATTGGTTGCATTTAGTGCACTTTACATTAACAATGTAATATCAGAAAGAGAATGTAAACAAACAATGCCTTTTAAAATCACAACCAAAAAAAAAAAAATACTTAGGAATAAACCTCACCAAGGAGGTGAAAGACTTACATGCTGAGAACTACAAAACATTAATAAAGGAAATTAAAGATGACTCAAAGAAATAGAAAGATATCCCATGCTCTTGGATTGGAAGAATTAATATTGTTAAAATGGCCATACTACCCAAAGCAATCTACAGATTTAATGTGATCCCTATTAAATTACCCATGACATTTTTCACAGAAATAGAACAAATAATACTAAAATTTATATGGAACTATAAAAGACCCAGAATTGCCAAAGGAATCCTGAGGAAAAAGAACAGAGCAGGAGGCATAACCCTCCCAGACTTCAGATAATACAACAAGGCTATAGTAATCAAAACAGCATGGTGAGCTCTACCCACCACCAGAGCCTCCCATCAAGCCTCTTAGATAGCCTCAACCACCAGAGGGCACACAGCAGAAGCAAGAAAAACTACAATCCTGCAGCCTGTGGAACAAAAACCACATTCACAGAAAGACAGACAAGATGAAAAGGCAGAGGGCTACATACCAGATGAAGGAACAAGATAAAACCCCAGAAAAACAACTAAATGAAGTGGAGATAGGCAACCTTCCAGAAAAAGAATTCAGAATAATAATGATAGTGAAGATGATCCAGGACCTCAGAATAAGAATGGAGGCAAAGATCAAGAAGATGCAAGAAATGTTTAACAAATATCTAGAAGAATTAAAGAACAAACAAACAGAGATGAACAATACAATAACTGAAATGAAAACTACACTAGAAGGAATCAATAGCAGAATAACTGAGGCAGAAGAACGGATAAGTGACCTGGAAGACAGAATGGTGGAATTCACTGCCACGGAACAGAATAAAGAAAAAAGAATGAAAAGAAATGAAGACAGCCTAAGAGACCTCTGGGACAACATTAAACGCAACAACATTCGCATTATAGGGGTCCCAGAAGGAGAAGAGAGAGAGAAAGGACCAGAGAAAATATTTGAAGAGATTATAGTCGAAAACTTCCCTAACATGGGAAAGGAAATAGCCACCCAAGTCCAGGAAGCGCAGAGAGTCCCATACAGGATAAACCCAAGGAGAAACACGCCGAGACACATAGTAATCAAATTGGCAAAAATTAAAGACAAAGAACAATTATTGAAAGCAGCAAGGGAAAAACGACAAATAACATACAAGGGAACTCCCATAAGGTTAACAGCTGATTTCTCAGCAGAAACTCTACAAGCCAGAAGGGAGTGGCATGATATACTTAAAGTGATGAAAGGGAAGAACCTACAACCAAGATTACTCTACCCAGCAAGGATCTCATTTAGACTTGATGGAGAAATGAAAAGCTTTACAGACAAGCAAAAGCTAAGAGAATTCAGCACCACCAAACCAGCTCTACAACAAATGCTAAAGGAACTTCTCTAAGTGGGAAACACAAGAGAAGAAAAGAACCTACAAAAACAAACCCAAAATAATTAAGAAAATGGTCATAGGAACATACATATCGATAATTACCTTAAACGTGAATGGATTAAATGCTCCAACCAAAAGACACAGGCTTGCTGAATGGATATAAAAACAAGACCCATATATATGCTGTCTACAAGAGACCCACTTCAGACCTAGGGACACATACAGACTGAAACTGAGGGGATGGAAAAAGATATTCCATGCAAATGGAAATCAAAAGAAAGCTGGAGTAGCTATACTCATATCAGATAAAATAGACTTTAAAATAAAGAATGTTACAAGAGACAAGGAAGGACACTACGTAATGATCAAGGGATCAATCCAAGACGAAGATATAACAATTATAAATATATACGCACCCAACATAGGAGCACCTCAATACATAAGGCAACTGCTAACAGCTATAAAAGAGGAAGTCGACAGTAACACAATCATAGTGGGGGACTTTAACACCTCACTTACACCAATGGACAGATCATCCAAAATGAAAATAAATAAGGAAACAGAAGCTTTAAATGACACAATAGACCAGATAGATTTAATTGATATTTATAGGACATTCCATCCAAAAACAGCAGATTACACTTTCTTCTCAAGTGCACACGGAACATTCTCCAGGATAGATCACATCTTGGGTCACAAATCAAGCCTCAGTAAATTTAAGAAAGTTGAAATCATATCAAGCATCTTTTCCTTTTTTTTTTTTTTAAGCATCTTTTCTGACCACAACCCTATGACATTAGAAATGAATTACAGGGAAAAAAACGTAAAAAGCAGAAACACATGGAGGCTAAACAATACGTTACTAAATAACCAAGAGATCAGGCTTCCCTGGTGGCGCAGTGGTTGAGAATCTGCCTGCCAATGCAGGGGACACAGGTTCGAGCCCTGGTCTGGGAAGATCCCACAGGCCTCAGAGCAACTGGGCCCGTGAGCCACAACTACTGAGCATGCGCGTCTGGAGCCTGTGCTCCGCAACGGGAGAAGCCACGACAGTGAGAGGCCCGCGCACCGCGATGAAGAGTGGCCCCCACTTGCCACAACTAGAGAAAGCCCTCGCACAGAAACGAAGACCCAACACAGCCCCAAAAAAAATTAATTAATTAATTAAAAAAAAAAAAAACAAGAGATCACTGAAGAAATCAAAGAGGAAATCAAAAAATACCTAGAGACAAATGACAATGAAAACACGACGATCCAAAACCTATGGGATGCAGCAAAAGCAGTTCTAAGAGGGAAGTTTATAGCTATACAAGCCTACCTAAAGAAAGAAGAAAAATCTCAAGTAAACAATCTAACCTTACACCTAAAGGAACTAGAGAAAGAAGAACAAACAAAACCCAAAGTTAGCAGAAGGAAAGATCAGAGAGGAAATAAATGAAATAGAAACAAAGAAAACAATAGCAAGGATCAATAAAACTAAAAGCTGGTTCTTTGAGAAGATAAACAAAATTGATAAGCCATTAGTCAGACTCATCAAGAAAAAGAGGGAGAGGACTCAAATCAATAAAATTAGAAATGAAAAAGGAGAAGTTACAACAGACACCGCAGAAATACAAAGCATCCTAAAAGACTACTACAAGCAACTCTATGCCAATAAAATGGACAACCTGGAAGAAATGAACAAATTCTTAGAAAGGTATAACCTTCCAAGACTGAACCAGGAAGAAGCAGAAAATATGAACAGACCAATCACAAGTAATGAAATTGAAACCGTGATTAAAAATCCTCCAACAACATATATACGGAATCTAAGGGAAAAAAAAAAAAAAAGGCCACGAAGAACCTAGTGGCAAGACGGGAATAAAGACACAGACCTACTAGAGAATGGACTTGAGGATATGGGGAGGGGGTGGGGTGAGATGTGACAGGGTAAGAGAGTGTCATGGACATATATACACTACCAAATGTAAAACAGATAACTAGTGAGAAGCAGCCGCATAGCACAGGGAGATCAGCTCGGTGCTTTGTGACCACCTAGAGGGGTGGGATGGGGAGGGTGGGAGGGAGGGAGATGCAAGAGGGAGGAGAAATGGGAACATATTGTATATGTATAACTGATTCACTTTGTTATAAAGCAGAAGCTAACACACCATTGTAAGGTAATTATACTTCAATAAAGATGTTTAAAAAAAAAAATCTTCCAACAAACAAAAGTCCAGGACCAGATGGCTTCACAGGTGAATTCTATCAAACATTTAGAGAAGAGCTAACACCCATCCTTCTCAAACTCTTCCAAAAAATTGCAGAGGAAGGAAAACTCCCAAACTCATTCTATGAGGCCACCATCACCCTGATACCAAAACCAGACAAAGATACTACAAAAAAAGAAAATTACAGACCAATATCACTGATGAAAATAGATGCAAAAATCCTCAACAAAATACTAGCAAACAGAATCCAGCAACACATTAAAAGGATCATACACCACGATCAAGTGGGATTTATCCCAGGGATGCAAGGATTCTTCAATATACGCAAATCAATCAATGTGATACACCATATTAACAAATTGAAGAATAAAAACCATATGATAATCTCAAAAGATGCAGAAAAAGCTTTTGACGAAATTCAACACCCATTTATGATAAAAACTCTCCAGAAAATGGGCACAGAGGGAACCTACCTCAACATAATAAAGGCCATATACGACAAACCCACAGCAAACATCATTCTCCATGGTGAAAAACCAAAAGCATTTCCTTTAAGATCAGGAACGAGACAAGGATGTCCACTCTCACCACTATTATTCACCATAGTTTTGGAAGTCCTAGCCACGGCAATCAGAGAAGAAAAAGAAATAAAAGGAATACAAATTGGAAAAGAAGAAGTAAAACTGTCACTGTTTGCAGATGACATGATACTATACACAGAGAATCCTAAAGATGCCACCAGAAAACTACTAGAGCTAACCAATGAATTTGGTAAAGTTGCAGGATACAAAATTAATGCACAGAAATCTCTTAAATTCCTATACACTAATGATGAAAAATCTGAAAGAGAAATTAAGGAAACACTCCCATTTACCATTGCAACAAAAAGAATAAAATACCTAGGAATAAACCTACCTAGGGAGACAAAAGACCTGTATGCAGAAAACTATAAGACACTGATGAAAGAAATTAAAGATGATACCAACAGATGGAGAGATATACCATGTTCTTGGATTGGAAGAATCAATATTGTGAAAATGACTCTACTACCCAAAGCAATCTACAGATTCAATGCAATCCCTATCAAATTACCAATGTCATTTTTTACGGAACTAGAACAAATCATCTTAAAATTTGTATGGAAACACAAAAGACCCCGAATAGCCAAAGCAGTCTTGAGGGAAAAGAACGGAGCTGGAGGAATCAGACTGCGTGACTTCAGACTATACTACAGTATAGTACTGTAGTATAAAGCTACAGTAATCAACACAATATGGTATGGGCACAAAAACAGAAACATAGATCAATGGAACAAGATAGAAAGCCCAGATATAAACCCATGCACCTATGGTCACTAATTTATGACAAAGGAGGCAAGGATACACAATGGAGAAAAGACAGTCTCTTCAATAAGTGGTGCTGGGAAAACTGGACAGCTACATGTAAAAGAATGAAATTAGAATACTCCCTAACACCATACACAAAAATAAACTCAAAATGGATTTGAGACCTAAATGTAAGACCAGACACTATAAAACTCTTACAGGAAAACATAGGAAGAACACTCTTTGACATAAATCATGGCAATATCTTTTTTGATCCACCTCCTAGAGTAATGGAAATAAAAACAAAAATAAACAAATGGGACCTAATGAAACTTCAAAGCTTTTGCACAGCAAAGGAAACCATAAACAAGACGAAAAGACAACCCTCAGAATGGGAGAGAATATTTGCAAACGAATCAACGGACAAAGGATTAATCTCCAAAATATATAAACAGCTCATGCAGCTCAATATTAAAGAAACAAACAACCCAATCCAAAAATGGGCAGAAGCTCTAAATAGACATTTCTCCAAAGAAGACATACAGATGGCCAAGAAGCACATGAAAAGATGCTCAACATCACTAATTATTAGACAAATGCAAATCAAAACTACAATGAGGTATCACCCCACACCAGTTAGAATGGGCATCATCAGAAAATCTACAAACAACAAATGCTGGAGAGGGTGTGGAGAAAAGGGAACCCTCTTGCACTGTTGGTGGGAATGTAAATTGATACAGCCACTATGGAGAACAATATGGAGGGTCCTTAAAAAACTAAAAATAGAATTATCATATGATCCAGCGATCCCACTACTGGGCATATACCCAGAAAAAACCGTAATTCAAAAAGACACATGCACCCCAATGTTCATTGCAGCACTATTTACAATAGCCAGGTCATGGAAGCAACCTAAATGCCCATCGACAGATGAATGGATAAAGCAGATGTGGTACATATATACAATGGAATATTACTCAGCCATAAAAAGGAACGAAATTGGGTCATTTGTTGAGACGTGGATGGATCTAGAGACTGTCATACAGAGTGAAGTAAGTCAGAAAGAGAAAAACAAATATCGTATATTAACGCATGTATGTGGAACCTAGAAAAATGGTACAGATGAACCGGTTTGCAGGGCAGAAGTTGAGACACAGATGTAGAGAACAAACGTATGGACACCAAGGGGGGAAAACCGCGGTGGGGTGGGGATGGTGGTGTGCTGAATTGGGCGATTGGGATTGACGTGTATACACTGATATGTATAAAATTGATGACTGATTAAAAAAAACAAAAAACAAAAAAACAGCATGGTATTGGCACAAAAACAGACATACAGATCAATGGAACAGAATAGACAGCCCAGAAATAAACCCACACACCTATGGACAACTAATCTTCAACAAAGGAGGCAGGAATATACAATGGGGAAAAGACAGTCTCTTCAGGAAGTGGTGTTGGGAAAGATGGACAGTTGCACATAAATTAATGAAGTTAGAACACACCCTCATACCATACACAAAAATAAACTCAAAATGGCTTAAAGACCTAAATATAAGACAAGACACCATAAAACTCCTAGAAGAGAACATAGTCAAAAGTTTCTCTGACATAAATCGTAGCAATGTTTTTTTAGGTCAGTCTCCCAAGGCAACAGAAATAAAAGCAAAAATAAACAAATGGGACAATCAAACTTAGCTTTTTCATAGCAAATGAAACCATAAACAAAAAGACAACCTACAGACTGAGAGAAAATATCTGCAAATGATGCAACCGACAAGGGATTAATTTCTAAAATATACAAACAGCTCTCACAACTCAGTAACAAAAAAACAAACAACCCAATCAAAACATGGGCAGAAGACCTAAATAGACTTCTCCAAAAAAGATACAGATGGCCAAGAGGCACATGAAAAGATGCTCAACATCACTAGTTATTAGAGAAATGCAAATCGAAACTACAATGAGGTACCATCTCACACCGGTCAGAATGGCCATCATTAAAAAGTCTACAAATAAATGCTGGAGAGGGTGTGGAGAAAAGGGAACCCTGTTACACTGTTGGTAAGAATGTATTGGGCTGGCCAAAAAGTTCATTCGGGTTTTTCCATAACATCTTACAGAAAAACCGGAATGAACTTTTTGGCCAACCCAAAAAATTGGTGCAGCTGAGACAGGCTGGGACCTGGGTCCCTTTGCTGCAGTGCTTGCACCTGGACAAACATCTCCTCAAGCAATAAAATACAAAGAAATTATAAGGGACTAAAAATAACTGAGTGTATGTGCAATTGGGGCAAATTATGAACAACAAGATACAAAAAGACCAAAAGAACCCAAATGCCATTTCTGAAGAGCCTGGAACAAAAGCAGAGTACTATGCCTGCCCCCTGCACACCCACCACCAAAGGGGTGGGCAGACCACTTCGGCCACCCCTCCGGCCCGACCCCTGGACCCGCCCCTACCCTCACCCCATTTAAGGAACCAGCTCGCACCACCTCAGGGAGCGAGCAACGGAATGTGTTGCTTGTTTTCACTCTCTCCTGCTGCAGCAGGAGCCCCAGTACAGCCGTGCCTGAATTTCTTTTCTGGCCTCTTGTCAATTTCCATTGATTAAGGAGGCCAAGAACCCTGGTCGGTAACATACTTTGTGATGACAGATTGCAGGGACAATTGTTCCCTTCCCAGGAGAGGATCTGGGCACCTCCGGGAAGACCAAATGCAGCTTCCCCGTGGGTGACAAGTGGCTGCCTGAACCTCTTGTTTCAGCATCACCACATTTGGTAGGTCTGCCTTCCTGGCCCCTGAGGGCCTCAGTGCCCTCATTCAGGCAACGCTTTCTCCCTCCCCTTTGTCCTTTTTCCCTCACCACTTTCCCCCTCCCCTTTGTCTCCTTTTCTCTCTCCTGAAATCTACTTCTCCCCTCTCTGTCCTCTCTTACTTCTATCCTTGCGAGAGAGTGGACATCAGGCAGCTACAGCATCACTCCTCTCAGCTTGTGAGACCTGCTCCCTCTGGCAGGTAACAGCTCATGCTGGCAGGTGACAAGCAAAGCTGGGAGAGGCTCGCCTCGCACTTTGCAGATCTTGGTCCAGCAGTCTCTCCCTGATGGGAGATTTCTGAGAGTAATAGATTTTCAAACCTCATATTGTGTAGTGGCTGGAAGTCCGATTGTCCCAATATTCTCATCTTTATTTTCCTGCCACCAAGAGAAGTCCCACTGGGAATGGGCTGAAAAGGCAGATTTCTATATACTGGTGTATGCGTGGATGAGTCCCACAGACTATGTACAACTGGCTGGTTTGGTACCTGAATAGACATCCACAGGGGGCGGGTTGAAAGGGCAATCTTTCTCTTTTTCAGTCTTTTCTGTCCCTCTTCCCTTTACCTCTCCCTTGGTCCTCACCCCTAAAATCCCACCCCCTTTATCCTAAAGACCTCTTGTCTCTGTCTTTAAGTTTCTGTCACTGGTATCTTTGTTTTATGTAGTATTGTCTTTCCAAATGCTCCTGCAAGTCTCTGCCGAAATTGTGGGCACAGTGGATCATTTAATCCATGAAATACAAACACAGCCCACATTGCCCAAACTCTAGCCTTGGGTTACTTGGTGGGATTTTAAAGAGGAAAAACTAAATAAGTAAATAAATAAGAGGAGCTTGCATCTCTCTCCTCTGCATTTGCAGTGTAACTATTCTGCCTGGGCTCTCAGGAGCTACCTGATCCATCTGTAGCCTCCCAGACTGAGGGGGAAAAAAAAAGAGGCTTTTTAAATTCAAGCAGGAAAACTAGGAGACCTCTGGTTCTGTCTTTATGTAAAAAGTAACTTGTAAATGA
The DNA here is from genome assembly GCF_949987535.1 of Balaenoptera acutorostrata. Taxonomy (NCBI): domain Eukaryota; kingdom Metazoa; phylum Chordata; class Mammalia; order Artiodactyla; family Balaenopteridae; genus Balaenoptera; species Balaenoptera acutorostrata. The sequence goes on from NC_080075.1 coordinate 62,694,234, forward strand.
GCTGTATTTAATTGGCTTAAAGGAAATTGAGTGCTTATATACATTCTCAGAAATATAACAGAAACTCACCAGAAAACATTTCAGGTTCATGTGATCTGGGAAATATTCAATATTAAATTAATATCTGGTATTAAAGCTAGCTTGAGCTTATGGGATTAATACAGACCCGTCTTTAGAGACATCAACATTAAGTATAATACTTTTAATGTACCTAGGGTTACTGGAAGTCAGTAAGTGCATATTGTTTATGTTATCAAATCCGTCAACAAGGAGACTAACCTGACATGGTTAAACTTTTAAGTAAGTATAACTGGGATAAGAATTTTTTGGTAAATTCTATAGGAGTAATTATATTTTGGAAATGTCCATCTAAAATAGTCTCTCCAGATTTTGGTAACTTGAAACTAAATTAAGTTAAATGATAGAAATTCATTGAATAAATATCCAGGCCATTTCAAATAAGATGAAATATTGGAACATTAATTGTTGAACAGGTCTAAACTTACCTACTTTTGTCTTCTTGTGAGAGGGAAACTAAAGATGTTTGTGGGACTTCCCTGGTGGTCCAGTGGTTAAGACTCCACGCTTCCATGGTAGGGGGTGCGGGTTCAATCCCTGGTTGGGGAACTAAGATCCCGAATGCCATACGGCCAATCAATAAATAAAGATGTTTGGGTTTATTAGACACGTGTCTTGTATCACATACTACATTGAGGAAGTTGTGCTTTGGGATGATGCACGTTTCTAGAGGTCATGGAATATTGCAGTCAGGGAATGCTAGTGTAAAAGACAGTTCATGGTTGCTTAAGGTAAGTAGGATGTATGTTTTCAAGAAAAGATGGTATGAGGAATATTTTGTTAAAAGAAAAAGGGGGATTTTGCCCTAGAGCTTGTTATTTCTGAATGGGAAAAGAATAAGGGAGAAAATATGGCTAGAGAAAGTTGCAGAAGGTTTGTGGAAAAGGAACATTGGGAAAATAACTTTTATGTGGTCAGGACTTTCTAAGTTTGGATTAAATTTAATTAGGTAAATGGATTTTATTAAGAGTAGGCTGATGCAAGACTGGATTTGGTTTCTCTCTCTCGTAAGAGAACAAAGTTTTTCCTGGAATGCTGCTTTTGATAACAGAAGGCGTGAGTTCCTGTGACAAGTTTAGGGACGACTTTATCAGGCTGGGGTTGACATTCTCTCTTACCTGGCAGGACATCATGGTTATTCTGGCCCACTGTTGCACCTCGGATGAAAAGGAGCGTATATTGAGAAAGGCCAGGGAACACACAGATGGCCTACTGGCCACCAATCAACACCACCAAATTTATCAGGTGGATGGGAATGCAATCCCAGAACATGACCCACACTGGGACTATGAAGATCGTGCAGGCCAGGCTAGTACTTGTCTATCAGAGGGAATGAAAAGGTGTATGGTGAAGCCTGTAAATTATGATAAGGTCCAAGAGGTTACACAAGAAAAAAACAAAACAAAAACCAGGCAGTCTTCCTGAGCCAGGTGACAGAGGCATTCAGGAAGTACGTGAATACATAACCTCAGTCCACAGAAGGGAGGACACTACTGGCCATGCATTTTATCATCCAGGTTACTCCTGATATCAGGAGAAAATTACAAAAGCTTGAGGCTGGGTCCCAAACACCGCTGTCAACCATGGTAGAGGAGGCCTTCAAGGTCTATAACAACCGAGACTTAATGGAGGAGGCCAATAAGGATAAGAGGCTAATAAAGAAAACACAGCTTTTGGCTGCTCTGATTTACCCACCACCCCGAGGGGACCCTGGAGGGCCGAGAAGACTGGACAGACCACCAAGAAGCCGCCTGGACCCAAACCAGTGTGCCTTTTGTTAGAAGGAGGGCAGTGGAAGGGGGAACGTCCTGAGCGCCCTCCTGTGGGATTGGGCAACCCCAACTGGCCCCAGTTCCTTGTGAATCTCTCAAATGAGAGATTCCTGCACACCGACTGACGGGCCCTGAGTGCCTGCCCGGCTCCAGATCCCACTCGATCCATCCTCATCACTCCAGCGGGGCCTCAGGTCACCCTCAGTGTGGCAGGTACGAGAACTGAATTTCCTGTAGACACTGGAGCCACCTGCTCTGTTCTGACTTGGCCGGCTGGCCCCCTCCCCAACCGTGACTGTACTGTGACGGGAGTTGATGGACAGACAAAGGTAGGACGATTTACATCTCCCCATGCCTGTGGAATCCAGTCCATTATTATTCTCACTCCTTTTTGTATACGCCAGAATGCCCTGCCCCTCTCCTCAGGAAAAATTTGCTAAATAAGTTAGGAGGTAGAATATTCTTAGGACATGGCGAAGTCCAAGGAGGTAGAGAATTCAAACAGAGAATGCATCTATTAGTGGCCCCAGATGACCCACCTGCTGGCCATCAAAATATTCCAAGACATCCCTCAAGAAATTAGAAAACAAGTAGATCCTGCAGTTTGGGATACCTCAGGGCCAGGAAGGGCAAAACGTGTTCCCCCAGTAGAAATAAGGTTAAGGCCTGGGGAAAAATACCCCTGAAAGAGACAATATCCTTTAAAGCCTGAGGCCCTGAGGGGAATCCAACCGCTGCTCAGCAAATTCCTAAAACACGGACTCATTAGGCCCTGCCAATCCCCTTACCACACCCCGACCCTCCCCATTCAGAAGCTTCACAAGGAATATCAGTTTGTGCAAGACTTACGAGCAGTGAATGAGGCCGTTATCCCTATACACCCACGGGTGCCAAACCCATACACCCTTCTTGTCCAAGTCCAGGGAAGCGCTCAGTATTTCTGTTTTGGACCTCACAGGTGCATTTTTCTGTATTCCCCTACATCCAGACTCTCAATACCATTTTGCCTTTGAATGGAGGAACCCTGACACCCTGGAGGCTACCCGATATACCTGGACAGTGCTTCCACAGGGATTTCCAGACAGCCCCCATCTTTTTGGGAACGTGTTAGTAAGGGAACTGAGGGAACTGGCCCTTGAGAAGGGAACTCTGCTTTAATATGTTGATGATTTATTGATAAGTAGTGAGACCAAACAAGATTCAGATCAAAATACTGTTAGGGTCCTAAATTTTCTGGCAAAATGGGGATATAAATTCTCCCCAAGCAAGGCTCAGATCTCACAGCAACAGGTTCAATATTTAGGTTTTGTTTTGACCCCAGGGGCACGAACCCCGGCCATAGATGGAAAAACAGCAATTAGTGCATTACCATCTCCAACCACGAAGAGGCAATTCTGAGGCTTTCTTGGGATGGCTGGGTTCTGTCGTAGTATCTGGATTCCAAATTATGGCCCTATAGCCAAACCCCTATGTGAGGCTCTAAAGGGAAAAGAAAGGGAACCCTTTCAGTTGAATAAGGCCATCAGCGGGACTTTGAAACTCTAAAGACTGAGTTGAGTAGAGCACCAGCACTGGGGCTTCCAAATTTGGACAAGCCCTTTACCCTATACGTTCATGAGAGGTCAGGGACAGCACTAGGAGTCCTGACCCAAAAGCTGGGACCGGATCAGAGACCAGTGGCTTGCTTTTCCAAACACTGGACTCAGTAGCCCTGGGATGGCCAAGCTGTCTGCAGGCGGTAGCAGCCACAACCCTGTTGGTTGATGAGGCTTCCAAGCTCACTCTGGGACAACACTCAGATGTATTAAGCCCTCATCAGGTACCACCTGTGCTGGAAGTCAAAGGACAACATTGGTGGACTGGAGGAAGGTTAACAAGATATCGGGCCCTCGTAATGGACATCCCCGACATTGCCTTAAAGGTGTGCCAAACCCTGAACCCGGCAACTCTGCTTCCATCGGTCGAGAGTGAAGCCCTACTGCATCAGTGTACAGAGACCAGAGAGCAAACTTACTCCAGCAGGTCTGATCTTCTAGATGAACCTCTTGACAGCCCTGAGGCTGAATGGTTTACTGGTGGGAGCCGTTCTATAGAGAGAGGAACCCAAAAGGCGGGCATGCCATAGTTAAGTCTAGATGAAGCCACAGAAGCCAAGACCCTGCCGCCCCAGACACTGGCCCAGAAGGCTGAACTTACTGCTTTAATGAGAGCTTCGCAATTAGGGAAGGATAAGCAATTAAATATTTTTACCGACTCTAAATATGGGTTCCACGTGCTACATGCTCAAGATGCCATTTAGAAAGAAAGAGGAATGGTAACCGCCTGAAATTCCCCCATAAAACAAAGAGTCGTTTTTGGCTCTTTTAGAAGCAGTGCAGGGGCTTCCCTGGTGGCGCAGTGGTTAAGAACCCGCCGGCCAATGCAGGGGACACGGGTTCAAGACCTGCTCCGGGAAGATCCCACATGCCGCGGAGCAACTAAGTCCGTGTGCCACAACTACTGAGCCCACGTGCCACAACTACTGAGCCCACGTGCCACAACTACTGAAGCCCACACGCCTAGAGCCTGTGCTCCGCAACAAGAGAAACCACCGCAATGAGAAGCCCGCGCACCGCAAAGAAGAGTAGCCCCTGCTCACTGCAACTAGAGAAAGCCCGCGCACAGCAACAAAGACCCAACTCAGCCAAAAATAAATAAATAAATATAGATAAATAAAATTTAAAAGTTAAAAAAAAAAAAAAAAAGAAGCAGTGCAGCTCCCGACCCAGATAGCAGTAATCCACTGTAGGGGCCATCAGAGGGATGGAGCCTTTGTGAGCCGAGGGAACAGCAAAGCTGATCAAACTGCAAAACAGGAAGCTCGATTGCAGGAGCCTGAGCAAGTTATGGCCCTAGTGATTGGCCCCCCTGAAGTCCCTAGTCTCCCCCAGTACTCCCGAGAGGAACAAGAAAATGCTGAGAAATGGGGCTATGAGAAAGGAAGCACAGGCTGGTATAAAAAGGAGGATAAGGTTCTAATCCCTGAGGCCCAACAATGGAAATTTACTAAGAGCTTACATGACGCCACCCACTATGGGAGGGATAAGGCTTGATACAAAAGGCTTTTTCAGGGAAGGGGCTTAAAAGAACAGTAAAACAAGTAATGCTTGCCTGTGATTTATGTGCCCATAACAACACAGGCCCATCCAACACCTCCTTCATTACTCAGGCCAGAGGGACATATCCGGGGGAAGACTGGCAGCTAGATTTCACCCAAATGCCCCCACGATCAGGACATAAATATCTTCTGGTGTTTGTTGATACTTTCACCGAATGGGTTGAAGCTTTCCCCACCTGATCTGAAAAGGCTATGGAAGTCTGTAAGTCCCTTTTTCTTTATTTAAAGAAACAATTCTTTGGTTTGGACTTCCAAAGTTCCTCCAGAACAATAACGGGCCCTCTTTTATAGCTGAAATTACACAGGGGCTCACAACAGCTCTAGGGATGGACCACACTTCTTGGCACGCCCAGTCTTCAGGGAAGGTAGAGAAAATGAACCATACTTTAAAGAAAACCATAGCGGGCTTCCCTGGTGGCGCAGTGGTTGAGAATCTGCCTGCTAATGCAGGGGACACGGGTTCAAGCCCTGGTCTGGGAAGATCCCACATGCCACGGAGGAGCTGGGCCCGTGAGCCACAGCTGCTGAGCCTGCGCGTCTGGAGCCTGTGTCCCGCAATGGTAGGGGCCGCGATAGTGAAAGGCCCGCGCACCGCGATGAAGAGCGGTCCCCGCACCGCGATGAAGAGTGGCCCCCACTTGCCGCAACTAGAGAAAGCCCTCGCACGAACCGAAGACCCAGCACAGCCAAAAATAAATAAATAAATAAATAAATAAATAAAACTTAAAAAATAAATAAATAAATAAAAGGCTGCTAGTAAAAAAAAAATTGTTGTTAAAAAAAAAAAAAAAAAAAAGAAAACCATAGCAAAGCTCTGCCAAGAAACTCATGACTCCTGGACCAACTTGCTTCCTATTGCACTCCTCAGGTCCGTGTAGCCCCCAGGAGTGGTCTGAGACTCAGCCCACTTGAAATGACCTATGCAAGGCCTTTTCTTACTACTGACATTCTACTGGGTGAGGAAGTAAACCAGGTGCTGAGATATATTACTAATTTAGGACAAGTTCAGAAGGCAATCCAGGACTAGGCCCACAACGCACTGCCAGCTCCCAATAAAAATACAGATGAAGGAGCATTTCCTTCACAAATAAACCCCGAGGATCAAGTTCTTCCTAAAACCTGGAAAGACAAATCCCCCAAAGACCAAATACTGCCAAAATGGAAGGGCCCCTATAAAGTAATTTTAGGCACCCTCACTGCTATCAAACTGCAAGGGATATCTAGTTGGGTACATTTGTCCAGACTAAAGCTTTTACCTCCAGAAACCCTGCAGGTCACAACAGAAGAACAATACACCTATAAGCCGGTGGAAAATCTCAGATACCTATTCAAAAGACAGGCACCGGGACTTCCCTGGTGGTCCAGTGGTTGGGACTTTGCTTTCCAATGCAGGGGGTACGGGTTTGATCCCTGGTCAGGGAGCTAAGATCCCACATGCCTCGTGGCCAAAAAACCAAAACATAAAACAGAAGCAATATTACAACAAATTCAAAAAAGACTCTAAAAACAAACCAACAAACAAAAGACAGGCACCATCGACAGATAAGTAAAATGATGTAGTGGGTTGGACTCCTATTGCCATTCTTGCTATAGTACTCAGCAGGATCATACACGAGCATCTTGTTAAAAATACCGTAGAGCTTTATACGCTTAATTATCAACATACTGGTCTGCTGTCCCCTAATTGTTTAAGTACTAACAACATCTATGTCCTTCAAGGACTGTCCACGCTTAACAACTGTGAGACAGACATTCAGGTCTGCACCCCTGAAGGGTTTGCTTTCCTCTGCAGACACCCAAACCATCATATGTTATGGAATTATGGCCAGGCCCTGTCCTTTTCCAACTAAGCTCTAGCCTGTAAATGCCCTGATAATGTCCACTTCATAGGAGCGTGCACTCTAGGGACTATAGGAGGGATTTGCATCTCTAACAGGACCACTCCGGGTCACCACCAAACCCAGGGAGCACCACGAATGATCTTAGCAGGGGCGGGGCTGGCCACAGGGCTGGCAGCTCCATGGCGAGGCTTTATCTATCATGAAGCAACAACGGGAAATCCCACCAGACAGCTTGGTTATATGATGGAACAGGGCAAGTTTTAATGGGATGTAAAACCTCTCTTGTTTCCTTGGCTAATGTAGTTCTTGATAACCAGCTAGCTCTTGATTACCTTCTGGCAGAACAAGGTGGAGCTTCTTGATAATACTTCCTTCTGCACCTGGATCAATGTGACAGGACAAGTAGAAATTAATATTAAGGAAATACACACCCAGGCAGAGTGGCTTCACAATTTTGGCGGGGGAGATATTACCTCCACTGTCTGGTCAGCAGTTAGGGAAGCCCTCCCAAAGTTAAGCTGGTTCCTTCCCTTTCTAGGCCCTTTAGTGGCTATTGTTGTGCTTCTCCTTTTTGGCTCTTGCCTGTTTAACCTTTTGGTTAAGTTTGTGTTTTCTAGGCTCCAACAGTTTCAAGTAAGATTCATGATGGCTCAAGGATTTCAACCCATTCCAGCAGAGGGTGGCCCAGGTCCCTACAGGTCCTTGGAACAGTCAGTGAGGGACTTCTATACTTCTAGGGTAGGCTACGGTCTGCGGCCCCTGTCCAGCAGGGGCCTTAACCTTCGTCCCATTAACCCTTAAGAATAAGGGGTGTAGAATCCCTCAGGGGGAAATGAGACAGGCTGGGACCTTGGACTCTTTGCTGCAGGGCTTGCACCTGGACAAACGTCTCTTTGAGCAACAGAATACCAAAAAAAAAAAAACCAAACCTATAAGGGACTTAAAATAACTGTGCATGGGCAGTTGGGGCAAATTATGAACAACAAGATACAAAAAGACCAAAACCCCACACAGCACCACCAAGGGTGTGGGCAGACCACCTAAACCCCCACTCTGGCCCGACCCCTGGACCCACCCCTACCCTCCCTCCACGAAAGGAACCAGCTCACCCCCGGCAGGGAGGGAGCAAGAGAACCTGTTACTTGTTTTCCTTCTGCCTGTGGCAGCAGGAGCCCCAATAAAGCCTTGCCTGAACTTGTCTGGCCTCTTGTCAATTTCTATTGATTAAGGAAGCCAAGAACCCTGGTCGGTAACAAAAGTACTTTTTACAAAAGTAAAATTAAAATATAGCTAATGTAAGCAAATCAGGACTGAGGGTGTGGTTTTCAAATGCAGCGCAGGCTGTGTCTGTGGGGAGGGCACTCTGTTGTGTTTTCAATTGCTGGGCTGAGAGCTGGTGAGCTTGGGCTTCACTCTCTGAGGGTGTCTTGTGGGTGTCACCCAGTTGCCACATAAATGATGGATTCCTGGGGACAGCAGAGTATGCTCACGGTGCCATTATTTTGCTTGAACAAGCCTAGGCAGAGGCTGGCTCTTTCTTCCTAAATCATGCTAGAATTAAGCATAATTCCTAGGGTTTATTTTCCCCAAAATGCAGGGAGAAAGTTTGCTTGAAATAATACATACAAGGTGAGCTGTTGTTTTCAGAAATTAGAGCTTGATCGTGAATCTGTGTCAGTCAGTATTTGAGTGCCACAGTAGTGCCGCGGGTAGAAACAACGCGTACAATTTATTATCACAGCAGTAGTTTCAGACCATTCTAGAGAGACGGCCTTCTTCCATGTCTAAAACTGCAATGACTGTGTGAACAGTAAACCACAATGAGTCATTAACAGGGAGAGACTTCTCTTGCCATTTCCAAGTTATCACCCCCAAATGGTATATCAAAGAGACTGGTCTTGGGGCTTCCCTGGTGGCGCAGTGGTTGAGAATCTGCCTGCCAATGCAGGGCACACGGGTTTGAGCCCTGGTCTGGGAAGATCCCACATGCCGCGGAGCAACTAAGCCCGTGAGCCACAATTACTGAGCCTGCGCGTCTGGAGCCTGTGCTCCGCAACAAGAGAGGCCGCGATGGTGAGAGGCCCGCGCACCGCAATGAAGAGTGGTCCCCACTTGCCACAACTAGAGAAAGCCCTCGCACAGAAACAAAGACCCAATACAGTCATAAATAAATAAATAAATAAATAAATAAATAAATAAATAAAATAATGATATTGCCTGATAAATTCTAAAAAAAAAAAAAAAAAAGACTGGTCTTAAATAGGATTTGCAGTCAATTACTAATCCTTAAGGTGGTTTAAAATCTTTTTCATAATTTCTTTTATCAAAGAGCAGAAAAAGAGTTCTTTTGAAGAATAACTCGAGCCCTGTATATGAACCATCAGGAAAGCACAGCATCAATGTTTCGTAAATATACAGGACAGCAGCCCAAACATGAACTGTTTCCCACAGACGGTTTGGGCTCTGTGCTCCATCTGTGCCTGAACTGGGCCAGCTCCAGGTCTGCTCCGGAGTCACTTCTAACCCAGCTGCTTGGGTAAACAAGCCAGAACACAGTGCCCCAGCGAGATAGCTAGGAGGAGGATGGCTTAGAATCAATAAACTAGGTTTTTTCACCTCTATTTTAACCTTTTCAGAAAGAAACAAATGGCAACAAAAGCCAGCATGAGAGGGGTTTGTTTGGAAAAGCAACTACCCAGGGATGGCCTTGGAAATTCAGCCCAATCCCATAACTACCAACAGTGAGAATCAGTGTTTAGGATGATGACCCTGACATGTTACAAATACAATATTGCTAAAAATGGTATAATAAAGTAAAAAGTAAAGTGATTTAACATTTCAACAGCAGCATTTCAAACAGCGAAGTTTTAAAAAATTATGGGTTATGTAGAAAATGCAGTTACTGCTACCTCTTTCAACCTAGCTTTTACTGAAAATGGCCTGAAGGAGTTAATTTTCCTCTTATGTTGAATGATTTTACTTTAATCAAGAGACTAGGGCTTCCCTGGTGGCGCAGTGGTTGAGAATCTGCCTGCCAATGCAGGGGACACGGGTTCGAGCCCTGTTCTGGGAAGATTCCACATGCCGCGGAGCAACTAGGCCCGTGAGCCACAACTACTGAGCCTGCACGTCTGGAGCCTGTGCTCCGCAACAAGAGAGGCCACGATAGTGAGAGGCCTGTGCACCGCGATGAAGAGTGGCCCCCGCTTGCCGTAACTAGAGAAAGCCCTAGCACAGAAACGAAGACCCAACATAGCAATCAATCAATCAATCAATCTTTAAAAAAAAAAAAGAGACTATCCATAGCTGTTTTTTTCTACAACAATTAAAGACAGGATAACTTAGCCAAGAAGACTCACGTACTTCATGAGAGTCTCCTTTTAATAAGTTTTGTCTCATTCCATCTTTGGGTTGCAAATGTGTTATTTGAAAGGTTAACAGACACTTTTGTTATAAGACTTTACTTGTCCAGAGAGGTTGATTAACTGAAACAAATACAGGACCTTATGTACAAAAACTAAAGAAGTGTCCTCACGGGAGAAAAATGTAGTTTTTGTTTTAAAATCAGTGGTTCTCAACTGGGGGCAATTTTGCCCACCAGGGGACATTTGGCAATATTTGGAGATTTGTCACAGCTGAGGGGGGAGAGGGTATTTTTGGCAACTAGTGGTTAGAAGCCAGGGATGCTGCTAAACATCCTACAATGCACAAGACACCCCAACAAAAAATCATCCAGTCTAAATGTCAGTAGAGCCGAGGTAGAAAAAACCAGTCTAAATAAAATGAGACAGGTAACTGCTTATAAAGTTTAACTGTTATTAGTCAGATATAAATTATGCCCATAGTTGTCTTTGAAGATGTAGATATACTTGGACTAACAAAAGCAAAACCTCCGCCAAATCAATTCTAACAAACATGTACTATGTGAAGAGGAGCTGGAGAGGACATGACTTTATAAGAAAATAGGGGCTTCCCTGGTCGCGCAGTGGTTGAGAATCTGCCTGCCAATGCAGGGGACACGGGTTCGAGCCCTGGTCTGGGAGGATCCCACATGCTGCGGAGCAACTGGGCCCGTGAGCCACAACTACTGAGCCTGCGCGTCCGGAGCCTGTGCTCCGCAACAAGAGAGGCCGCGACAGTGAGAGGCCCGCGCACCGCGATGAAGAGTGGCCCCCACTCGCCGCAACTAGAGGAAGCCCTCGCACAGAAACGAAGACCCAACACAGCCAAAAAATAAAAATAAATTTAAAAAATAAATAAATAAAAGAAAATAGAGTACTTGAGAATTTGAGGTACATGTATGTATGAATGGCAAAAGTCATGCACAGATGGGTAGGGATGTATTTCCTTTAAAAACATGTTCTACCATCAAATTTTGTTTCTGGGTTTGGTTTTTTTTTGGCCGCGCCTTGCAGCATGCAGGATCTTAATACCCTGACCAGGGATCAAACCCATGCCCCCTGTATTGGGAGCATGGAGTCTTAACCACTGGACCGCCAGGGAAGTCCCGAAATTTTGTTTAAGTCACTTTTTTTGAAAATGTGAAAATAAGTCAAAACATGCTTTTTTGAAAATGTGACTTGTATGTGACACTAATACTGCTAGCACTTTCCACTGCAAAAGTTCTGATACTTAGGCCCACATTAAGATGTTTAAATCACACACACACCCTTACCTTATCTTTGTGTTATTTGAACAGAGTCCAACCTAGTAGACTTTGGCCAATAAGCTAAAACACAAATAGTGTTAATAAAAGGGGGGATGGGAGTATACAGCACTACAGGTGTATGACTGTAAAGTGTTTAAATCTAACATGAAGACTAATTAGGAACTATAATTTCTATGCTCAGTAACCCATCTCCCATAAATTGAGCTGGAAAAAAAATCAGCTTCTCTTACGATTTATTAGTAAGATTACCAGACTGAACATCGAAAATGTGTTATGTGCTTTAGAAGACAGATGTCTTTACAAATCAGAGGCCACGCTATACCACGGGCACCAAGGGACTATCCCATGTGAGGAAACTAATCCACTACTTATAGACCCAGCACAAAACAATCTGTAATTAAAGACATTTCTGTTAATGCCACCCTTCTGTCTCTGAAATTCACCTGCGCACTTTCCCATTTCAACTCAAGCTGTCCCCATTATTTCTAGCCCACAAATCTTTATACCATCCTTTTCCTTTTCTTAAGCATGGCTAAGCCTGGATTAATTGAAGCATGCAATCTGATTAGTTAACAAGAAGGCCGATTGTCCACTTTATAACTAATGTGTGCTACATGGCTAGTTTGAGACCCATACTGGGGCTGCAGAAATTCCTCCCACATTTATTTACACTCATAATTTCAATATAACCAATTTATTTTAATCAGGTACTATGTGCCAGTCACCTTAGGAACTCTGGATACAAAGATAAACAGGCACATAGAAGAAACAGGACAAGAGAGAAATAAAGTTTACTTGAATAAATTCAATCAGGAACTAATTTACCCCCCTGCAAGAACCTCTGAAGGTTGTAAGGAGATGGAATGCCTGAATGTTGAAATTAAAAGAAATGGTACTGAATGCTTCAACCAAGCCCCTTAATTCTGTTTTTCGAGACTCTCATCTCATTCAGCAATTAGGTGTGCTTCTTTAAACTTTGTGAACGACTTCTGCATATCAAGGAATCTGCAGGGAATAAATTTATGGCCTACTCGCTCTTCAAAATGTATTTGGATAATGTTAAGTAAATAAAGAGGAATGCAAAAGTGTGTGTGTGATAAATGAGCAAGGCCATGGGATACAAGATCAATATACAAAAATTATTTCTATATACAAGCAATCAATAATTCAAAAATGAAATTAAGAAAACAATTCCATTCACAATGGCATTAAAGCAATACCAGGAATAAATTTAGCAAAAGTAGCGTGAGACTTGTTCACTGAAAACTATAAAACACTGTTGTAAGAAAATTAAAGATCTAAATAATAGAGACATTCCAAGTTCATGGAATGGAAAACTCAGTATTATTATATAAGATGGCAATTCTCCTTAAGCTGATCTATAGATTCAACACAATCCCTATCAAAACCCCATAGGCGGGACTTCCCTGGTGGCACAGTGGTTAAGAATCCGCCTGCCAATGCAGGGGACACGGGTTTGAGCCCTGGTCTGGGAAGATCCCGCATGCCGTGGAGCAACTAAGTCCATGTGCCACAACTACTGAGTCTGTCCTCTAGAGCCTGCGAGCCACAGCTACTGAGCCCACATGACACAACTGCTGAGCCCGTGCACCTAGAGCCCGTGCTCCTCAACAAAAGAGGCCACCGCAATGAGAAGCCCATGCACCGCAATGAAGAGTAGCCCTCGCTCGCCGCAACTAGAGAAAGCCCGTGAGCAGCAACAAAGCAGCCAAATAAATAAAATAAATAAATAAGTTTATTTTTTAAAAACCCCATAGGCATTTTTTTCAGAAATTGACAGCTTCATCCAAAGTTTATATGGCAATGCAAAGGAGCCAGAATAGTCAAACAAACTTTAAAAAGAACAAAGTTGGAGGACTTATATCAAATCTTATTGTAAAGCTATAGTAATTAATACAATGCATTACTAACATAAGGACACACAAATGGATCAATGAACACAAATGTAAGCCCAGAAATAAACTATTATAGTTTATGATCAACTGATTTTCAACAAAAGTGCAAAGGCATTTCAATAGAGAAAGCAATCTTTTCAACAAATCGTACTAGAATAATTGAATCTCCCCATGTAAAAAAAAATTTAGACCTTTACATCAGACCATACACAAAAATTAACTCGAAATGGAGCATAGGACTTCCCTGGTGGTGCAGTGGTTAAGAATCCACCTGCCAACGCAGGGCACACAGGTTCAAGCCCTGGTCCAGGAAGATCCCACATGCCGCAGAGCAACTAAGCCCGTGCACCACAACTACTGAGCCTGCGCTCTAGAGCCCACGAGTCACAACTACTGAGCCCGCGCGCCACAACTACTGAAGCCTGCGTGCCTACAGCCCATGCTCTGCAACAAGAGAAGCCACCGCAACGAGAAGCCCGTGCACTGCAACAAAGAGTAGCCCTGCTCGCCGCAGCTAGAGAAAGCCCACAGGCAGCAACGAAGACCCAATGCAGCCAAAAATAAAATAAATTTAAAAAAAGAAAAAAAGAAATGGAACATAAACCTAAGTTTAAGAGTGAATTAAAACATTTAAAAGAAGAGATAGAAAATCTTTGTGACATTGGGTTAGACATAAAATTCTTAGCTATGAGACCAAAAACATGATCCATAAATGAAAAAAATTGATAAGCTGCACTTAATGCTATTTCTGAAGTGCAAAAATTTTTTTGAATTAAGAAAACTCAACCTACTGTATAGCACAGGGAACTCTACTCAATATTCTTTAATAACCTATATGGGAAAATAATCTGAAAAAGAATGGATATATGTATAACAATCTCTTTGCTGTGCACTTGAAACTAACACAACACTGTAAATCAACTATACTCCAATATAAAATAAAAATTTTTAAATAATAAAAAGAATTCAGGGCTTCCCTGGTGGCGCAGTGGTTGAGAGTCTGCCTGCCAATGCAGGGGACACGGGTTCGAGCCCTGGTCTGGGAAGATCCCACATGCCGCGGAGCAACTAGGCCCGTGAGCCACAATTACTGAGCCTGCGCGTCTGGAGCCTGTGCTCCACAACAAGAGAGGCCGCGATAGTGAGAGGCCCGCGCACCGCGATGAAGAGTGGCCCCCGCTTGCCGCAGCTAGAGGAAGCCCTCGCACAGAAACGAAGACCCAATACAGCCAAAAATAAATAAATAAATAAATAAATTTTAAAAAAAAAGTTTAAAAAAAAAAAAAGAATTCAAGACAAGCCACAGACTGGGAGAAAAAAGTACTTTATCAGATATTTAATTTGCAAACATTATCTAGAATATATATAAGAATTCTTACAACTCAAACTCAATTTTTTAAATGGGCAAAAATTTGAGTAAACTTTTCAGAGAAGATACACAAATGGCTTAATAAGCACATGAACACCACTGAACATCATTAGTCATTAGAGAAATGCAAATTAAAACCACAATGAGATACCACTTCATAACCACTATAATCACGCTAACAAGTGCTGGTAAGGATACGGAGAAATTGGAGCCCTTGTGTATTGCTGATGGAGCGTAAAATGGCGCGGCCACGCTGGAAAATAATGCGACACTTCCCTGAACCGTTAAACATAAAGTTACCATATAACCCAGCAACTCCACTCCTAGGTTTTTCACCCAAGAAATATGAAAATATATGCCCACACAAAGACTTGTCATGAATGTTCACAGCAGCATTATTCATAATAGCCAAAAACTGGAAACAATCCGAATAATCCATCAACTGGAGAATGAATAAACAAAATGTAGTATATTCATAATGGAATAGTATTCAGTAATAAAAAGAAGCCACTGATACATGCTACAACATGGACATCAAATTAAAGATTTAGGGGAATATTTTAGTAAGTTGTGGTTCATCAACACAATAGGATATTGTCCTAAATATTCTATAAGTGAAGAAATTTAAGTAGAAGGAGCCAGACACAGACTATATGTTGTATGATTCCATTTATAGAAATGTACAAAAAAATCAAATCCACAGGTACAGAAAGTAGATTAGTGATTGCCTGGGGCTGAGGGTGGGAATGGGAATTGAGTGCAAATGGGACAGGGGATCTTGTGGGGATGGTGGAAATGTTTAAAAAATTAGATTGTGATGATGGCTGCACAACTCTGTAAATTTACTTTAAAAAAGTCACTGAATTACACACTTAAGGTGGATGAATTTTATATGTTAATACCTCAATAAAGCTTTTAGAAATATGAAGATGCCTTTGATTAGGAAGAGAAAAATAATTAACTTTACAGTGGAGAAATCTGACGAACACCACCTAAACCAAGTAATCACAGTTAACATCACCAAATATGGGACAAATCAACATCATATGCCTCCTGATAATGAGGCACTGAGAAGAACACACTATCATTTCCAGGGTATTCCTACCCAAAAAAAAGCATACCGTATTGGATCATTAGGAAACAGACAAACCCGAATTA
This sequence comes from Balaenoptera acutorostrata, assembly GCF_949987535.1. Classification (NCBI taxonomy): domain Eukaryota; kingdom Metazoa; phylum Chordata; class Mammalia; order Artiodactyla; family Balaenopteridae; genus Balaenoptera; species Balaenoptera acutorostrata. The sequence goes on from NC_080075.1 coordinate 62,710,194, forward strand.
TGGGATATTCCACAAAATAACCAGCTTGTATTCAAAAACGTCAATGTCATGAAAGTCAAAGTAAGATTGAGGAGCTACTCCAGAGTAAAGGAAACTAAAGGGACATGATAATTGAATGTAATACATGATCCAAATAAGCCTTTTATTGATACAGTGGACATTGAACAATAGGCAAAATCTGGATGTCTGTATTACATCATCCTACTGCATCAATGTTAGTTTCCTGATTCTGATAACTGTACCGTGGCTATTTAAGAAAATGTCCTCATATTTCCATTGTGTCCACAATTTATTCTCAAGCAGTTCAGGGAGAAAAATGAACACACTCATACACATGCACAAAAAATGCAAATGTGGTAAGATGTTACCATTTGCTGGCTAGGGATATATGACAATTCTTTGTCCTGTTCTCGCAAATTTTCTATAAATCTGAAATTAGGTCAAAATAAGTTAGAAGCAATGCATGTATAATTACAGTTGCTTGTTAACATATGTAGCCATGTAGTAAAAATTAGAAACACAAACAGATATGACAAGATGAGTATGGGGGAAATAACTTTTTGAAAATGAAGATTTAAAAAAAAAAAAAAAAGATGTGAATCAAACAGTTCCCATACTGGAAACACATGGAAAAATGCTAATAAATACAAATTAAAGCAACTTTAAAACATCATTTTATGTTCAGTTGTAAAAATTAAACAAAATATTAATACTCTAAGGGTGTAATGAAATTTGTATACACATTATTGCTCTTGTTGATGTAAAGCAGCACAAAATATTTAAAGAAGAAAAACCTACGTGTGTTTATACTCTTTCACACAGTACTTTCATTTCTAAGCACTAGCTTTTGATAATAGCAATAAAGACATATTCATGAAGATATTCTTTAGCACCATAATCTATGATAGCAAAAAGAACAAATGTTGGGACTTCCCTGGTGGCGCAGTGGTTAAAACTCCACGCTCCCAATACAGGGAGCCCGGGTTCAATCCCTGGTCAGGGAACTACATCCCACATGCATGCTGCAACTAAGAGTTTGCATGCCACAGCTAAGGAGCCCACCTGCCGCAACTAAGACCTGGTACAACCAAATAAATATTTTTTTAAAAAAAAGAACAAATGTCAAAAATTTAAGGAAATGTTTTAGTAAGTTGTAGTCCATCAACACAATATTGTCTTAAATATTAAAATTATGAAAACTACAGAAACAGAAAACTAAACTGTATACATTGATTACAGTTATGTAGACTTTTAAAGGATTCTACAGTAACACGCAAAAGTAAAAAGCATGTTTGGGTAATGGTATAATTTTTTTAATAGAAATCCTTTAATGTCTGAAAAATCAAAACCAGTTGTATAATAATAAAGGCAGGAAAAGCTGTTGGAGGTAATGGATATGTTTAGGGCATAGATTGTGGGGATGGTTTCATGGGTGTATGCTTATCTCCAACTCATCAAGTTATATACACTAAATAGGTAGCTTTTGTATGTTATTCTTACCTCAGTGGTTTAAAAAAAAAAAAGATTGTATTTGGTAGTGGAAGCAGTTAAGTATGTTTAACTATAGCCCTTCACTGCTCCAATTTCTCCCAAAATTTATAGTAATCCGTAGCCTTGACCCTAGTATTCTAGAGTCTACTTCAAGAGGCATCATGAAAACTCCACCAGTTCTCAAGTAAAACTGCAAATGCTTTAAATTTCATTAATTTTATTGAAAACAATTCATGGAAGAAATCAATTTCAGCCATAACATTTGGAAGAAGGTGGAGAGTTTTAGGAAATCAGGTGAACACTGGGATAGCAAGATACACCACAGAGGCTGGAAAGTTTGCTCCAAGATCAAAAGATACTCAGCGAAAGTCCTAACCACCTTTTGTTCTGAGAAGTATCCTTCACACCAGCTGTGTTCAAGGACTGCCCTGGCTCCCGCCTCCAGCTGGCAGAGCCAGCTTTGGGGAAGGATCTCTCTCCAGGAATCTGGAACCAGAGGAGGGATCAGAAACAGGTGAGTTAATTCCTGGGGAGAATCTGAGCTGAGGGACGGGCTGGCCCAGCTCCCTAGGCAGGCAGGTTTCCACAGCAGAGCCAGATCACGTACCCTCTTTAGCACTCAGGTTTTGTTCGCAAGGCAAATTTTTAAACAAATCAGATGACTCAGTTGCCAAGAAAGTCTCTGTCCCCAGCTCCCTAGTCTGACAGCAAATAAATCTACCAACACCAGTGCACCTGTCCCTAGGTCAAGGTTCACTCCTGACCAAACACAGGATAATTTCCTACAGGTCTTCTTTCAAGGCCTCCCTCATTCTGTCGGAATCCTTTTCATTTAATTTAAATTTGTTTTTATTCCCCTTCCCCTATCCGCTGTCCAAGGGCATTCGGGGGTTTGAGGGGAAAGGCTATGCGCTAAATTTCACTTTTAAGATTACGGAACTTTACAAAGTTGTGAGGGAAGGCCTTTCTGTTCCCCAAAGCTTCTAAACTGCTTTTGCAAGTGTGATCTGGGACCGGTAGCACTACCATTATCGCGGAGTTTGTTAGAAATCCAAGTTCCTGGCCCCTTACTGAATCAGAATCAATTGCTGAGCCCTACTCCCAATATGTTTTAAACAAGCCCTCCAGCTGATTCTGATGCTTGCAAAAGTGCAAGAATCACTGGGTTACATCCTGTTATTAGACAACTATGCAGGAAAGTAACAGCTATGTTATCAAACTGCTTTCAAAGACCCCCTAAAACCTGAATATTTTAAAGTATTTCTTCCAAAAATACCACAAGATTCTTTTTGTATGGATGACAGGGTACATAAGTCCACCTTGACCCCTGGCAGACCAGGCTAGTTCAAGGATCTCCTAGCGAAAACCTTTCTGTAAAGAGCCATATCTTTCTGTAAATACAAGCCATATCGTTTCTGCCAATATTCAACTCTGCCACTATGGCTCAAAAGCAGCCACAGACAATACACAAACCAGTGGGTATGACTGTGTTCCAATAAAATTTTAATAAACGGAGGCAGTAGCCTGGATTTGTCCCCATGGCCTGAAGTTTACTACCCCTGTCCTAGGGAGTAAGCCGCTTGGGGTTCTAATCTGATGAACCCTGGGGTCACTGTAGACGTTCCCCTGAAAAGACCCCACAGGCACGCAAGCCTTGTAGTTGCCCAGCTTTGAGTCCAAAGAGAGAGCCCGGAAACAGCGACAGAGGCATCAATGGTTTAATAGATGGGGATCTTACACATCTGAAGCAAAGTCCTGGAGCGACACTCTCACTGTGCATGGCAGATGGCGAGCAGGACATGACGGCAGTCTTCGCTACCCAGGGGAGGAGGCTACCATTTATAGGGGGAACTGACGTCAGGTTGGCTCATCAGTTACCAGGGAAACCAGCAGCTGAGACCCATCACTAACAGCCCCTCAGGTTAACTACCATCATGGGGGCAGGTGTTTCCCTTTAATAAACTAGCAGGTGGAGCCATTCTGGCCTAAGGCTTAGAACAATCACTGGCGGGGGCGGAGGCGAGCACGCCCAGGTGAGCAGGGTGTAGGCTCAGCAGGGATTGGTCACGCAGGGGATGCACAGAGAGCAAGAAAGCAGCCATCTTGAGCCATCTGGGTCCACCCCTCTTATGCGATATTCCTGGGGTCAGGTATGTAGAGGGGCACTGCAACCCAAATACCACACATGCAGTACACACAATAGCAGCCGAAGAGTAACAAGAGTGCAAGACGTGGGCAAACTTTGACGCCAGGCACTTTATCCGGTCAATTTTTCATGGAAATCCCGAGGAGGACATCCTGCTGTAGATCCAGCAACCAAACTCATTTCACAGTGAGGCCACTGTTATCACCCAGTCCGCGAACAGATTACCTCTGCTCGGACTAGGGACAAAATGTAATAAGATGTTTAACAGGCACAAGAGATCATGACCATTAACCAAAATACAAGCAGTAACAGCATCCTCAGGTAATACCACCCCTGCCTGTGGCTTTTGTCCTGGCCTGCAGTACCATCCCACCTCAGTATCCATAGCCAGTGCCAAATACAGGGAAGGTGGTAGAACAACAGACCTCAAGCTTAATATAATGGGGCCTTCCTCCAGTAGGGGCCTGGATTAACTACCTTAGTAGTGGTAGGTGGGGCAGGTAGAAGACAGGTGAAGTCTGTAAGTCCCTTTCTAATCCTATTCCCCACAGGGCAGCAAACCCAAACCATGGGGGACTTACCTGCCAGTCCCAGGGCCATTTATTTTATACTGTGTTCCCCTGGAGGTAGATCCTGTGGCGAGGGCAAGCGTGAATTATCACCCTGACCAGTAGTTGGCAATGGTCCCTGCGGTGGTTAACAGGTGAACTCGGATGGTGCTCACTAGCTGCTTCTGGGTGAACACGGAGTAAGCACTGCGACGACTGCTCCTGGGATCTTCAGTTATAGTTCGTAGGGCCTGAGCCTCCTGGTCCACACGTAGAGAGCGGGTTTCCCGTCTCAGCTGCAGTCCACTCATCCTTTCAACTAGCCTGGTAGCAGTGGGGGCGTAGGGTAGGTAGAAATGACAGTGTGTCATTTTCATTGGCCCATTTCTGAATTTCATGGCCAGTAAAGTGGATTCCTTGGTTGCTATCCATGTCCACAGGGGTCCTATATGTCACACACAGCTGTTCTAGACCCTGAATAGTGGTTTTGGCATTGCTCCACGACTCGAGTAGGCCTTTTATAATGTCTCCCACCTGTTATAACTCTTTGTAGACTGCTTATAGCTGCTGTTCCATCACACTGCATCACTGCTTTGCCCCCTTCCATAGCTGGGAACAGAAGCCCAAGGGTACATTTTGCCGTTGCCATAGGCCTGAACCAAACCCTTCCAGGTAACTGGCCATGTCCAATTCACAAACCTGTCCCTAAGCTAATACCCCTAAAGCCTGTCTGTAGTTGTTTAAGGGTGGTGGGCTGGGGGTGTACTTGCCCTTTGTGGATAATTCAGGTCCTGACGTTTTGTCTGTATTCACCAGCCATCCCCGTGCAGTCAGATGAGCCACGAGCACAGGGCTGCTTTTAAACTCAAAAGAGACTGAGTTTAACAGGATAGCATCAATACAGCGGAAGAGGAAAAACACCTTTCATGGTCGTCAGCTGCCACAGGGCTCCACGTTAGTGGGCGGCCACCTTGGGATCTCCCCCCGACTCCCCACTGCCTCCCGCAACTTTCCGTCACGGTCCTTCCTTCCCTACATCTTGGCACTCACGGGAGTTCCCTAGGCCTCCTGGCTGGCTTGTGAATTGTTGGGCTGCACCTCGCAGGTCTGCAAGCCTTGTGGATGACCAGCCTCGAGACCGAAGAAACAGCCCAGTGACAGCGCCAGCTTATCGGACAGGGCATCTTACACGTCTGAAGCAAGGTCCTGGAGAAACACCTCCACCGTGCGGGGCAGACGGCAAGCGAGACGCAGCAGCAGCCTTCGCTACCGGGGGGAGCAGGAAGCTACCGTTTACAGGGGGAACTGACGTCAGGTTGGCTCATCAGTTACCAGGGAAACCAGCAGCTGAGACCCAACCCTTACAGCCCCTCAGGTTAACTACCGTCATGGGGGCAGATGTTTCCCTTTAATAAACTAGCAGGTGGAGCTGTTCTGGCCTAAGGATTAGAACAATCACTGGCGGGGGCAGGGGGCGAGCACATTCACGTGAGTAGGGGGCAGGCGCAGCAGGGACTGGTCACGCCAAGAGCAAGAGAACAGCCATCTTGAGTGGCCTGACCATACAGCCCCCAAACTAGCAATCTGAGGTGCTTCTGTAGGCCAGAAACCTCCCTGACTGGCTCCCAAGGGGTAGAATCAGATGTAGTGAAGTGTCCTTCCTGCATTCTCTCCCCTGACAAGGGGAGTAGAGACTAGGAAGAAAGCACTGTGACCCAGAAGCCTGGGCTGAACCCATCAGGCAAAAGAACTGGGTTGAGCTCAGCAGCAGAATACCTGTCACACTTACCTTTTTCCTGAGAGATATCAGCCAGTGCTCACTTTTTAAGGCTTTGAGAGTTTATAAGGTTTATGTGTTAAGATTTTACCAAAACGTTCAAGTTTCAACCAAAAAAAGCATATATTCTGATTCAAAAGCTATTGCATCATTACACCAAAAAATTTTTTTAAATAAACGGTTTAAAACAGACACATCTAGTTAGTGCAAGGGATGTAACAAGACTGTGATTTTACCTTGGCATTTTATATTTAATCTAACATGTTGCATCTTTTTCACATACATTTCTTGCCTGACAGAAATGGAGGTGTATCCCCATCAAAAGGAAAGGCTCTTACAATTCTGATGTCCCTACGTTAATTTTATTTGTTTGTGATGTCATCCTTGCCCAGTTCACTTATTAACACTGATAATCCCCATCTTTGATTTTACCAAAAACAACAAAGAATTTTCAAAAAATGAAGTCTTATTTCAATCAGTGCATCCATAGTTCTTGGCCTCTCATTGGGAAGCTGCAAGGTGTCCTTGAATAAGATCCTGAACACGGGACAAAATAATTTCATTAGAACTGTTGCAATTTTCTGGACCATATGGTGGGTCTATAGTCAAGACCCCAGCCACACAGAGAGTCCTTCGTGAATCTCCCTCTTCAGTGATTGGGATGTGGTTCTTCTCCAGCCATTTCTTCAGGCTGTTCTTTCTCTTTTCCAGATCCTCAGGGCTGTACGCCTTACAGTCTCCAGACATGAACAAATGCATCAGCTTCTCTCTCACGCTATGGTCCCCTTCATTCACAATTTCAACAGTCTGCACAGCATGTCCCATAATTCCGGTCACAGACATGCTGCCATCTTCAAGGAAGTTCACAAGGACAATACTTTGGAGGAAAAGTAAGTTCAGAGCACAGTTGCAAAAGAAAAACCAAAAGGCCCATAAAACTATGGCAGAAGCAGTGAAATGAGAGTCAGCATCAACCCCCAACAGGTCACTAGAACAATAGGGAATGCTCTTCCCCGTTTTAAATTAATCCTCTCACCACCAAATGTTTTCACTTGTTCAATACGAATTCTCTGACGGTCCTAAACATCTAAGCCTTTTGTCCAGCCTAAAGCTAATCATTGTGGGATGTCATTAAAGCACTACTTAAACAGTTATGAATGCTTTAAATGTGTATTAGGAAAGAAGATAGGGTACAGATTTAAATTTTAGAGTTAAAAAGCAACTGAATAACTCTCCTTCAGAGCAGACCAAAGAAAATAACACAGCACAAAATTAATGAGAGAAAACAAAAGAGTATGCAACTAGAGATTGTCAGACTAAGTAAAGTAAGTCAGAAAGAGAAAGACAAATACCATATGATATCACTTTTATGTGGAATCTAAAATATGGCACAAATGATCCTATCTACAACACAGAAACAGGGAATTCCCTGGTGGTCCAGTGGTTAGGACTCTGTGCTTTCACTGCCGAGTGCACGGGTTCAATCCCTGGTTGGGGAACTAAGATCCGTAAGCCACCTGGCATGGCCAAAAAAAAAAAAAAAAAAAAAACAGGAAAACAAACAAACACAGAAACAGACTCATAGCCATAGAGAACAGACTTGTGGTTGCCAAGGCGGAGGGGGAGAGGGACAGGGATGGACTGGGAGTTTGGGGTTGGTAGATGCAAACTATTACATTTAGAATGGACAAACAGGGCTTCCTTGGTGGCGCAGTGGTTGAGAATCTGCCTGCCGATGCAGGGGACACGGGTTCGAGCCCTGGTCTGGGAAGATCCCACATGCCGCAGAGCAACTGGGCCCGTGAGCCACAACTACTGAGCCTGCGCGTCTGGAGCCTGTGCTCCGCAACAAGAGAGGCCACGATAGTGAGAGGCCCGCGCACCGCGATGAAGAGTGGCCCCCGCTTGCCGCAACTAGAGAAAGCCCTCGCACAGAAAGGAAGACCCAACACAGCCAAAAATAAATAAATAATAATTAAAAAAAAAAAAAAAAAAGAATGGACAAACAACAAGGTCCTAAGGTATAGCACAGGGAACTACATTCAATATCCTGTGATAAACCATAATGGAAAAGAATATAAAAAAGAATGTATATATGTGTATAACTGAGTCACCTTGTTGTACAGCAGAGATTGACACAATATTGTAAATAAACTATACTTCAATTAAAAAAAAGAGTCAATAAGAGGATCATCAAAGCCAAAAGCTGGTTCTTTGAAAAGGATACATAAATTTCACAAAACTCAGGCAAGATTAATAAAAAGAGAAAGAAGGCACATATAAATAATATTAGGAATAAGGTAGCAAAAATTAATAGTATAAAATATTAAGAACAAATTTAGGCCAATAATTTTGAAACTGAAAACAGAAAACTTCCTAGAAAATATAAATTTCTACTACTGACTCAAAAAAAAAAAAGAGAGAGAGAGAGAATGTAAATAGTCCTATAATCTTTTTAAAAAAACCCGAAATAACCAGTTTAAAATCTTCCCATGGAGGGGGAAAAAAAGGCCTGGACAATTTTACCAGGAAGTTCTATAAAATTTTCAAGGACCAAACATTTCTAATCCAACCAAATTCTCCTATGGACTATAAAAGGGAGACTATGCCTTAACTCATTTAATGAGGCTAATATAACCTTGATACCAAAAGCAGAGAAGAACAGGATTAAAAAATAAAACTATAAACTAATCTCACTCATGAATACAAATGGAAAAATCCTAATTAAAATATGATATGATATGGTATATGACATGATGTGATGCAATGTGACGTGATGTGAATTTCATTTCTGTGGTACTTTTCCCAAAAACCTATAACCCCAGTCTATGAGAAAACATCACAGGGAATTTCCTGGCAGGCCAGTGGTTAGGACTCTGCACTTTCACTGCCGAGGGCCCGCATTCATTCCCTCATTAGGGAACTAAGATCCCGCAAGCCATACGACGCAGCCAAAAAAAAAAATCATCACACAAACCCAAACTGAGAGACATTCTATAAAATACCTCACGAGAACACTTCAAAAGTGTCAGGGTCATGAAAAACAAGTAAAGACTGAAAAACTGTCACATATCAGAGAAGACTAAGGAGACAGGATGACTAAATGTAATGTAGGACCTTGGACTGGATTCCAGAACAGAAAAAGGCCATTAGTGAAAAAACTGATAAAATCCAAATGATTGTAGTTTAGTGAGTGTAAATTTTTAATTCCGACAAATGTTTGAGAGTTTTGTAAACTGTTAACATTAGGGGAAGCTGGGTATATAGGTACTCTACTTTCTTTGCAATTTTTCTGTAAATCTAAAATCATTCCAGAATAAAGTGTGTGGATCACCACCTTTAAAGTTGTCTTGCAAAAAATAAATCTGATCCTAATGAAACCTCTAGTTATGAATACCAGTTTATAGGAAATACGAAGGATAAAAGAATATGTTAAACTACGCCATGATAAATGCAATGAGCTAAATCCAGAGTGTGTTCAATTCTATAGACAAATGACTCTATTTCTTCAACAAATAAATTACATGGAAAACCAAAGAGAGAGAAAGTACAGTTATAGATTAAGATTCTTCAGAGACATATCAACAAATTGATATGCTTAAAAAAGATACTTTGGAGACAAATCAGGAAAATCTGAACTCAAACTAGGAATTAGCTAATATTAAAGTTATTATTACTTTTGCTAGGTGTTATAATGGTATTGTGGTTACATTTATTAGAGAGTCCGAATCTGCTAAGAGATATATTGAAGGATTTATGAACAAAATTATGTCTGTAATTGGCTTTAAAATATTTGAAAGGGGGAATAAGATTAGTGTTCATTATACTACTCTCTTCACATTTGTGTATATTTGAAATTTTCCAATAAAATGTAATAAAAAAGGAGTGTCCCATTTCTACAAACTTGGTTGGTCTGACAGAAATCTATAATTAGAACAGTACTTAGATTCAAAGGAAATTAAATTCTTATGTGGGAATAATTAGCCTTTCATTTATCTGCTCTCTTAGTACGGATGTAGCAGTGCAAAGGGGTGATTTCTGGGAAGCAGGACCCATACTCACTTGGTAGAGACTGGGTCTATGGTTAAAACCCATCCTTTATACTCCTTCTCACTGGCTGTCACTCTGACTTCTTTGTAAGTGTAATCTTGCCATTCTAAGGGGCCTTTCTTCATCCATTCATTCATGGTTGCCAGCTGGCTAGATCTAAAACAACCACCAGTTCGGATTAATATATATGTTCCACCCAGGCAAACGTCTTACCCCAATCTCAAGTTCCATATCAGAAAGACAATTAAATTTTACTATTCAGTCTGAAAGCCACGGGGACATCGAGTTGCCGCGGGGCCCAGTCTGGGGTAACTTATCTGGCACACTTCTATTTCACCTCCCAATCCCGTTCCAGATCGCCTTCACGCTGGCTTTGATCTCCAGTCTGCAGATGCTCAAATCCTTGAACCCTGCTCTCCTTCGATCAAAGGAGCTCACGCCACACGACTCTCAGCCAAAAATGAAAAAGAAAACTCCTCTGATATCCACCCATTCCCTCTCTGGCTCTGTGTCTCCGCGGGATCCCGCCAGGGAGAGGCCCCCGGATCTGTGACACTTTCACCTTAAAATTTGTTTGGAGGATGCGTAAACGAAGGGGCAGCAGCTAAGGTTCTAGAGCTGATGCCCTGGCGTAACCCGAAGCCGCATGATACTTAGAGCTGTACTCAAGCCAGGTGATACTTAACGTGTAATCCTGACAAATGAGAAAAATACCAGTTAAAACTCCTAGCACCGCCAGGTCCTCAGCAACCGCGCTGGAAGGAAGGAGTCTCTTGAGCCGAGTCTGCCGGAGTCCAGCGTGCTTTGCGCCGTGTCGTCACTTCCTTTCCCCAGAATTCTCTGTTTTGTAGTCCGTGGCCTTGGTCACACCTCGAGCTCTGAGAGTCTCGAGGCCTGGGGTGATGGAAGCGGGGTGCAGGGTGCGGAGAGGGGCTACGTTTTTTTGTAATAATAATAAGAAGATGATTTCTTGTTCGCTAGGGTCCGCCTTTCACTGCCACGATGGACATTTCAAGATAAAAATTTTAAGAGGAAAGGCTCGTGCCACCTCTTCCTTGGGAGTGGAAGTGGAATTCCACTTTTGCCATGAACCCTCCCGGTAAATCCTAAAGCTCTAGAAGTGTGAGGTGACAGTGCCTTGGAGAAGAGCCACAGAACCAATGTACTTCTTCTTTGGCCTGTGTAAGGCAATTAAGAGGCCTACTCTTTTGGGATGTGCCTTTGGTACAGTCCTGAGGGTGTGCAGGAGCTGGAAAGAAAAGCGTAGGATTGGGTTGAATAAACGCGGGAGTGGAAAAGTGCAAGAGACTCGCTTCCACCACAGATTTCTGGTCACCGGAGTACTTCGTTGGCTTCTGGCATGGTCCAGAATTTTTTCCGGACTATGATCCTGAAAAATGGTACAAGGTGGTAAATGTTGATTGAATTCCTGCAAATGTGAACACCAAGGGAGATTTACAAAAACTGAGTTAGAGGACTGTCAAACCACTGTACAGAAAACACCGACAGTTAATCCTCTTTCCCCTCCCTACTTGGGATTTGAGTTGCATATAATCCTTGAAGTTATTGTTTCTTAATGTCATCATTTCAAATAATCCTTCCCCAAACCTTCACTCATTGAATGATTAGCTTATGATATTAATGTGGCTTTCATAGATTAGATTTTGCCATCTAATCTACAAAATCGAACTTATCAGTTAAAGTCCTCTATAAATCTACAAAGAGCTAATATAAATAGCAGTTGTTATTATTGTTATGGTACTGTGAAGTAAAATATTTGAACTCATAAAAATTCAGTCTAAAAGAGATACAACCTATTTGTGACAATTGGTCATTTGCATTTTAAGCCTACTATCTATACTGCAGAATGAAAGACTTTGGCCTTTGTTTTCTACAGGTAAAAGCTAGCCTCAAGCTTAAAGTTACCCCCTGTAAAGCAATGAGTGGGACAGGGCCATTTCCCTCCCTTCTCTCCCCTCTCCCTTTAGGCTCCTAAGTAAACTAAAGTCTCATTCCCAGTATCCACTGATACAAATCACTGACTCCTAACAGAATGAGTCCAGCGCATTACCTTACACAAGTTCTCAGAAAGACCCTCTCCTGCAGCCTGTCCTCACTGAGTTCAGAGAGTGTGGCACTTCCTTTCCCTGGTCAACTCCTGCTCTCGGTCCCCCTGGAGCCTCCCTCATCTCCAGTTGATGTCCCTTCTTCTCTCACATTCTCTACTCTTCTCCCTCTCTTTCCCCACCCACTCCATCCATCTCCTTCCTAAGATCTACCTCTCTCTCAAACCTTCACATTTAACCCTTTCCTCTGCCAAGACCAAAACTGCTTATTTTAGATTTTGGAGCACATTTAGTTTAGTAAGAAAGACATTCTAAAGAAATTTTTCTTAAATTCCCTGAGGAAAATCAGAAGTTAAAAACATTGTCAATAGTCTTATGCTGTTTACTTTATCATAGTGCAAAGATAAACCTGCCCTGCCCTGGCTAAACTATCACAAATTTCAGTTCACAGTGTTGAGTCTTAAAAGTAGGTAAAAAATGAAGTGGGGGTGAGAGTGGTAATTTATTGAGTATATTTCATGAAAGGTAAGGTCAGAAGAAAATAACCCTGGTCATTTTGGCCCAAGATTTTTTGTGTTCTTGCTTTTTCATTCATTCAATAAATAGAACCCATTAGAAATATCCATTCTTTATCTCTGTTTATTCATCAAGCATATATTGTGTACATATACATGCTACGCTTTCTGTTGAGAACTAGGAATTAATAAACTAATTGTAAGAATGTTTTGCCTTTGGGGAGTTGATAATGTCTTCTTGTACTTGTAACCAAGTAAGCTAGCATACTACCTGGAGGTGGTAGTAAATGTGAAGAGGCGGGGAAGGCATTCTTAGAAAAGCTTTTTAAACACGTACCCCTTGAACTTGATTTATAGGCAATGAGAAACACCCACAAAAAATTCTGCGTCTATGGGATACAGAACCTGATCAAGGGAGGTGTGGGTTGGATTGAAGAACAGTGGACAGGGGGTTTTAGCAACACTGGTTTCAATTTGGTTAAATCCTGTAGTGTCCTGGCTCCTGCACACCTGACTGTGCTCCTACCAGCTGTATGATTTTGGAAGTCATTTGCCTTCTTAAATTTCAGTTTCCTCATCCATAAATGAAAACATGGGATTAGATGACCTAAGATCCTGTCAGCGCTAAATTTTCATGACTGAGACATACACAGTCACTTAGGAAAGCCCTGTAAACTCTCAGGGCAGGGGCCACGTCTGTTTTATTTACTACCATATACACCACCTCTAGCAGATTGCTTGGTATATAGTAAGATACTCAATTTGAATTGAATTTTTATTTCTTAATAAAAATTATATTTTATTAAGTTATATAGCACCTAATATGTGCCATGCACTATTCTAAGAACTTTCAAATATTAACTCATTTTTATGAGTGAATAAACAGACCAAAGACAATGGAAGATATGTGAGTAATGGAATGATATGGTTAAATTGGTGTATTAAAAAGGATGCAGAGAAATTGGATGTGGGGAAAATAGGGAGGTATAGAGCATATACAGCATACAACTTTATGTAAAATGTAGCCTTTCTACTAAAACAAAGCAGTGGTATTAGGCGGAAAAAATTCCAGAACCACTTTCCAAATGGAAAGTCAGTTTTTGGGAGGCAGCGTCTCCAAATTGATTTATTATCGGACCAGCCCAGCCCAGCCTAGCCCTACCCAGCCCTGTCTACCACAAAGAGGGCAGATCTGTTTTCCTGGCAGTAGAGTGAAGATAGAATTTTTTCCTAGGATAAAAATGATTTGAACAGACTCTGGGGACCCTAAAGAACTAAACAAATGTAAGGCATAAAAGTTTAGAAAACTGCTTCTGTACCATTGTTTCTCAAATATGCCCAGATAATAACTTTATGGCTAAAAATCAGTGCCTTTTTTTTCCCATTGAGTTCCTCTTATTTAACCAAGTAATCAATCTAAGTGGTAAGATGTACGTGTTTTACACAGATTTTTTTTTTAATTTTTATTATTTTTTGGCTGCACTGCACAGCATGTGGGATCTTCATTCCCCCACCAGGGATCCAGCCCGCACCCCCTGCAGTGGAAGTGCAGAGTCTTAACCACTGGACCACCAGGGAAGTCCCGAGACTTTATTTTTATTTGAAAACAGAAGTGAAGTTAACCATTTTAATTTTTCCCTGGAATTGCCTTGGAACAAAAAAGGATGTTCAGTACTGAGTTCCTAAGAACTACTGCAGTAGTCCAGACAGGAAATAATAAAGTCCTAGCGTAATTTGATAGCAGTGGAAATGAAAAAGAGAGGAAAAAAAAGAATAGCTTCAACAAATATTTCAAAGGAGAAATCAAAGGATTTAGTGACTGTTTGGGGGCAAGGACATGTTGAGAACTTTGACACTAGGCCTTTAACAGAAATTCTCTTTGTTCTTTTATTCATTCATAACTTCCTCTTCCTTTTCACTTTTCAAGTATCTCAGGCCTCCAAATAGTTATCTACTAAATTAGATAAGAAAATTTCATCATTAAATAAAAAATGCTTCAATAGGCCTATATCTGTGTTTATGACACAGGAAGGCAATAGTGAGGTACCTCCTTCAAGCTCTTATAAACTAACCCTCAACATTAAATAAAATGGGTGTGATTAGATCTGATACATTTGCACAAGGAGACCATCTATATCATCTGGGTAACCAAGAATGTGGAAATGACCAAATTCCAAACTAAGTGAGTTTGTTGTACCCTCTGGAAGCAGGACTGGAATGGGACTATATTTTAGTAAATGGGAACAGTTATATTGTATCCTACTTGGACTGAGTAACCCAGGGTTGGCAGAAGGCATAGAAGAAGGAACGTCAGCAAGCAAATGGCTGGGAGGTATTTCTTAGAGACCCTGAATCTGGAAGGCAGGGGCTTTCCAGAGATGTATGCATATTGTGGGGAATGGATGATTCATGAAGTCTCACCCTGGCCTGGAATAGATGTTTCTAAAACTATCTGCCTCCTTATACTCAGATTCCATGCCCACCAGACTGCCTTGTGACTCCTCTACTGGTTTTCTAGGTACACGGTTTATCAGGAGAGATGGTTCTCGAGACAGAAACATGAACACTTTCTAGTCAATAGAAAGGCATAGACCAGAAGTCACAAACTAGGGCCAAAAAGTCTTATCAGGAAGTGCAGATAGGTTTAATATCTGCACAGTGTTTAATTTTGTCTTTCAGTTTGAAAGCCTTTTGATAGGTTTTCTCTCTCTTCTTCACAACTAGTTTCCACCACTTTTATTGTTTTACACTTGGCTGATTCATATGTTTTGTTTTGTTTTTTTTCATATGTTTACATTACCTGCCTGATTCCTACAGGAAATTGAGTTTTCAACTCTGGAATAGTACCTACTACAAATGAATAAATTAGCAGAGGAAATTATACCTTAATCTCTGGTGAGTTTGGTGAGAATCAGCCTCAATGTGTCTAGTCAACTCTTGGGCCAGTTAAAGGCCAGAACCTGGGTTGTGGGTAGCAACTTCAAGGAAATGCCAGTTGCAGGATTTCCCGTTAGATCTCCATACAGACTTCTCCAGGTGATTTCTTGATCTCGTTGTTGCCTTGCCCCCTTTTCAACTGTGCCCCTCTGATACCATTTTCTAGCTTATTGTTATTCACATGTGTGCTGTGGCAGTTACTGTAGGTTGGTTCATTTCACAGTCCTTTCCCACAACCTCCTAATGAGGCTTGAAAACTAAAACTTAATCTCCAGCCTCCCTTGCTGGTAGAAGTGACCGTATGAATGCTTCTGGCCAGTGGGATATACATGGAGGTCCCTAAGAAAGCTGTTCCTTCTGAAATAAAAAGGCAAAGTCTCCTAAGAAGGAGAAAGCCTTTTTGGTCCTTCAACCATTTCTCCTCCAGCCTGCCTGGAGGTGAGGTAGCCTCTTTCCACCACAAGGAGAGATGCATGAGAAGGCCTATATGCCACACGGAAAAATAAAAGAAAAAGAGCCACAGCAGACCTGAACTGCCTACCTTTGTATTTATCTTGTTTGCGACAAATAAACTCCTCTCTGTTTAAGCAACTGTTTCTAGTGTTTCCACCCCAACAAAATCCTTTTCTAATTTATCTCCCTAATAAAGTCCTCAGGAGAGAGACCATGCTTTATCTTTATATCCTCAGTACCCTGTTTAATACCTGCATATAGTAGGCAGTCAACATAGATTTGTTTAGCCAATTAATAAATTTGCTATTTTTGGGGACAAGCTGGGACAAACAGAAAACCATAATTTAAGCAGAGAGTTACTTATTTCATAAGTGACCAAGATAAACTAAGAACAGGATAAGCAAATTGACAGGTCAAATTTTAGATTGGCAAAGCAGGTAACAAAGGGACCTTTGCTTTTTTCAAGAAAGTAATTTAAATCCTCTGCACTGAAGATTACAATGTATTACTATCCTTACTACTAGTAGTAGTAATAATAAATGCATATTGACTCAACCCTAATGAACACAGAAAAGCCATGAGATCAGAACTATTATTACCCTTATTTTACAGCTAAGGAAACTGAGGCACAGAAGTCCGACGCCACGTAGCTAGTTAGTGACAGAGCTAGGATACAAACCCAGGCAATCAGGCCAAAGCCTGCCCTCTCAACCACTATACCGTACTAATTAAATAATGCGGAATAACTCAAGTATAGTTGTTCACCTAAAAGTCTATTTTTAATTAGTGAGGAACACGTTTTTGCAAAGTAAGAGTTTCTAAATCCAAAATACCAGCTCTTCATTGTGCTCCAGTTGGTTGTCTGGACACCCAAAGCATTAAGTTAATGTGTTCCACCCATGTGTTCTGGCAAAGCAAACTCTCCCAGCAACTTCTACCTCCAAGGGTGACTGCAAGGAGGATACACACAGCCAGAATTAATGGTCTGGAAATTAGGGACTGATTTTATCCCTAAAGCAGGTAAAGCCATGCAAAGCCCCATTCCTACAGCTGCTGTTTACTCTCAGTTTAGCCCATGAACAATGGCAACAGGGTAGATGCAAGCAGTTTAATGATGTGGAAGAGCTGATCTTAAGAGGAATTACACCTTACGGAGGGCAACTAAAGAGAGCGCTATGCGGTAACTAAACTCTCCTGCCTACAACCTAATCTTTTCTTTTTTTCTACCCAGTGAATCTATTCTCTTGTCCTCCTCCAATTATCTTCAAAAGGTTTATGTGTGTGTGGAAGGGAGGCCTCTTTCTTCTCTATTCTGTGGCAAATTATAGGCCCATATTTGAGCTTCCTAATGAAAAAGGGTAAAATATACCACTGATCACACAGGGGAAGATATCTTATCTGGTATAAAAAGCCAATAGGGCTTCCCTGGTGGCGCAGTGGTTGAGAGTCTGCCTGCCAATGCAGGGGACACGGGTTCGAGCCCTGGTCTGGGAAGATCCCACATGCCGCGGAGCAACTGGGCCCGTGAGCCACAACTATTGAGCCTGCGCGTCTGGAGCCTGTGCCCCGCAACGGGAGGGGCCGCGATAGTGAAAGGCCCGCGCACCGCGATGAAGAGCGGTCCCCGCACTGCGATGAAGAGTGGCCCCCGCTTGCCGCAACTAGAGAAAGCCCTCGCACGAACCGAAGACCCAACACAGCCAAAAATAAATAAATAAATAAAGTAGCTATTAAAAAAAAAAAAAATTAAGTATGACACAGTTTGGAAATTTCTGGAGGTAGATTAGGGAGAGATTCTCTACAGCAGAACTGTGGCTCTTTTCAACACCAAAAGCTACGGAGATATAATTGTAATAAAAGAATAGAGTCAAAACACTTAAGATATTATTTATATGGGATTCAGATGCACTCTCATGAAGCAAAGTCAAGCCTACCTCTCTATCGCCAGAATATCCAACAACATTGAGTAGTTTAAGTGTCTTTGGTGGCACAAGTGATAATATCAAATTGAATACTCCAAGTCCAAATTTTATGCCTCCAACCAGGTGTCTGTAAGTTTTACTTTGGTAATTAGGTATCTGTGTTAATACTCGCTGACAGTCTTTGTATATTTGGTAACTTAAATTACAACGTTGATCCTGCTTTTAAGAAAACGAAGCACACTGTCATCCTGTATAAACGTTACAGTGGATTTCAAGATCAAACACGCAGCATAGCAGACTTCTGCATGCAATTCCTCTTCTTTGATAGCATTTATTCCCTGCTTATTCACTAGACGAGAAAAACTCATCATCCTAGATTTTCTTCGGAAACTATTACAGGTTCTCAAGGCTTCCTTTGTGGCAGTCATCCCAATTTCTATCTCCTGTGGATCAAAAGTCAAGAAGGCCTTGACGACCATAAGGATACCATAAATTAGGGACTGGTACATGCTGTTTTTCGACCATGGATAAATGAGATGTATGGCATCTGAGAATCTGTTATTTAGAAATAAATACAATCCAGTTGTGCATTCCTCCAGGGAAGATATTAGATCCATTGTTGTTGCTGCGGGGATACTTTCATAGGCATCTTCGAACTTGTCCTCCTTATCATTTTCTCCCTTACTAAATGATGTAAGGCCATCCTCATTATTTTCTCTTTTATTCAGAGGGTGACATATTTGTTTCCCCCCTTTAGAAATGAGAAATATCTGAAGTGGAGTGATGTAGCTGCAATGAGGGTATAGCTTCTGCTCTCCTGACTGGGGTCACTTCTTCCGCAGCCTGAAGTGTTGCTGTTATAACAGAGGCAAACAAACTAATAGTTGTGAGGTGCAGCATTAGGATATTCTCATCTCTGTTGGACAAAGGGGGAAAAAAGATAATTTTATTTACCTAGAAGATGAATTTCTGAAAAGTTCAAATCATCTGGAATGTACTAAAGAAAACATGCTCTTTTAGAACACTGGGAAGCAAATCCTTTGTAAACCGAAGACCTCTTTTGTTAACCATCCCTCCAGACTATCATTTTCATAAGATCATTCTTTTGTGTATTTGTGTTGTAGAACTGTACTATGACAGCTGTACAAAGAAAGGGAATTCTCTACAGGAAGACCTTGGGGGCAAGAATCTGGCGGGAAAGAAGAATGTATTTGCATAGGTCTCTAGTTAAGACTGGAGGAAGGGGTAAGTTGTCCAGACCAAAGACTAAATATGATGGGAATTAAAAATTCACCCCATGCTATTCTTAGTACCACTGCTGTGCTTGTACATATTTTCATAGAAAACTAGGTCTTGATAAAATATTACGGTTAGTTGTATAGGATTCTTGACATGGACAGTGCTGTGTAAACTAGAAAGATTTCCTCGCGTTGCTGCAATTAGGAAAAGAACTCAAATGTAATAGTTTTGATCACAGCGTTACTATAGCATCTTGGTAGGAAGGTGGGGTGAGGGTGGGCACAATGGAAAACCAATTCCAACTAGCAAGCTACTTAATATATTCATAATAATACAATAGGTTCAATTAATCTATTTGTAAAAATAGAAACTGCAAAAAAAAAAATAGAAACCACAGACAAAATACTTCAATAGTAAATTTCACAATGTTTAACAATAATTACAAATACAGCTTAAAATATACTTTAATTCTGTATTTTTATATGTTAAAAGACAGGAGGGGAAAGTAAAACAGAGGAGAACATTCAAAGGAAAAGAGAGAAAAGCAGAAGAGATGCAGGTTTTTACACAGAGGGAAGAGAGAAAACAGAGGGAAAATAAGTTATATATGAGAAAACATTAATGGGGGAGGACAGTCTTGAAGATATTATTTTAATAAAATTGCTTGTTTTTACACCTTAAGGTTTAGTTATGTTTCAGTATTAGCAACTGTAATCACTATTCGTTGAAAAGCTAAGTTAATTACACATTTAACTAAAAGGCTCAGCTCTGAGTGGAAAAGCTCTGAAGCCCATTAAGAGGAAAATTATTCTTGGGACTGCAGTAGTGGCTAGATTAAGGTTGGCTGGAGAAACCTAGATGAGGGCCATATTTAACTCAAGGACAAAGTTTCCTTTCCTCTGGCCTAATGGTTTCAAATTATATTCCCTAGAATCCCTATTCCCCAGTGAAGACAGCTCAAATTTTACTTTTTCTGAAACCTTACCTAAGTCTGTCAGCATAATCACCCTGATGGCATGCTGTATATATTTTTATTACTATTTATCTCACTGTATTGTAATTATTTATACTCCTGCTTTCACCACTGGCCTGGAGCTTCAAGGCATGATTTGTATTTTATTCAGCATTATATCCCAGTTCTAGTACAATCCCTTGAACAAAGTAGGCATTAATAAATGGTTGCTAAATGGATTCGGGTGCCCATACATCTTTCTAGGAATTTCTTGAAAGCGAGCTGTGAACTTATCTTTCTGCTACGTAATTGCTAGGTTTGCTACGCCCAGAGTCACCATGTTACGCATTAGAGCCTCGAACCTTATTCATCTTATAACTGAAAGTTTGTACTCTTTTACCAACCTCTCCCTATTTCCCTCACACCCCCTTATTCCCTATTCTTAATGTTCCCATAAGGAGACTTTTCTGCTAGAGAAATACTCCTGGCTGGTGGGCCTACTTCTGGCTGGGAGTTGATAGAAGGTACTAGGGAAGTGTCCCTCTATGCCTTCTGAATTCCTTCTTTTGGAAACAGCCTGTGCAAAGTCTGAAACCAAAAAACAGGAAGAGTTTGTTTTCTGCTCTCCAGCTACATGTGGGACCAGGTGGGTAAATTTGTTTCATTAAGGGGTGGCCGCATAAGTTAGCCCACGTGGCAGCACATCTGAAGTCACAGTAACTATCAATTCAGTCAAAAAGGTCATGTTCTGATTTCCTTCTGCCTCACTCTTGCATCTATATCTCATTGGTTCTGAACTCAGGGAAGGAAAAGGGATGTTATTTGCTGACTCCCGAAACCATCTCCTCCTCCTCCTTCTCTTGTATTTCCTATCTAGATGGTTGACGCCATCATTCACCGTAGACTCTTTTTTTTCTCCTCCCATATCCATCAGTGACCAAACTCTGGCAATTTTACTTTGTTGAATGAGGTGCCTCTCTCTTGTCCTCCAAATCACCCTGGGCATACTTCTTTATTTTATTTATTTATTTATTTATTTTATAATTCATTTTTAAAAAAATTTTTATTTTTTTATTTATTTTTGGCTGTGTTGGGTCTTCGTTGCTGTACGCAGGTTTTCTCTAGTTGCGGCGAGTGGGGGCTACTATTCGTTGAGGTGCGAGGGCTTCTCATTGCAGTGGCTTCTCTCATTGTGGAGCACGGGCTCTAGGCGCATGGGCTTCAGTAGTTGCAGCACACGGGCTCAGTAGTTGTGGCTCACGGGCTCTAGAGCACAGGCTCAGTAGTTGTGGCACACGAGCTTAGTTGCTCCGCGGCATGTGGGATCTTCCCGGACCAGGGATCGAACCCGTGTGCCCTGCATTGGCAGGCGGATTCTCAACCACCACGCCACTGGGGAAGCCCCGGCATAATTCTTTAACAAGGCTTATCCCTAAGGTTATAAGATGGTAAAATGCAAAGATTGTGATGTTAGGCTGCTAAGGTGTGAATCCTGATTCTCCCACTTGCTTGGCCTCTGTTTTCTCATCTGCAAATAGGGAATAATAGTACTTCTACCAAAAAAGCGGTTGGGAGAATTAGGTGAATTAATACTTGAAAAGCAGTCAGGATAATATCTGGCATATATAGTAAATATTCAATATATTATTCTATACCCATCCCCCCAAAGCCTGGAATATAGTAGGTGCTTACTGAAATTTTTAAATGGGATTTATGGTGCAGACTGCTATGTTTGGGAGTCCCAAAGCTTTTGGTGATAGAGGCAGAATCATACTCCTATCATTCTTTTGCTTAAAATGCTCTATCTGGGGCTTCCCTGGTGGCGCAGTGGTTGAGAATCTGCCTGCCAATGTAGGAGACACGGGTTCAAGCCCTGGTCTGGGAATATCCCACATGCCGCGGAGCAACTAGGCCCGTGAGCCACAATTACTGAGCCTGCACGTCTGGAGCCTGTGCTCCGCAACAAGAGAGGCCGCGATAGTGAGAGGCCCGCGCACCGCGATGAAGAGTGGCCCCCACTTGCCACAACTAGAGAAAGCCCTCACACAGAAACGAAGACCCAACAAAGCCATAAATAAATAAATTAATTAATTAATTAATTTAAAAAAAATGCTCTATCTGAAATGCCTTCTTTACTTCTATCTGCTTATCTGTGTTTGGAAGGATCACTCTAGTGATTAGGAAAGGCTAATGCTGAGCCAGGAAGATCAGACAGGGAGCTCGAGTAAGGTAGAGAAGGAAAGGCTGAAGATACAGAAAGGAACAATTCAATAAAAAGGAGGTAGTGGGGGATGCACAGAGCACAGGTGAAGGGAGGATAAGATAAGAAAAATCTCTTCCACTAACACAGAAGAGTCTTCCTTCCAGTCATTCATTCAGTACATACTTAACTGAGCTCTTTCCACATGCTAAGCACTATTCTTGGCGCTGGGGGTACAGCAGTGGACAAAACAAAGACCCTGCTGTTGGGCTTCCCTGGTGGCGATGTGGTTAAGAATCTGCCTGCCAATACAGGTTCAAGCCCTGGTCCGGGAAGATCCCACATGCCACGGAGCAACTAAGCCTGTGCACCACAACTACTGAGCCTGCGCTCTAGAGCCCGCGAGCCACAACTACTGAGCCCACGTGCCACACTTACTGAAGCCCGCGCGCCTAGAGCCTGTGCTCCGCAACAAGAGCAATGAGAAGCCTGTGCACTGCAACGAAGAGTAGCCCCCGCTCCCGCAACTAGAGAAAGCCCGCGCGCAGCAACGAAGATGCGACACAGCCAAAAATAAATAAAATTATTTTAAAAACAAACAAACAAACAAACACCCTGCTGTCATGGAATTAATTTTCTTAGGGAAGAGACATGAGGGAGGGACATCGTGATGGGGGAGAAAAGCAATAAATAAATGAATAAATAGCATGTCAGCTGTTGATATATGCTAGAAGAAGAATAAAACAGGTTAAGACAGAATAAAGAATTTAGAGGCGGATGAGGTGTGAGGTACTTGCTAGTATATGGAGCCAGGAAAGGCCTCCCTGATAAGGTGAAATTTGAGCAGAGATGTAGAAGATGTGAGGGTCTCTTGATTTCTTCTTTCAGTCTAAGATAAGTGAACATCCTGTCTGTTCCTATGATGCCCTGTGCTTATCTCTATCACAGCACTTGATATATATATTTTTTCAAGTGTCTGTCTTCTGACTGCATCTTTTATATTTGTCTTCATCACAGAGTACAATGACTGGCACTTAGTCATTAACCTAAATGAATATTTATCACACGGCTATAACAGTTTTCAATTCACATATACTAAGATAAATTCAGGATGAAGTAATCAATCAACTGTTAAAACTGTAAGAGTCTGCACAAACATAAAGAGACTTGTGGATGCCAAGGGGGAGGTGGGGTGGGGGAGGAATGGATTGGGAGTTTGGGATTAGCAGATACAAACTACTACATATAGAATGGATAAACAACAAGGTCCTACTGTTTAGCACAGGGAACTATATTGAATATCCTGAGATAAACCATAATGGAAAATAATATAAAAAAGAATGTATATATTTATATATATGTATAACTGAATCACTCTGCTGTACAGCAGAAATTAACACAATATTGTAAATCAACTATACTTCAATTTAAAAAAATTTGAAAAAAAGAAAGAGAAAGCTAAACTTGTAGCAACAGAGGGTAGAATGGTGGTTACCAGAGGATGGGAGGTAGGGGAATTGGAGAAATGTTGTTTAAGAGTATAAACTTGCAACTGGTTGATAAATAAATCCTGGAGATCTAATGCACAGCATAATGATCAGAGTCAACAATATTGTATTATAAACTTCAAGGTGTCTGAGAGACTAGATCTTAATTGTTCTCACCACAAAATAGGAATGATAATTATGTGACATGATAGACATGTTAGCTAACACTACAGTGCTAATCACACTGCAATATGTAAATATATCAAATCAACTTATGAATCTTAAACTTATACAATGTTATATGTCAATTACATATCAATTAGAAATGTAAGCTTCTGAAAAAAACTATAAGAGTCTGGAAAATTTAACAGTGAACACAAATAACTGAAGTCCTTGATATGGTAAGAGTTCCTATGAATCAGTAAGATAGAAGAAACACTCCAACAGAAAAATCAGCAAGTGACATAAACAAAATGCCAGTGAGCATAATGTTCAATCTCACTGTAAATCAACAAAATACAAATGAAAAAAATATCCATTAAAAAATCAAACTTGGCAGATAAAAAATTTATAACATCCAATATTAATGAAGGTGCAGAGAACCAAATATCCTTGTGTGTTACTTGGTGGGTGTATAAATGGCTATAACCCTTTTGGAGAGCTACCTGGCAACATGTTTTAAAGCTTTTATATTTTTTTATACTCTTTGATCCAGTAATTTCACTTATGGTATTATTCTAAAGAAATAATCAGGGATATGCATTTATACAAGTTGCATACACTTCAGCATTATTTATAATATAAAAAAATGAAAACAATCTAAATTTCTTACAACAAAGGATACCCATACAATGGAATACTATGCAAATATTATAAGGTTGTAGAATATTTAATGACTTGGAAAATTGTTTATGGTATAATATACCATATTAGTCAGGGTTCTCCAGAGAAACAAAACCAATACCAAATATCTGGCAGCACAGTAAACATATAAAGGCCATATATGACAAGCCCACAGCAAGCATCATACTCAATGGTGAAAAGCTGAAAGCATTTCCTCTAAGATCAGGAACAAGACAAGGATGCCCACTCTTGCCACTTTTATTCAACATAGTTTTGGAATTCCTAGCCACAGCAATCAGAGAAGAAAAAGAAATAAAAGGAATCCAAATTGGAAAGGAAGAAGTCAAACTGTCACTGTTTGCAGATGACATAATACTATACATAGAAAATCCTAAAGATGCCACCAGAAAACTACTAAATCTCATCAATGAATTCAGTAAAGTTGCAGGATGCAAAATTAATATACAGAAGTCTGCTGCATTTCTAAATAGTAACAATGAACTATCAGAAAGAGAAATTAAGAAAACAATCCCATTTACCATTGCATCAAGAAGAATAAAATATCTAGGAATAAACCTACCTAAGGAGGTAAAAGACCTGTATTCAGAAAACTAGAAGACATTGATGAAATAAGTTGAAGACGACACAAACTGATGGTAAGATATACCATGTTCTTGGATTGGAAGAATTAATATTGTTAAAAATGACCATACTACCCAAGGCAATCTACAGATTCAATACTATCCTTATCAAAATACCAGTGACATTTTTCACAGAACTGGAACAAATAATTTTAAAATTTGTATGGAAACATAAAAGACCCAAACAGCCAAAACAATCTTGAGAAAAAAGAACAGAGGCTAAGAATCACACTCCCTGACTTCAGATTATACTACAAAGATACAATCATCAAAACATTATGGTTGGGGCTTCCCTGGTGGCACAGTGGTTGAGAATCTGCCTGCCAATGCAGGGGACACAGGTTCGAGCCCTGGTCCGGGAGGATCCCACATGCCGCGGAGCAACTAGGCCCGTGAGCCACAATTACTGAGCCTGCGCATCTGGAGCCTATGCTCCGCAACAAGAGAGGCTGCGATAATGAGAGGCCCGCGCACCGCGATGAAGAGTGGCCCCCACTTGCCGCAACTAGAGAAAGCCCTCGCACAGCAACGAAGACCCAACACAGCCACAAATAAATAAATAAATAAATAAATAAATAAACCCAAAGTTAAAAAAAAAAAACAAAAAACATTATGGTACTGGGACTTCCCTGGTGGTGCAGTGGTTAAGAATCCGCCTGCCAATGCAGGGGACACAGGTTCGAGCCATGGTCCAGGAAGATCCCACATGCCGTGGAGCAACTGAGCCCGTGCACCACAACTACTAAGCTTGCGCTCTAGAGCCCACAAGCCACAACTACTGAGCCTGTGCTCTGGAGCCCATGAGCCACAACTACTGAACCCACACACCTAGAGCCCGTGCTCCACAACAAGAGAAGCCACCGAAATGAGAAGCCCATGCACCACAACAAAGAGTAGCCCCTGCTCACCGCAACTAGAGAAAGCCCACATGCAGCAATGAAGACCCAACACAGCCAAATAACAAACTAACTAAATTAATTAATTAATTAATTTTTTAAAAAACCCCAGGGACTTCCCTGGTGGTGCAGTGGTTGAGAATCTGTCTGCCAATGCAGAGGACACGGTTCAAGCCCTGGTCTGGGAAGATCCCACATGCCGCGGAGCAACTAAGCCCGTGTGCCACAACTACTGAGCCTGCGCTCTAGAGCCCACAAACCACAACTACTGAGCCCACGTGCCACAACTACTGAAGCCCACGCACCTAGAGCCCGTGTTCTGCAACAAAAGAAGCCACCACAACGAGAAGCCCACGCACCGCAACGAAGAGTAGCCCCTGCTTGCTGCAACTAGAGAAAGCCTGCACGCAGCAACAAAGATCCAATGCAGCCAAAAATAAATAAACAAAGAAAAAAAAAACTCAAAGAAACCCAGTATGGTACTGGCACAAAAACAAACATATAGATCAGTGGAACAGAATAGAGAACCCAGAAATAATCCCATGCATTTATTGTCAATTAATTTATGACAAAGGAGGAAGACTATACAATGGAGAAAAAGCAGTCTCTTCAATAAGTGGTGCTGGGAAAACAGGACAGCTACATGTAAAAGTATGAAGTTAGAACATTCTCTAACATCATATACAAAAAATAAACTCAAAATGGATTAAAGACCTACATGTAAGACCAGATACCATAAAATTGCTAGAGGAAAACGTAGGCAAGTCTAGAAAAATCGTACAGATGAACCTGTTTGCAAGGCAGAAATGGAGACACAGACATAGAGAACAAACATATGGACACCAAGGGGAGGAAGAGGGCTGGGACGAACTGGGAGATTGGGATTGACATATATACACTAATATGTATAAAATAGATAACTAATGAGAACCTGCTGTATAGCACAGGGAACGCTACTTAGTGCTCTGTGGTGACCTAAATGGGAAGGAAATCCAAAAAAGAGGGGATATATGTATACATATGGCTGATTCACTTCACTGTACAGTAGAAACTAACACAATATTGTAAAACAACTATAACCAAACTAAAAAAAAAAAAAAAAACAAGAAGTGATCAAACATACACACACACGAAAAAAAGAAAAAAAATAGGCAGAACACTCTTTGACATAAATCGCAGCAGTATTTTTTTGGAGCCACCTCCTGGAGTAAAGTAAATAAAAGCAAAAATAAACAAATGGGACCTAATTAAATGTAAAAGCTTTTGCACAGCAAAGGAAACCACTGATAAAACTAAAAGACAACCTACTGAATGGGAGAAAATATCTGCAAGTGATATGACTGATAAGCGGTTAATATCCAACATATATTAACAGCTCATACAATTCAACATCAAAAAAACCAAACAACCCAATTTAAAAAATGAGCAGAAGACCTGAATAGACATTTTTCCAAAGAGGAAATGCAGATGGCCAGCAGTCACATGAAAAGATGCTCAACATTGCTAGTCATTGGGGAAATGCAAATCAAAATCACAATGAGATATCACCTCATATCTGTCAGAATGGCCATCATCAAAAAGAACACAAATAAGAAATGTTGGCAAAGATGAGGAGAAAAGGGAACCCTGGTACATCATTGGTGCGAATGTAAATTGGTGCAGCCGCTATGGAAAACAGTATGGCGGTTTCTCAAAAAACTAAAAACAGAACTACCATATGACCCAGCAATTCCACTCCTGGCTATATATTTGAAAAAAACAAAAACACTAATTCAAAAGATACATGCACCCCAATATTCAGAGCAGCAGGATTTACAATTGCCAAGATATGGAAGCAACCTAAGTGTCCATCAACAGATGAATGGATAAAGACGATGTGATGTGATACACACACACATACACGCGCACACACACAATGGAATACTACTCAGCCAAAAAAGAATGAAATTTTGCCATTTGCAGCAACATGGATGGAGTTGGATGGCATTATGCTAAGTGAAATAAGTCAGACAGAGAAAGACAAATACTGTATGCTATCATTTTTATGTGGAATCTAAAAAATAACAACAAACTAGCGAATATAACAAAAAAGAAGCAGATTCACAGACACAGAGAACAAACTAGTGGTTACCAGTGGGGAGAGAAAAGGGGGGAGGTATACAATAAACTACAAGGATATACTGTACAACATGGGGAATATACAATATAGTTTTACATTAACTATAAGTGAAGTTTAACCTTTAAAAATTGTGAATCACTATATTGTACATCTGTATCTTATATAATATTGTACATCAACTATACTTCAATTTAAAAATAATTTTAAAAATTCTAGGATAAAGTAGAGTTTTTGTTGTTGTTGCTTTAAATACCAACGGTGTCCTAGAGAAAAATGGTAGTACATCTGTAGGTTTCACAGGCACATTTTTATAACATAAAACAAATGTTTCACTGCAACTCTGAGTTGATAAAAAGCCAAAACAAGGGGCTTCCCTGGTGGCGCAGTGGTTGAGAATCTGCCTGCTAATGCAGGGGACACGGGTTCGAGCCCTGGTCTGGGAAGATCCCACATGCCACGGAGCAGCTGGGCCCGTGAGCCACAATTGCTGAGCCTGCGCGTCTGGAGCCTGTGCCCCGTGACGGGAGGGGCCGCGATAGAGAAAGGCCCGCGCACCGCGATGAAGAGCGGTCCCCGCACCGCGATGAAGAGTGGCCCCCGCTTGCCGCAACTGGAGAAAGCCCTCGCACGAACCGAAGACCCAACACAGCCAAAAATAAATAAATAAATAAATAAATAAATTAAAAAAAAAAAAAAAAAAAAGCCAAAACAAGTTACTTTTAGGGAGGCAGTGTGGCTCAAAAGAAAGCTGTATGGACTGAGAGAATCAGAGGTTCAGATTTGGACCTAAATAGCTGTATAACCTTGGGAAAATCATTTGTAAATATTAATTGATCAACAACCATGTGAAATAGTTTCTTAGTAGAATTCATTAATGCTACAAATATTACTGAGAAACTAGTACTCTATAGGCCACGCACAGTGCCAGACAGTAGGAATGTATCAGTGAGTAAAACAAAGTCCCTGCCCTTGTGGATCTCACACTGTGAGAGACTCTCACAGAATAAATGAAGAGGTCAGAGGTGAGAAGAGCTATGAAGGAAAATAAAGGTGAGTAAACGGTATAGAGAGTGTGGGAGAAGGGCATATTATAATGTTGAAGCACTATTACAAAAGTACTATATTTGCTTAAAAAAACACAAAATCTTCAAACAATACAGAAGACTACACTGTACAGTTAAACGATGAAGGCTCCTTTCTGTCTTCAACCAAATTCCACTTCCCAGAGGCAACCACGGTTAACAGTTTGGGAGTATACACATTAATGCTAGATTCTTCCCATATTAACTATCCTGTTTAATTTCCCCGTTACTACTTCCACTTAAGATATTTATATTTAAGATTACATTTAATTTTTTATTATAAGCAATACAGGTCATAACAGAAAAAAATTAAAAAATAACCAAAACTCATGTAAACTACATTCATAATACCACCCACCCACAGATAGCATCATTAAAACCTCCATTTTCTTCTGTGAAATCTTGAGCCTAGAATGACAAGTATAGTCACATGTTCCAATTAACACTACTAAAGAGTGATTCTCAGTTCAAACTTGGAATTCTTCTGTCTCCAAGCCTCTCACTTTAAAAAGAAAAATTATAGAAAATTGTCAAATACAGAAAAATAAAACAAGAAAACTTAAATTACTTTTATTAATGATTTATTTTTACAAAACCAGAATTATTTTGTGCATGCACATTGTTTTGAAATCTGCTTTCCTACTTAACTAAACACCATTAACATTTTTCTGACATTAAAGTCTTATACAATGTGGTTTTTAATGGCCATAATATATGTAACCAATTTATGTGCCATAACATTTAACCAATCCCTTTATGTTTGATTTTCAAACTATTTCCAATTTTTAACATTATAAATAAGATCCTACCAACATTTTTGCATATAAATTTTTATGCAGGGACTTCCCCGGTGGCGCAGTGGTTAAGAATCCGCCTGCCAATGCAGGGGACACGGGTTCAATCCCTGGTCGGGGAAGATCCCACATGCCACGGAGCAACTAAGCCCGTGCGCCACAACTACTGAGCCCACGTGCCGCAACTACTGAAGCCTGCGCGCCTAGAGCCCGTGCTCTGCAAAAAGAGAAGCCATTGCAATGACAAGCCCGAGCAACGCAATGAAGAGTAGCCCCCGCTCGCCGTGGCTAGAGAAAGCCCACACGCAGCAATGAAGACCCAAGGCAACCAAAAATAAATAAATAAATAAAATTGATTATAAAAAAAAGAAAAAAAAATCTCTATGTATATCTATGATTAATTCTAGAATAAATTCTAGGAAATAAGATTGCTGGGCCAAAATATACGTACAATTTAATAATTTTAAAACATTGCCAAATTGACCCCCTCAAATGTATTATTTCACATTCCCATCAGTGTAAGTGCCAATTTCACTGCACTCCTGACAAAAATAGCATGTTGTGTTAATTTGCATTTTTGGTAAGGTTAGACATTTTTTCTTTTTAAAATTTTCTTACTGTCTGATTTTTGGGGGGGTAAAGTTATGCTTTGTTCTTTACTAGAGATTCTAGATTCTTGAATTTGGGGAACTAGATAGATCTGAAAAAATTGGGGGGATGGAGGGGACAAACTTTTTCTATCAAGAAAACACGAGGACTTCCCTGGTGGCGCAGTGGTTAGGAGTCTGCCTGCCAGTGCAGGGGACGCGGGTTCGAGCCCTGGTCCGGGAGGATCCCACGTGCCACAGATCAACTGAGCCCGCGCGCCACAACTACTGAGCCCGCGTGCCTAGAGCTCGTGCTCTGCAGCAAGAGAAGCCGCCGCAATGAGAGGCCCGCGCACCGCAACGGGGAGTGGCCCCCACTCACAGCAGCTAGAGAGAGCCCGCGTGCAGCAACGAAGACCCAACGCAGCCAAAAATAAATAAATAAATAAATAAAATTAAAAAACAAAAACAAAAACACATGAGATTAAAAAAAAATTATCCTCAGCATCCTTTCATTTAAAAAAAATTGGGGGGAGGAGCATTTTACCAGAAAAAAAAAAAAAAAAAAGAAAGACATAGTCACAGAATAAAGGATGGTTTTTCCCAAGAAAGAGTGGTTGGCAATAGTTTATATTTTTCTGAGATGGGAGAAATTTTCATCGAAGTTCGGACAGACTGACAGTCTTTGTAGCAGGATTTGGGAACATTGCACTCATCATGCTGCAATTCTAGGTCTTAGTCTCATTTGAAAAATGAGGTGGTTAGACTAGTGATCTAACAAAAGTCCTCCTATCTCTGAATTTCAAGCCATTTCTTTCATATGCAGTTTTAACTTAATTATCTATTTGAGAGTTACAGTGTATGTATCCATTTGTCATAAGGTTTGAAGTAGATTTTATTTGCTTAAATTTTTTTTTTTTAATTTGTTTTATTTTTTTGGGCACGCTGCTTTCGGGATCTTAGCTCCCTGACCAGGGATCGAACCCAGGCCCCCAGCAATGGAAGGACTGAGTCCTAACCACTGGACCTCCAGAGAATTCCCTATTTGTTTTTTTGGGTTTTTTTAAGTATACCTAATCTCATAGATATTAGCTTCCAAGACTAAATTTTGTAATAAAAGTGACAAT
Source organism: Balaenoptera acutorostrata (assembly GCF_949987535.1). Lineage (NCBI taxonomy): Eukaryota > Metazoa > Chordata > Mammalia > Artiodactyla > Balaenopteridae > Balaenoptera > Balaenoptera acutorostrata. Next base: position 62,742,066 of record NC_080075.1, read on the forward strand.
TTCCACATTGCTCCTGAACACATATCTCCCTATTCCACAGGAAAATACCGTTGCACAGAACCCTGAAGAACGTTTCAGCATGTGATTTTGGGATTCCTGGGGATTTACTTTTCATGAAGAAACTTTCTTTTTCTGAGTTTTTGCGTTGTATGTGCCAGATTATTTTTCTCTATGTGGACTGGGTCAAAGAAGAAAAGTGACAATTTCCCTTACTGAAGTCATTGAGTGAAGAGACAAAGACATCTTAGGAGTGGCCACTTAAGGCTGGTCACTACCACGTTCCAGAGTTTCTTCCCCAGCTTTGATGAAACTTCAATATCGTCCATGCGCTGGATCATATCAAATTTTTAGCAACTGACAAAGATTAGTCAAACTACTGCTACTCTTCCTCCTCCTCCTAACATTTATTGAACACTCAGTGTGTGCTAGACACCGTGCAATGTTATATACTTGGTTTACCTCATCCTATCCTAACAACGACTCTCTGAAACAGGTACCATTATTAAACCCCATTTTGCAGATGAGGAAGCTGAAGTATCAGGAGATAAAAAACTTGGTCAAGGGTAGGCAGCTATTTAACCGTCCAACCCAACTCTGCCACACTCCATAAGCGTATGCTCTTCATCATTACACTATACCATTTCTCCTAAGAGAAGGATTTATGAACTAAAATTATTTTTATTAATTTACAATAGAAGATATTCATTTCCAGGGACTAGTAGCTCACTATCAAAACATCAAAGTCAAGTCAATGGTCTTGCACGGTATTTCTCTAAGTACAGCTGAGAGGTGGTCAATAACAGAGGTTCGCTCCTTCTAAGATAGTGCTAAGTGCTAAACTCAAAGTCTAAGCTAGTCTAGCTCTCTCTAATTAAGACACCAAGCTGACCAAGTCCCTTTCATTAGTACTCTTCCTTTAGAGAAGGAACAACACAAGTGATTGTTTCAGGGCTTGATAATGTTACAGTTTCTCACTTTTTAATACAATCAGGCATTCCTCTGAAAGCCTCCCTCTTCCTGGATTGCTTTACATGCCTAAACCATCCATTTAGGTAATATTTGTATCAGTGGGTCACTCTTGCATCACAATTTTCCCTAGTTTACTCCTTGCAGTTGGTCAAAGCACTGGTGCTCTGTAACTGTTGCTCCCCTCTTCCTCCCATATACTTCAGTACTGATTGCAGTCCAGTACTTGGCTAATGAGAAGTTAATTTCTTTATACAATATGAAAGACTTATAAACATGCCTCTAATAATTTTTCCTTCCCAGAATTTAAAAGTATTCTAGAGGGAATAGAAGAGTATGAAATGTTGAAACAAGAAAAGAAAGTTGTGGTTGAACATAGTTGTTTGGATTGACCTACAGTACAAACATACACAGAACATACATAAATACATATTAAAAGACTAGTGTTGGGGGAATTCCCGGGTAGTCCAGTGGTTAGGACGCCGCACTTTCACTGCTGAGGGCCCAGGTTCAATCCCTGGTTGGGGAACTAAGATCCCGGAAGCCCTGAGGCAAAAAAACAAAACAAAAAAAAACTACTGTTGGTAATACTATTCTAATATAAAGACTATATTTTATACTAAAAAGTAATACATGTGCAAAAGGTCTAAAGTTGTTTTTCTTGTTTTAAAGTTTTCACATCCAAGCTAAAATGGAGACAATGACTTAAAAGTGAAACTAAAAATAAAGTAAGATAAAATGTGAATTTTTTTTAATGCTTCTCTGGAAATAGTGAATCTAGGAAATGCAGATAAAATTTGAAAGCTGCAGCTTTCAAAAGAATTACCCCTCCCTTCATAAACTAATAATATTATCAATATTTAACAACAGAAACTTAAGAATTATTCAATGGATATTAGGAAATATTAGGATATTTGTTGAATTGAATTAAGTAACTTTCACATTCAAACTGAATCTGGAAATGTGACAATAATTTAACCCAGAATTCTAGAGGCAGAAATTTATGTATGTGAAACTGATTTCAAAAGAATCAGCAGGAATACAGGAACTCTGTACAAAAAAATCTCCCTGATTGGATTGACATTTACTGAAAAGAACTGGTTACATGTTCTTAGAGAAAGGGTTTTCAGTATAACAGTGTACAAAAGTAGTATACAGTACTATTATTTTTTCATGGCAACAAGGTTAGTAAAGCCCAGCCTAGAACTGGCCCTCCTTTAATGAGAGAGAAATAATACTTAGGTACAGAGGCAGGCAAACCAGTCGAGGTTTACCCTTTTCCCCTTAATGTGATGAAATCAGTTTGTAGTAAGTTGGACAATTGCTTTTCTTATTGTTTACACTATTATTTGCTTAAAAATTCTCTTTTGTACAATAGACTTTGTATTCAGAGCCAAAAAATATTTATTGAGGTCTATGAGGAGGTATGTGGTATAATAAGCACTACCTTTTAATAAGTTACCTACACTTTGTACCTATGCTCTTTCTATATAAAGAATATATAAAGGAGTATATAAAAGATCTTTATTCTTTAATCCTTTTAAGAAAAACCCTGTTAAGCAGACAACAACAAAAAATAAATAAGGGAGAACAAATATAACAGACTATAAACTTCTATTTTCTTACTAGAGGTCTTCTTGAAATAGACCAATTTCTTCCATAATTTGAAAAATTATGGAAAAAAATATAAATTCGCAGCATTACTCTGAGAGAATTCATACTTTACCTGAATACATGCTTATTTAACTAAGCCCCCTTTCTCCTATACTCTGTATCCCACACCTATACATACCAAGTTAAGTTACAGCAGATGAAAAAATAAAAATACAAATACCTAAGAATTTCCTCTTGTTTTGTGGAATATTTCCAACTCGTGTATTCCAAGTATTTATAGTGTAATGTCTTTTTTTTTTTTAATGGATGGTAAAAAAAAGAAGTTAAATCTGTATTTATAGAGTTGGTACCTGGCAAATACATTGTATAAAGTTGAAACTGGATTTTTAATTGATTCTAACAAAGAAAAGATTTTCATTTATTGAATATATAGAGCGGCTGAGCAGCAAGGCTGCTACTCAGACGACTTAAGAAAGTCCTCGTCCTCAGGATCTGAGTATTAGTGGACGAGATGTGGTACTACAATACAAAGCAGAAAGCACTAGAAAGGAACCACAAATACTCTGCTTCAAATGCAAATAATTTCAGAATTGCCACTACCAAAATGATTTAAGGATTTAGGGCAATAGAACAGGGGGGAAAAACACCCTCTATTCCTTTGTCCTCCTGACTCCAAGAACTCGGACCGTGTTGCTGAACACTGATGGCTGGTTCTGAAGTGGCTGGATGGTCGATGCAGGGCGGGCGGTCCCTTGAGGGCGTCACCCCTTTTGAGGCCTGTGGTGCCGAGACCACTACTCACAACGGCGGGGTTCATGGAGTTCTCACCCTGGCCAAACTCCCGATTACCTCTGACGAGCCCCGAAGATCAATGAGTACCAGTCTAGGCCGGGTCCCCCAGCAGAAAGGCGGCGACGGCTGCAACATCAGCGGTTAAATTTTACAGCCTTTCATAAGCCCGGTCTCGTGCACCTGTAGTAAGAATACCAGAGCTGAGGGTTCCTAGATTGGTGAAAACGAAAGCGTGGACGGAGAAGGGAGGAAAATGAGGAGGGCACAGGGAAAGGGAAGGGGGCGGGTTTACAGGCGAGCCCTTGGCGTTGCCATGGGAACGTATCCCTCCGCCAGTGATTCGCGTCTTAGCCTTTTCAGTTCCCTCCGCGCCGCTTCTCGGCTGTTTCCGCCCAGCTCCTTTGTGCCGCGCAGAACGTCGAGACGACGCATGCGCAAAGAAACCCAGCCGCCGCATATATAAGCGCGAACCCAGGCTTTTCCTCGTAGTGCTGCCGGGACCGTTGGCGAGTGAGTCTTCGGTGTAGGTTTTGGAGTAATCGATCTCTGGGCGCTGCGAGCTGAAAGAGCTGAGCTCGCACGCCAGTCATCATGTCGCGCTACGGGCGGTACGGAGGAGGTAAGAGGGTAGGAGCCAGTGAGGAACGTTGCTGTGGGTGTAGTGAGTCTTTAGAGCCGTGAGGTTGGCGCGGCGGCTGGGAGACGGTTATTCCGCGTGCGTAATGGCGGCTTCGGCGTACACCATACGAAGCCAGAGACGGCAGGGGCGGGGTATCGAAGGAGGACAGGAGGTGGCTGGGGTAGGTCTGTGCCTGGGTTGATATCAATTCTTGGGCATTTTCGTCTCCCGCCTAGCCCTCGGTCCCTGTTTCGTTGTTGCCCTTCTTCGAGCCGCCGGCCCGTTCCCCACGCCCCCCCGCCCTCGGCTGCCATTTTGCGCACATTGACGACCATGGTGGCGCATTTCCTTGGCGCTTTCCCGCCACTTTGGCGGACAGATGTGGTCACAGCCGTAAAAGGAGTGAATTTAAGACTGAACAAAACTGTGGCAGTTTCGTGCTGCGCGGTCTCGTCAGTCGGTCGGACTCCTGAGTGGGAGTGGAAACATAACAGGATCTTTAGGTCTGGCGGCCGGTGTCTTTTTCTCTTGTAGCTCTTTCGAGCGCGATTTATGCTCTGGGGCGGGGGACCTGGAGTCGTGGGCGAGCCTGCGCCTGGGGCGGTTGCCGCGAGAGCCGGCGCAGACCCGCTCTCCCGATCCGGCTTCCGCCGGGGCCAGCTCGCCGCCGACGCCGCTGCCGCTGCCGCTGCCGCTGCCGCTGCCGCTGCCGGCCGCGCGCGCTCCTAGCGCGCCTGGGCCTGCCGGGCCTCGGGGGCGGGGCCGGGGCGGATCCCGCCCCATGCCTCGGAGTGTCCTACCACGCGGCTGTGCTTGTGTTTTGGAGGTTCCCCTCCACGCCCCCCCCCTTTGAACGTTAAGAACTTTGTCGTACGCTTAGCTTTTCAGAAATGTACGGACTTTGTTGGTTTTAAGGCTAAAGTCAATCCTTGAGAGAGCGTTAAACATGCTTTGCAGTCTTAAGGATGGACTCTTTCAAGGCAAAGAATTCAAACTTAAGCCAGTTTTTTCATAACATGCATTCTTCTATTTGCGTTTTTAAACAGAAACCAAGGTGTATGTTGGTAACCTGGGAACTGGTGCTGGCAAAGGAGAGTTAGAAAGGGCTTTCAGTTATTATGGTCCCTTAAGAACTGTGTGGATTGCCAGAAATCCTCCGGGATTTGCCTTTGTGGAATTTGAAGACCCTAGAGATGCAGAAGATGCAGTGCGAGGCCTGGATGGGAAGTAAGTAACATGTCGGTTATGAAAGTTAAGTGTTCGTGAGAATATTCCTGTGCGAAGCTTGGATTCTGTTGTCTGGAGATTTTAAATAAATAGGTAGTCATTTTATGAAGACAGGAGCTGGGGAACAAAGGTGGAGTTTAAAAGGCTTCTAAAGGTATAGCTGAAGCTTGTGAGGGCAAAGAAAGAGTGCTTGGAAAGTTCTAAATATAGGAGTCACGTGTTTGTTTGTTTGTTTTTTAAAGCATTAGAATTTCATTGTTTTTCTTTTATAGAGTGATTTGTGGTTCCCGAGTGAGAGTTGAACTATCAACAGGCATGCCTCGGAGATCTCGTTTTGATAGACCACCTGCCCGACGTCCCTTTGATCCCAATGATAGATGCTATGAGTGTGGCGAAAAGGGACATTATGCTTATGATTGTCATCGCTATAGCCGCCGAAGAAGAAGCAGGTATTTATTTTAATAAAGGAGTGGTTGGTGTACTGGTTAATCAAGTTAATTTTCTTATTAGCAAGGCAGAAACTAGTATTTTTCTATAAACTTGAATGTTAATTGTACAGGTGTATTTTACAGTTTTTGTTTAATTAAATGTTAATGTATTAATAATCAACCTGGTCAAAACCTTTCAGGTTTCTTCGTTTGAGTCAGTCGCCTTGATTCAGAATGTCACGAGCCTTATGATATCATGCTGAGGCGCCTTGCAAATCCGACAATTAAGATCCTCCTAGACCTTGAGGTGATCAGCATAAGAGGCCAGATCCCCTCGAGTCATCTACACCTAGCTTCACCTTATTCTTTAAAGGGCAGAAAATTTGAGACGGTGATCGCCGTAACAGTAAATTTGGCTTACAATTGGGGCCCCCTCCGGTTTAGAAAGAGGAACACCAGATTGACCACATTCCCAACTAGAAAAATCTTCTTGCGTCAATCAAGCCTCACCTGGCTCATTTGGCTGTCAGTTTGATCGTCGTTAGATTGAAGAAAACATCTAGATGCAGCGATCGGCTATAGATACTTCTAGATCGTCTAGATCTACTAGACCATGGGCCAAAGAGGGTCGACCTGCAAACTTGCAAGGTTTATTTTAAATACACCTTACAGTGTTTTATATTATGTAATTCTAAGATGTAATTGAGCTTTTAACAAATCTTTTTTTAGGTAGTTTAAAAAAAAAAAAAAAAAGACAAGTAATAGGCCCAGAGTTTATTTCCAAATGAGACACTAAGTTTAAATAGTTTTGAGATTTGATTTCAGCAGAGACACACGAACTCTAAAAAGGAGTTGCCATCTAACATTTTGCTTTTTTCTGACTTGAAAAATAGGTCACGGTCTAGATCACATTCAAGATCCAGAGGTAGGCGATACTCTCGCTCTCGCAGCAGGAGCAGGGGAAGGAGGTGAGAGATGTTGCTTAATTCAAGTTTTAACAAGAAATAAAAAAAACTTTAATTGGAAGTGGACTTAAACAACTTTGATTTAATTTTTAGGTCAAGATCAGCATCTCCTCGGCGATCAAGATCTGTGTCTCTTCGTAGATCAAGATCAGCTTCACTCAGACGATCTAGGTCTGGTTCTATAAAAGGATCGAGGTATTTCCAGTATGTAGCACCTTTTTTTCCCCTTATTTGTATTTGGATTGTCACGTCTTAATGACAGCAGTGGAGTATCTTAAGGACCTAATTGACATGGAATGCTTCAGGAAAACGTTGAATGTGTACACGTCAAGATGAAGAAAAGCCCAACTAAAGATTTTAAGGGCTGTTACAGAGGTGATAGAGGAGGGTCCAAAGCACAAATCCTCAAATCATTCCAGTGAACACTCTGGGTAAACATGTTGGAAACTTCTGGAGTCAGCTTATATCTGTTGTATAGGTAAATGATAATAGCACTAAAAGATGATAGTTGCCTGATCCCTGGTAAGAAACCCATTAGAACCAGGAGGAGATTTATTTAGGGTTAGAAGCAAGTTAAAACAAGTTTCTCTTTGGAATGATGGTGGTGAGTTTGAGACCATGGAAAGTTTGTTTAGGGTAACATAAACATGGATGAACATGGCCTGTTTAACCAGATACTTGGGTTAGACACTGAAATTTAAAAAGTTAAAAATCAAATTAGGCACCTCCGCATTTTTTACTTCCTTTGTAGAAAACCTTAAAAGGTGATGGAAATGGATAAAATTCTAGATAATGAGTTGATAGTGCTACTCATGTGTCAGTGGTAGGGAATGCTACTGGGAATTACTACTATTCAGTAATAGCACAGTCTATAAACGCAGGGATTCAAAAACCTGTGGTCCAATTGAAAAATATCTGGACTCTATAGATAAATGCATTTAGCTTGGTTGCAGGACCTCAAGATGTGTATGTCGGCCTGATTTGGTTTGTGTGACAAATGGATGGTCCCTGAACCATGACAGTTTGTTGATGATCCAAGAACAAAACGTTACCCAGTCATGGCTTTTCACTGAGCTTACCACCTGAAGAAATGGTTTCAGTTCAGGGGGTTGCTTTGATTCTTCTAAGATAAAATACCAGTTTTCTCAAACGAACACCATATATTTCTTTTGGATACTGTACACTGTTTAAGAATATACCTCTGTAGAGGAACTGTGACAACCCAACTCATGATAGGTAATTGAAAAGGTGGTTCTTTATTTGATAACAACTTATCGAAAGCAATTACTTGTCCAGTCTTGGACTGATACATGGCATCTTGCTCTGTTTTAGCCACTTTATTCCTAGCCTACCTAATAAGGTACTCAGTAGGTGTTGAAGGAAATTACTCCTATGGACTAATTGGTATAATTGTATTTCTGTTTTTTGTTAAGATCCCGGTCCAGGTCGAGATCAAGATCCAGGTCTCTTTCACGACCAAGAAGCAGGTAGGGTAAAAATCTCATTGATGCTCTTCTAGTTACATGGCGCCAATATCCAAAGTGTTTTTGAATTGCTGAAATTTCAAGTGTTAGCTGTAAGCTTAGGTATTGAGTAGGAACACAATACCTTATTAATAAACCAAACTTTAGAATTTCATTTATACATGGCCTGTTCTGGCTGACTTCCTGGACAAGGGTGTGTCAAGCTACAGTGAAAAAGAAGTTGGTGAATTTGGGGTTATAGTAAGACCTGTGTTAGAATTGATAGATGCATGGAGAAGCATTCTGAGTTCATTGTGCTTAAAGTAGAGTGTAAAAGGTTATTTGTGATAAAATAAAGCAGTTCACTTATTTTATGAAGAACAGGTGTTATAAGATTAGCTTTTGTTAGTGAAAAATTGGTAGGTTTGTTTTCAGTTTAAATGCAGGACAGTTCAAGGTCAAGACAGTTTGGGGGTTCATTTCATGGTATTGTGACTTAAGGGGTTGGATAGTACGTTTTCTTAATAGAATTTCTCATGTTTTGACAGCCGATCGAAGTCCAGATCTCCATCTCCAAAAAGAAGGTAAGCTAAATAATTTGTTGCCAGATCTTAACTGTCAAGTGTGGCCTCTGCAGAATTTGTTTGCTTACTGCCTACTTTCCGGGCTTTGAGCTCTTTGGAGAATTGGTGCTATATATATATTAGAATACTAGATGCAGAGTTTATTAGGTGATCCCCCCAAAAAAAAATCCCCAAAATTCAAGCAATTCTCTTTAAATTTTGTAATATTAGTGAAGAGGCTATTAAGCCTTACATAATTTTTTAGACTTCTGCTGTAGGAATTTACTACCTTTGGCCACCTTTGAATTTATTGAAACTTGAGTTTTGCACGACAGATATGCAAGAAGAGTTTCAGTAGACACTAATTGGTTCCAAACCTAATGTTTTTCTTTTTAGTCGTTCCCCATCAGGAAGTCCGCGAAGAAGTGCAAGTCCTGAAAGAGTGGACTGAAGTTCTCAAGTTCACCTTTTAGGGAAAAGTTATTTTGTTTACATTATTATAAGGGATTTGTGATGTCTGTAAAGTGTAACTTAGGGAAGGGTAATTCAACCATCTAATCAAAATGAATCTGGACTATTACTCTGTAAATTCACAGCAGTAAGGTAATATAAATTTTTGTTGAATGTATTAACATCCTATGGTCTGAAAATGTGGGTTTTTATTTGGCACATTTAAAATAAAAAATGTTTCTAATTAGATTTTTGATTTGTGTTCAGTATTAATGCTCCTCAGTTTGGTAGGCTTCAGGAGTCAACCTTGATATTAACCATATTCATACAGATCTGCATTCAAAGTTTAATGGTGTTATTTAAGTCTTGAACATCATTGAATAGTATATATACACTTGGAAGATTCCTTTCTACACTTAGAGTTTTGGGTAAGATGGTAAGAACTCAAGTGAGTCCCCCTTAGTAGCATGAATGCATCATGACAAGTCCCTAAATTAATCTGTTGGAGTTGGCGTTATTAGATGTTATCAGGCTAATGATCTCTTCTGTCAGGCTGTAGGGACCACTGACTTGCTATAAAGTGAGCGCAACAGGAACTGAGCAAGAGTAGCTGGACTTAATGCTGGAGAAACTGAATTTTCTGAAGCCTATTTAAGTATAATAACTAATTGAGGTTTTCAGCCTATTAGATAGGATGGTGTCAAATTAGAGTTCTCCATTCTAGGAAGTTACACTCAATGTTCTTTTGTTTCTTTGTTTTCAAACATTAACCAATTTTATGCCAAAATTTTTGCATGTTTGAAGAATTGTCTGAATTTGGGACAAAACATCTTCATGTAAACCAGCTTTGCAAAATTTTCCAGCCCAGATATTCTCCCCTGTCTCTTCAAATGGATTGCCTTATTCTGAGCAGAGATCTGTTAATTCCCAAGTTAGGTTTTTCAGTTCCCGAACACCAACATACTTTCTTATTTTGCCAGGCTGGTGCAAAGTAATTAAAGATGTCAATCAGAAATGTTAAAAAGACTAAAGTAGTTTGTAAATCCAACCTATATTTAGCAACACCTCATGTAGTTATTTTTTGGTAGCATCTGGTAAACTTTAGAATGTTAGAGCCAGTAGATTCTTTATTTGGACTTCAAATATCTTAAGTATCGTAGGGCAGTAACAATTTTGAGTTTTCTGGTCAAGCTTTTGGTGCAAAAAAATTTAGTGCTGGTGGCACAGCTGTCTGCCCTTGTTTCTTATGCTTTTAAACAAAGTTATTGGGTAACTTTACAATTTGGGAACACTGATCTGCCTCAAATTTATTTACTGGTCTGAATGATCATTAGTATGTTGGAAGTTTGGATGTTCTGTTTTTGGAATTTTGACAACTGGCTGCGTTTTATGGTTGGTATAAAGCTATGTGTGTAATCAGCAGGCTTATTTGTTGAACTTGGTCAGCTTTAATTGTTCTGTATTATATAAAGATAAGATTACTCAACAATAAATCTGCAGAGAATAAACAGTCCTGATATTCAATTTTTGGAAGTGGGAGTTCTGAGCCAAGAGTAGGAAACATCCTGTAGCTTTGGGATGGATTACTAGCAGCATCCTAGAGATTAGTGTGAAAGGGTAAAAATGATATGGAGGAGGGGTTAGGGGCAAAGATGATTTTAAGAAACAAGCACAGAAAATTCTATTTACCCTTATGGGAAAGGGAATACTGGGTGTATAGACCAACACCTTTTGTACCCTTGACTGCAACTCTGTACCCCTGTGTTTAGTATACATCTTAAAATGATACATTGGTTTAGTGCACCTTTTTTTTGTTTAGAGTTTGGGACTGATATATTGATTGTGATTGACTTGAAAAGTGCTGGTCTAAACTCATTGCTTCTAAATTATTAACCTAGCATTGATTGGTAGCTAATTGAACACATCAGACATTGAGTGCTTTGGGCAATGAACCTTACCTTGGTTCTCTCTCCTAGGTATAGAGGTAGGTAAAGCATAACTCATGACTTCACTTTGGTAGTTCTCCTTTGGGCCTTTGAATTAAGCTAAGTATCAAGTTAAAGTGTGGTCCTACCATTTTACCATGTCCCCTCTCCTGAGGACAAAGAATAAAATTTGAGGGGGTCTTGAAATACCATCAATTTGTGACTTTGGGTTAAATGAATGGTAGTGTGGGATTGTGGTTTTCGTCTTTGTGTAGCCTATCTCAAAGTCTAAAGGAATGCAGTGATTTCCAGGATATATTAAGCTTAAGTAGGAATTGAAAGCTCTGAAACTGACATGTTGGCAATGAGTTATCAGTGAAGGACAGGAGCAAAGAATTCATTAGATCTGGCTCTGAGCAACAATTGCTTGGAGACTTGTGCAGGGGAGGGCTGTATAGTATAGCCTAAAAGATGTATGCATAATTTTTTAGCTGGAAAGACACGAAGGCAAAGAAGGTCAAAGTAGCAAGAAATACTCGGGGCCTGGCTGGTGTTGGAGTGTTCGGAGGGTGGTGAGAACTGGTGACAAGCCGAAGAAATGAGACAAAGATGCCTAGGTTTAAGGTATGGTAGTATTAAGCTGTTATATCCAGATCTAAAAGTTGGGGAAGAAAAGCACCTTTAGGGATACCATTCTAGTAAAAAATGTCAAAGGACATTGTCACTTAATCCTCACAACAAATTAATACTGTTAAAAACCCCATCTCATACAAGAGGAAATGGGCTTAGGGAGATTGGTAATAACAATATCGTACTATTAACCAGCTAAAAGGTAGGGAAAGTTTGATTCCTACTTAATGGTTTCAAAGCCCTAACTTTTTTAATCAATAGAGCACCTTTCTGCTCCCTTAAAACAAGACCACATTATGGAAGAGTCAGGAAGTAAAAGAACAAAATAACCCTTGGTCCTAGTTATAAGCTATTTTCTTTCCAGACTTAATGGGGAAAAGATGCTAGATAGAAGGGTAGTTCTAGAGCACAGCCCTCAAGGCCACTTCTCAAACCTAATGCTTTTTACTTTTCCCACAGGCTGCTGGCCCAACCTATTTTCCATTTTAGCCACACCATGTGGTTTGTGGGATATTAGTTCCCTGACCAGGGATTGAACCTGGACCCCAGCAGTGAAAGCTCCGAGTCCTAACCACTGTACCGCCAGGGAGTTCCCACTTTTCTTTTTTCTTTTAACACAAAATACATACACCTTGTTTTTCTCATTTAATATCTTGGAGATCTTTCGTATAAGTAAAAATGGCACTTTTTTTTTTAAGTTGCATACTATTTAGTTGCTTGGATGGTGCATAATTTATGCATTAAACTTTTGTGCCTCTTCAATGTGCCAGGTACTACTAGCTTTGGAATATAGAAGTGAACAAAGTCTTTATCTTCATGGAGCTGGAGTTCTGGAGAGACAAAATGAACAAATATCAGGTGGGTAATAATAGATAGGGAGAATGATGAAACAGAAAGGACAGGGGATTGGTTGCTGTCGCGTAAAGGGTGGTCTCAGGAGGCCTCTGACCGCAACAACATTGGAGCCAGAGAGACAGTTACACCAACTTCGGAGGGCACTGTTGATGCAAAGGCCCTAAAGTAGTCTGAGCTGTTGGAGGGTAAGGAAGCCAGTAGGAAGTGAACAGAGGGGAGCGTGGGCAGAGATGGCATAGGAAGGGAAGGGATGTAAGATATAGATCATGTAGGACTTTGTGTCCTTTGGGAGGGACTCGCTGTTTTCCTTGGGAGAGTTTTTGAGCAAAGAGTGACAGGAATTGAATCAGTTCCCTACTAATGGATATGAGGGTTGTTTCTAATTACTATTATAATGCTGCAGTAAATAACCTTGTATAATACATTGCACATGTGACCCTGTATCTAGGATAATTCCTAGAAGTTGAATTGCTGGGTCAAAGGCTCCGTGCATTTATATTTTTGCTAGGTACTATTTGCCCTGGTGGAAATGGATGGGAGTGCCTATTTCTCTCTGACATTGCCCATTTGGTACACATGGTGTAACCACATGGTGGACTGTCAACCTTGTTGACTTTTACCAATCTTGTGTTGAAAAATGGTGTCTCAGCATAGCTTGTTTTAATTGTGGTAAAATACATGTTTTCCCCCCACTATAAATTGCCGTGTGTTCAAGTCTGGTTTAGGTTCCCTTGCTCTCAACACACTGTCTATAGTAGGAGACTGTAATTGCCTGTTTAGTTCTCCGTCGGTATGCTACCACAAGACAAATTGCGACAGCAGGTACCAGGCCTTGTTCTGTTTCTTCATTGCCTATTGCTTATTAACACTTAAATATCTGATGAATGAAAAGTGAATTCATGGATGAATGAATGAATTCTAGTCTATTAAACCAAACAAAATTGGAACCTCCTCTCTCCTGTGAGACCTTTATAATTAATCACCATTTCAATTAAAAGTCCATTTTTTCAGTTTAGCTACCTGTAAGACTGACTCCTGTCTGAATCTGCCTGCAGGGGATTTAGATCCTTAGGCTGCTATTTACAATGCCCAGCTCTACTCTGCAACTCCAGTGCAAGGTTTTTATCCCCTCATCTGGGTTAACGCTGAGAGTTCTGCCCAGAAAGGGTGTGGGAAATTTCTGTGCAGAAAGTTCTCCGCAGAAAGGGTACAAACTTACTAACACCCCAAGAACTGGTGAGCCTAGGTGAGTCAGCTTAACCTACATAAGGAAGGTCAAGTCATCCATTTCTTATGACTGTCAGATGCCTAAGGTCATGTCCTCTCCACCTCTGTAGATTCCCTGGGTTCTTAGTGACTGAAGCTTGAAGATGGCTGGATGTGATTTTATACAAAGACCCTGTTTTTATCTCGGTTTATAATATATCTAAGAAATCTGGATTCTAGAAAATGAATCATTTTGCTGCTAAGAATAAAAAGTCTGGCTGTAAAGAAATAACCTCTGTGGCAGAGGTAAAGGTAGATGGGTCTGTTTATCTTGGTCATTGACATTGTTGGACCATCACCAGAGTTCCTGGGCCCCTATAACAAGAATTCCTTTGCCTAAGAACGGGTACCCTGTGACTTTTTGTGTTACAGTGGCTGAGTTGAGTAACTGCAGACTGTAAGTGTCACAGAACCTAAAATATTTGCTCTCTTGACCTTTAGAGAAAATGTTTGCCAACACCTGGTTTAGACATTTCTCTTTTCTCTCTTTTTTTTTTGACCACGCTGCACGGCTCTCAGGATCTTAGTTCCCCGACCAGGGGTTGAACCCACACCCTCATCAGTCAAAGCCTGGAGTCCGAATCACTGGACCACCAGGGAATTCCCACGTTTCTCTTTAACTGTTTACAATCTTCAAAATAATTATCTCTGAAGATCTTGAGTACCAGGATTATCAGTAGGGTTGCCAGGGCCTTACCAAGACATACTTTTGATCTGGGAAGATTGTTTCTCTGTAACTCATTCTTGAGGAAGTACTTCCTGAAGCTAGAGAGCAAATTCTAGCTAAACACACTAATGCACTCAAAATACTGGTGAATGTTATGAGGCAGTAATAAGGAAAGCTTTTACACTAGGGCAGTTGTTCTCAGGCCTGGTTACAAATTAGGATCACCCAGGGAGCTTTAAAAACGTTCTAATGAAATCAGTTGCTGAGGGTGAAGCTTGGGCATTAATATTCTAAGAATCTCCCTTGGTGATTCTAACATACAACCAAAATTGAAAACTGCTGCTTAAAGACAAGTGCTAACCAGCTCCTACTTCACTAGTTATTAGACAGACTGGCCTAGCCTATTGCTATTAGAAAGTTAGCAGCACACACATGTGATTCAAAGGAGGAGTCTACAATAGATCCTCTAGGATTCTCTGATCCTTTCTCTAACCAAATGACCCTATGCGGGAATGGAACCTTTCTATGAAAAAGGGGTTTATATTAGTGCCAGTAGAGGTCACTGTGCTCAAAGAAATACTCATTTTTTAAAAAGTTAACATTCTGTTCAAGAGATTTGAAGGAGTATTTATCAGAACTATTGGGTTATATCCAACACTAAGTCAACTCCAGACATGGCCTCTCATCACAATTGCTTCAAAGCATCTAAGACTCTATTGCATGCATGCATTTATATACATTTATAATTGTTATATCTTCCTGATATATTGATGTTTTTATCCTTATAAAATATCTCTCTAGTACTATTTCTTGTTTTAAAGTCTATTTTTTCTGATATTAATATAGCCACTCTGCCTATTTTGTGGTTAACGTTTGTGTGGTATATTTTTTCCTTCCATTTACTTTCAGCTTATTGGTACGTATACAGTTGACCCTTGAACAGCGTGGGTTTGACCAACATGGTCCACTTAGAGGTGTATATTTTTTCAATAGATTGTACATACCTACGTGGTCCGCAGATGCAGAACCACAGATGCAGATGGCTGACTGTAGTTACGTGTAGATTTTTGACTTGGTGGTCATGGTGGTGGGGTACTTCAAGGATCAACTATAGTTGCTCGATCTTGCTTTTTAATTCAGTCTGACAAACCGCCTTTTGGTTTGTTTAAACCATCTACATATAGAATATTGATATGGTTGGATTTATAATTGCCATTTTGTTGTTTTCTATATGCCTCCTGTCTTTCTCTTCCTCCTTTTATGGCTTTCTTTTGTATTAAACATTTTTTTAGTGTACTATTTAAATTCCTATTGATTTTTTTTTTTGACTGTATTTTTGAGTTATTTCCTTAGTGGTTGGCTCGTAATTTATCATAATCTACTTCAGATTATTTATTTATTTATTTATTTATTTATGGCTGTGTTGGGTCTTTGTTGCTGCTCGCTGGCTTTCTCTGGTTGCGGCGAGCAGGGGCTACTCTTCGTTGCAGTGTGCGGGCTTCTCGTTGAGGTGGCTTCTCTCGTTGCGGAGCATGGGCTCTAGGCTTGCGGGCTTCAGTAGTTGCAGCATGCAGGCTCAGTAGTTGTGGCTCTCGGGCTCTAGAGCACAGGCTCGGTAGTTGTGGCACACAGGCTTAGTTGCTCTGCAGCATGTGGGATCTTCCCGGACCAGGGATCTAACCCGTGTCCCCTGCATTGGCAGGTGGACTCTTAATGACTGCGCCACCAGGGAAGTCCCTACTTCAGATTAATATTCTGGTAAAATATAGAAATTTTGCTCCAGTATATTTTCTTTTCTTGAACTTCCGTCCCTGTGCTATATTGTATATTATAAACTCAATGATACAGTGTTTAATTATTGCCTCATACAACCTTATGTCTTTAAAAGAAAAGATGAGAAGATTTACCGTTTCTGATATTCTTCATTTCTTTCCATGGATTCGAGTTATTGTCTTAATTTCGTTTCAGCATGAAAGACTTCCTCTAGTATTTCTTGTAAGACAGCTCTGCTAGCAATGAGTTTTCCAATTGTTTATCTGGGAAATTTTTTTTTTTTTTTAAAGATTTTTTTTGATGGGGACCATTTTTTTTAAAGTCTTTATTGAATTTGTTACAATATTGCATCTATTTTATGTTTTGGTTTTTTGGCCCCGAGGCATGTGGGATCTTAGCTCCCCAACCAGGAATCGAACCCGCACCACCTGCATTGGAAGGCGAAGTCTCAACCACTGGACCACCAGGGAAGTCCCTATCTGGGAATGTTTTTATTTCACTTCTGCATTTGAAGGGTAGTTTTGGGTGATATAGAATCCTTGGTTTTTAAGCACATTGACTATGTCATTCTACTGCCTCCTGGACTCCATTGTTTCAGATGAGAAGTCAGGTGTTAATTGTACTGGTGGTCTTCCGTAGTGACGAGACGTCTTTCTCTTGCTTTCAAATTTTCTTTTTGCTTTTTGGCATTTAACAGTTTAAGTATGACGTATCTGGGACTTCCCTGGTGTCTCAGTGGTTAAGAATCCACCTGCCAATGCAGGGGACACGGGTTCGAGCCCTGCTCCGGGAAGATCCCACATGCCGTGGAGCAACTAAGCCTGTGCACCACAACTACTGAAGCCCTTGCGCCTAGAGCCCATGCTCTGCAACAAGAGAATCCACTGCAATGAGAAGCCCGTGCACCGCAATGAAGAGTAGCCCCCGCTCACCACAACTAGAGAAAGCCCGTGCGCAGCAACGAAGACCCAACGCAGCCCCCCCACCCAAATAAATAAATATGACATATCTAGGTGGGGATCTCTTTGTATTTATCCTTGTTGGAGTTATTGAACTTGTTGGATGTATAGATTAATGGTTTTCATCAAATTTGGGGAGTTTTTTGCCATTAATTTTTGAAATATTTTTCTGTCCCTTTACTTTTGGGACCTCCATTACACGTATGTTGATGTGCTTATTGTTGTGCCACAGATCTCTGAGGTTCTCTTCCATTTCTTCAGTCTTTTTTTTCTGTTTTTCAGATTGAATAATTGCTATTGATCTATCTTCAAGTTCACTTTTTTTTTTTTCTGCCATCTTTAATCTGCTTCTGAGCCTCTGTAGTTGGAATTGTCATTTGTTACTGTACATTTCAACCTCAGAATTTCGCTTGGTTCTTTTTTGTAATCTCTATTCAGTGATTTTTGTTATTTCTGAAAACATTCTTGTGTTTAATAGTTTCTTTTTCTTTAAAAACAAGTTTTATTCCCTACAGCAGCGGTCCCCAACCTTTTTGGCACCAGGGACCAGTTTTGTGGAAGACAACTTTTCCGTGGACCTGGGGTGGGGGGTGGGGGTGGGCGGGGGATGGTTCAGGCGGGAATGCAAGTGATGGGGAGCGGCAGATGAAGCTCTGCTGGCTCGCCCACCGCTCACCTCCTGCTGTGCAGCCCAGGGGTCAGGGACCCCTGTCCTATAGGACTCCTCAGAGTTTTTTTTTTTTAGCCGTGCCCAGCAGCATGCGGGATCTTAGTTCCCTGACCAGGGATCGAACCCATGCCCCCTGCAGTGGAAGTGCAGAGTCTTAACCACTGGACCACCTGGGAGGTCCCTGTGTTTATTTTTAAGCTCAGCTTTGTAGGGGTTGCCGTGTGTCTGCATAGCTTGCTTAGTGGTTAGCAACTGGATGGTCGTCGTGCTCAGACACCTCAACCAGATTTCTGCCGTCTGCTGATGGATCTGTGTGAAGGTAGGGAGTTGATTCAGTGTTCAGGCTGTTTTCAAGTCTGTTTTCTTTTTGCTAAGTCCCTTTTAATTTCCTCTGCACATGCATGCGGCCTCAGGGTTGGCTAGGAGTGTATGAATAGCTTGGCCCTCTCTGGTCTCTGCTATGCATGTGTGTAGCCTCTGATCACCCAGAAATCTGCTTGCTCCAACCATAATTGCAAACTCAGGCTAGTAGAGCCATCAACCCTCCCAGCTCTCTCGTAGCACCAAGATTATCATTTTTATTGACAAAGCAGTTGGGCATGGATATCACCTACCACTCCAAAATGAGAACCTCCCCCGCCTTCCGACCATAGCAATCTTCTGGTCTTCGTGTTCTGTTTTGCTCTGGCAGAAGCTCCACAGTGACTGAGCTGGGGGAATAAAGGGAATGGGAGCAGCCCCAGGCAAGGATGCCACAGTCTTCCACTGTTCCTACTCAAAGTTCAGCAGTTTTTCACACAAAAACGTGTCTTGGGTTGTATGTTTTGGGTCAGTTCCCAGAGCACTGGAACTGTTTGTCAATTTCCTTCTACATTTGAAGAGAGGATTTGCTGACTTCCTTACACTGCCAGCTACAGCTGGCAGTGCTACCCAGACCATCTGAGAGTTTAATTACGATTTGAGTAATTGGAGAAGTTGGAACTTAAAGGAAGATAAATTCCTCGATTGGAAAAGGACTGCAGTCCTGTTGAAAATATCCAGGAAGCCAACTGCAAACTGATCCAGTTGTTTAAAATGGTTATAATGGGAACTGGCTAGGGAAGAGGGTATATGCTGTGCTTCCCTCCTTTCTTCTGCTGGTAGTTCTGTATTTTTTCAAGTTCTACTTTTTTTTTTTTTTGGCTACACGTGGGATCTCAGTTCCCTGACCAGGGATTGAACCTGCACCCACTGCACTGGAAGTGTGTCTTAACCACTGGACCACATCTTACCTTGTTAGGCAAAATGAGTGGGAACTGGAAAAATGAAAATCTCACAGTTAATAATAAGAACTTGTGTCATATGAATTTGAAACAAACAGGAATCCATAGATGTTGAACTGAAGTCAATAATATGCTCACCTGTGAAAGATTGGTACTCAGACACTAGTCTGGTTGTGGGTAGAGGGTTGTATGGACTCTACAAAGAAGGCATGGACTCCTGGGGACCTGTAGACTTACTCTTGGGGGAGGGGGTTGCATTTGAGTGGATATTTGCATTTTCAACAAGGCTTTAATAATTCTGTAGTTATATATGGTGTTTTCCATATTGAGTACCATGTTTGTTTTCACCACCTCAAATGAATTGCACTAGTGGCTAGCTTTAGTTCCAGCCTGCAGACATATACTCACCTTCCAGATAATTACAGTCGAATCCCTTTGCCTTACAGGTGAGAAAACTGAGGCCAAATGAAATTAGATTGTTTGCCCATGTAGTAAAAGCCAGGAGCAAAGTTAGTGCTCAGGGCTCCCAGCTCTGTCATGGTGCAATTCTACATCATCTGGTTGTTACTATTAGTCTTGTTTTCCCCAGAGAGACTGATATCTCTAAGGGACATAACTACATCTTGGACATTACCTCTTGAACCCCTTAAACCCAGGAGAGAACTGTGTACACAATAGGTACTCAGAAAATCCATGCTGAAATGAATTAAAAAATAAACACTCTGGTTTATTTTTGTTGCTAAGAGAGAGGGGAAGTATAGGAATTTCCATAGGCTGCCATTTAAGTAGTGTTCCTCCAGGAAGATGCTGGGGCTGTATTGGAGAGTATGGTAGAATCCAGAACACACCATTTATATTTGGTCCATTTCCCAAAGGTCCATGCCTGACAGATCTAAAGATAAGTGAAGAAACTGGGAGTTTTCTGAAGATGCAGATTTCGATTTTATTTCAACCGATTATTAGTGTATAATAGTATAAGATACATTTCTTTAAAAACCACCAACCCAGGGCTTCCCTGGTGGCGCAGTGGTTGAGAATCTGCCTGCCAATGCAGGGGACACGGGTTCGAGCCCTGGTCTGGGAAGATCCCACATGCCGCGGAGCAACTAAGCCCGTGAGCCACAATTACTGAGCCTGCGCGTCTGGAGCCTGTGCTCCTCAAAGGGAGAGGCCGCGACAGTGAGAGGCCCGCGCACCGCGATGAAGAGTGGCCCCCGCTCGCCACAACTAGAGAAAGCCCTCGCACAGAAACGAAGACCCAACACAGCCAAAAATAAATAAATAAATAAATTTATAAAAAAAAAAAAAAAAAAAAAAAAAAACCACCAACCCAAACCCATCACTGATGATTCAGTAATTCAGGAAAGGAGGGAAGCCCAGGCTGATCTACATAACACAACATCTGTTCTCGGTGCAATATGCAATCCTCAGTCAAGGCCCTCCTCACACTAACACAGCTCCTGTCTCCAATGGCTTCCTTCCCATGCCTTGGCTGGGCTGGGCTTTCTCAGTTAACCCCAAAGGCAGAGAATCAAATTTACAGATTCTTCCTGGACATTTTGATCTTGCACTTTAAGTCACACCATCTGTAGGCTCAGAGACAGACTAAAGCTTCTTACAAAAGTGAATCTGGGAAGAAAGGATGGCTCTAACAGAGTAAGGGTCAGACCCCCCTTTGCCCATCAGTGACACTCGGAATGCTCTGGAAGACGAGTGGAGGCAAAGGGGACTTGAATTCACATGACCTGACCTCGAGTCCTGGCTAAAATTTTTCCTAGCTCTGTGCCTTTAGGTGGGTCATTTATCCCCTCTAAGCCTCAGCTGGCTCACTTCATCATCTGTTGCCGTATCGGGGCAGAGAGGTCCCTCTGCCAGCAGGTTGAATGAGCTAAGTGACCTCTGAAAACTCCAAAGTGCTGCACAGTGCAAGGTGGTGTAAGGTAGAGAAGGAGGAAAAAGAAAAGGAATGAGAGTAGGATCAAAGGAAGAAAGGGTGAAAAGTAGAAAAGAAAGGCAGAATGGAGAGATGGAGCCAACACAAGGAGCTCAGTTACCACTTCTGGGCTACGGTCAAGGCTTAGATGATGACATTGATGGCTGGGTCCTCTTCACTGCACGGAGAATAGAGCTGATCATTAGACCTGGCCTGGAGCCAGTCTTTGGGAAGGAATATTCAGACTGACTATCATGACAGCTACCAATTGTATGATTTTAATTCACAGGATCACTTTTAAAGCCTCTAAATCTTCATCTCATCTCTGCATAGGTGACAGGCTGCAGAAGGGGCTCCCAGCCTGGCCCTGGAGCAGGTCACATCTTTACACTTCCTTAAGCCACAGAAAACTTGAACCAAGTGGTGTGGTCATACTCCTCACCAGGCTTCAGCAACACAGGAGGGAAGTGGGGCTGTGAAGGGGAAAACAATACAGGTTACACCTTGCCAGCCCAGGTTGCACCCTTAACCATTCAGGATGGCTTTTGGACTGGTCTCTAGAGCAGTTCTGTGAACCAGTTGCCAGTGTAAGAACTGTTTATTACTGGTTTGCAATGAGATAAAGAACTTGAACCAGAATGAAAATCAACCACATCACTAAACACTATCACAGCAAGACTTTCTTAAGGAAGCAGGGTTGATTTACATTCTGGTGCAAGCTACAAGCATCTTATGGGCTGGAGCTTTGAGGAGCATTACTCTATAAAATAGCTAGAAAAGAAAGTTATGAGGAAGTAAACAGGATGAAAAGATTTGGAGGATCATCTTAACACTGTGGTTGCAGAAAATAATAGTTTTTTTTTTAACATGTAAATGCCATCTTAGTGATGTGGTTAAGAGTTTCCTGTGTTGTTCATGACTTGGAGAAGAGAACATACACAGATTTTTGAATCATACAGATCAAGTCTGACTTGAGTGTTATGACCTCTGTCATCCAGTGTGACCTTGGACACACCACCACTCTAACAAGCTGGCTTGTAGACTTACCTGATTGACTGCATCAGGCCAGTTCTGGGTCTCAAGGCAGAAACCGGAGTGTTTGGGATAGACTGCGCCACGCTTGCCCTTCCGTGTGCCATCCAGGAAGTTGCCCGTATAAAACTGGACACCCGGCTGGGTGGTGTACACTTCCAGTACCCGCCCGCTCCCAGCATGATGGACCCTAGGGATAAAGCCAGACCACATATATATAGGTCCAGGGTGGAAAAGCAGTCAGGGAAAAGCTGGGAAGCAGCTCTGAGACAGGAATCAGACCCAGTCACAGAGCAGGGACAACATATACGGAGGAGACAAAGGTAAGAAGAGCATGGCGGGAACTTCTCGCAGCCTCTTAGGTGAGGCATGAGTAGGTGGTTTTGAGGATCCCCAATAGCAACTTCTCACTCTGAGCTTGGCTTCTCTGGGGAAGGGCAAAAGGGACTCAGCCCAGTCAGATAGGTTTGTGTGTGTTGGGGGCGGCCAGGTTGGAGACAGACAGTTAGGCTGGGATACTTTCTCATAAAGAGGTGGAGCTCTCTGCTTGGTCTGGCAAGACAACCAGCTATGTCTTCTGAAAGAGAATAGATGCTTCTCCAAATTAAACTGCCCGCCACCCTTGGGGCTAGAGCAGGCAGGGCTCTTTAGCCAGATCCCCCGCAGAACAGATCTGTTCTGGGTTTCTGCCAAATTGTTTCCTTTTTTAAAAAAACCAGGCCTCTACAGATGGGAGAGTACCCACCTGGTCCTATACTTGGGGTCAAAGGGATATATAGATAAAGAAAGGCTGGGTCTCACAGACTTACCGAGGTAAGACATCCCCACAATGTGTAGTCAACCAAGAGGTTCGGGGAAAGATGTTTGGAAAGAGAAAGGCCAGGATTTGAATAGTGGCAGGGAGGTCGGAGGGTCTCCTCACGTGGGGGCCGTGGAAAGAGAAATGTGAATAGGAGGGACAGAGGAGAAAAGCAGGCTTGAGCTAGAAGAACACAGCTGGGGTCTTGGTGCTGGGGCTCTGAGCAAGAGAAGGCTTTTGAAGTTCTTTCTGTTTCTGTTAGAGCTTAAATTATTTTCTCTGCTTTATTTAAGACCCGTTCATTCTGCAAACATTTATTGATTATTTGTTAGTGCCGAGCATGGTATTAGGGTGTTAGGGTAAAGGTAGAGATTCACAAAGATAAGATGGCACAAGGTACTTGGAATTTAGTGAGAAGGAGAGTGTGGACACAGACGCCTGTCAGACAAGGCTGGAGGTGGTGAGTGCTATAAGGGAAATGCAACCTCCAGCTTGTCATGGAAGTAGGCAAATCATACATCAAAAATCAAGAAAGGACGAAGGACTCTGGAAGTTCATGGAAAGCAGAGGTGACTTCAGTCAGGAGGAGTTGGGGCTTCTAACAAAAAAAGGGCCTTAGAGAACAGGCAGAGATGGGGAGAGGGGAAGCAAAGAGACAGGATGCCAGGTAGGGGCACAGGGAAAACGGTATGATGGGGGAGGGGGAGATGTATTCACCTATGGAATAGGAGCTTTGAAAAGGCACATAGGATGTGGTAGTTGGTCCCCTGTAGCATAGTAAATGGCATTAATATGGCGGCGGAAAAGCTCCTCAAATAGGAGTTGGCATCTTTTCTTCCCAACAAATGAAAGGCAAATGAAAAGTACAGGCAGCAAATGAAAAGTGCCTACCGTGCACAAAAACGCTTTTCTTTAGATCCCTTCAGACAGAAGTTGTGGTCAAAGCCATTCATGTGGAACTCCTGCAGGTGTTTTCCAAGCTCCACTGGCTTCCTCAGGTCAAATGCAGTTCCCTGCACTGGAGCAACTTCTCCTGGTGGGAAGAGGCAGAAAAAAGAGTGACAAATGCCTAAATAAAACCTTTGTATCCTAAAGACCCACTGGTTCTACCCTCCCAGCCTTCATTTCAAGTTGTAAAGGAGGTAGGAGTCCAGATCCTACGAAGAATAAATTATTGGATCTCCTTAATTGTAAAATGTTACTGACTGCCAGATGCAGTAGCTATAACACTCAGAATCATTCAAGTGTGAAAAAAGTACAAAAATCAAGGAAACGCATAATTTCCCTTAAGGAATAAGTTGGATAAAGGGTGATGGTTGTCCTAACCATTGAGTCAATCTCCTTGTTGACATTTCTTGCTTTAATGCTGAACTATCCCAGGGCTCATAACTGAGCATTAATACCTGGTACTGGCTAACCAGATGCTAACAGTGTTCCTGAGATTAGTGATTTTCGAACCATTTGGGGCCATTATTAGCCAAAGCGACACTGGTAGCCACTCTTCCCCAGTCACTTCCCTGATCAGTCTGTAGACTTGAAACATAGAACTGTTAATAACAACACTGGGACAAATGAGTTAACTGGGACAGTTGGGGGGAAACTAGGATGTATGGCCACTCTACTATTAGCCAATTTTAGAGTCAATCCTTTGTTTGTTTATTTATTTATTTATTTAGGCTGCGTTGGGTCTTCGCTGCTGTGCGCGGGCTTTCTCTAGTTGCGGCGAGCAGGGGCTACTCTTCATTGCAATGTGCAGTCTTTTCATTGCGGTGGCTTCTCTTGTTGTGGAGCACAGGCTCTAGGCTCGCAGGTTTCAGTAGTTGTGGCACACGGGCTCAGTAGTTGTGGCTCACGGGCTTTGTTGCTCCGCAGCATGTGGGATCTTCCCAGACCAGGGCTCAAACCCATGTCCCCTGCATTGGCAAGTGGATTCTTAACCACTGCGCCACCAGGGAAGCCCAGAGTCAATCCTTTGAATGAAAGCTTTGTGTCTCTAGGAGTGCTTCTTGGAGGAGTTATAGTTGGCAATCACCACCCCCTTCCTATGTGTAAGCCAGATTCCTCAACCTCTAATAAGTATATTTGTTCTTATCAAGGTGGGACATTCTGAAGCCTCTTTTCAATGATGTGGGTGGGTGACCAGTCCTGAGGGAGGACACTGCAGTGTGAAGGCCCTCAACTCTTAAAGGGCAAAGCACAGAAGGAATCTGGATGGGAGCCCCATCTTGGTGGTTATTACACAACAAGTGATGCTCAGTCAAGACTATCCCTTCATGGTGTTACAGAACTCAAGGGTGTTGGGACCAGAAGCGTTCTCAGAGCTCATCTGGTCCAAACTGCTCATGTAACAGATGAGACTGAGACCCACACAACTTGATATCATCAAACAACAACCTGTGATATTGATATACCATATTTCCTCAATTTAAGACACTCATTTTCTCATATATATATATATAGGCTATAAAATATATATTTATATATATATATATTTTTTTAATATATATATATCATAATTCCGCTCGGCTTGCAGAATCTTAGTTCCCCCCACGGGATCGAACCTGGGCCCCGACAGTGAAAGCGCAGAGTCCACTGGACTGCCAGGGAATTCCCTCATTTTCATATTTTAAAATCTCTGAAATCATGTCATGTCATGGTTTAACTGGCAGAGGTGGTTTTTTTCCTTCATGGAATGTAAAATAATGGTGAACTTTACAACTGATGGCATCTTAGAGTTGATAAAATATGTGAAAATAATTTGCCACATCTTCTGCTCTACTAAAACCACTGAACAAGAAATCAGGGCTTTGAGGAAATTCCCTGGCAGTCCAGTGTTTAGGGCTCTGCACTCTTATTGCCGAGGACCCGGGATTTGACCCCTGGTTGGGGAACTAAAATCCTGCAAGCCACGCGGTGCAGCCAAAAAAAAAAAAAAAAAATCAGGGCTTTGAGGGTGAAAAAGAGTTATCTTGTGAGTAATTTCTCTGGAGATCCAAGGGAGAGAGCAAATTTCTCAACAGTCCTTTAGACATGTTTGCCAAAAGGCTATAACATGGGTTTTACATTCTTCTGAATATTGTGCCATTTTGCTTTATCACCTTTCATTCTCTTCCCAGCTTTCAGATCTGTTCTTCCCTAGATGCTAGGCTGAGCCATCTCAAACAACGTACGCAAATATTCTGAATTTAGCTCAGTTAAGAAAGCCCAGGGAATGTGCGGAAGAATTCCTCCTCGTAGGCATGTTCCTGGAGTATGACAGAGCCAGGGCAATGGACTAGGAGCCTATTCACAGTCACTCGTCTGATCGATCATCACATTAAACACCTACTGTATGCCAGGCACTCTGCTGGGCAGAGCTGATACATAGATGAGACATGACCTGCCTTTTTAAGCTAATTGCAGTCTGAAGGAGGGAGAGGACATATAAGCCGCTCATAACCACAGAGTGTGAAGAGTGCTCCGATAGAGGCACAGCTGTAAGAAAGAAGACAGGCAGTGTGACTGGGTTGGCTTAGATGTGGCAGACTGGGGAGATTTCATGGATAAAAGTTTATCAGTTGAGCTGAGACTTGAGGTGAGGTCATAGTAGGTTGAATGGGTGAAGGAGGTTGAAGAATAATCGATGTGGAGGAAACAGCTTAAGTACAAGGTGGTAGTGTGTGTGTGTGTACTGTAATAGTAGCAGCAGCAGCAGCAGTAGTAGCAGTTGCAGGGTAGAATGCCTCAGATGAGGAAAGAGATTAAGTAAAGTTAGATGAAATCACTTCTCTGAGCCTGGGGTTTTTCATCAGTGCAACAAATAAGCTGGACTAAATCACTGACTTTCACCCCCTACCCCATTCCTGCAGAATTTTTTATTTCAGAGGGAAGCTCAATAAATACAAGTGCGCGCACACACACACACGTAAAATAAATATACATATACCGTTGACCCTTGAACAACATGGTTTTGAAATGCACGGGTCCACTTATACATGGATTTTTTTCAGTAATACATACTACAGTACTACACTTTTTTTTTTAATTTTTAATTTTATTTTTTTTGGCTGCATTGCTGCACATGGGCTTTTGTCTAGTGCGGAGAGCAGGAGCTACTCTTCGTTGCAGTGTGCGGGCTTCTCATTGCAGCGGCTTCTCTTGTTGTGGCTCACGGGCTCTAGACGTGCAGGCTCGGCAGTTGTGGTGCACAGGCTTAGTTGCTCTGCGGCATGTGGGATCTTCCTGGACCAGGGATCGAACCCGTGTCCCCTGCATTGGCAGGCGGATTCTTAACCACTGCGCCACTAGGAAAGTCCCTACACTGTCCTTGATTGGTTGAATCTGCAGATGTGGAGGGCCAACTGTAAAGTTAAAGGTGGATTTTCGACTGCATGGAGGGTTAGTGCCCCAACCTCCGCACTGTTCAAGGGTCAACTGTATACAACATAAAATACATATATATAAAAGCCAGAGTGAAGCCAGTACAAGCTCTGAGCCGCTGACCTAGAAAACCCTAGGAACAGATGATGGCAGAGGTGCACCCCATCCCACCCCCTAAAAGTATGACCCACTTAGGAGTGAGAAGCCCCTGGTCCTAGGATCTTCCCCAAATACAAAGAATCCCAGGTTCCTCTGCAGCAGGCCAGGCAATCTGGCCAGTCTTTCTTGAGGGGGAAAGAGGAAAGGGACTCTGTTTCAGAGCCTTACACAATGATACAGTTTAGTACATTTAAAAGTTTTTGTATTGTCCCAGACCTGAATCATATATCTTGAAGGTAAGTACAGACATTAGGTGTTTAACATACTCTTTCAGGGTGAGAGTTATTTTTCCTTTCATGCGGTCAGATGGATAATGTTTTAGGAACTTGGTTCCTGCTATTTTTAGAGGAGAGATACAGCATGCAAAGTGGGGCTGGAATCTTAGGAGGCTAAGAAAAATGAGGAGCTTGTACCTTACCATTAAAAAATTAAATAGGAAAAAGAGAACTGACTTTTAGCCATTTAAAGCATTTGGTTCTGCTTCTGAGTTCCTAAATACTAAGAAACATGAATGTCCTGTCTCTGGGTGAAAAGAGGGTATCCTTTCCTTAACTCAGAACTTCTGCTCAGAAATGTAGTCTTTTTGGCACGTGAGGGCTGGGGTCTTTGAGTTCACACAGAGCCGCGAGGGTGCCTGGGTTCCAGAGCTCCTGAGGGAGACACGGAGGCCTGGCTAAGACCATCCTAGTGTCTGGTGTCCACTGTTCAACCAAGAGGATCCTTCTCTTACCAGAGTCAGCTTTAGGAAAAGTTAAGTGGTATTCTTTTTGAAACATCCTTTAAAAGCATCTATTTCCTTTGTCTTGGTTCTCCTTTTCCAAAAAAGAATTCTTGTGTAGGTAATATTTACACATGTAATCAATTTAAAAGATAACAAATGTAAAAGGTACAAAGTCGTACTCTACAGTGAAAAGAATTTCTCTCGTCTTTGTTCCCTACAGATCCAGTTTCCTTCAACAGAAGCAACCATTGTCACTTGTTTCTCATGCACCTTCCACAGATACTACAAGGATATCCAAGCATTTAAGTGCACGTCCGTGCACATCCACAAACTCACAGCCTGTTTCCACCTTGAACTTTTCACTCAGTTTATCTTGGAGGTTGTTGCTAAATTTATTCCTAGGTATTTCATTAGACAACTCCATATGCACTCATACTTTTCTCTATTTTTTCTATGATAATCTATTTAAAATTTCTTTTTGAGGTCACAATTGCAAATTTATATATTTTCCTAGAAAATTATCCATTTCATCTATATTACTCTCATGTTTATTTGCAAAGAGTTGAGGAAAGAAATAATTTATGATCCTTTTGGTTTCATCTGTCTGTGGTTATTTGCCTATGCTCATATCTAATTCTGTGGACTGAATAGATTAGCTATGCTATATCTGTTTTATTGGGGGGTATTTTCCCTCCAATGAAGCAGCTCTTGGATTTATGAGTACTACCTTTTCTGATTCTTTTCAAAATTATAATTTCTTTTATTTTTGTTAATTTTTCTTTTGTTCTCTTGGGTTTATTTTATTATTCTTTTTCAAATATCTGCATTAGATGCCTAATTCATTTAATTTCACAATTTTTGATTAATATAAGTAGTGCTAAAATTTTCTGAGTATTATTTTAACTATATCACATGTAGGAGTTTCCATTATAGATAATTGTAATATAATATTTGCTTACTATATATTCCTATATGTTATGTATATATTTCCATTATACATAAATAATTATATATTTATTTTCTAAATATCCTTAGTTTTGGGGTTTGACTTCATTTTTGAGCCAAGAATTATTAAGAGAGAGTTAAAACATTTCTAGGAAAAAAAAAAAAAATTCTAGGTCAGTATTGGCTGTGTTGTATTTTGTGAAACTGCCTGAGGTTTTTTTCATGGTCTTAGATAGGGTCATTTTTTGGTAAACTTCCATTGTGAATTGCATCCATTGTGAATTGCATCCTTTAGAAAACAGAATGTTTTCTGTCCTGAAATCAGCCTTTTCTGGTGTTTACGTTGAGACCCCCTGCTACTTCGGCTTTCACTTGCTTGGTTTGCTTTTGAATTCTTGTATTTTCAAACTTTCTGAGTCACTTGGTTTGTAAACAGCATTCTGTTGGGTTTTGCTTTGTGATTTAATCTGAGAGACTGTTTAATAGGGGCGTTTTATGGCATTAAGATGACACGTATATTCTAATTGTTCTTAGTTTGTCATTATATTTTATGGTATGCTTTCTGTGTTTATGAATTCTACTCGCTTTTTAAAAAAAAATCTTTTACAATATGGTCTGTGTTTGTTCCTGATAATTTAGAAAGTTTGTGTTTTTGTTTTAGTGGTTACATCTATATACAAGTCACTTCAATATAATATACTTAATTCTCTGTTTCTTAGAATCTTCTGAACTTCTTCCTCCCCTTTTCTCCTCTTTGCTCCCGGTTGGGTTTCTGACACATTCTAATGTAATTCTAATAAAGGCACTTTTGTTTCCCAGTAGATGGTGCTAGAGACACAATATAAAGAGCTTGCTTTATAAACATACACCTTGTCTGAGTTCAGTCAGTCCTCTAAACCCTGAGCAGTTCTGGAGGATGGCTGAACTTTTTGGATCTCGAAGGCCAAATCCTGGATGGTAGTGACCCACCGGGGCACTACTGTCCTGTGAAGTCTGGGTGACCAACTATCTCCCACACTGACTTTAAAAAAGCCAACAGTGTTTCCTTATGAAACAATTAGACTGGGAAAAAGAAGCAGCTGTTCTCATGGGCTCAAGAAGATTTTAATCTTACCAACTCATATTCTGAGTGGTAATTTATGTTATGCTTTCTTCCCTAACTTTAAATGGTGCTCACAATATTTAGTTCTTTCTTAAAGCCATATTTGACTCAAAATCGAACCCTTAAAAGAGTCCCAATGTGATTGCCCGGGTCAGTCAATCAATTACTTACTTTTCTTGACTTTAAAGAAATAAGAAAGCCATGGAATTTTCATGAAGGAAGGACCCAAGGCATATTTCATGTCTATTAACCTGATATTGAGCAATCTATGATACTGAGCAATCAATGTTTACTTTAGCTTTTCTCTCTGTAAAACAAAGCTGCTATTATTTGCCGCCCTACACATTACATGGAAATATTTGATAAATGATATGTTTGAACATTTTCAGGAGGATGGCATAAATAAAAGGGCTAAATTTCAGGAAATATATATATAACACAAAGCAGAGCTTAGAGAGGGTAAGACTTCAAGAACGGCAGAGAAGCCCTGACTTAAAATTTAGACACTTGGGATAATTGTAAAAGATTTTTGCTGAATGAGAAGAAAAAGAGAAGGTTCCAATCTGTCTTTTCCAGCCTCATGCCCTGACACACTCCCTCATGTGCTTACTGGTCAGGCATATGGGAAACTTAGAATTTGTCTCCCAGATTCACTATGTCTTTGGACCCTTTCTTGTAACTGGAATGACGTTTCTGGGCTCCCCCACCCCACTCCAGCCAAGCCCACCAGGTCATTTAAGAATGCTTATTCTTGGGCTTCCCTGGTGGCGCAGTGGATGGGAATCTGCCTGCCAATGCAGGGGACACGGGTTCGATCCCTGGTCTGGGGAGATCCCACATGCTGCAGAGCAACTAAGCCTGTGTGCCACAACTACTGAGCCTGTGCTCTAGAGCCCACGTGCCACAACTGCTGAGGCCCGCACGCCTAGAGCCCGTGCTCCACAACAAGAGAAGCCACCGCAATGAGAAGCCCGTGCACCACAACGAAGAGTAGTCCCCGCTTGCTGCAACTAGAGAAAGCCTGCGCGTATCAACGAAGACCCAACACAGCCAAAAATAAATTAAAAAAAAAAAGAATGCTTATTCTCTAATGCTATTTCCTCTGTGAGGGACTGTATCCTCCACAGCCAGAACTAATCCCCTTTTCTACTTTGTTCATCCCACTTTGAACATACTTTCTCCAAGACATTCATCCCATTAAGGCATAGCTATAGGATTATATCAAGCTTTATATCCGTAAGGAATGTGAGCCCCTAGAGGGCAGGGATTGTGTGCTACTGATTTTTGACCCTCTGAGCATTAAACAGAGCCTTTACTTGACTGAAAACCTGATGAATGAATGAAGTAAAGGGAAAAAAAAAAGGGCAAATGTGAATGTTGTAGCATCCTGTGACAAAGTCAGAATGAAAGATCTAAAAAGGACCTTAGGAATTACCTCATCTAGTACCCTCGCTTTGCAGATGAGGTTGGAACCCAGACGGCTAAAGGGACTTGCCCAAGGTGACACATCTGCATAGTGTCACAGCCTCCAGGCCCCTACTCAGGCACTCTCCACCTCACCCTGGAGTGACTTGGGTACAGCCCCTCGTACCTCCAGCCCTCAAGTACTCTTGATTTTTCTAAGACTTTGGAGAATGAATGTGCAGTTCTTTCAATTTCAGTTTATCTACATATGTGAGTTTGTGCTTTGGTGCTAAGAATAGAAGGAGATGTCAAAATAGCTCTCTCAGCAACGCTGAGTGTACAGAAAATGAAGCCGAAATGGAAAGGGTGCCTTCAGAGAGGATGTCACATCACCAGACTTTGGTTTTGAAGCCACCAGAAAGCTGTGGTGTCAGCAGAGAGAAGCCGTTTTCAGATGAGGATTTCTTATTGTCCTGAATAAGGTTGGCTGGGTGGGCATTTAGGTCTGAGCAGCAATGCCTGGCAGATGGTGGGCTCTGACCCAAAGGTGTGGGGTTACAGCTCTGGGGGAGTGGCCTGAGGCAGTACTTCTGCTTCCCTATTTCAGGGAAAGTCTGACTGCAGGCCCCACTAAGGACCCACTTGAGGTTACTGTCATGAATTTTGAGTGAGACCAGTAGCTGTATGGTGGCAGCTGTAGAGGGTATGGGTGGGTAGGATTAGTCAGGGTTGGGCTTTGTTAGGAGGGTACAAAGAAAAAGGAGAAGGCGAGGGAGTGGAGAGCGTATGAAAAGGGGTGATTCTAATGATGGACTTTTTTTAAGTGGAGAAGGGGAATTCTTTTTTATTTATTTATTTTATTTATGGCTGTGTTGGGTCTTCGTTTCTGTGCGAGGGCTTTCTCCAGTTGCGGCACGTGGGGGCCGCTCTTCATCGCGGTGCGCGGGCCTCTCACTATCACGGCCTCTCTTGTTGCGGAGCACAGGCTCCAGTCGCGCAGGCTCAGTAGTTGCGGCTCACGGGCCCAGTCGCTCCGTGGCATGTGGGATCTTCCCAGACCAGGGCTCGAACCCGTGTTCCCTGCATTGGCAGGCAGATTCTCAACCACTGCGCCACCAGGGAAGCCCTCTAATGATGGACTTTTGATCTTAGTAGGGGAGGAGGTGAACAGTGAAAGGGTGGTAGGATCAAGTGACTATAGGTTCTTGTGGCATTGAAGAATTATTGAAGCTGAAACAAACATCTTAAATAGTGATCATAAAAGGCTGCAGTAAGAGGTAGTGATAAAGTCAAGGGTATGACTCAAAGATCATAGGAGTGAGTAGCTGAAAACCTTGGAGGATGAGATCATTGGGAGAGGACGTCAAGAAGCTAAAAGGTCAGGGTATCATCAATATGGATAATGAAATAATGTAGAATTATCATAAGAGTAATGTTGGAGTGACAGTGAGCCAGGAATAAGGTCAAGTCTACAGAGGACCTCAACAACGACAGCTCACGTGAGTGTCACCCTGGCAACTACAGCTGACTCATTCTTGCAAGAAGATGATGTAGACCTGAGCAGTGGAAACAGGACTCTAACATTCCAGATGTCTGTCACAAGGCCTTAAATCTTCCTCTAGCTCCTCATTCCTGACAGAGTTATAATTACCTGCCCTCTGGAAGTACAGGAAAAACTCACTGCCTTCATGAAATCCATCTGCTTTGATTCATATCTCTTATCTCACATGAAGGAGTCTTACAGGCGCTCGACCTTTTCCCCATGACTGCTTGTGGCATACTGCATTTTTCAAAGATGGCCACACCAGGATATATTCATCCCACAGGCTCTACTTACAATGTGATGTTGACACTCCTTCAGTGAGAGGTGAAGTCTTTTTTCCCTCCCTTAAGCCTGGATGGACCTTTGTAACTGCCTCAACCAATAGAATGTGGTACAAGTGATGCTATGTGATTTCTGAGGCCAGGTTATAAATACAAAGTGGCTTTGCCCTGGCCCTCTCTGCCTCAGGACATTTGCTCTTGGTTCCGGCCGCCATGTTGTAAGGAAGCTCAAGTCACATTGAAAGGCCATGCGTGGGGTTTTCTGGCTGACAGCACCCAACCAATAGCCAGCATCAGCTGCCAGACATGCAAGTGAATGAGCCTTCTGATGATTCCAGCCCCTGCTCTAACCTTCCAGCAGAGGTCCTAGACATCATACGTAGAGACAAGATATGCCCTGTCTAAATTCCTGACCACTGTTTCTTACCAGAAACAGTAAGAGATAATAAAGTGGGAGTAATTTATTACATAGCAATAGATAACTATTGCTGCCTTGGCATGTTTTCACCTCTTGGCACTTGATTTGACAAGACAGGAGGTGACAAATTTTGACAGAAGTCCCTTTAGATGATTCTACCTTAAGAACACTAATCCTTGCAATTACTTTTGGATGGGGGAAAAACAAATATAAATTTGCTAGTTTACCCATTTTTGAGTATCTTTTATGCACCAGGCATTAAACTGACCCCAGGGAACTTAGAATCTGATGAAAGAGACAGACAAAAAAATAAAAACTTACAGGAGAGTATGACAAATGCAACAAGAATGGCATTCAAAGGGCTCTGATGGAGCAGAGAGCAGCAGCACCTAATGCAGCCAGGAGGGTCAGGAAAGGTTTTCCAGAGTTGGTGACAGGAGGCTAACCTTGAAAGGTAAGTCAGGATTGGCTAACTGGACAAGGCGCAGGACTACTCTCATCTGTGAATGACAAGAGTGGTCATGTGAATATCACTCTGGCAACTACAGCTGCCTCATTCTTGCAAGAAGATGATGTAGACCTGATTATTGGAAACGAGATTCTCTAACATTCCAGATCTCTGTCACAAGGCATTAAATCTGTCATAGGAATGGACTCTTGTTGTCCGTATTTGGGGTGAAGGCAAGACAGTTATATTACACTTGTCCTATGGGCTCCTAGCTCTGACTTGATTTTTTGGGCAAAAGACTTAAGAAACAGAGTAGAAGGTAAATTAGTCCTTATGGACTCCTGATCAAACACTGACTACTGAAATGGTTTTCTGTGTGACATCTGGACATGAACACTCTTCTCAGTATCTGACAGAAAATTCGCCCGGGGTGAATTTTAATTCAATGCTTTTAACTTCGCATCATCTGAAATAGCTCTTTTCCCTACCCGGTGGCCCTAGTGCCTGACTCTCTGAGAAGATGAACAGATGGTCACTGCAAGAGTCACTCAATCTTCATGTTTATTCATTTTTCAGCCCCTTCTTTCCTGGCAGGTCCCCTTTCTAGCTCATCTTCACACAACCCAATAACACAAGTACAGTGTTATTGGAAGAAAACCAGAGTCCCTCCAGACAGTCCTCAGCACCGGTAACTCCTGTTTATAATTACATTTAAAAATCATTTTGAGAAAAGAGAAAAGAAAGCAAAAGAAAATCTGGCACAGACTTTGTAGAAAAGTTTGGTGGAGGGAAGAAATTTTCTCCAATAATTTTTTCTCCCTTAAAAAAGAAATGTTTCTGGGACTTCCCTGGTGGCACAGTGGTTAAGAATCCACCTGCCAATGCAGGCGACACGGGTTCGAGTCCTGGTCTGGGAAGATCCCACATGCCGCAGGAGCAACAAAGCCCACGTGCCACAACTTAACTACTGAAGCCCACGTGCCTAGAGCCCATGCTCCGCAACAAGAGAGGCCCCCGCAATGAGAAGCCTGCACACCGCAACGAAGAGAAGAGTAGCTCTCACTCGCCGCAACTAGAGAAAGCCCACGCACAGCAATGAAGACCCAACGTAGCCATAAAAAAAAATTAATTAATTAATTTTTTAAAAAAAGAAATGTTTTTTTAAATATTAAGTATGTTATTTGACAATTATTTTCTATGATTTGTCCTATATGTTGATTACAAATCTATTTAAGATGTCTTAGGATTTAGACAGACTTGCTAACTGACCTTGGTAGGTTTCTATGCCTCTGTAAGATTCAGCTTCTCCACTTATAAAATGGAGCTAATATTGGTATCTACCTAATACAGATACTGTGATGTTTAATTGAGAGAATGCTATGAAGGAGGTCGTATCTCTAGACCAGCACCTGGCACATAGTTAGTGCTCACTCTGTTACACACACACACACACACACACACACACAAACACTCCAGAAATACAGAGAACAGAGAAAACAATTATTCATTATAGTTTAAGTCATTAATACTAAAGGAAAGTGCATTCCTGCCTCCAGGGGGCATTGACATTTTCATTACAAAGAATTTTTTAAATTTTGTTTTTATTTTTTGAAACTTTCTCTCTTAGTGATTTTTAAATCTAGAACAATGGTTTTTAAAGTGTTTTCTGAATCATGGACTCCTTTGAGAATGTTATAAAAGTTATGGGCTCTCTCTCCAAGAAAATGCACACACACACACACACACACACACACACACACAATGTTCCCAGAACCTCTGAAGTCCAGTGATGCGTGCCTGGTTAAGAATCTCTGATCTATAGGCTGGTAAGTATTTTCTGCCTATACCACTACTTGTCACAAAACAAGTTGCCCTCTCATGACCTGATACTGAAATGCACATTTGGAATGTTGCAGTCACATAACCTGAGGTGTCTGGGCAAGAAATGCCGACTGGGAGTTTCCTGGCAGATTCCTCCTATAGCAATGTGGCAAAGGCTTTGCATAATACATCAGGGCCTCCTTCGGGACGGTTTATGATTCCTCCATATTCTTGCAGCATGGACAACAAAGTAACACGTGAAAGGGCACAGAAGCTTGTCTTAATCTGAGCAATTCAACGGCTCAAAGAAACCACAGGAAAATGAAGTATCAGAGAAAGTGGAAATTGCCCCAATGCCAGCTCAGAGAATGCGGCTCATTAGGCAAACTGTGTTCCCCGGTTGCAGGACATATCAGCAGTCATCATCACCA
This sequence comes from Balaenoptera acutorostrata, assembly GCF_949987535.1. NCBI lineage: Eukaryota > Metazoa > Chordata > Mammalia > Artiodactyla > Balaenopteridae > Balaenoptera > Balaenoptera acutorostrata. The sequence goes on from NC_080075.1 coordinate 62,778,556, forward strand.
ATTACTGTTATCAGCTTCAGGAGCATCCTGCTTACTTGGTGGGCAGTTAAACTCAATAGACATTAGAATGGATTTTAGGGTCAGGCAGGCCTGGATTTAAATCCTGACTTTCTTTGCTGTAAAAAATTGTGGAGGTCATTGAGCTTCTCTGAATCTTGACTTCCTCATCTATACAACGGGGATAACAAGAGTGTCTACTCACAGGATTATGGAAATTAAGTGAGATAAGGCATGCAAGGTGCTCCTACCCAGCACATAGGAAGTGCTTAGTAATACAGCTGTATTATGGACAGTAGCTGAGGGCAATAACAGCATAGACTTTGGAGTTGGGGAGACTTGGCTCCAAATCTTGACTCTACCGGTGACTTACCCGTTTAACTTTGTGCAGGTTACCTGACCTCTCCAAATGCCCGTTTCTTCAAATGAGGCTTAACTGAAGCATAACACCTATTTCAAAGAGTAGTTCCATGAGCTAATGCATGTATATGCTTAGCTCAGTGTCTGGTACATATTAAACACTCAGTAAATGGTGGCAATGATGATAATGATGATGGTCATAATAATAGTTAATACTTACAAAGCTCTTAACTAAATGCCAGGAAGTGTTCTAAGCACTTTACACGTATTATCTCATTTAATCTTCACAACTAATGAGGTAGGTCCAGTTACTGTCTCCACTCTACACTCTACACATGAGGCCCGCAGAGGTAGAATAAATTGTCCAAAATCACAGAGCTGGTGAGGATTTAAACCTAAGCAGTCAGGGTTTGAGTCCGTGCCCTTAACTACTGTGTTTTCCTGATGATGATGATGTGTCAAAATCAGCCCTTTTAAACAGCCATTCAAGGTCATACCAAGGACTCACTTCACTAAGGTCAGAGGTGCTTTCCACTTCTCTGGCCAGGACCCCCTTGCCTGCCCCCATCAGTTTTCATGGCACCCTGGGGGGACCCACTGCCCAAGAGCAGTGCATTGCTGGGGCCGGATGTTGATCTATGAGAACCAAGACCACCTTCCCAAATCCCCCTGGATCCACTGGACTCGGTCTGCCAATGGCTGTTAACTGCTCTCGTGTGAGAGGGGCAGCCCTTCTGCCAGTGTTCGGGGTTTGCTTGATGATTTCCAAAGGGGAACACGTTGGGGCAGAAGAATTTTCCCACATGCTGCTTCAGAGCAGCTCGAGCAGACTCCAGCGACAATGGAGGCTCACAGGAGACCCCTGGCCTCCACTCTGCCCCGAGAGTCACAAGGCTCCCACAGTGACGGTTCACAGGAAGCCAAGACGAGCAGCAGGGACAGGTCAGCTGATATCCTGACACCATGATAAAGACAGTAGTTGAACATAGATAGCCAAATTATGTTAATGGCCTAGGGTCAGAGAACAGAACCAGTAAGGGAGAGAGGGGAGAAATCAGTCCAGCCTTTCTGGTCAGTTGACACAGTGGCAGTGTCAAGAAATGGCTTTACGTGGGAAATTTAGCCCCTCTGATCTCCATCAGTGCTCCCACTTCTCACAAATCACCCCAAACCAACATAGCACCATCTAAGTTTCGAGGCATACCCCGGACACCCTTATACTGAGACTGCTGCCCCAAGCCCTCCTACACAGAAATGGTGGTCCCATCACAGCTGCTCAGCCTCCTCCGGTTTAGTCTGGACACGGAAGTGGTGTGTTTGTACTAGTGGAGCTGGAGGGCAGGCAGCCTGGAAAGGCAGGGCCGGCCTCCCCGATCTCACTAACGTGCAGGATGTGGTCGCTATCCTCTCTGGGAAGGTGTGCGCTGCAGACCCGGAGTTCTATTTGCTCCTTGCATCTGGCGCTGCCCACAAGAACACCTTCACACGCTACAAATTTAGGAGCAGTTCTCTGTCCTGGGAACAATTCTGGAATGGAGACGGAAAAGGAAGGAGGAAGCCTGCTCCCCAGGAACCAAACACAGATGCATTCAAATACAAACCATTCCTGGCCACCCCCTAGGCCTCTCAGACTGGGTCACAAGGCTGGTGGCTCATGGAGCTTGGGGAGATGAAGCATCCGGGCTTCAGTGAGCAGGCTCTGTAGGGAGTTATCAAATGGCCTCTGATCTGTGGCTAATCTAGATGAAGATACAGAAGGTATTTTCCTCAGACTATGACAGCATGAAGCTGGGAGGCAGATACGCTTGGGATAACAGAATCAGGAATCCAAAAGAAAGTGTAAAGCAGGGGTAAAGCACAAGATGAAATTTATGGATAACAGGAACAGATAGGGTCCTGCACTTGTGTCTGGAAAAAAAAAAAAACAAAACCCCAAACCAAAGGACACCAGCTAGGTTTCGATTGTAACCCTAACCCCAGGTACAAAACAATCTTCTGAGGTTCTATTTCCTTACTTGTGAAATTGGGACACTATAGCCCCTCCCTCATTAAGTTGTCATAAAGATTAAGGACAGTTGATACAGGGAAAGTACCCAGCACAGTGATGTGATGGTTCTTTGTACCGTGCTTCACACACACGTGGTCTGGTTCCAGAGCCTTTGTTCTTAACCGTCATGTTACATTTACTCTCATAAATGTTAAGTCTAGTTACTACAGTTATTACCGACTAGGGAGAGATGTAGCAGAGCCACAGCTTGTATGAAAATGACTTTAAGGATGTGGTTGGCAGGAAGTTCGATGGAAGTCACATAAAGACTGTAATGAGGTGTTGACAGCTCTTGGTTACCGTCTGCAGCATCACAGGATGACCTGAGGATGTTCTGCCTCAAGAAGAAATGACTTGGGGGCGACATGACAGCTGCCTTCTAAAGTCATAAGCCTGCTCTTTAGGGACCCGAGGCCCAGAACTAAGCCAAGTGGGGGTGGGCTCTAGGTAGACGGATTTCAGCTCAATATCGGGAAGGCCTTTCCTACGTGCTGGCCCAGGATGGGCAGTGAGTATCCCGTCCAGAAGGCACCTGAGTGTCGGCAAAGCCCATGGTTCTGAGATGCAAATACTCGACTGGTGGGTGGTGGTTGGAAAAGATAAGGTCCTTTCCAACCGTGACATTCCAGGACTATAGGTCCAATGGCCCATGTGACAAACACAGTGAAGCAAGTTGTTCCCTTCGGGGGCACACTGTGATATTTGGTTAATTCTCTCTCCTTTTTAAATAAAAACTTCAGCTTGTCTTACCTAAGGAAGCCATTGGCTGAGAGCAGCTCTTTGCAGAATGAGCTATAAAGAATGGCTTTTGATAAGAGAGGCTGAGTCAGAGAGTGAAGTGTTGGAGCAGAAAGGGAAATAAAGGTAGCTAAGGGGCAGCAGGAGGACCCAGCGTTGTTGGGGAGAGAAGCAAATGGGCAGAAATAGGTGTCAAAAGGGGGAGAAAGCAACAAAAGTTACTAGAGGTTACACAGAGCTCTTTAGAGCCTTTTCAATAGCTGCTCAAAGCACGGGCCGGGACCACCAGCACAGGCATCACCTGGTGCCTGTTAGACACAGGCTCCACCCCGCACCGAGTCAGAATCTGCGTATCAACAAGCCCCCCAGGTGACTTGTGTGCAATTTAAAGGTGAAAGGCAGTGATGTGGAGACCATCTAAGGGAGACGTAGGCTCAAGTGTGCTGTACTTTCATCTCAAAAAAAAAAAAGGGGGGCAGGGGGAGGCGAGGAATGCTGGGGCACGAGGAAGAGTCTGGTCTCCATGGGGACGGCCCAGCTACGCTTCCAGCCCAGCTGCTCCAATTATGTCTGTTTCTTTAGTCAGGTTCAGAACAGTCAGTCAAATTTGCATAAGGAAACCAGCGGTAATGGGGCTCGTGGGCACAGGTACTCATCTGACACCTAATTAAGCCATCTTGGTAAGTCATCTCTAGAATGCCTGTTATTATTTTAGGAAACAACATAAAGAGAATGATAATTAAAAGTAACACCCTGGGTGGGAATTTTGACTTTATTCCAGTGGTTGGCAAGTTAAGTACCTTGGGATTTTTTTTTTTAAGGTAACATTTCTATAAATTTTCGTAGAGCACACGACCTCAAAGCTTGTCTCTGCTGCAGTTTTTTCCCTTTCTTCTGCCGATGCTTCAATTTTGCAGCTTTATTCTACTGCTGGTTTTTATGTATTTATTTATTTTTTCCCACTGAGCACTTTTTGCTTTTGACTTGCAGTGGGGGAGGGCATTACCTCTGGATATTACATGCCATCGGAAGCATAAAATGCTAAACACCGTTGCATGATGTTTTCAGGTGAGAAGACAATTTTACATTTCACAGTTGGGACCACGTGAGGCATTTTCATGCGGGGAATTTTTCCATCCTAGACTCTCATCAAGATGGTATCTGGGGATTTTCCGCCAGTGTAAAATTCACCCAACTGTCTGCAGCCTCCTAGCCTTCCCGCTAGACCTGGTCTCCTCCTGAGTGCCGCCACGCTCCCCTGGACTTCCAGGTGTGTACGAGGGCCCTCACATCCTTTGCTGCCTTCCCCGGGCCCACTGTCTATGACCTGAGCCACTTGGTTAGTAACACCCTTATTGACCTGCTTTACACCCTGTCCTCTCCTCCTGCCCTTCCTTCCAGACAAAACCCAACTAGGGATCATCCCACAAGCCACCTTCTCTGCTTCCGACTCCAGCTGCTGAGAGAAACTGGAGAGAATCCCCAGAACCAACTGGGGCCGCCACAAATTCATGGTCTCAATCCTCTCCTGGATTCTCGGCACCACCTGATACACATTTTACTCGTCTTCAATCAGCTCCTCTCCCACCAGAAAACCTCTCCCTGACCCTGCACCTGCACCTCACAGAGGCACCCTCTTCTTTCTCTCAGAGCTTTTTGAACGCGGATTCAACACCAGTAGCTTCCTTAGCTCACTCAGGTAGCTTTTTACAAGTTCAGATTCCCTGGCCCCATGTTAGAGCACATGAATGGGAGTCTCTACGGTGGGCCCAGGATGCTGTATTCAAAAGTTGCCTTAGCTGGGAACCACTCAGTGGCCTACATTCCCTGACCCTCTCCCCTCATTTCCAGTTACTCCTCCAGCTGTCACAGTCTGGCTTCTCCCATCACACTCTGTGAAACGGGTCAGCAGCGACGGCCACTACAGCCCAGGCACTCTGCCCAGGTCTCCCAGGCTGGACCTCTCTGGGATACTGACGTTGCTGGTCACTCCAAGACTTCTGGATGCCTTTTCTCCTTTTTCGCCTTCTTTCTCTGACCATCTTCTCTGTGCCTTTAGTGTGAGTCTTTCTTGCACCTTAAATATGGGTGGTGGTTTCCTCTGGTTCCCCTGGGTTTGGCCCTCAGACCTCTGATCTCCTCAACCTGTGGTTCCTCCCTGGGAAATCCACATGGCTTAATTTACAAAGCACACGCTGATTTATACTCCTGCACTCATTTCTCTCCTAACATCACACCCATCTGTCCAACCGCTTGCTGGACATCCCCACGTGGCTGCCCCACAGGCACCTTAACCTCAAATACCCTGAGACCAAATCCACTCTTCCCCCAGCTCCTCCCGTCTCTAATCCCACCCCCGTGTCAGCTCCTTCTCCTCTATTCCCTGCTCCTTAATATCTCTATTTCTGCTGCCTAGGAGCTGCCCTAGAAACCTAGAAGCCATCATCATACAGCCTTCCTGCTTCCTCACCTACTACCATCCATTCAGGCCTCCTGATTTTTACTTCTTAAATATTATAAGACTACATTTCTTCCATCTGACCTCTCGTTTAGGTCCTCCTCATCTCTTGCTTGGACTACTAAAAGAGACTCTTCATCAGTCTGTATCTCCAGTCAGGCCCTGCCTCCAACACTTGCTGGGGTGGTATTTGTAAAATGCCAGTCTTGCTAGGTCAATTCCCTGACTTAAAATCCTTCAAAGTCTTGCAAGATTTAAAGATAAAATCCTAGCTCCTTACTATGGCACAGAATGCCCATGAAGACTACACTCAACTACAAGGCTGGGAACAGGATGATGCAATCTAGCACCCAGGGTGCAAAATTTAAGGAGACACTCGCTCTCAGGCGCTGACCCTGCGCCTGCATGACCCTGAAAGTGAGTGCTGCCTTAAATTTTGCACGCTAGGTGCTGCACCTCTCTTGCCTCACCCTAGCCTCCACCCTGCCGAACTGTCTCTGTAGCTTTTGACTTAACAGCCTACCCTCACACCCACATTCCACTAATAAGAGTGCTTATTAGTACTCTTACTCTCCTTGTTGCTAGATCCCCACAGACACTAAGAAGCTTCTCAAAGCTCAGGGTGATATCGAGAAGGCCTCTTCCTACCCTCGCCTCCATGCTCCCTTAGTCCCATGGGCATCACCTCTACCACTGCCCTGACTACATTAGAGTCTTCACTCCCTGTGAGCCTCTCAAGGGCACAGGTAGTGTTTCTATGGCCAGTGCCCCAGGGAGCATGTAGCAATCACTAGGTGTTCCACAAATGTTAGCTGAACTGAATGCAAGTCTGCTCTGAGAACTGGCTTGAGTTAGCCTCAGGCCCATGGCACAAAGCCCACAGTTACCTCTCATCCCTTTCAGAATGGGGTGACCTCTAAGGACTGTTATGCACCAGGTATGAACTAGAGCCAGGCCCCTGTCCAGACCTAGGGTGGGTGGGGGGTGGTGGTAGCCATAAGCTCTTAAAGGGTGGCAGTCAGAGTTCTAGCAAATAACTCCCCTCTGACAAATTTACTTGCTGTTACTCTGAAATTTTCAGAGGAATAATGCAATGTCTGGCCAAGTGCTGATTTCTGAGCTTTCTTCCTGCCAAATTGTCACCATGCTGGCTCATGTTTGCCAATCTCGTAGCAGTGATATTTTCTAGGAGCGAACACGAGTCGCTTTGCGAGTGTTCTGGAGTCTCATAAAGCTGTTCTTGGGGCCGTTTTATAAGGTGGGATTCAGTAATGCATCCCCTTGGAGGGTATCATTGCTACCAGGAGAGTTCCTTGGAGTTTCTGTATTGAACTTTCTTAGACACTGTCTAGGAGGGACCTGTCATAGAAGAAACAGCTCTAGGGTAAATAACAGTCTGTAAGATCCAATATCACCAGTTTTACTCCTTTAGTGTCATTCAAGTATTTTCTTAACTGTAGCCTTATTTCTTTGAGGACAGGACCTGTGCTATGTACGTGGCTGTATGTTCTCCACACTGCCTGGGTGTACCTATTTTGCTCAACATTGCTTCCCCAGGGCTGCATAGTACCTGGCACATGGTAGGTACTTGATCTCAGCAGGTGATGGAGCATGGGAGAAGAAACCTGGGGGATAGACTTGGACCTGGAGGGGCTAGTCTCCAGAACTGCAGAGCTGAGGGTAACAAACACAACACCATGCTCTGGCTTTCCACTTACAGGGAGGCCCCAGCATGTCTGCCTGCTCCCACACTCCACAGACTGATGACCAGGCCTGGAATCCTGACTGCACAAGGGCTGGTAGGTATTGGAAGACAATTTCATTCATCTGATCAAGCAGAAACAAACTCTGGCCATCCAACCCAGAGTGTTGGCTGCTATAGCTCCTCTGGGTAGGACCTTGGGGAAGTTACTCTTCTTCCTGGTGTGCGATCTTCCTCCTCTAGCTAGCCTTCTAGCTCCCTTTAGGGAATTTAATTTTAATTTAATAAAAATTTAATTAAAAAATTTTCTTTTAAACCACCCTGAAGATTACAAAGAGGGAAATACACCATTGCTAGTCTCAAAAAAGATGACTATCTTGCAAACGATGCAACCGACAAGGGATTAATCTCCAAAATTTACAAACAGCTCATGTGGCTCAATATAAAAATACAAACAACCCAATCAAAACATGGGCAGAAGACCTAAATAGACATTTCTCCAAAGAAGACAGGGCTAAGAGGCACATGAACAGATGCTCAACATTGCTAATTTATTAGAGAAATGCAAATCAAAACTACAATGAGGTATCACCTCACACTGGTCAGAATGGCCATCATCAAAAAATCTACAAACAGTAAATGCTGGAGAGGGTGTGGAGAAAAGGGAACCCTTCTACGCTGTTGGTGGGAATGTAAATTAGTACAGCGGCTATGGAGAACAGTATGGAGGTTCCTTAAGAAATTAAAAATAGAGTTACCATATGATCTAGCAATCCCACTCCTGGGCATATATCCAGAGAAAAACATGGTTCGAAAGGATACATGCACCCCAATGTTCATTGCAGTGCTGTTTACAATAGCCAAGACATGGAAGCAACCTAAATGTCCATCGACAGATGAATGGATAAAGAAGAGGTGGTACGTATATACAATGGAATATTACTCAGCCATTAAAAAGAATGAAATAATGCCATTTGCAGCAACATGGATGAACCTGGAGATTATCATACTAAGTGAAGTAAGTCAGACAGAGAAAGAAAAATATCATATGATATCGCTTATATGTGGAATCTAAAAAAAATGATACAAACGAACTTATCTACAAAATAGAAACAGACTCACAGACTTCAAGAAAGAACTTATGGTTACCGGGGGGAAGAAGGAGGGGGAGGGATAGATTGGGAATTTGGGATTGACATGTATACACTGATCTATTTAAAATAGATACCCAACAAGGACCTACTGTATAGCACAGGGAACTCTGCTCAATACTCTGTAATAACCTAAATGGGAAAAGAATTTGAAAAAGAACAGATACATGTATATGTATAACTGAATCACTCTGCTGTACACCTGAAACTAATACAACAGTTAATCAACTATATTCCAATATAAGATAACAATTAAAAAACAAAACAAAACCAAAAAAAGATGACTATCTTTACGTATAATAATACATAATGGGGCAACGATAAATTATCATTACCTCAAGAGGGAAAACAAGACCAGAAAATCCCTCTGTGGACCAAGATGATGTGACCAACTCACACAGAGTTTGACACAGAATTTCAGGGACTGGGGACTTCCCTGGCAGTCCAGTGGTTAAGACTTTGCCTTCCAGTGCAGGGGGTGTGGGTTCAATCCCTGGTCGGGAGCTAAGATCCCACATGCCTTGCAGGCCAAAAAACCAAAACATAAAACAGAAGCAATATTGTAACAAATTCAATAAAGACTTTAAAAAAATGGTCCACATCAAAAAAGTCTTAAAAAAAAAAAAAAGAATTTCAGGGGCTCATGAATCCCTTGAAGTTCTTTCATTATCTTCCCAGACATACAAGTATGGACCCTGGTTAAGAATATCTGCGTTAGAAGTTCCGTGTGGTCTTCGAATCATTGTTAGAAACTAACAGGACCTCAGAGTTCAACTAATGTAACCGTCATCTAATGAGATTTTACAGATTAGGTTATGAGGACCAAAGGGTTTTCATGGCTGACTTGAGAGCAAAGATGGTGGGTAGCAGAACTGAGACCTGCATCCAGGTTTGCTGAATTCCAGTTATCACACGGCATTGCTTTAATACACTATGTTTAAAACAAATGTAAAGAAGAGAGAAGAGTGGAAAAAGACTGACAAGGGGTGGAGGGGGAAAGGAAGGAGTAGTTGTTCCTAGCATGTGCAGACTGGCAGCTACTTGGTTTCACTTTTCTGTTTATCATAGATTAGTTTTCTAGCTTCAAGCCAAGAGACCGGGCCTGGAGCTCCCTTCTAGCTTCCGACTTTGGATCTGAACTAGTAAGTCCTGATAGAACATCTGAGGTAGACTGAATGGAGAGGAAGATCAGGGAGCCTGGGCACACTCTAAAACAGATTATGTCATTACGAAAACCCCAGAGCAACAAAGAATCCACTGTTTCCAGGACGTGGGGGAAACATTTCTAAGGAGAAAGTATGAGCCTTGAAGAGAGCAGGGGTATATGCAGCAAGGAAGGGGTATCGAGTGGTTCCTGTGGGTGGGAGGGGGATGCTGAAACAGGGTGAGGTGTGAGTGAGGCACACTGGGGGATGGGTCTGGGAGGCAGCTGGTGTCTGGCCTGGGAGCCATCTAAAAGTTTTTTTAAACTGGAGAGTATCAAAGTAAGATTTGCATTTTAGTTAGATATCTTTAGTAACCAGATGGAGGATAGATCTAAAGAGATTTTTTCCCCCTAGTTAGAGAGCTGTTGTCCAGATTCATTTGTTCATTCACTGATCCCAAATTATGAAGCTCGTAATATAAACCTGGCGCTGATCTAGAGAAGAAAAGACAACCTACACTGGGACAGTGACGATGGAGATGGAACCATATAATCAATGATACATATTGAAGAGACAGATTCAAGAAATATTAGTTGTTAAAAATCATCAGGAGCTAATGACTAACTATATGGGGATGGGTGCGGGGAGGGACTGAAAAGGAAAGAGGAAGCATATTGATGGATGGTTGAAACAAAATCAGAGGATTTTTAGGGCATACTCTGTATGATACCATAATGATGGATACATGTCATTATACATTTGTCCAAACTCATAGAATATACCACACTAAGAGTGAACCCTAGGGACTTCCCTGGCGGTCCAGTGGTTAGGACTCTGCACTTCCACTGCAGGGGGTGTGGGTTCGGTCCCTGGTCGGGGATCTAAGATCCTTCAAGCTGCGCAGTGCGGCCCCCCCCCACCAAGAAAGAGTGAAGCCTAATGAAAATTATGAACTTTGGGTGATAAAGACATGTCAATGTTGGGTTTTTTGTTTTTAATAAATTTATTTATTTTATTTATCTATTTTTGGCTGCGTTGCATCTCCGTTGCCGCGTGTGGACTTTCTCTAGTTGCGGCCAGTGAGGGCTACTGTTCGTTGCGGTGCATGAGCTTCTCATTGCGGTGGCTTCTCTTGTTGCGGAGCATGGGCTCTAGGCGCGCGGGCTTCAGTAGTTGTGACACGTGGACTCAGTAGTTGTGGCTCACAGGCCTAGTTGCCCTGCAGCATGTGGGATCTTCCCGGACCAGGGCTCGAACCCATGTCCCCTGCACTGGCAGGCAGATTCTTAACCACTGCACCACCAGGGAAGCCCCTCAATGTAGGTTTATCGGTTATAACAAATGCACCACCCTGGCGGCGGGTGTTGATAAGGGGGAGGCCGTCACGTGTGGGAACGGGGGTTAGGGAAAATCTCCGTACCTTCTGCTCAGTTTTTCTGTGAACCTAAAACTTCTCTAAAAAAAATTAAGTCTTATTACAAAAAATTAGCAGGCCCTGACGATGATATTGAGTAGGGTGGGGAGGTGGGATGAAAAGGAAAGGGAAGCATATTGATGGAGGGTTGAAACTAATATTATATCCACTATTTTAGAATTATATAAAGTCTAAAGGAGTTTTCTCTTAAGAAGCTCTGCAAAGATTAAAACACGTAGATCAAAACAGTCTTCATCTGCACCATCTTTGAACTGGGAGACTACTTTGGAATTTGTTAGTTCTCCAGGTCAGAGACTTAGACCTGCCCTAGGGAGGTAATTATAAAAGCAACTGAATTGTAGGTTGAACACAGAGAGGTTGAAATAAAATACAAATGTCTTGCTGAGCTTCTCCCCGCAGCCTCGTGGTAAGCCTTTCCTACCAGAATTCTAATTTTGTCAAAATGGGGTTGCTTTCATGTAATTTTAGTAGGACCTTTCAAAAATGGAGAGCAGCAAGAACTGCCCTCCACAAGTGAACACAGATGGGCTGGGGGACAAAGTGGATTGCGTAAATTTTTATAAAAATAAAAGGTATCTCATCTCAAGGAAGAGAATAAGATGGGATTTTACTAATGTTACTTTAAGAGACAAAAGACCCAATCAAATCATTCATTTTTGCTGTCTTAATTACTTATCTACTACGAGTAAAGAATAGCACAATTAAAAGGAAAAAAAAAAAGCTATGTGCTGTAAATGCCTATAAAGACACATGCTTAGTTTTGCACTGTGCTGTACACATCATAAAGTCTTGCTGGGCTGGTGGCCCAGATCGCCTCCAAGTCTCACAGTTCTGTAAGGCGAAAGGATGAAATGTAATATTTACAACACTGGGAATGAATTAATCCCTGGAGAAACAGGGATTTTCTGTTTCTCACCTGCTCACATTCAGCTGGCTTAGTACCTGAGCAGGGTACCAGGGACCGTTTTCCTCCTGTTGCCACAGGGCAGGACACTAGCCTCAGGCCTCGAAGCTAAATATCTGACATGTCAGCACAGAGACCTGGCACTGGAGTGTTCTCTCTCTGTGGATGTCCACCTGTCCTTCCTGGTAAACGGCTTCCAGGAGTTCCACCTCTGGGAAACTACAGGGAGAGCCCTGACAACAACATAAAAAACATACTCAAGGTGACGTGAAGATGCCCCAATAACAGAGTATGCGCCCATCCTAAGTAGTAGCAAATGCTATAAGGGCTGCACATTTTTTTAAGTTGAGAAAAACAACTGCTCGGAAAAACCAAAGCTACACTAACTGCTGACATGCAAACCCAGTTTTGACAGCTTAGCTGCAACTCTGCTCCTGGTCTACAGGTGAAATGAGCGCCCAGCCTTGCAGAGACCTTCTATTGGTGCAGGAGAGAGGTGCCTGTGAGCAAGGACCATGGCTCACATTTGCTGAGGCATTTCCAGCGGGCTTTGGGAAAAGGACAGCCTTTTTACCGGAGCAGAGAAAGGGGAAGAATGAAGAAGCCACAGAGGACAGGCTGTTGTCTTCCAGGCTTTTTTGGCGGAAAGGGCTGACGACATTTTATATGCTCCCCCCAAAAGTGTTAAGAGGAAGAAAGGCAGGAGTGAAACAGGTGCCCAAGGCTGCTGGAGGGCTGTGGCCCTGCCTTGGGTAGAGGTCTAAATGCAGCTATAAGTTTAAGACGAAGGGATCTCATCATATTGTGCTTGCTTTGGTTCCCTGAAACTCTATGTCAAGGTATCCCTTTCCTCTGTATGTAATAAAGCCCAGTCAGTAAGCCTGTGATAAACAAAGTGGAGGACAGGACTTCACCTCTCCCCGCAAACACACATGGGGAAAAGGTCCCTTTTCATTGAGTACCTCAGCCACAGTATTACAACCACTGTAAGATAAGAGATGCTACTTTCTCATACAATGGGTTTTCCCATCACCTGAAAAATGATTTGCTGAGGGTCTGTAACCAAGGTAAAAACACCCCCAAAGTTCAGATCTGCATCAGCATTTCCCTTAAGAACTCAGGTCACAGCTTTCATGAAGGGCAAACAAAAAGGAGTTGAAAAGCAAATATAAGTATAAATTAACAGCCACAAAAGATGGAGACATGGCCTCTATCTTTGTCTTTCTTTTTTTGTTTTTCTCTTTTTAAATATAATTTGAACAAACTTGTTTTCTGTTTTCTTTGCAGAAAAAAAAGCAGAAATAAATTGAGAAGAAGGAGAAACGGGAAGGAAAACAGTGAGAGAAGCTGGGAGGCCACCTGTATAAAAGGTGGCAAAAGAATGAGAACTGACAACTGTCCAAAGCTTTATTTATTTATTAGTTTCTGGCTCCCTGTTTCTTGGCTATATGGTGATCTTGGCTATCTATATAGTCAAGAAATTCATTTAATTTTCTTTTTTTCTGTCTTTTCTTCCTTCCTCCCTCCCCCATCTAACCAGGTCTAGTTAAGGGCTCACGTTTTAACACCAGACTACCTAGGTTTGCATTCCAGCTTTCCACTGCTCTTTAACTGAGTGGTCCTCCGTAAGTTACTTAAACTCCTTGTGCTACAGTTTCCACATCCGTTAAGTAAGAAAAATGAGCAGAACCTACCTTATAGCGTTGTGGTGTGGATTATTTATAAAGTATCTCTGAAATACCAGCTATTATTATCATAAACCCTCACCTCATCTCACAGATAAACAGTATCTTCCTTTCTCTCAATTCAACACAACCTCAGTCTCTAGATACTGCATATCAATTCCCAGAACGCTTAACAAGTGTGGCTGGTCTAACAGGTTTCTTGCAGCACGTCTCACGGAAGTGGGCTTGGGGTTCAGTCCAGTCCAGTTCTGGCTGACTATCTGGTACACCTGTGAGTCTGCCCTGTGTGGATTGGCCTTGAACTCCAGGCCAGCCTAGGGTCATCCAGGGCCACCCCAGGGATTGCAGCCATATCAGAGCCTGGTGCAGATGGGACCTGGCCCCAGCCAACTGCTTATTGGCCCATCCATTTTCTGCCACCAAAAGCATGCCCTGAATGCTTCAGAAGCCCAGCACTTCCCTGGGGACAGTCCTGCTGTTTCCTGCACTGCCCATTCTTGTTCATCTCCGTCGAAAACACATTTCTCCTCCCCACTGCCTGGCAAAACACTACTTGCCCTTCCAAGTTTTATTTCATTCTCATCTCCTCTACCTGGGAGCCCCCAGGCAGTGCTTTCCTTCTGTACCAAGTCTCTTAGTTACATCTACTTTGACATGATTTTCCAGGTCAGTGGATAATATTCTGGCTGATTCCTCCACTAGACTGTGAACTCCTGGCAAGCCCAGCTACACTGGGGAGGCATTTCTGAATGACCAAATGACTTTGGACTCGTCTCAGTTAAGCCACTTGCTCGTGGGCTTTTGGTCAGTGTTAAGAGTCAGATGAAATCTGAGCTCCTAGAGATTTCCTCTCTGCTGAAAGTGGGCCAGACATGTGAATTCTTATATCATTGAAGGGTACAGTAGAAGTTACTGCCCTTTTTGAGGAAGTTACAAAGGAATAATACAATTATTTGTTTCTTAAGCATTTCTGAGAAAGGAGGAAGAAAAAAACCCCTATAATTTCAGTTTGTGTCATTGGGCAAACAGATATAATCTATGAAGGACCAGCTAATGTATGGCTATGTAAAAGATAATTACAAATTTTTCATGAGCTCTGAAGTTGTTGCAACTTATTTACTTCTGTAATAGAGTTCTAATGAATTTGAAGGGTGGTGGAGATAGCCGTAAAATGTTATACTAAGAGCCTTGTAGAATCACAGAATGTAAGAGTTACAAGTGACCTTGCAGACCAATTATTGGTTCTTAATCATGAGTGCATAATAAAATTTTCACTGGTCCACAGAAAACTGAGATAGATTTGGATAATCAGCTGTCACATTTCTTTAAAAAGTAAGAAAAATTGGGCTTCCCTGGTGGCGCAGTGGTTAAGAATCCGCCTGCCAATGCGGGAGACAAGGGTTCGAGCCCTGGTCCGGGAAGATCCCACATGCCGTGGAGCAACTAAGCCCGTGCGCCACAACTACTGAGCCTCCTCTCTAAAGCCCACGAGCCGCAACTACTGAGCCCATGTGCCATAAGTACTGAAGCCTGTGCACCTAGAGCCCGTGCTCTGCAACAAGAGAAGCCACCACAATGAGAAGCCCACGCACCGCAACGAAGAGTAGCCCCTGCTCGCTGCAACTAGAGAAAGCCCGTGCGCAGCAACAAAGACCCAACGCAGCCAAAAATAAAAATAAATTAAAAAAAAAAAAGGGGGGCTTCCCTGGTGGTGCAGTGGTTGAGAATCTGCCTGCCAATGCAGGGGACACGGGTTCGAGCCCTGGTCTGGGAAGATCCCACATGCCGCGGAGCAACTAGGCCCGTGAGGCGCAATTACTGAGCCTGCGCGTCTGGAGCCTGTGCTCCGCAACAGGAGAGGCCGCGACAGTGAGAGGCCCGCGCACCGCGATGAAGAGTGGCCCCCACTTGCCACAACTAGAGAAAGCCCTCGCACAGAAACGAAGACCCAACACAGCCATAAATAAATAAATAAATAAATAAATAAAAAGACTTTCTCTCTATTTCAAAAAAAAAAGAAAAATTCAATTTAAAGGGTCGTTTTTTATTCTGAGATTAAATTTTCTCCACTTTTGCGGTGTTAATATATTCTTTCTTTTATGAAAAATGGTGATTATGAATGGTAGTTTCAGCTTTTTTTTTTTTAAATGTAGCCTATTTATCTCTGTTCCTTATTATTATCCCAATTGGTCAAATGTTTTTTAATTGAAATATAATATGCATATATTCCCAATTAATTTTAATAGCCCTGTTATTTGTAATAGCTTTCTAGCTTGGCAAAATGAAAAGTTGGGCAACCCCAGATAAGTTTCCCAAACTGTTTTTTAAATAAAATTTATGGGTCTGATTTATGAAAATTTATGAACCCTAATTGAGTTCAACCTCCTATTTGCAGAAAAGGAAATAAGAGTCTATAGAGGTTAAATGTTAAAGCATTATACATGCACCCAAGGTCCCCTAGCTAGTCAATAGCAAAGCCAAGACTAGACGCTGGGCTCTTGCCTCCCTGAAAGTCCAGAGATCTCACAGCTGATTCAACTTCACAGGTGTTCAGTATTAGTACAGAGCATAGAACTTGATCCTAAAGCCACTTACAGTGGAGAACTGAGATGAACATGAGTTCTATGCAGTCAATTAGATTGCATGTTAAGCTGTACTTTGCTTTGCCACAATTATCTCTTACAATCATGACAAATAATCTTCACCTGGTATGAGTTATGCATTTTTGTGATTTTCATCTGATCAAAACTCAGCAGGATAGCATAAAATTTTATAAATATACAGAAATAAATATGCCCTTATTTCATCACCTCCATGTATAAGCTACTTAGTTCATTTTCTTCCTTATCAATCACAAAACAGGAGCTGCCACCATTTTTCCCTTGCAGTTCACATCACATAGTTCTAATGCAATAATTCTGCATCTAGGACAAGATGGGCCAGCTTATTCACGTCCATCTATTGAGCCATGTCAATATCAGAAGAAAACACATTACCAAGACAAACATAAAAGCCCTGGAGCCAGAAAAACATTCAACACTGTGATGCCAAAAATTTTTAATCCGTGTATCTTGATTCCTTATTATTATTCTAATTAGTTTTGTAGGCGCCTTGTTTATGGGAGTTTCTAATTCCTGCTGTTAACTGAAGTTGCTGTTCAGTATGCAGGCTCACATTCTTTTTCCCCTTAAGAATTTTGAACTAGCAGCCATAAACACAGCCCTATTGTTTTAAAGATGCCGAAATAAAGACGCCCAAACAAAAGCCCTTACCTAAAGTAAGGCAGGTAGGTGCCCAGTAAACTTTAGTATCTTACTTGGATCCCTGGGTCTTTCTTTCTTTCCAATTTTGAAAATTTGAAATAATTTTAGACTTACAAAAATGTTGCAAAAATAATATATCTATGTGTACCCTTCACCCACCTTTCTCTGCCCTTTTTCTGCCTCATGATCCAGTCTAGGATCCCATGTTGCATTTAATTATTGTATCTCACTCTCCTCTGTGACTGCTCCTCAGTCTTTTTTTGTCCTTCACGATCTTGATATCTTTGAAGAGTACTGGTCAATTATTTTGTAGACGATCCCTCAATTGGGTTCATGTAATGTCTTCTCCTGAATGGACTGAGGTTCTGCATTTTTGACAGAAAGCCACACAAGTGATGTGCTTTTTTCAGTGCATCATATGAGGGGGATGTAATGTCAATAGTCTTATTACTTGTGATGTAAACCAAGTAACTAACAAAGATCGTGCCCTTGGCTTCTAATTGCTCCTATTGTATCATCTAAGCCCTTTATTGGAGCAGGGGTGACAACTAAGGTAGTAGTACCCTTACACAGAGTGGGAACAGAAGGCACAGGTCTTTCTGACCTTTCACACGTAGCTACCATAGCAACGGGCTTCTGGAGGGCTGGCGCCCTAAACAGAAGCCTGAGAGAACAGACCACAGGACATAAGCCATCTGATAAAGGAGCTATGAGGTAACACATCCGAGAAGTCAAGTCACTGTCAGACACAAGCAAGGGACCTAGATCAGGCAAGGGCAGCACGAAGGTGGCCCTTCCTCCAGAAGGCGAACTGATACAGAAAGTGTTTGTGTCTTTCTAGATTTCTGTTCTTCCTTCCCTTCATCCTCTACTTTTGTTTACCTTAGTTTTCTTTGACGATGCCTTCTACATTCAGCTGATCTCTGATTTTAACAAAATCCCAATAAGAATATGTATCTACTGCTTTGGAGATAATTACTACAAGTTAATTTCTATAAACTGCCACAAATAACAGCACCCCTGCCATTCATCTTGTTGTCATCTACCTGTCCCCTGGAGCCAGATGGGGGTACATGTACAATCTAGTACAAAACTATACCCGTCAATCCTGGAGATAACACATGAACCAAGGTTCTTTCTTTCCTTTTTTAAATTGAGATATAATTCACATACCCTTTTAAAGTGCACAATTCATCAATGTTTAGTATATTTACAAGGTTGTACAACCATCACCACTGTCTAATTCCAGAATCTTTCAGCCCAAAAAGAAATCTAGTACCCATTGTCATTCCCCATTCTCCTCTGTTCCCAGCACCTGGCAACTCACTAATCTACTCTCTTATCTCTATGGATTTGCCTATTGAACCAAGGTACTTTTGATCCCAAATAATAATAACCAAAATGATCTCAATCCACTAAACCTAGGAGACACACACACACACACACACACACACACACATGAAATTTGACTCTGCCAACACCTCGCCTTCCCTTTTGGTACACAGAACTCCTCCTTCCACCCCCATCCCCCTAACTGTGTCTCGGAGGTGATGTATCTGTATTTGTCCCCCTCAGGGTACAACCCATCCAACCCTTTCCTCTTCTGTCAAAAGCCATGGCATGTTCTATCAGCGTCCTGCATCTGTGAGGTAATGCTTGGGTCAATTTATCTCTGCTAAGATGCTAAGGAGTAACAGACTTACATTTTAATGGAGAACTTCTGGAGTCTATGGCTCAGCTAGGATGACCATCTGACCCAGTTTTTTGGGATTATCTCAGTTTATGCCTGTTGCCCTGGCAAAATTATTAATAGCATCCCCTTTCCCTCTCAAGAGTGTCCTGGTTTGGGTGTTTAAGTATATGGTCACCCAACCATAACTAAAATAAATGACTAATCATGGTAATTATGGGCATTGTGTCAGGCCAACAAGGGAAATATATTTAGGGAAATGAAGTTTTAATGTTTCTCACATTGCACCCCAGCTCTGCATTCCCATAAAAGGTTTAAATTCACCAACCTGTAGGAATCAGGGTTTCATCCACAGGCAAAAAAGCATCAGCTTCTATAGTGACTTCATGGTCATATATATTCGGGGAACCCTGGGAGAGAAAAAGTAGAGAAAGAAAAGAAGGTTTAATGCTCAGTCTTATTTTATATATTTGCTTTATAACTTCTCTTGCAGAAATGTTTTCAAGTATTGACGAAAACTTTAGAAATCCCATTTGACCTATGATGATGATTAATTCGTTCATTTAAGTTAGGTAGATAGGGGCTCAAAAATAGCAGCCGATACATTTGGAAGAAACTTTCCAGTGTGACCCCAGCGTGCATGTTCTCTTCTGAATGGAATTATGAAAGTGAAAAGTCAGAGAAACAAAAGTGGTTTGAAAGCCTTTCGGATTTTGACTTATTAGCAGAGGGTTTTCTTCTACTGCCCTCACATGCCAGGCAAACAAAAGAGCAAGCGTCAGTGACCTGTAACACACAGGTGCTGGGCAGCCAAAGCATCACCTCTAGGCTCACTAGGGTGGGCCATGTCACCCCTTCTCTGGCCTGGTTCCCACTCAGAGGACCCACTCCCTGCTCCATGGCAGAAGCCTGGAAGTCAGAACTGGGGTCCCATCTCCCCCGTAAAGATGCAGCCGGCTCTCCTGGTGGAGTCAAAGGCTGGTCCCTGAAGCACTGGTCAGTGGTCAGAAAGGCCTGGGGTCTAGTTCTGGACTTATTTCCTTCAGTATAAAATTGGGCTGACGTCCCCATTCTGTCCAGGGTTCTGGGGGAACAGTTCAGTAAGGATGTGTTGTGTTGTTTGCAAACTGGAAAAGACACATATATGTTTCTAATAAAAAGGATTACATTTTAATAGCGGTATTTTAAAGCTTCACAGCAAAAGATGTGGAAAGGAAACCAAGTGAGGGCTTATGCTGATTGAATGCTCAAAAATAAACGAAACCAGTAGTTTTCAGCTAGGGATGATTTTGCCCCACAGGTGTCTCGAGGCATTTGAGACATTTTTGATTGTCACGGCTGAGGGTGGTAATGCTACTGGGGAAGCAGTTGTGTGAAGAGGCCACGGATTCTGCCAAACAGCCTACCATGCTCAGGACGGCCTCTGCACCCCGGCAACACGGAGTCATCTGGCCCCAAATGTCAACAGTGCCGAGGCTGAGAAACCCTGAACTCAGCTAAATCGAAGGCTCCGAGGGGTTCCTGAGAAGTGAGCAGAGAGAGGCAGAGTGCTCTGGGTTGACTGAAAACATATTCTGCTGTCAGAAGGCCTCAGCCACACAACCAAATGGAGTCGTCCAGAGGACAAAGGCCAATATTTCAGAGGCTGTGAGAATCGATGTCTAAACATGAGAGGAATTGGTTTATTTACACTACCAGGAGGCTCTGTTTCTAAAGAACTATGATTCCCTTGTACTGTCCCAGCGGTCAAGGGTAGGAGTGGGTGGGAGACAAGGCTGGGGCAGAGGCTTCTGCCCACACTATCTTAGCCACGTGTTTGGTCCCTGATCTGACCTGGGGAGGCAGGTCCAAAATGGGAGTGGCCTGCACTCCTGCCTAGAGCTGTTCCAGCCTAGAGGGGTCTCTCTCCTGTGTGGCTCTCCCTACTGTCACCTCATGCCTCAGGCTACTGCCAGGACCGAAGAGGCCCCTGGGACTGAGGGCAGCAGCTGTCACGGAGTGAGAATTTGGGACTCTTTCTTTGGCTCTAATTGTTCAATGCTTAGTTCAAGGTTGAGTAGTATTCCATTGTATAAATATCTCACAACTTATCTGTTCTCCTAT
This sequence comes from Balaenoptera acutorostrata, assembly GCF_949987535.1. Classification (NCBI taxonomy): domain Eukaryota; kingdom Metazoa; phylum Chordata; class Mammalia; order Artiodactyla; family Balaenopteridae; genus Balaenoptera; species Balaenoptera acutorostrata. The sequence goes on from NC_080075.1 coordinate 62,799,234, forward strand.
TGATAGACTTTTGGGTTGTTTTGAGTTTTTTTTATTATTATGAATAGAGCTTCTTAGGAATTTCCTTGTTCTGTTTGTTTTTTAGCACTAGGGCAGGAAGAAAATGATTCAGTATGAAAATCACACACCACTAAATTGGGTCCAAGATGTTGGGAAGAAGCCTGGGAGGAGAAGGAAAGGAACACTGGCTAGGCACCCACTCTCTGAATTGTTGGGTCATTAAACAGCAGTAACATTCCTTCAGCAAAGGAAGCACGCTTTTCAGTTTATGACTCTTCTGACCTGGAATAATGCAATGTCTACTCTGGTGGAATATTACTGTTGGATTCTTTTCCTTTTCAGGCTGATGAAAACTTGGCAAGGAATGCTGATTCACAAACAGAACTGAGGCCCATCTCTGAGTTCAGTGTTTACTTTGGTTAACTTTGGCTGCTACTATTTGTAACATTAACCATTTACAGAGCTCACTGCGGCTTGGATGGGGCTTTAAAGACCTTTTTGTGCATTGCCACTACCACTTCCTTACTTCAGCTCTTATCACCTCTAGCAGGATATAACAGACACTATTGGTTACTACCCAAAAGCTATCTCAACTCCATTATCAGCACCCTCCCTTTCCCCTGGCAGAACACTGACTTGTTGATTTAGCCTATGTGAGGATATATTCAGGGAAAGGACCCGCACCCAGGCCCCAGAGGACAAACTGTGATTTGTCTAAGCCAACCATGGTAGTCTAATTCCCTTGCTGGTGATTGGGTTAAGCAGAGCGTAAGACACACTTCTGGCCAACAAAACGTGAGGAAAGTCTGCTGAGGAACTTCTAGAAAAAGTTTTGCTTGTTCTTAAAAATGGAACATTAGAGATATGAAAAAAAGAATAGTTCCTTTTTTTATCTCTGGACGTGACTATATGAAGAGGTGATTCATGGAGCTGTGGCAACCATCTTGTGACCATAAGGGGATAAGCTGGAAGACAAAAACCATAGCACTGAAGAAGCAGAATGGAACGATGGAAGAATTTGGGTCCTTGATGACATACCTACACAGTCATACCAAAACCAGAACTATTGTTTTTCATCTCAAATTGCCCCAGGCCTGCTCTCATAGCTCTTTAGATAAAGTTTCAGTTAAAAAAAAAAAGTTCTCCCAGTTTTGTGTTAGATAAGAAAGGAACAGCCAAAAAAAAAAAAAAAAAAAAAATCAACCAACCTGCAACCTACATACCTTTTCCATTCTTTGAAAAACACAGTGCTCTCCTCCCCCTAGGCCTCCGACACTCAAACTTAGAAGTGATGAGTCAAAGTCTGACCCCCAAGTAGGACAAAAATACTGCTTATTAAATTTAAAAAACAAACAAAAAGAAAATATATAAGATGAGCTGACTATTGTAAATATCAAGTTTCGAGCTATTTACCTGGGGAGGGTTTAAGACACACAATAATGCTTTTCCGGGTAGGGCAAGAGATGTTCTGAAAATGCAGACAGACCCCTTGACCCCAGGCCGGGTAACTGCCTACCAACTCTTACCTGGTGCTCCAAAAGGCTAGTGGCCCTCACCCACCCCATCCCTGAAGCTAGAGGCTGTGGATTTGCATGTGGGTTTGCGCTGTACTTACTAAGACAGCACACAGAAGGGAGTTGACCCTGACCGCCCTTCTGTGTGGGGTCTGTGATCTGGGAAACTATTCAGCCTCTGGAAAAAAATTTAGAAATTTTTAGGAGTCACTCCAAGTCCTTGTAGGATTGGAAGGGTGGAAAATTCTGGTCAGGAGGGTCCTCCTCTCACGTAAGCAGAAAGAGCCTTAGTGAACCTTACGTTCCCATTTTGCATCCTTCACTGGAACACATTGGCAGAGTAATACTTCACGCCTAATTTCTCTTTCTATTTCTGAATCTATTCCTTTAGATCACCCCCTTAGTTACAAAACTGTGGAAAATAGTGAAAAATCACCATGATCTACTACCCACATAAAACCATTAATATTTTGTTCTATTTCTGTCAAGTTTCTTTCTGAACTTATTTTAAAAAGTGGGGTCTTTACGCTCATGATTGCAGTCTCTTATGGCTTGTGCGTGTTTATTTTGTGTTTGTTTTTTGGTTTGTCTTTAAGATCTCAAGAAGGATGGTGGAAGTTCCTGAAGATAAGGAACAAGCAAGTGAAGAACCGTCTTTCTTATTTTCAAATTATGTCAGAACCAATTAACTCATGCTATTTGAAAAGATTCTAGAAAAAAAATCAGCATATCATCAACAAACTCCTAAAAAGTGTAAAAATGCAAGATATTACTAGCTGGCTGTGAACATCGTCTTGTGGTAGGAAATCATGCCAAAGCGATTCAAGTCTAGTATACAATGATGAGCTTCTTAGATGAAGAGAAAGTCATAGATAGAATCTACAGATTTCAGCTAAGCCTTTTATTCTGTCTCATGTAATAGCCTCCTCAGCAAGCTAAAATATTATCATTAGGAGGAAATGAGGTAGTTTAGAGGGAATTACCTAAGGGGGGCTGTCAGTGTCTCCACACCACTCCTAGGGTGGGCCGTACAGCGGGAGCACACAAACATTGGCAGCATTTATCTAAAGGGGCTGGGCTAAGCACATCTTCAAGGATCCAGTGATGGAAAATGCCTTAATTAGAAGTAATTTTGGTTGGGGGGCGGGGTGGTAGGAGTGAAACTGGGGAAGCAAATGTAAGCACTTGTTACAATTAGATGACAGGGAGTTCTTTAAATAGCTTGTTACCTGTCTGAGCGTGTGGGGCAGCACAATGTACTCAAGGTACTCATTTCCCTATAACTTCCATTTGTGGACCACCTACTAGGAGTCAGATGCTTTGCTGGGCACTTTTCCTCATCCCAGGGGCGACCCCATCGCCAGGGTAATTCCATTCTGGGTTAGCCTCTCCAGTCACTCCCCCAGGTCATTCCACAAAGCACAATGCAGGAGAGAAGAGGCAAGTGACACTTCACACTACAGCAGGTGATCAAAGGGAAGTTCACCTACCTGGCCTGCCAGGTTGAAGTAAGAATGGTTGGTCAGATTGACCGGAGTGGTCTGACTGGCCTGTGCTCGGTAGTTGATCACGAGCTCCCCGCCATCCAGTGTGTATGTCACCCAGACTTTTAACTCTCCAGGGTAGCCTTCCTCACCATCTGGACTGACCCGTGAGAACTCGACTCCATTTGACAGCACCTGAGGGGTCCAGAGGACCTGGAAGAAAGTGTTTTTGAAGCTGTTTAGTCACTCCAATCCCAAGCGAAATGCCACATTTCAATATTTAAAGACAACTTGGCATCTAAAAAGTAAAACAAACTAGTGAATATAACAAAAGAGAAACAGACTCACAGATACAGAGAACAAAGTAGTGGTTACCAATGGCGTTACCATAGGGGTAGGGGATTAAAGGTACAAACTACTGTGTATAAAATAAATAAGCTATAAGGATATATTGTACAGCATGGGGAATATAACCAATATTTTATAATAAATTTAAATGGAATATAATCTTCAAAAATTGTGAATCACTACGTTGTACACCTGAAATGTATATGTAATCTTATATGCCTTATTGAGTGCCCATTATGAGCCTAGGCTCTTTGCTAGAACCTTCGCAGACACTATCTGTTTCAGGGCTGACGTAAAGTAGGTGCCGTTATCCTCATTTAAAGATGAGAGAATGGAGGCTCAGAAAGGATAAACTGCTTGTCCCAGGCCACACTGCTAATAAGACGGTGGATTTGAATCAAGTACTCTAATCCTGAGCCTGCTTCCTTATTCTACACCATCAGAGGACAAGGTAGCCACAGACCTCCCCAGTCCCTTTGGGGAGCTCTGGGGTCACTAGGAAAGGGGCCCTTTGCAGACATGAGACCTCCATTTGTTGGGTGCTCGCCAGCCAGCCACTGACCTGGTGCTTTACATAAACCATTTTATAAGGTAAGGATTTAGTTGAACCAACCGAAATTACCATCTTTATAGGTCAAAACAGTTGAGCACTGGCAATTTCACATGGCTCCAACTAATATTATTACCCCCATTTTATAGATGAGCAAACTGAGTTCAGGGGAGTTAACTTGCCCACTTCCACCTCCCACATTCCAGGGGATGGAGTAGAACCCTTTCATAATTCATGCAATTGTTTGAAGGGGAGAAATATCTTGTTTAAAGTCATACATGTAATTAGTGACAGAGCTAGGATTCAAACTTAGCTTGACAGTCTACACTATTCCACATCTTACTTTCAGTCAATGTTTTGTTCCAATCTTCGTTTCCAACAGCAGAGTTGAGGCCAAACTCTGTCATTGCAAATAGAGCTGGAAGATAATAACTTCTGTGGGTCACAGGAATGGCCCACGAGCCCAGGCTCTGCCCACCCACTCCTGGCATGGCCTGGATCTCTCTCACTGACACTGCATTTACCAGGAAGAGGAGCTCAGTGGGAACGGAGGTCCCTGCCTTCACCTACAGTGAAAGCAGCTGGTATTTGAAACAAATTCGCTGACCTTAGTAAAAAATTAATTTCACACCCTAATTATCTCCCGGAAATGTTGCTTGGTATATGTGTGATTAAAAAAAGAAAAAGGAATCCCCAAACGGAAAATTTTAGGAATAAAATATTTGAAATAAAATCGTCTTAACTTGCTACCTAGTTTTTTTCCTCTAGAGAAAGGACACAATGGAAAGATTTTTGTGTAGAGCAATATTATCAGATTAAGCGGAAAGTATAATTCCTATTCACGGGAGGATTTCCCTGACCCTATGGTTTCCAAATTTCCTGAAAATTTCCGCATTTGTATCTCTAGGCCTACTTACACCATTTCTAATCCTGTCAGGTTATTCAAATTTCATCTTAAAAAAAATGTGTTGGTATAAATAGAAAAACACATACCTGCAAACCAACAATTATTCAGTAATTGCTGAAACCAAACTGTTTAGGGTAACTTAAAACAAAGTCCATGTGATACTACTCGTGTTGCTACATGAAAACCTAGTGGCCTAAAACTTTCAAGGGCTCCAAGATTACATGCCAAGTCTTTCCCCACCCCTCTGTGGGCTGTTGCACAGCCACTCTCCAATATCCACTTATTAAATGACCTACTATCTTTTCTTCAAGAGCAGTTCAAATCCAACCTCCCTAGCTGCCATTAATTTGTCCATACCCAGTTCCTGTAGCACACCGCTGGCATCTGTATTATGGGGCTTGTTGCCTGCAACAGTTATGGAAGAGTCCCTCACTATACTGGAGTCTCAGGAATCCCCATCTCCCTGGTTCACAGAAGGGGCTCAGTTGACACACTGCACAGAAGGACATGAATGCTATCCTTCTGCGTTTGTTCATACAGGGCACGCCCCATTACACAACCCCACAGAAAATTCCATGTGGAACAGGTGAGCAGAACAAGCTAGAACAAGGCGCTGAGGGTCCCCTGAAGATCCCTGGCCAGACAGAGCTGGGCCTAACTTCCTCTGGTTGGGGTTTGCCCATGGCCCTGGCATATTCCAGAGACCCTCTGCCCTAATACTGCCAGGACAGAGGATACCCTCTGCCTTCATGTCTCCCTGGCGTGAGGAGTTCCACCATGGAGGAAAGGGGAAGTGATGGGGCAGTCTGGCTCTGAACCACAGACAGGAAGCTGGTAGGACAGGGGAAACAGAGAGTGACCAACTTCCTTCAACAGCATGGGTGGCGGTAAGAGCTAGAAAAGAAACAACTGGGATTCTTAACTGCCATACATGTTCCTGTCTTCTCTGGTTTTTCTCTAGGAAGTAACCTGGGTGGTATAATTTAAAGGAAAGCTAACTACCAAAATTACCTCTCTGAAATTAGACTAGTAACAGAATCACCGGGGTTCACCTGCAGGCTCCCACGCAGCTAGGAAACAGGAGGGCAGGCATTCCTACCTCAGGGAGAAGCTGTTTGATCAATTTGTTTTCCTAACCTGGTTTTCCAGGGATTCGCTTAGGGAACGGGAGTTTTAACGTGGAAAGGGGGAAGCGGGGAGGATCGAGGTCATTTTGAGGCGTGAGGCACTTCTTCGGAAGGGCAGCCTGGATGTGGTACCACAATGCGTAGGGAGGGGGCTCACAGACAGAAACACGGGGTGTGTTGGGTTGGCGGCACCCACAGCAGCCGTGGAGGACACCAGCAGTTGTAGTATAGGAATGAGGGCTTTGGGTCAGGCAGCCCAACTTAGGAGTCGTGTGGCCTTTCAGGGCCTCAGATTTCTCATTTGGCGACAGTACAGGGTTCTAGTGAGGGTGGGAGGTGATATGTACAAATGCCTTGTGCAAGAAGTGGTGGGTATTATCTTTAATCCACTTTTCTGTTGTGCCTAAGGTCAACCAGCCCTGATGCCAACACTGTGAGAAAGGTGCTCCCTGTCTTTCCTAAGGGCTGTCGTCCTTTCACTCGGGGCTCTCCTGCCTATTAGAGTCAGATGGGCTAGGGAAGGGCGGCTCCTGGGCACAGCGGGCACATCTGCGCCCCCAAACCGTGGGAGCAGCCTCTTTCCTGCATCACCTCACCATGCATTTGCTCTAGGGCCTAGGGTTGTGCCTGGCAAATAGAAGGTATGCTTGAAGGTACTCAGTGAAGTGTGCCAGGTGAGGACTCTTGTCCGATGCCCCCAACTCACCTTATCAAACCCTCTGACTCCTCCATGCAGGCTGTTGGGCCCGTTGTTAATGGCCAGCTGATACTCCTTCCCATCCAACGTGAACGTTCCTTTGGCAATTCGGTTGGCCACCCTGCCAACCACTGCTCCAAAGTAGGGCTGCTTTTGGAGGTACCCTGCAAGGATATGGGATGATGGTGTTTTTTAAAACTTTAAACCAAAGACAAGGCTCACACCACTGCCCACCACTTCCTTCTGAGGGCAGCTGCAACTTGGGCATATCTGCGTCCACAGGGAAGCGAGGAAAAATGGTGTTCTTTACACATGACCTTTTCCCTTTCCAAAAGCAATTCATGTTCTTTCCAAACATTTTAAAAGAGCTTTCTAAAGCACAAAGAAGAAACTTAAATCATCCTGATCTCATCACTAGAGAGAACTGTTAGTATTCTTATGTATATCTATGTATGTATACCTTTCCATCTTTTAGTATATGTGTGCACATGCTTTTCTTCTTATAAAACTGAAGTCTTCATATACATGTTGCTCTGTAATTTGCTTCTAGGCCAACTTTCTTAACTAAAAATTATATTTTTGTGTAGTCTTGAAAAGAAACTATCTTATGCTTCTTTTTCTTTTTTAAAAATCATACAATTAGTACATGAAAATTTCCTTTAATGAGCATTAAATACCCAAGTATATAGAGTAGCCTTGCTGGAGGAAACACAGGACACCTGTTAAATCTGAATTTCAGATAAACAGTGAATAACTTTTTAGTGTAAGTATGTCCATATTATTAGAATACATGGGACATTCACATAAAACATATTTATGGTTTATCTCAAACTCAAATTTAGGTGGGTGTCCTACATTTTTATTTGTTAAATCTGGCAAGCTTAATAAAGAGTAAAACATGAAAACCATCCTTCACTTCTCAACTCCTCTCCTTCCCACTGATAATCACTGCTAACAGTCTGGGATCTACACTTCCAATTGCTTGTTTTTGTTTTTTAAATTAAGTACATATAAGCACAAACAAATACACGAACACACACATATTCTACATAAAGAGACAAACTACACATATTGTTCTGCAACTTTTCATTTATCAAATGTCTTCAGATCATTCCATGTGACTCCATATCCATCTACCATATCCCTTTTGATGGGGATACGGCATGCTGATGAGCATAAACTGTTGTTGGGCTTTTCTGGGCGGGGGCAGGGCAGGGCGGGGCCATAAAGAGTGGTGTAGCCAGTGTCCTTGTACTTACAACGTTATGCATGGGCATATTACGGTAACTTCCTTGTCTTTAAGTTCCTCTCTGCTATAATCTTTTAGTTTAGATCATCATGGCAGAGATTAAGGTTTGGAGGTAGTTCATTTTTTTGTATTATCGCTAAGATTACTTTCTGCTCTATTTTTCACTCAGTTGTCCTTGGAACTCCATCCCCCCTTCATGTGGTACTCTGTATCCATCACACCTACTGTGGGTCAGAAGAGTATGTGATTCAAGTGCATGAACTCTTTTTACCATGGCTGGAGGGGCTCTCAGGATATGGGCCCTGAACCTTCTGGGCCAGTTATAGGTCACACGTTCCCATTACTCAACTGGTTGGGCATAAGTGAAACATTAATCACTCTCTTCCGGGTCTTCCCTGGTTCACTTCCTTGCCAATCTGCAGGTCCTCAGGGTCCTGCGCATAGGCTCTCACAAGAGCTAACAGTTATTGACCGCTTCCTAAGTCTCAGCCACTTTCTAAGTGCTCTACATTTAAATCATTTCATCCTCAGAATACTGCTATAAGGTAGGCAGTATTATTACTCTCGTTTTACTGGCATGGAAATTGAGGACAGAAGGTTAAGTAACTTGGCCCAAAACACACAGCTAGTTAGTGGCAGAATCAGGGTTTGAACCCAGGCAGTCTGGCTCCTGAGTACATGTTCTTAAGCATCACATTATTTGGAGAGCACAAGGCCTTCTGGTTAATTGACCTTACCACCATCTCTCAGCACAGGCAAGGCTGAGTCTCCACCAGCTTCCACCTCTCTCCTCACCTTCCTCTCTGAAGCTGTAGCTTTAAAACCCCTTACATTGAGTAACAAAAAGGAGTCTCTAGGACTTCCCTGGTGGTCCAGTGGTTAGGACTCCGCGCTTTCCCTGCTGAGGGCGTGTGTTCCATCCCTGGTCAGGGAACTAAGATCCCACAAGCTGCGCAGCATAGCCAAAAAAATAAATAAATAAAAATAAATAATAATAGGTCTCAATGTTGTTTTCATTTGCATTTCCCTGATGACATATAATTTCATTTCCTAATCGGGAGCTCAAAAATGTGAAGAAAAGCAGAATTTTTGTTCAAACATTGTTTGGCTATATCTCTTTTTGACTCCTACATTGATTCATTCAACAAGGGTACACCAAGCCCCTACTCTCTGCCAGCCACATGCTTGTCATCAGAGACAAGGACGAATTCAACAGCAAGGTTGCTGCCTCATGGGCTTGCAAGAATTCCCTAAGAAGGGACCGCTTTCTGGCAACAATTAATAAGCCCATGGAGGTAAGAAGCCCTTGGTTTAGATGAAGAGTTTTTAAGGATTAAACCATAAGGACAGCAGAAACCACTGCTCTCAACTGTCTCTGAGAAACTCTTCAGAACACATGGATTTTATACTCTTTTCACATGTTACTAAGCTTTTAAATCAAATCAGAATTACAGAACATGACAGTCCCCAAATTCTGATTAGGACTAAAAAGCTTGCTTTTGAAATGCAGAAAATACTGTTTTCCATGAAAAAGGGCAAAGTTTCTAGGTCAAGCCATGAATGCTGATTCAGTCAAGTCAGTTGCTGATGTAGGATAAAGGGTAGAGAAAAAGTTTGTCCCTTTTTCTGGGCAAGGGACTGGCCAGAATATATTAATAAATGCTTAACCACGGGGTATGGCCCTGTCCACTCCTCAAATATCCCAAGGATCCCAGCTATGACACCCACCTCAGACAGCCCAAACTTTAGCACGAGTACCCCAAATCTCAAATAAAATCACTCAGCATTCTCAGTCAAAAACTCCACACCTGAGTGACTTTCTTTCGGCTTTCTAAGGAAAATAAACACTAGTTTAATTGGCAAGCACTTTAAGCATCCCAAATATTTTATATATTTTTAGATGGCTGCTGGTTGTCCCAGGGGACTCTCCGTGCCATTTTGTGCACAGTTAACAAAGTGAAATAAAAAAGTTCAAGGAGTAAGAGGGAAGATATTTGGGGGCAAAGGAAGGAGAGGAGATTAAAATGATTAATTGTTCACTATAGTCAGACATGATCACAGCCAACAGCATTTTAATCCATTTGGTTCAAGTGAGGAAACAGATCTAGAGAGGTTAAATAAGTTGCCCAAGGTCACACAGCTTTAAGGGACAAAGCAGAGATTTTAAACTAGGAATCCTCAAAGCTCCTACAAGGACACTCTTGGGCATCTGTAATATTAAACTGCAACCTCTAAACTGGTCTCTTTTCCTCCCACTCCCTCTTATAAACTCAGGTTTTCTAAAAGCACTACGTTTATTTTTTTCTAAGCTTTCCATAATGGCTCTCATGGCAGTAATAGCTGGGTGTTGGTGGCGACTGGGCGGAAGATGAAGGGGAAGGAATCGCATTGATTGCATGGGTAGGTTATTTACACCTCTGGCTTATAAGCAAATATCTTCATCACAGGTTTTGAAAGAAGTCATAATGACTGCAGGTGGGTCATGCAGATGAAAAACATTAAAAAATATTCTCAATACAAAAAATTGCAGAAAAAATACTTCACAGGAGGCATTACTGATTTTTCTAGCCTATAACTAAAAGATCACATGATTTACCTCTTTAGAATTCTACAGAAGAAAGATCTCATTTTCCTAGGGAGAATTTGAACTATTCTGACCTCCAGTCATGGCCATCAGCCAAGTAGTTTATAAAATCTATCTGGACAGCCAAAAAAAAAAAAAAAAAAAAAAAAAAATCTATCTGGGAAATTAGAAGTAGTTCACATCTAACCTGGCAATTACAAAAGGACCATGTCTCATGGAATTATCCATGCTTAGCTCTTCACCTTGGCTCAAAACATTTTTGGAACATGGTAATGTGAAGATAACCCCTTACTCACTCTGTCACATCTTATTGCTTTAACTTATTTGCCTCAGTTTGTTTATATAATACTTACATACTCAGACGTTCTAAAAGACTATGCAGTGAAAATCTAGCCTCCTTCCTATCCCTGTACCCCAGCTACCCAGAGTCCCTTCTTAAAGACATCCTCGGTCGCCAATTTCTTTTCTTTTTTTTTTTTTTTTAATTAATTAATTTATTTATTTATTTTTGGCTGTGTTGGGTCTTCGTTTCTGTGCCAGGGCTTTCTCTAGTTGCGGCGAGCGGGGGCCACTCCTCATCGCGGTGCGCGGACCTCTCACTATCGCAGCCTCTCTTGTTGCGGAGCACAGGCTCCAGACGTGCAGGCTCAGTAATTGTGGCTCACGGGCCCAGTTGCTCCGCGGCATGTGGGATCTTCCCAGACCAGGGCTCGAACCCGTGTCCCCTGCATTGGCAGGCGGATTCTCAACCACTGCACCACCAGGGAAGCCCCGTCGCCAATTTCTTAACATGGGTTTTAATACACTAGAATTGATCAAAATAGTAGCAGACCGCCATTTCACACAATTCTGATTGAGGCAGTTATACTTCCTGTAATGACACGTATGAAGTTCAGCCTCGAAGATGGCTGAACATATCAGAAAGCCTTACTTCATATTCTAAATGCTTCTTTATCTTTTGAAAATAGCTTGCTCCCCTTTTTAAATAAATAATTAAATTATCTAAATTATAGCATAGGATTGAAAATGTCTATCTTGATCTAGCACCTAGAATACTTTACTTTTTTTTTTGGCCACGCCACGTGGCTTGCTGGATCTTAGTTCCACGACCAGGGATGGAACCTGTGCTCCCTGCAGTGGAAGCTTGGAGTCCTAACCACTGGACCACCAGGGAATTCCCAGCACCTAGAATACTTTAGATGCTTTGATTCGACCTGGCATTTTGTGGTGCCTGTGACACATCCTGATAAGAGAACGCTATTTAACTTTCTCAAGAGATGTTAATAACATGGGGAACAATACAGTCAATACAAGCTAGATCATTGTAATCTGAGGGGGGTCTATTTTTTTTCCTCCCTTTTAAGAACATTTGGGGATAATACTTTCTTCTACCTAGACTCCCACAAGATTCATAGACTCACAGAGACGATTGTAGTATTGCCCTCACAAAATAGGCACTTCTATGCCTGCTAAGAAACTGGTGCTTCCCAGGTACCACATCATCGTGGCACATGTTTCCTTTGAATTCCACAAAGATGCCTTGTGCTTTAAGGGCCATGTGACTCTTATATGAGAACTAAGATTAGTAAGAAGTGAGTGTGTGTATGAGTGGGAGGAGGGTAGGGGGAGGGTAGTTACCTCCTGAATGGTGATAAAGCAGACATGGAAATGGGGTGATAAAAGCAGATGCTCATTGCTTATCAACTCCAGTGCTTTACTGGCTCAGAAATTCTAGGTCATCTATCCAATTCTCCTTGGACTCCACTGGGCAATTTTGCACCAGTCAAGTTATCTCTTTGTGATTCTGGTTCAGCCTAGCAAATGGTTATGCTACTAACAGAGAGAGGTGACTCAGCAAAAGTGATTCTAAAGAATCCTCTTTTGTCATTTGTCAACTCTCTTGCTTTCTGACTCTGAAGACAGAAGATAGGAACACCACCCCCAGAAGTAGAAGGGGACGTGGAGAGCAAGGGGAAGTGGAGCTGATTTTCCCCAGCCCCTGCACCTTCCTACCAGTGAGTCTCCTATAATAGACTCGCTGAAATCACCAAAGAAATTCTGCTGAAGGTTACCTACCTCCTTCTCCAAGCCAAGCTGTGGAGGCTCCAAAGGAGCTAAAGACAACCAACCAGAGGGCAAGGAATAGGATCCTCAGAAATATTTTTATAATACATTTTGCTAAGGAAATGAGGAGCCAATTTTATCCTCCTAAGGGAAAACCAATACTCTCAGTTTTCTTGACCTCCAACCATGAGCTATGTTACATATCTAGAGAACCAAACAGACAGAAAAACAGACACCTAAAGGAAAATCTCAAGCCTCCTCTTAACAGATTTTGTCCATGCCCCTACCACTGAGCAGAGAGGATTAATTCTCAATCAGTTGCCCTTTGCTGACTTTATTTCGACCTCATTTTCTGTCTAGCTACTCGCGTGTGCCAAGAGATAGCAAGCACTATGTACATTTTCTTTTGCCGCAATCAAACTGCGGTGTGAGTTATTTATTTACGCAATTATTTGGCTAAGGTCTATCTCCACATCTACACTGCAAGCTGCATGAGGATGGGGACCTGTCTTATTGAATGAGACAGTTGGATCAACAGTGTTTGATCAGCTCAATATTAAAGAAACAAACAACCCAATCCAAAAATGGGCAGAAGACCTAAATAGACATTTCTCCAAAGAACACATACAGATGGCCAAGAAGCACATGAAAAGATGCTCAACATCACTAATTATTAGAGAAATGCAAATCAAAACTACAATGAGGTATCACCTCACACCAGTTAGAATGGACATCATCAGAAAATCTACAAACAACAAATGCTGGAGAGGGTGTGGAGAAAAAGGAACCCTCTTGCACTGTTGGTGGGAATGTAAATTGATACAGCCACTATGGAGAACAATATGGAGGTTCCTTAAAAAACTAAAAATAGAATTACCATATGACCCAGCAATCCCACTACTGGGCATATACCCAGAGAAAACCGTAATTCAAAAAGACACATGCACCCCAATGTTCATTGCAGCACTATTTACAATAGCCAGGTCATGGAAGCAACCTAAATGCCCATCGACAGAAGAATGGATAAAGCAGATGTGGTACATATATACAATGGAATATTACTCCGCCATAAAAAGGAACGAAATTGAGTCATTTGTTGAGATGTGGATGGATCTAGAGACTGTCATACAGAGTGAAGTAAGTCAGAAAGAGAAAAACAAATATCGTATATTAACGCATGTATGTGGAACCTAGAAAAATGGTACAGATGAACCGGTTTGCAGGGCAGAAGTTGAGACACAGATGTAGAGAACAAACGTATGGACACCAAGGGGGGAAAACTGCGGTGGGGTGGGGATGGTGGTGTGCTGAATTGGGCGATTGGGATTGATATGTATACACTGATGTGTATAAAACTGATGACTGATTAAAAAACAAAACAAAACAAAACAAACAAAAAAACAGTGTTTGAATGCAGGAATTAATACATGTTCTTAATTGTCTACGGATTCCCACAGAACAAAGTCCACCCTAGCTATAAGGAGACTCGTTTCTCGACAGTAAGTTGGTCTTCTGCATTCTTTCAGCACATAGTTATTGATCAGCCAGGAGGTGATCACAGACCAAAGCGGATAAGCTTCTGCACCCACTAAGCTTACCTTATGGAGCATTTCTGAAACAACCAGACCTCAAAGAAAATCTGATCAAGGAGAAAGTAGAAGACGCACGTCTTTGATCATTTTCCTTCTTCAGAAAGGGCAGGAGGAAGACCAGGGGGCCACACCCCCTCTCAGTGCAGAGGCCTGCACTTTCCTCTCCCGCCCTTACAAAGATCCGGCAGTTCAAAGATCGCTCCAGTGTTGCTGGAGTTTTATCTTACCCTCAACTGACTTTTTAATTAAGACAAAGCCTGAATGTATAAACAGAGGCCAAGTCCTACGGCAGTTTCTATTCATTTTGTCTATTTCCAAACACTGGATCGCAACACAGTGAGTTAGCCGGATCCAAGTACTCCTGATGGTCACAAGCTCCGTACTTCCCCTGCATCCCTGCATGGCGAGCAAGCTGTGTGGGGCAGTGTGCCAGGTGGAACTGGGGCCCGTCCGCAGCCCGGGGCGGAATTCAACCCACCTTCCAACTCAGCAAAGCCGAGCACCAAGTCTGAGGCTCTGCCCTGTCTGTCTTTAACCTCCAGGGCCGTGATGGTGCAGCCCCAGGAGATGATGTCTACTCTCAGCTGGTCTGACTGCAGCTGGAACTTCTCCACCGTCCCTGCCCCCAAGGGCAGGTCTCCAAAAACGGCTCTGGTCACCGAAACCATGGGGAAAGCCAGGGGTGTGCAGCTCCTCCAGGTCCTTCGAACTCCCGCCGCCAAACCTGGAGCGGCAGAAGTTTACTGGAGAAGGGGCGGGACATGGCTCAGACTCCTCCCTTTTCTTGCCTGGATTTAGGGAGTTCCTAAATCCGCTCCTGCAAAAAACATCCTCTGGGAGCTTTCTAAATCATTCTTTTGCCTGAGGGTGGCACGCAGGCAGAGTTTCCAGCCAGGCTGGCAATTTCCAGCTAGTTCCTTTCCTTTACTAACGCTGACTGCATTGCATGATGGGAATGGTAGTCTTTGGAAGGTGAAATTGCATGTTGGGGCATGTAGTCTTTCTAAACCCAAATCCAGAATCTGCAGGGCTCTACTGCCTTCTCTGACACGAGGTTCTCAACATGCAATGATCTGTTCATTAATGGTGGCTAACTTTCAGATAAAACGCTGAAAAATGAAGAGATCAGAATTAGGAATAGTGAGGGAAGGAAATGTTGGGGGCAAATTTTGGTTTTTAAGTTAACTCTTTGATCCAGACCAGAAAGAAGTACAGAGGTAATTTAGAGAAGGGGTAAATAATTGCAGGTTTCTCTGCACACTGACTGAAGATCCATTCTGTTTGTCCCCCACAAACAACTCTGAACATGTTTCTGTTGGAGCCACTGCCAACAGCCTGGACAGGGTCACGTGTAGATGGATTAGGGCCTAGTTTATATGGAGGCAATCTCTGACTTTCTTTTCTTCAGGGAACCGGGAAAGGACCTTGGGTATATACCCCTTCTTGTTCCTGAAATCCAAAGTTCCTTTAAGAAAGGATTAAGGATAAGTATTTATTAAGGTCCGCATTAATGTCATATACTGTACTTTTATTATCTACTTTCCATAAGCAGAAAAAGGCTTCAAGTGGGACTTCCCTGGCAGTCCAGTGGCTAAGACTCTGCGCTTCCAGTGCAGGGGATGTGGGTTTGATCCCTGGTCAGGGAACTAAGATCCTGCATGCTGTGGGGCGTGGCCAAAAAAAAAAAAAAAAAAAAAAGGCTTTAAGTATGCACTGCTAGAAAAGAAAAGACACAGAGGTCATAAATAATAGTTATGCTTTGATGTGCGTCACAATTATCTACAGAGATTCTTTAAAATGCATATCCCCAGGCCCATACCTGGAATTACGGATTTTGTGAGGCTAGGGTGAAACTCAGGAATCTGCTTTTTTCACAGGTTCCTCAGGTTATTCTTATGCAGTTTATCTGGGACCAGACCTTGAGAAATATTGCTCCAGGTTTTGATGGCTAATCTCAGATTTTTTTCCCCTCTGATGGCAGAGGACTAAGATAGAGATACCAAAAGCCTTAATAGGATTGTCAGATAAAATACAGGGGCCTGGGTTATTTCTTGGCTAAATCTATCCAGACAGTACTGGGCCTAGGAAGGGGGAGGATTCTGGAAGCCAGATGACATGTTTTACTTGACCACCTGTATACTCAACTCATCTTTGCTTGACACTGCTTTTTATTTGGTTCCTAGATACTTCATAGGGGATCCAACTAGACTGTGGTGAAAGCCAAAATGCATCTATGACTAGGAGATTAGGAGAATTGGGATCCCATTCCTGGAATCAGATGCTAATAAAACATAACAGTCTCTCAGCCCTGTCTGTGTAGTTTGAAGGAATACTTAACATTCTTGCCACAAAGCCTCAATTCTCATTCATGAATCGGGGGAATTCTGATAGCAAAGGAAAAAGAGAGCTTGCAGCAAGCTTCAGTGAAGCATAACATATAATAACAAAAAGACCCAAACAAGTCAAATTATAGACTGTACTGTACTCATACAATAATGGATAGGCACTTTTGGTGCTGCTTCATCAGAAATTCCCATAAACTCTGCCACCCTCATCAGCCCACTTAACATTTATGTGTATGCTGATTCATACACAAGCCCTTTCTGCAATGCTGTATTAGCGAGGATGTCTTAGAATCTCTTCTGTGAGCAGGAAGACCGAATTTTCTTTTCTCAGCCACCAGTTCTCAATGTTCTGCCAAGCTCATGTTGTCACAGAAATAAATAAATGCATCTGGATGGCCAAAGCCAAGTGTCACCAGTGGGTGTCTTGTAGCTTGGCTTGTTGGAAAATGAAACATACCATGATGTCTCTCTAAGAGCTACACTTCTTGATTTCATTTTCCTTTAGCTTTGAAGGGTTTAACATATTGTCCCAAATAGGACTACTTTGTGCTAAGTCAGATGTCAGGCACAAATCTTGATTTTTCTTACGAAAATATCTTATTTTCTTAATCTCACAGTGATAGTTTAAAGGAATATATGTGCACTTAAAAAGGAGAAGAAGAAGAAGAAGAGGAAGAAGAAGGAGGAGGAGGAGAAGAAGCTGAAATCTAAGGAAATATTCTCCATCCCAAATGTTGGATTGGGTTAAAAGCAAGGTAGTAATCTTGAGAATGATGAGGATGAAGCATTGTCAAATTTTAGGGGGTATTTACTTTTATTTGGGGGATAGGGGCTGAGGGTGAGGTTATGAGGCAAAGGGAGTGGGAGCTGTGACATTTAAGTCAAAGAGGAGTTACTTAAAGTGGATACCTTTTCTTTCAGCCAGAGAGTGAGGCATCAGGGTGGACAGGTCAAGAATAAGGTCTGTTTTTCTTCTCAGCTGGAGGTTAGTCCCCAAAGCTGAATGCTAGGAGAGTCAGGAATGAGGAATCAAGGCCCTTGCTCCCTGGGCCCCGCCTCCTCTTTCTACATAGAAACTGCAGGTGGGCTGTTCCTAGGACCCATTAGACCCTAAGCCCATAAAGATGTCTCCAAAACCTTAAACTATTGACAGGCTGCTACGCAGAGGAAACTCTCTGAGATATAATAATAGTAAACTCTCTGAGCTATAATAATAAAACCAACTCACAATACCTCACAGTTTGTCAATAAAGAGACCTAGAATAGATTCTCTTCAGTCAGGTTGATACATTACCACCCTTCTGTTTCCTTTCTCCTTGCTCAGAACTCCAATAATGTTTACTGTCAGTTCTCTTCATCAGGTGCTCAGTATGCACTGTCTTAGATCATCCCTTATCTTTCCATGAATACATTTTGTTGTTGTTATTGTTTATTCAACTATTGGCTCCCTGACTCAATTTTTGGACTTATATATTTTTTATAACCCAAACAACACTATATTTGGTTTCAGATGAAAACTACTTGTATCTGGAAGCCAGGCATACTTGGGAGAATGCAGTCAAGTTCATGAGAGGTAGGATTCTTCACAGTTCAATTCATCTCCATTTCATCAACAATTTTGAAGGAGCTGCTGGGGAAGGTATTATGGGGACAGGTGAGAAGTTGCTGAGGAAGATAGATTAAATTTTGCTGTATGACATGTTCATTTATCAAATAGTCAATAAGTATATGCCAGGCACTGTGCTAAGTGCTGGTTGTACACTGGTAGGTAAAACATGATCTTTGCCTTCAAGATGTTTACAGTCTAAAGTGATATAATGTTCATCTCTATCCTCCATAAAAACTTCAGTAAAATCTTCAAAATTCAATTCATAGTCAATGCTAGATGAAACAAAGTACTGGGACTGGCCTCAAGATAGCTATAATTTCAGGCTTGCCCAAAGATGATCAGCCATATTGGGAATATTTTAGAATTCTCTAGCACCAAGCACAGTGACAGACAATTTTAGATGCTCTATAAATAATTATTCAACGAATACATCATACATTTATATATACAATTTTCTAGTGGAGAATTGGTTCTGGTGCCAGAAAACCCAGGTTCATGAGGCAACAGAACTTACTGTCTGGGCAATTTGTTCAACCACTTTGGACCTCAGTTTCCTCATCTATGAAATGGGAATAATATCACATGATTGACCCATCCAATTGCTAATTGATCACTAGTAAATATTAAGTACTAAAAATTTACTGAGCACCGTGATAAGCACCCCAGTGAGTCAGACACTGTTACCTTATACAGAAATTGAGACTTAGAGAGATTAAGTAACTTGTTCAAGATCACATGGTTAGTAAGTCAGGAAACCAAGATTTGATCCCGGGCTGCTTGACTACAGAGATAGGAGCATTTAACTACTTCCTTATATGCTGCCTAGAATTGTGGTCAACTGAGAACATGGATTCCAAAGCACTAACTGAATTCTAAAATATCACACTAATGTAAAATAGTCATCTTCTAATTTTACGGTAATTGCAAGTTTTAAAACATCAGTTTCTGGAATTAGGTCACACTGGGTTCAAGAGGGCATTGTATTCACTTACTGTAGGTAAAGAAGGGCCCAAGGAGAAGAACTAGTCCTTGGTACCCAAAGACTCTGGAAACAAGGCACTCGTCACCTCTGGACTTATTATATATTCATTTTTTATTTGTTATTATGTCTCCTGCCAAGAAAATGAAGCTCCAGGAGAGCTGGAAATTTCACTGCTGCATCCCAGTACCTAGAACAGATTAGTAGATCACTAAAAAAATATTTGTTGAATGAATGTTTGAGTGCTAGAAAGGATGTGAAGCATCTCTTTTACAAAGCTGGTGAAAGTCTCAAGTGATAAAACTCTGGAGGACAACTTGTCAATATCTAGTAGAGTCAAAGTGCATATAACTCAGCAATTATATTCCTTGGAATATACCCTAGATGATCTTTTGAATATAGGCATAAGAATATTACGGCAGTAGTACACATAAGAATGAAAATTTGGTTAAAAAAAAAAAAAGAATGAAAATTTGGAAACAACCTAAGGTCCATCAATTGAAAAATGAGTAAAAATATTGTGGTAGGGGACTTCACTGGTGGTCCAGTGGTTAAGAATCAGTCTTGCAATGCAGCAGACGCTGGTTCTATCCCTGGTCAGGGAACTAAGATCCCACATGCCCCAAGGCAACTAAGCCCTCGCTCGCCACAACAACTGAGCCCACGTGCTCTGGAGCCTGTGAGCCACAACTAGAGAGAAGCCCACGTACCACAACTGAGAGCCCGCACGCTGCAACAAAAGACCCGAGCTTCAACTAAGACCTGACACAGCCTAAATAAATAAATAAATAAATAAATAAATAAATAAATATTAAGAAATATATATTGTGGTAGATCTATGTAATGGAATATAACATAACAGGAGAACGAATGCACTAGGGCGCCACAGGACCTCAAGCATGAATTTCATAATTATGATGTTAAGGGAGAAATAAATCAGTGGCAGAAGGATGCAGCTATATCATTTATATCAAATACAAAAATTTGTAAAACAAACTAGATCTCCCAGAATTTGAGCCATTAGTCCAGGGTCATTTAGCTTGGTAAGTTGTACAGCTAGGATCTGAACCCAGAGCACTTTCCACTATGTCAAAATGCTTCTGGTAAACACTGAGAGGCAGATATGGATTAGACCTTCATAGAGCTCTGGAAACCTTATTGATTGATCTTTTCTTAGCTTGAGTCAGTTGTTGTGGCAAGTGACTGGCCTGGAGGGTAGGTCTTTTCTTCTCCTCATTCCTTGATATTAATAATGGATGTTTAAGCAAAATTATGTAAAGCAGCTTTAGAACAAGTCCCTCATCCATTACCTCTGGCTTGATTGTAGCACCTATTTATATAAATTCTGGCACCACAGCTAGCCTGAGCACATTCTTTCCTTTTATACAGACTAGATAGCAACTTCTAGGTATCTTTTGTGACAGCAATACTTTCAAGAGTCAAAACTCTTTTATTTCTGGAAGGTATAAACCACCTCAAGCCTGGCTTAGGCAAAAAAGGGAATTTATTGGCTAAAGATAGCAAAAAGTCTAGAGATGTTCAGGCATGTTCAGGCATGGCTGGATCTGAGTTAAAACTATGTCAGCAGGACTTGGTATTCCTCTTCCTCTTGGTTCTGTTTCCACTGTATTGGCCCTATTTTTAGGACTGCTTTTTCTATATATGATTTCTAGCATCCCCAGGCTTATATTATCCTATGATGGCAATCTTAAAATAAATCAAACTTCACATTCCCAATAATATCAATAAAAGTCCCAGTACTGCATCTCACTTGGTCATGTGCTCTTCTGAACCAATTACCTGCTGCTTGGTAGGGTGGAGTCAGGCTGACCCAACAATATGGACTAGGAAAGTCCGGGGGTGGGAGGCGGAAGGTAATTCCCCAAGGAAAAATCTGAATGCTATTCCCAAAGAGAAAATGGATGCTGTTCAGGCAAAAACAATGTGTGTCCACCAAAAAGAGTAATGTCATTAGAGTGTTAGAAGTTGGAAATAAAAAATAACTACACAGGGAGGAATATAAATTGATACAGCCACTATGGAAAACTGTAGGGAGGTTCTTTAAAAAACTAAAAATAGGGCTTCCCTGGTGGCGCAGTGGTTCAGAATCTGCCTGCCAATGCAGGGGACACGGGTTCGAGCCCTGGTCTGGGAAGATCCCACATGCCATGGAGCAACTAGGCCCGTGAGCCACAACTACTGAGCCTGCGCATCTGGAGCCTGTGCTCCACAACAAGAGAGGCCGCAATAGAGAGAGGCCCGCGCACCACGATGAAGAGTGGACCCCACTTGCCAGAACTAGAGAAAGCCCTCGCACAGAAACGAAGACCCAACACAGCCAATAAATAAATAAATTAATTAATTAAAAAAACAAAACAAAACAAAAAACTAAAAATAGAACTACCATATGACCCAGCAATCCCACTACTGGGCATATACCCAGAGAAAACCATAATTCAAAAAAAAGCACATGAACCCCAATGTTCATAGCAGCATTATTTACAATAGCCAGGACATGGAAGCAACCTAACTGTCCACTGACAGAGGAATGGATAAAGAAGATGTGGTACATATATACAATGGAATATTACTCAGCCATAAAAAGGAATGAAATTGGGTCATTTGCAGAGACGTGGATGGACTTGGAGAGTGTCATACAGAGTGAAGTAAGTCAGAAAGAGAAAAGCAAATATTGTATAATAACGCACATATGTGGAATCTAGAAAAATGGTATAGATGATCTTAGTTGCAAAGCAGAAATAGAGACGCAGACGTAGAGAACAAATATATGGATACCAAGGGGGAAAGGGGTAGGGTGGGAGGAATTGGGAGACTGGGATTGACACATATACATTATTGATACTGTGTCTAAAATGGACAACTGATGGGAACATGCTGTATAGCACAGGGAACTCACCTAGTGCACTGCAGTAACCTAAATGGGAGGGAAGTCCAAAAGGGAGGGGATATCTGTTATGTGTATGGCTGATTCATTTTGTTGTGCAGTGGAGGCTAACACAGCATTGTAAAGCAACCATACTCCAATAAAAATTAATTTAAAAAAATAACTACACAGGGAATTCTTGTAGAGAGTTCAAGCATTTAGAATATTTTGACACATCAGAGTACCTGTGTCTCATGAAGAGCTTTCAACATTTTGTCAGTGCTTTCAGTAGCAGGCGTTGCCACATCCTCACATCTATTCTTGTTTTACTTTTGCCTTGGTCTCTTGACTAATGTGGTACTGACGCAAACTTGCTCGAACCTTTCTCAACGTTTTCAATTACCCTTCGGTTTTTCAAAGGACAAGAGCCACCAACATTCTAGAAAGAATGTGAGCTTAGATCCAGCCTAGCCTAGTCTGAAGCACATTAATCTTTGCCTTGTCTGAAGACAAGGTGGATCAAGGAATTGCTCTCCAAGTTTATCTGAACTCCATCCCTCATAATATGGAAACATCAAAAATCATGGGTGAAGATAATTCTTGGCATAAAATAGCATTCAAAAAACATTTTAAGGGACTTCCCTGGTGGTCCAGTGGTTAAGACTCCACCCTTCCACTGCAGGAGGCACAGGCCTGATCCCTGATAGGGGAATTAAGATGCCGCGCTGCGCGGACAAAAAAAAATTTTTTTTTAAAGACATCTTACTCAAATAAATGTGGAGAATTCGCTCTCATGATTTTGCCTGCCTGATTCAGTAAGCTTTGATTTAGTCCCTTCCATATCTGCTAACCATGGGAACCAGTCATAGTGTGATCTTCATTCCTTAATTCCTATATGCTATGTCACTTGTTCAAGAGGTCCCAACACTTTTATAATTTCCTGCTTTTGAATGGATCATATTTGGCTCAGCTTGAATGATAAATTTCTGACAAGATGTAATAAGCAATTTTTTTTTTTTGGTGCCAAATCAGAGCTTCAAAAAATTACTCTTTGATTAGTTAGAATTGTATTTGGCTGTCTGTAACAGACATCCAAAATAATAGTGGCTTGAAAGAGATACAAGTTGATTTCTTTCCTAAAAACAGTCCAGTGATAGGTATGTGAAGTTCTGGGGTTTTACTTTACTTGCAAGCTAATAAATTACTGTTTCACAGATGCTGGCTGAAGATACAAGATTCCTAGGTCTGAGACAAAAGATTTTATTACTCACTGCATCCAAGCATCATGGGCATCATGTTGGTGCTGGTTCCTCATGCCTTTCAAAACCCACGGAGGGGTACTTCCCTGGCGGTCCAGTGGTTAAGACTCCATGCTCCCAGTGCAGGGAGCACGGGTTCAGTCCCTGGTCGGGGAACTAAGATCCCGCATGCTGCATGGTGCGGCCAAAAAAAAACATGGAGGCAGCATGGAGGGACCAAGATGGACACTCTACATATAGTGGGTTTGCATTTCAACTGAAATCTACCACTTTTACAGTGGCTGGTAAGCAAGCCTGCTCTTTGTCTGGGAGAAGACGTTACATTATCTCTTGAGCCTGTTGATTGCAAACTCAACTCTGAGAAATGGTTGGCTAAAAGCAGTCAAGGCCTTGCATTGCTGGCATACCCAAAAGGGATGTTCAGAGATGCTCAGGCTCACCACTGCTCGTTTCAACAGGTGGTCCAAGGTTGGGATGGCAGCTCTGCTCAGTATGGTCATCTGGGACCTAGGCTCCCTCTAACTTGTTGCTTCATCATCTGTAGGGTGTGGCCTAAAGTCCACTTGGCCAAGGAGATATGCCACCATGTCCACAATTAGAGGAACAGGGTGGAGGAGAGGAGACAGGGAGAGGAACTGTTGGAGAAAGGGCAGCCCCCCTCCCTTTAAGAACACATCCTGAAAGTTCTATACTTCACTTCTCTTCATCTCCCATTGGCCAGAGTGTATTCACATAATCATATCAAAGTTCAGGGTATGTTGGGAAATGTATAATCTTTATTCTAGGTATTCTATTAATGTAGTATAAAGGAGAAGACATTGGAGAATAAGTGGCACTCTGCCATATTTTTTACTAAAAGTTGGTGGTATTTAAATAAATACTTTCCAGGGACCTTAGAGGGTTGCTAATCACCACTTTGTTCCTCCCATTCTTTGTACATAATGAGAATCTGAGCCTGTGGCTTGGGTGGGTACTGGTCGCAGCCAGATATCTATGAGTACACACTTGGGATGGGACTACGGGTATCAGATACTCTACAGGCACTGCCCAAAGTGAGAACACAAAGGAATCATATGACTTCCAAGGATCTGGAAGAAGACAGATTTTACTCCAGATGATGGTGTGTTTGTGAGTATGGTGCTAGAGACTCCAAGGATCAAGGTTGCAAGGTCTGGAAGAGCTCTACTTGGAGAAGTTTATTATGCCCAGAAGGTGGGTGGTGCAGCTTGGGAACCATTTTAAAGAGCCCAAGCCACACAGGATTTCCCTCCAACCCTCACATAAATGGATCCTGTAAAAGACGTGGAGAACTCCAAGTCAGTCAGCCAAGGACAAGGGCTATTTCTGTCATGGAAGAGGAGACAGAACCATAGTTGGAGGGAGGGATTTCCAAGAGTCAATGTTGACCCAGTATAGTTACAATAAGGAATTTCCCAAGGCCAACTGGCTGGAAGTTGCTTGGGGCACTATCCTAAGTAGTACCCAGCTGAGGTCCCTGGGATGACCTTGCAGCTGGCAGGTGTTCTCTACTAGTTAATGGTGGCTCTGGCCTTCTAGTCCCAGGGAAGCTTCTCCTTCATGGAAGACTTGAGCCTCTGCTCAAAGTAGAAGCATTGCCTCAGTCATATCCCTTGATTTTGTACCATCTCTTACCAAATTGCCTGTGTCTCTCTCCCTGCAGGTGGGTAAGACAATTATTGACCAGGTTAACTTTGTCCTGAACAGGGTTCTGGCAGAAGAAATCCTTGTCAAAAATTATCACATATTAAAAAAAAAAAACAAAAAAAAACTAAGAATGAGGCCCTGAGAATGGTTTCAGGTATATCAGCAGATATACCAAGATGTGTGGCATTGATTGATGAAACTATGTGGCTTCTCTAGGAAGAGAGAGAGAGCAGAGAAGGCAAGGAAGTGAGGGGATAGCATTTTAACAGCAAACGCTGGGGGCACAGGAGGCCTATCAGATGTGAGGACAGGATAGGAAGGCTTATCAGAAAAGACTTTACCTGGACTCCTGGGGCACATTCCAGTGGAAATCGCTGAGTGAGTTTATTGCAGCAACTTTGAGGCACTGATAAATAGCCAAGAGGAACAGGGGCAGAGAATCTAGCTAGAGGGAAGGGGCCTGGCAAACAGTAATGACCAGGCTCAGAAGGTTACGGGGCAGCTCAGGCAGGGTCCAGCCAGAGTCAAGGCGGTCAGCTAGTCCATAGATGATTCCAGTAAATGAGCTCGTACCCTACTGTAAAGCAGGCCTTTTGCTCCCTGGGTTGTTGCAGACTGTCTTCTGGGTGTGCTATGGATTACAGTCAGCATGTCAGAAGCCTATAGGCAAATTCTGCCCTCCTTTTGGGTAGGCTTGAACAGGGAAAATTTTAGCCCTACTTCTGTTCCTCTTCAAAAGGTCAACACTGAATTCAGGTCAGAGAATTGCAGCGGAATTGGCTGTTTCTTCTGGGCTCAACCACATTCTATAAAGAAGTGTGGTTATACAAGGGCCAGGTGAAGTCAAGAGGAGACAGAATGTGACAGGCCCCTGTGTAGTGTTTTTTTTCTGACACCACTTCTGATACGAAACGTGTGTTGTTTTTCCACAAAGCAACCAATTCTATGACACTAATTGAGTGCCCAACAATTCAATTCAATTCTGACACTATCTACCTAGAATTAGGGTAAGATCCCATGAGTTAAGGGGCTCAGTCCCACATGACTGCCCCTACTTTAGACCAGCTGCAAATGGGGTACGCACGCTACCCACTCTTCTGCCTGGCTAACTACAAAGTTGGGAGTTCCCACGAGCTCCCCTCAGGTTTTTGGGGTTTTTTTGAATTTTATTTATTTATTTTTTTATACAGCAGGTTCTTATTAATTATCTATTTCATACACATCAGTGTATACATGTCAATCCCAATCTCCCAATTCATCCCACCACCACCCCCCTGCCACTTTCCCTCCTTGGTGTCCATCCCCTCAGGTTTGATAATATTCTAGAATGACTCATAAAACCCAGGAAAAACACTTTACTTACATCTACCAGTTCCTTATAAAGGATATAACTCAGGAACAAACAAATGGAAGAGATGTGACAGAGAAGAAAAAAAATTTCCCTTACCCTTCTAGGTTCTTCTGGTTGGTCTAAGAATTAAATTGACATGAGAAAGATTAACAGGAGAAAATCAAACAAGAATTTAATAACATGTATACATGGGAGAGACCAAGGAAAACTGAGTAACTCACCAAAATGGCCAGAACCCTCACCTTAAACACCGTCGTCAGTTAGAGACAAAAGAGGATGTTGGGGGTAGTGGTTTGGGACTCTAAAGGGGAGGAAGGCAATTAACACAAGGTGGAAAAGCAAATGTTTGTTGGTAAAGAAATGTTTGCTGGGTCATGCAGAGACAATGGGACACAGAGTGGAATTTTAACAAACAGACTTTGCTAGGTTCCTCCCTGCCAATCATACCTAGTTCATACTATAGTTACCTATGGTGATAGCTCCCTCCCTAGAACAGGGCCTCTACCTACATTCTTTAGGCAGTTAAGGAGAAGGTCAAAAGTTCTTCCTAAGTCTTTTGGGCCTTGACAGTTTTCAGTTCAGAATAATCTGCATGTCAAGAGATATTTTGGGGTGGCAAATTTTGCTCCCCTACAGATGCATAGGGCCAGTTATAGGGGATGGGGGCAGGGAGTGGGGATTGGCACAGAGCTTCCATGCTCTGTCCTGTCATGACATCTTCCCGGCACATGAATGTGTTCACCAACTTGGAAGCCCATGAACTTATTTTTTAGGTTTTTAATCAAGGGTTTATTAGCTAGGCATGATTAATTAAATTACTGGCCATTGGTGATTGAACTTAGTCTCCACCTCTCTCCCTCCCTGCGGAGGTCAGGGGCTGGGGCTGAAAGTCTAGCCCTTTCATCACTTGGTTGGTTTTTCTTGTGACCAGTCCCCATTCTGAAGCTATCTAGTGTGGGTCCCCCCACTTAACCCTCCTAAGGGTTATCTCATTAGCATAAGACACTCTTATCACTCAAGAGAGTCCAAGGATTTGGGAGCTTTGTGCCAGGAACTGGAGACAAAGACCAAATTTTTTTTATTATTACCACAGCCCTCAACTGGGTCCCACCACCCACTCTGTCTACCAGAATAACTAGGTCAAGGAGGAGAAGAGAGACACTTCCAGACAGGGCAGTGATTCTCATACTTTGGTGCACATTAGAATAATCTTGGAAACTTGTTTAAAATGTAGATTCTTGGGTCTGACTCTCAGTGGCTCAGTGACAGTCACTGAGAGAGGAACCTGGGTATCTGTATTTTTATTTATTTTAAAATTTTTATTTATTAATTATTATTATTATTTTTTGGCCGCTTGGCATGCGCAATCTTAGTTCCCCGATCAGGGAAAGAACCTGTGCCCCCTGCAGTGGAAGCGCAGAGTCTTAGCACCTGGACAGCCGGGGAAGTCCCTGTATTTCTAATAAACTCCCTAAATGATTCCCATGCTCGCTGAAGGTTGGAAGCCAGGGAGTGAGCATTTCCTTTAGTCCTACCCCCAACCCCAAAACTACTCCTTTCTATAAGCTTGTCCAGTCAGAGCCCCAAGTCTGACTGTAGGTTACCGCCTTCCCCTGACTTAAAGATGAGGAAGAATTACAATTGAGTACAAAGGACTCCCAGGTGAAGCAGATCTTTAGGATCCTGGAGATTCTGCCTCAGGTTGGAATCAGAATCTCAACAAAAGGAATCAGAATTAACACTGGTCAGTGTCTGCTGTGTCAGGGATGTGCATGCTAGGTGTTTTCATGTGGTTTATCTGTGAGGAAGGTATAGCTGTTATTATTTCATGGCTGGGAAAACCGAGACTCAGAGAAGATGTGGCCAATTAGGTACGGCCGGTATTCAAACTCAGGCCTGCCTGGCTCCAATACCTACCTCAGAATGGTAAGTAATTAAAAGGGAACATGCTGAGCTGGTGTGACTTAACCGTGGGCTGGAGTCGCTGCAGCCACAGTACCGAAGGTCAGTCACTCCATAATCACTGCTATGGAAATGGCAGCGCTGACATGGCAGCACTGGGCTGCCAAGTAGGGAAAGCTTCAGCCTACAAATGCTACTTACTGAAAAGCTACTTTCTCAGCGCCTCCCTGGGAAACCACCAGTCCTGCTGAATGTTTTCCTGTCTTTTTGCTGAACTCAGATCCCTGTGGTAGGAGAGCCCAGCCAATGGTTCTGGAAATTGCTGGGATCATCACATCTTGGGCTGAATCTGGTTGAGTCTAGCGTGGTTGAGTCCAAGTTGTTCCTCTTCTGACAGGAAGAGTGTGCCCTGGAGAGTTCTGTGCATCTAAGTCCTGTCGGCAAGGCCAGGGCAGGCCTAGTGGGAGAGTAGCCCTTCAGTTCATGGTTGGGGTAGAAGGAGACAGGCTGAAATAGGAAAGGTGTCACCCAAGGCTTTTTGAGTTAGCCAAGGTCAAATCCAATGGGAGCAGTGGGGAAATAAGTAGGAGAAGGAATATAAAATTCAGCAGCCAGAATTTTTTAGTTGGTCAGAAGGAAGTGGACCAGGTGATGGGAAGTGGTTCAAGGATGAGTCACTGAGTGGACAGCTTGGCCACCACACCTGGAGTGTGTCATGGGGCAGGCGCAGGACCTTAGAAGAAATATGTGGATCTGGCCAGATTCTGTTCTGCTTCCATGTAGGTTCTTCTCGGTCTCAATTGGAGTCCACAGTGTGACATGACATTGATAGAAGGGGCAGGACAGGGAAAGAGTGGTGTCACCAGGAGAAACTGGCCAAGTGATTACCAGGGTTTGGATTCACCCATGAGTCCAGGGTCTAGTCCTCAGCCTTTCAGGCAAGAAACTCAGTCTTTTTTTTTTTTTAATTTTTCAATGAAGTATAGTTTTTTGGGGTTTTTTGGCTGCACCACACGGCTTGTGGGATCTCTGTTCCCTAGCCAGGGATTGAACCCAGGCCGTGGCAGTGAAAGCCTGGAATCCTAACCAGTAGGCCACCAGGGAACTCCCTATTGAAGTACAGTTGAATTATGACATTGTGTTAAGGAAACTCTGTCTTGTTAGAGCCCCAGGATGAGTCCTGCTTAGGGCGACTAATACCAGCTACACTCTTATGAGACTGATGTATAAAATAAAAGCCCATTCCATTTCCTTAAAAGGAGGTTATCCTTTTCCACTGCCAGCCTCTAGTATTGAAGAACTAGTGATGTTGAATTAATAATCAAGGACCATTTGATAAGCATGGATTGGAGCAGAAAGCTGGAGAGTTTGGGCCAGGGCTAGGCCCCCCAAAATGTACTTGCTCGTAAGTGGGAGTTGTCTCTGATGACTGGATTGCAGATGCCCCACGGATTCAGTGCCTCCTATGGGGGGTGCGGCATATAACCAGCCAATGTTTGTATTTTCGACTTGGCTTTTTTTGTGTGCTTCTGATTCAGAGTGCATAATTCAACTTTGTTGTGCAGAGAAAATGGATTTTCCTATCATTTTGTCCATAACTGATGTGGTCTTCTCTTGAGCTCCCACCTACTGGTTAGCTGTTTGTGGTGGTGATGATTAGCCAAACGTCCCAACTGGTTTAAAGCATGCTAATGCTGATAATTGAAATGAGCCCTTTAAGTATGTTAAAAGATAAAGTGAGGCATTTAAAACTTTTTAAGAGTTTGTTTGAGCAAAAATGGATTGGCATAGGGCAGCACCAAACTGGAAGTGGTCAGGAGCTCTCCACTAACAGGAGCCTGGAGAGACACTTTTATAGAAAAAAAGTGGAAGCAAAGTAAGGAAATTATTGATTGGATATATATATATATATATATATATATATATATATATATATATATATATATATATATATATATATATATATATATATATTTGGCTGTGCTGTGCAGCTTGTGGGAGCTTAGTTCCCCAACCAGGGATCGAACCCAGGCCCTTGACAGTGACAGTGCGGAGCCCTAACCACTGGACCGCCAGGGAATTCCTGGTTGGCTGTATCTTAAAGCCCAGTTGGCTATTTGTGACTGGTTGTCCTTAGGTTTCAATTTCCTAAACTTGAGGCATTGACAGGCTTAGATTTTGGTTTGCTTACATAGGCCCCCATGGCATTAGAGCCACCTCAGTTTAATGGCCTCCTTGTTGAATTAATTTAACAGGTATGTTCAGTTTCTCTTGCATTAAAAAAAAACAGAAAACAAACCCCCCTCCCCCCAAAAAAACAACAACAAAAAAATCCAAACTCTCAGATAACCTCCCCTCTCCCTGCTTCTTTTTCTAACTTGTTGAGCAGGTGTTGAGAAGAGGGAGGGGTATGGCTTATGAGTATATGTCACAGCAGGAAGAGCCAGGGTCCTCGGCTGGGGGTCCCTTGCCTCCTCTGCTCCCATGTTCACTTCTTTGCTACGGACCTCACTGGTTTCCAAAGCTGCAGCCTGCAGTCGTTGGGGGATTGTTTCCAGGACCCCTTCAGATACCAAACTGTGGATGCTCAAATCCCTTATACAAAATGGTGTAGTATTTGCACATAACCTACTCATATGCTCCCTTATACTTTAAATCCTCTCTAGATTACTTATAATACCTAATAAATGCAAATGCTATGCTAATAGTTGTACAAACAATGTAAATGCTATGTAAGTAGCTGCCAGCATGTGGCAAATTCAAGTTTTGCTTTTTGGAACTTTCTAGACTCTTTTTTTGCTTTGAATATTTTTAATCTGAGGTTGGTTGAATCCATGAATGTTAAATCCATGGATAAATACAGAGGGCCAACTGTATTTTGCTCTCTAGTCCCTATAGTGGAAAAGGGCGGGAGAAGAGGACATTGTGTATGGCTTTTGGGTTGCCAATCCCTGAAGTCTATCACAGGGCTCCACTGGGTTATATTATTCATGTGATAAATTATAAAGAAGGATCTTGATGGAAGGTGGGGAGAGAAAATGGTGGAATATTAGGATATATTGAATCAAAAACCTCAGGTCTGACCTTTGTTTCCTGGCCTTAAAGCTTAGCAAAGAGATTACTCAAATCCAAGAGACGTCTCTTTATGGTACTCTTTTCTCTTTCAGATTCCTCCTGGAGAACAGACTTTAAAAAAATCTTTATTGAAATAATCTGCAAACCATAAAATTCATCCATTTAAAGTGTACAATTCAATGGTGTTAGTATATTCACAGAGTTGTGCAACCACCATCCAAATCTAAGTTCAGAACCTTTTTATTATCCTAGAAAATAACCCCCTACCCAGTAGCAGTCACTCTTATCCCCACCCATAGCCCCACAAGCCTAGGCAACCACTAATTTACTTTGAGCACACATTTTTTTTTTTTTTTAAAGTTTTTACTTGATTTTATTTATTTATTTATTTATTTATTTATTTATTTATTTATTTATTTATTTATTTTTGGCTGTGTTGGGTCTTCGGTTCGTGTGAGGGCTTTCTCCAGCTGCGGCAAGCGGGGGCCACTCTTCATCGCGGTGCGGGGACCGCTCTTCATCGCGGTGCGCGGGCCTTTCTCTATCGCGGCCCCTCCCGTCGCGGGGCACAGGCTCCAGACGCGCAGGCTCAGCAATTGTGGCTCACGGGCCCAGATGCTCCGTGGCATGTGGGATCTTCCCAGACCAGGGCTCGAACCCGTGTCCCCTGCATTAGCAGGCAGATTCTCAACCACTGCGCCACCAGGGAAGCCCCGAGCACACATTTTTAAAAGAGTGATTTTCTGCTGGAAAGTCAGTAGGAAGCACTATAAAAATGAGCTTTGGGGGTAGGTAATTTGATGTAAATATATCATGGAAGGCAATTCATCTGCTGTAGTAGAGTTTTGTGTGTGTGTGTGTGTGTGTGTGTGTGTGTGTGTGTGTGTTTGAAGGAACTGATGCAGTATTGCACCCAACGAAAGCAGAACTTTTAAGCACCTCATCTCTTTCTTCATTTTGTCCTATAGAATCATGCTGTTTTCTAAATCTTGTCTGTCTTATATTTCAGCCTTTCTTAAAGGTAAGTGAGATTTATAAAGACATAAGTTAGATATAAAGTTACAAAACTCAGAATTCAAATGCAAAATCTCATTAGTGGAAAGCCTTTAATTAAAAAAAAGAAAAGAAAAAAAAACAAAACAAAAAACCCCTAAGGCCTGAAGGGGCCAAACATTTGCTGATTGAAAGTGATAACTCAGCCAGGTGCATTTCCTTCTCCCCTGGTACGGGTACAGCCCCTGTACCTCTTTGTGTTATTTGCAAGACAGAATATCATTTATCTACTGAAATGAAAATGAGCAAATGGGCCTAAGACTCAGAGTAATTGCTTTCATTATTGTTTGCGGCATTCCCTCTAACTGTCATATACTGCTCTACTTCCTACCTGTTGTATCTAGATGAGAGAGAAAACAGGAAATGAGGCAGGTACTGAGCAAACAACTATCACCAGAGAGGTCTAGAACCAGGGCTTTCTGACCAGAGGTCTGAGGAACTTTGGAAACAGAAAATTTGTGCCAGATAATATTGAGAAAAGAAAAACCGTGCCCAAACAGAAGTGAGGGAACATTTCAATGAGACAGATTTTGATATTGGGTTACATTCCACTTAAGGTAGAGATCTTACCCCTGAAGACTGCAGATTTGAACGTTGTTCATTTGGTTTCAGACACAATCAAACTATCAAGTTTCTTTTCCTCTTAGCTACATTTTTCCTTTGCCTAAAATTACTATCACTATAGCAGGAAGACATTTTGAACCAGTTTGCCATTAAAAATGGTGTACAGTTAAGTTAGCTTTCTGTTTATTTTTATCTTATTTTTTTGAGATTTAAATAAATCAACAGCTGTGTGGATGCTTTAATAACCAATAATTTCACCTCTGAAGAAAAGATAAATCCCTATTTTAAAATCTTTTTCCAATTTATAAAGTTCATAGGACTTCCCTGGTGGTCCAGTTGTTAAGACTCCACACTTCTGCTGCAGGGGGCATGGGTTTGATCCCTGGTTGGGGGAACTAAGATCCCGCATGCCGTGTGGCACAGCCAAAAAAAAAAAAAAAAAGTTCATAAATGGGAAAGTAATATTTCTGGTTTCTAGAACAGTACGATTTCTTCATAAGCACAGTTTTTAATTCTCTGCTTAAATTTTTGAAGCATGCAAAAAAAAATAGAGAAAAATATAATAAACAGTCAAGTTTCAAATCTTGCTTAAGAAATAAAACGTTGCAAATTCAATCGGCCCTTCTGTGTATTCTTCACCTAGTGCATTCCTCACTTTTCCCACAAAAGAAGAAAATTCATACCTGAATTTGGTTTTTACTCTCAGACATGCCTTTATAATTGTGATACATATCCATGTAACCCTTGTTAAAAACAAGACAATAGGCCCAAAATTGAGTCACTTAATCTAAGCCCTCAGTCTCTCAACTGAGACTTAACTACAGTTTGGCTCTCCCAGAAATGAAATCTTAAACCAGTCAATTAGGAATCCCCTGATCAGCACTAGTTAGGTAATCTGCCTGACAGACCCCTGTCATCTCCTAAAGGAAAATAACCTTGCAATAACCAATCTGCCTTTTTGCCAAGTACAACTTCCTTGTACCTGCTCCCTTCTACCTATAAAAGTCATTCATTTTGTACCACTCCTTGGAGATCCTTTCTATCTGCTAGATTGGATGCTGCCTGATCCATGAATCATTGAATACAGCCAATAATATCTTTAAAATTTATTCAGTTGAATTTTGTTCTCTAACATCCTTAAACAAAATCAGGTTTTCTGCATATTTTAAACTTTTCGGAGTGAAGGAAGCGCTACAGTTCTGGCAGCAGCTTTGGCTTTGGGAAGGCCAAATAGCTGAATCCTGCTTCAAGATCGTCTCTGGCACCCAGTTCAGGGATCAAGGCATGACCAATGATCACATGATCTTGTAGTTAACTTTATAGCTAATCAGTGCAGCTATAACAAATTACTTGAACAAGACGCGTAGTTTGGATTTATTGTTAATATCTGGAAATTCCTTTTCAAATATAATTTAGCTTTCTAGATATAAGTGCTTTAGATATATGCTTTTGTATGTTGAAATTCTATCAGTCTCTGAAGTAAAAATATGTATTTATTATTGCAAGAGGAATATGCCAGAATAATTAATGATGATTATGAAAGATGTTAATTTTATATGAAAATTATTAAGAACTTTTCAATAGTTAAATAAATAGGGAAATAGATGGACATTTAATACAACTATTAAGAGTGCATTTGCTAGACTGTTGTAGGAAGAACAATAGATTTATATTGAGTCAGTAAACGTAAATCCTTATGAAAATAATAATACAAGTCAGAATAATAAAGATTATATCATAATTTTAATAATTGTGCAATTATTTGTATACTGGTACAAAACATTAAATAAAATAATCTTTAAGAACTCCACTGTTTAGTTTTAAAATTCTGTTTAGATCATGAATTGTTCAAGAAACAGTGTCATTTGGGAAATTTCTTCTTTTTATGAAGATAAATTTAAAGTAGAATGTCAATTTTGCCAACTCAGAGTTTCACCAAGAGGGGAAAACTCCAAAATCATGTACAACATCTATAATAAATCATTTTTGGTTCAGACATAATAAAAGTATAAAGTATATGAAGAAAAGAAAAAAATATTGGAGAAAAATTAGATAATTCCCAAATACCTTGCTTTTCTACTGACCTCAGTTAAAAATGAGTATCTATTTAGTATCACACATAGGTAGATCAGTGACTGCAGGAGTGAAATAGCATCTGACAGTGCTAAAGAAATGGTTGTTTATGTATTATGATGCAATTACAATGTAATTACAAAATTAAATAATTAAATAGTGAGAAATACTTTAAGTATAATTCAGATTTTTTCCTGTATCCCAGAAGTCATTCTTTGATGTTGATATTTACCTTTGTCCTCAACTAAATATTGATTTCAACTTACTGGCCTTATGCCAAAATGTGTATTTGGTACACCTCTATTACACTTTATTTTATTTTATTTTGAATTTTTGAATTTTATTTTTTTATACAGCAGGTTCTTATTAGTTATCTATTTTATACATATTAGTGTATATATGTCAATCCCAATCTCCCAATTCATCCCACCCCTCTATTATACTTTATACTCTATTACTTTTTATACTTTATATATTATACTATATGCTTTAAATAGTCTTCTTCAACCTGATTTTTTGCTCAACTTTATATTTGTGAGCTTAGTTCACGTTTTTACATGTAGTTCAAGTTATTCATTTTCACTAGTGCTGTGCAGTTTAGCATGAATTGTATTTACAATTCATCTCTATCCCTTTTCCTGTTGATGGAAATTTAATTTTTCAAATTTTCAGAATTACAATTTTGCTACGTGCATTTGTGTACGTATTGTCATGTGAGGGGCTTCTTTAATATTTGTACCTAGAAATGGTAGTGACATGCTGGGTCAAAGTGTGCTTCTTTTTTTTCCCCATATGTTTTCCCTACAAGTGTTTATCCATTTTTATGAATTAAAAAGATCACCTTTTGAATGATGACTCCCAAATCTACAACTCCAGTCTGATCTCCCAGGCATCAGATCTCTCCATTTGCCTAGCAAATATTCTAAGTAGAAACTTGGATGTGCTGTCACTACTGTACACTTATCTTATCCAAGACAGAGCTCACTGTTTCCCCCCAAGCTTTCTCCTTACAAAACATGTGAGTGTTACAATTATAAAAACCTTGTGCATGCAAAACTGTTCGTTACAAAAAAATGAGCATCTTCTATTTAAAAATCTATTTCTAATTCAGACATGTTTTCCACTTTTAAAAATCTATATACCTGTATACAAACATATACACAAATGTATATGTTTGGAATAAATAGAAAGATGGGCTGGCCTTTCCTGCCTTGCTCTAAAGCAGGGGTCAGCAAACATTTTCTGTAAATGACCAGAAAGTAAATAGCTCAGACTTTATGCCATATGGTATTCTTCACAACTACTCATCTCTGCCATTGTAGTTCAAAAGCAACCATCGACAATACATAAAGAAATAGGTATGGCTGTGTTCCTATAAAACTTTATTTGCAAAAGCAAGCAGTGGGCCAGATTTGGCTCATGGGTCATAGTTTGCTGACGCTCTTCTAGAAAATCAACAGTTTTCACTTAATAAATGATTACTTGCTTCCTGGACCATCTGCATAGAGCTGTGCATATGAGAAGCAGCTAGGTCACAGTTCTGCACGTTAACAGTATAATTTGGTGAGCCTGCTCTTGTGGTTTCTGATTTCGGTCTTATATTTGAGATCACTCTTTGTTTTCCCTGCCTGTAATATCTTCATATATGTTGTGTGTCTCTCCCAGGGAGCACTCCCAGTGGCCTTACGCTATACTTCAGCATCAGATGCTCTGGACAGTACCACTCTCTAGTCCTCCCCCAGTGTGATTTCTTTTGCAAACCAGGTAGCCTATGTTTTATGTCAGATCTTTCTTTGCAAATATCCCACTTAAATTTAGTGAAAACTGGTCTGGAATCTTACATTTATTTATTTAATTAGCTATGCAATGGTGAGTTTTACCACTTACTAGTTGTATGATTTGGGCAGATTATGTAATTTTTCTGTGTCTGAGTTTCCATTTGTAAAATGAGACAAGTAACACTTACCATATAAGGTTTCTGCAATGATGAAATGAGCTAACGCATATAAAGGATCTTGTGGCCAGGCACATAGTGATGATGACAATAATAGCAAACACTCCCATTGCACTCACCATGTGCTGCATTGTTCATGTGCCCTATGCATGTATTGACTTGAATAAACCTTATAATAATCCTATACAGGGTATTATGATCATCTCAATTTTACAGTTGAGAAACTGAGAGAAAAAGAGGTTACACATCTAGGAAGTGGCATAGCCTGGATTTAAAACCAGGCAGTTTGGGCTTCCCTGGTGGCGCAGTGGTTGAGAATCTGCCTGCTAATGCAGGGGACACGGGTTCGAGCCCTGGTCTGGGAAGATCCCACATGCCGCGGAGCGGCTGGGCCCGTGAGCCACAATTGCTGAGCCTGCGCGTCTGGAGCCTGTGCCCCGCGACGGGAGGGGCCGCGATAGAGAAAGGCCCGCGCACCGCGATGAAGAGTGGCCCCCGCTTGCCGCAACTGGAGAAAGCCCTCGCACGAACCGAAGACCCAACACAGCCAAAAATAAATAAATAAATAAATAAATAAGAAAATCCTTTAAAAAAAAAAAAAAAAAAAAAAAAAAAAAGACAAGTCTACTTTAAAAAATAAAAAATAAAAAAAAAAAAAAAAAAAAAAAAAAAAAAACCAGGCAGTTTGACTCAAGAGTCCATGCTCTTACTCCTTTATTCTTAGCTTGCCCTAATAAGATTAAAAGAGCCAGGACATGCTCTAATTTACAGGCTATTGTAGTACTGCACTGTACGTCTTTGTTTTTATATCTTTGTTCATATATCAGATTACTTCTTAAGACCCTTGTATATTTTTATTTACAATATGAAATCAAGGGCAAGCGACAGATGTGGAGATGCAGGAGTCATGCTGACGCACGTGCCAGGAATGAATTCCTGCGTGTCACTTGTACTGGCTGGATGGAGTGAGCTCTGAGCTCTAACAAAGGCCATCTATGACAAACCCACAGCAAACATCATTCTCAATGGTGAAAAACTGAAAGCATTTCCTCTAAGATCAGGAACAAGACAAGGATGTCCACTCTGCCACTATTATTCAACATAGTTTTGGAAGTCCTAGCCACGGCAATCAGAGAAGAAAAAGATATAAAAGGAATACAAATTGGAAAAGAAGAAGTAAAACTGTCACTGTTTGCAGATGACATGATACTATACATAGAGAATCCTAAAGATGCCACCCGAAAACTACTACACTAATCAATGAATTTGATAAAGTTGCAAGATACAAAATTAAGGCACAGAAATCTCTTGCATTCCTATACACTAACAATGAAAGATCAGAAAGAGAAATTAAGGAAACAATCCCATTCACCACTGCAACAAAAAGAATAATATACCTAGGAATAAACCTACCTAAGGAGGTAAAAGACCTGTACTCAGAAAACTATAAGACACTGATGAAAGAAATCAAAGATGACA
The DNA here is from genome assembly GCF_949987535.1 of Balaenoptera acutorostrata. Lineage (NCBI taxonomy): Eukaryota > Metazoa > Chordata > Mammalia > Artiodactyla > Balaenopteridae > Balaenoptera > Balaenoptera acutorostrata. The sequence continues at coordinate 62,837,542 of NC_080075.1, forward strand.
CAAACAGATGGAGAGATATACCATGTTCTTGGATTGGAAGAATGAATATTGTGAAAATGACTGTACTACCCAAAGCAATGTACAGATTCAATGCAACCCCTATCAAGTTACCAGTGGCATTTTTTACAGAACTAGAACAAAAAATCTTAAATTTGTATGGAGACACAAAGACCCCGAATAGCCAAAGCAGTCTTGAGGGAAAAAAACAGAGCTGGAGGAATCAGACTCCCTGACTTCAGACTATACTACAAAGCTACAGTAATCAAGACAATATGGTACTGGCACAAAAACAGAAATATAGATCAATGGAACAGGATAGAAAGCCCAGAGATAAATCCACACACCTATGGTCAACTAATCTATGACAAAAGAGGCAAGAGTATACAATGGAGAAAAGACAGCTTCTTCAATAAGTGGTGCTGGGGAAACTGGACAGCTACATGTAAAAGAATGAAATTAGAACACTTCCTGGCACCACACACAAAAATAAACTCAAAATGGATTAAAGACCGAAATGTAAGGCCAGACACTATAAAACTCTTAGATGGAAACATAGGCAGAACACTCTATGACATAAATCACAGCAAGATCCTTTTTGACCCACCTCCTAGAGAAACAGAAATAAAAACAAAAATAAACAAATGGGACCTAATGAAACTTAAAAGCTTCTGCACAGCAAAGGAAACCATAAACAAGACGAAAAGACAACCCTCAGAACGGTAGAAAATATTTGCAAACGAAGCAACTGACAAAGGATTAATCTCCGAAATATACAAGCTCTGGGTACATTGACAAGCTTTGTTGCCTGAAAGACTTTGCCATAGAATAATTGGGTAGTGAACTAGCCTTATTATTGGGGGATCCTCTACTGTCAGTGTCTGGAGGTCTCTTCTTTGGGACTGTCTACTTTCTCTACAGGGGAATCTCTGATTGGGCAAGGGTTGGGGCTAGGTATATGCTTGGTTACTGGCATTCTGGGAGCAGGAAAGGGACATGCCTGGGGCTTCCATAGTTCAGTATATAGCTTCTTACATAATATACCAGTTTTCAACTCTATTACTTATCCTTGCCCTGCATGTGGCTTAGTCTCCAAGTCCAGAGCCTTTTGGGTTGATTTCTCCAGAGTATGAACTTCCATTCTCCTGTGCAGTGGTGAGTAGAGGGGAGTATTTATCTGGCTGCTTAGAGTTATGTGGGGACCTAGGACTAGCGATCCAACCATTTTCCACACATATAGTCACCAATCCCACTAATTTTAGAGTCATATCTTCACTTCTACCTTTTGTGGTACTTGCTGCCTCCAAACACTGAGACTTTCAGTTTCTAGCTCATTCACTGGAATTCCCCTCTGAGATGCTTAGATTTCACCTTCCTCTGTTCTATTAAGTTAGTTATAACTTCATTTACTTTCCATCTTCCATAGTTTGTTGAATATTCTTTGTTTCTATTTCCTTTCCAACGTTGTTGGGGGTAGTGCATTTTTATTGTATATTCCTTTACTGTTATTTTATTGGTGCTTGAGAGGAAGAACAGACATGTGGTCACTCTGCCATGTCTTTCTTCCTTTATCTAGTTAACTTGATTTTGAATCCCAGGAATTATGGTAGTGAGCATTCCCAATAATTGGCTGTAGGAATAAAAACCCCAGAGAAAGGTTTTGAGTCACTTTTTAGTGAAAGAAACCCTATGCAAACAGGCTCAAGCAAAAGGAGAATTGGCTCATGCAAGTTGGGAGGTTCAGGGAATTGAATGAACAACTTTGGTCTAAAAGAGAAATTCAGAGAAATAATCTATTATGTAGGAGGAACACAAGCTATCTATGTTAATTAGTATAAGTAAAATAAGTTAAATTAATAAATTCAGGACAAAGTGAACATGTCAGCTAGAAGTTTTGGAAGGAGACAAAACAAGAAGAGAAATGGGTAGGAAATGCAGAATGCCTGTATTTTTGTGAACACAAAAGCAAGGGCAGTGAAGAACACAGCGGAAACTGAATCTGGTGTGGTTCAAGCTTCACTCAATCGTGATATGCATGCTCTTTCCCCACAGTTGTTCTGGCAATAGAACATTCTCTTTATAATAATGACAAAGACCACATGCAAATGAAGTAAATAATTAGTAGAGGCAAAGTCATAGGTAGTCCAGCTAACTGAACCTTGTGGGACTACTTAGAGAGGAGTTTTGGAAGTGATTTGACCACAGATAAAACAGTAATATCATGAGGAAAATTGTTTGTTTGTAAAAAGGATTATCTATACCCTGTGAGCTTGAGAGAGCTTCTAGGTACTTCCAACCTGTTATTTTTCTCCCTGACTTTGGTCAAAGTTAACGAAGACAACAAATCATGTGCTTGCATATTCTTATTGTCTCAACAGTTGTTTCATTGGCACCAATGCCTGAAGGAAACCCTAGGAATCCAGGACTGGGAAATAGTGGGAGTTTCTACTCCTGGTGAGCTGGGTAGATTAGTCTGGGACTGGAGGAATTGAGCCCACTGCTCCAAAGCAGATGGTAGGAGAAAAAATGAGTTAACATGGAGTTAAAAGGAGTTAGGTATAACTGGATCCAGGGGCTCAAATGATGTCATCAGGGCTGTTTCCCTATCTCATAGCTCTCCTTCTCTCTTGCAGTTTCATTCTGGGTTTCTCACATCCCAGATGCTTATGCTCCCAGCTTAGCAAATCCAGCAAAAAGAGCAGCCTTTCCCAGTAGCTCTGACAAAAAACTCCTGAAGGTGATTCTGATATGTTCTGCTAGGTCACCTATACATCTGTGAAACAAGCAATGACACTAAGGAAATGGGGAACTCTGGTTGTCCTGGTCTGGCCACTAGTGCACTCTTGTGATGATGATCATGTGGCCCTGAGGGAAAGTTCAGCCCCAACTAAGATACCCGGATTAGGTTCCTTACAGGAAAGAAGAGCTCTATTATAAGGGGGAGGAACCAGACTGTTGAAAACAAGATATGTCCCTTAGAGGTTCATTTGCCACTGATGGAGTAGAATCTTATCCTGTGTGCTAGCCAGTGTGGTCCCTAACAGAGATTACATCATATGATATAAAACGTTCCAAGCTTTTAGAATAAATATGGAATTAACTTGTTCTGAGTAATATTAAGTAAATTTTAATTTAGTGTGACAATCACAGTACCTGCAGAAATGATGCGATAGCCTCATTCTTTAGGCTTCATAAGTATGAGCTTAAAAATTTGGTAGCTGTGAACATGGAGACCATGGCAGTGGCTAACAGTGGAGGAATAATTTTAGAGTAGGGGATGTGCCCCTATTGGCTTGACAATGCCCAGACTTCTCCAACCTAGCCTTCATCTTAATGCTCTTCTTTGGGGACTTCCCTGGTGGCGCAGTGGTTAAGAATCCTCCTGCCAATGCAGGGGACACAGGCTCGAGCCCTGGTCCAGGAAGATCCCACATGCCACGGAGCAACTAAGCCCGTGAGCCACAACTACTGAGCCTGCGCTCTACAGCCTGCGAGCCAAAACTACTGATGCCCACGCTCCTAGAGCCCATGCTCTGCAACAAAGAGAAGCCACTGCGATGAGAAGCCCGCGCACTGCAATGAAGAGTGGCCCCCACTCGCCGCAACTAGAGAAAGTCCGCGCGCAGCAACGAAGACCCAATACGGCCAAAAATTAATTAATTAATTAATGAAAACCTTGAGGATATTAAAAAAAAAAGCTCTTTTTTTTAAAAAAAAAATTTATTTATTTATTTGGTCTTAGTTGCAGCAGGCGGGCTCCTTAGCTGCGGCTCCAGGACTCCTTAGTTGTGGCATGTGAATTCTTAGTTGCGGCATGCATGTGGGATCTAGTTCCCTGACCAGGGATCAAATCTGGGCCCCCTGCATTGGGAGCGTGGAGTCTTATCCACTGTGCCACCAGGGAAGTCCCTCAATGCTCTTCTTTATCAAGTTTTTAATCCAATTTTTTCCTGACTAGAAAAGAATACAATGGTTCCGTGTATGTAAATGATACCTAAAAATGGCCACCTATGAGAAAATAGAGTTTTACCTATCAGAAAATAGTCAACTTTTCTGAAATATTTATTTTATAAAGTGAGGACTACCTAGGAAATATAAAACTGGGAAATGGCAAGGTATTTTTTGTAAATCAGATATAGTTTGAATGTCCTCACACCTAGTTAGCCCTTGGGAACCGAAAAAGTCACATCAACAATACATGCCCACCTAAAAGACTTCAATAACTTCCCCTCACAAAATCTTCACCAGTTAATTCAGGAGCTGTGAGTGGGTTTCTTGCATGTGCTTAGGAACAAACCTGCTCGTGTTCCTGTGGTGGTCCAATGTCCTGGTAGAAGTCCTTTGTTCAAAATCTGTTTGAAGGAGGCACCAACCCTGTTGCTGGGACCTGCCAGGTAAATTCTGCTTTTCTGCTGCAGAATCCTACATAGCACTTGCTGTACTTGCTTTGCTCCACCCATTCGGAAATGAAGACGATGCCCCCAGCCCACCCTGTTCTTTATTACTTGGGTCTCAAAATAATACTGTACATGCCCAGTCTGACAAAATATGAGAAAGTTTCTTCAGTTTTGGATTCAGACTCTTCTTTGAGGGACCTAGTGGCTCAGGGTGGAGTAGAGGTGGAAGGGTGAGAGGTCACGCCTTCCACTCTACTCTTTCTAGATTCTTGTTCACAGTTGACTCTCTTTTCCTTTCTTCCTCAGCTTTCAAATCCCCCAAGCCTCCAGGCATAACTCTCTAAGCGTCAACACCCCTGTGTTTGTTTACAGATTCAAATATATGCCCCAGAACAGGAGAGGGTGTATGTCAACCATCGCCCTCTCTGACAAAGTGTAGGTCCACTGGATCACCTGCTTCTCAGATAGATTGCTTTTCAGAATAATGTCATTGAGACTTTTAAAAATAGCTTTTAATCATCTGTACTAATTGATCGGGGACAGAATGGCTATATAAATTTTTTTAAAAAATTTATTTATTTTTGGCTGTGTTGGGTCTTCGTTGCTGCACGTGGGCTTTCTCTAGTTGCGGCGAGCGGGGGCTACTCTTCGTTGAGGTGTGCGGGCTTCCTCATTGCAGTGGCTTCTCTCATTGTGGAGCACGGGCTGTAGGCGCGTGGGCTTCAGTAGTTGCAGCACGCTGGCTCAGTAGTTGTGGCTCACGGGCTTAGTTGCTCCGCGGCATGTGGGATCTTCCCGGACCAGGGATCGAACCCGTGTCCCCTGCATTGGCAGGTGGATTCTCAACCACTGCGCCACCGGGAAAGCCCTATAAATGTTGACAATGGTTTTATTCTTTCCTAATCCTACAGTGGTAGAGTAGCCTACACTCTTCTTTGTCCTATATTCTATACTAGCCGTGTTACTCAGCACATGTTCATAACTCAAGTTCTATTTCTTGTGCTCACTTCCATTAGATGAGAGAATGAACACTGTATTCTGCAAATGTTAGATGCTGTAATCCCTAATACATTTTTTACAAAATTGGGCATTGTCAAAATGTTTTCAGTAACTTTCCCATTGAAGCCAAACATACAGTAAGTTCTTACTCAAATCCAGTGATGGGGAATGATCACGAAATAATTCTGAATTCCTTTTTTTCTTGTATGAAGTTTCTTTCCTTTGAAATCAGTGGCAATTCTGAATGTGGGCTAAGTCCAAGAAGCATTCTGCAGAATAAGAATCACATCCAGTACTATGAGTCATCCTGTCCTTCTTCCTTATATGAATCACATATCAACTTGGCTTTATGGGTTTTTTGTTTTTGTTTTTGTTTTTTTTTTTAAATTTATTTATTTATTATTTATGGGTGTGTTGGGTCTTTGTTTCTGTGCGAGGGCTTTCTCTAGTTGCGGCAAGCGGGGGCCACTCCTCATCGCGGTGCGCGGGCCTCTCATTATCGAGGCCTCTCTTGTTGCGGAGCACAGGCTCCAGACGCGCAGGCTCAGTAATTGCGGCTCACGGGCCTAGTTGCTCCGCGGCATATGGGATCTTCCCAGACCGGGACTCGAACCCGTGTCCCCTGCATTGGCAGGCAGACTCTCAACCACTGCGCCACCAGGGAAGCCCCGGTTTTTTTTTTTTTTAATAAATTTATTTATTTATTTATTTATTATTTTTAGCTGTGTGGGGTCTTCGTTTCTATGTGAGGGCTTTCTCTAGTTGCGGCGAGCGGGGGCCACTCTTCATCGCGGTGTGCGGGCCTCTCACTATCGCGGCCTCTCTTGTTGCAGAGCACAGGCTCCAGACGCGCAGGCTCAGTAATTGTGGCTCACGGGCCCAGTTGCTCCACGGCATGTGGGATCTTCCCAGACCAGGACTCGAACCCGTGTCCCCTGCATTGACAGGCAGATTCTCAACCACTGCGCCACCAGGGAAGCCCGGCTTTATGGGTTTTTAAAAAATGATTTTGTAACCATCTAAATAAAGTTTCTTTTTTTTTTTTTTTTAAACTTTGGGTTTATTTATTTTATTTTTTTAATTTATGGCTGTGTTGGGTCTTCGTTTCTGTGCGAGGGCTTTCTCTAGTTGCAGCAAGTGGGGGCCACTCCTCATCGCGGTGCGCAGGCCTCTCACCATCGCGGCCTCTCCCGTTGCGGAGCACGGGCTCCAGAAGCGCAGGCTCAGTAATTGTGGCCCACGGGCCCAGTTGCTCCGCGGCATGTGGGATTTTCCCAGACCAGGGCCCGAACCCGTGTCCCCTGCATTGGCAGGCAGATCCTCAACCACTGTGCCACCAGGGAAGCCCCCTAAATAAAGTTTCTTTTGATGATATGCTTATAGTGGGGAGATTAAAATTATCTCTAATAATGAAATGTATAATAATCTTTAAAGATTAAAACTCCTTAGAAGAGTTTGTGAATCATAACAGTACTTAATTTTATTTTAACCCTTGTGGTTAGGGCTCCATGCTTCCACTGCAGGAGGCACGCGTTCGATCCCTGGTTGGGGAACTAAGGTCCCACATGTCGCACAGCGCGGCCAAAAAAGAGAAAAAAAAAAAAAAGCCTTTAAAATTTTTTCCAAATTTCCTTCCAGCTTTGTCTATACATGCATATATTTTATATAACTGTGATCACAGAACATACACTATACATGTAGTTCATCTTATAAGGATTCCCCCCCACTACCGCCCCAGACAGTTGGAAATGTCTGGAGACATTTTTGATTGTCCCTACTAGGGGCAGGAGTGCACTACTGGCATCTTGTGGGTAGAAGACAAGAATGCTGGTAAACATACTACAGTGTATAGCCCCCTCTCGAAAAAAGAATTATCCAATCCAAAATGTCAACAGTGCCAAGATTAAGAAACCCTTGTACACACACATTTGTATTATGCTTTTTAAAACTTTGTTAAATAATACATCCTTTTTTGTAACAAGATTCTTGTAATTATCCCTTACTTTATCTATTTGACAATCATAATTTATCTAATAATTTCCCCTCTCTCAGATACAGATAATGTTATGAACATCTTCACACATACAGCCTCTAAATTAGTTTGGATTAAACTTAAATTCTCATGAGTAAAATTACTTTGATAAATGGTATTATCATTTTATGGCTCAAACTTGGTATAGGGACCTTATAAACATTAACTTTGGCAAAACACATTCATTATTAATAGCTTATTAAAGAGAATTAAAGTTTGCCTTTAATTACTGTTTCTAATGCCATAACTTTGTAAGTGGGAAGTAATGGTGCTGGGGGAGGATTATGTCTGACAGTTTTAGCTTTTTGAATAGGCAATGTGATTTCAGGAGCAGAGGATATCTCTTTATCCATTTTTATGTTCCCCACTATTTTTTGAAATCTCACTTAAGTCTGTGTGTGTGGGGGGAAGGTAACCATGTGCCTTAGCCGTCTTTAAAATATAAATACTGGGAATTCCCTGACGGTCAAGTGGTTAAGACTCCGAGCTCCGCGCTTCCACTGCAGGGGGCGTGGGTTTGATCCCTGGTTGGGGAACTAAGATCCCGCATGCCTCGTGGAGGGGGAAAAAAAAATTTATATATATATATATATATATATATATATATACACACACACACACACACACACACACACACAAACACTGACATGGACTCAGAGAGAGTTGCAACGGTGTCTTACTCATCTTCGTATCTTTAGTGCTCACTGCAGCATCAGGTTGAAAATGTACATTATAAACATTTGTTGAATGGACAGAGAGGGGTAGGAGTAGTAACACACGAAGTGACCGACTGTGACTGACTTTATTGGGGCAGATGATAGCATAGAAAGCTTCGTGTTCCCATAAAATCATTAGCATTCATGTTGTGATTGGTTCTTATAGTTATCATTATACTTAAAGATTTAAGAATTGTTGCTCTTGCTAGCATACTCTGCTAGAAATATCTCCTAAGGGTGGTGGTAGAAGCCAAGATATTAAAGGTCTGGGAACAAACACACGGCTCTTTCTCTCAGCCAGGATGAAAAAGCACTCTCTAGTAAGATAACATTGGTTTTTGTTTAATTTAACAGGGACACAAGGCATTAAAAATTAATCAATTGATTGATGAATTTTTAATAACTAGGGAATACATATACATGGCACAAAAGCTGAAAAGTATAAAAGAATATATCAAGTTTTTTTTTCAAACTGGATTTTCAGCAATCTAGTTTCGCTCTCTGGAGGGACTAACATGGATATGCTAGGTATAGGCTAGAAACTGCCATAAACAACAGGTCCCCAAATAAGGCACACAAGCAAAATAGAAGTTCATCTCTCTCATGTAACAGTCTGGAAGTACATGGGGATGGCGCTGCTCCATAAAAATCATCCCAGGATCTGGTGCCTTCAATCTTGCTGTTCTGCTCTCCCTCTTAGTGTTGCACATGGTGGGAGCTAACTCAGCGCCACATCTGTACTCCAGGATCAGGAAGGGAAAGAAAGGTCATGGAAGTCAAACAATTTCTTTTTAAGCAAATGGTGCAGAAGTTGCACCATCATTTCTACTTATATTCCATTGGCAAGAACTTTTTCATATGGCCATGCCAACTGCAAGGGAGGCTGGGAAATGACGTTTTTAGCTGGCTGGCTATGCCTAGCTGAAAATGCAGAAGAGAGCTGAATTTGTAGCTATGGGTGTCTATAAATAAGAATTCTTTCACAACCTTGAAAGCATGGTCTCACTGAAAGAAGCCAGACACGATGGGCCACATATTGAATGATTCCATTTCTATGAAGTGACCCAAAGAGGTAAATCCATGGAGACAGAAAGCTGAGCAGTGGTGACCAGGGACTGGGGTGACAGGAATGAGGAATGACTGCTTATGGGGGGGTGGGATTATCTCTTGTGTTGATGAAAATGTTCTAAAATTTGTTCTGGTGTTGGTTGCACAAGTCTGTGAATATACTAAAAACCATTGAATTGTGTACTTTAAATGGGAGAATTGTGTGATATATTATCTCAATAAAGTGGTTAAAAAAAAAAAAAGAATTCTTTCACAATGTGGCAGTGGTGTCAACTGGATTATGAATCATTGAATCTGTCCCAGTAGTGAATTGTGAAGTCTGGCATATCACGACTAGATCCCTCCAAAATACCGGGAGATAAAGTAAACAGCAATCAACAGAGACTTGATGATTCAATACAGTTCATTTCTAGATTGTCTCCTTTAACCCTTTCTTCTCTTTCTTATATTTGAATCTCTAAGACTGGGGCATGATAGTCTAGAGGTCACTGGCAATCCAATCTTCCTTCTCCACTACAACACCTGGCAGAGTTAATCTTTTAAAGTGGTGAAGTAGGTGAAATTTATCTCTGGTGATCTTAGCTTTCCTTGCCCTCCTTCTCTTGGTATACAATACCCAAGGTGCAATGACCATTCAGAACCCCACACCATAGTACATACAAGACTGCTCTCCATGTAAGGCTGTGGTTACAAAATTCTCTTTGCTCACCTGACAATTACCCCCTTAGTATTCCACCTCCAGCTGGTTGATAGGATTGAGAAATGGGGGGTATAAAAGGGGTTTAAGGAGTGGTCGAAATGTTACCACTTGTGAAAAGAACTAAATTTGATTAGGTAGAACTGTTGCCTTACCTAGTTTAAAATGACTTGAGTTTGTCTTACTGTTTGCAGGACAAAACCAAAAAAAAAAACACACAAGAAAACCCCAAAAAACCAAAACCAAAAAAACCCCACAACCCTTCCAAACATATATATATATATATATATATATATACACACACACATCTATCTATCTATCTATGTATCTATTAAGATGTCTGAATTGTAGAGGTACACATTAGTATTTATGCAGAAACATTTCCAAATACCATTTTTGTAAATTTTCACTTCTTTTCTGCAAAAGCATTGCACTATGGAAACAATCAAGCAGACTGACTTTCTTCTCCCTTCTTATGGTCATTTTGGTGTCATTGGCAGAACAGCTGAAGCCATCTTAAGATTTGCTTTCAGACTGAGATAACATACTGTATTAGTACTTTCTTTTCTCACTGTACATCTTTATTACAAGATGTAAATCAACTATTCTTCAATTAAAAAAAAGAAAAAAAATTTATTACAAGAGTTGATTTGGTGATATGTAAGTTGATTATTCCTATTTTTAGTTCTCTTAATTTGTTGAAAGAATACTTAATATTTAAAAAAAAATCTGTGACTAATAAGAGATTCCAAAAAGACCATATATACTGGCCAATACTTGACTGAGACTCAATAATGGACATATTTATTCAAACATTTATTCAAATGCTTCCCACATCACAGCACAGGTAGAAAATATTAATATTTGTATTGCACACTGATGTAAGCTGGAGCCATCTGGTCTGGAGGCTCTGCCTGCACCTGGCCTAACCTAACTGCCCCAAGGGTTGAAGGGAATCACTATCTCAGCATACTCCATTCATTGGGTAACCTGGTTGGAGAGGGCTTATAAAATGCTACTCAAAATGTGGTCTTCACATCAGCAGCATCAGCATCACCTGGGAGCTTGTTAGGAATGCAGAATCACAGGCTCTATTCCAATTTACTGAATCAGAATCTGCATTATCATAAGATTCCCAGGTGATTTATATGCACATTAAAGTTTGAGAGTACCGATCTAGAAAATAGTGGGTAATACTACTAGATAGAGGGGAGGCAAAATAGCCAATCATTAAAATGTTTTTTCCCTTGCAAGAAGTTGTGCTAAAATGGCCTGCCTGGGATCTGAGATTTGATCATATAATTTTTCTGTCATCATGGAGCTTTATATATATATAAATTATATATACATATACTACATATATGTATAATTTCAGTATTCTATAAATGTGCAGCACAAAATGCGTGGTCTACTTAAACCAAACATTCATTTTTTTTTAGGTGAGTATGGAACATAAACAGGCTTGCACCTAACAGCCATTTCATCCTCTTTCAAGCTTCAAGTATGCTTCCTGTAGGGCAGAGGACTGGTAAGCCAAAAACCACATTCTCCAGACTCTGTTGCAGCTAGTCTTATGGAAGTATGTAGGTTTCAACAAACAAACACTTTCGTGTGAGATCTGGAAGTCTGTTTCTCTGATAGGCATAGCTGTGGAGGCAATTTTTTTCTACTGTATCAGAGATAACAGAGTTCTCATTGTTCAGTCATTAGCTTTGTGAACATCAAGAAGCATGGGTGGTGCATCCATTTTGCTGGTTCAGATTACAGTTGGTAAGGTGTGATTCTGGAGCTGGCTGTGGAAGTGGCAGCTTCTTGATTCTGGTAGCTTCCAGACAGTGGCTGTGGTGCCGTAGTTCTGAAGATGTCAGGTTCTCAATGAGGAAGAGCACAGCTCTTTTGGTATCTTAGTTCTGAGGTGTGGTTTTGAGAATTGTTCCATTAATATTCTCAATTATTCTCTTCAAGTGTATTAATACTTCCAGCTAAAACTAACTGGAGTATATTCTGTTCTCTGCAACTGAACTTTGACTGATATAGTCTGCTCAATCTGTTTTCAGGACCACTCATTTTTCATTGATTTATTCAGCAAATATTTATTGAAGGCCTTCTCTGAACAAGTGTTGAGATACATATTAAATATATATATATTTTTTCAGATTTGTAAAACAATAGTTTTAGTTCACACAAATTATATGTAGCTTTAAAAATTATATTTCCAGCAAAGTAGTTCCATCCAAATAGAGCAGAAAAATTAAAAGTTCCATTTCCAATCTAATCACCATGGATAGTTCATATGTCCTCATTGGTATAATGAAAAGATGATGGGGGGACTTCCCTGATGGCGCAGTGGATAAGATTCTGCGGTCCCAATGCAGGGGGCCCAGGTTCGATCCCCGGTCAGGGAACTAGAGATCCCGCATGCATGCTGCAACTAAGAGTTCACATGCCACAACTAAGGAGCCCAGGAACCACAACTAAGGAGCCCGCCTGCCGCAAATAAGACCCCACGCAACCAAATAAATAAATAAATATTTTAAAAAAAGAAAGAAAAGATGATGAGAATTTAGGGACAAAAGATTAGTCTTTCCGAACTTCATCTGACAAATGGAGGCAGTAAGGACCTACCCTACCTCATAAGGTTTCTGTGAGAATCAAATGAGGCAAAGTATGTGAAACTGCTTTGCACATAGTAAAGGGCTACACAGTGCTGGTTATTTACAATTAGTAAAAATAGTAACTTAATCCTACAAAGTTTTCAACATTGGATGCTATGATAGCACCTTTAAAGACAACTATTTTTGTTTGCCTAATTCTCAATTCAGTGCAAATTCTGATTTTCATATAAAGGTGTTCTTAAAGATAAATCAGAGAGTGACTACTCACTTTGGGAAAGGAATTTTCACTTTTGAAAAATATTCACAGTAGGAAATCTTTCATTAAATGTGCCTCTCTCACATTTAATACAATTGTTGATTTACAAATTTAAATAATACACATTTTGGTACATTCAGTGCACAAAATGAGCTATATTTGTTTAGTTGTTTGAAAAACAGAATTATATCTTACAAATGATCTCATTTCAAATATGGGTAAGGAGCAAATCAAATTACAGATCAGTCTTTGAGATACCTACATAGTCATAATTTGCCAAGTTCACATGCTTTATTTTATGTGCTTCTTTTTCTTGAGCTATGCAAAAGAGAAGCTTGATCTAGATCAAGAAGTGTCTAGTTAGTGCCTCCTATGTACCAGGCAGTGTTTTAGGTTTTGAAGACACCAAGATGAATGAGATACAGTCATCCCCTATGTTACAGTTCAGTCCAGCACTGTCCAAAGCAGCAGCCAATTGTACATGTGGCCATAGATCACAAGTGTGGCTAGTGTGACTCAGAAACTAAATTTTACATTTTATTTAATTTAAATTAATTTAAATAGCCATGTGTGACTAGTGGTCACCGTGTTGGAGAGCACAGGTCTAGGCCAAACCCAATAGGTGACTTGTGGTTACCAAAAAAAAAAAAAAAAAATGCATGGGCAAGACCCTTTTATTCTGTCTTAAAATAAAGGTGGCCTATTAATTTTCTGGTCTTAGGGGTGGCGATGGGGAAAGTGCTGCAATGGTTTGGAAAAGTATATAGCAACAAGAGAAAGTTATACAATTCTGTTTAAAATCTGTTCTGTTTGATTAAAATATCCCCTAACATGTTTAGAATGAAAGACATTGCCAGGCCAAGAAAGCTAAAGACAACAAAGGTCAAAAAACTGAGGTCTAATTCCATCCAAAAACAACAGAATATACTTCCTTCTTAAGTGCTCATGGAACATTCTCCAGGATAAATCATATCTAGGGTCACAAATCAAGCCTTGGTAAATTTAAGAAAACTGAAATTGTATCAAGTATCTTTTCCAACCACAACGCTATGAGACTAGATATCAGTTACAGGAAACAAACTGTAAAAAATACAAACACATGGAGGCTAAACGATACGCTACCAAATAACCAAGAGATCACTGAGAAATCAAAGACGAATCAAAAAATACCTATAAACAAATGACAGTGAAAACACGATGGCCCAAAACATATGGGATGCAGCAAAAGCAGTTTTAAGAGGGAAGTTTATAGCAACACAATCCTACCTCAAGAAACAGGAAAAATCTCAAATAAAAAATCTAACCTTAACACCTAAAGGAACTAGAGAAAGAAGAACAAACAAAACCCAAAGTTAGTAGAAGAAAAGAAATCATAAAGATCAGAGCAGAAATAAATGAAATAGAAACAAAGAAAACAATAGTAAAGATCAACAACACTAAAAGCTGGTTCTTTGAGAAGATAAACAAAATTGATAAACCATTAGCCAGACTCAACAAGAAAAAAAGGGAGAAGACTCAAATCAACAGAATTAGAAATGAAAAAGGAGAAGTAACAACTGACACTGCAGAAATACAAAGGATCATGATAAATTACTACAAGCAATTATATGCCAATAAAATGGACAACCTGGAAGATATGGACAATTTCTTAGAAAAGCACAACCTTCTGAGACTGAACCAGGAAGAAATAGAAAATATAAACAGACCAATCTCAAGCACTGAAATTGATACTGTGATTAAAAATCTTCCAACAGTATTCTGGTTAAAAGTAAAGCCAAGTTTATGGGTGGATACTGTTGGTTCTGGCATTACCAGTGGGAATGACAAAAGAAAGTCACATAAGAGAAGAGTGGCTGACAAGAACCCTTTCCCTCAGATGGTAATGAATGTAGCCCTAAAGAAAACAGGTGAAAGGTTTTAATGTTATCTCACTAAAATTTTTGTTTGAAAATGATGGAAAATTTGAATAGAAAATGGCTTCACAAAGAGGATTAGAGACGCATTAAATTAAGTCATTTGGAAAAAAAAAAAAAAAACTTCCAACAAACAAAAGCTCAGGACCAGATGGATTCACAGGCAAATTCTATCAAACATTTAGAGAAGAGCTAACACCTATCCTTCTCAAACTCTTCCAAAATACAGCAGAGGGAGGAACACTCCCAAACTCATTCTACGAGGCCACCATCACCCTGATACCAAAACCAGACAAAGATGTCACAAAAAAAGAAAACTACAGGCCAATATCACTGATGAACACAGATGTGAAAATCCTCAACAAAATACTAGCAAACAGAATCCAGCAGCACATTAAAAGGATCATGCACCATGATCAAGTGGGGTTTATCCCAGAAATGCAAGGATTCTTCAACAGATGCAAATTAATCAATGTGTTACACCATATTAATAAATTGAAGGATAAAAACCATACAATTATCTCATTAGATGCAGCAAAAGTTTTTGACAAAATTCAATACTGATTTATGATAAAAACTCTCCAGAAAGTGGGCACAGAGGGAACTTACCTCAACATAATAAAGGCCATATATGACAAACCCATAGCCAACATTGTTCTCAATGGTGAAAAACTGAAACCATTTCCACTAAGATCAGGAACAAGACAATGTTGCCCACTCTCACCACTATTATTCAACACAGTTTTGGAAGTTTTAGCCACAGCAATCAGAAACGAAAATGAAATAAAAGGAATCCAAATCGGAAAAGAAGAAGTAAAACTGTCACTGTTTGCAGACGACATGATACTATACATACAGAATCCTAAAGATGCTACCAGAAAACTGTTAGAGCTAATCAATGAATTTGGTAAAGTAGCAGTATACAAAATTAATGCACAGAAGTCTCTTGCATTCCTATACACTAATGATGAATCATCTGAAAGAGAAATTAAGGAAACACTCACGTTTACCATTGCAACAAAAAGAATAAAATACCTCGGAATAAACCTACCTAAGGAGACAAAAGACCTGTATGCAAAAAACTATAAGACACTGATGACAGAAATTAAATATGAAACAAACAGATGGAGAGATATACCATGTTCTTGGATTGGAAGAATCAATATTGTGAAAATGACTATACTACCCAAAGCAATCTACAGATTCCATGCAATCCCTATCAAACTACCAATGGCATTTTTCACAGAACTAGAACAAGATATTTTGCAATTTGTATGGAAACACAAAAGACCCCGAATAGCCAAAGCAATCTTGAGAAAGAAAAATGGAGCTGGAGGAAACAGGCTCCTGGACTTCAGACTATACTACAAAGCTACAGTAACCAAGACAGTATGGTACTGGCACAAAAACAGAAATATAGATCAATGGAACAGGATAGAAAGCCCAGAGATAAACCCATGCACATATGGTCACCTTATCCTTGATAAAGGAGGCAAGAGTATACAATGGAGAAAAGACAGCCTCTTCAATAAGTGGTGCTGGGAAAACTGGACAGCTACATGTAAAAGAATGAAATTAGAACACTCCCTAACACCGTACACAAAAATAAACTCAAAATGGATTAAAGACCTAAATGTAAGACCAGACACTATAAAACTCTGGAAGGAAAACACAGGCAGAGCACTCTATGACATAAATCACAGCAAGATCCTTTTTGACCCACCTCCTAGAGTAATGGAAATAAAAACAAAAATAAACAAATGGGACCTAATGAAACTTAAAAGCTTTTGCACAGCAAAGGAAACCATAAACAAGACAAAAAGACAACCTGCAGAATGGGAGAAAATATTCGCAAATGAAGCAACTGACAAAGGATTAATCTCCCAAATATACAAGCAGCTCATGCAGTTCAATATCAAAAATACAAACAACCCAATCCAAAAATGGGCAGAAGACCTAAATAGACATTTCTCCAAAGAAGACATACAGATGGCCAACAAACACATGAAAGGATGCTCAACATCACTAATCATTAGAGAAATGCAAATCAAAACTACAATGAGGTATCATCTCGCACCAGTCAGAATGGCCATCATCAAAAAATCTACAAACAATAAATGCTGGAGAGGGTGTGCAGAAAAGGGAACCCTCTTGCACTGTTGGTGGGAATGTAAACTGATACCGCCACTATGGAGAACAGTATGGAGGTTCCTTAAAAAACTAAAAATAGAACTACCATACGACCCAGTAATCCCACTACTGGGCATATCCCCTGAGAAAACCATAATTCAAAAAGAGTCATGTACCACAATGTTCACTGTAGCACTATTTACAATAGCCAGGACATGGAAGTAACCTAAGTATCCATCGACAGATGAGTGGATAAAGAAGACGTGGTACATATATACAATGGGATATTACTCAGTCATAAAAAGAAATGAAATTGAGTTATTTGTCGTGAGGTGGATGGACCTAGAGTCTCACATACAGAGTGAAGTAAGTCAGAAAGAGAAAAACATATACCGTATGCTAACACATATATACGGAATCTAAAAAAAAAAAATGGTTCTGTAGAACCTAGGGGCAGGACAGGAATAAAGACACAAACGTAGAGAATGGACCTGAGGACACGGGAAGGGGGAAGGATAAGCTGGGAAGAAGTGAGAGAGTGGCATTGATATATATACACTACCAAATGTAAAATAGATAGCTAGTGGGAAGCAGCCACATAGCACAGGGAGATCAGCTTGGTGCTTTGTGACCACCTAGAGGGGTGGAATAGGGAGGGTGGGAGGGAGATGCAAGAGGGAGGGGATATGGGGATATATGTATACGTACAGCTGATTCACTTCGTTATACAGCAGAAACTAATACAACAATGTAAAGCAATTATACTCCAATAAAGATGTTAAAAATAATAATAATAATTGTGGGGAAAAAAAACAACTGAGGTCTAAAAAACCTAGTTTAGGGACTTCCCTGGCAGTCCAGTGGTTAAGACTCTGAGGTTCCACTGCAGGGGGCAAGGGTGCGATCCCTAGTCCAGGAAATAAGGTCCCACATGCCACATGGCACGGCCAAAAATTTTTTTTTAATTTTAAAAATAAAAAATAAAACCCCTAGTTTATGTGTTATTGTTAGCATTCCTTGTCATTTTTATACTGGTCTCAACATCAACGATCAGGAAAGGATGAGGTTATTAATGACTTGCTTACCATGGAAACTTCCTTGATGGGGTGGGGTGGGCCATATCCAAGATATTTTTTTAACTCAAATTTAAAAAGAAAAGAAGAACTGAGAGCTCATACTTAACAAAAAGGTATTACATGCTACTGATCACTTATAATTGGGAGTGATCTGTAGCACTTAATACATTTTTGTTAAATGTGAGCAGCTACCGGTTAATTTTGTTTTACTTATATTTTCATACGCAAGATGAATTTACTTTGATAAATTCTATTTACTCTAAACAGTGGACAGATGCTATGATTTTACTCTTTTTATTTATTACAATTATTTTTAAAGATGTCTAAACACTACCAATTTATATGAGTCACAGAGAAAGGTGAAAATAAATATTATTTCTAAGACTAAAGGTAAGTGGTTATAACTGATAACAAGAATATGAATTTTACCTGTCATTGTCTGGTCATATACCAGATATCCTTCTAGGGTCAATATATTTATTTTTGCAGATCTGTCACAAATTGTTATTTTTTTGAAGAGGCCAAACACAGTGGCAGCTCCAGCCCCAAAGCAGACGTGCCTGATAACAGCATCTGAAAGAGAATACCATTGTGGTTACACTTGACTACACAGTGAGCTAATAGTGCTTGAGGCACTTCCTGCAGGGTGCATCCTCCTGGAACGCTGGTGTCTTTTCACCATAACTAACCAAAAGTGGAGTGAATTAAAGGGGCTAGTTTGGGTAAAAGCACCATAGTGCTCGTTCTTGGTGATCTCTAACAAGGAAAGTGGTATCATCACAAATAGTATACTCTGGATTTGACAAACTTTCATAGGAACTAATTGATTCGTCTCTGAATGGACTTTGTTCTAAGCTGGATTTCACGTTAAACATGTCTTAATTAAAATACATCTCTAGGGTTCCAATCCTTTGGAAATATTGCTCACAAGTAAGGTGAAGGTTTTATTTGATTTTTGCAGAAGGTGAGGCAGGAAACAAAAGTTTTGTATATTAAGTGAAATAGCAATATTGGAAATTGAGTTTGGGTATGAATATCTTATAATTTGCATCTCTAGTTGTTCAAACGATGCATCCATCAGAAAATGGTGAGAATTTCCTTTTGATTTCTGGGCCTTGTCTATAGAAATTACATTTTAAAATGAACACGAAAACAGTGTATTATATTCGTAATTTCCTATGGAAGCTAATTGAATTTCATTATACCAACGAAGAAACGGATAATTATAACCTATTTATGCCTTCCCAGAGATACAGCTGTATAAGCCCTAGTAGAATTAGTGAATAAGGATCATGATAAATGACTCTAAATTTGATCTGTATGTCCGTGGCAGTAAACAATGCAATACTTAAATCATCATTCTTCTTGACGAAGAGTACTGGCTCTGGAATCGGATGCTTGGGTGCCAGTCCTGGCTCTCTAGTTTACTAACTGTGGCTCTAGGGCAGGTCTCTTAACTTCTCCTAGACTTTCTTTAATTGTACAACGGCCATAGCAATAATAATGCCTCTGTTAGGGGGCTTTTGTCAGAATTTATTGACATGACCCTTGTAGTGGTTAGCGCAGTGCCTGGCACATTGTAAGTGGCGGCTGTTATTACATGTATGTTAGATGTGCCTTGTAGCCTCTCTTGGGTGTGTGCCCTGTTTCCTCAACTTGATTGCAAGCTTTGAGAAGACACATACCACGGACTTCCCTGGTGGTGCAGTGGTTAAGAATCCGCGTGTCAAGGCAGGGGACACGGGTTCGAGCCTTGGTCGGGGAAGATCCCTCATGCCGCGGAGCAACTAAGAAGTAGCCCCGCTTGCCGCAACTAGAGAAAGCCCGTGCGCAGCAACCAAGACCCAACGCAGCCAAGAATAAAAATAAATAAATTAATTTAAAAAAAGAAAAAGAGAAGACAGAAACCAGCTCATATGGTTTTCTAGTCTCTTCATAGCCCAGCACAATGTCTTATAAATTACTTTACATAGGTCAGCTATGAGATTTAAAACTGAAGGGCAATTTGGGGCTAGATTATAAAGGACCTTGACTATCAGTTTCCCTAGACCTTCCCTGGAGCTCTCTCTCACTCTAGTATAACCCCTAAGTCCCCTTCAAGCTGGGTCAATGGAAATTCATGGCTGTTGCCTACCCCAATCAACAGCAGCCAATCCAATCAAGCATTCAGACAATTTACCAAAGGCCTGAGGCTGTATGTACAGTAGTGTAAAAGAGATTCCAGGTTGAGCTAAGTGATTATCTGCACGCATTTAGGAGCTGTTTCTGAGTTTTAAAGGCATTTCTGGTTAACTGGGAAGTGTGTAATTTCTTGACCTCACCTAAATTAAATCGTGCAGAATATAATTTATGCCCTCCTTATTTAGCTCTTCTCATGTTTTAGTGATGAGCTAGTTAGCCTTTTCCATATTGAAGAACTTACTGTCACTGAACAATTCATCTGCAATAAGCTCAAAGGTCACTCACAGTTAATGTACTAATGGATGAGTTTTAAACATGCTTTCTGAGTTTTACTTCTTAGTCTTTTAAATTAACAATTTGATTTGAGCTGTTCGAAAAAAGAATTAAGTTTAATACTAGTACATATTGACTCTAACCTACTTTTAGTGAAGTAAACGCTGAGTACAGTAGCAAGGTTCAGCAAGGCTGGGTTTCCTACCAATTGATTGGTGTGACAGCTGCATTTTAACCTGGTATAATCCATAGGTTGGATGCAGGCTTTGAGAATTTTAAATATTTTCACTATCACACAAAATATTTGGGAAGTTTGTACAAGGCCGTTCAGCTCTGCTCATTGTTCCCAGTGATCTGCCAACATTTCCTCATCTGCACCCAGCTCTGCAGCTCCCTCTTTGATACTTCTACTTCCATTTTATCATAATTTAGAAAAATAAAATTCGAATTGTTTTTTACTTCTATTTTGTCAGTGTACACCTGCAGGCGCACACGAATTTGATTATAGCTGTACGGTGTTGTGAAGAAGCTTGCAAATGGATTCCGAAACGACAGGCAGTGTAAATTATAAAAGTAACAAAACAAACGTAGGTTAAAGCACTGTCAGCAATAAATACAAATGGCTTTTTGGCGGGCAGGAAATAGCTTTGGAAAGAAGAGAGAATAGGCTGGGGGAGGGAAAAAATCCACACCATTAGGAAAGGAAGAGCCACACTTAGGGACGCATCTGAGGGACAAGGACATTAGAAACACTTAAGTGACTCTTGATCCTAGGCAATCCTCCAAGGGTTAGAGTCACAGAGGGCAGTTAGGTTGCGTGAGATCTGCCAGTTCCTCTTCTGACACCGGACCTTTATTTCCCAAGGCCCACTCGTTCAGCCTTGTTGAGTAGGGAACTTGCGCCCGGGACTGTACAGGAACTGGGTTTGCAAAGATGAAAAGAGCACAGTTCCTGTCTCCAAGCGCTTCTAGTCTTGAAAACAGAACATCCTAATAGGTGGGTATAAAGGGCCCTGTTGCAAAAAGAGAGAGCAGTAACTAGAAGCTCGCGGAGGCCTCAGGGCTCCACAGAGGAAACGAGCTGTGTGTGGTCCAAAGGACAAACACTTTTTTTTTTTTTTTTAATTTATTTTTTATTTATGGCTGTGTTGGGTCTTCGTTTCTGTGCGAGGGCTTTCTCCAGTTGTGGCAAGCAGGGGCCACTCTTCATCGCGGTGCGCGGGCCTCTCGCTATCGCGGCCTCTCTTGTTGCGGAGCACAGGCTCCAGACGCGCAGGCTCAGCAATTGTGGCTCACGGGCCCAGCCGCTCCGCGGCATGTGGGATCTTCCCAGACCAGGGCTCGAACCCGTGTCCCCTGCATTGGCAGGCGGATTCTCAACCACTGCGCCACCAGGGAAGCCCAGGACAAACACTTTTGATAGGCTTTCATATCTTTCAAGAATAAATGATGTGAAATAAATAGATCGCCTAGAAAGGAACGGGTTGGCATGAAGGATGAAACTTTATGTGGAAGGTTTAAAACACATTTAATGGGAGCTGGGACTTGACACAAGTCCCCCGTAATTGTCAGGAAAGAAGGGTGAAGACCCATGAGTGCTAACCGATCGATCAAACGAGCGTCTTCGTCACACTTGCACCTCAGGAAATGTTGAGTGTTCTGGAATATCTACTTAGGGGCGGGGAGAGAGTCCATCCACTTGTATCAGATTTTGCGCACAACATAGGGAGAAGGCTACTCTCACGATTCTAATCCTTTTTCTCCCCTCACCGCCTGTAGTTTCAGGGCTGCGAGATGTCTCTGCAGGGATTTTTCTCTTTTGAAGAGAAGTAATAAAAGCATTTAAATTAACGGGAAGGCGGTTAACAGCTCAGTCCTGGACCCACTACACGCCTCCTCGTCCGCCGGGGTTCACTCCGCGCCTCACCTCCAGTTGGCCCAACAGTGCTAATGGCCGTCGGATAGCAACGGCTCCAGGTCCGCGCGCGGTGGGCGTTGAGTGGTCAGGACTAGCAAACCAGCTGAGAGTTCGGAAGGCGCAGGGAGAGGGGCGAGGCCGGACCCTGGGCGGCTTTTGACGAACAGCCCTTGCAGCCAATTGGAAGCCTGGTCGACTTTTTCCCTCTGCCAATAGGGAGCGAGGCCGGGGCTTGGGGGGGGGCGCTTCCCGCGGGCTGCGGCTGGATTCGATCCTGCACGGCGGCCGCGAAGATGGGGGTGGAGGCTCGGCCTGGGCGGCGAGGAGTGGATTAGGGGAGGAGGGAAGACCGGAAGCCACGATCGCGTCCCCATCCTTAGATTTGCTCCCCGGGACTGGGAGCGGAGACGAAGGAGGAGGGAGAGGCTGAATGTTGGCTCCGTGATAAAGGGGAGCGGCCGCTCCGGAGCCTCCTCCCGGGGCTCCCTCCTTATCCCGCGCACTCTCCGCACCCACCCGGCTTCTGGGCGCGCGGCCCACGCGGACAGCCGGGCCGCACAGACCTTCGCTAAAGAGGCGCTGCCCGCGACGGGGACTGGCCGGCGGCGTCCGAGGCCCGCGCCCCGCCGCCACCCCCACCCGCTAGCCGGCCGGTGCCTCCGGCCGCCGCCATGTCCTCTTCCTCATCCTCCCCCAGGGAGACGTACGAGGAGGATCGGGAGTACGAGAGCCAGGCCAAGCGCCTCAAGACCGAGGAGGGGGAGATCGACTACTCGGCCGAGGAAGGCGAGAACCGCCGGGAAGCGACGCCCCGGGGCGGGGGCGATAGCGGCGGCAGTGGCGGCGGCCGGAGCTTTTCACAGCCGGTAACAAAGCGCGGCGCCCCGACAGCCGTGCCTGGCGGCTCCCCGGGAAGCAGGGCCCAGCGGCAGGGACTCGGCCTCGGGGCCTCCCGCCCGCCTCGTTTTCCCTTTTCGCTGCGCTGACCGGGTCGGGAAGCGCCGGCTCTTCTCTTTGGGGCTTTTATTCTTCGCCCTACCTGTTTCCAGCATCCCGATCGCGAATCCGGTCCCGGCCTGGCCGCAGGCCCCGCATTGAGTCCACTGCTGGCCCGAACTTGGGGAGGGTCGCGGGGCGGGGGCGGCGGGGAGGCGTTGCTTCCGCTCCGGGGGGCTCTGGTGCACGATTAGCCCTTTGTTAGTTTTCACTCCTCGGGAGGCTGGCCGGCGTCTGACGACCCGCTCCCTTCAGCCCCCTGCCCGCAGCATCCGCGCGCTGGTCACGATCACAGGATGGTGGCGTTGGTTCCGCCCAGGGCTCTCTTCGCCTGGGTCCTGAGGAGAGCCGCCGCTAAGTGACAAATTATGCTCTGCGGCTCACCGCCCAGTTCTCCTGAAGGTTTAATTTAAAAATTTTTACTCTTGGCAGGCCTGGCTTGCATGCTTTGCTCCCCAGTTTCCTGATGATTGCTCAGTATAGTGTTTAGCTCTTCGGTTAAAAATAAAATGCGTTGGCAGGTGTTCGCACACGCCTACTTACAAGGAAAACGAAATCTTAAAATCACCTCAGTTCTTCATGGGCAGTGTGTTCTCAATTCGTTCCACAAAAAGAACTGAACTCAGGACTGCATCAAACCACACGTTCCTGGATTCTTGTTTCTCTCATCAAAAAGCTTAGATGGAGGCAGAAGGAATGTGAAAATCGTTTTATCCACAGCAAGTGGCAACTCAGTTTCAGCTGGATGGAAACTAAGGAAACAAAGCAAAGGAAACGTTTTTGCCCTTTTTGGTGCGCTTAAGCTGTCTTAATGACTGGGATGTTCCTTAAACATTTAACACATTCTAATTGTGATTTATTTTCTTAAAGCAAACTTAACCCGAAATTTACGAAATAGTGCACGTATATTCTAATATTAGATTAAAATGTTTTTCACCTTTAATACGAGGCAAATTAGAAGTCTTTTAGCTCTTGTTTGCATTTTAATGTAAAAAATTCTGGTCAGTAATCCCCGGTGTTAGAGTTTACAAATACGATAATGTTGCAACACATTTTAAAAAGGAGCTTCTTCTTCCTCTAAATAAAATAGTTTATTTTTTTAAGTGAAATTTTATTTTTATTTATAATATTTATTTTTTTGGCTGCACTGCTCGGCATGCGAGATCTTATTTCCCTGACCAGGGATCGAATCCGTGCCCCCCCCCCCCCCCACCTGCAGTGGAAGCACGGAGTCCTAACCACTGGACCCAGGGAATTCCCAAAATACTTTTCTTACGGCTAGATATTGCTTTCGACTTCTGTACCTGAATATTTGGAATATTCAAAATGTAACTTGAAAGTGTGAATAAAGAAAGTGCATTTTTTCTTAGGAAGTTTCAGTTCAAAGCTAACTCCATTGTGGAAATTGAAAACACAGTTAGAATATTGAACTGTTATAACTGATATTTAGATGCATTGGATCAGTGTATTTCTTTTGCCAAAAATCTTGCTCGAGTTTTTGTGCAGTAGCATGAAATGTCTTCCATTAAGTGTCTTGGAAAGATACTTTAACCAGTTAACAAAAGTTTGTTTTTTTTTTTAATTATTAGCACCTTTAATTATTTATTTATTTATTTATTGGCTGCGTTGGGTCTTCGTTTCTGTGCGAGGGCTTCCTCTAGTTGCGGCAAGCGGGGGCCACTCACTATCGCGGCCACTCTTGTTGCGGAGCATGGGCTCCAGACGCGCAGGCTCAGTAGTTGTGGCTCACGGGCCTAGTTGCTCCGCGGCATGTGGGATCTTCCCAGGCCAGGGCGCGAACCCGTGTCCCCTGCATTAGCAGGCAGACTCTCAACCACTGCGCCACCAGGGAAGCCCCCAAAAGTTGTTTTTGAAAACATTAAATATTAAGCCAATAGTATTATTTTGGATGTTGGGAAGAAAATAATGTATAATTAATACACCCCAAGTGAATTGTATCTAGCAGTGGAAATAGCACTGGACCAGGTCTTGGGGAGAGTCAAGAGTCTTAGCTAGCATACAATCTATGTGACCTTGGGAAAGTCAGTTAACTACTGTTCTGAGTTCTCTTACAATGTAAAATGTAAAAGTTGAACTTCACGTTTTCCATACCTGAAGTTGTAGTTCAGTGATTAATGTAATGCAGCTTTTAAATTACCTAGGCAGGAACTAATGTATGCAGATTGAGTTATAAATTCAAATTTTGTTTATCTTATTGCTGTTGTTTCTTAGAAGAGGGTGAATTGCCTTTATTTAACAGTAGAACCAATATTGTACTGTGAAATCTAATGAAGGATTATTTTTCCTGTTTTTAAACATTTTTCTTCATGTAATTTTGGGTACTATATTGAAATCATTGCAGCTATGGAAACCTGTACATAATAAAATTTTACTAGGACAGGAATGCCCTGAATAGAAGTTTACTGTCTAGTGCATCATCATCGAGAAATATGGTAATTCATCTAACGGAAAAGGGTTTGACTCAACTTCAGCCCAGTCCCTTTGTACAAAGTGTTTAAGTAAATGCGGATCAGGTACAATGATAGGTAATCCTTTCAATGCTAGTTGGAAGTTTGTAAAAGTGTACAGTAAGACTTCAATGAATTACATTGTTTGGCTTTTCATTTTCCTTGAGTTATTTAATAATAACTAGATTTAAAGAGGAATGTGAGTATTTAAGAAAAACTTTCTACAAATGCTCCTGATTTAAAGATGAATTGATCATTGTGAATGATGTTTTAAGGTGTAAAGAGAAATGAGTTTGTAGTTTGGATATGAGAAGTAAGACACTCTTCAAATTTGTGTCTTCTGGTACTAACTTTGAAGAGCAAAAACTCCCAGAGTGTTTCAAATTCTTTGGGCTGCATTTTGAACAAAGCTTAATTATGGAGGTTCATGCTATGTATTATACAATTACTTTACTCTTGTGGAGTAAATTGTGTTCTTAAATTTAACAGGCATGATCTTCAAGATCATATTAATAGTAAATTTCTGTATCTGCTAACTTTTAAGAAAGCAGCTTGACTTCTGAATATTAGCACTTCACTTGGCAAAACTGATTTAGGAACTGAATTGGGAGTTTACTTACAAAAAAAAGCCTGCTTTTATAGAGATTGGTATCAATAAAAATTTATGGAGTACTAATGCATTTTAGAGACTTTTAAGTTTTTCTTTCACTCTATTCTGCTAGTGACTAAACAGGCAAATCAAAGATTGTTAAAGTGATTGCTGATGAGGTGAAAATTTAAGTTTCTCAACTTTTAATAAATAGACTTGTAAGATGGCAAAATGCCAAGATAAAAAATACGGATCCTAGGATTTCCAAACAAAGGAATATGCATTATATAGAGAACCTAGTTTGAACTTAAGATATACTGTTAAACTTTAATGATCTGAATTACAGAGATGATAGGACTATTATGATGGCTTATTGGGATGAATATAGAATGGGAGATGGGATGAAGTCACTTTGTTACCTTAGGTCCCACAGGAAGACTTTAGAGACTGTGACAGTGAGCGTAGTAACTACACTCTGGTGTGCACCTCAGAGGTAAGTGCCAGAGCCTTGAGGCTTCTGTAACGGTAATGTCCTGTGTCTTATTTAGCTAAGCTGCTGCAGTAGAGTGAGAATTTTAGGCTTAGTTTTGGGAAGTAAATGAAAAGTAGTAGGTTTTACTGTCTTTTGATTTTAACAAGTGACAATTTCTTCATGTTAGTACATATAGTGAAAAGTGCTGTTAATAGAGCCATAAGCCCAACCAGAGCAGGTGTCTTGGCTCTGCTACCAACATGCTTTGTGACTTAACCTCTTTGGAACTCAACTTGCTACCTATCACATGAGATGGTTGGATTAGATGATCACTGTGATCTCTTAGCTCATTAAAAAAATAATACTTGAGCCCTGTCGTGTGCTAGGTGCTGTTCTTGGTGATGGGCTATAATAAAAATTAAAAAAAAATTCCATATCTAAGAATCTGTGATCCTACATCATTTAGTGCTTTATTTTCCCTCTGTGAAATTGAATACAACTTTCAAAGCTTGCAGTTGCAGCCACAGCACCAACTCAGATGAGCTTAAACAAAACAAAAAGGGGGCAGGGGTAGGGAATTTATTGGCCCGAATAACTATGAATGCCAAGTTGTGGCATTAGTTTTAGGCATGGCAGGATCTTAGGTTTTAGATGATGTCATAGGGACTAGATTCTATCTCTTTCCATGTTTCAGCTCTGTTTCCTCTATGTAGTGATAAAGCTAGGCTTACGTTTTTATAGCTAGCTAGCAAATAAAGAAGAACAGTCTCTCCCTCAGAGTCCATAGCTATCCCCTCTGATCAGCCATTTTTTATATCTCCCTACCCCCAACTAGTCACTGGACTACCTCTGAAGTTGGGGAGTTACGACTGTGTGACTGAGAATACTAGTGGAATAATATGGGGTTGAGGAGTTTTTGTTTGTTCATTTGCTTGTTTTTATGTTCAGCCAGATGAAGGGGGAAGGAGTTTTGGGCAGGCAAAACCAAAGGATTTCTACCACATGAGCAAAAAAAAGTAAAGATTACTTTTTAAGAAGTTATTTGAATCAAAGTTATTTTCAATCTTTGTTATGCGATCAAATGTTCCTTAAAACTTTGGATAAGGAAATTAAAGGGTTTCCTGTGTTTTGGATCTGCTCTATTAAGAAAAAGATCAAGTAAAGAGATGTGATTGTTTAATTTTAAGAAAAACTGGGACTTCGCTGGTGGTCCAGTGGGTAAGACTCCGCGCTTCCAGTGCAGTGGGCCTGGGTTCGATCCCTGGTCCGGGAACTAGATCCCACATGCATGCTGCAACTCAGAGTTCGCATGCCACAACTAAGACCTGGTACAGCCTGAATAAATAAATAAATATTAAAACAAAACAAAAAAAAGAAAAACCATGTACTACTTAACTCTAAGTATAGTGTGAGTTAAAAACTATTTGCAGCTGTCCCTTAAAACTAGTTTGTCCTTGATCTATGTGAAGTATCTGTGATGTATCCAAAGTAAAAGGGGGGATAATCTTAAATATCTGGAAATCTGTACTCATTTCTTGGTAGTACTCTGATAAATTCTAATGTATCCAGAAAATGATTACCAGAATAGAGAAGGCACTCAAGATCATATAATAAGAGGAATGACAGAAGACTCTGGGGGATATTTAGCCTGAAGGGTAAACTTAAGTGTGATTTAAGAAATCATTTCAAATTATAGGAAGGTTATGTAGTAGAAGGAAATGAAGATAAGGATAGAAGGTGGCAATTAATGTTTACCGAACCCTGTTAATAACAACATGTAGCACTGTGCTAGACATTTTATATTTGTCCTATTTGTTGTAATTTTAAGTGATGAAGATTTTGTTTTATTTTTTAATTATTTTTTATTTTATTTTTTTATTTTTGGCTGCGTTGGGGCTTCATTGCTGTGTGCGGGCTTTCTCTGGTTGCGGCGAGCAGGGGCTACTCTTCATTGCAGTGCGTGGGCTTCTCACTGCGGTGGCTTCTCTCGTTGTGGAGCACGGGCTCTAGGCACACGGGCTTAGTAGTCGTGGCACGCGGGCTCAGTAGTTGTGGCTCGCGTGCTCTAGAGCGCAGGCTCAGTAGTTGTGGCGCATGGGCTTAGTTGCTCTGCGGTGTGTGGGATCTTCCCACATCAGGGCTTGAACCTGTGTTTCCTGCATTGGCAGGAGGATTCTTAACCACTGCGCCACGAGAGCAGCCCTGTTTTATTTTTTTAAAAGTGAAACTGAGGTTCAGAAAGGTTAAGTAAGTAGCGTAGTGTAAGATCACAGAGCCAGTAAATGTCCAAAGATTCAAACGCTGGTCTGACTTCAAAGGCCATTTTGTATAGGAAGTTACAGGGAGACTGATTTGGATGCATGTTATGAAGAACTTTCTAAAAATATAGTAGATTGTCTCACAGGGTAGTGTGTTTTCCTGTCATTGGAGGTGATCAAGGAGAGGCTGATAATCACTTGCAGTGGGTCTGTGCACGTTTGGTTTTGGGGGATGAATTACTGAATTTGAGGTTGGTTTTTTTTAATCCTATATTTATAGGAGGGCAATAAAGGCTGTTCAATGGCTGTTGAGCACGTGTTATGCGTGGAGATGTTGGGAAAACAAAAAGCCTGAGGACATTGTGCATTGCCTTTGTGAGTTTACAGTTTTACTATATCGAGAATTTTAATGGGCCCTTCTCATTCCTCTCATATGGAAGCTTCATTTATATTCTATTCTATTCTGAGCTTCCCTTCTCTTTAGTTAAGTCTGGTTTTCAGTCTGCAGTCGTCAAAATTAGCACTCAGGATTGATGTTATTGGAGTTTGTCTTTGAGGTAGCCTTTGAAGAGGGGCTGGGGGTTTGTAACTGGTCTGTAGCTTGCAGTGAGGACCAAATAATGTCTTCATTATAGTTGACCCAGTTTACCTAAAGAAGGGATTGAGTAATTAAAAAAGAAAAAAGTATACGGAAATTGCAGGTATGCCTCCATTTGCTAGGTACTTATTTGGAATATTGTTTCTCATCTGATAAATAATAGATATAAATAGACCAGGAGAGAGCCTAGATAAGTAAAACATTTGAAATGAAAAGAATTTGAGCTTCTCGGACTTCCCTGGTGACACAGTGGTTAAGAATCCGCCTGCCAATTCAGGGGACACGGGTTCAAGCCCTGGTCCGGGAAGATCCCACATGCTGCGGAGCAGCTAAGCCAGTGCGCCACAGCTACTGAGCCTGCGCTCTAGAGCCCACAAGCCACAACTACTGAGCCCGCATGCCACAACTACTGAAGCCTGTGCACCTAGAGCCTGTGCTCCGCAACAAGAGAAGCCACCGCAATGAGAAGCCTGCGCACCGCAATGAAGAGTAGCCCCTGCTCAACTCAACTAGAGAAACCCTGCGTGCAGCAATGAAGACCCAACGCAGCCAAAAATAAATAAATAAATAAATTTATAAAATTAAAAAAAAAAAAGAATTTGAGCTTCTATATGAGAAAGGATTAAAAAAAACTCCTTAAGCTTTAGAAGACAGGGTCAAAGTATTAATATATGGATGGAGTAAACAATACTGACTTATTCACCAATTTAAGATTCAGATGCATAGTATGATGCTTAAAGGAGGTAATTTTAGGGTAGTAAAAGAAGCTCTGAAGATGATTTCAGATTTTTTATCACCACTATATAGTATAGGTAGAGATAAAATGTTGATTTAAGAAACATGTTAGGGGCTTCCCTGGTGGCACAGTGGTCAAGAATCCGCCTGCCAATGCCAGAGACACAGGTTTGAGCCCTGGCCCGGGAAGATCCCATGCCGTGGAGCAATTAAGCCCGTGTGCCACAACTACTGAGCCTGCGCTCTAGAGCCCACAAGCCACAACTACTGAGCCCGCATGCCACAACTACTGAAGCCCGCGCGCCTAGAGCCTGTGCTCCGGAACAAGAGAAGCCACCACAATGAGAAGCCCGTGCACTGCAATGAAGAGTAGCCCCCGCTCGCCGCAACTAGAGAAAGCCCGCGTGCAGCAACGAAGACCCAACACAGCCAAAAATAAATAAATAAATAAATTTATATTTAAAAAAAAAGAATCCGCCTGCCAATGCAGGGGACACGGGTTCGAGCCCTGGTCCAGGAAGATCCCACATGCCGCGGAGCAACTAAGCCCATGCGCCACACCTATGGAGCCTGTGCTCTAGAGCCTACGAGCCACAACTACTGAGCCCATGTGCCACAACTACTGAAGCCCGTGCACCTAGAGCCCGTGCTCGGCAACAAGAGAAGCCACCGCAATGAGAAGCCCGCGCACCACAATGAAGAGTAGACCCTGCTCGCCTGCACGCAGCAACGAAGACCCAACGCAGCCAAAAATAAATGTAAATAAAATAAATTTATTGTTGTGATGAATTAGGAGATTGGGATTGACATATATACAGTAATATGTATAAAATGATTAACTAATAAGAACCTGCTGTAAAAAAAATAAATAAAATTAAATTAAAAATAAATAAATAAATTTATAAAAAAAGAAACATGTTAGTATTTGGGGGGAAAAAGAGGGGTGGTGAAAATATAGTTTGAAAAGGTACCTTTAATATATCAGTTTTATATTTGGAAACAACACTAGGGTTTTTTTATTTTTTAAATAAACTACAGAAAGAATGAGAAAATTTTAAGTTCGAGAAAAGGGGACATAATTTAGAGATAGAGAAATATCAAGGTAGATAAACTCATGAAAGGCAGAGTCATTGAGTGCGAATAAGGGAAATACAGAGGGTATGGGATATATTCTCAGCCTTGAGGTTGAGATAATCATATCTTCCCCTAAGTACCATATTGATTGCATTTAACATCTTTCAGCTTTTAAAGAATAACTTAAATCTTGATCTGTTTCATTTAAGAAATATAATTAAGTAGTAATACGTTAAAATCAGATCTTTTGAGAGATTTTAAAAATTGATCCTATAATCCTTTTCTTTGTAAGAAGACCAGTTTGAAAAGTACTCATTTTTTAGCACTGTATTCAAGATAGTGGTTATCTGTGTTGGGAAGGGAGGTAGGAAGAAGAGATGTGTTCAACTCCCTCTTCCTAGTGTTTTATTTATTAAACTGGGTGGTGAGTTAATGAATATTTTTATATTCTTCATACCTTTTCGTAGGTCTTAAATATATTATACAATAATTTCCCAATTTTTTATATTATGTAAAATATTTGGGGCTTCCCCGGTGGCGCAGTGGTTGAGAGTCTGCCTGCCAATGCAGGGGACAAGGGTTCATGCCCCGGTCCGGGAAGATCCCACATGCCGCGGAGCGGCTGGGCCCGTGAGCCACAATTACTGAGCCTGCGCGTCTGGAGCCTGTGCTCCGCAACAAGAGAGGCCGCGATAGTGAGAGGTCCGCGCACCGCGATGAGGAGTGGCCCCCGCTTGCCGCAACTAGAGAAAGCCCTCGCACAGAAACGAAGACCCAACACAGCCATAAATAAATAAATAAATAAATAAATAAATAAATAAAAATTAAAAAAAATATATATTTAATTACATATGCCCTTCACCTAGATTCAGCAGTTTTTAACATTTTGCCATTTGGGATTTTATCTCTATATGTGTATATATTTATATACATACTTTTTTTCTCTATACTATTTGAAAGTAAGTTGCAGGTATCATGACAGTTCATCCCTAAATAACACAGTTTTCCTAAGAATAAGGATATTCTTTTCATATAGCCATTGCCATCATAATGGTACCTAAGACAATCAAAAACATCTTACAGAAAAACCCAAACGAACTTTTTGGCTAACC
Organism: Balaenoptera acutorostrata; assembly: GCF_949987535.1. Lineage (NCBI taxonomy): Eukaryota > Metazoa > Chordata > Mammalia > Artiodactyla > Balaenopteridae > Balaenoptera > Balaenoptera acutorostrata. The sequence goes on from NC_080075.1 coordinate 62,870,112, forward strand.
CAATAATATCCTGTTTATGACTCAATTTCTCCAATTTTCCCTAAGATGTTTTTTATAGCAGTTTTTATCAATTATAAAATGAAAGCTCACATACTGCATTTGGTTGTTGACTGTCTTTACTCTCAGTCTGAAATCTTCCACTGTTTTTTACTTTTTGAGGCGCCCAGGCCAATATAGTTTTCTTTTACATTTTTACCTTTCCTAGCTCATTTCTAAGGACCAAAGGATATGACTGTCTTATTTCTTGTAGTTTATTATTGTCTAATTATTTTTAGAGTAAAACTTATTATTTATACTTCAAATGTTTTCTCTAAATTAGGTTTTTAGGTATTAGAGCTTTCTTCCTGCTTTATTGTCATCCAGTAATTAAGAGCTTAATGATGATAATGTACATTTGGTTGTTGAGTTTCACTGAGGCAGTCGCATTTGTTAAAGTTGCTAACAGGTTGCTAATAACGTGTTGGTATACATAGGGTACAATCAGAATGATTCATTTCAGACTTAGTGGCATGTAATGAATATCTGTTTAACCATAGAAAAGACTCAGCATAAGCAATTCAAATAAAATTCCAAGGACTGAATTAGTATTTGCAAAGGATTTAATTTATTTGCTGGATTTGACAAGAGTGTAAGAATAGTCTCATGGTTACTTTATATACTTAAATTAGTTCTTTTTTTATAATTTGACATTTTTTTATTGGCTTGGCACAAGACTGTTACAGTATTTTCTAACAGTCTTTATGATAATAAAGCAAAGTTGGTGAGTCTTTAAAAATAGCCATAAAGGGATTTAATGTTCTTAAAATGATTCTTAAGTTTTAATGGTAAAACATTTGTGTTTTTAGATTAGGAGAAAAAAACCTTTAATAGATTTTTTTGGTATATGTGTGAATTGTACATGGAATTCATTTCTTTCCTTTTAGAAATTACTTTTTAATTGCAATATAGTTGATGTATAATATGTTAGCTTCAGGTGTACTGCATAGTGATTTGACTTTGCATACATTATGAAATGATCACCATGATAAGTCTAGTAGCCATCAGTCCCATACAGAGTTATTATATTATTGACCATATTCCTTATGCTGTATATTACATCCCATGGCTTATTTATTTTGTAACTGGAGGTTTGTACCTCTTAATCCCCTTCACCTGTTTCACATCCCTCCCCCTCAACCACCCATTTGTTCTCTGTATCTGTGAGTTTGTTTTGGTTTTGTTTTGCTTGTTGGTTTATTTTGTTTTTTAGATTCTGCATAATACCCTTTAGATCCATCCATGTTGTCACAAACGGCAAGATTTCATCTTTTATGGAGGTCATTTCTGAAGTGATGCAAGAGAGGTGCCCAGTGGCTAGTTGTAAATACAGATCTTTGTCTTAATAGAACTTGAATAAGTAAATGAGAGCTATTTTCATTTTCAAGCTAATTTTCCTACATAGTCCCTTTTAAAATAAAGTTTAAGACCATATGTTTTAAAACTTCTTGCTGGGCATACTCAAAGATAACAATACTTCACAGAAGCCCAGGAAGGCTTGTGTTTTTTTTTTCTTCTTTTTTGGGCTGTGCCACACGGCTTGTGGGATCTTAGTTCCCCAATCAGGGACTGAACCCGGGCCCTGGCAGTGAAAGCACCAAGTCCTAACCACTGGACTGCCAGGGAATTTCCCAAGGCTTGTATTTCTGAGTACTCCTTGTTCATCAGCAAAGATGGTACCTTGTATAAATTTAAGTTGTCAGGTGTACTGAGTAACTTCAAATTATTGTGGGACTAGGTAACCAATTAAATAAGGACAAAATATGATATTAATCGATATTCCAGGAAAAATAAAGTATATAATCTTTATATTAAAGAAGAAATTTTAATTGGGACTTTTTGTTCATTTGGTCTACTTGAGATTTTGATTTTTATGGAAGTGAAATTATGAATATAAAGTATGTTTCCAATTGTAGCATGCTCTGTGTATCTGCTGACGTTTTTTCTGAGATTTCCTTGAAGTTGAAATAAGTTATTTTTTAATTGAAGTATAGTTGATGTACAATATTATATAAGTTGAAGTTGAAATGAGTTATTAAATAACTTATCTGTAGTTCTTATTGAGAGAGAATGCTCCCTTTTAAGAAATCAGAATTTTCATGCCAAACATTTAATTAGTGATTTTACTCTCGGGTCCTTTCGCTAACTTGTGAATTGCAATTTGGTTTGGGATTTTTTTTTTTTTTTTAATGTTTGCTTTTTAATGCAGAGATGGGTTTACTAAAAGATGCAATTTATTTAGACTTCTAAAGTTTTTAACTAGAAATTATTTTATCTTGCTAGGAGGCAGGTGGAAGTCATCATAAAGTTTCTGTTTCACCCGTTGTCCATGTTCGAGGACTCTGTGAATCTGTGGTTGAAGCAGACCTTGTGGAGGCTCTGGAAAAATTTGGGACAATATGGTAAGGCCAATAAGGACTTCATACAGATTGTGAAAACAGTATGGTAGAACAAACTTTGCTTGCTTGCTATAAGCCTTGATGTTTAACCATAGTATATATTGTTTACCTATGACTGTATATCTTTGAAGCCTTCTGAGGCTTTCTGGGATTATGCATGGATGAATTTTTGTGGATCCATGATCCCCTCTCACTCCTCAACCAGGTTGTGTGTAAAATTGATTATTGCATCTTTCATCTGATTTTCAAATGAATCCATGATTCCTTCTTAAACGCTGCTTTTAAACCATTGAGTTAATTACGCCCTTCATCTTCAGAGTTTCAAATAGTGGTACTTAAATACTGATTTTGTTTTGTTTTGTTTTTTGTTTGTTTTGAACTATTTAAGAATCAGTTGGCAATGAAAAGTGGGTAGATTAAGGGTAGGCATTATTTGCTTAGGTGCATGTTGCTGTGAGTTCTTATGCAGATCATGAGCGGTCAGTGTTTTATCCTAGCTTGTCTTCCTTTTGTGTTTTGTATTCACTCAGGCTCCTCCTTTTTCCACAGCTGGTGTGTACTTAAGAATATTGACTTAAATGGAAAACATAATTAGAAAAGTGAATCTGCTGCAAAAATAGACACTCTAAAGCATTTTGTAGATTATTTTTGGAATATGCCTGGCTGTTCTCTTCTTAGTATGGATAATCTAGAGTTTATTTTATTATTATTTTTTCCATTGATGAATACGTTTGGGGTTTTTGTTATAGGCATCAGACACAGACTAAGTCATAATATATAAATAGGAGAGAAATTTCAGTATATTTGCTGAGATTGCTTGATTGCTTCAATTTTATAAAAATTTATGTGGAGTTTTGAGTATTGAAAGGATGGTGAATAAATAGTTGGGGAGGGAGTGATCAGAGGTTCCAACAGAGGAATCATTGCTTCAAAGGAGTAGGGGTTGTGTTACCTTCCATCATGGGATCTTTTTAATTAATTTCTTTGGTGACCTCATTGAGAGATGGATGACTTAGCAAACTTGTTACCCTTAACTTATGTACCTCAGAAACCACTGTTAACATATTGTTGATCCTTGGAGGTACAAATTGGAAATCCACACGGGCATTAAAAAAGCCCATTTCTTGAAGTATCACTAAGATAACTATATCACTTCTTAGTCATTTGGAGTGGATATTGGAAGTTAAGTTTGTCTGGACAGTTACATAGTATTGAAGCAGACTGCTTAGACTATATTTAGACTTGCATGTTGATACTAGTCTAACCCAGTCACTATAAGGACCTTCTAGGTGGTGCGTTGTCTCATGGAGTTATAAAAAGATAGTTATCTCTGAATTATTACTTTCTTCTGTTCTTATATATTTAGGGTTTTTTAAGTTTTATTTTCTTAGAGCCAAGAAATACCAAAGCAATGTCAGAAAACAAGTTGATGAGCAAATACAGTTGGAAACTTTAGGGAAATAATAACTATATTGATATTTTGATGTTAATTATGACCATGACCTGAATGTTAGGGATTAAAGAAATAGAACTATTTGTTTAAGTTTGTAAGTAATTTGAATTACTTCTGAGTGGCCTGTCCGTTTTTATTATTATATTTATATACTTAAAAAAAAATTTATTTATTTATTTGGTTGTGCTGGGTCTTAGTTGTGGCAGGCAGGCTCCTTAGTTGCAGCTCGTGGACTCTTAGTTGCAGCACACATGTGGGATCTAGTTCCCTGACCAGGAATGGAACCCGGGCCCCCTGCATTGGGAGCTTGGAGCCTTATCCACTGCACCACCAGGGAAGTCCCAGTTTTAGACTCTATACTGTTCGATACTTAGTCCATGGTAATGTGTTCCATATATGAATTTTATTTAGTTAATTTGTGTAGTACATTGTTCTGTCCTCAAGATTGGTAGTTATGTGGATGGAAAAGTCATGAAATAATCGGAACAAATTAGTGTATAATTACGAGCTTAATTGGCATAAATATGATAATAGGAGTTTCAGTTGTGTGGAATGATCTTGATCTTAGCTACTAAAGCTAAAAGAACCTTGAACAGCCTCCTATGAGGAGTAGGTGTTTTGCTTCAAAATGTTGCATTTATAGAACCTTTCCCTATTTTTTTATTTGTTGATTTATTTAGTGGTGTTGGGGGGGGAGGGAATTATAAAGACTGTATAGAAGCTGCTCATCTTAAATAGATGAGTCACCAAGTTCAATATATAGTAAGTTGATACTTAAAAACTAGATGTATAGGAAAGAAGTTCAGGAGAAACTATAACAAGATCTTGAGAATGGTTCTGTCAGGATAATAAAATTGCTATTTTTTTGGTCTTTATTTAATCAAAAGAATATTTAGAAATATATACTGAGTCTCTTTTCCTCCCTTCTCCCCTCTCATTAAAGGAGAGGATGCTAGGTAGTGATTAGCTATACCAGTTTAAATTTTAAAATAAAACTTTTGGGACCTAATTTGTGTAGTAAATCTCTTGCTTCCTCCTGTTTTTATTTAAAAATTAGTAAACATGTTTTAAGCTATAAGTTGAAAGCACCCACCCTACCTACCATGTTCCTTAGACTTTTTGTTTATTTTTACTCTCTTTGGTCTTCCAGTCTTTCTCATACTAATGCTTTTTAAAATTTTTAAAAAAATTATGTGCCAAACAATTTAAGTGAATTCTAAAATGCCTTTGTGACATTCTAATTTTGCCTTCCCTATCTTCATATGATGCCACTTTTCCTGGGTAACCTGTTTAACTTTTAGCTCTGTGCTTCTAGCTTACTTCTTACAGTAGTTATTGACAGCACTTTTTACTACAAACAGGTGAGTCTATTTTAATAGGCCAATAAAGAATTTAAATATTTTTGGGCCTTTATAATTTTTCTGTGTTTCCAAAGAGCCAAAGGGCATTATTAACATATTTACTTGGTGATATCATTTAGCTATAAAACAACATATTTGTGAGAGGAGAATATTTATTATTCCTTAATTTCTTTAGCGTAGACCTGATTCCAGGGTTTTCTGTTTTTTTGTATACAAGACTTCAGAACTTCAGCTAGGAGTTTGCGTTTCTAAAACGAATGTTTCTCTCTGGGAATTTATATCTTGCATTTATAAACTAATCCCAGGCGTTATTGTTTCTGTGTTTTATTCTTTAATTTTGAATGATGTGGGTTGAGAGAGCTAATAAGCCTCATAGACCAACAAATGGTGATTGAATACCTGTCATGTGCCAGGCTCCGTTTCTAGATTCTGAGGATGTAAAGATGAGTGAGGCAAGGCAAGCAATACGTGTGCAGAAACTGTAATCTTGACGACAATCCTCCCAGTTGTATAAATGAGGAAGCTGAAATTCATAAGAAATTACATAATTTGCCAGGCTACACAGTGGTCTGTTTCTTACTAAGAAACACTTGCTAGGTTTTGAAGTTTAGTGGTTGGTCCTGGACGCCTGATTGAGAAGCAGTGCTGTCTCTGAGTACCTGACCCGATGTTATTTCTCTGGCCTTCTGCTATTATAAAAAGCACATGGATTTAAAAATATTTTTAAGGTCCTTGTTCCTGTGAATAGAGGACATGTTTCCCTGTTCTGATCCATGTGTTCTGATTTCTCGCTAACCTCCCTTCCTTCATGTCTTTATTTTTCATTTCATGTATTAAAATATATTCCCCGTCCCAAAGAGTATACAATGAAGAGTAAATACTTCACTGTCTTGGCCATAGTGTCCACAATTACCATTTTCTAGTGAATATCTTTTTATGGATTCTTTAATATTTAAAAATATTTAAGAATTTTAGAGGAGATTATTGTATGAAATTTGGTCTGTTTGTAGTTGCTTCTTTTTGTCTTTTGGTTCTCTGTTTTTAGTAAGACAAATGGAGGTGTAGTCATTTCTTAGTGTGGCACTTACTTATTTGCAAAATTCAATAGAGGTGGTAGTTTCTGTTGTCGAGGGGACCCATCTGCTAACCTTCTCTTGAGTTTTATCTCTGTTGATTTCTTTTAAAAAAATTTTTTTTATTGAGGTATAGTTGCTTTACAGTGTTGTGTTAATTTCTGCTGTTCAGCAAAGTGGCTCAGTTATACATATATATTCTTTTTCATATTCTTTTCCATTATGGTTTTTCACAGTATGTTGAACATAGTTCCCTGTGCTACACAGTAGGATCTTCTTGTTTCTCTGCTGATTTCTGTATCTAGGTATTTTCTAATGCTGCTTGGAAGTGGCAGCCTGAGGAATAAACTGGATGGCATGATTAACAACTGGTAACAGAATTGTGCTTGAGGAGGGCATGAGGTAGTTAAAAGCTTTCAATCACAGGAGGAGGAGGTTTCAAGTATGTACCATCTACCTGGTGTACCACAATTTATGTGGATAATTTAAGAGTTGACTAATTTTGGATACAGGTAGTGAAGACTACTAATCTGTATGATTTGAGACTTTTTTATTAAAGTCTGCTTTTACTTGATTGAGAAAAATAATGTTAATTGAACTTGCTATATTATTCTTTCCCAATCTCCCTTTCAGCTATGTGATGATGATGCCATTTAAACGGCAGGCTCTAGTGGAATTTGAGAATATAGATAGTGCCAAAGAATGTGTGACGTTTGCTGCAGATGAACCCGTGTACATAGCTGGTCAGCAGGCTTTTTTCAACTATTCTACAAGCAAAAGGATCACTCGGCCAGGAAATACTGATGATCCATCAGGAGGCAACAAAGTTCTTCTGCTATCAATTCAGAATCCTCTTTATCCAATTACGGTGGTATGTATTTTAGTAAGACAAACTAAGTTAAAAGTGATTTTGGAATTTGTCTTGAGTGACTAATCTGTAGTTTTCTTCACTGCCATATAGATATTTGAAAATAGTGGATTTTTAAAAAAGAATTATTAAAATTAATTTTAATTTTGACTATCAAGTTTAATGAACAAAGACATGGTGAGCACTGAAGCTATAAAAAGGTCAGAAGCACTGTTGTCATAATTAAATAAGCACATTAAATTTTTTTATTAACATCAGTGTTAACTCTCTTTCTGATAATAAAGCGTTAGACGGACTTGGTGGAAATGATCCAAGAAATCTCTCTCTAATATGCCAGCACATGTATTAAAAGCATCTTCTAGGTAGTGACAGAATTCCATAGTACAGTAAGGTACATTTATCATTATAAGCTGTTTAGAGATAGCTTGTTAAAAACTTCTCTGATTTACCTAAAAGTTCCTTTCTTCACTCTTTAAAACAGTGATATTAGAATTTAAAAGGATTCATGTTCTTGAACCAGTTCAGTTTTCTACTTCATAATAATCACATGCTGTTTAATAATAAACTAGTGATAAGGACACTCTGATAGTGATAAGGATTTTTGTAATGAATAAAATATCACAATAAGAGGAGCTTCATTTAGTATGACTTCTAGTAAGGGTATATGATATTTGGACATAAACTTAAAGCATAAGACACTATTTAAATTTAGTTAGACATTATGTATCTATTTACTTTTGTAATATGTATAGACTTATTAATAAACAGTATTAATATATTTACAGTATTTGGTGTTTTGGGAAAAAGAATATAACTAGTACAAGTACTCCGATTTGTTTACTGTATCCTTAGTACCTAATGGTGTGGCTGTGTAATTGTAGGTACTCAGAATTTTGAAAGTTGAAGAATTGTTCCTAAGTGGGTATTTAGGGTTCTCTCTTAGATGATTCAGGCATCTTGTTTGGTGAAATTTAACTCAATATAAATGATCTTCCCTGGGTCTTTTATCTATAGCCATTGTCCTTGAAAATAAATACTGAGTTGTTCTACTACTACTTTTTAATAAATATTTATTATTGTGATTTAAGCGATTATAGTATTAAACATTTCAGAGTCACATTTGGGAAAAAACAAAGTGATTACAGCTTTGGTTTATTAATTGTGTATTGTCAGAGATTCTTTTAGGTACCTGTTAAGAAAATAAAAATTGAGGATTCATTTAGGAGATTAAAAATAAGTAATAATGTTTTTCAAATGTTTCATTGGAAGTTCTCTAATGTGGGTATATTGTGTAGGTGAAGAAATAACTTTAGATCTATTAAAGTGTAACAGTTTTTAAAAGTTTAATTAGTACTTAATAGAAATGACATCTTGACAGTTTTTTTTTAGTAAAACAAAATAGAGTATAGCTTTATTATTTTTCTAAGTATAAAATGTGATGAAGTTTTGTTTTCCTTCCTTCATAGGATGTTTTATATACTGTATGCAATCCTGTTGGAAAAGTGCAACGTATTGTTATATTCAAGAGAAATGGGATACAAGCAATGGTTGAATATCCTTTATTTGTAAATTTTTTATTGATGTGTATTAATACTGTGTAATATAGATCTTATTTTTTCCTGCTTAATCATTTCTAGACAAGTGGTGTTTATTCTCCCCACTGTCCCCTATATCTATTTGTCTTCCATTTAAAGAATGAAACTGCAGTACCCACAGAGAATTTTACTGTTTTTGATAAAATAACTTGCTACCATAAAATAGTCCAGTGTTTCATTTTACAGTGTGCTTTGCCTTTTTAATGAGGAAAAAATAACACTGTTTGATAATATGTTCACTTGTACCTTTTTGAAATTTTTCCCAAATGGACTTTTCTGAATCTCTCTTTAAAGTAAACAGCTTGGAAGTATCAAAACGTTGGAGTTAATAGACCATTTCTTGCCTTTCTTCATTGAATCTTTTAAATGGTCATGGTTTATGTAAGACCTGCTTCCCTATGTTAAATTTGTTATACATTGAGTAAAAAGAGCAAGTTGCAAAATAGTACATATAGTACAATCCCATTAAAAAATAATAATTAAAAAAAAAAACCTAACCTATGTGTACATGTGTATGCATAGAAAAAGGTTGGGATATACAGCAAACGCTTTTTTTTTTAATTTTTAAAAAATTTATTTATTTTATTTATTTATTTTTGGCTGCATTGGGTTTTCGTTGCTGCATACGGGCTTTCTCTAGGTGCGGCGAGTGGGGGGCTACTCTTCGTTGTGGTGCACGGGCTTCTCATTGCGGTGACTTCTCTTATTGTGGAGCACAGGCTCTAGAGTTCAGGCTCAGTAGTTGTGGTGCACGGGCTTCTCATTGCGGTGGCTTCTCTTGTTGTGGAGCACAGGCTCTAGAGTTCAGGCTCAGTAGTTGTGGCTCGCGGGCTCTAGAGTGCAGGCTCAGTAGTTGTGGCGCACAGGCTTAGTTGCTCCGCGGCATGTGGGATCTTCCAGGACCAGGGCTGGAACCCGTGTCCCCTGCATGGACAGGCGGATTCTTAACCACTGCGCCACCAGGGAAGCCCTACAGCAAACTCTTAATGGTGCTTACTCTGGGAAGTTGTTTTTGCTTTTTTTTTTTCCTACTAATTTTGTGGTTTGATTTTTTTTAACAATTAGAAACTTAAGTAATTTTTTAAAACCAGTAAAATGAAAGATAAAGATTATAAACTCAGCCTTCTCAGAAATATATAAAAATCAAGTATTTCTTTTGTATTATATTGATTCTTTGTAATGTTCTTCCTACTTTATTTATTTATTTTTGGCCATGCTGTGCAGCTTGTGCAGCTTGCAGGATCTTAGTTTCCTGACCAGGGATTGATCCCGCACCCTTGGCAGTGAACGTGTGGAGTCCTAACCACTGGACCGCCCTGTTCTTCCTAGTTTAAGAGTAAAATATTTCCTGTTTCAAGATAGCAAGCTGGCCTTTGCTAGGGAATGGGGCCATGCTCCATGCTCCCTCTCCCACACCCCAAAACCCCGGGTTATAAAGTACTTCTGATGACCTAGAAGGATTTATGTATTATAAGTACTTTTGGTTGTATTACGTTTTCTTTGGTACCCTTGACCTTAAAAATAAATTCTCCTACTAAAATTCATCTAGAAATTTTATTTGGTAAAGCATTTTCAGAAGCGAGAAAGTGATTTCTCATTTTTTCCAGTCCATTTCTTATGGAGTGAATAATGATAAATTTTGGACACCTTAAACCAAATTTCCTTAATAGAGCTTATGTTTGAATCAGTCCTTTGTGCCCAGAAAGCTAAAGCAGCACTCAATGGAGCAGATATATATGCTGGATGTTGCACACTAAAAATTGAATACGCAAGGGTAAATATTTTTTTTTCAACACTTCACTAAAGAAATATATATGCTTTGGATATATAATTTGAACTTACTTTCTTTTTAATCTTAACAGCCAACTCGTCTAAATGTTATTAGGAATGACAATGACAGTTGGGACTACACTAAACCGTATTTGGGAAGACGAGGTAAGTATTTTATGCATTTTAGATGTACTTACATCTGCTGCCAAATTTTTACATGCAGTTAGAGTCCTTTTTCCTGAGATGAGCTAGTTCAATGATGAAAACCTTGTTGGTGAAGCTTTTGTTGCAAAAGACCTTGTAATGCTGGAAAAGAACCTTGAACATTAGTGCCCCTTACTGGTATGTACTGAGTTATTTATATTTAGTTCAACAAGGAGCCCACACATACAGGCACGCCCGCAGTTCAAGGACTTGCATTTCTCCAAGCAGCTCTCTCTCTTTGGAGGAGAGGAAACTGATTCAGAATATTACTTACAAACTGCAAACTTGCACACTGCTTCTCTATGGAAAGGACTTTTCCCCCAAGCTGGACGAGGCATTAAGAAGGATAGAGGACTCCAGCAGGCTGACTCTACACTTCATCACGCACAACATCGGCATCAGCAAAAAGCCCTCTGAAAAACTCAGACTTGCAATTCACCTTGACTGCATACTGCATGCACCATCACCCCAAGTTTTTAAAGGAGGACACTTAACAGTACTTCAGACTTGCATGGGATGAATACCATGATAGACTGTGCCCATTTATTCAAGTTGTATGTATATATTGGTTTGATTTCCCTTAAGGTTTCAGTTGTAGAATTTAAAACTTTTCACTGACGGATACTAGATTTTATCTACAATGTTGTAAATCTTAATGCCCGTTGCTGTAACTGTTAGCAGCTTAGATTCAAATTGTTAATTGACAAATAACCAGGGCCAGTTTATCTACAGGTCTTGGGAATTATAATGCTCAACCAATCCACACAGATATTAAAGATAAAAGGATTAGAAAGGTGCATACTTGCTGCACTTAAGTTTACCTTTTTTTTTTTTCCCTCAATTGTGGACATTGAATAGAATAACATAATAATGAAAAGGTGCATTATATGTAAAAGACGATTTTCTGTGTGGTTTGATTTTTGTAAAGTGGCTGTTTATAAGTTGTCACTTTTTGTAACAATTTAAGGTTATCACTCATGTTAATTTGTGTAACTAGAAATTTTGGCATTTCAAATGTAGGTGAAAGTACCATGTCTGTTCAAGGCAGAATATATTTAAACTTGATAAAGCTGAAAATAGGAGCATTTCATTTGAGATGCATTTTCACCTATAACTTATAAATGCTAGATTTCATGAGCATAGATTTGACTGATAAAATTGTTCAACTAACTGTGTGGCAATTCTGGAATATACGAATCAAAATGTGGATCTTGTAAAAACAAGGGGGCTGCAGTATTGGCTACATCTCAACTACAATATCAGTGTCTGAACCACGTGTTGGAAAAACTCATCAGGATGAGTATGTCTGTAGAAGTCAGTAAACTAGGAAAAACTTTTATGGCATCCAAAATATCTTGGGCAGTCGGGACTCCATAGTGCATGTACTCTTGCCAAAAGAAAAAAATGAGACAATGCGGTGATCCTTTGCATGTTCGAATATTTAGGACTTTTGGATGATTGGCCCCTTTAATTCTTAGTTCTCAGGAAATCATCTTGCCTTATGCATGGGGTTGCAAACAGGTTTGTTTGGTAATGCAGCTTTGGCTGGACCCCACATTTTTCACTACTCACAGAAATCTGCTTGGCAGAGTCTTGGTACAGTTGAATACAGTATTGAAAGACAAAGCCTTAGTACTCAAACAACAGAACAAGTGGTTGATGAGAAATCTCTCACTTCTGTTGAGTTACAGTTACTGAATATTCAGTTTTTTGTTTTTTTTTAACTCATTTGAAATAGTGAGTTTTGGTTACATTTCTCTTAATGTCTCTTAAAATATTTATAGATATGCTTCTTATTGTAATAGTGTTTATTCTTTTAAAAGGTCTGAATTTTACAAAAGCCAGCTTAGATTTTTATACAAGGAATTACAGTCAGAAAGTTTAGAAATGTGTAAGGTAGATATTTAAATAGGGAAATATAATTAAAGGAGGTAAAACAGAGTTTTAGTTATTTATGCTTTCAAGGGAGAAGAATTCTTGTTTTCTAATTCCTTACAGATAGATACTTGTCTGTATAGCAAATATCATATGGCAGTTTATGTTTTTGTTTTTGTAGTGACTTTAGCTTCCACTCAAGTTGATACTGAATTGTAACTTTTTCTACCAAAAAAAGAGTGATTTTATAAATATAACCTCATTTCAAAAAGTTCTTTTCAACTCAAATTACATTTTAGTGCAAAGAATTCATAGCCTACACTCCAGAGAATCCCTCCAGAAATGTTAAGCAACACTTGTGTATGTGTGCATCTTTTGGGGGAGAAAAGGTCCACAGCTTCCAACAGATTTCAGACTGAATCCATGAAAGGTTACACACCACTATTTATAGACCGATATATTCAGTGTTTGACTCTTCCTCACCCTTCTTTATGTGACCTTATATTAGGTAGTAAATGCTTCCAATAAAGAGAATTATTGAAGAGAAATTACTGTGAGAAATATATTATGAAGAGAAATTATTAAAGAGAAGTAATGACAATGTTTGGCTGAAAGATACCTTGGAGATCATCTACTCTAACTTCTTCATTTCATGAATGAAGATTGTTTCTATGATTATATAGCAAATTACTGGTTAAGTTGAAATTTTATGATTCCCGATTCAGTGCTCTTTCCTTTATAGCACACAGTTAACTATATCAGTAAAACTATGCCATGAAGACTTTATGGTGGTTTTGCTTTAAGATTCTTAGATCAGATAAGGACTTATATTTAGCATTTGGTGGCATGCTTAAGCAGAGGAATGTTAGCAGAATGGAATAGCAGACTGGATTGATTGAAGAGGAGTGAGACTTAAATGATGATGCTGGAAGCCGTGTAATGGAAAGAAGGAACTGTGAATATTTAGACTGGAGAAGAAATGACTTTGGGGAAATGGAGGATCATAATAACTCCTAAGCATTTGAAAGGGTTCTTGGAGAAAGACTAAGTAATGAGTAAGGCTGTGAGGCCCTAAATGGAGTAGAATATATGTAGAGGACAAATTTCTGTACAATATAGAAATTAATTTTCTCATGATTTAGAACTAACTGAAAATGTAAGGGAAAGTAGTAAGTACCTTGTTACCAGTGTTGGGTAAGCAGAGGCTAGATGGTCCCAACTGATGGTCTCAGGGATGATGTAAAGAGAATTTAACACTGAGTAAAAGTTGAACTAGATGACCTCCTAGGTCCCTTTCAGTGCTATGATAACTTGGAATAGGTAATTAAAACAATACTTCTGTAGACTGAAGTGAAAATTAAAGTATTTCTCATCTCCCATAAACCTCATTTGTTTAGGTGACTAAGGATATGTAGAAAGCCTTTCTCTTTGAATTTTCAAAGATGAGAATGATCAGACTCTTAAGATACATTTTAAAAAAATCTTACTGAACACCAAAATTTGATCAGCAGAACTTCCCAAAGTATTATACAATGATTTTTAAAATTTACTAACATAGGATGTGCTATTTTAGAAACTTAGAAGTAATTTTTTTATTGATGTCTCAGATTTGGGAAAATTGGCATGCCTTCCCTAAAAATGTAGTTAGCATAAAAATTATCCTTTAGGAGTATTGTAGTACTCTCGTCCAGTAATGTAGCCCCCTTGGTTAGCTTTAACTTGGCATATTTAAACTTTGGGGAGTGCTTCTAGTTCTGCCTGGTGTTAAGGTCTATAGACAATGGCCAGTCCATGACACAATATGGACCAGTGATGTGAAAATTTCCAGCTCTCCAGTCAGTAGGTGTTTGTAAATATGTGTATATACATACAAAATACTCTGTGTTTACTGATTGTGAAACCATGTAATACAGGTTGTTGTTGGCTTATGCTGAACTTCTTGAAAGAAGCCCACTTTGAAAATGTGTTGCTGTTGAAGCTAATAGTATGCATCAGGTACTGTCTTTCAAAAGTACTGCACTTAAAGCTTGTTTTAAAGACATGTATTGGTAAAAACTTCTGTACAGTGTCAAACTCTAGCATTGTGTACATCACTTTCTGAAAAGTATCCATTCTTTCCTTTAATTTGAAAGTGTGATTGTATTTGGCATTTGCCAAAAAGATATTCTCAAGTTAAGTGGAATTTGTTAGATAGAATTATTTTCTTAAACTTTTGGTGTTTGTATTTAAATTGGATATGAATGGATGTTTAACGTTAACCAGGAATCACATTTCTCTTATGAATTGTAATGGATGTTTTGAATGGGTGTTTCCCATGTGAGAACTCTGTTAAGTACTTGGGTCAAAATTGTTAAAACCATGTTTCTACTTTTGTGTCAGATAGAGGAAAGGGTCGCCAGAGACAAGCCATTTTGGGAGAACACCCTTCTTCGTTTAGACATGATGGCTATGGTAAGTTTGTCAAGGCAGAAGGAAGGTAGTATAGACAAACTATTAGAATTTTTGCATTTCTGATGAAGAATGGCACAATTCTTGTCTCTATTTTTCCTGCTCACCTGACTTGGTTTATGGGATCAGTCCCTTATAAATGTACTCCAAAGGAGTTGTCCCAAATCCTTTGTTTTCTTAGGCTATTGTTATATCACATAATCTTTGAGATAAATGAGAGCTATTGTTTGGGATTGAAAGCTTTTTTACCATTATATTTTGTTTTGTTTTGTTTTGGCTTTGATTAGTAAGGGGCTCTAGTCTGTCAGAGGACCAGAAAGAAGTATATAGCTCAGTAAGTGTATTTTCTTCCATTCTAGCAGTTATGAGTAAAGAGGAATTTAGAGTAATAAGAGGCAGAGAGAATGGGGTATTTGTTGAAAGGAAACATGTTTTTGGTTAGATCCTTAATTCTTTTAGTTCTACAGTTGGTACTTCAGCTTTGGTTAAATTTGTATTTAATTCTTTTTTAAAAACTTCTCAGTTTTAATGTTTGCTATGTTGATAAATTAAGATTATGAAAGCTAGAATAATAATCTTCCCCAGGAAGAAGTTCGGTATCAGACTGTTGTCTTTGTTAAGTAGTTGAGAATTGTTATTGCTAAAAGTTTAAACTAGTTATAAGTTCTGTGTTTTTAAATATTTTTTTAGTTTTTAGCAGTAGTTATTGACCCACCTATTCTGTGGTTAAAGTTGAAGTACAATTAGAGGTACTGTTAGAAGTGGTAGAAAATAGAAATTGCTATGTTGTACTCTTGGGAGTTATTATGGAAAAGCCACCAGTGTTTCCTGTTGTCTGAAATATTTTCAAATTGTGTACATGTTTGATGACCATTCTTAGCTGTGAGTTTTAGCTTATTCCCTAGTGTCTTTATTTGAACTCCAGGAATTTATTACCCCTGTGCATGTGTTTTTGTGTGTATGTGTATTTGTTCAAGTTTCTGTGGTAGTCTATATTGCAGAAGAGATTATGAAACAATCTCTATGTTATGTCAAAACAGTAAGTGTGGTATAGAAGGAAAATCTCACTACAGTCGTTTCCGTGTGTTGCTTGATCATTTTTCTTAGTTGTTTCTTTAACAGATTAAATATTAAATATGGTCATACGAGTAGTTTTCTGATCCTGCAATGAAGAAAGTTATTAGGAATCTACTGTGCATTGTATAATGGAGGATTTCAAAAGAATGGCTAATCAAAGTTTGTAGTATAGTTGTAGAGTATAAAAATGTGTCATGGCAGTTAGCTTAAGGCCAGAAATTGGTTAAATGTTCTGTTAAAGGGGGTTAGAAAAATCTGTGAGCATATAAATGAAGGACAAAGAACTCTACTGTAGTAATGTTGACACAGACCGTTTTCTCAGTATGGCTTTTCAGGTTTGTCTTCACTTAATAAAATACAAGAAAAATTGCATAAGCAAGAATGTGTTATATGCCCTAGAAGAACTTTATATTTTCTAAAAGCCTATTGTGAAGTTCTTTGTCAGTTTCATGCCCTTATTTATTTAGAGTGTTTGTGTGTGTGTATGTATAAATATTAAAATGTAAGCTTACTTAAAGAGAGGTGCAAAATTCTTTGGAATGACGTTTGTTAAATAGGGATCATTCAGGTTCTGGAGAGTCCTGCTGAGGAGGAATGGTTATGGTGGGGTTGTGTAGGGGCGTCCATTCTGAGCTATGTCCATTGAAACATTTAACTAAGGAAAATCTGTTCTACTTTGCTAGGGAAGTAAGCAGAATAGGATATAGGAGATAGTGATAAATAAAGATTGATTGAGGAGAGAAGTAAGATGAGGAAATTGGGGAAAAAGCAAAGGTGACAGTGGGTGCTTGTGATATTAGCCTTTTTACAAATGCTTCAAATCACAGCTGTGTCCCTTCAGATCAGCAGTTCAACAAAACAGGTTTATTTGCATTTTAGTGTCGTATCATAGGTAGCTTTTCCTTTATGATGGTATGTGAGAAAGAAGGAATAGAAAAGGTTTATTTAATAGATTAAATTTATTCACATAGTTTATTATAGCAGTATAAATTTGTGCTTTCAGAATTCTTTAGATCTTTTAATTTGGTAAGCCCAGCCATGTGAGATGAACTGATAGAAGCCCTCATATTTGAAAAGTGGCAAAAAATAATGTACAGATTTGTTTGCTCTGAGCACAAGAAGAATTTCTATATTAATTGTTAGCATCTTTGGATATGGTTCCTGGACCAAAGATATTTAAAGTATCAAAGATGGGAAAGGCCTTCAAAATGTTCAAGATGCTGTTTACGTAGCATTTTTCCATGTAAGTGAATTTTTTAAAACCTGAAGCACCAAAACATTTTGCATGAGCTATTTAGTATAGGAAGCTTTTAAGAGACTTTTTTTTCTTATCTTCTTAATATAGGTAACAATTTGAATAGTGTAAGTAACATAATTTAATCCTGATGGCCCAGTGTCATAATTACAAACATCAGGTATTCTTTTGCACTGAAGTTAATTGTTACCTATGGCAGTAGATTGCAAGAGTTTTTAGACCTTGGTCAACTTAAGCAGAGTGTGAGTTTCCACTGCCCATCTACTGTACATTTTTCCACTTACTGTGAAAAAATTTACTGATAATAGTGTAGTGTCATTACTGTACTAACAAATGGTAGTAGTGGGGGTAGGGCTGGGTGGAGTATAATATGCATGTGTATTTTTGCAATAAGGGTAAGAATGATTGATATTTGACCCCAGTATATGTATAATAGTCTAAATTAGAGGCCAAAATACATAATAATTACAAGTAACTCACCATGAGCTATATTGATTGTCTTGATAAACTAGATTACCAGCAATAAGAACAGTTGAAAACCATGACCAATTTAAGGCAACACTGATGATGATGTATTGATAAAGTATGCCTCCATAAAATTGCAGGAATTTACACTATATTTGCGTGTGCTCGGTGGTAGTGTTGCTTTGTTGTTATGAATGGCAGCTATAATTAGAATATTGATTTGGAGTCCACATAAGCTGTAATAATGTGCTATGATACCAAAATATAGTAGTTCTTAGTAACTCACCTAGTAGATGACAAGTGTCCCTTAGTCTAACATAAAAATCAAAGCCAGTAACATTACATATTCTTTACTTCTTGAGAAATGAGGAAAGAACTTGGGTTTTTGGATTGGTTTCTTGCACACCAGGAGAATTGTTGCATGCGCCCCAGAATATGCTTCTTTTTTTTTTTTTTTAATATTTTATTTATTTATTTATTTATAGCTGTGTTGGGTTTTCGTTTCTGTGCGAGGGCTTTCTCCAGTTGCGGCAAGTGGGGGCCATTCTTCATCGCGGTGCGCGGGCCTCTCACTATCGCGGCCTCTCTTGTTGCAGAGCACAGGCTCCAGACGCACAGGCTCAGTAATTGTGGCTCACGGGCCCAGTCGCTCCGCGGCATGTGGGATCCTCCCAGACCAGGGCGCGAACCCGTGTCCCCTGCATTGGCAGGCAGACTCTCAACCACTGCGCCACCAGGGAAGCCCCAGAGTATGCTTCTATAATCACTGACTCAGGAGTGCCTAAGATGTTGGTTTATATTTTTGAGTTACGTATCTCATCTTAGTTGCTTCTTCTGAGTTCTTACACCTCTCTTCTTGCTGCTGTAAATGTGCCCTGTGCAGACTTTTAGTATCACAGTTTCTCCAGACTCCCTCATTCCCGTCTATTCCATTCACCCTAGCTGTGTTTTTCCTGTTACTTCTAATCTATTATGGATGGGAAAACAGGATAAATTAAAGTTGTTTTGAACTACTCTAGAGTTAGCAAGTTGATTCTTAATAAAGATTCTTAGTATAAGAGATGGATTTGTTTGTGTTTCTGTGACAGCAGTTTCAGACACTCAAGCATTTTTTTCTTCTGGATTCTTGATGTTGTTTCAAAAAATGGAAGTTGCTGAATAATGACGCCTCTGAGTATGTGTGTGTGGGGGTTATTAACTAAATCTAGGGTTTTAGTTTCCTAAATTATAATCAGGGGAATAAAATACTAACCTGCAAGTACATTAATAGTAAAATATATTCAAGGGGACAGCTTTTCAGTGGAACTAAAGATGTTCTTTTTGTTATATCTGTATATAGTTTACTAGATTTCACTGTAGATTTTATTATATTATCTTCCAAAAGATGTTGGCAGAAGTTTTTTTTTTAATTTTGAAGTATAATTTATATATAGTGGCCCAAAGTTTTACACTGATTCCTCCTCTATCTGTAGCCTGATCTTGTATACTTTTTTGTTAAACTACTGTTTTTTAAAAATAAGGACTTAAAGCCTGGTATATGCAGGTGTGTGCAGGTCAAATTTATTGGATCTGGTGCAAATAAATACAGATTTTTGTTAATTCCCACAGGTTATATTTGAATATTCATACTCATATATTTGAGTGTTCGTTGGATATACATCAACCTAGCTAATATTAAGAGTTTGTTTTTGTGTGCAGTGAAGTGTGTCTGCTAAAGTTGTGTTTTGTTTTGTTTTGTTTTTTTTAATAGGATCCCATGGTCCATTATTACCTTTACCAAGTCGTTACAGAATGGGTTCTCGAGATACACCGGAGCTTGTTGCCTATCCGTTACCGCAGGCATCTTCCTCTTACATGCATGGAGGAAATCCCTCTGGTTCAGTTGTAATGGTTAGTGGATTACATCAACTAAAAATGAATTGTTCAAGAGTCTTCAACCTATTCTGCTTATATGGAAATATTGAAAAGGTGAGTTTCATTTAAAAAAATTATTATTATTTTTAAGTTTCATTTTATATTAGCTTCTTTTGCTAGGATATGTAGTAGGAAAATCTGAAAAGGCTGCAAATATGTGTGTCTTCTCATATTTAGGAACTGCAAGTTCTTTCAGTAGTTATCCACATAAGCTAAAAATTCATTAGGTAGGAATTCTAGAAATTGTTTTTTGTAGGTAAGTGATCAGAATAGGATGTTGGTACTAAAAATACTTTTTAAATTACTAATATAAGTAGAAGTCCAAAACAGCAAGTAGTTTAATCAATTACTAGCATATTATAGGTATAAAGCCTGTATATTTTTTAATCATTTCAAAGATATTCTAACATTTAACATGTTGAACTGTGGAATTTTGAAAAAGCAGTTACTTTCTTGGAGCTAGGTATATATAAACATGTCTCAGAGTTTGGCCATAGCTATGAATTTTAGGAGAGTTCCAGATTCATATATTTGCCTCCCAAATACTAGAGTTCTAGTATCTTCTGAGGAACAACATACTTTAACCTCAATCAGTATTTGAAGTTGATCCACTTTGATAGAATGTGTCCAAAACTTTCTGTCTGGAGGCTTACACTCAAAATGTAGCAAAACATTTAAATTTCACACATTTTGAAGATCTTTAAAATTGTAACTTTATTTTCACCAGATAACTCTGTGGTTTCCCCAGATCTGTGATGTTTTATTTTTTTATTTATTATTTTTTTCAAAGAGGTCTTTATTTATTTTTGGCTGCGTTGGGTCTTTGTTGCTGCACACGGGCTTTCTCTAGTTGCAGTGAGTGGGTCTACTCTTCCTGTGTGGTGTGTGGGCTTCTCATTGCGGTGGCTTCTCTTGTTGCAGAGCACGGGCTCTAGGCGTGTGGGCTTCGGTAGTTGTGGTGCACGGGCTCAGTAGTTGTGGCTCACAGGCTCTAGAACGCAGGCTCAGTAGTTGTGGCACACGGGCTTAGTTGCTCTGCAGCATGTGGGATCTTCCTAGACCAGGGTTCGAGCCCGTGTCCCCTGCATTGGCAGGCAGAATCTTAAGCACTGCGCCACCAGGGAAGTCCTGTTCAATGTGTTATTAATGTTAGTGGTACTTAATAGCTATTTAGGGATTTTCCAAGGCGTAGGCACTATGCTGAAAGATAGTCATACTTTATTCCATCTAACCCTCACAGCATTATATACTAAAATTGGAATAATATAAGAGGATAAGTATGGCTCTGTCAAAGATGTCATGAAAACTTTTGAAGTATTTCCTATTTTTTAAACTGCCCCTTCCTTGCCTAAGCCTTCTTACTGGCAGTGCTATCTCAAGGCCATCTTGTGTTATTATATAGTATCTTGTTTACTGCTTAAAGCAATAAACAGCACTCTGAATAGTTGGTAATTATTATTTACTTTAAAATTTCTGACCTACATACTGGAATATAAGCTTTAAGAAGACTATGGGGCTTCCCTGATGATGCAGTGGTTGAGAATCTGCCTGCCAATGCAGGGGACATGGGTTCGAGCCCTGGTCTGGGAAGATCCCACATGCCGTGGAGCAACTAGGTCCGTGAGCCACAACTACTGAGCCTGCGCGTCTGGAGCCTGTGCTCTGCAACAAGAGAGGCCGCGATAGTGAGAGGCCCGTGCACCGCGATGAAGAGTGGCCCCCGCTTGCCGCAACTAGAGAAAGCCCTCGCACAGAAACGAAGACCCAACACAGCCAAAAATAAATAAATAAATAAATAAATAAAAAAAAAAAAAAAAAAAAGACTATGTCTATTATGTTTGCCATTAAACCCCCAGTACTTAGCACAGTATGTTTATTAGAACATGTTAGGCACTTAATAAATACTTATTGAATGAATAAATATTGATGAGTCCTGCCAAATGTTATCATTATCTCCATTTTAAAAGGAAGTCTGTGGCTCAAAGAAGTGAAGTAAATTGCCCCAAATCACACAATTAATAAACAGCAGAGTCAGGGCAAGCCTATGCTCTTCTTTAGTGTGTGTGCTGTACAATAGAATTGTAGTCTTGCTTTTAAACTTCATTGAATTTTTTTTAAATTAATTAATTTATTTATTTATTTTTGGCTGCGTTGGGTCTTCGTTGCTGCACGCGGGCTTTCTCTAGTTGCGGCGAGCGGGGACTACTCTTCGTTGTGGTGTGTGGGCTTCTCATTGCGGTGGCTTCTCTTGTTGCGGAGCACGGGCTCTAGGCTCACGGGCTTCAGTAGTTGTGGCTCGCGGGCTCTAGAGCGCAGACTCAGTAGTTGTGGCGCACGGGCTTAGTTGCTCCGCGGCATGTGGGATCTTCCCAGACCAGGGCTCGAGCCCGTGTCCCCTGCATTGCCAGGCGGATTCTTAACCACTGCGCCACCAGGGAAGCCCCACTTCATTGAATTTTCATAAGAATGTCTAATAACAGAGCAGAATAAAGTTAAGATTCCAAGTGATCTTCTTTATGTGACATCAACCACTTATAGTACCTTTTAGAAATTCTGTTACTGTGAAAGGGAATTAAATGTTCACCTTTTTGGGATTTTGTATTTACAGGTAAAATTTATGAAGACCATTCCTGGCACAGCACTGGTAGAAATGGGTGATGAGTATGCTGTAGAAAGAGCTGTCACACATCTTAACAATGTCAAATTATTTGGGAAAAGACTTAACGTTTGGTAATTATTTATCTTAAGTGGTAAATTTTAAAAATATTTATCCTTTTTATTAGAGACATTAATTTCCATTTCAGAATATCTGAAACTAGCAGCTATAGTGATGTCATTTTAGACACTTAGGGTCGTATAATTTAGATTTTCCATATTACTTATACCTAGTTTTAGTTTTATGGTCATAAAATAACATGCTAAAATGAGCAAGTTTTTTTTATTAAAGTTTTCTAATATAAAAATATATTCAATAGATTTTTCTTTCTCAGTGATGTCTAAACTGTAAGAGTGATTATAACTCAAACTAAATTTAAATATTAGTAAATATTGAAACTGTAAATTGCTACATATGCCTTTTTTGTTAAGGTTGATATAGGCCTATATGTTAACGTTTTGAGACTGCCTACTTGCTGCTTTTTATCTAACAAAGGTATGTTCTGTACCTCTTTCCTTTCTGATCTTTAGTGTGTCTAAACAGCATTCAGTTGTTCCAAGTCAAATATTTGAGCTGGAGGATGGTACAAGTAGCTACAAGGATTTTGCAATGAGCAAAAATAATCGCTTTACAAGTGCTGGCCAAGCATCTAAGAATATAATCCAGCCACCCTCGTGTGTGCTGCATTATTATAATGTTCCATTGTGTGTCACAGAAGAGACCTTCACAAAGGTAGGCACTGGAATACAAATTGTGTAGAATGTTCCTATTTCCTATTTTAAAATATATCATGTTTTAGCATCATTTTAAAGTCTTGCTCTGTTCATCTTCTGCTTTTGATATTATTGGTATTGTTACTTATTTGGTACTTAATATAGTACATCCTTTGACCATTACACTTTTCTGGCCTCCATCCTTCACTGGTCTCTTTGTTGTTTTGTGGCTCAGTCGTTTTGAGAGTTGGAATTAGAATGAGGTAACCTTAGACCTGCATTCAGAAAGTTCTTTTACCATGTCCTTAGATCTCACCCATAACAAAATTTTATGTATCCGTGCATTTTTCCCTAACTGTAGGAAATGCTTCAGAAAAGAATTGATTTTTCTGGAACACTACTCCCTACCTTAGGTACTCGATAAACCCTGGTCAGCTTTGAGAATATATATTTCAGTTACAAATCTTGTTTTTATTGTACAACACTAAAATTATATACATAGTTTATAGGATATCACTATTTTAATTGATTTTCTCATGCACCTTGTTAATCTAAAAACATATTTGATTTAATTCAATCATGCCATACTCAAAACTTAAAATGCTACCACAAAGTTTACTTTCTGGGGGGAAAAAAGGGTAGGAATCTTATTTTGGCTGTATTTTTAATGGAGTTTTACATTTCTTTGACAGTTGTGTAATGACCATGAAGTTCTTACATTCATCAAATATAAAGTGTTTGATGCAAAACGTAAGTGCACATTTTCTCTTTTTAAGTTTCCTGGTTAATTTGATGATAAGCAGATAACAACTGGATTTGTGTTTCTTTGTTTTGTTTTAGCTTCTGCCAAAACACTTTCTGGGCTGTTAGAATGGGAATGCAAAACTGATGCAGTAGAAGCCCTCACAGCACTAAATCACTACCAGATAAGAGTTCCAAGTAAGTAAAATCGTGTCATAATTATTCAATGGGAGTTACCATCAGAAACATTGTTGATAATTTAAAAGTAATATTTATTGGTTGTTTTTAATACAGAGAAGTTCGAATTTTAAAAAGGCATATAAATCCCACAGCCCTCATAATTCTTATATAAGTTACCTATTGCTGTGTAACAAATTTTTGCAATATTTAGCAGCTTAAAACAGCAAAACATTTATTATCTTACTGTTTCTGAGGATCAGTAATCTGTGTACAGTTTCGCTGGGTAGTTTTGGCTGGTAGTTCAGCCTCTCATGAGGCTGCCTGCCGTCAGCTATAATCTGCGGTCATTTCAAGTCTTATGACTGGGGGCTGGAAAATCCACTTCCACGCTCACTCATGTGGTTCTTTGTAGGGACAGTAAGCCACATTGGCCATTTCATGGTAGCTCTTTTCTTTCCAAATGAGTGATTCAAGAAAGATGAAAGCAAAAGGCCAACAAAACAAAAGCCACAGTGTCTTTCATAACCTAATACCGGAAGTAACATACCATCACTTATGCTGTAATCTTGTGGTCACACTGACCAACCATGGTCCGGTGTAGGAGGCAGGGAACATTGGGGCCATCTTGGAGGCTGACTTCCATAATTCCTGTTGATCTTTTTAGAAGAAAGCGATAAATATATATGGTTAAAAAACTCAAGCAGTACATACTGGTACAAATGAAAGTTAAAGCTTTCTATAACCTCTAACCTTTCTGTCTTTTTCCTTTTATTCCTCCTCCCCAATGTATATATCTACATTTTAAAAACTTACACAAAATGGTTCTTCTATACATACTATTGTGTACCTTGCTGTTTTCACTTAATATATCTTGGAGCTGTTTCTCTATCAGCAAGTGCAAAGCTACCCTGTTTTTTTTTCCCCCACAGAGTAGCTATTTTTAGTAGAGATGTACCACAGTTTATTCAATTTATCCACTTCCCCACTGATGAACACTGGTTGTTCCCAATTGTGTTTTTCTATTAGTGCAGTAAACATCCTTATAGTTGCACGTTTTGTGTTTGTAGGGCAGTTGCCTCATAGTGGAGAGCATAAAGTTTTATATTTTGGTAAATGTTGCTAGATTGCCCTTTAAAAAGGTTACACAACTTTACCACCTGTGGTATATGAAAGTGCCAACTGCCCAACACTCTTACCAACACCGAGTGTTGTCAGACTTTCAATTTTAGCAATATGATAGATGAAAAATGGTATTCCACATTATTTTAATTTGTGTCAAATGAAACTGTCACTCTCTTTGTTTATTCTCTCTATAATGGTAAATGGCCTCTTTTTTACAGTGCAAAGAACACTCAAGTATTTAACTTTTGAAGTTTGTGCTGTGTAATTTACTTTGATCTTGCATCTAAAGAGCGTTGAAACTTTATTTTTCTAAATGATAGGAGAAAAATTATTATTAATTTTATTAGGTGTGATGATGAATGATTGTGGAGGGGGAAGAAATGAATGCACACTGAAGGATTTATGGGTGGAATAACATATCTAGGATTTGCTTTAAAATATTCCAGCCCCTCAAGAGTGTGTGGAGAGTAGGTGGATGAAGTAAGACTGCCAAATGTTGACAATTATTGAAGCTATGTGGATGTTTATTATACTGATCCATATATTCTTTTTATGTTTGAAAATTTTCTTAGTAAAAAGTTAAAAAATAAGTAGGAATACCTCTTTTCATTTCACCTTTAGTCACAAAAGTAAATTTTAAATAGTGAGTCACGCTTAATTTTTGGTGGAAAATTTTAAAAGACTTTATATGCATATTTGAGATATATTCAAAATAGTGTATGAATTGTAAACTCCTTGGAAACAGGTACAATTATTTCTTTTTTTATCCTCTGCATGTCTTGCAAATATTTGTTGATGTATATGCTTTTTCTTTTATAGGAATTTTTTTTTCCTTAAGGAGTGATAACTTTTAATACTAAAATTCTGGTACATTAAGATACCAGAATTATTTCTGCCTGTTCTGAAAAGTTAAAGAGGAATGTGTAAAATGGAAGTATTTTTGTGGATTATACCTTATTATTATTTTTTTTTTTTAGCAATTTTAAAATTCATGTGCCCTGTTGATGATCAGAGATTTAATACTTGCTCTCCTGGAACTTTTTCAGCTCATTGATACCTTCTTATACATTCCAGTCTTATACCATTTCCCAAGCTATATTTGAATTAACTTTTATAGAGTAATTACCATTGGTAATATTTTCTGCAAAGTAGTTTTGCTGATGGACTTAGATAAGCCTGATCCTGATACTATTTATCTGTAATGACTAATTCACTAAAAAAAATTACGGGAGCCTCCTATGTGTCAAATAATGTTTAGAACAATAGGAATGTAAAAATGGACAAAGTTCCGGCCTTCATGGAGCTTACCTGCTAGTAGGTATGAACGAAAGTAATCTTGCCCTTCCCTTACATAAAAATTTTCCTTCTTCCAATACTATAAAAAGGTGAAATATTGGGTCGGTTAAAAAGTTCATTCGGGTTTTTCTGTAAGATGTTACAGAAAAACCCGAATGAACTTTTTGGCCAACCCAATAATTTACTCTGCTAGCTCAAGGTAATCATGAAAGTTTAAGGGAACTATTAACTTTGTTTTTTAATTTTTACAGATGGTTCCAATCCCTATACATTGAAGCTTTGCTTTTCTACATCATCCCATTTATAAGAAGAGAAGAGCATGTTAGAATTTACGTTTACCTTTATTACAACTTCAAAGCTACACTTCATTTTAAAAAAGAACTAAAATGGTTCATCTAATGTTGCCTTGCTTACTTTGATTCAATATCCTGTTCTGTAATAAATATTTTGCCTTGAGTAAATTTGTTGTAAACTTAAATATTGAATTGCTTTCATTTTAAATAGAATATCATAATGTAGACTATCTACAGCTTTCTTGTAGATTACACAAATATATGATTTCTAATCTTATTTTTCTTCCACAGTGAAAATATATTTGCATTCTTAATGCTAATTATCTGCAAGTATTTTTCCATTGTGTATGAGATTAATGCAGGTGAAAGTATTGCATTTTAATATTATAGAATTCCAATTATATGTTTAGATGTTTAAGTATGTTGCAGTTATTCGTATTAAACATAACTTGTATTTATTAAGTATTTTAATCAAGTTTGAGAATAACATTGCATATATGAAATTTTAAGTACTACAGATTTAGCTGATTTTATATTTCTGAAAGGCTAACAGACATATGGATACACTTGTACAATATGCACTCAAACTTATTTAAACTGGTATTTTTTTTTTTAGGTCATTGTCCATTTGTATTGACATGCCTCTGTTTCTAGTTACAGTTTGGAGATTTTATAAAGTTACAACAATGAGTTAATGTGTTCATCTTCATTTGTTGCATGTGACTTGATCTTGAAAACACACCTGGTATTTGGCATTGAAATTTTAATAGAAGTTATGATTAACAGTTCCTCTTCTAGGTAATCTGAGGTCCACGGATGGGCTTTAGGGAGTCTGTGAACTCCCTAAAATTGTATGTAGAATTTTGGGTACTTGCATTTTTATTTTTTACTCTTAAATCCATCAGTAATATATGTATTTTTCTACATGGTACAAGGTATAAGGATCTAATTTTATTTTTATTCCAAACAGATAGCTATTTGTTTCAATACCGTTTATTAAACATTCTTTCTCCCACTGGATCTGCTTTTTTTTTTTTTTTTTTTTTTTGCCCTTTTTGGGAAAACAACATAACGCATACCTAGGCAAGTAAGATATAAGGACTAAGCATCGTATTGAGAGACTATACTGTAACACACATGTTATCAGGTTCACAGCTTTTTAGTAATAGAAAACTGATCTAGCTATTTTATTTTCATCTTTAAAAGAAGGGAGAATATGTTTTATCTACCTAGAGTAACTGTGAAGTCTATAGTTGGCAATAGCAGTTTTGTGATCCTTAGAGTTTTAAACAAATTTGTATACAGAAGTTTCACTTAGATCTTTTGAAAAAGCTTTATTTTGAATTTTAACAAAATTCAAAAAAAAGCAGTTTGCCTTAATCCTTTAGAAATGATGCAGGGGTTTAAAAAAATTTTAAGAGCTATTGAATAGAAAGTTTAGATGGAAATTAAACACACACGTTAACATTTATTTCTCATTGAATTTTGACAGCAGTGGACCAATGTCCCTTTAGCCCTCTAGATCTAGAAAATCTTAAATTCAATCTAGAAGCATTTTAGACCCTTATCATGGAACCCAGTAAGTTACGCCAAAGGTAACCTGTGAATGAACTATAAATGTATGATACTGGGCTGTGTACCTAAGTTTACCTGACTTTACAATAAATGAAGCTTTTTTCCCTCTTCTATAAGTACTTTTCTACATTTGTTGCAAAATTGGTATGTCTTAATTTTAAAAGGTAACTTGTGAGTTTATGCAATAGTTGTCTCCTTCCCTTGCCCTTCTCTGAAAATTAAGGTGGATGTCAGTGTTATAGATTATTTTGTGCCTAAAATTTTAGGAGACAAACCTGTGGATGGTGACAGGGCTTACTTAATTTATATTTGCTTTAAGTAGTATTGACTTTTAGATATAAATTCTATCTTAATGCTTTCTCCCCACCAAAGTGACAAGTAAATTCTTCAGGTGTAAGTGAGTTGGTAGGTTGGGCCTTGCTGATTTATGCACTGGTGTGTCAGTCCTACTCTGTTGCTGTCAGTAATGTCTTTGACAGTTTACTTGGGTATCGCCACTGTTTTTAATCTTTCACTTTTTAAAAAAAATTAATTAATTAATTTTACTTTTCGGCTGCATATTGGGTCTTTGTTGCTGGGCATGGGCTTTCTCTAGTTACGGCGAGCGGTGTGCGGGCTTCTCATTGCGGTGGCTTCTCTTGTTGCAGAGCAACGGGCTCTAGGCGTGTGGGCTTCAGTAGTTGTGCCTCGTGGGCTCTAGAGCGCAGGCTCAGTAGTTGTGGCTCATGGGCTCTAGAGTGCAGGCTCAGTAGTTGTGGCGCACAGGCTCAGTTGCTCCGCGGCATGTGGGATCTTCCCGTACCACGGCTCGAACCTGTGTCCCCTGCACTGGCAGGCAGATTCTTAACCACTGGGCCACCAGGGAAGCCCAAGGGTATCACCACTGTAATGGAGTTTGCTTTGGCAACACCAGCAACATTCTTCCCTTTGTTATCTTTCTGATTTTAAGAGAACATTAAAGATTAGGTCTTATAGCTGTAAAGAAATAGTAGTTTTGAATTTATTTTTTTAATACTGAAATTCGATTCCATATCCAAATCCCATGAAATATTTGATAATAAATCTACAGAAGTGATTTACGGAATATAAGCTGCCTTTTAAAATTCCTACTTTCCTGCCGAGGGTATTACCCTACCAAATAAAAAATATTTGCAGTTGCAGCTGACATGAGACTTAGCAGCAGCTTAGTGATTTGATTATCTAAACAGTATGTTTTCTAGGACTGAACTGAGAGATGAGGACAAGAATGACTAAATGGGGTCAGTTATGTTTCATGTTTTCTTTACATTGCTATCTGGAAGAATAGATAAGTTGCTAGGTAAATGCTTCTTAGTAGTTATCAGTGATATTCTCTTTCTAGAATAAAGAAATTTTGAGTGCAGAACATTCTTCCATAGTTAGGAATCTAAAGCACAAGATTTGCTTTACTTAAAAAGTTCAGGTGACAAAGGTCCTTGTACGAAAGGTAACTTACAGTAACCTTCCTGTCTCCATATGGCTGTCTGGCTCAAGAGACTTTCAGTCCATTTGAGGGGCCATGTAAAGAGAGCCTTCTTATTCATAGTACTGCTGGTTGGGCTCATAGAGTTAAGCCTTAAGAAAACAATGCCATTTGATGAAATGAAAATGTAGGGTTCATAGGTTCTGTCTCTCAGCATGTTTTATTCAGTTTTTTTTTTTTTTTTTTTTTTTTTACTATAATGATTTCCAGTGTCAACCAAAAAGTAAGTGAGTGTGCAGACATGATTCTTGTTTAAGCCAAAAAAAAGTTGGTGGGGATTTTAAATCTAGTGGCTGTTTAACCTGTGATGTCATTGCTTTTTCCTAAAACCTAGCATTTCCACCAAATGGATTCAAGTGTTAATTAAAATGATCTATTTTATTTTAGTAAGCTTGTCATTTTCCTTGCCACCTCAATTTTAACATGCTTTGAACTTGAACAAATACAGTGGATTTTGCTTTACTAGTAAAAAGTTTCTTCAATATAAAGCCCCTTATCTGAGGGAACACTTGAAATTCTCTTAGGTTTAATTTATGAATGAGGAAGTTAGAAATGGTAGGTATTGCTGCACCTCCGCCCTTCCCCGTTATGTAGAGTAATCAAAGTTTGAGTGAGCCTGACTGAGTCTTGTCCCTCTAGCCCAGTGGTTCTTAATAACAAAGGTACCACCCCCTTGGAGGACATTTTGACAGTTTGTAGGGGTCCTTTTTCACAGCATGGGGGATACTATAAATATTTGATTGGCAGAGATCAGGAAAAATTGTCCCTTGCCCTACAATGATTTTCCAGTATCCCGTCAGATATTATCCTAGAAAGTAACTCTCTTTTATATTTGTAAACACAAAATATTTTTGTATACAGTACACTGAATTTTCTAGGAATGCAACTACCTAATAAATCAAGGAAAGAGGATTGTTTTATTTGGAATATTTCCAAGAGTTGTTCACCACTTTGGAAAATTACATCATCCAAGTGCTATTTGAGTTGACATTGCAACATATCAGGGTCAGTTTTCATCTGTAGTGGTCAAATTCATCTCGTTTTGTCTTCTGTGGTAGCCATTCCTGAGCATTTATGTATTACAATATGCATTTTATTATAATTTTATTTCTCCCTTATATTACAGTTAGGGTTTGGTTTTGTTTTTTCATTAAATGGTGTGTGTGTGCGTGTGTAGGTAGTTAGGTAGGTATTATCCAAGAATTTTATTTCAGCATAATAAAAAGGTGTCAGATTGTCTAGGTTGGGAACCGTTGCTTTAAGCACAGTAATCTGGGGACTTCCCTGGCGGTCCAGTGGTTAAGACTTCGCCTTCCAATGCACGGGGTACGTGTTCGATCCCTGGTCGGGGAGCAAAGATCCCACATGCTTCGGGGCCAAAAAACTAAAACAGGAAACAGAAGCAATATGGTAACAAATTCAATAAAGACTTTAAAAATGGTCCACATAAAAAAAAAAATCTTAAAAAAAACCACCACAGTAATCTTGTTCTGGGTTGAGGAAGTGAATCTAGGTTAATCCAAAAACAGTGAAGCCTAGGATTTGTGGTAGAGTCGGTGAGGAGATGCTCTCCCAAAGGGACATGGTTTGCATGTGTGAGGTAAGCCTGGCTTTGCTCTAGCCATTTTGCTCTCTTGAGAGAAACTAGCTGGAAGAGAAAAGATGATACACAGAGGAGGGTAGAACTAAAGTCACCCTAATTTAGACAGCATAAGGAAACCACTGTGAACATAGGCTACTTTGATCATACAGTATTAGCTGTATTAACCCAAACTAATTGCTCTGGTAAATGGTTAGTGGTTACCAGAGACTGGGAGTGGGGAGAATAGGGAGTGACTGCTAATGGGTGTAGGAGTTCCTTCCGGGGTGATGAAACTGTTCTGGAACTAGATAGTGGTAATTGTTAACCACATTGTAAATGTACTAAGTGCCACAGAATTGTACACTTTAAAATTGTTAAAATGGTAATATTATGTTATGTGTATTTTACTACAATGAAAAAAAGTCTGGCCCAGAAATCCTTCCATTCAAACAAGGGCCAATACAGTGCTTCTCTTTAAGCTGGCTAGATATGTTGAGAGAGGGGTGTGGGGACGTAATTCCCGGTCTGGCTTATGGTTATATTGCTGTGGTGGCTGACAGCTTCTGTTCTCCAGTCACCCTGGACTGTTTATCAGGGGAGTTGGGGCCAGAGGAGAGACTGGGGTCATGTGCACAGTGAGCAGTTAGGAAAGGATTTGAGACGGGGAGGGGATGATTCCATGAGTAGAAACTAGAACTTCTCTGTGTTCCTAAGCCAAAGTAATGCACTGGCTGCACAGTTCAGGTTCTGCTGGGACTCTACTATGTTTTGAGCTACCCTGACTTAATGAGTCTCAGCCTGCAGGAAGACATATTCGTGAATATGTCTAAAATTTCCTTGAAGATTAAGAGACTATTTTACCCACTCTACCCAGTTTTATTTAGACTTTCACCTGTGTGCTAACATGTATAGCTGCTTCAAAGTCTTGAAGAGGAATTCAATAAGAGATTGATTTACATAGAAAACAATACATAGAAACAAAAACATTTATATATAATATATGTAAGTTCTTCAGAGGGCTTTAGGAGCCTTTTATCTAAAATTGTTACCGAACCAAATTTGAATCCACTCGCCCGCACACTCTAAAGCCAATCTACTGACACCAGACTGTGGTGAAGGAAAGTGCAGTGTTTACTGCAGGGTGCCAAGCAAGGAGTCCAGGCAGCTAATGCTCAAAAGACCGAAACTCCACAATGGCTTTCAGGCAAAGGTTTCTAAAGACAAGGTGAGGGAGAGGGTTGCAGGGTGTGTGATCAGCTCATGGACATTCTTCTGATTGGTTGGTGGTGAGATAATCGGGGGTCAACATCATCAACCTTCTGGTTCCAACCCATCTGGGGTCTACATGCTTGTGGGCAGCATACAGTAACTTTTTCCACCTGGTGAGGGTTTCATTATCCGCAAAAGAGCTCAAAGGTTATGGCTCAGAATATTATCTATAGCTCTTGAGGAGGAACTAAAGGTCCTTGACTTTGTTTAATGGCTAAACTAATATTATTTTGTCTTGCTTGACTGTTTTCCTTTATTTCTGCATTTTCTCACTTCTCTGATTAAATTTATTCTTTGGAACTTGGGAAAGGCCTAGGAGGCTAAAGTTTTTCTGCAGACAGGAGGCAGGCAGGGGACTTCCCTAGTGGTGCAGAGATTAAGAATCCACCTGCCAAGGCAAGGGGACATGGGTTCGATCCCTGGTCTGGGAAGATCCCACATGCCGCAGAGCAACTAAGCCCGTGCGCCACAACTACTGAGCCTGTGCTGTGGAGCCCGCGAGCCACAACTACTGAAGCTTGCGTGCCTAGAGCCCGTGCTCCGCAACAAGAGAAGCCACCGCAATGAGAAGCCCGCGCACTGCAACGGAGAGTAGCCCCGCTTGCTGCAACAAAGATGCAAGCAATTCAGCCAAAAAAAAAAAAAGGCAGAAGACGGGTGGGGGGTGAGGGGTGAGGGGTGGGGGCTGGGGTGGTCTGTTCCAGAATGGTCCTGCTTGGTTACAAAAGGAGAATGCAAATGCGTTTTGTTGGGCTTCCCTGGTGGCGCAGTGGTTGAGAGTCTGCCTGCTAATGCAGGGGACACGGGTTCGAGTCCTGGTCTGGGAAGATCCCACATGCCGCAGAGCAACTGGGCCCGTGAGCCACAACTACTGAGCCTGCGCGTCTGGAGCCTGTGCCCCGCAACGGGAGGGGCCGCGATAGTGAAAGGCCCGCGCACTGCGATGAAGAGCGGTCCCCGCACCGCGATGAAGAGTGGCCCCCGCTTGCCGCAACTAGAGAAAGCCCTCGCACGAACCGAAGACCCAACACAGCCAAAAATGAATAAATAAATAAAGTAGCTATAAAATTAAAAAAAAAATGCGTTTTGTTTTAGGCCCTTGTGTGATACATGATAAAACCTGAACTTTTCTGCCTAATACAAAATGATAGGACTGATGCAAATGTCAATGACCGCAATCATGGTAGAGCTTTTCTTATTAGACTGTTACAAGTAACATCCACAGTACTGTTGCTAGCACAAATTCAGACTTGTCCTACAAAGGCCTCATATGCCATGATACCTATCAGCAAAGTGCTGATATCTGCTGAAATTTCCACCCTTGACCAGAGAGACTAAAATAGTTCTACCACCTCTTGTACTCCTTCCTGCTGTGTAATCTTTGCTCCCTACGGTTTCTGCTCAAAACACTAGTCTCCGAATCAGTAAAACCTGTTATTTTCCTTAGTTTATTTATGTTTCTGAGGAAGGCGGGACTGCTTTGGGGAGTTATTTCCATCACGTGTGACTGAGGACCACGTGGTTTATAAATTCTAGAGAACGTACAGGGATAACATCTTGGAGCCTCAGCCTCAACCTCCTCGCCACCAGGTGTGACATACTGGATTGATCTGTAACCTAGAGCTGTATCATGGGCCATGACGCTCTTCCAGTGAGCAGCAGGTAAGCATGTGATTGTGTATAAGGGAAAGGGCAGAGACTGAGGTAGGAGAGACCTGTATTACAGTGATGGTTCCTAGTCTAATTCCACATTGATACAATGTAGAGTTTAGGTTAGATGACATAGTTTGCTAAAGAATACAGTTTTATTCAACGGTGATATTTTTTCTGATTCTTTTTTGACCCAGCAGTTACCACTTGTGGAAAGGGGCTGTTGTAATCAGTAGGGACATAACACTGTACATCAACTATAGTTCAATTAAAAAAAAAAAAAGACAACAAACAAAGAGCTTTACTAGCTTTAGAGCTGCTTCTCCCACTGCACACAGGCAGGGAAACTAATTTATAGCCCTGGTGATTGCTGAATACAGCCTTCAACCTGCCGGACCAGGGAACCTAACCTGAGGATATGGGAAGCTGTGTAGCCCGTCCAGTAGCTCTACATACAGTGGGACTTGAACAGAGAGCACAGCCGATGGCTTTCCCCATCTGCAGGGCAAAACTTGTGGCCTCACCTGACCAGGGAATTCAGTGCACGCTTGCCTGACTCAGGTCCCCAAACAACAAGCCATGCAGGCCCTGGCTGCTATCCTGCTGCTCTGCCAGCACAGGGAAGCTAATTCATAGCCCCATGTACTACCAAATATAGTATCCGGTCCCAACCATCTAGTAAGCCTGACCAGAAAATCCAGGCAACAGTGAGGCCCATCCTATAGCCTCACTTGGGAACCAAGTGAGCAGTTCTATCCAACTGTTCTCAGGGCAACCCCCCCCCCCCATTCCCATCCTCAGAAAAAAAAGATCAATAGGTAAAATTGTTATTGAGTAACAGTTTTATTTTTTCCTGAATTATTCAGATAGGTTTCTTAAATTGATCAGGTTAGTTATTCTTATTCCCTAGTGATTTTGCTTTTGTAGCAGTCTTAGTGAATAAGGGAAAGGATTAGGCTACCCAGTATCTTGCACCATGAATGCTCATGTGATGATCCTTTTTAAAAAAAGTTTTTAATTATAATTGACGTATAGAAGGTACACAATGAGTTGATTTGATACATTTATAAATTGCAGTATGATTATCACCACCATCGTGTTAGCTAACACCTCTGTCACTTCACATAATTATCATTTTTTCTCTTCCAGTTTTGGGATACAATTGACATGCAGCACTATATAAGTTTAAGGTGTACAGCATAATGATTTGACTTACAGACATCATGAAATGATTACCACAGTAAGTGTAGTGAACATCAATCATCTCATATAGATAGAAAATAAGATGTAAAAAAAACCCTTTTTCCTTGTGATGAGAACTCAGGGTTTACTGTCTTAACTGTCATATATAATGTACAGCAGTGTTATGTTGTACATTATACCCCTAGTACTTATGTATCTTATACCTGGAAGTTTGACTTCCTTCCTGACCTTTTGACTACCTTAATCCATTTCCCTTTCCCTCACCCCCTATGTGACGAACCTTAAAAATGGTTTAGGTCAGGTAGCTTGGATTAGGGTAGGAATGTCCCATCCCAACATAAAGCTAGCTGAGGAGGCGGTTGCTAACAGTAGGGGTTCCATTCCATGGGTTCCCAAATGCCACCAGCCGCCTGTCGCTTAGGTTGCGGGTAAGGTGGATGGGCCCAGGATGTGGGTTGGGTTGCCATGGTGGCGGGCAGGGAGTGACTGTGTTGGCACACCTAGGTGTTAGGTTTGGATATCTTGAAAACTGCTCTTCAAAGATCAGCCTGTCTGAGCTTGAAGAAATATCTGGGTACACAGATCCTAACTTTCGAGACTTGGAGAAAAGGAGCACGGTAGTTAAGCTTCAAGGAAAAAAAAAAAATTCTATGTGGCTTTGAGAAAAATCTAGACATTTGTGGTCACAAGAAAATCTCACTGTGCCATTGGCTATCTAGAGGTGAGAGGGATTGTTTTTTTGATTTAAAAAAACAGCTCCGTTAAGTGGGAGAGACTTTACTGTGAGAACCTGGATTATAGTCTATCTGGACTAGAGTCATACCATATCAACCAAAACTCCTGCTTTGACTGTGTATACATATTGCCAGCTCCCAAAGCTTCTTGAAAGAAATGTCTGTGCTGGCAGACAGGTGGCTGAATAAACTGCAAGAAAGAGTGGTATTTTTCAATTAAGGCACAGTTTATACACATCCCAAGATAATACACTGGAATTAAGAAGGGACGGAAACAGAACTCTTACTACATTCTGGTTGTTTTGGATGAGTCAAAAATAATTCCTAATAACTTTGAAGGTAGTATTGTGTAATAGAGCACTGGGTTAGAACTTGTAAGGACTGACTTATCCCAGCTGTGCCACTAACAAGCTGTGTGACCTTGAGCAAGTCATTTAAAGGAACTTTTAAACCTTAGATTCCTTTTGTGTCAAATGAGAACAATAATATCTGACCTACTTATTGACAATGAAAAAATACATATAAAAAAGCACTTTTGGTGATACTCATTATAAATCTTCAGGAGAGATGGGGCACTTCCATTTGAGAGGGCCTCTACACTGTCATGGGATTGACACTTGGGAAGGAAATACAGGCTGCCACAACTCAATCATTGCCATTTTAAATCTGTGTTCAGCTACTCCTTTGAGAATTTTTCAGCAATACAAATGAATTTTATAGCTCAGGTAATAGAAGATCCATCAAGTTGATGATTCAAATTATTTCAACCTATCTGGACAGTTTTTTTTTGTTTGTTTGTTTTAAAAAAGACTTGGCTCACATCTGGCTTCTCTTCTAAATGGGAGAGAAAGAGTTTAGCACAGACCCAAGGGCAGCATGGGGCACTTTCCCCATAAGTGCAGGCAGCCCTGATGATATACTAACTAACAAAGAGTATGGCAGGGACAGAAATCTGGTGAGAACCCTCAAACACAGCTAAGCTGCCCATGGAAATCTTTCCCGTGACCTGCTCATGACACCAGAGCGAGAGGTGGAAGCTGCCTTCTCCATCGGCCCGTCCCCTCCCTTGTGTTGAACAATCCATGTCCAGATCAATAAAAGCCCTCCTAAATTCTAGAGGCAGGCGAAGTTAAATTTAACTATTAGTTTAAAAGAAGTATATGATAGAACTTTACTTTTAATATTGGATATATACAAATTATGTATATTTGTATACCTATCTTATAATAAATGGAGATCTCTTATACAACCAGGATGTGGTGCACATAGACCCTTTTATTTTTAGTGAATAGGGAGTTTGGAAGTCGTAATGCTGGATTTTAACACTGTGTTGGCCATATCTGATTTATCTGACAAATATTCCCTTGGTCAAAACTCTTCATCATTCTTCTGGGAAATGGGAAACAATGCGAAAACAGTTTAATTCCTAATGACCAATTTATAATATTTTCCAGAAACTCAGTGGTATGAAGACTGCCTGCCTGAATATTTCTGGCTACTTCATGAAAGTACAGAGGTTGTTACATTTCTTTTCTACTCTGTGAAGTACTTTTACAGGACTTTGAAAGGTTCCAACTAGGTTATAGCAAACAGTACCTGTCAGTTTTAGTTCTGTCTGTCTGGATTTGATAGAATTTTTCTTTTTTTCTCAGCTGTTAATATTTCTAGGCTGAAGAGTTCCACTTTTCTTTCTTTCTCCCTCCCTTCCTTCCTTCCTCCCTCCCTCCCTCCCTCCCTTCCTTCCTTTCTTCCTTTCTTTCTTTTTCCCTAGTTTAGTTTATTCTAATGAAGTAGCTCTGCTTTCACCAAAGGCCCCAAATTTCCATCATTTAGTTGTCCTTTTTCTCAGGTTCTGAGATGCGTCAAGCAGAACTGTATGTCAGCTGTGTAATCACTCCAGTTCATAGGAGGCTGTTTTCCGTTTTTGTTTCCTTACCCTTAGAAGGAAGAGTGCTGAGGCAGAAGGAGTGTAGGATTTGGAGTCAGACATCCTAGGTTCATGGCCTCACTCTGTCCTTTATTAGCTATATGAGCCTGAGAAAGTCCTTTAAAAATGTCCTGAGCCTCGGTTGTTTATTAATCTATAAAATGGAGAAGTTAACATCTATGTGTCTCATTTATCCATTCAAAATTAAATTGTCATAGAGTGGGCGTTGGGTACTGTTACAGTGACCCTATTTTTTTTTTCTTTTGTTTGTGAAGGGTTCATTGGACTTTGAACTCCATAGGGCAGGAACCTTTGTATTTTCTTTCCCCTTCCTCTCAGTACCTCACCCATAGAGTCAGTCTCCCACATGAAATTATCTTCACAGTTGAGTGCTGTCTCCATTGGTGCCAAAGCCACAGCTTGACCTTGCCTAACTTTGTGTCTGGGAGGAAAAAGCAAGCATGCTTATCAAGGGGAAGATAACAAATCTAAAAAGAAGTTATAATACTGAAGACCACAGAGTCAAGATTAAAAACTATCTTGACAGGCTGTGGCCCTGGGTTGGAAACAATAAGGTGAAATTAAACTGTGATAAGAAAAGGTTCCTCATTTAAGTTTAAAATTTAATAATAATAGCTAATATTTATTGAGCATTTATGCTAGGCATCCTGTTAAATATACGTGTTATGTAATTCTTATGACAGTCAGATGAGTTAGGTATCATTATTATAAAGATGGGGAAATTTAAGGTAACCTATCCAAGGTAGCTCAGCCATTAAGTGGTAGAACCAGGATTCCAACCTATGAGGAGTTCTAAAGCACACACACTTAACTGCTGTGGCAGTTAAGTTAATGGTAATTTGTTATGGCAGGAATAGAAAACTAATACTGTTGCATTCATTTCCCAACAGAAACCATAGTCTAAATATTAAACCACACTACGATGAGGCTAAAACAAAACTAACAAAATAAGGATAGAGAAGCATTAGTTCTCAGGTCATGTCTTACTATTTTCTAGATTGGCCAGACTATTTCGGGAATATTGGGTCAATTCTGAAAGCCGTATTTTGAAAGTCATCAGCAAATTAAAAGTGAATCAAGCATAAGAGTGATGAGCCTCGGAGTCACAAAATTTTAAAACTTTGGAAATTGATGCATTTTGTACACACCTAGCTTTGTCCTATTCCAGTATCTTCTGGGAGTACTGATGTATTTCATCAAGGTATATAACATAGATTTTTTTGCTATTTTTTTTTCTGATTTCAAAGATTATCAGACAAAATTCAAACATCTCCAAAATATAAAATAGATGACAGAAGTCCACTCTAATCCCTACTCCTCCCCACTCTCATAGTCTTGCAGGATCTTACTCTTTTTGTTTATATGTCTATTAACCTATCTATATATGTGTTTATATTTTTGAGTAAAAAGCATCACAAGGTTTATAGATTATGAATCTTGAAAGACAAAACCTATTCCAAGATTCTACAAATATTTTCCTACACTTTAATGGCTTTTTTTTTTTTAATTTAGATTTTTTGGTCTACTTGAGAATTTATTTTTGTGTACTATGTAATATACTGATCTAATTAAAATTTTTTCTGTATGCATAACTAATGGTCTTAACAGAATTTGCTGAATAATCCCACCCAGGTGGTGACCTTTACCATATTCTAAATCCCCATAGTGCTTGTGTCTGGTTTTGTATTCTCTAATCTGTTCCACTGGTCATCTATTCCTGAGCCAGTGCTGTGCTTTTGTTTAGATATCTGGCAGAGTATGCTACCCTCATTCATCTTATTTGTCATGCTTTTATTTATTTATTTAAAATTTCTTTATTTTTGGCTGCGTTGGGTCTTCGTTGCTGCACGTGGGCTTTCTCTAGTTGTGGTGAGCGGGGGGCTACTCTTCACCGCGGAGCGGGGGGCTACTCTTCACTGCGGTGCGCGGGCTTCTTATTGCAGTGGCTTCTCTTCTTGTGGAGCATGGGCTCTAGGTGCATGGGCTTCAGTAGTTGTGGCTCGCGGGCTCTAGAGCTCAGGCTCAGTAGTTGTGGCGCACGAGCTTAGTTGCTCCGCGGCATGTGGGATCTTCCTGGACCAGGGTTCGAACCTGTATCCCCTGCATTGGCAAGCGGATTCTTAACCACTGTGCCACCAGGGAAGCCCCACTTATGATCGTTTGACTTAACGATTTTTCAACTTTACAGTGGTGCAAAGGCAAAACTCACTCAGTAGAAACTGTACTTCAAATTCTGAATTTTGGTCTTTTTCCAGGCTATAAATATACCCTACAATACTCTCTCCTGATGCTGGGCAGTGGCAGCGAGCAGTAGCTCTCAGTCAGCCACTCCATCAAGAGGGTAAACAACTGATAACACTTGCAGTGATTCTGTTCCCATACAGACATTCTGTTTTTCACTTTCAGTAACTGTATTGAATACAGTTATTTATTGAATGTATTCAGTAAATTACATGAGATATTCAACACTTTATTATAAAATAGGCTTTGTGTTAGATGATTTTGCCTGACTGTAGGCTAATGTAAGTGTTCCGAGCACGTTTAAGGTAGGCTAGGCTAAGCTATAATGTTTGGTAGGTTAGGTGTATTAAGTGCATTTTTGACTTACAGTATTTTCAATTTACAATGGGTTTATTGGGATGTAACCTTACTGCAAGTCGAGGAAGATCTACAGAGAAGCATCAGACTTGGGAACAAAGGCAGAGAGGATGAGTGTTGAGGCACCATCCTGAAAATGAAAATTAAGAGAAAATCTACATATGGAAGGATGAGACTCCCTACACTTGGTCCTTATCCTGCCTCCTTTTCCTTCTTCAAACTAGGCTCTCTGGGCAAAAGATTGAAGAATTCTCTGGAGAACCTGTCTGGCCCAAGGCAAAAATACCACAGCTTCTGACAGTTTAGGGTTTCTTGGGAAATGGGCAGTTACCCTACAGAGATGGCTATTAGTGAACCATCCTTGCCCATGCATACAGAGCTTTTTAGTATCTCCCTCTTAAACAATCCCTCATGGGCAATGGCAGAGAATGTGGTCAGGCTGCAGGCAGTCCAGAGGCTGCCAGACCTCTCTATATAGCAGACAGTTTGTGGAAACATTGTACCAGCTTAAGGAGTCTAGTCCATATGGCATGTACAAATTTCCAATAAATGCCTAAAATTTTTTTAAAAATCAGCTCTTTTGTATCTCCCTCTTAAACATGAATAGACTGCCAAAAATATAGTCCTTTAACGTGAAAGACAGAGACCCAAATAGAAAAAACGAAGTCCAGAGAACACAGACTATTAAGGAGCAGAAGAAAATTAAAAACAAAATCTTTTACATTCTTAGGGAAATGAGAAAGTTTTGCATGAGTGAAACAAGTATGGAATGCTTTTAAACAACAACAAAAAAGAACAGAACCATAAAGAGCTCTAAGAAATTTTAAAAATTAAAGTCAAAATTAAAGTCAATGAACACTAGCAATGAATAATCAGAAATTGAAAATATTTATAATACCACTTTACAGTAGCATAAAAAATATGAACTGTTTAGGGAATAAACCGGAAAAAAGATGTGCAAGACCTGTACACTGAAAACTATGAAATGTTGCTGAGAGAAATTGAAGAGGATAAATAAATTGAGAGGTGTATTTTGTTCATGGGTTAGAAGACTGAATACAGTTTAAATGTCAATTCTCCCAAAATTGACCTATAGATTTAATGCAATCCCTATCAAAATCCCAGCAGGCTTTTTTTTTTTAAATAACCTCATTCTAAAAATTCACATGAACTGTGAAGGACCCAGACTAGTCAAAACAACTTGGAAGAAGAAGTACAAAGTTGGAGGACTAAAACGACCTGGTTTCAAATATTATGATACAGCTACAGTAAGCAACACAGTGGATGGTGGTGTAAGACAGGTAGATCAGTAGAACAGAATAGAGTGTAGAAATAGATCCACACATTGCTGACTGATTTCTGACAAAGATGAAAAGATAATTCAGTGGCAAAATGATAGTCTTTTCAACAAATGTTGCTGGAACAATTAGATATACTTATGCCAAAAACCCCAAAAAACAAAACAAAAAACTCCCCGTAACTTCATATCTTGTACCATATACAAAATTAATTCAAGATAAGTCAAAGACCTAAATGTAAGAACTAAAACTATAAATCTTGTAGACAGAAACATAGGAGAAAAATCTTTGCGACCTTCATTTCGGTAAAGATTTCTTAGTTATGACACCAAAAGCATGGTCTATAAAGAACAAACTCATAAATTGGACTTCATCATATTAAAACCTCTGCTCTTAGAGAATGAGAAGACAAGGAGAAAATATTTGTAATGTGTATATATGATAAAGGACTTGTACCTGGAAAATATAAAGAACTCTCAAAAATCAACAATAAGAAAGCAACCCTATTAAAACGTTTCATCAAAGAAGATACATGGGGGCTTCCCTGGTGGCGCAGTGGTTGAGAGTCTGCCTGCCAATGCAGGGGACGCGGGTTCGAGCCCTGGTCTGGGAAGATCCCACATGCCGCGGGGCAACTAGACCCGTGAGCCACAACTACTGAGCCTGCGCGTCTGGAGCCTGTGCTCCGCAGCAAGAGAGGCCGCGATAGTGAGAGGCCCGCGCATCGCAATGAAGAGTGGCCCCCGCTCGCCACAACTAGAGAAAGTCCTCGCACAGAAACGAAGACCAACATAGCAATCAATCAATCAATCAATAAATTAAAAAAAAAAAAAAAGAAGATACATGAATGATCAATAAGCACATACAAAGATGCTTAACATCATTAGTCAATAGGGTAATGGAAATTAAAACTTCAGTGAGATACCACTCCATAGCTATTAGAATGGCTAAAATTAAGAAGTCTGACCATACTAAATGTTGGTGAGGTTTATAGAGGAACTGGAGCTATCATATATTTCTGGTGGGAACATAAATGGTACAACACTTTGCAAAAATAATTTAGCAGTTTCCTAAAAGTTAAACCATGCACCTGTCGTGTGATCCAGCCATTCACTCCTAGAGAAAAGAAAGTATATGTTCATACGATGACTTGTACACAGATGTTCATAGCATCAATAGCTTTACTTATAAGAGCCCCAAATTGGAAACAGCCCCAGATGTCCATCCACAAGTGAATGAATAAACAAATGGTGGTATGTCCATATGTAGTGTCAGTTCTGCCCTGCCGCAAGACCAACCAGATTCAAGGGAAGGGTACACAGACTCCACCTCTCACTGGCAGTAGTGTCAAAGTCCCAGTGTGAGAAGAGCATGTGGGATGAGAGATATTGTTGAACATGCCACGGTGTCCTTAGACATACTAACCCTTTTTAAAGCCCTTCATCACATATCAAGCTCAGAACACAAAGAACCATTGTCCCATAACATAGTACAGTGCTCCTGTTTGTTGAGAGCCCATTAACCAGAACAGCTCTGCCTCTGGTTAATGAAAGCTCGTTTCTGAGAGGCAACAGAGTGTGTCCTATCATACACTAAGTGCTCTTCAAGAATTGTCTGAGCTCAAAGAAATGCAGTACAGGATTGTGGCTTGAGGGTCAGATGTGAAAACTGTAATTAGCTTAGGTCAACACTTATCGTGGCTGCTGTTTTCAGTGGCATATTTCTGGTTGCCAATCATGTCTGTGCATGGTGTGGCCAAACTTTTTGGCATTGTTCAGTTCTCCAACCTCTAGACTTTTCTAGAAGATGCTCACTCTCTTGAAATTAGACCCAAGGGACTTCCCTGGTGGCCCAGTGGCTAAGACTCTGCCCTCCTAATGCAGGGGGCCCGGGTTCGATCCCTGGTCAGGGAAATAGATCCCACTTGCCGCAACTAAGAGTTTGCATGCCACAACTAAAAAAAAAGATCCCTCATGCTGCAACGAAGATCCCACATGCTGCAACTAAGACCCAACACAGCCAAATAAGTAAATAAATAAATAAACATAAAAGAAGAAATTGCACCCAGGCAGCTATTAAACTAGCTCCTTAATTTGAAAAAAAAAAATTTTGTGGTAACCAAATGGCCCCAGATGATGAGGAAAAATCTCTTTTTACCAAACAATATCTCCCAATAATGTAGCAGGGTTGATAGCAAATCAACATTCTACAACACCCTTAAAGTCAGGCAACAATTATCAACGGTGTTGAAAGCATCAGGTTGATGGGAAACTTTTCATATAGAGCCGAAGCGATACCATACAGATTACTTCCCAGTTGCAGGGGAGAAAATGTAACTGTCCCATCATAGGATCACCTTCATCCAGTGGCTGATCTTAGCACCACTAATGGTAGGTCAACCAAATGTTACATGTTTTCTGATGTGCTACACAGATGAGGTAAACAACACTACCTATGATGTATAGCCAAACT
Organism: Balaenoptera acutorostrata; assembly: GCF_949987535.1. Lineage (NCBI taxonomy): Eukaryota > Metazoa > Chordata > Mammalia > Artiodactyla > Balaenopteridae > Balaenoptera > Balaenoptera acutorostrata. The sequence continues at coordinate 62,914,736 of NC_080075.1, forward strand.
TTACTCCACCAAACTTTAATCTCCAGTTGATAAGCAATACAGAAAACAGGAGAAACTAATCAACACTGTAAAGAAGTATCCAGAAAAATCCAAAAGGTGGCACAGACCATAGCACATCTGGCTTGGTCTGTTTAATAAATCAGTGTTATGAAGAGAGAAACTGTTACTATTTCAGAAGAGAAAATTATTATGATGCAATGTGTGGACTGTTTAAGCCAGATTTATAGGGCATTTTAGGGATGACTGAGGAAATCTGAATATGGATTGGTATTAGAAAAGATTAAATTTTATTTATATGGAACAGTAGTAATCATTAAATAAAAATCCAGGTTATAAAATAGCATATATAATATGGTCTGACTTTGGTACAAAAAATACAGAAATATATAGTCATCTCTTGGTATCCCAGAGGGATTGGTTCCAGGACCCCTTGTGGATACCAAAATCCAAGGATGCTCAAGTCCCTCATATAAAGTGATGTAGTGTTTGCATGTAACCTATGCACTTCCTTCTGTATACTTTAAATTGTCTCTAGGGACTTCCCTGGTGGTGCAGTGGTTAAGAATCTGCCTGCCAATGCAGGTTCGATCCCTGGTCCGGGAAGATCCCACATGCCGCGGAGCAACTAAGCCCGTGCACCACAACTACCGCGCCTGCACTCTAGAGCCCGCGACCCACAACTACTGAGCCCACGTGCCGCAACTACTGAAGCCCAAGTGCCTAGAGCCTGTGCTCCGCAGCAAAAGAAGCCACCGCAATGAGAAGCCAGTGCACCGCAACGAACAGTAGCCCCCACTTGCTGCAACTAGAGAAAGCCCGCGTGCAGCAGCGAAGACCCAATGCAGCCAAAAATAAATAAGTATTTAAAAAATTGTCTCTAGATTACTTGTAATAGCTAATGTGTAAATGCTATGTAAATAGTTGCAAATACAATGTAAATGCTATGTATTAATATATTGTTGCCAGCACAGCAAATTCAAGTTTTGCTTTTTGAAATTTTCTGGAATTTTTTTTCCCTAATATTTTTGATCTGCAGTCGGTTGAATCCATGAATGTGGAACCCAGGGATACAGAGGGCCAACTGTTTATGCAAATTGATTGTCTAAACTGGAACACTTAGGAGAATAAAGGGGGCACTATTGATACTTATGCCAGGACAACAGATATAAATTGGTTCTTGCAGGTGAGCCAGGAGAATGGCCATCCTAGAAGCAGGTGTTCTCAAACCTCATCGTTCTGTAGAGTTGCCTGGGAGTAGGTGGGTGTTGGGTGTGTAAAATGAAGTTTCCGAGGCCCCATTCCCAGAGATTCTGACTCAGTAGCTCCAGGGTGCCCCAGGAATTGGCCTTTTTCACAAGTGCCCAGGTGATTCTGATGCTGGGACCGGTGAGAGAATGGAGCTTGTCCTAAAGCAGTTTTTCTGCTGATGTCAACACTAAGCAGGGATTGGCTAATCTTTGTGGATATATTTAACTGAATTCTGCTTTTTTTTTCCTTCTTGAGTTAATGACTCAGCAATCTATCTGTTGCCTATTAAAAGAGACAGGAAAGTACAGTGGTTAAATGAATGGCCTCTGCAGTCTGATAGAACTGGTTTGAGCACCAGCTTTAGCACTTATTAGCTGTATGACACTGGGTATGTTTCTTAACATCTCTAGGTTTGTTTTCTTTTAGGCAAAATAGGAACATTGATAAAGTTATGAGAATTAAATGAGGTAATACATATACATTTATAGTAAGTCTCAATAAACAGTAGTTATGACTGTTATTATGATCACTGTTACTATTACTGAACAGGCAGGCATTGCACTGGGCTGACCCTGGAAGTGCGCGATGTGTGTCACTGTCTCTCAAATGTAGGGTGTCCCCTGGAAAACAAAATGAACTCCTCTTTCCTGATCCGCGCAGATGATTCATAAATGCTTGGTGAACAGCTTTACACTGCACATCTGTTCCCTGACAGCCTCTGAGAAGTCTGTGGAACAGTTTCCTGAGTCTTTGGCATGGGAGTCCTACACAGCACAGCTGCTTCAATATTGTGTTCTGAAATCTCGGTTCTGGTTACTGTGGAATAAAAAGCTGAGCACAGGAACTAGAGGGAAATTCCCCAGCCTTTCGAACTCAACTTGTCCTTTCTGGGTATGTTTTATTTCTTATCCAACGTAAGTCTAAGAAGGCAAGATTTTCATGGCAACATAATGATTGCTTACCCAATAAGGGAAGATGATTTCCTGAAAGATTCCTGCTCTTTCCTTAGCAGGTGGAAACTTCTGTGCGCTGCAGAGGCTGTGTGCTGTTAGTGTCCTTCCTGGGTTCATTCCTTCCATTCTGAGACAGGAAACAAAACATCCAGAGGAAACAATTGGTAGTTCTGTCCCTATTTGTACTTATTGGTGGTGGTGGGGGACACTGGTTTTTGAGGGGTTTTTTTCGCTTTGTTTTCTTTGTCTTTTATGCTTCCATCCTGTAACATTATCACCTATATTTTTTGAAAAGTCAAGATGCATCCTTTGACACATGGCCTGATAAAATATTTGAAACTGAAACTGTCCTGAAAACTCTGGGGTTTCTGGTTGCTGTGAGTACTACTCCTGGAGGGGTCTGGGCAGCTCTGTCCAGGCCCATGTGAAGGATTAGAAAGGGTGCCCCGGGCTTCCCTGGTGGTGCAGTGGTTAAGAATCCGCCAGCCGGGCTTCCCTGGTGGCGCAGTGGTTGAGAATCTGCCTGCTAATGCAGGGGACACGGGTTCGAGCCCTGGTCTGGGAAGATCCCACATGCCACGGAGCAGCTGGGCCCGTGAGCCACAACTGCTGAGCCTGCGCGTCTGGAGCCTGTGCCCCGCAACGGGAGGGGCCGCGATAGTGAAAGGCCCGCGCACCGCGATGAAGAGCGGTCCCCGCACCGCGATGAAGAGTGGCCCCCACTTGCCGCAACTGGAGAAAGCCCTCGCACGAACCGAAGACCCAACACAGCCAAAAATAAATAAATAAATAAATACAGTAGCTATAAAATTAAAAAAAAAAAAAAAAAAAAAAAGAATCCGCCAGCCAATGCAGGGGACACGGGTTCGAGCCCTGGTCCGGGAAGATCCCACATGCTGTGGAGCAACTAAGCCCGTGCGCCACAACTACTGAGCCTGCGCTCTAGAGCCTGCGAGACACAACTACTGAAGCCCGCGCGCCTAGAGCCTGTGCTCCGCAACAAGAGAAACCACCGCCATGAGAAGCCCGTGCACTGCAACGAAGAGTAGCCCCTGCTTGCCGCAACTAGAGAAAGCCCGCGCACAGCAATGAAGACCCAATGTAGCCAAAAATAAATAAATTAATTAATTAAAAAAAAAAAAAAGGGTGCCCCAGATGTCCTACGTTACTTCATATAAGGCTCAGGGGCAATTTTACCCCTAAGCTTTAAGAAATTAAGCTTCTGCACCCCTCACTTGCCAGGGCCTTGTTCTTTCTAAGGCACTGGGAGGAGGCCTAGTGATGTGTTCATATGTTTGTGTATAAACAGCAAACATAAGATATTTTGTATTGTTTTCTATTAAAGATGATTTCAAAAATTTTATAAGCTTTAGGTCCTATGAATCTGGATCCACTCCTGACAAGGATTTCCTTTCTGGCCACACCTTTACATAACCAGATGGTAAGCAGCTTCAATTGCAGGCCAGGACATGCTGGAATGCCAAGGATCGAGGGGGAATGCAAGAACAGAGGTGTGTTCGTCACTCAATTAGCTACTGGAATGCAGAGAAAACTGCAAGCTGAAGCAAGAGCATACCTCCTGAGGACAAAAGAAGTTATAGACTCTGGTCCGGTGCAAAGGGTTCTTTCTTCAGAGGGATGGGTGGTTAAGTGGCAGTAATCAGTCATTTGTCTAAAAGTCTTTGAGAAAAATGAGTGATCTACCTTTAAATCCTCCACATATAAAAATACCATTGCCTATGTGCTGTGCCTCAACCACCGCAAGCCCTGGAAGGGTTGTCTCCTGCAGCGGAGAGAACCCTCCAGTGGCTACTCCTAGCCCCAACTACTTTGCTAAGTATGTGACTTTGGCCAAATTATTAATCCCTCCAAGCCTCACTTCATTCATCTTTAAAATGAGGGTGTTGGACTAGGCAGCCTCATTCTGAAACGTGAATAATTTTATGGTATGCAAGTAGAAGTTAAATGTTTTCTATAGTGATACAAGGATATTTCCATGGGAAAATAGGAGGCACGTGTTGGGAGGGAGGTTGACATATGGAGAAAAATTGTACCATATGGGATTAGGAAATTAAAAATTATCTCCTCCTGCTCAGTAAATGTGCCAAATATGAGCCTCTCATCCTAAGAACTGTTTTTCTTTTAGCAAATCAGAAGAAGACATTATGAGCATTTCCAAAATTAAAAAAATATTCATGTCATGTCAAATGTGAGATGGGTGTAGGCAGTGATGTGTTAGGTTCTAGGAAGGAAATTTGTATTTAAGATGTGCTCTGTGTTATTTGGGAGACTACAACTCAAATAAGACAGGGGAAACAATCGTCAAACAAAGCTGATAAGACATAACCATGAGCCAGAATTGATAATGGGCTGATTTAGTAAATCATGGTGCATCCATTCTATGGAAAACTATGTAATCATCAAATAGAACGAATCACATTTATATGTATTGACTTGGAAAGGTGTAGAGACATATTGTCAAGTGAAAATAAGCAAGCATTGAACAATATGAAGGGAATGATCATGTTTTTAAAAAAGCAAAACTGAGACTCTAAATAGGCAATTCTGTGTTTGTATAATAAAAGTGTGGAATGATACACACCAACATCCTGCCACCAGTTACTTTAAGAGGGTGGGGTTGGACAGAGGAGGAAGAGGGAATTACTTTTATTTTTTTATCTTTCTGTAATTCAGTTTGTTTAAATTGTTACAATAAGTGTGTATTATAATTTTTAAAAGTGCTTTTGTAAAACAAGCAAACAAAAAGCATAACCTTTGTTTCCTCAGGCCTCACCAGTGTGTGGACATATGTTGGCTCGTATGGTTCCATCTTTCACTCTGCGGTACCCCCAGCTCTGCACTAAAACTCACCGGGTGACTTCTCCTATTTGGGAAGGGGCCTTAGCACAGCTCCGAGGCAGATGCCTGCCCTGAGGGGGCGCTGTCCATGCTCAGCCCTCTGCCAGAGCTGCAAGGTGGCACCCTGTTCCCTCGGATTCCCGAAATCCCAGCAGCGCCTTTGTTGGGGAAGAAGGAATGCCTTTCCTCCCCCTTCCCCATCACCCTTTGCTGGGTGGTCACCATGGGGGCCCGCCTGGGCTCTGCGAGCACATCAGCCCTCCCAGGCTGGTCCCACTCCTCAGAAATGCCTGGGCCCTCTATGTGGGATCCGCCTCCGGGGGCAGGCCCACACACCATGAATGCTAAGTTGTGTGTGGAAGGCAGAAATTCAGTGAAGGGAAAGGCCCAGGGTCCAGACGGGGCTGGAAGGAGGGATGGAGATCGGGGACATCACACTGTGAACCATAACACTGGCCGTATCGAGGGTGGAGCGAGAGTGAGAAAGTGAAGGGCAGCCGGCCCACCACTGTTGGCCAGTCTGGGGTGCACTCTGCTTAAACACAAGCAGTCTCACTGAACATCTGTATCAGAGAAGACCACTCTGTGACCCTGATGGATCGAGACAAAAACAGGACCCCTCTGGAATCATGTCTGACCGTAATCAAAACCAAGAAATTGTCCAGACCACAAAAATGGCCACCAAACATTCCCCTATCCTGGGTAACATGAGTAACTTTGTCTTCTTTAGCAGTTACAGCTGTGGGCTTGCCTTGTTCCTCCTGCCTTCTACATAAGGAGTAGGGTACCAATCCTAGGATCATTCCTGCTTCCTGACAACATCCAATCCAGAGCAGAGCCCCACTTCCTTGAACCCTCCCCAGAATCACTGAACACAAGCCCAAACCCTATCCTAAGCCCTTTTTTAACACCGTCTTACTGAGGGTATGCAGTCTTCTCAAAAGAAGTGCAATGGTCACAGCTGGAGAAAATGAATGATGGGGGCATGCCACACAGCGTGTCCCATGCAGCAAGCCTTAGTGGGTTAGGGTGGAAGAAGAAATGATATAGTTAGGGACACTTCCAGAAAGGCAGTCAAACTCTGGGCTGGTGGGGACAGCAAGAGAAACAGGTCCCCTCAGAGTGCAGCAGTCACCGGAGGGATGCCTACTTTTAACCCTTAACTCCATGGGCTACAACACCTTCCACTCGTGCATTGTTGCCAGGGCTTTGCCATCACACAGAGAAGGGCTGCTTCTAACCGGAAGGACACCGCTGAGCTCTGAAGGTCAGTTCTGGCTTTCTTCCGCCTTTTACTGTACGTGAGTGACCAAGGCAGGCCATTCCACTTTGGCCCGAGGGCAACTGACTCCAAGGAGGAGAAAATAGATGACAGATGTCAAGAGCTACATTTTGCAACCACTCTTTTCTCACCAGCGCTACCTCTGGTAGTTCCTGGATTTTATAGTTGATAGTACCCCAGCAGACCTTCAAGCTAGCACATCCCTCCCTTAGCAAGGAACTTTTGGATCTGGAGCATCTGTATTTAAAAACAAACAAAACCCAGGGTGATTTTGAATGACATTAAAAAAAAAAAATCCAACATGTACCATGCTGCAGGTGGTGTTCAAGAGAGGAAAGTCAAGTCAATAGCAAGTTGCCCCTGTGCTTTGAATCATCAAATTAACTAATGTTTATTGGGCACCTACTTTCTACGAGGCTGGCCGCTGAGGAATTAAAAGATAACTGAGCTGATCTTTGTCATCTAGTGGGGAGGCTGAAAGTATATCAAAAAATCTAATGCAAAGGCATAGGGAATGTACCCAGATCACCATGGTAATGGGAAGAAGGGGATGATTACATCTACTGGAAGGATCAAGGTTGTAAAGTTTGGATTTTAAAATTAGAAAATGATCGTGAGGAGTTCTTGATCCGGGCTTCAGTTCATTGGCCGACAGCCATGGACATAATGGTCACCTCCTTGCCCCTCTCCTGGAAGTGTGTGAGGGTCCTGGTCCCTAAAAGACATCCTCTCTGGCCCTCCATGTCTCTGCCTTGCATGCCGGTAGCCTGATAGAAGGACAGACTCAGGAGAGAGTCAACTGCTGCTCAGCTCTCTTGATCCCTAAGGAGTCTCATCCCCAAGGTGCAGAGGCCGTAGGCATTGGAAACTGATCATTATAAGACTCTCAGAGACCGGAGAATAATGATCAGAAAAAGGGGTCACTAGTGTCAAAAGCGTAATTATGATAACTCATTCAGCTTGCTAAAAGGGAGTGGAGGAATTGGGAATTATGTCCCTACGTCTAGACAGTCTCCCTGCTTGATTTAACATGGTCACATTTTTTTCCTGTTTTGAGAATGAGAGGCAGACAGATGCCTACTTTATAAATATAAAAACACAGCACTAGAGGGAATTTCCTGGCGGTCCAGTGGTTAGTACTCTGTGGTTTCACTGCCGAGGGCCCAGGTTCGATCCCTGGTTGGGGAAATAAGATCCCAAGATCCCACAAGCCATGTGGCACGCCAAAACCAAAAAACAACCCCCCGCCCCCTGCCAGCACTAAGGTTTTTATAACACTGTTGATTCGGTGAGGGAATCCAATTAGCCTGTTTAAACTACTAATTAAAGTGTGTGTGTGTGTGTGTGTGTGTGTGCACGTGCGTGTGCCTTAAGTCAATAATTTAAAATGTTAACACAGTTCCAAGGTGCCTTGAAGGGAAAAATTTGGTTAAATCTTCAGTGTGAAAGTGACATTGGCATTGTGTAAAGAACACTCCAGGAGACAGTAGTTCCAATGGTCCCCACCCCGTGCCACCCAGAAGTATTGGGTGTATATCCTAAAATCTTCAAGTATCTGGAAAAGTGGTTTCCTTCTTAAAATGGATCATATCCTGCTCTGAGTGCAGGAATCTGACTAATTAGGAGAAATCTCCTTCCCCGACTGCGATAATTCAGCCTGGGGTGGGTCACCATGGATCACAGAGCAGTCTTTGGATTCTCACTGGGAGGGAGCCAGGGGCTGAAAGCAATGTTCCTTCCGTAGAGAGAACACATCTCTTGAGAAGAGGAAATACTTTTCCAGCAAAGAAACTGCTGCTGATTCAATATTCAGTTCCAATTTCTGTGTCAAATGCTGGTGTGGAAAAAATTCTTGTGTTATGGGGAGTCTCTGGACTGATGACTACAACAGATTGTGCACAGAGACAATATTAAATAAACGTTGAGTTTTAAAAGTACTGTGAGTAGTCAAGTATTTACAAATGAAGTGATATGAGATGAAATTTGGGATTTGCAACTTACTGGAGGAAAGGATGTGGGGTACAGATGAAACAGAACTGGCCATGTGTTGATAATTATTGAAACTAGGTGATAGGTCCATGGGGGTTCATTACACTATTTTCTCTACTGTTGTAAACATTTGAAAATTTCCATATAAAAAGTTAACAAAAAACCCCGAAAGTATGACTTTGTCTTGTTTGAATGAAAGATGTTTTTAAAAATAAATAATTCGGGACTTCTCTGGTGGCTCAGTGGTTAAGAATCTGCCTGCCAATGCAGGGGACACGGGTTCGAGCCCTGATCCGGGAAGACCCCACATGCCGCAGAGCAACTAAGCCCGTGCGCCACAACTACTGAGCCTGCGCTCTAGAGCCCGCGTGCCACAACTACTGAGCCCTCGAGCCACAGCTACTGATGCCCGCGCGCCTAGAGCCCGTGCTCCGCAACAAGAGAAGCCACTGCAATGAGAAGCCCGCGCACCGCAAGGAAGAGTAGCCCCTGCTCACCGTAACTACAGAAAGCCCGCACTCAGCAACGAAGACCCAACACAGCCAAAAATACATAATAAATAAACAAAATTTTAAAATAATAAATAAATAAATAAATAATTCATAGAAATTGCTTACTAAAATATAAAATATAGCTAACATTATCAGTGCTGTGTGCTTGGCATATAACTATATTATGTACATATGTAATTATGTATTTTATGTAATGTATAGATATACATGTTATTTTAATTTGTATACATAATTTAATCTGTACATATATTAAATACACACACGTGTATGTAGTGTATCAATTCGTTTAATTCCTGTCAACAACCCCATGACGTAAGCTCTGTGTAAATTACCGGCATTTGCAGATGAGGCAATGAGGTGATATGCAGGTTAAATAACGTGCCCAAGGTCGTTAAGCGGATTTGAACGCAGTCAAGACTCCAGAACTCACGCTCCTTCTTAAACAGCACCTCTGCTGTTGCCTGTATCCAAGCTGTTCTGTACATTTTCGCCGGCAACTTCCCGTATCAATTTATTTTTAATTTTTAAATTGATTTGGGAGTGGTGGATGGGCTGGAAAATTTTTTTACAAGAGTGTTCAGCAATTCTGCTGAAGCCGCCTGTGCTCCTTGGCCCCAGGCGCGGGTTTGGCGGGACCCAGCTCCCGGGGTGCGGTCGGGCGGGTTGGCTCAGGAGGCCAGTTACCCCGGGTCCTCCGTTCCCGGACCCGCCCCCGCAGCTGGAGCGGCGCGCGGGCCGCCGCGTGGCGCCACCTGGTGGCCAGAAGCCCGGCAGCGGCGCCTCCGCGGGGCGGGGCGCGCGGTCCTCCGGGGGACGAAGCGGAGGGGTGAGCGAGTCCTCGCAGTTACAAACCCAGGGCAGATGGGCTGCCCTTTAACTCTTGTCTGAGTGGAGCAGGCCTCCGGAGGGCGATCTGGGCCCGGCCAGGGAAACTGGGTGAGCCCTCCCTCCAAGCCGCCTGCTCAGCCGGAGGCAGGGCTCCCCTCAGAACCTGCTCCGCCTTCGAGAAGTGGGAATTCATTTAAGAGGGGGTGGTTTTGCCTAAGGACTCTGAAAATGAGCCCTTAAACATTTCCAAGCACTTAAAACTCATGTATTTTTGCATATAGGCACATGCTCATTTCTTTGTATCCTCACCTCTTTCCAGAAAGGGTATTAAAGCTGGAATTATGTCCTACAATTTTTTTCCCTCACAACAGTCCTTTTAGGCTTGTGAAGAGCAAGTGTGATGACCCCCAGAGCCCTGACCTATGGACTAAGCAATGCCGACCAGACTGTGTGGAAGGGCATCTGGCCGCAGAATTGAGCACCTCCTTGACCGGCAGCACAGCCCTTCCCCCCGGCGCTGGAGGAAAATGACACAACCGGAGAGGCAGAAGAGTACTTTAGGGCCCTGGCAGAGGGCACAGTGCTCCAGAAGGTGCAGCCCCCATCAGAGCAGGGGCCTAGGTACCAATTCTCCCTCTTCCATTAGCCTGGCAAGAAGATCAGTGAGACCCGCGTAACTTTCTACCTGCACAAGGTGAATTCCCAGGACTTCATTGGCTACCTGAACCTGAAGGCAACCCTCTACGGCACATGCTCCCTTTCCTATGGTTTGCACTGCCTTGGGGCTAAGCACATCCTGAAGGAAGCTCTTTCCTGGGTCCTCTTCAGCTCGCAGGCCGCAGGCCACGTGCTGCTTGGCACCTCCTGTTACTTGACGCAGGTCCTGGGTGCCACAGAGGGAAGGCAGCCCCTCCAAGGTGGCCCCTCATCCAGACCTGCCCGGAGATACTTCAGGGAAGGCCCACGTGTATGGAGCCTTTCCTGGCCCAAGGCTAGACTGGCCATCTAGTTTACTTTGTGAACACCGTGTTATTGTGCTTAAGGGCACCCCTCTCCATGAAAAGGCAGGGTCCTATCCGAAGGGTGGAGTCATTTATTACGTCACTCTATTAAGGAGGAGGAACATTTCTCAGATCTGATCCTGAGATCTGAGCAGGGCACACTTGGGTGGGCTGCAGAGCCAGTGATCTCACTTTGTATAGAGATACAGGATGTCAAGATTGCCAATGAGGGGACTCATGGGGGCAGGGCTGGAGAATGGTGTAGAAATGAGCGACCCAAGAGGGATTAGGGAAGCCTTGTTTCAGACCCCTTGGGCAAATGTGTAGGTCTCTCAGATACTGAGTGAATTGGGGTTTAGTGCTGTGAAGTCTGGGGACAAATTAGATACGTTGGAACCAACCCCCCTACTGGCAATGCCACTTGTTCTTAGCAGAGTCAAGGGAAAACCAACAGACGAGGGAAGGTGTGGTTCTACTCTTAGACTAGAGCTGGGACAGAAGGCTGTAGCCCCTGGGTACCAGTGCAGTACTGACTTGGTAACTGAAGTGAGAGCACCCAGAGTTTAGTGATGGAGTTGGGGCTCCTTAGATAACCATCCCTTCCTCTTTGACTTCTCCTTCTGATGCTAAACCTTGCAGGATCTAGGTTTAAGTTTTATTTAGGAAAACATTTTTCCTTGTCTTCCATGGTTCTGATATGAGCCAACAGGGAAACTGGTTAAGAAGGTAAATGCCAAGTTTGCTTGCATTAATAGCACGCACAGCACCTGGGCCAAGGGATGTAACTATCTCACTGTAGTATACTTATTCTTTGCTGGTTGTCACCATTCCTCTGTTGGAAGGAGGTGGAGATGGCTGGGTCTTGGCCAGCCCTCACGGCTGGGTGAGCTTCAAGCACTCCTTTTCCCTCAAACTAAGTGAAAAACCTCTTTGGCCCCCTTTATCTGACCTTTTTACTTGGTTGATGAGAAGGCCTGGCAAAGCGACCACATTATTTCTCTTGGCCTAGAGTAGAGCTCTAGGCCAGCCACTCCCTACCTCCTCTTCCTGGCTTCACCTTGGTCCTGCTGGCAAGGGCAGGTTCCATCCCCATGCAAGGGGCAAGTCCTGGTCCTTTTGACTGGAGGCATGTGCTTCTGCAGGATGGAGATCCTGAAAAGGAGAGTGGAAGAGGTCAGAAGAATGCCCAACTCCATACCCTCAACCAGATTCCAGCTGCCTCCTCTCCTAGGGTGGACTAAGGGAGCCTCGACCTTCCCCTCGTGGCTAAAGTGTGCCACGACTCTGGTCAAACCATCTCTCTAAAAAGATGTGTGTTCCATTAGCATACAGTTAGCTAAAAGGTCATCCCAGATGACAGGCCTGGCAACCAAGAAACAGTTGTAGTAAATAAGGATGTTTGGTTTAGGATAAAGAAGGCATGCAAAGACCAGTCTCTCTTTTAAATATTCAGGAGGTTCCTGGAAGAGAAGATATTTTTTTGGGGGGGTAGGATTAGAGGACAAAATTGGGACTGAGGAATAAGGTACTAGGAAGTGGATTTTTTTTTTTTGCTTCAATAGTAAAACTAGCCCCCATGGAGATATTCAAGGAGGTGTTTCTGACCACGTGGTGGTGCCCTGGGAAGGAACGTCCTGCTGGAAAGCCATCCATTCCTGCATCCCTTGTCTCAGGCCTTCTGGAACAGTCCTATTTTCAATATTCTGCCTGTGACGGTGACTATAAACCATCACATGTCCCAGAAACTCCAGTATGCCCACATTCACTCCATACCCCTTTGAAAGCCTCTTGATCTTGGAAGCAGAATAAGGATGTTTTGGCAAATATATTCTGACTTGTGGTTCATAAAATATGGGCAAGGTGCTAGGGTTTTATCCAACTCTGAAGGTCTGTAACCCCACATTTATCAGACAAGATTAAGTAATCACTTTAGATTATCTAATGACATAGTGGCAGAATAGGAGCTAGAACCAAGGATCTGACTTCTCTTTGGATGTTATTTGAGGCTTTTACAAATTCTGGCTCAAGAGGGGCCAGCTGCCCGTGATGAGATACAGGAATCATCTCTTGGTTTGGAACAAGCTCTGCCTGCTCCATTCTGCAGGTCTTTACTCATCCCTCCCCCCTCCTCAACACATCTCCATAGTGATGGCTTTCATCCGTTAGTTCGGATGCCCCTGGCACAGTATGAGACCAGACAGAGTTCACTTCTGGGCTGAGCTGGTGTTTTTCCACAGGTGAGCTCTCAGCTGTATGTATATCCATCTACCCTTGGCAAGGACGAGCCCTGGTGCAATCCAGTGTCCCTAAGCTAGTGGTGTATTTGGAGAGTCTGCTATTGCCTTGGAGGCTGTAAGTCCTCGAGGGCAAGGCACACGGAATCGTTACTCTGAATCTTCAGGCAGCTAATAAGGTGTTACAGCCTGCAGGCATTGGATAGATATTTGGTGTTTGCTTCTCTTCTCCCACATGAAATCTCAAGATTCCGTCATCTGGGGAGTCAGTTCCACCTGGTCGCTCCTCTTGCAAGCTCAGCTTCGGGAAATAAGGAGTGTGTCTTCCCACATACGGCTCTGTTTTCAACTTAATGGGTTTATGTGAGTACCTAGAAACCATGGTGACAGGCGCCATAGAAGTAGAGAGAAAGAGCAGGGAGGTGGCATACAGAAAGGGAGGACCCCAAACACCAGGGGGCTGGAAGAAGTGTCTTTGTGACACCAGTGTTTATTTTGAGCTGGCAGGAGTATTTATCATGTCTTTGTGCACAGCCTCTCCCCGGGAACGTAAATGCCATCCACTTCCTTATGCACTTACATCCTCCTGGTCTCCAGAGGAGGAAAGACGCTGCATTCAGTGTATACGGATACACATCATTACCACTACTTCTTATCTTTGTGTCACTTGTCACTTTTCAGTGCACTTTCACGCACATTACTTCCCTCATTGGATCCTACCCCAGGGCAGATAGTATTCACTCCTATTTTTCTGATGAATTTGATGTTCAGACTAACTTGTCCAAAGTCACATGGCAAGTCAGGTGTCAGAGCTAACCTTCAGCTCTGCTTCCTTGAGCGGGCTTCCCTCTGCTAAGATTGGGCTGTGTAACGATGGAAATTCAAAGCAGGCGGGACCGATGGCTAGTGCATTTTGGCCAGTGTCATTCAGGTTAGAATGTGCTGTGTGGAGTGATCTGAGTCATGGAGTGACAGCTGGCGCTTCTGCAAAAAGCCCACAGAAAACGGTGACTGGCTGCAGGAGAAATTTTGCTAATTTTATGTCCCGAGACAAAGGAAAAGGTAAACCATAAATGGACCCTGTTTTCAAGGCCGACGGCTCCTTGCCAGCACAAGTGAATGTCTGTGCTCTCAGCTTGATCTGCCTGTGCTGGTCCTGAGAAGGGCCACACAGATGTCTCTATCCCTCCTCAAAGCAGGCTGAGCCAAATGTGACAGGAAATAGAGTCCTGGGCGTGGCTGGGCATGTTCCAACTTCATATCTATGACCCCCTTCACGCACGCCTGATGTAGCTGAACGGTGCTGCCTACAAGTCCTGCACCTTCTTTTTCTCGTGTTACCGAGCAGGACCCTATGAGGCCTTCCTGAGACACTTCTCCCCTGTCCCCCGCCTGCCTATTGTTTGATTTGCATAAGCGAAGGTATAAGTTCGTATGTCTTGAGAATGAATTGTGGGTAAGTTTGAACCACCAGAAGGATTTTTCATCATTGCTGAAGCCATTTTATAACGTAGACATTTCTTTTTCTATTTTAAGTAACCAAAGTCCATTCTTAATACATTGTCCAACAACTAAAACAGTCTCAGAATGTGTTACTTGTCTGTGATTTATACTGATTCCGCCTTCTGTTATCATCCGATACCCTCGGGGTCCATTTGAAATGGCATTTGCTTTGCAGCAGGTATCTAGGATGCTTGTTCCAGGGTCAAGAACTAATTCAGAAAATGAAGCTTCTTTTAAAAACTCTAAAAGAGTTTGATCAGACATGACCTCTAGCGCATCTATGCTACTATGATAAAGGGCTTGTGCACACCTTTTAGCAGACTCCAGTCCTTCTTGTCTGCGAACAAGCTTTGTTACTTCTGCAGCGAGTCATTTCTGACCACCCCGCTTTTCTGGCTCTCTGACATGCAGCTACATTATGTGGTCAATCTCTGGAAGGGGTAGAAAAGTGAAGAGCTTCAGGGACCTTTCTACCAAATCATCTTGCTGCCTCACAAAGAATTGATACAATTCAAATGGAGATGTCTTATCTGTTTAGCCAAACAGCATTGCCAGCGGACTTTCCCAATTTTGCTCCAGTTGTAATTAGAGGAACAGATTCTAAATATGTCTTCTCCAGTGAACTTATGGATGAACTCATATCCAGACATGATATCGCCCAGCTGATCAGATCCACCTAGTTGGACCCGGCATCCATGAGGCTAGAACAGGTAGCAGCAATCATAGGCGTGGAGCACCTGGTATTAAAAACTTGGCCAGGGGCTTCCCTGGTGGCGTAGTGGTTGAGAATCTGCCTGCCAATGCAGGGGACACGGGTTCGAGCCCTGGTCTGGGAAGATCCCACATGCCACGGAGCAACTAGGCCCGTGAGCCACAACTACTGAGCCTGCGCGTCTGGAGCCTGTGCTCCGCAGTAAGAGAGGCCGCGATAGTGAGAGGCCCGCGCACCGCGATGAAGAGTGGCCCTCGCTTGCCGCAACTAGAGAAAGCCCTCGCACAGAAACGAAGACCCAACACAGCCATAAATAAATAAATAAATAAATAAATAAATAAATAAATAAATAAATAATAAAAAAACAAACAAAAAAAAACTTGGCCAAACTCATGCCTTCCAGGCTCTTGAGCTGAGGCTGCATGCTCAGCCGGCTCAGCAGCGTGCCCCTGCGCAAGTGGCCGCCCACTGCGGCTAGGAAGTGCCCCAGGTGATACCTCTGGGACCACGCCGAGGTGTCCAGCAAGGTGAAGCTGCCCTGGGTCCGCCCGATAGTGAGGAGCTGCCGGTGATCAGCCGCCAGGGCCTTGAGCCCTTGCCGCAGGGCGGGCGCGTTGATTCGCAGGTGCTCTGCGTCCCGTGCCTCGCGCTCATTGGAACCACCGCTCCGGTGTCCCAGGCGCGCCGCGGCGCCTCCCACCAGCGCAGGCGTGCTGTGGCCTGCTCGCTGGGAGTGAGACAGGCCCAGCGGCGCCAGCAGACGCCTCATGTGAAGTGAGCCGGCCATGGGGTCGAAGCCGCGTGTAGATGATGTGGGGCAAGTTGTCCGCCCCGCTGCGCCGCGGCGGAAGAGCTCTGGGAGCTCTCTCTTCATCCCCCTCCCGGGAAAGAATTCCTTGAACAGACCCCGAGCATTCTGCACCACCAGAAACCCCTGAGCGCCCTTGTGGGCCTCACGCAGCCCCAGGGGCCAGACTCATGACCCTCCTCAGGTACCAAACCACCGACCCTGGGAAATGCACTGCAACATGGGCGCCGCCATCTTGGCGAAGCCCCAGGCTAAGAGGAGGAGGAGGATGAGGATGGAGATGAACACGATGAAGATGAAGGTGGTCCACCTGAAGGATATGAGGAAGAGGAGGAGGAAGAAGAGGCGGAGGAGGAGGATGAAACGGTGCTGGTCTGGTTGGGTCTTGTCCGATCTTTGAGACGTCTCTGGTGAGTGGCAGAACCTCGAGCGTGCGGACACCAGGGTGTACTTCCCTACTGGGGTGCCTTGATTGGAGATTTTCCTTTTTGGGGGGCGGGGGGGGGAAGGTGTAAGACTTGGTCACCTGGTTTTGAGCGGAGTGCCGCTTTAATTGGGTGTTGCCCTCTGTGCTGAGGAGTCCTTCTGCCGTCTGGCTCCGCCTGAGTGGTGCTGGGAAAGTCCGGTGAAGGCTGAGGCTGGGCTGTATCCCCGTTTGGGACAGTAGGTAGGAAATTTTCCATTCTCGTGCTAGGGAACTGCGACCCTGAGAGGCCATCGAGCTCTGGTTTATCTAGTTCTGGTCTGTTTCCGGTAATACCGGCCCTGTGAAAGAACAATGGGGAAACTGAAAGCCTGAATGATACTTTTAAAAAACAAGAGTTTCCGAGTATAGCTAGTGTGGAACAAAGTTCACTGGCCCGACTGCCCAGCTTGAGTAAACTTTGAAAGTTGGAATTTAGTGACAATATAATTTCTGGAGGCTTGAAAATCCTGGCAGAGAAATGTCCA
Source organism: Balaenoptera acutorostrata (assembly GCF_949987535.1). NCBI lineage: Eukaryota > Metazoa > Chordata > Mammalia > Artiodactyla > Balaenopteridae > Balaenoptera > Balaenoptera acutorostrata. The sequence goes on from NC_080075.1 coordinate 62,931,616, forward strand.
AATCTTACCTACCTCAATTTGAGTGGAAACAAAATCAAAGATCTTGGTATAGTAGAAGCTCTGCAAAATCTTAAACATTTGAAAAGTCTTGACTTGTTTAACTGTGAGATCACAAGCCAGGAAGATTATAGAGAAATTATTTTTGAACTGCTGCAGCAAATCACATACTTAGGTGGATTTGACCAGGAGGACAGGGGGAATCGGTCCCAGGAAGGCTCCGTAGGGTTCTGCTGGGTTACAGACTCAGTCTTACATCTGAAATGATCAAAGGTGACTGGAAAGCTATAGAATATGGCAAAGAAGTGATTAAGGGACCCACTATTTAGAAAAAAGAGGGATGAGCCAATTTGGACTAGTTGGAGAGTAATTATAGGACCAAAAATCATGTTTTTATCTCCCAACTAGTTTACATTATTCAATAAAATCTTTAGAATTATTTTTGCACTTGGCTGATCTTTCTTTTTTAAAATTGTGGGAAAAAAAGCCATAAGATTTATTATCTTAAACATTTCTAAATGTACAGTGTTAAGTATATTCACACTGTTGTGCAACCAACCTCCAGAACTTTTTAATCTTGCAGAACTGAAACTCTGTGCCCATTGAACAACTTCCCATTTCCTGCTGCCCCCAGCCCCTAGTTACTATGGATGTACTTTATGTTTCTATGAATTTGACTTCTCTAGATATCTCATAGAAGTGGGATCATACAGGATTTGACTTTTTGTGACTGGTTTATGTCACTTAGCATAATGTTCTCCAGGTTCCTTTGTGTTGTAGCATGTGTCAGAATTTCCTTCTTTTTTGAGGCTAAATAATATTCCATTGTATGTATACATACATTTTAATGACATCTGTTGATGGATACTTGGGTTTCTTCCACTTCTTGGCTATTGTGAATAGTGCTATTATGAACATGAGTATGCAAGTATCTCTTCAAGATCCTGCTTTGGATTCTTTTAGATATACACCCAGAAGTGGGATTGCTGGCTTGTCTTTGTCTGTTTGGGCTGTTGTAACAGAATACCGTATATTGGGTGGCTTATAGACAACAGAAATTTATTTCTCATGGTTCTGGAGGCTGGAAAGTGCAAGATCAGGGCATGATTAGGTGTCTGGTGAGATTTGCTTCCTGGTTCATAGACGACTGTCTTTTTGCTGTGTCCTCACATGGTGGAATGGGTGAGGGAGCTCTGTGGGGTCTTTTTTATAAGGGCACTAATCCCATCATAAGGGCTCTGCCCTCATGACCTAATCACCTCACCTCCCAGAGGCCCCAGCTCCAAATGCCATCACAGTGGGGGTTAGGATTTCAACGTAAGAATATTAGGGGGAAACAAACATTCGGTCCCTATATGGAAATTATATTTTTAATTTTTTGAGGAATCTCCATACTGTTTTCCACAGTGGTTGCACTATTTTACTTTCCTACCAGCAGGGCACAAAGGTTCCTATTTTTCCACATCCTGGCCAACAGTTGTTATTTTCTGTTTTTTTGGTAGTAGCCACCCTGATGGATGTGAGGTATTATTTCATGGTGGTTCTGACTTGCATTTCCCTAATGCATAGTGATGGTGAGCATTTTTTCATATGCTTGTTGGTCATTTGTGTGTCTTCTTTGGAGAAATGTCTAGTCAAATCCTTTGCCCACTTTAAAATTGGGTTGTTGTTGTTGTTATTGTTGTTATTATTATTGAGTTGTAGAAGTTCTTTATATATTCTGGATAGTAACCACTTACCAGGTATATGATTTGCAGATATTTCCTTCCATTCCGTCGGTTGCCTTTTCACTGTTGATTGTGTCTTTTGATGAGGCTCATTTCTTTCGCCAGTCTAAAGTTTTCGGAGGGCACGATTATATATCCGGGGCATCTTCAGTAAATGATTGTGGAGCGAAGCAAGGAACATACGCTGAGGGGAATTAGACAACATGCTTTTAATGAGATGGGATTTAAGTTTTGATGGGCAAGGCAGGCTCCGAGTGGAAATGCAGATGGCATTTGTGTGTGGCCCCCTCTTTCATCTGTTCCTCTCTGCTCAGGCATGAGGCTCTCTATCAGCAAGGTGATACTGAAACCCAGTTCAGTTTGACAAATGGTGTGGCAGGCACTGTGCTAGGGGTTACAAAGGAGAGCAAGGAAGGCAAAGCTCTACCCTTACCAGGTGCCATCCTGCAGGGAGATAAACAAGATGGGAACTTCAGTGTAATGTGAGGAGGGCACCCTCAGGTAGTGGGTACTCACTGTAGGAAAAGAGGCAAAGAAGGGCACCTAACCTGGACCAAGGGATGACGGAAACCTTCCTGGAGGAGGTGGTCCTGAGGTTGTTTGGCACCTGGCCTGGTCTGCCCTCAATAAAGGGCAGCCTTGAGCTCCTCCACTCCTCAGAAACCAGGGGGAGGGGTCACCATCCAGAATCAGCCGGAAGAGGGCGCACCACTGCAGGAGCAGAGCTGCAGGGAGGATGTCAGGATCTACTGTACTGTGTTATATTTCCCCACTAACAAGCTCTCTATTTAAAGGTGCAAAAAAAATTCTAGACAGTTTATTGAGGAATTTCAATAAACTATTTCCTTTGGAAAACTAAAAGGAGCAATACATATGACTGATAAATTTATTTCAAAAATTAAGTGTTTAAGGGAATTCCCTGGCAGTCCAGTGGTTAGGACTCCACTGCTGAGGGCCTGGGTTCGATCCCTGGTTGGGGAACTAAAATCCCACAAGCCACACAGTATGGCCAAAAAAATAATAATAATTTTTAAAATGCTTAAAAAAAGATTTATTGTATTTACTAAAATATTATGCTTCTTAGGTGCCAGTTACAGCTCTAAGCACTTTACATGTATTTAACTTACATGTATTTACTCACAACAGCCCTGTGAGGTAGGTATTATTATTACTCCCCTAGGAAGACAGGGAAACTGAGGCACAGGGAGGCTAAGTAACTGGCCCAAGGCCCCCAAATTAGGAAGCAGCAGAGCTGAAATTTGAACCTGCAGCCTGGCTCTAGAACCTGTGTTCTTGGCATTGGATGCTTAGATTTAAAAAAATTTTTTTAATTTTAATTTAAAAAATTGAACTATAGTTGATTTACAATGTTATGTTAGTTTCAGATGTTCAGCATAGTGAGTCAGTATTTTCATGGCATAGATTTCATGGCAGTATTTTAATGGCATAGATTATATGCCATTAAAAGTTATTACAAGATAATGGCTATAATTCCCTATGCTATGTAATATATCCTTGCTGCTTATCTATTTTATATATAGTAGTTTGTATCTTTTAATCCTGTAGCCCTAATTTGTTCCTTCCCCCCTTCCTTCTCTCCTTTGGTAACCACTAGTTTGTTTTCTGTATCTGTGAGTCTGTTTCTGTTTTGCATATACATTCATTTGCATTATTTTTTAGATTCCACATATAAGAGGTATCATACAGTATTTGTCTTTGTCTGACTTATTTCACTAAGCATAATATTCCCTAGGTCCATCCATGTTGCTGCAAATGGCAGAATTTCATTCCTTTTTTATGACTAATATTCCATTGTATATATATACCACATCTTCTTTCCCCATCATCCGTTGATGGGCACTTGGGTTGCTTCCATATTTTGGCTATTGTCAGTAGAGCTGCTATGAACATTGGGGTGCTTGTATCTTTTTGATGGGTGGTTTGATTTTTTTTTTTTAAATAAATTTATTTATTTATTTATTTATTTTTGGCTGTGTTGGGTCTTCGTTTCTGTGCGAGGGCTTTCTCCAGTTGTGGCGAGCGGGGGCCACTCTTCATCGTGGTGCGCGGGCCTCTCACTGTCGCGGCCTCTCTTGTTGCGGAGCACCGGCTCCAGACGCGCAGGCTCAGTAGTTGTGGCTCACGGGCCCAGTTGCTCCGCGGCATGTGGGATCTTCCCGGACCAGGGCTCGAACCCGTGTTCCCTGCATTGGCAGGCAGATTCTCAACCACTGCGCCACCAGGGAAGCCCGGGTGGTTTGATTTTTACCTGCCAAGAAAGTTTTTCCACTTCAACCAACTTGATCCAATAGAATATGTGTTATAAGGTCATTCCTGTTAAGACTCCATTTCCTCACTTGCACCTTCTGAAAAATTCACCGTTGACTTAGTTGTTTGATGTAGGACTTGGTGTCACAGAGCCCTGGCACATCACCCGGGGGCTCCTGAAGTCACCTCTTAGCTCTGTTGTCCAGGTGCCTGGGAACCCTACTTAAAGCCACACGTAAAAAAGGCTCAGAGTAGGGCTTCCCTGGTGGCACAGTGGTTGAGAATCTGCCTGCCAGTGCAGGGGACACGGGTTCGATTCTTGGTCTGGGAAGATCCCACATGCCTTGGAGCAACTAAGTCTGCGAGCCACAACTACTGAGCCTGCGCTGTGCAGCCCACGAGCCACAACTACTGAAGCCCGTGTGCCTAGAGCCTGTGCTCTGCAACAAGAGAAGCCACTGCAATGAGAAGCCTGCACACCGCAACGAAGAGTAGCCTCCGCTCGCCACAACTAGAGGAAAGCCCGCATGCAACAACGAAGACCCAACGCACCAAAAATAAATAAATTAATTAATTTAAAAAAAAAGGCTCAGAATAAATTAAAACAAACACACAAACAAACAAAAAAGGGACTTCCCTGGTGGTGCGGTGGTTAAGAATCCACCTGCCAATGCAGGGGACATGGGTTCGATCCCTGGTCCGGGAAGATCCCACATGCCACGGGGCAACTAAGCCTGTGCACCACAACTACTGAGCCCGCGTGACACAACTACTGAAGCTTGCGTGTCCTAGAGTCCATGCTCCGCAATAAGGGAAGCCACCACAATGAGAAGCCTGCACACCACAACGAAGAGTAGCCCCTGCTCTCCGCATCTAGACAAAGCCTGTGGGCAGCAACGAAGACCCAATGCAGCCAAAAATAAATAAAAAACAAAAAGACATAGACATAAGGGAAAAAACTCTAATGAGAAAGGATCTTAAAAAAGTAACCACAATACCATTATTACACTCAATAAAATTGAAAATAATTCCTTAATGTCATCTAATATTAGAGTCCAATTTTCTCTGATTATTTCTATTTTCTGTGATTATTTCATAACTTTCTTTTCACAGGTATATTTGGTTTTAGGTCCCTTAAGTCTTTTCTTTCTTTCTTTCTTTTTAAAGATTTTTTTTTGATGTGGACCATTTTTAAAGTCTTTATTGAATTTGTTACAATATTGCTTCTGGGTTTTGGGTTTTTTTGGCCACGAGGCATGTGGGATCTTAGCTCCCTGACCAGGGATTGAACCTGCACCACATACGTTGGAAAGCAAAGTCTTAACCACTGAACTGCCAGGGAAATCCCTCTTAAGTCTTTTCTGATCTATAAAAGAATGTCTTCCTTTTAGTTTTTATACATTTTATTTGTTAGCAAAACTGGGTCATTTGTCCTGTGGAATAACTAGGAAGACAGAGAAAATCGGCTTAAGATGTCTTTGCGACCCTCTTTGTCCCTAGGCGCTATCCCACTAGGTGTGTTCAGTCAAAATATCGTGTTTTAAAATCACTTGAAATACTTCTTCTCTACGTGATTATGAAATCCATATGATACACTGTTAGTGTCATTTGTTCCAGTTTGTTTTTGATTGATGGGGGTTGCCTTTTCTAAATATGATTTTGTTTTATAATACTGCAAGATATCTACACGGCTGAAAGTCAAAATTATAAAAAAGATATAAACAGAGAAGTATAGCTTCCATGTCTGCTCTCTTCCCCTTTCAACCGTCAGTCTCTTCCTTGCTTTAGAGATGTATTTTTTATTAGTTTGGCTTTATCCTGCCATTTTTGTTTATGTGTGTGAACTTGTATTCCTCCTCACTTTCTAATATGATGCGTACTCTTCTGACCTTGTATTTCTGGAGGCCATCCTTATTCCGTTTTACAGCGGCATAACACTCCACTGTGTGTGCATTCCAGAATTTGTCCAGCCAGTCCCATACGGATGGACATTTGAGTTGTACTCAAGCTTTGCTATTGCGGATTGTGCTGCAGAGAATAACCTTGAGCGTATGTCATTTCACAATTTTGGTAGTTATATTTGGGGTAGACTCCCAGGAACTGTGATTGCTGGGTCAAAGGGAAAAGGCACGTGCAATGTTGCTAGACATGACAAAATCCTCCAAAGAGATTGGTACATTTTGAATTCCCATCAGCAGTGTAGCAGAGTAACTGTTTTCCTAGAACCTCACCAGTAGAGTGTGTTGTCAAACTTTTGGGTTTTTGCTTATCTGAAAGATAAGAAATGGTATAGTTTAAATTTGCAGTTCTCTTGTTATGAGCAATGGGGAAGTATTTTCATTGATTTCGTTTGCTTTTCTTTTTCTGTGAAATGCCTATTCATATCTCATTTTTAAAATCAAGTTATTGGGCTTTTTCTTCAGAGTCTTTAATTGTTAAGGATATTAGCCCTTTGTCTATGATATATTGATAATTTGCAGTAATTTCTCCCAGGTTTTCATTTGCCTTTTGATTTTACATAGGACTTAAAAAATGCCATGGAGCCAAATTTATTAATCTTTTCTCTTATTACTTCTGGATTTTGCCTCTCTTAAGTTATAAAATATTTCACCCAATTTTTTTCTATTATTTGTATGGTTTCATTTTTACGTTTAGAGCTTTGACCCATTTAGAATTATTCTGGTGTTTAGTGTGAGAAATGGATCCAATTTTATGTTTTTCCCTATAGGTGTCCAATTGTATGGTATGTGAATTATATCTCAATAGAGCTATTATATATAATGTATATATATAACCACTGTTTAAGTGTTAGGATATACTATTCCAAACAAATATGTGTGTGTGTGTGTGTGTGTGTATATATATATATATATATATATATATATATATATATATATATATATATATATATGTAGTGGTTGATTCTGGATGGTAGGATTGTAAATATTCTCTATTTTTTCTCTACATGAATAGATAGGCCCTATTCTATTCTCCTGTATTTGCAAGAACGTCTTTCTATGTTATACACCTCTGAAGGCTGGAATATTTATTTCTGAGAGGATATAACGCAGGCCCAATAAAAACTTTTTTTGGAAGAAGTTTGTCGATTCTTAGTTCATACTTAGGCAGCCAAACAAGTATTTGCATGTCTCCTGTGCACTCTGAACCATGCTATGTGCTGGAGAAAATTTTAGAAAAAGCATAATGATCTAGACGGACATATCTAAAAGTCAAGTCAGTGCACCTTGATGGGAGTAGGGGCCATGGAAAAAGTTGAATAAGTGGTATAGACAGAGGATGAAGAATTCACAGGAGGGAGAGATCTCCATAGGCAGGGGTGGCCCTGGAGGCTTCAAGGAGAAAGCGTCTTCCAGTTAGTTTTTTTTAAATAAATTTATTTATTTATTTATTTTATTTTTGGCTGCGTTGGGTCTTTGTTGCTGTGCGCGGGCTTTCTCTAGCTGTGGTGAGCCGGGGCTACTCTTTGTTGTGGTGCGTGGGCTTCTCACTGTGGTGGCTTCTCTTGTGGAGCACGGGCTCTAGGCGTGCGGGCTTCAGTAGTTGTGGCACGTGGGCTCAGTAGTTGTGGCTTGCAGGCTCTAGAGCACAGGCTCAGTAGTTGCGGTGCACAGGCTTAGTTGCTCTGCGGCATGTGGGACCTTCCCAGACCAGGGCTCAAACCCATGTCCCCTGCACTGGCAGGTGGATTCTTAACCACTGCGCCACTAGGGAAGTCCCTCCAGTTAGTTCTTGAAGGATGAATAGGATTTAGACTGACAGGGAGGAAACAGACACATGGAGGCAAGGACCAAATTATGAGCAGAGGTGAATGGGGGCTCTTAAGGGCATTCAGGGGACCAGGAAGGCAGGGCTGGTCAGAGGGTCTGCCTTGAACATCTGACACTGTGCACTGTGACTGGGGGCACGGCTCTCTGCTCCTGACACGAGGTGAGCTGCCCTCAGTCTCCAGGGACTGGGAGCCTCTCAGAGGATCCAGTTACTCACAGAACCCCTCCGCAAGGAGCTCGTTTCTAGTGGTCAGCTGCTTGAAGGTGCTGAAGCTTGCAGATGCCCATGGGCAAAGGGACTGTCAAGGTTTGCATTTGATTTTGCTCCTCATTATTCCATTCTTGGCTGGCACCCATGGTGTGCGGACCCTTGGGTCTGCACCAGGACCCAGCCAACCCTCTGCGGATGGGCACACGGCAGCTGCCTGGCAGGGCCTGTAGAGGGCAACCACCCAGGCTCAGATCGGCTTCTGCTTAGAAGAACTCTGGGCACAAATCTTCCTCCTCCTCCTCCAAGTGTCAGAAGAAGCAATGGCATCTCTGTTGGGGATGGAGTCAGGGAGGAGGCGCAGGCGAGCCTACAGCCTAAAGCAGCCACCTCACCACCTGTCCTGCATCACAGCCTCATTCCTTTGAGACTTAGTGTGAAAAAAGGCCCCCAAATTTTCAGCTAATCTTTTTGATTTTGTGTGTGTGTGTGTGTGTGTGTGTGTGTTTGGTGGGGGTGGGAGGCTTCTGTGGCTCACCCTCCCCTATGACTCTCTGGAACCACTTCCAGACCCTACACCCATGCCTCTTCCTCTGGGCTGCCCCTCGATTGCAAAGGGTGCCCTTCAGCACGCGTTCTCCCCATTCAGGGCAGGGCAGTACTCCCAAAGGCATTTCTGTAACTTCCTGAGATAATCCACTTCAGTTTTAAACAATCCGACTTATGTGTAACCTAACACTCTTACGTTGCAGAAATAGAGAATACCTGAGTACCACCTTTTATTCCCTTATTTACAGACTCTACTGTGTTCCCCCTTAGAGGGCCACATGATGGGATGAACAGAGCATGGGTCTCAAGTCACATGCAGCCCTGGCTCTGTCACTACCAGCTGAGTGACCTCAGGCGAGTGACTTAGCTCTGAGCCTCTTTCTGCACCTTTGCCTGCTTGTGGTAAAGACTGAACAACACCGGCAGAGCTCATGGGCAGGATGCTGCGAAGAATAGTTTCTTTGCTATGTTCAAAAGCCCTCAGCCTTCTGTGTTTTGAGTCCCCTAACCTAATCCATCCTGTTTTCCGACACTTTAATCAACACCCCCTCTTTTGAGTGCATTGCTGTCCACTGAGGCACTGAACTCACCTAGAAGCCTCTACTGAGCCTGCACAATGGAAATATTCCTTTCCAGGCAAAATTTCTATACCAAGAACCGGCTTCTAGGCCCGATGAGGCTACCCCTGGAAGAGAGTGCCCTGGACACAGTTCACTGCACAGGAGCAGACAGAGGTGCCTGTGTTTACAATCTTGTCCTCAGTTCCCTGACACCGGTCTCCAAGGGAATTAGCAAAAGGCATCTCAAATGTCAGGGTACATATTTCTATCTGAGGTTGTGCTCTCTGTCTTCTCCCTCTGTGGACCTGTACCACATCCTCCCAGAAATAAGTGACCCAGCCTCCTTGTAGAATGGCCTGTACAGAAAGCATGCCTTCCTGGGTTCGGGATGAGAACTGGGACAATACACGAGGGAGAGTTGAGGCTTGTGAATTAAACAGGGCACACATAGTGGTCAGGAGCCAAGTTAATAATGTTTCTCTGATTTCCCTCTGGAGCAGTCAGGAACTGTTTTTCCCCTCACCTTTACTCCTCTCCTTCGCATCTTGTAACCCCTTTGACAATCAAGATGGCGGTATACAAAAGCAGGTACCCAATAGCTCCTCATAACCTTATTTCAGTGTCTCCCTTCCTCCTTTGTCCTTGGGCAGCCACCCTCATACCCAAGTCTTCAGGCTGCCCCCTCCTCCCATCTTATTGTCCCCTGGGGCTGTTCCTACCCATAGAACTTCATTGCTTCTCACTATCTCTGTACCAAAGTGTTAAACTAATTTAATTAATGTTCCCAAGCCAAATGAGAGAAGACCAGAAGGTACTCCAGGTTCCCCGCTGAGTTCCTTGTATAGGTCGAGGCACACCATGGACTTAGTGATTCTGATGTTGGAAATTTTTCATAAAGTGGGAGACGCTTTTGGGCCAGTGGGTCATTCAAGCGATCTCATAGGATACTGGATACTAAAGTTCTTCATAAATTAAAAACAAAATTATGAGACAACCATCATCTTCATAAGCAATCAACTGAATACTGTGCTTGGTGATTGGGACCAGTGCTCTAATTAAGTATGACATACAAAGATAATCTGATGCCTATTTAGTGATATTATTTTATGTTTCCCTCCAGCCCCCATTATAATTAGCCACTGAGGAAGAGTATCCTTTAATTTGACTTTTCGATGATAGTGTATGTTTTCTGATAAGTTGTAGTTTCTTTCTTCAGAATGTAGAGTAGTGGTCTTCAGAGTATGGTCTAAGAACTGGCAACATCACCACCATCTCCCGGGAATTTGTTAGAAAGACAAATTCTCAGGCCCCCCCCCTAGTACTCCGAAATTAGAAATTCTGGGGGTGGGGTGCAGCCATCTGTGTTAGAACAAGCCCTCCAGGGGGCTGTGATGCACTCAAGTTTGAGAACCACTGGGGAGAGTAACCCATTAACCAGTCAGTAGCCTATTAACCTCCTGTAGCTTGGAGCACCAGCCCACCCCTTTGCAGGAAATCTCCCAGAGAAAATACAATTCTTGTCAACCTTGTCTCTTTTCTAATCAAGTTGCCTTGTTCTGTCTGTAGTAGTGAGTTGAGGTGAGGAAGAGGGACCCAGTCTACAGGACAGCAAGAGAAGTACCTGCTTAGCCCAGCTGAGCTGCAAACAGAGGGTGCACCTCGGATTAAACTGAGCCAAATGGGAGGCTCAGACACCCACTGTGTCCTGAGGGCTGCGGGGCCCCACCGTCCCAGGAGTAGGCTCCTGGTCTGATCGGCCTCTCCTCATTCATCAGGGGGAAAGAAGAGCCGGATAAACATCTTTTATTGCTGTGTGGTCTGGTTTTAAAGTAAGTCAAGAACAGGACTTATCACAGGGATGGTCTACAAGGGTACAGCCTTTCTCTTGACTGAGACGTGATAAATTAGATTTTAGATTGGAAAAGATTTCTTCAGAAGAGGTGTTAGAATCATAATGGTTCACACTGGCTGAGTGCTTCTTGCTATCAGTGTGGCCATACCAGCTGATGAAGCCTGGTAAATACCAACTACCTCATTGCATTTGCTACTTATAACCCTTCAAGAGAGGCACTGTTATTAACCTATTTATAGATTGGGAAACTGAGGCTCAAAAAGGTTGAGTCAACTGCTGGTTAGAAAGAAAAAGAACTGGTGTTTAAACTAAACAACCTAAACACACAGCCACATGTTTAACCACCAACCAGGGCTCCCTTCCATGAGTTTAATGGGCCAGAATCATCCTTTATTCATTTTTCATGAAATCTCAGCTTCTCTGCCCCTCCCCCATTGTCTTCTTGCCCCTCTCTCCCACTTAGTCTCCCTCTTCTTTCTTAGTTTGTTGACAGTCTTTTCTCCATCCTGACTGAATGCTTTGTTTTCAGGGGTCTCTATGGACCGCTCTTTGCCTGATCCATCCATAATTAACCCCGAAAAATGATCAGAGACAGAAATTTGCATTTAAAATTTCTTGTACTTTCTCAGGCTAAAAAAACCAAAGGTTTTGAATAGTATTTATTTTCTGAATGGAGAACCAGCGTCAGGTCCCTCTTAGATGTTGACGGTCTTGGGCTGAGGTGGGTATTATGAGTAAACCAGTGGTTGCTGGAGCCCAGAGCAGTAATTCTCATGTGAGGTTGGATGAGTGGGCCACACCCCACAAGGGACATCTGAATATGAGCCTGGCTGTTCCGATTCTTCCCTCCCACTCCGATTCTGAATCCCCTGGGACAGGGGTCAGGACGTTGGCCTTTTTATGAGGTCCCCAGTAATACTTAAGATTAGACTCTTTGGGAAATGCTGGACCGAAGGAGTAACCTTGGTTGGTTCTCTCATTTTCTTGCACCTATTCTAGAAGCTCCCTTTGGAGATCCTGAGGCCAGCGGTCCCAGGACCAAAATTTGAGAACACTGCTCTAGAGCAGATGTCTTCAAACTTGAGCATGCATCAGAATCCCCCCAAAGGCTTGTTAAAACATGGACTGTGGGCGCCTTTCCTAGAGTGTCCGACCCAGTCTGTTTCTGGTGAGGTTGCACTTCTAATAAATCCCCAGGTGATGCTGATGTTGGGGGTCCTGGGACCACACTGTAAGAACTACTGTGCTAGATCATTCCATTGCATTAAAGAGTAGATTGGCCCTCAGCCCAGACCAGAGACTTTTCTTCACTTCAAGCTAAAATGTGTAACGATAGTAACTCTTGACATGCCAGGGCTTTCTCATAAATTACCAGGCTCCTTATGTACCTCTGTTCTCAAAAGGTACAGCAAGTGCTCTATTCACTGTTAAAACCAGGTGCTGGGAAACTTGGGTCCTAGGATTCCATTACAACCCAGACAATAATGTGAATGACCACAGGGAAGTCATCTATCTTTCTTTGGCCTGATTTCCCTCCATTTGCCAAATGTGACATCTTGAGGAGATAAAATGAGAGAATAAATTAAAACACATTCAGAAAAAGTTTAAAGCTCAGGGTACAAATACTGGCCATGACCCTGAATCTCTCACTGGGGAGGTGAAGACTGGCTCCTCGGTCTTGGTTTTTCACTTACTTGTGGGGTGACCTGGAGCCAGTGGCCAAGCTGCCATTTCTTTTCTTTTCTTTTTTTTTTTTTTTAATAAATTTATTTATTTTAGGCTGTGTTGGGTCTTCATTGCTGCATGCGGGCTTCTCATTGCAGTGGCTTCTCTTGCTGTGGTGCACGGCCTCTAGACGCGCGGGCTCAGTAGTTGTGGCGCACGGGCTTAGTTGCTCCACGGCATGTGGGATCTTCCTGGACCAGGGATCGAACCCATGTCCCCTGCATTGGCAGGTGGATTCTCAACCACTGCGCCACCAGGGAAGCCCAAGCTGCCATTTCTTCATCTGAGCTAAATAGAACTAGACCGTGAATGGAGCCTCTGAAAATGTAGCTGCTTCCCCATGCTTACTTGTAGTTTGCAAGTTGCATTTAAAATTGTCTTCCACATTCATTGCTTTAACGTTCATTCTCATTGATATTTTTCTTTGTAAGTTCTTCCATTTATAAGGAGAGAACTCCATCACAACGGCCCCTGCCTGGGTAGGACCAGTAGGCTGTTAGGCAGCACAGACTGGAGGTGGGGCACAGGGGGCTGCTGCTGCATCAGCCTTAATCTGGGGAGCAATTTTTGGTTGCTGAGGAATGATATGACAACTAGTGAGATGTCATTAGAGTACATAAAATATAAACCACTAGGAACACTCATTTTTGTGATAGTTGGGACTGACTGATAGTAAGAGAGACTGTTTAGCCATGATCACAGGAATTATAAAAGAGTTGACACGCAGTTGTCTTGTAATTGTCTGTTTACCTGTCCACCGCAGCACCTAGACTAGAAGGTACCTTTCAGTGCGGCCAATCTTCCATCTTTTCACTGATATTGTCTCACTGCTATTAGAGTTGGCATTTAATAATTATTTGTTGAGTTAAATTATTGAATGCCATTGATGATAGATGTGAATTAACTTAAAAATGTCATCTTTTGGATAAATTGGTTTCACCTTAAATCCATTTTGTAACAAGGCAAAGATAAATATGTTAGTGAATGAGTGACTGAATAAACCAATGATCAGATGATAAAGGAAAGAAACAAATGAGAAAAAAAATACATCAGTAGCCTCTTGGCTGGTCTGTTTCAGGCTCCACAGAGGTCCTTAGTAGTCCAGCCCGATTTTGATGGAGGCTAAAGGAACGAGACCAGGGTCATTGGCTTGACCCATACAGGAGCCCTTTAGTTTTGCTCTGCCTGGTGGCCCAGGCTGCAATGCGGAGCCAGACCCAAATCAAACTGGTCCTGATAGATGATGGTGTGAGCAACACTTGCCTTCTCAGGGATCCTCCTTGTGGAGCAATTCCTTATCTTCCTACAAAGGCCAGAGACATGCTCCATGTCCCAGGAGCAAGTGCCCATCACACAAAAGACCACATTCCATGGGTCAGCTTTTCCCCCCATTTAATTCATCAGAGGACCCTTCCCATGGTATTCTGCTCTGCTCTGTAGACAGTGAGTAAGACCTAGTTAGTACTTAACCTAGTAAAAGGGAACAGTCACCAAGAGGTGGAGACCCTCATGGTGCGAATGTCAGACATAACCGAAAGCCAGAGGAGAAGGCATTTCTGGGAAGATGGGCTGCCCATTCCTTCCTTCTGTAGGTTAGTTGTTTATGTGTTAGATACCAGGTCAGGTGCTGCAGAAGATTAAATACAGACACAGACAGACTGACAGGCGTGAGTGCACGTACATATACACACACACAGACACACACACTTTCTCCTCCAGAACCTTACAAATGGAGGAAGCCTTACAAATGCATAGATCATTATAATAAAGGCAATATATAATAAGAACAATCATTTTTTGTTTAAATAATGATTTGCTGATTCCTATAAATAGCCTCTCTTGCCCCTTGTTTCTTCCCATTAACCTTTCTTTCCCCTCTACCTTTACCTGATTGCACTTTCCAGCTTATGGGCATTACATAGAATAGCAGTTCTTATGAAATGCAAGAGCAAGAAAAACAACAGCCTTTCAGTCCATTCTTGTTCACAGGAAAACACCAGAGACTGGAAGGGTCCTGTGAGTCAGTGAACTGTTGCTCCTGGCAGTTGAAATACTTAACTTGTCATCTGAAAAAGATGCCCTGGAGCTAAAAACCATGGGGTTACCTGAGGTCTGGGAGTGGGTCGCCAGGACAGGGGAAGGGAAGTGACAGGGTGGGGCCCGGGCAACAAAGGCTCCAGGAAGGACTTGGCTTCTTATCTCTGCTCTGCCATGTCCTGCTTCTGATTTCGGGAGTCACATTGCTTCTCTGAACCTCGGTTTCTTCATTTGCGGCATGGCCATAATACCTACTCTGTCTGCCTCACGGGGTTGTCATAAAGCTGAAATGCTCATTTCAGCAGAACTCATGTTTCTTGGTTCCTTGGAGAAGAGGTGAGATTGGCCAGTACCTGACACCCCCTTAAACTGGAGAAGTGATTCAGTGATTTCCCCACGAACCTTGCAAGGAAGCAAACAGCTTTATCAGGCATCTGCTCTGCAGTGATGTTTGTGATTCAATTTAATTATCCCAACAACCCTACAAGGAAGGTACTTTCTTCTCCCTTAAACAGAGGGAGAAACCAGAGCTCTGAAGAGTTGACTGTGGCATACCTGGGATCCCTCAGGGATTGGAACTCAGGTCTGTCTGACTCCACACATTCATTGTTCACTGTGCCCCACTGGCTCATGCTTTGGTTGCAGATGGATATGGAACTAAAACCTAGGCCTTTGCATTAAGTCATCAGGACCCTATACACCCAAGCAGGCCATGGAGAAATGAGAGAAGAGACAGTGGGACCTCTGGAAGACACGTGGCCTCAGGACTGTTTTATGGAGACAGCTGAGAGCTGGTGAGAGGCCTGTGTCTACCAAATGGGCATCACTTCTTCATCCTCTCTCTCTTTCTTTCTCCAGTATCTACTTAGGATGACCCCAAAGCCAAAGGTCCATAGAACACAGAACACATCTTCCTGGCCTCACACAAAGCTCTCGAAGCTGCCCAACTGACCTCCAGCAGTCAGGCCAGGTGGACACTTCACGAGGAACCTAGCTGGGGAACATCGTGGGAGCTGAGTGGCGGTGAAGGGTCGGCAGGGGCAGGCTTCACTCTGACTCCCTTTCTTGACGCAGTGCTGCCTCCTCCTCCTGGCCTGCTTTCTGATGTCCCCAAGGCCTTTCCAAGTAGGGAGAGTGGAAGGACAGAGTGGATGTGGCGAATCAAGAAACGCCATCCTCTAATCAGGTCACCCACACAGCCCCCTGTCTAACCCAGTTGGTGCTGGGCCTTTTGCCTGGGGATCATTCTGTTCTGTAACAGTAATGCTGACCTCAAGCTAGGCTGCTCTGTCCAGATCCTTGTTGGATCTAAACAAGCACAGCAGCTATCTCTGGAGAGTTCTGTCTTGCTGGCAGGTCTCCAGAAGGGGGCGTTGCTGTTTAGCCAGGGGAGTCAGCAAATGGCCTTTCCTCCTACTTGGACTGCTTGGGTAACCTGCTGATGGATTTTCCTCGGGTACAGAAGGATCCAGATTGTCTAGAGACATTGAAAAAGAACCTCAATTTCTAAGAGAAGGCATCAAAGTTGCTAAGTAGAAGCTCATTATACAAAAATCAATTTGCATTTTTATGTCACAGTTAGGAAACAAAAACTTTTAAAGCTTACATTTATAAGAGAAACAAAAGCTATAAGGGACCAGAATAAATCTAATGAAATATATGCATGATCTTTATGAAGAAAATTATAAAACTTCACTGATTTAGGTATTCTTTGATAGATAGATAAGGTATGTTCATGATATGAAGATTCACTGTCATAAGATTTCAATTCTTCCTAAATTAATCTATAAATTCTAAAAATCCAGACAGGATATTTTGTGTAACTAGA
This sequence comes from Balaenoptera acutorostrata, assembly GCF_949987535.1. Lineage (NCBI taxonomy): Eukaryota > Metazoa > Chordata > Mammalia > Artiodactyla > Balaenopteridae > Balaenoptera > Balaenoptera acutorostrata. The sequence continues at coordinate 62,948,155 of NC_080075.1, forward strand.
TAAGATGATTCTAGCCTTGGGCTTCCCTGGTCGTGCAGTGTGGGTAAGAATCCACCTGCCAATGCAGGGGACATGGGTTCAAGTCCTGGTCTGGGAAGATCCCACATGCCGCAGAGCAGCTAAGCCCGTGTGCCACAACTACTGAGCCTGTGCTCTAGAGCCCGCGAGCCACAACTGCTGAAGCTCACGTGCCACAACTACTGAAGTCTGTGCACCTAGAGCCTGTGCTATGCAACAAGAGAAGCCACTGCAATGAGAAGCCTGGGCACTGCAACGAAGAGTAGCCCCCGCTTGCCGCAACTAGAGAAAGCCCACGTGCAGCAACAAACACCCAACACAGCCAAAAATAAAAAACAACAACAACAACAACAAAATAATAATTTATATTAAAAAAAAGATGATTCTAGCCTTGCTGCAAAAAAGCAAAGGGCCAAAATAACTATGAAATTTTGAAGAAAAGGAGATGAGTGACTTTATAAGACTTATTAAGTTAAGGTGGTGTGGTATTAACCTAGAAAGAGACAAATAGACCCATGGAACAGAACAGAGAGTCCTCAGGCAGATTCCTGTGTATGCGAAGAATTGATATATGACAGAGGCAACATGCAGATCTGTAGAGAAAGGATGAATTATTCAATGAATGACACTGGAAATTCAGAAACCCATGTAGAAAAACAAAACCAGAAACAACCCATTAAATTCTAGGTGAAAAATTTGAAAAGCAGAACTTTAGGACTTCTAGGGGAAAATATAGAAAACTTTCAAGATCAGAGAGTAGGCAATAATACCTGAAAACGCAAAAAGGACAGACTATAAAGAATAGTGATAAATTCGTCTGCATTAAAATGTAAAGCTCCTTTTCATCAAAAGAGGCCATACGGCCAAACAAACAACAGGGAGGAAACCCAGCCCCACCCATCAACAGACAAGTGGATTAGAGTTTTACTGAGCTCTTCCCACCAGAGCAACACCCAGCTCTACCCACCCCAGTCCCTCCCATCAGGAAGCTAGCACAATCCTCTTAGATAGCCTCATCCACCAGAGGGCAGACAACAGACGCAAGAAAAACAACAATTCTGCAGCCTTTGGAAGGAAAACCACATTCACAGAAAGATAGACAAAATGAGAAGGCAGAGGACTTTGTACCAGATGAAGGAACAAGCTAAAACCCCAGAAAAACAACTAAATGAAGTGGAGATAAGCAGCCTTCCAGAAAAAGAATTCAGAATAATGATAGGGAAGATGATCCAGGACCTCGGAAAAAGAATGGAGGCAAAGATCGAGAAGATGCAAGAAATGTTAAACAAAGACCTAGAAGAATTAAAGAACAAACAAACAGAGATGAACAATACAATAACTGAAATGAAAAATACAGTAGAAGGAATCAATAGCAGAATAACCAAGGCAGAAGAACAGATAAGTGACCTGGAAGACAGAATGGTATAATTCACTGCCGTCTAACAGAATAAAGAAAAAAGAATGAAAAGAAATGAAGACAGCCTAAGAGACCTCTGGGACAACATTAAACACAACAACATTTGCGTTATAGGGGTCCCAGAGGAGAAGAGAGGGAGAAAGGACCTGAGAAAATATTTGAAGAAATTATAGTCAAAAACTTCCCTAACATGGGAAAGGAAATAGTCACCCAAGTCCAGGAAGCACAGAGTCCCATACAGGATAAACCCAAGGAGGAACACGCCAAGACACATAGTAATCAAATTGACAAAAAAAATTAAAGACAAAGAAAAATTATTGAAAGCAACAAGGGAAAAACGACAAATAACATACAAGGGAACTCCCATAAGCTTAACAGCTAATATCTCAGCAGAAACTCTACAAACCAGAAGGGAGTAGCATGATATATTTAAAATGATGAAAGGGAAGATTACTCTACCCAGCAAGAATCTCATTCAGGTTTGATGGAGAAATCAAAAGCTTTACAGACAAGCAAAAGCTAAGAGAATTCAGCACCACCAAACCAGCTCTACAACAAATGCTAAAGGAACTTCTCTAAGTGGGAAACACAAGAGAAGAAAAGGACCTACAAAAACAAACCCATCACAATTATGAAAATGGTAATAGGAACATACATATCGATAATTACCTTAAACATGAATGGATTAAATGCTCCAGCCAAAACACACAGGCTCGCTGAATGGATACAAAAACAAGACCCGTATATATGCTGTCTACAAGAGACCCACTTCAGACCTAGGGACACATACAGACTGAAAGTGAGGGGATGGAAAAAGATATTCCATGCAAATGGAAATCAAAAGAAAGCTGGAGTAGCTATACTCATATCAGATAAAATAGACTTTAAAATAAAGAATGATGTAAGAGACAAGGAAGGACACTACATGATGATGAAGGGATCAATCCAAGAAGAAGATATAACAATTATAAATATACATGCACCCAACATAGGAGCACCTCAATACATAAGGCAACTGCTAACAGCTATAAAAGAAGAAATTGACAGTAACACAAAAACAGTGGGGGACTTTTAACACCTCACTTACACCAATGGACAGATCATCCAGACAGAAAATTAATAAGGAAACACAAGCTTTAAATGACACAATAGAAAAGATAGATTAAATTGATATTTATAGGACATTCCATCCGAAAATAGCAGATTACACTTTCTTCTCAAGTGTACACGGAACATTCTCCAGGATAGATCACATCTTGGGTCACAAATCAAGCCTCGGTAAATTTAAGAAAATTGAAATCATATCAAGCATCTTTTCCAACCACAACGCTATGAGATTAGAAGTCAGTTACAGGGAAAAAAACAAACACATGGAGGCTAAACAATACGTTACTAAGTAATCAAGAGATCACTGAAGAAATCAAAGAGGAAATAAAAAAATACCTAGAGACAAATTACAATGAAAACACGATGATCCAAAACCTATGGGATGCAGCAAAAGCAGTTCTAAGAGGGAAGTTTATAACAATACAAGCCTACCTCAAGAAACAAGAAAAATCTCAAATGAATAATCTAACTTTACACTTAAAGGAACTAGAAAAAGGAGAACACACAAAACGCAAAGTTAGTAGATGGAACGAAATCATAAAGATCAGAGGAGAAATAAATGAAATAGAAACAAAGAAAACAATAGCAAAGGTCAACAAAACTAAAAGCTGGTTCTTTGAGAAGATAAACAAAATTGATAAACCTTTAGCCAGACTCATCAAGGAAAAGAGGGAGAGGACTCAAATCAATAAAATTAGAAATGAAAAAGGAGAAGTTACAACGGACACCGCAGAAATACAAAACATCATAAAAGACTACTACAAGCAACTCCATGCCAATAAAATGGACAACCTGGAAGAAATGGACAAATTCTTAGAAAGGTATAACTTTCCAAGACTGAACCAGGAAGAAATAGAAAATATGAACAGACCAATCACAAGTAATGAAATTGAAACTGTGATTAAAAATCTTCCAACAACCAAAGTCCAGGACCAGATGGCTTCACAGGTGAATTCTATCAAACATTTAGAGAAGAGCTAACACCCATCCTTCTCAAACACTTCCAGAAAATTGCAGAGGAGGGAACACTCCCAAACTCATTCTATGAGGCCACCATCACCCTGATACCAAAACCAGACAAAGACACTACAAAAAAAGAAAATTACAGACCAATATCACTGATGAATATAAATGCAAAAATCCTCAACAAAATACTAGCAAACAGAATCCAACAACACATTAAAAGGATCATACCCCATGATCAAGTGGGATTTATCCCAGGGATGCAAGGAGTCTTCAGTATACACAAATCAATCAATGTGATACACCATATTAACAAATTGAAGAATAAAACCCATATGATCATCTCAATAGATGCAGAAAAAGCTTTCGACAAAATTCAACACCCATTTATGATAAAATCTCTCCAGAAAGTGGACATAGAGGGAACCTACCTCTATGCAATAATAGAGGTAGATAATAATAGAGCAATAATTAAGGCCATCTACGACAAACCCACAGCAAACATCATTCTCAATGGTGAAAAACGGAAAGCATTTCCTCTAAGATCAGGAACAAGACAAGGATGTCCACTCTTGCCACTATTATTCAACATAGTTTTGGAAGTCCTAGCCATGGCAATCAGAGAAGAAAAAGAAATAAAAGGAATACAAATTGGAAAAGAAGAAGTAAAACTGTCACTGTTTGCAGATGACATGATACTATACATAGAGAATCCTAAAGATGCCACCAGAAAACTTCTAGAGCTAATCAATGAATTTGGTAAAGTTGCAGGATACAAAATTAATGCACAGAAATCTCTTGCATTCCTATACACTAACAATGAAAGATCAGAAAGAGAAATTAAGGAAACAATCCCATTCACCATTGCAACAAAAAGAATAAAATACCTAGGAATAAACCTACCTAAAGAGGTAAAAGCCCTGTACTCAGAAAACTATAAGACACTGATTAAAGAAATCAAAGGTGATACAAACAGATGGAGAGATATACCATGTTCTTGGATTGGAAGAATCAATATTGTGAAAATGACTGTACTACCAAAAGCAATCTACAGATTCAGTGCAATCCCTATCAACTTACCAGTGGCATTTTTTACAGAACTAGAAAAAAAATCTTAAATTTGTATGGAGACACAAAGGACCCCGAATAGCCAAAGCAGCCTTGAGGGAAGAAAACAGAGCTGGAGTAATCAGACTCCTTGACTTCAGACTATACTACAAAGCTACAGTAATCAAGACAATACAGTACTAGCACAAAAACAGAAATATAGATCAATGGAACAGGATAGAAAGCCCAGAGATAAACCCACACACCTATGGTCAACTAATCTATGACAAAAGAGGCAAGGATATACAATGGAGAAAAGGCAGTCTCTTCAATAAGTGGTGCTGGGAAAACTGGACAGCTACATGTAAAAGAATGAAATGAGAACACTCCCTAACACCATACACAAAAATAAACTCAAAATGGATTAGAGACCTAAATGTAAGACCGGACACTATAAAACTCTTAGAGGAAAACGTAGGAAGAACACTCTATGACATAAATCACAGCAAGATCTTTTTTGATCCACCTCCTAGAGTAATGGAAATAAAAACAAAAATAAACAAATGGGACCTAATGAACCATAAAAGCTTTTGCACAGCAAAGGAAACTACAAACACGACGAAAAGACAACCCTCAGAATGGGAGAAAATATTTGCAAACGAATCAATGGACAAAGGATTAATCTCCAAAATATATAAACAGCTCATGCAGCTCAATATTTAAAAAACAAACAACCCAATCCAAAAATGGGCAGAAGACCTAAATAGACATTTCTCCAAAGAAGACATACAGTTGGCCAAGAAGCACATGAAAAGATGCTCAACATCACTAATTATTAGAGAAATGCAAATCAAAACTACAGTGAGATATCACCTCACACCAGTTAGAATGGGCATCATTAGAAAATCTACAAATAACAAATGCTGGAGAGGGTGTGGAGAAAAGGGAACCCTCTTGCACTGTTGGTGGGAATGTAAATTGATACAGCCACTATGGAGAACAGTATGGAGGTTCCTTTAAAAAACTAAAAATAGAATTATCATATGACCCAGCAATCCCACTACTGGGCATACACCCAGAGAAAACCATAATTCAGAAAGACACATGCACCCCAATGTTCACTGCAGCACTATTTACAACAGCCAGGTCATGGAATTAATCTAAATGCCCATCAACAGATGAATGGATAAAGAAGATGTGGTACATATATACAATGGAATATTACTCAGCCATAAAAAGGAACGAAATTGGATCATTTGTAGAGATGTGGATGGATCTAGAGACTGTCATACAGAGTGAAGTAAGTCAGAAAGAGAAAAACATATATCGTATATTAACGCATATATGTGGAACCTAGAAAAATGGTATAGATGAACCGGTTGGCAGAGCAGAAATTGAGACACAGATGTAGAGAACAAACGTATGGACACCCAGGGGGGAAAGCGGCGGGGGGTGGGGGTGGGGGTGGGATGAATTGGGAGATTGGGATTGACATGTATACACTGATGTGTATAAAATGGATGACTAATAAGAACCTGCTGTATAAAAAAATAAGTAAAATAAAATTAAAAAAAAAAAAGAGGCCATATGGGAAAAATAAAAAATAGACAAGCACAAACTGAGAGAAGAAGTTGGCAGTGGGGCAGCCATAAGGGGTGTGCTGCTTGGTTTTCCTTCATGAGAGAAACACCTGCCAGGTGTGTGATTGGCTGACAGCCAGTAGATGCCATGCCTTTAAGATCCACCAGTGTTCAAGCCAAGGCCATGCTCTCCCTTGCCTGGTCCCTGCCAGTGACTGAGCATGGTGGGAGAACCTAAGCTGAGCCATTCCTGCCCAATGTTGGTCTCCTTTAAAAGGCAAACTTTCTTCTGGGGCTCCCCATTAGCCTGGCCGAGACCTTTCAGAACTGCCTACAGAAGAAGGCCCTTCCTACTCAATCCTCCTCTCTTTTCTCCCATCACAGGTATCAAGAGCTGCATTGGCATCTGAAGATTCTTCCCAACCACTCCTGTTCCTTTTCCCATTACCCTTCAGAAGCATTGACCCCCCCAATAATTGTCTTGCACTTCCAATTTCCTCTTGGTGTCTGCTTCTTGGAGGACCTGAACAGACATAGCTTATAAATAACAGAGGACTAGTATCCAGAATGTATATGTAAAAACAAACAAACTACAGATTGATGAGATAAATAACTCAATAGAAAATTAGGCAAAAGATACAAACAAGCAAGCCACAGAAGAAATCTAAAAAGCCAATGAATACAGGAAAAGATGGCTGATCTCACTAGTAGTCAGGGAAATGTAAATTACAGGAAACCAGATACCATTTTATACCCATAAGACTGGTAAAAACCGAAAAGAACAACAACAACAACAAAAACAAAAAACCCAAAACAAACAAAAAAACCGCAAAACATTTGCTGAAGTATTGGGTAAGACGTGGGGCAACAGGAACATGTGTGCTGTTGGTGAGAGGGTGAATTCATGCGACCACGTTGGACAGTTTAGTAGTTACTCATTTAGTAAAGATGAGGGGACTTCCCTGGTGGCGCAGTGGTTAAGAATCCGCCTGCCAATGCAGGGGACATGGGTTCGATCCCTGGTCCGGGAAGATCCCACATGCTGCAGAGCAACTAAGCCCGTGCACCACAGCTACTTGAGTGTGTGCTCTAGAGCCCGTGCTCCACCACAAGAGAAGCCACCGCAATGAGAAGCCTGTGCACCGCAACGAAGAGTAGCCCCCGCTCGCTGCAACTAGAGGAAGCCAGGGCATAGCAACGAAAACTCAAAGCAGCCAAAAAATAAATAAATAAATAAAGTTATAAAAGACGAGGAAGTACTTACCCATCTTTAGAGACTTTCCCACATGTACATAAGGAGACACACAGAAGAATACATTGCAGAATTATTTGAAAGAGGAAAAGAACCTAGAGCAATCTAAATGTCCAGCAAGAGAAAAATGGATGGATACATTGTGAAACAGATATGCTACAGAATATCATACAGCAAATATGCTACGGAATATCATACAGCAAAAATTTCCACATGGAATGGAAGTGAAAAACTGACTTTCAGCTGTGAAAAGTCCTAATAATGTATACTTTATTTATTTTGAAAAGTTAAAAGAGAGGGAGAGAGACTTGTTTATCCTCTAGTCTACAGGAAGTAAGTTGACAAGTACTTTTGATGTGATTTGTCTTGGCCACACTAACTGCTGAAGGAGACTATGATTTTGTAAATCTTTCATCTATTAAAAACAGACGGAAAAGTGTCATTTATTAACAAATTGTTTTCTCATCAGTCCCAGCAGCTGTTGAAGTTGCCAGAAGTTTGGAGGTACTCTCTCAAATGTCTGCCTTGAGTGGGCCTGGCATTCGGAAGTACAAAGGGAGGGGAGAGGGGTGAGGAGGGGGCTTTCGCGGGGGAAGAGGAGGGGTAGGAGTGGGAGGGCTGGGGAGCTACCTCGCTGGCTCTGCCTTCCTCTAGCCTGAGGCTGACAGTCCAGCGGCTGCCTCTTGTGTGCTGTCCTGGAATTCTTATTATGTCTCAGGAATCTGGCTCTGGCCAGTGATGAAATTACAGACAACAGTGCCCAGCCTCACCCATGTGACCTGAGAGGGGAAACCTCTCTTCTGGATGCCGGCTTTGGAAAACCTCCCAGACCTCTCTGCCAGGGCCTTGTCCCCAGTTGCCTTCCTGACCTGGTACTGACAAGCCCTGAGCTGTGCACTGGCCCCTCCCTTCCACTAGGAAAGTGTCCCTCTGCTGCCTTTGTCCACAATAGGTAGTAAGCACTAAGAAAGCAAACCAGAGCAGGTCTGAGGCTCAAAGAGTTTTCAATCAGAGGGAGAGTTAATTTTATTTTTGTTTTTAATTTTTAAATTTTATTTTTGCCCACACTGCGCTGCTTGTGGGATCTTAGTTCCTCTACCAGGGATCGAATCTGTGCCCTTGGCAGTGAAAATGTGGAGTCCTAATCACTGGACCACCAGGGAATTCCCATTATTTTATTTTTAAAAATCCTATTCAGAAAATGTTCATTGAGCCTTATGAGGTACCTGGGCGACAACATGGAACAAGATTCTGATCTTGTCCTCAAGGCAGGTAAAGCTCAGAGGAGAAAGAAGGTAGGCCTGTGAACAGGCAGTTATGAAAGGATGAGATAAGGGCTGGGATGGATAAGAGCAGGGTGCTGGTACCCACTGGGGCCAGATGAGAGATGCTGGTGCAGTGCTGTTGGGAAAGGAAGAGGTGTGTGGTAGGCAGAGTAACGGCCCACAGAGGTCCATTTCCTAATCCCCAGAACCTGTGTCACCTTACAAGGCAAAAGGGACTTTGCAGATGTGATTAAATTCAGGATTTTGAGATGGGAGGATTATCCTGGATCATCTGTGTGGACCCAGGGTAATCAAAAGAATCATTAAAAGGTGGAAGAAAGCATATGGTCAAAGTCAGAGAGAGCTGAAGATGCTGTGCTGCTGGCTTTCAGGATGAAAGAAGGGGCGAAGAGCCAAGGAATGCAGGCAACTGGAAAATATCAAGGGAACTGACTCCCCGCTAAAGCCTCTAGAAGGAACACAGCCCTGCTGACGCATTGATTTTAGCTCAGTGAAGCCCATTTTCGGACTTCTAACATCCAGAACTGCAAGATAATAAATTTGTGTTATTTTAAGGCACTAAGCTTGTAGTAATTTGTTACAGCAGTCGTAGGAAACTATCAACTAATATAAGGTGAATAGGTTCAAGAATGATTTAGTAAATAATTTGATGAGAGAGAGGAGGGGAGAGAAAGGCCTCACGGGATTTCTGGGTCAGGCATTAAGGTGAATTGAAGTCCCGTACCCTGAGCTAGGGTCCACTGGAGAGGGCTTGGGGGAAGAGGGATGGTGACGAGATACTCCCTTTTGGACACATTACAATGTTAAGTTTGAGTGTCTACCAGTGTCAAGGTGAAGATGTCCAGTAAGCAGTTGTCTGCCAGGAGAGAAACTGGCCTGGAGACCAAGGTTGTCCGTGGTAACTGAAGTCCTGGGTCACATGAGGTAACCCACAGAGTGACACTGGGGAGAGAGCTGAGGACAGAGCCCCACGTTGGAGGGAAAAATCTCTTTATAGGTAGAGACACAGAACAGAACACACCTCCAGAGAATTTTTTGTTCTGTAAGCATTTCTGTTCTTGTATCCTCTTTGCCCCCAGGGCTCTTACAAAACCTCCTCGTGTACAAATGGACAGATTTCGGTGCTGCACTCGTGGATACTCCCTTTTATCTGGGAGGCTGGTTCTCAGCCTCCCAGACACATACGGGGCTTTAAAATGTCCCTGGGCTCCAGCTCTCACTCTTTCTTCATGCAGAGCAGCTCCACATGTCCTGCTTGGGGACATCAGGGTCTGCACACAGAGTCTGCCTGGCAGCAGCGAGCCCTGCCTCTTCTCTCTGGTTCTCCTGCTCAGATTTTGGTCCTGTCAGAAGGAGGCCACCTTCCTGACTCTGCTCCTGGCATTTGAACCTGAGCTTAATTTGACTGTTTCGGAGTTAGAGTACCTCAGCCCCACTCCCTAGCTTTTGTATGTGCTGTTCTCTCTGCCTGGAACACCCTTCTGGAAAATACCACCAGGTCTGCCTGACTCAACTTGCAAAGCACTTCTGCAGGATTTTTTGTCCACAGGAGATAGTTTCATTTTAGTCTCATGTGGATCGTGAATGACTGTTTACTGGCCTGTGTCCCTCTTCTTGACCACGAGCTCCTTGTGAGCACGGACCCTGGTTTATTTATTTCGGTATCCCCAGCACCTAACAGAGTACACAATTCAATAAATGTTTTTGCTGAACTGAACCCATCCTTCTCGACTGCGTCTCTGTCTGCATCTGACAGCTAGGTGAGCTTGCACAGCTGACAGGCAGGCACTAATTAGCAACAGGTGAATAGCTGTGCTCAAACCCACATGCTTTCCTTACATAACAGCCCTCCTGGTTAGCTGGCTCCAGGCATCACACGAAAGCCCCTGTCGAAAGCCTCTGTCGTCTCTTCCTCTTCCCGTGCCAGAGGCTGCAGGGATCACACATCTCGGCCTCCCTGACAGATACCTGTCTTTGGCCTCACCTATCTTGCTTGACAGGGTGAGCCAGACAGGAAGAAATCGCCTCTGTCTTAGAATGTTCTGGCAGGCCCAGAACCCACACGGAGAGAGAGCCAGACTGAACGTGTGGCTGGAGGGAGGGAGGGGAGAGGGGCTAAAGGGTGAGGGTGGAACTGAGTCTCCAGCGCTATAAAATTCCATTTTCCCCCGGTGGGTGGGGTGTTGAGAAATGCTAGGATAAATGAACCTGAAAATGAAAAGGAACTGGGGAAGCCCGTGAGTAATCTCAGCTGTTACTCGCCTGTCACGTGCCGCCCTCTGAGTTCTGGTTTCCAAAGGGAAGGACCAGCTGGTGCAGGTCCTAAGGACACTTCTCCGTTGCCTGGCCAGTCCAGACAGCTCAGAGGGAGCCAAATGCGGCCACAGCTCTTTGTTTACTTTGCTGCGCTTCCCCCAGTCTAGAAAAGAAAGCAGATCCAGTGGATCCAATTACAAATGTGGCCTATGTACCTCCTCCTCACCCCCAAGGTTAAAATAGTTGACTCAACAATGTACATAATAACCCTGGAAACATTGAGCTACATGTCATTGAAAGTTTAAATACAAAAGCCACACAGAGGTCGATAAGTAGTGAAAAGGTGAACTATTTAAGACTTTTGTATAGCTCAGTGGGCCTGCATTCTGCTGAGGAGTGGTTCTCAAACAAGCCGGCATCAGCGTCACTGGAACCGGTTGCTGGCCCCGCCCCTAAAGTTGCTGCTGCTGTAGGTCTGGGGTCAAGTAGAGCATCTGTAGTTCTAACAGGTTCCCAGGAGATGCTGCCGCCGCTGGTCCAGGGGCCCCTGCTTTCAGAACCGCTGTTTTCTTTAACAGCTAAAGAAACTCGTTTAGAGAGAAATTAAACCAACAAATAAACATACACAAAAGCGTACTGGGTGAAAACCTGGCCTCAGGGCAGTTGCAAATAGAAGGCCTCTGGACACTTCTCATTGCCCCTTGTATGGTAGTTCATGCTCTTCCAGAACTATCCAAGGTGGAGGAGAAATGGCTTTTCCAAAGGGGGTACCCTGGGATTCACAGCCTTTCCCCTCTTGGCTCCCAAGATGTTCCTCCCACATGGCGTCTGTGTATCCAACCTCCTGGTGCACAACCAAGTGAGGACAAATCTCAGGGGACAGTACGTTTAAGACTGTGGGATTTGGAGGTTAGAAGGCTCAGCTTGTACTAACCAAAAATATTACTGTTATTTCCAAACCTTTCTAGTCTCCTGCTCCTCTCTATTCCCCTAGCCCTGACTTCTGAGTCTAGTATCTTCTAAAGCTGACCTTAAATGCCAATGTTTCTCCCCCTTGTTTTTCCAAGAACATAACACAACACACACTTCTCTGTGGAAACTGAGTTATTGCTTTTGTCCTTAATTTCCTGGATGAATCAAGGTAATTTTCTGCTTGGGCTCCATGTCCACCCTTTGATTGCACTCCAGTATCATTCTCCCAGAGGCTGGAACAGCCTCAGTTCCCTTTCAGGAGACTTCCTGAGTTGGACTCTGCCATCTCTTCCCCGCTCCAAGATTACAGCCTCAAGCTCAGCTCCTCCAGAGAATTCTCATCCCTCTCCCAGTGAGCGGGCTCGCAAATGCCATGGCCTACTTTAGACGACTTTGCAGTGTAAAGAAGTCTCTTTCTCTCTCTCTCCCCTGAGGATGATCTCTCACTTTCTAGGCAATAACTTCACTCAAATGCAACCCCTCCCTACCCCCACCCCCCTAGGCCAGATTAAAAATTTGGTGGAGGGAGGAGGGTGGAGGGACGGAGATGTTTTGCTAGTGAAATATTCATCATGGGGAAAATCACAGCCTCGTTTCTGACCCTTTGCACTTAAAAAAAAATGCAATTTAGTGCTGTTTTTATTTGGGGTGAGATTTCTTTTTTTTTTTAATTTATTTTATTTTATTTATTTATTTTTGGATGTGTTGGGTCTTCGTTGCTGTGCGTGGGCTTTCTCTAGTTGCAGTGAGCGGGGGCTACTCCTCGTGGTGTGTGGGCTTCTCACTGCTGTGGCTTCTCTTGTTGCCGAGTGCGCGGGCTTCAGTAGTTGCAGCACGTGGGCTCAGTAGTTGTGGCTCGTGGGCTCTAGCGCACAGGCTCAGTAGTTGTGGCACATGGGCTTAGTTGCTCAGCGGCCATGTGGGATCTTCCCGGACCAGCGATCGAACCCGTGTCCCCTGCATTGGCAGGCGGATTCTTAACCACTGTGCCACCAGGGAAGCCCGGGGTGAGATTTCTTAATCGGTTCTGTATTTATGGTCTCTAAAGGTCTTAATCGGGTTCTAACCGCTACCACTGAACCATCAAATCTTGTGACTACAGGCTGTGTTTTAGTGAGAGAAACTTACACATCGCGTCACAGACTGTTTTAGTCTTAGGCTGCTTCAAATATTTGCTGAAGGAGAGAATAAATTACACTCCTGTGATTCCATGGGCCTTAGCTTAGTTGTATGATGGGATTCATAATAATAATATCATACCTCACATAGACTTTGCCTCAGAAAATATTGAAATTAAAAAAATACTTTTGAGATTGGAAAAGGTAAAATCTGCAAAAGGTTTTTGATCTCCACAGAGAAAACCTCAGTGCCTACGCCCCTTACTTGCGTAAAGAGAGTAATTCTCTCCTGGAGGAAGATGACAAGAGTCAGAGGTCAGGGCCTGTGCAGCTGGGTCACAACACAGGAACTCTCAGTCCTTATTTTCTAACCCAGAGCTTTGCTGGGATTGTGTGTTGGCGTACTTGGTGAAGCTCCAGAACTCTGCTGCTTCTTACCTCTTATCACACTGGTCCATTGCTAGGATCACACTTCTTACCTCTGATCACACTGGTCCATTGCTAGGACTGCCTCATGAAGCAGCTGTGGAAGCCAGGCCGGCAGAGTCCACGGTTTGGCTTGGGATCTGATTCAAGGACAAAGGTCTTCATGCCATCTGAGCAAATCCCAAGAACTGGTCACTGCTGCATGCCATTCACGGCTCACATCTGGGGTTTAGGAAATCCAGACTCAGAGCCAAAGATGTCATTCCGGCTGTACAAGAAGACTGTCATTGACAGACGCTGTGGCCAGTGTGGCAATCCAGCCAGCGGCTAACCCGACACACAAGAGCCACTCAAAATGCAGTGGGACCCTCTTCCTCTGCAGTCTTTCTGCTCCAGAGGAGACCCTTCTCAGGGTCACCGGATGATCGTCTCTGGGCAGTTTACATTAGAACCACTGCAGAAACACTTGAGTGATGCGTGGGAGACCCCCAGCCCTTTGCTGCCCGGAGTGGTCAGCTCGGGCCAGGCCCCCAGGGTTTGGGGCTCATTTGCTCACGTTGCTTCCTTGGAAATAGCAGAGTGAAGTCACTCAGGCTGGGTGCCTGCCTTCCCTGCTCCCGGCCCACCAAGGGGGTCCAGGACTGCTGCTCCCAGTAAAGGGCTCTGCAGAGAAGAACACGCTGCGTTTTGGAAATTAAACTCCTTTTTTAAAAGGTCCACCTCACTTTGAACTCAACGTGGGGGGTTTCTTTGTCCCCAGCCAGGAAAATGAAAGGCAGAGGAAAAGCTGAGCAATCCCTTCTTTAAAGGTGTTTAGGGTAAAGACGATTCTCTGTACTTTTCCCGGGGAGCTCTTTAGGGAAAAGAGTTGTTTCTCGTCCTGATTCCGTGACATGTATGTGCTCATGCTCCCCCCACTATAGTCAGGGGCACACCTGGGAAGTCGTGGAGTAAGGGGCGCTTCTGGGACCCTGCAAACGAAGGAACCCAGATGATTGTTTGGGCGACAGGTCATTACAGTGGCCTTTCTCTTCTGGGGGAGACTAAGGCTCTTGGGCAGGATGGGGCTGATGAGGCCCCACAGTGCACATGCAGCGGAATGAGGGCCAGGCCCCGCCTCGGAGGGAGGAGGACCCGCCCAGCTTCTCGCCAGGGGAACGTGTTGCTGTTAATAATAATAAACATTTATTGAGCATTTACTCTATGTTAGGCACTGTTCTACACACTCGACATAACATCAGCTTCATTAACAACCCTGTAAAACAGATGCTATTATTATCATCCCCATTTTACAGATGAGAAAACTGAGGCACAGAGAGGCTAAGTCACTTGTTCTAGGTCACCTGTGCAGGAAGTGCCAGAGCCATGATCTGACCCCAATCAAGTCTGACTCCAGAGCCAGCGCTCTTAATGTTCACATCCTGCTGTCCCACGCCCTTCACTGTTTGGGTATTAAGGACAAGTATTTATCTCACACGTTGTTTATGCCTAAGTAGGTTCACATACTTGATCACATTTGATTTCTTTCTACAACAGCCCTAGGAGATGGGTGGATTGAATAATACTGTCCCCATCAGATGCTGAGGAGGCAGAGACAGAGGTCGAGCACCTTTGGTAGCATCGCCTTACTAGTTAGTAATAAACTATTCAGGGCTCCTGATGTTGAAGGAACATTTGCTCCGTTGACCCACAAGGAGTTAATCCGGCGCGTTGGATTAGGAACAAGTCATGCACCAAACGGAACTCAAGGTGTCAGGTGATCTATGACCCAGGCCTTACCCATCATGACCCGCTTACAGAATAGAATGGAATAATTGCTCAAGGTGCTTAGGGTTGCAAGGACAAGACACGGAGGCCTGGCTCTCCTCAGGTGATGGGTGTTGACTACAAGGCCACAAGAGGAAGTACGGAGCCCTGGAAAGCATCTCAACAGTGGCACAGCTGTGCCTTGTCCCAGTGCTGCCAACTCTGGCCGTGGGAGTGCCTTGGAGAAGTGGAACAGGGGCCAGTCCTTGTTGAGAGCACCCTGTCTTCCTGTGGTCACTCCGACATGCTCTCTGTGAGACCCTCATATTCAACCCCTGACACAGGGGGACCTGAGGATCTGGTCACCATCAATAAGGAGTGTCCCTTTTGGCCCACCTCCCTGGTGGCAGCCTCACTTGGTCCAGTGTGTGGATTGCTTTTGGTCTGGGCATCTTCTGTCTTCCAGCTGGTCCCGGGCAGGACACTATCCAAAATAACTTCACCAAAAGAGCCTCCTGGACCCCTTTCCTCAGAGCAGGACTAAGGGCTCGCCAGGCAGTAACCATCGGTGGCCTGTTAAACGCGATGCTAGAGCTAGAAGAGACCTTAGAAACCAACTTTTAATTTTATTGAAAGGCCAAGTTTAGTGAGTCAAGACATTTGCTCAGGACCCCTGGGACTGTTCATAGCAGAGCTGGAAGCAGAGCTGGATGTAGAGCCCGGCTCCCAACTCCAGGTCCAGCACACCTTCTGCTGCCCCCAGGAGAGGCCAAGGAGGGGTCTTCCGTCTGCTCCACTGAATGCTCGCTAAGTGCCGCCCAGTAGTTAAAAAGAAATAAAAGCAAGACTGTCTTTGTCCTAACATTTCTATACCTTCTCTTCCCCACCAAATCCCTGCTGTCTGATTTGGGGCAGACTTGGTACAGAAGGGGTGAGAAGGCATGAGGAAACCCCACACAAGAGCCAGCAATCTGTCTGCTAGAGGGAGAGACGTGGGAAGCATCAAGCAGGTGGGTGGGTATCAGACAGACACCACGTATCTTCGATCCAGAGGCACTGCCACCCAGTGCTGCCCAGGCTTTCTGGCACTGTCGGCCGCCTGCCCTGCCCCACCCCCCAGAGGGATAGTGCAGCCAGAGGCCACGCTAGAACCTGTGAGGCATGGAACACCAAGTAAACAACCCCCAGGAATTTCTCTTACTTGAATTTCAGCTCATTTACTTGGAAGCATCTGTCCTCCCGTCTGGCTGGGGAAAGGGAGAGTAGGGGTGGAAAAGGCTAGGATTACAGTGTCCTGCCTAAAGGAGGCTGCTGGTCGAGAGTACCAGTGGTTCCCTAACACTCTTCCCAGCATGTTTGCTGGGGGTATTGCAAGGACAGAGGGTGGGGAAAGGGCTGCAAGGTCAGGGGCACGGTCTGGGCAGGCTACCTTCCTCAGAAATGTTCTCAGTCTTCCGCCTATTTTATACATAGTAGTTTGTATCTGTTAATCCCATACCCTGAATTTGTCCCTCCCCCCCTTCCCTCTCCCCTTTGGTAATCACAAATTTGTTTTTTATGTCTGTGAGTCTGTTTCTGTTTTGCATATACATTCATTTGTATTATTTTTTAGATTCCACATATAAGTGATATCATACGGTATTTGCCTTTCTCTAACTTATTTCACTAAGCATATTATTCTCTACGTCCATCCATGTTGCTGTAAATGGCAGAATTTCATTCTTTTTCATGGCCAAGTAGTTAATATATAAATATATATAGGTATATTATATACATATTATACCTATATATATTATATACCTATACCTATATATATTTTATATATACCTGTGTATATTAATCTATATATTAACTATTATATATATTATATATAATATAATAATTATTATATAATAATATTATATTATTATTATATATAATATTACATATTATATATAATAATTATATATAATGTGGTATATATATATATATATATATATATATATATATATATATACACACACACACATCTTCTTAATCCAGTCATATGTTGATGGCACTTGGGTTGCTTCCATGTCTTGGCTATTGTAAATAGTGCTGCTGTGAACATTGGGCTGCATGTATCTTTTTTTTTTTAATTAATTAATTTATTTTTGGCTGTGTTGGGTCTTCGTTGCTGCGCACGGGCTTTCTCTAGTTGCGGTAAGCGGGGGCTACTCTTTGTTGCGGTGCACAGGCTTCTCGTTGCGGTGGCTTCTCTCGTTGTGGAGCACAGGCTCTAGGTGCACGGGCTTCAGTAGTTGTGGCACGCATGCTCAGTAGTTGTGGCTCACAGGCTCAGTAGTTGTGGTGCATGGGCTTAGTTGCTCCGCAGCATGTGGGATCTTCCTGGACAGGGATTGAACCCGTGTCCCCTGCATTGGCAGGCGGATTCTCAACCCCTGCGCCACCAGGGAAGCCCCAGGCTGCGTGTATCTTTTCTTTTTTTTTGCATGTATCTTTTCAAATTACTGTTTTTGTTTTTCTCGGATATATACCCAGGAGCGGAATTGCTTGGTCACATGGTATTTCAATTTTTAGCTTTTTGAGGAACCTCCATACTGTTCCCCAAAGTGGCTGCACCAATTTACATTCCCACCAACAGCGTATGAGTTCCCTTTTCTCCACATCCTCACCAACATTTGTTATTTGTAGATTTTTTGATGATAGCCATTCTGAACTTCTGTCTGCTTTAAACGGTGGATTCTGCCTAAATTTTGTTTCAGGTGAAGATCCTGTTGCTAAAACGTTTTGAGAAGCACTAATCTAGTGAGAAGATGTAGGAAGGGAGAGAGCATGGTTTTAGGCAAATACCTGCCACTGGCTTTGGAGTGACCTTCGTCAAGGCTGTTCATCCCTTGGTCAGACCTTGGTCATTTCCACTTGGAGAAAGGCTCACCTGGGCTCTGTCGTCTGCTCCCTCACAGCCTGAGTAGGCTGCCTTCCTCGGAGACGTTCTCAGTCTTCTGCCTGTGCTCTTAGGCCAGCCCCACAGCTCCCTGCCCTCCAGGCTCCCCCACCTGCCTGCCACCCCATCCCTGAAGTCTTTCTTAGATGGGCTCAAGGCTGTGACACTAACTGAAAAGATTAAAGATTAAAAGATTAGAAAAACGATTCCAGATCAAGGTGTTATCATCACATAAATTGACAAGGAAGAAGATTGGAGGGGGTGAGGGAGAGGGCAGGAAGTGGGAGGAGGGATTCTGAGCCTTCGAACACTTCCAGGGCTACTTTTAGCAATTAGCATTTACTGTCTAGTCAAATGAGCTTCGTAGATCCAGTAGAAAGGGATGCAGAGAGTTTGAGGCAGCTCCTGCTGGCTCTGGTTAGGTAGAGTACACTAATTAGAATTGGGTGGGAAGCCAGAAAAGACGTAATTACTCATCTGATTCCAAATGAGGCTCATTGAACCAATGGGAAGCTTGCCACGGTAACACACTCTGTTGGAAAGGTCAAAGTCATCAAATGAAAACTGCAGGCAGATCAGGAGTGTACCCTTACAGTCAACGGAGGACTGACAGGTCTCCATAAAAAGGACTGGCACCTTTGCTGACTGTTGAATTCCCAAACGCAAGCTTGCTCTCCAAATTCCATGACTAGCAAAATACTCCACCTCCCCCGAGTGCCTCCTTGCTGTTCTGTGCAGTGTTATCTATTAAAGGAAAGATGACTTTTCAAAACAGCACTCCCTATGTAGTAGGTGTTCAGGTGGGGGGAACTTAAGTGATTTAGGGAGTAATGATGATGACGAAGAAGATAAAGATAAAATGGGGGAAAAAACCCACCAATTATAAACAGATCAACAAATCTGGATTTTTAGAAAATGGTTTTTGGAGAATACCTATTCTCCCCAAAATAGAGGATATGGAAAAAAAAAACAGACCTAACTTTTCCATTAAGATTGTTAGGATCAGGTTTCCCTGGTGGCACAGTGGTTAAGAATCCGCCTGCCAATGCAGAGGACATGGGTTCGAGCCCTGGTCTGGGAAGATCCCACATGCCGCAGAGCAACTAAGCCCATGCGCCACAACTACTGAGCCTGCGCTCTAGAGCCCGTGTGCCACAACTACTGAAGCCCGTGTACCTAGAGCCCGTGCTCTGCAACAAGAGAAGCCACTACAGTGAGAAGCCCGTGCACCGCGATGAAGAGTAGCCCCCGCTCGCCACAACTAGAGAAAGCCTGCGCGCAGCAACGAAGACCCAACGCAGCCAAAAATAAATAAATAAATAAATAATTTAAAAATAAATAAATAAAGTGGGTGCTTACTCTAGGTTTCTTGGATACTGAGCCATCTGGGACTGGATGGGAGTTCCCGCCTTCTCCCTATAGGAGGTGCTGCATCTCAAGTAAGCCTGCAGGCCCAGGGGTTCTTTCCCTGACAGGATAGTCTCTAATGTCCCACATTGGTGTCTAATATCCTAAGATCTGGGCAGTTGGCATTTTCAGACAACTCCTGTAGACAGCTGGCAAATACAGACTGCCTGGCACCGCTGTCAAGTTTGTTCTGGCACTTGTACTATGTGAAGAAAGAGTGACGGTTGGGGTGGGAGCCTCTGTTGCCACACAGACCCACAGTGTGGGCCCTGCAGCTTCCTGGCCCCTGTGTGTCTCTCTGTGGGAGGCTGGGTAGATCCAAGGGACCTTAGCTTTCACTTATTTGGTAGATCCTTGTTTGATTCATTTACCCTATCCCCAAGGTAGCGTATTCCTTAGCCCATGCCTGTGACATCATGGAATTTGTCTTGGACCCTAGTAAGAGGGACCCATCTTGCGTGACACCTTGTTTGCAGAGATGGGTTAATGACATTCGCCTTAAGGGACTGGGGTAAAAATTCACTTGACGAGCCAGGCCCAGAGGCAGCAGCCTGAATAAAGGCATGAAGTTGTGCCTGGGCTTGGCATACTCAGGAAATGACAAATGCAGTGTGGCTTTAGTGCTGAGTGCCTGGCGGGGTGGGGATAAGAGGTGACAGATGACGCTCAAGAGGGATGTGGGGCTAAAGAAACTTTTCTTTCCTTGAGAGGAATTGAATATCTGTAAAGGCTTCTAAGCTTGGGAATGACAGGGTCAGCCTCCCCTCCCCCCAGCCTCTGGTCCCCTGGAAAATACTTAGGGCAGGCAGTGTGAGGGTGGGCTGCAGGAGTAGGGAATGGTTGTTAGGGAGTGAAGGCAAACTCTGATGAGGCTCAAATAGAGCCATGAAAGTGGGGATGGAGAGAAGGGGTCTTTCTTTTTTTTTAAATTTATTTTATTTTTATTTATTTATTTTTGGCTGAGTTGGGTCTTCGCTGCTGCGCGCGGGCTTTCTCTAGTTGTGGCAAGTGGGGGCTTCTCTTTGTTGCGGTGCGCGGGCTTCTCATTGTGGTGGCTTCTCTTGTTGCAGAGAACGGGCTCTAGGCACACAGGCTTCAGTAGTTGTGGCTCGCGGGCTCTAGAGTGCAGGCTCAGTAGTTGTGGCGCACGGGCTTAGTTGCTCTGCGGCACGCGGGAATCTTCCCGGACCAGGGCTCGAACCCGTGTCCCCTGCACTGGCAGGTGGATTCCTAACCACTGTGCCACCAGGGAAGCCTGAGAGTAGTGGTCTTTCAAAAGAAGAATTAACAGGATTTGATGGCCATTTTCTAGTGGGGAGGGATGCATTTGAGGAAGGAGTTGAAAGGAAGAAGAAAAGCAAATGATGCTCAACAGACATTATTTTTCTTCCTTTCTTTCCCTCTAGAGGACAGAGGTTAGAAGGTCTTGTCTAGAGGACAAGGGCTAGAAGGTCCTTTCTGGGGAAAGGGCTGACTGGCTAGTTTTGAGAGACCAAGATGGAAGCCTTGGTTCTCGGGCATTAAAAGGTCCCCTGAGCCTTTTCATCTGACCTGGTGGCCCTGTTTGCCCACTTGCCCACAACTGTCCATGTTGGGCCCCAACATTGCATCCCTGTCCTCCTTGTTAAAAGACAAAGAATACCAATAACCATTACTATGTTGAGACCTTATATAATCTATCTAAAAAAAGAATCTGTTTTCAAGAAGAAGAGGATCAACCATTAAATACGGAGCTGACGTTTGGCAGGCACCACAAATCTATCTATCCAGATAATATTTTTCAATACAGGGCTTTTCTTTCATCTTTAAAATATCACAGATAGGCCTAAGGAATCATCTGGCATCTTGTCTCTGTAGTCGGACAACTTAGATCTTATTAATCAGCCTGCTGAACAGCTCCTTTTTCAGACACATAGATGCTATCCAAAATTTTTCTGGTATTTTTGTTTTTAACAGCCATGGCTTGCTGAATCAATGCAGCTGAGTTTGATGCAAGTTCAATGTTGTTTCCTTCAAGAATTAACTCATCTTTATGGCCTTGAAAACTGAACAAGCAACGCCTGGCCTTATCCGAGCCCTGTGGATGTATTGATATTTTGTTCCCAAGAAATTTTGGAAATAACGTTGATGGGGAAGTGAGTGTACACAGACCTCACCTTGTAACGAAAGCCCAGGGTAGCAACCTTGATCGTGTTCTGTTCATGGCTACAGAGTGCGAACAATAGCCAGTCCCTTTCTAGTTCCCTACTGTTTGTCAACCTGGAGCTGCTTCTTTTTCTTTCCAAGGAGACTGAGTTCTACATTTATGTCACTGAAGTCCCTCTGCAGGTTTCCGCTGGGGTCCTTCACAATAGCTGTGCTTCCCTTCAGAGTGAAGTCGATATTTTCTGGAATGTTGACAGTCTAATTGCTGAGAATGGTCTTCATTCTTGCAGTAGATGCAGCAAAGAGAGCTGTGTGTTTAGGTTAACCCTGGTAAGCAAGTACAAAGCATGGTGAAGCTGTGTAGGGAGAGATGGGACAGGTTCAGCATTTGCTGGGAAGAGGCCTAATGCTTTACATACCTGTAAACATCTCATTTAATCCTCCCAAGACTCTTTAGGCATTGGTGTTCTTGTTTCATAGTCCAGGAAACTGTGGCTCTGAGGTTAGACAAGTGACCATATCTATCTGAAGCTGAAGCTCTTGACCTGCACCCAAGATGCATTCCTGGGATGGGCAAGGGGGTCAGTGGTCCTGGCTGTGATTCCCAAGGGGTGCTCACTCTGTCCAGTGGTTACTTGATGCTGATTTCCTGAGAATCCTCATGTGGTCTTGAACCCAAACCAATGGGCCCTTTGACCATCCTCATTATAACCACTGTTAGGATAATCAATACGAAATTGAAGCAAGATGGTTAAATATATCCCCAAAATCAAAATACATTGCAGCACAATTTTTATCTATCAGTAGTAAATTAAAGCAGGCAGCCTGTCAGAGTACTGGATTCTCCTTTGGCCCGTGTATAGTTATTGGTTTTCTTACTACAAGCACAGTGCCACTTCTTGATCCCTGTGACTATATTATAAACAGATGTCAAAAACTAGCAGGTCATAGGCTATATCCAGGCTACAGACATGTATTATTAGGCCTGGAAGGTGGCTTTAATTTTCTTGTTTTGAAAAATTGAGATAGTTATCAACAGTGAGATAAATATTAAGAAATTTCACCTAAAAACCTTATTCTGACTTCTTTTGAAGACCCAAGATCTACTTTCCCCCCATAGCAGCAGTTGGCTGGAACCAGCAGCTAACCCCACAGCTGTCCCTGGCCCTGGCCTGTTGGCCACAGTCCCCTGGAGCTTGCTTCATTCACCTAGGTTTCCTGCCTGGCCCTTCTAGGCATCTGGGTTATGGCTTCTGTATGATGCTAATCGAGTTCCCTAATTAATTACTTATGTTAGATCGACTTAACGGTATGAACACTATGAGAAAAGTGTCTGCCCCAGGACCCGAGGTCTATGGTTATGGATGTGAAGGTGTGGATCCTAATGTTAATCGAGAGAAGTGCTGTAGACCTGTAAAACATGAACGTTCTTACATCCCAGGGCAAATGCTCCACAGCCAGCCCAGCTGACTCCAAATCCTGTTGGGATCGAGCACTTCCCCTGGTCCTGACCCCAAGCCCCACCCATACCCAGAAGCCAGCCTCTCCAAGGATTAGCCCTTCTCTGCTCCAAAGGCACGAGCCAGATTAACACCAACAGCATGGTGTTAATCCGGCCTGCCCTACCCTGGGGTGGGTGGTCTTCAGCTGCCAGATGAAGTGACAGAGATCCTGGAAGAACATTGTCTGAAACAAATCCAGATTCCTGAGACGACAGCCTTGCAGACTGGCTCTGGGTGCCAGGGGGAGGAAAGTCCAGAGGGAAACTGTACCTGAAAATTAACATCTCTTGTCCAATTATGGATTGGTTTCTTTTTTTTTTGGTCTTCGACTTTATATAGCTCTTTGAATTTGCCTTAGAATAAACAATTATAGTAAACATCATCTATTTTTAAAAAGTTTTATTGAGATGTAATTCATATATTATACAACTCACCCATTTAAAGTACAATCCAATGGTTTTTGATATATTACAATATTAACTTTTAAAATTTGTGGTAAAGCATATAACATAAAATTTGCCCTTTTAACCATTTTTAAGTGTACAATTCAGTGGCATTGATTACATTCATATGCTGTGCAACCGTCACCACTGTTTTCAAAATGTTTTCATCATCCTAAACCGAAACTCTGTGACCATTAAACAATAACTCCTCATTCCCGCCCTCCTCCCCAGCCCCAGGTAACCTCTAATCTCCTTTCTGTCTCTATGAATTTGCCTTTTCTAGATATTTCATATAAGTTGAATCATATAGTATTTGTCCTTTTGTGTCTGGCTTATTTCACTTAGCTTAATGTTTTCAAGGTTCATTCATGTTGTAGCATGTGTCAGAACTTCATTCTCTTTTATGGCTGAATGCTATTCATTGTGTGTACATGCCACAGTCTGTTTATCTATTCATCTGTTGATGGGCACTGGGATTGTTTCCAACTTTTGGCTGTTGTGAATAATGCTGCTGTGAACATTGGTGCACAAGTGTCTGCTCGAGTCCCTGCCTTCAGTTCCTTTGGGTGTATATGCCTAAGAGTGGAACACCATCCACTTTAGACTTCCTCTCCCATCCTGGCTACTCACACCAAGAAAATTAACTCTGATCCTAAAAATAGACAGAGATTTAGACATTCTAGGGGAAGCTGACCGCAGCGTGACCACTTAGGGGTACCTGAGTCCTTTGTCTCTTCAAAGCCACAAATGAGGGACTTCCCTTGTGGCACAGTGGGTAAGACTCCGCGCTCCCAATGCAGGGGGCCCAGGTTCGATCTCTGGTCAGGCCACTGGATCCCACACGCGTGCCGCAACTGAGAGTTCGCATGCCACAACTAAGGAGCCCACGTGCCGCAACTAAGGAGCCCGCCTGCTGCAACTAAGACCTGGGACAACCAAAAAAAAAGAAAGCCACAAATGATATCACTCCTCTGTTTGCAAATAGCCAAGCCCCCATGGAGGGCAGTGTGTGGGGACTCAGACACCCTCAAGGGGACCCCTGCTGCTCCCCTCCTCCCTGAAAGAGCAGAGAAAGAACAATCACCCCTTTGTGAGGAGAGTGGCCATTTAGGAGGAAGGAGAGAGGAAATTGGCATGTTGAGCTTTTTCAGGGGACCAGGTGCTGGAACAGGTGTTGCACATCTGTTTGCTTATATAATCCTCTAGAGTATCATTGTTCCCATTTTCTAGATCAGGAAACTGGCTCAGCGGCAGAAACTGAACATGCCACAACTAGGGAATGCAAGCAGCTGATGCATGCTGAGAGGGGTGGGAGGGAGAGACTGCTGCTGCTGGGGCTCAGGGAGTTTTCGTGGAGAAGGTGGGCCCTGAAGCTGCACCACGAAGGATAATCTTATTTCCACAAGAGGATGGGGCAGGGAGGGGGCAGCAGGAATAGATGCTGTCGAGCAATATGGAAATTGGTTTGGAATCCTTTCCTGTGGTAGCTGGTTAAATCCCACGGTCTAGAAACTCCTGCCCTAGACTACAGTGCTGCAGAGGCAGGGCTTCCTGGGACACAGACTCAGATGGAGGTTACAGAGCAGGATGCTGACTGAGCAGTGCCACTGGGTCCACCCCTGTGGAAGGGAGGGGGAGGGGAAGGGGAAGGAAGGGAGCGGGAGTGGCTGGAGGCGAAGCTGGACTACGGCGCCTGCCCAGTGAAGGCCTCCACTCGCTCATGGTGAGCTCTGGAGCTGGGCGGACCCTTCAGTTGTCCTAGGCGGGCCCAGGGAGCCTGGCCTTTCTTTCCTGCATCGATCAGTCACTGGATATGGGCTGCCCTTGGGAAAGTGGCGTGACCTTGAGTGAGACAGTAACCTTCGACCAAGATAATCCCCAAAGAGGGTTGACAGCTGAGACCTGTCATCTGACAACCTTCCCAGCATCTGGGGAATCAGCTTTCCAGTTCCAAAGGGGGGATCTGGTGGTACATCACAGGGTCCCCATGAGCTGACTCTTCAAGGGTCCCCTTACCCTGTCCTGCATTGCAGGCTGAGGACCATCAGATTCCTTGGGCCTCTTGTCTCTCCTCATCCAGGCAATGGTTTAAAAAGAATCAACTTAAATGTGTTGAGCGGTTCATATGTGCAAACGTCTTTGATACTAGAAAACTGTATAAGTTCTTATTAATTAGTTTATTTGATTGATTAAAAAGAATATGTTTATTCATCCAAAATGCAAAGTTAAATGTATATATTTAACATATATTTGAAATATAAAATTGTATTCTGATATTATTATTACTTTTAAATGGGATCCCCAAGGAAAATGTTAAGACCCCCATAACCTTTCCAAACAAAATTAACAAATCCCCAGCCCACTGGGGATTCAGAGCAGGAGTGGTTTTTATGTCAATGGAGAAAAAAAAAAAATCAAAGCCTGCAGCTGTCCATGCTGCAGCCTTTGCTCCAGCTGTGCACGTCTTTCCATGTCTCTGGACTTCCTCACTTCAGTGTGAGTAGTTAAGTCTTAAGGACCTGGGGAATTAGTCTCAATAAGCCTGTGGGTACCGCCTATGTGTCCAGAGGAATGAGCAAAGCGGGTCTTTGGTAACATTCCGTATCTTTTTTTTTTTTTTTTTTTTTTGCAAATGGCAATTAAAATTGACTTAAACAAAAAGAGAAGATACTGGCTCATGTGCCTGAAAAGCCCAGATGATTTCAGGAATGGCTGGATCTGGGGGTTAAAATGTCATCAGATCCCAGCTTCTCTCTGTCTTTTGGCTTTGCCTTGTCTCAGCTGGCTTCACTTTCAGATAGGTTTTTCTCTTGCAATGGAAGATAGGTGTAGCAGCTCCAGATTTCCCAGGTTCACGTTCAGCTGGAAAGAGCAAGCTTCTTTTCCAGGAACTTGAGCAAAAGCCTGGCGGTTTGATCAGCTTGAACAGCCCTAAGACATGAGTCTGTCAGAGCCAATTACTATGGCCAGAAGAATGAGATATGCTGATTGTCATGTGCTACGTCCCCATAATCATAAAGAGATTATCCTCTTCCTCTCCTCTTGAACATATGGACTGACCTAATTAAAGTTAGAAGCTATAGCCAGAAGAAGAGCGTGCCAGACACAGTTGGTTGCTGTGGGTGATTTGGTGGAGTTGGAGCTCAGTATCTTCCCTCTTTCTTCTGGTGTGCCTTCCTGTACTGCAGGGGATTGAGAGCTAACCATTACATTTCCCAGACTCTCTTTCAGCTATAATTTGTGCTGTGATTTGATCCTGCCCCTTGGATGCTCTTTTATAAAGTTGGACCACTGAATTGAGATGGGGCCAAGATTCTGCCAGCAAATTCAGTTGGGAAGGTGCTTGGTTGTCCTGTAGTAGCCACGGTGGAGATCTCAGTGCCCAGTTCCTGGCCTTGTGGGTGTCAAGAGGCAGGGTGGGCCATTTGTTGAGCTGGTGTGGTCCACGGCAGACACCATGTAGTCAAGGAGATGGCAGCAGTACCCATGGCTTCCTGACTGTGGCCATGGCAGTGTGGTCCGGGAGCCTTTGGCTTTCTGAGTACAGACAGGCAACAGCTTGCTTGGTGGCCCAGTTCTGCGGGTGACTTTAGACCTTTTTACTGAATGCTCAGCCCAGAATCTGCTTCTTCAGCCTGATTTTGTTGGCCAATTAATACCCTGAGACAAATTCCTTCTGCTTCGTTTAGCGAGAATGAGCTTTCTCCTCTGCACCCGAACCCTCTTGCCAATCCTACAGCTGTCTCTTCCGTGCCACCCCCTTGTACCCCTGCCTCCTACTTCTTCCCGGCTGGCAGTGCCCAATCCCACTAGAGAGGCTGAAGATTTTTTCCAGCCTCTTTTGCAGCTGGGTCTGTGTTGGACGTGTGTGTGTGAGGAGGGGAGCATATGGGATAAGTTTTCTGCCCTAATAAAAAGACATTTAAGAAAAATCTTCCCACCTGCTTTTGGATGTGGTTGGGAGAGAAAGTGCTGTGTGGTGCTGAAGTGGCCCTTGTGCAGCTCTGTGGCAATAAGTCTGAGGACATAAGCCAACCCCTGTGCCACTAAATTAAGAAGCCTTGGAACGGGAAATTGTATGAGAATTTTCTAAATTTTCTATTGTTTAAGCCACTTCCAGATGGGTTATATGATTACCTGCAGCTGGAAGCATCCTGACTGACTGACATCTATCTATCTATCTATCTATCTATCTATCTATCTATCTATCTATCTGTCATCTATGTATCATCTGTCATCTATCGAGACATCTAGAGAGAATGGAGATGGGAGGTGGAGGGGGATAAATTCCAGTTCTGCTAATGCCCCTTGTGGAATTAATAGCACCTGTGGGTGTAGGAAGGAAGCCACAGTCTTCATTGTGGGGGAGATTCAGACACTACTCTTTCGGCTTCTTTAGTGCTGAGTATATCAAGCGTGGCAGAGGGGAGGTAGTAGTGACTTCATTGCTGGTTGACATGGGTGGTACCACCCTCACAACTCCCACCCTCACTTACATTTCATGAATAGTATAGCTCTTACACATGCTTTTCCAAGGCTGCCTCTGCCTATTTTTATGTGACCTTCATAAAAGATCTTCAAGGTGGTAGGGCAGATATTATTCGCCCTGTATTTCTGATGAGAAAACTAGGACATAGACTTAAATTGCTTGGCCAATCACACACAGTTAATTAATTAGGTACAGATTTTGTGACCCCTTGCTCTAGTTTTATTTCTACGGCACCGTATTGCTGCCTCAAATAACTGATTCGTTAGAGAAAAAAAAAAAAAAAAATTTAAGTGCCCAGCAGGGAAACAGAGCTTATGGGTTCACCTTCTTTGTTCCCAAAGGGCAAAGGGCCCTATGAAGTCAAGACTTCATCCTTCACAGGGAGACCTTATTGGTTTCCTGGGGACCACATCATCTTTTGGCCTTTTATGCTCAGCAGAGGCAGTGGATCTCTTGCAAAACTGCCATGTGGCTCATTTGTCGGCAGGAACACTCAGGTAGGGGAAGTTTTTGGTAAGAGTGGTAATGTTCCACACAGGGCAGTAAAAGGCATCTCACATTATGCAAGACAGCAGCCAGCTGGGGTCAGGACTCACAGAGGAGGGGCTGAATGGGTGGCTCTGGATCCTGTCTGGCTCCGGGGACCCTGAGAGGGCTTTGGCGACCTTCATTCCAGGCTCGTCCATGTGACTCGGCCGCCCTCTGTGTCTGCTTCTTTCTATCCTGCCATTGGCTTCCTCATCGTTTCTCTCCCTAATCACTCCCTCTTGCCTTTGGCCACTCACGACCTGTTTGGCCTCTAAATCGCCAGGAGAAAGGGACATTCAAGAGAGCAGGAGTGAAAACAGCAATAGGTGAAAAATGAAATCCTCATTGTAATACCCAACCAAGTAAGGCTGCTTCACAAATTGCTGTCGTTGCCATGAAAGAGGCCAAGTGGCCCAGCCTTAGGTCCTGGGTCACTGGCCAGGCAGAGTCACCACTGCCAGTCAGCTGCAATGGTGGAAGGCATGGCAAGAGCACAGGGTCAGATGGTCTAACACCCGGGACCCTGGGCCCAGCCCTTTGTCCGGGGACAGTTTCTATAAAAGGGTGGAGGGTACGAGCCACGAGGCTTGTCTACCATAAGGCCTTTCCTGGGTTCTTATCCAGGTGATCGCCCATCAACAGTGGACTTTCTTGGGCAGCTGCGCCTTTGCCAGACTCTTGAATGAGCTTTGAGGATGGGTTTTGCTTCCCGGGACCATTGACCTGGGTTACGGCTGAGTGTGATATGACCTTCTCCACTCTGGGGCCTTGCTTCCTGCTCTTTTACATCTTTTACATCAAGCTGTATGTGGGCCTGGCACACAGGAGATGCCAAATGTTCTGGAATTTTACGGATGATCCCGCTGTGGTCTTAACTTCATTTGTTTGAAGGGAGATGAATCAAAAGGAAGATTTAAAAGACTTACTGACTTTCCTTTTAAATCACTCCAAACTTTTCCAGCTCCTGACAGCTCTCTGGTCTCTAAAGCTCTAAGTTCTTGTGCTCAGCTTTGGAGGATGGGCCAGGGTGTGGTTGAATATAAAGATCACTGAGAAGAAACTCTTCCCTTCTTCTGTAGTGTTGGCTGCAGACAAACTGAGAACCCAAGTGAACACGAAATCTAATAGGGTTTGGCCACTGGATGGAATTAGACTATTTTTAGATGAACTATTTTAGTATTATCCCCACCTGCTTTGCATTCATATTTTTAATACTTCCCTGAAACTTCCATTTGTCAATATTCTGTCTCACTTAATTCCAAACTGCTGTTAAAGGTGCGATATGAGCACCTGACCTCTGAGTTATTGTGGGGCTGATTGCTGATTCATAGACCAGCTCTCTTGCTGTTGATGTACCTTTGAGTGCAGTTTTATCTTGCTAATCAACTTGGTTGGCTAAATTCCTGTTTTATATAGCTACACTTGGTACTAAGTCCAGAAGTAGAATTAAGGTGGGGATATTGGAGCTTAATAAACACATTTTGAATGAAGAAATAAATGACTAAGGGAATGGAGAAGTAGCTTTAGTTTAGGTCCTCTGTGGTGTTTTGTCTCCACTCTCTGGACTCTTCTCCCCTCCACCCATGGGCGCCACCGCATCCGCACGGTGCCCCCTGGCTACCTCCAGTCTCTCCCCTTTGGCACACCATCCAGGCCTGCCCTCCAGGATCCTATTTTCTGGGATATAGGATGGTTAACCCAAAAAGAAGGAGTCCTCTGAAGGTAGACTTCCAGACAATGACAAACTGGTCCGAGGACGATTTGGTGGGGGGTGTGGGGCAAGGAAACTTTTCTGGGATTCCAGCTCGTAAGGCTGCTCCTGGATATCCGAAACCCAAACCCAGGGAGTGGAATCAGTGATACTTGTTCTTCCCCAACCCTTTATCCAGATGAGCTAAGCAAAGGGCAAAATACACTTGCGGACAGGGAAATCTGAGACCCGGAGAGCTGTCCCGCGTGGAGAGGGGGTAGAAGCAGCAGGAAGTGCCAAGTTGTTGGGTTCCAATTTAGACTACAGGGCGTGCCTGCAAAGCTTAAAAACATGTGTTCTAAGACTTGCGTGCCCACCTGAGGGTTGTCCTGTAATGGGGGCAGATCACTGGTTTCAGTGATTCTACCATAATTTTTCTTTTACTTTTTTAAACGAAGAACAACCTGCGATTGAGAATTGCTTTCAAGTCAGTCTGGAAGACACACAAGAAAAGTATTCTCTTATATTTTCATTAAAAAAAAATTAAAAAGGGGGATTTCTTAGCAGGATGATGAACCTTAGTTATTATTCTTTGTAACAAATAACTTTTTAAAAACAGCTTTATCAAGATATAGTTGACATACAGTAAACTGCTCATATTTAAGTGTACATTTTGATGAGTTTGGACATGTGTGTACATTCATGAAACCATTACTACAATGAAGACAATAAACACACCCATCACCCCCAAAAGTTTCCTTGTGCCTCTTGTATTCCATTCCTCCCGTCCCATGTCCCCACCTACTCTGTTCCAGGCAACCACTGATCTGCTTATAGCAAATGACATTTCGTCTTTTCTAAATATCAGCTTTTTCCTAAAAAGATGAAGATTTCCTAGTTCTGGGGATATGGTCATGAAGGGAGGTCCTTCAAAGAAGTCCAAAGTAGTTCTTAGCAGTGACAGCACTGTAGGAATGAATGTCTGGCTTCTAAGGAAGGGATAATATTCATTTGGATAATATTCATTTCGCCTCCAAGGAAGGGATCATAGTCAAAAAACTGGTATGGCTTTTGAAGAATTAACCACACTATTTTCTATTTTATCTTGTACTTTATGATACTCTGTAGTTGGAATCTACTAACCCAAATAAATTGGCCAGTTCTATAACTACATGTTAATGCAGTCATCGGTGAAAGTAATAATCCTTGTCTTTATCACAATGGTGTCATTTGAGGAATTCTGAACAGCCTATAGAACATAGTTCTTATCTTCTTGCTCTGCCTTCTATGAGGGAATAACTCCCTATTTCACTAAACTTGTTTCTTGTGCCCCAGTATAGATTCCATCACCAATCTGTGTCCGTTTCATCCCCCTCTCTCTGTGTCTTCCATCAGTGTCTTAGGGCAGGCCATCTGCATTTCTCACCTGGATAACTCTGGACCTGTCAGCCTCTTCAACCTCTTGATTGATTTTCCTGCCTCCAGTCCTTCCCTCTTTTTATCCTCTAGGTATCAATGGAATCTTCATAAAAGGCAAATCTGATCATATTATTCCTCTGCTTCAAATATTAAAATTTGTGACTCCAATGTGGCCCCTATATACCTCTTTAGGGCCTCCCTCCTCAAAGCCCCCTCTCCCCTCCACAATGCTTTCTTGGTTGCAAACAGGAAAGATTTTAATAGTATGACAGAGAGTAGAGTGGCATCCACTTTTATGCCTAATTCTATCTCCATTTCCTGAGACTCACCTTCCAGTCACACCAGACAACTTGAGGATCCCTGAATGCACCATCTGCTCTCTTGCCTCTGTGCCTTTAGGCCTGTTGTTTCTTCTGCTTGAAACCCCCTTAGACTTTCATGTGGTTACCTCCCTCCTTTGAAATACTCTTACTACCATCATACCTCTGACCTTTGTGAATAGTAATTTTTTGATTGGTCACTAATCTTGAGGGCAAGAGATCATCTCTATCTTTCATTACAGAATCCCTGAACTTGGTACTTATGCTGGTGGATGGAATGAACCAATGCAACTTATCCTTAAATCAACATCTAATAACCTCTAGGACTGTGTCACTGGTGAGGAGGATTTAGCAAGTCAGAAATATGATGGACAGTATGGGTAGCCTGACACTTACAAATGTTGTTCACTTATTGCTTTTTTTCTCTGCCAGGAACTCTCTTCTCCCAGAGAGTGACATGCCTCACTCCCTTACTTCCTTCAGGTCTCAGTACCTTGATTAGCAAGGGCTTCCCTGCTCACTCTGTATAAAATAGTAACGACCCGCCCCTAGAAACCCCTACTCTCTTACATCCTGCTTTTTTTTTTCCTCCTTCACACTTATTACCGTCTGACAAACCATATATTTACTTGTGGGTTTGTTTACTGTCTGTTTATTTGTTATCACTAGAAAGTAGACTCTTTTGTTTCCTGTTGCATCCCTAGTACCTGGTACAGTGCCTGGCACATAGTAGGTGCTTGTATACATCTGTTGAAAGATTGAATGCGTGCAGAGAACAGCTCATGTCACCGGAGGACAGTGCGAGGCATTTCAGTTTCTAAGTGATAGATGAATTAAATAATAGCTTGTATGCAGAAACAGTAGTAAACTGTGGTCATAGGGATGGCTTAGAGAATTCCAAGAGTGAAAAGAGCCTCTCTCAGCCTCAAGCAGTATAAAAAAACATATTAAAAAAAATAAGAGGTTCTCACCCTGTGTCTGGAATACTAATAATGTATCTGAAGAAACAAGAGCAGAGCAAACAAAGAAAAATGAATTCTAATAAATCAGAGAGAGAGAGAGAGGAGAGAGAGATGCTTGACCATACCAACCTTTTGATACTACCAGCAGTTCTTTGGTGTTTGCTCTAAATTCTGTAAAACCAATTACACGGACCTATGAGAAAAAGCAAATGGCTGAGACAAACTGAAAGCTGGGATTTTATTTTGAGAAGCAACCTCAAGTGTTATGGCTGATTTTACTGAGATTCAGCTCGATCTCACGGGAGCTTTGAGCAGGTGATTTGTGGGCCTGGGTCTCGGCTTTTCCCCCACGTGGCCCCGGAGCTTGTGAGCTGCTTCTTCATTCTGCGCCTCAGCTTCTGCCAGCAGGAGAGTGAAGGAGTTGGTGAAAACAGATTTCCAGGGTCTTTTCCAGCGATAAAGTTCTATGATTCTGCATCCTGATAAGGATTTTTTTAAAATAATTAATTAATTTATTTATTTTTATTTTTGGCTATGTTGGGTCTTCGTTTCTGTGCGAGGGCTTTCTCTAGTTGTGGCAAGCGGGGGGCCTCTCACTATCGCGGCCTCTCTTGTTGCGGAGCACAGGCTCCAGACGCGCAGGCTCAGTAGTTGTGGCTCACGGGCCTAGTTGCTCTGTGGCATGTGGGATCTTCCCAGACCAGGGCTCGAACCCATGTCCCCTGCATTAGCAGGCAGACTCTCAACCACTGTGCCACCAGGGAAGCCCCTGGTAAGGATTTTTAATTTGTCCTCATTAATGCAGAGGTTCAATTAACCAGGACATTAAATTCCCTGAGCATTCTGGTTAATTGGATCTTTACTAAAATAGTCCCAAATTTTGTTTATGCATTAAAGAAAACCACAAAAGTATTTTTTGTGTGTGTATTTTACACCTTTATGGAATGTAAAAGCATTTCACTGTAACAGCTAGAGGTTTGGCGAGAAGTTGTTCCTTAAGGCAGATTTTCCAAAACATTTTTGACAGTGACCCATGGTTCAAAAAAAAGAATTAACCTTTTACATATCACACACACACACCACACAGACACAGTAATAAAAGTTTTGCAAAACAATACTTAACCTTACCATGTAATGGAGTGTGAGGTAAGGTTATTTTCTATTCTATTCAAAAATGCCAGTCAACATACTAATTGATTTCCTGATCTTCCCGATTCCCAATTTGAAAAGCACAGCCTTAAAGTTCTACAGGCCTCTACCTGCCCCTCATGGAGCTCTTTGGGTATCTGCTAGTAATAAAATGCCCAAGACATTCAAGGGCTGCTATTTTGATAGCTGTCCTATGGTTCTGACACTGAGGATGCTGTAGCCACCTGGCTTTACATCCTAATTCACACCTAAATTGTCTTTGGCATTTCCTGAGAAGTGATCCTAGACAGGCCAAGGTGACCCCAGCAGAAAGAGATTGTTGGTGTGCTTTTGGAGGAGGAGATGGATGAGGACGAATGGGAGAGTAAATCAAAGGGGAAGGTCTCTGAAGAACGCACAAAAGCTCTTTGAGTAAGACCCAGTGTGTGGGCACTGGCCACATGGAGAGATTATAATGGCACTGGCTAAATACGACCATTTGGCCCACTTATCTTCCCTCCATCCCGAGCTCCTCATTACTACCCTGGAAGATCCAGGGGCATTATAATCTTTGGGTGAAGTAGAGGAAGGGCAAGGTGCCAAAAGAATGCAGAACCACCTTAGTATACTTGCCCACCGCGGGTCTGCAGAATTTGAGGTTCAGGATCAAGCTGGAGATAGGGTGTGCTTTAAACTGGATGTGAGATAGAAATTTTGGTTTAGAATGGACCGTACTTCTTCAATATCTGAAAATGAGATGGTTACTTAACATCTGAAAGTGACCGGAAAACTAATAGGTCTGCTTGAGCTGTCATTCGGGGCTGGGGAAAGAGGTCCGCAGAGGGTTTAAAAGGCAATGGTGAGAAAGAACAAAGTTGTTTTCTGCTTATACTTCATCTAATAAATCAGTTACAGCGGGTATTTATTATCTCTTCTTCTAGTCAAATAGTCTGAAAGGCCCACTCGAAGGCCTGCCAGTCCTCATAGAGCCTGAAATTCTTTTAACTTGTATGGCATGCAGGCTGTGACTGTGTGACATTTTGTAGCTTCAGTTACACTTGGCCTGTTTCATATTTGTGAGACCTGCCTTTCCAGCATGCAGGTGGTCACCAGGCTTAACTCATTCCTTATAATGGGACATGTAGTAATAGAAAAAATACTGAGAATCGGGTGTCGCAGGACCAGATTCTAGTCCCAGCTTTGTAACTCATGAGGTGACTTTTAGGTAAGTTACTTAATCTCTCTGGACCCCAGTTTTCTCCTCACAGAGCTGGGAGGTTGCATCAACTCTAACTTTGAAATTCCACTTCTGATAACTTCTGAATTCCTTTCATTTTGTCTAGCTTCATATTTTGAGTATCCAGAGGATAAAAATGAATACCAAGTCCCACCATATTTACACCTGATACATGCCAGGCAGTTTCACAGATGTCAACATACGAATCCACATGCAGTATCATTGGCCCCAAATTAAGATCCAGCTGAAGGCTATGGAGTGTAATGAATGAGAGACACAGCTGTGGTTTGAATCCAGGTCTTCTGATTCCAGGTCTAGTGCTCTCCCTACTAACTCTCAGTTTTTGTCAATTGTGACTTATTTAATAGTGTTCTCAGTCTGGGCTTGAAGATGAGGGTGAGGAAAAGGGTCTTATTCTTCCTCAACTCCTGCAAAACATGTGCTGTCAGATATGCACTTGTCTCTTCCTTTGATTGAGGGAGGAAAAGAAGGGAAAGAAAGGAAGGAGGAAGGAAAATAATCTGATGTGCTCTGAGTGGGAGCTGGGAGCTAAAACTCAAAAGAAGTACAACCCTCTCTTGCAGCTTCCCTGTTCTAGTTTTGACATCACTCTTACACAGCTGAGATGACCAGTCCTGAGCCAGCCGCCCAATACATTACATTCCTTCATCAGTATCAGTCGCTACGACTCCTTGAGCTCAGTGCCACGTACCAGGCACTATAGCCAGGGGACTGCCTGGGGGCTGGGACATGGGAGAAGCAGAAAGGAAAAAAGAAAAAAACAGTCAAATGGGAGGTTTCTGCCCTTCTTTCTGAGCATTAGGAATTCCCTTTCCTCCTTTGAGCCAGAACTAGAGAGCTCCCCCTGGAGCTCTCACAGTCTGTGCCCCACTATCCACCTCTGGGTTCTGACTGCTTTGGGTTCAGGCAGGGAGGTGCCGGAGGAAAAAATATGGCAAGCTCATCACCGGTTTGGTTGCGCTTTGAATTCTGGGCTTCTCCTCCAGTTCACCTGCCGGTCTTTACTTTTCAGAGTTCTCAGATACCTGCCCGTGCATTCAGTAGGAGAGACATAGTTGACCCTACCTGAGTCAAAAGAGTGGGGCTTTCACATTTCCCCATCCTCATTCATTAGCTGAGGGCCACAGGGTTGGGGGTTAAATTGCCAGCCACTTTCAGCTCTTCTAGTTGCGGGCAAAGTGGGTTTCAGGAGCCCAAGAGCAGCCCTGTCAAACAGAGAGAACACGCGGAAGGGAGGGCACAGAACCTGTCAAAAGAGATCTGAGAGACTCTGGGAGGAGCGCCGAGATAATCTACTATAGGGGCACGCCCAAGTTGGGCAGATCCTAAAACAGACTGTGGCCAGGTGAGCCGAGAACCCCTAGGGGTGGGGCTGGAGCAACCTGCTGATCTGTTCCATCCACTCCGGGCACCATGACAGTGACCGTCATCGTGCTGTGTGTCCACCTTCAGGTTGAACAGGGACAGTTGAAACACCCACAAAGGGCTTTTGATCTTTGTGGTAAAACAGTTTAAAAGCCCCTTCTGGCTTTTAAAAGAATTATTTCTGGATTGAATGTTCCCTGGGAGACTCTTGTTATTTCTTAGAGCTCTTTGCTTAATGCTTCTTCCTATCTATTTTTATCAAGCATATCGCCAGCTGTCCCGGCTGCGGTCAAAAATTCTTCTTGGGACTTTCCTGGTGGTGCAGTGGTTAAGAATCCACCTGCCAATGCAGGGGACACGGTTCAAGCCCTGGTCCGGGAAGATCCCACATGCCGTGGAGCAACTAAGCCTGCGCTCTAGAGCCCACGAGCCACAACTACTGAGCCCGTGTGCCACAACTACTGAGCCTGCGCTCTAGAGCCCACAAGCCACAACTACTGAAGCCCACGAGCCCTAGAGCCCGTGCACCGCAACTACTGATCCCACATGCCACAACTACTAAGCCCGTGTGCTGCAACTACCGAAGCCTGCGCTCCTAGAGCCTGTGTTCCACAACAAAAGAAGCCACTGCAGTGAGAAGCCCGCGCACCACAATGAAGAGTAGCCCCTGCTGACTGCAATAGAGAAAGCCCTTGTGCAGCAACAAAGACAAAAAAAAAAAATTCTTGGAGTTTTGCTGTTTAACTGTTTTCCCCTCCAAATATGTAGGTTATATTTGGGTGTGGGACAAAAGCCTTTCTCAGGGTATCACAGGCGCTCTGAGTGATGTACCATAGTGGAAACCCCTGGTGAAGAGGGCTTCGGCAAGCCTTGTGTGAGGTCAGAGTTGAGGCAAGTGTGGCACGAGTGTCCCCCAAGCAAAGCCGTTAAGTTGATACCTGAGCCATGGCAGAAAAGAGGGGAATGGCCCTGATCACAGTGCAGTGACCTCAGATCTCCCATTTGCTTGAGATTTTTGGTTTGGTTTGGTCTTTGCACCGACACAAATCTGAAGGACTTATAACCATTCTTCAAAAACATCCCTAAAAACCAGCTTTGCAGTTTAAAGGTCAACCTTGATTCCAGCTTTCCGCAGCTTACTAGGGCTAAAGAATAGAGTATTCATTTTCTTTCCAGACATGGAAACACAATTACAACTAGCTTAGGCAAAGAAGAGAAGCCAGGGATGGGACTGAATAACCAACTGTGGAAAGGACAGGATGCAGCCGGGCCCAGGAACCCAGGAGTCAGGCACTGAAGTGCTGCTGGGTTCTTGCTCCTGCTCCTGTTCTACGGTTGTTCTCTGTGTCTCAATTTCATCTCTGTCACCGCAGACCAGCTTCTGCCCCAGGTGGTAAAGAGGGTTGCTGACAGCCCTGGTGAAGGCCATCTTAGGTTTTGCACTGGAGATATACTGACCCCTTTTTTTTGTTTCAAGATGAAAAATGCTAGGAAGGACTTTGATTCTTCCAGCTTGTGTGTCAGGTGCTTTCCTAGCCCCTGGACAAATCAGCTGGGGAGGTGGGGTCCCTGAAGAATGCGGTAGCCCCTGAGGTAGATGTGTGGGTAGGGAAGGGCAAACCACCCATCCACCCATTCATTCATTCAATTGATTTTTATTGAGCAAAACTGAGAGGCTGAGTGAGGGGCCAGAGTCTTCATGGATTAGAGAATGGTGACCTGGAGGTTGGTAGATGAAGATGAATAAAAAAAGCAGAGAGCACTAAGTGCTCTGCCAAGTGCCAGAGGTAGGAGGAAATGGGGAGTTTGTGCCAGAAGGTAAATTAATTGCTCCTTCCCAACCGAGTCCTGCTATGAAAAAAGGCCAGTTGAACTACACAGTGTACTTGATAATGCAGTTGCCTGACATCCTGATGCAAGTTCCTTATCTTGTTGTCAAGCAGTGGTAGTTTGAGCGCCAGCACTGGGTCTGCAGACCAATCTCCGAGTAGCTCTGCCCTAGGAAATTCTCTCACATATTCTACAGGAGACACGGACAAGAATGCTCATAACAGCTTTGTTTGTAACAACTAAGAAAGGAAATAATCCAGATGTCCACAAACAATAGAAGAGAGAAGTAATCATGGTATGGAATTCTATAGAGCAGAGAGAATGAGTAAACTACAGCTAGACACATCAACCTGGATGGATTTCAAAACTACTGTCGAGCATAAAAGCAGATTGAGACAATGACAGTTAGTACGGATTCATTGTAGGAAGTTCGAAACCAGGCACCGCTAAACAATATAGTGGTTAGGGATGCGTGACAAATGGATTGAAACTGTAAAGAAAAGCAAGGGAGTGGATAGCACATGTGTTAGGTCAGTGGCTGGCTGGGGGTGGGAAGGGAGAGGGAGACAGCTGGGAAGGGGTGGGCACAGAGGAGCCTTCAATGTATTGGCAATATTTTATTCCTTACACTGGGTGGTGTGTACGTGGGTGCTTGGTTTTTATTACTGTTCTTTAACCTGTACATATATGTGACACACGCTCTTTTGTAAAGATGACCTATTTCACAATGAAGAAAATTTAAAAATATAGTCAAAGCCAAAGGCTCCCCACTCCCCCAAAGCCAATAAAAGGTAGAGGGTAGTGTGGTTAAATGGTGTGCGCCTCAAAGGAATGAGAACTTTTCCAAAGGTGGTGCCTTGAAGGTCTGGGAAGGCACCAGGGAGGAAGGAGGAAGGTAACCACTGCCCACCTGTCCCCCCCATCCCACCCTGGGCACCAGCAACTGGGTAGAGGTGTGTCCTGCTGTCCTCAGGACCTCTGGCTCACATGCCCTGGGTCCGCAGCTTGCCCCCTTTATAACCCTTTCTTCCTGCACCACAATCCTCAAGCTTTAGCCTGTTTTGCTTTCCCTCTCAAAGCTGCCACCACATACTCTGCTTCCCTAAGGCTGCCTGCCGTATAAGATGCAATAATCCTAACTTTTCAATTTTTGACCACCCCCCGCCCCCCGCCCCCAAAACAAGTGCACTGACCCATTGGGGGTTAAAGTGTGAAAATATTTTGGATGGTGTAGAAAACTTTCCTAATACCACTTCCAAAGTTTGGTCACACACCATCTGATTACCTTTTTAGGGAAGGTTTATCGTTCGGCGGCTGAAGTTTATTTTAAAATCTGTCTGGTTTGCAAACCCATTCTTTGTTGACAGCTCTTGTTTGAAATGTTTGGGCTCACTTTGCTCTGGGTAAAACAGGTTGTCAAGTCTTTTTTTTTTTAAACCCTAGTTGTTAGATGGCTTTTCTTGTCATGCAATTTGGTGTCCATGAACCTTAGAGTCATAAAAGCTTAGAGTTAGAAGGGACCTTGGAAGTCACCCATCCAACTTCCCGCCAATGAAAGAAGTTTTCCTGAAACATGCCTTATCACCAGCCTCTGAGAGCTTGCTTTTTAAGGGCATTGCTGTAGGGACAGAGAGTACCATAGGTTACAAACTCCCCATGAAATTTTGCATCAATCTGCGTTTTGTCTTTGAGAACCAGAAATCAGAGTGAACAATTCCAATTTTGCTAACTGAATTAAAATGAACACAGACTCTTGCAAAACTGGTTCTAGAGGTACATGGTCCACACGTCCAAAACCTTACATGGTCCAAAACATCTTTAATCTACTTAATATAATCATATCCTGGATTAGGAGGGACAGAGAAAACAGAGGAGTTGGACACATCCACACACTTGGAAGCAGGGGCGGAGAAGCCAGGGTGATTTGGTTAATTGCTTGGGAGTCCCCTGTGCACATTTCTCTCTGTCTCTTTGTCTCTGCTTTCCTGCCTGCTTAAAGGTACAGAAACGTAGATATTGCCTCTCCTCAAAAACGCCACTCAGGGAATTCCCTGGCGGTCCAGTGGTTAGGACTCAGCGCTTTCACTGCCAGGGCCTGGGTTCAATCCCTGGTTGGGGAACTAACATCCTGTACCCTGCATCACGCTGCCAAAAAAGAAAAGAAAAGAAAAAAACACTACAAAACAAAAAAATGCCACTTACCACTAGCCCCATTGAAGGGAGCAGGGCTGGTCTGTCACCCCTTGCCCATCCTCAGTCTTCCTTACCTCCTGGGTCAGTGGCTGCCTTTTCTCACGAGGCTGGGCCCACTTCAGTTTCTGAGCCCACCCGGAGACAGTGTGATGTGTGTTAGCAGTTGCTTTTCCACCTGTCTCCCCACCTTTTGTTCTGCTCTGCTAGAGCTTGGAACTAAGCCATGACCCCAGCTGCCGTCATAGTTCAATGGGTTTGGGCCCTGAGCCAGGCTGGGACCTTGGGGGCACAGGTCCATCAGGGTGAGGGAAGGAAGCCAGCCTGGAAAAGACCAGAGTTAGCCCATGGGAGCAGCAGGGTCATTCCATGTCGAACTCCCAATCTCATGCCAGCTGGGGAGAGTTTCTGGGTTAAAGAGGATAGCTGAAGATGCTTTTTAAAAATTGGGGGCAGGATGCCCAAACACGAGTGGAGAGGGTTAAAGGTACTGACCCAGCCTGGACATGCGGTATGCAAGGTCCAGTGGGCATGGGAAGCCCAGGCGAGGTTTGGTAATGGTTATGATTAGTCCCAGCTGGTAAGGCACTGAGGCACTGGACCCTTCCCAGCAGGTTGTCCCTGTCAGACCCTGTGCAGGTGGGACTTGCTGGGGTGAGGAGTCAGGGTTCAGCCCATGGGTCAGGGGCAGGCTAGAGCCAGGCAGGATGTCAGGCCACAACCTGATGGTCAGGGCAGGCCACTGTGGCCCACAGGCAACCCGAGGCAGCAGCCTCCTATGCAGGCTGTGATCCTGCTGCATGGTCCCTCCACTCCCACCCGCCAGCGGCCCCCAGTCTAGGAACTGGGAGGGAACTAGGGAGTCTGGGGCTGACTCCCTGAAGTGTTGGGCTCCAAGTTCTATCCAATCAAATCAACAAATATTTGACCGGGTATTTGTGTGCAAGGGAGCTGTGATAGTAAAGACAAGGGGTTGCATGACCTCCTGGGAGGTGGATTAGGAAATGGCATCTGTACACCACACAGATTATATAGCAGATTACAGAGCCAAAGCACACTTCTTCATTAGTCAATACGGGCACTGGTTTGCATGAGCCTTTTGCATGGGGAGGACAAGTGTGGGGAGAGGAGGGCGGGGAGAGTTTTGCACAGATACAAGGCAGGCCTCGTCTCTGGCCTTATCTCCTGGGCCACTGGGAAGGAGACCGAAGGAGTCATTTTCACAGGGTCTCAGGGAGACAGAGGCCACAGCTGTCTGCTTTGCTTCCAAAGTGACTCCCAGGGACACTGAATGGAGGACGGGCATTGTCTTCCTGTCCCTGTGCTGCAAAGCACCTCTGAGTGTGAGTGTAACTCCGTGTTGCCCCCTCACCTTTGGCGTAGTGGAAACAGCACCCTTGGCAAGAGTACAGGTGTATCCCCAGAGGGCAGCCTAAGAGTACATGAGTCTCCTTCCCAGACTGTGGGAACACGGGCAGGACTTGAGTGGGGCTGGAGGGCCCCATCATGTAGGCGGAGGCGGGAGCCAGCGAAGTTCTGGATACTCCGGTTAGTTTCACTGGGTTGGTACCCACAGGCCAGTGAGACGTGGAAACCCTCCAGATACGGGAGATAACAAAGTGCTAGACAGAGCAATAGAACACTTTAATCCTCACCTTCATAACAGCCTTGAGAAATTCCTCCCCCTGCCCTTTCTAATTCATAGAGCTTTTCTGAGTCTGTAATTACCTTGTTTTTCTTTCTTTAGTCCAAGGGTCAGCAATTTCTTTTCTGTAAAGAGCCAGATAGTAAATATTTTCAGATTTGTGGGCTATGCAGTCTCTGTTACGGTGGCTCAACTCTGCCGTGGGAGCACAGAGGCAGACACAGACACTACATCAACTAATGAATGGGACTTTGTTCCAACAACGTTTTATTTGTGGACACGACACTGGAATTTTACATAACTTGTCACGGTTGCAAAATATGCTCCTTTTAGTTTTTTCACTAGTTCAAAAATGTAAAAACCGTTTTCTAATAGCAGCGTACAAAGACAGACTGTGGCTGTCGTTTGTCCCTCCCTGTGAGGACGGGAACCAACTCATCTCGTGTCCCTAGTGCCCAGCACAGTGTCAGACATATACTAGGTGCTCAGTAGGTATTTGTAGGAGGGGTGACCTTCTCCGCTTTACAGACAAGGAAACTGTGGCTCAGGAGGTTAGTCCCCTCTCTCAGATGTGGGGCTAGAACTCAAACTTGCATGCTAGTTGGAGAGCTGTAGAGTTGGGTAGTTGGTCGTTCTACCAAATCCTGTGTTCCTTCTACCAAGTCAGTTTCAGCTTTTGCAGAAAAAAATATTGCCACATGGAAGTTCAGTGTTTCGGATTGGGAACTTCACTTGAGCAGAAAACCAACACCATAGATTCTATAGTGGCCCCTTTCAAAACGGTTGAGCTGTGGAAACTTAGCTTTACTGCCTCAGGTGGTTCTTTTTTTTTTTTTTTTAAACCTGGGGACCATGCCATTGCTAGTCTACTTTGGAAGACAGCTGTGAAGAATAATGTTAGAGGCTTTGCAGATATTAAAAAGTCACTATGACTATGTTCTTCAGATTGGGCATTTTCTTACGATCTAAATTAGTGGGTTTTTCAGAAACAGACTCACAGACTTAGAGAACGAGCTTATGGTTACCAGGGGGGAAAGGTGGGGGGAAGGGATAGTTAGGGAGTTTGGGATTGACATGTACACACTGCTATATTTAAAAAGGATAACCAACAAGGACCTA
This sequence comes from Balaenoptera acutorostrata, assembly GCF_949987535.1. Classification (NCBI taxonomy): domain Eukaryota; kingdom Metazoa; phylum Chordata; class Mammalia; order Artiodactyla; family Balaenopteridae; genus Balaenoptera; species Balaenoptera acutorostrata. The sequence goes on from NC_080075.1 coordinate 62,991,709, forward strand.
CTGTATAGCACAGGGAACTCTGCTCAATATTATATAAAACCTAAATGGGAAAAGAATTTGAAAAAGAATAGATACATTTATATGTATAACTGAATCACTTTGCTGTACACCTGAAACAAACACAACATTGTTAATCAACTATACTACAATAAAAAATAAAAAGTTAAAAAAAAAACTTATTTTTTATTTATTTTTTTTAAAACAGTGGCTCAGAGGGTGTGGAGAAAAAAGGGAACCTTCTTGCACTGTTGGTGGGAATGTAAATTGATACAGCCACTATGGAGAACAGTATGGAGGTTCCTTAAAAAACTAAAAATAGAATTACCATATGACCCAGCAATCCCACTACTGGGCATATACCCAGAGAAAACCATAATTCAAAAAGACACACGCACCCCATTGTTCTTTGCAGCACTGTTTACAATAGCCAGGTCATGTAAGCAACCTAAATGCCCATCAACAGACGAATGGATAAAGCAGATGTGGTACATATATACAATGGAATATTACTCAGCCATAAAAAGGAAAGAAATTGGGTCATTTGTAGAGACCTGGATGGACCCAGAGACTGTCATACAGAGTGAAGTAAGTCAGAAAGAGAAAAACAAATATCGTATATTAATGCATATGTGTGGAATCTAGAAAAATGGTAGAGATGAACTGGTTTGCAAGGCAGAAAGAGACACAGATGTAGAGAACAAACGTATGGACACCAAGAGGGGAAAGCGGGGGGAGGAGGGGGTGGTGGTGGGATGAATTGGGAGATTGGGATTAACATGTATACACTAATATGTATAAAATAGATAACTAATAAGAACCTGCTGTATAAAAAAATAAAATTTAAATGATTAAAAAAATAATAAAATAAAATAAAATTCAATAAAAATAAAAACAGTGGCTCTGTGTCAGCTAGGGGCTACCCAAGACCTAGAAAAGTCCAGTTCCCTGGTGGAAAAACTGGTTCTCCTTCAGAGTTACCTGAAGCCTGTCTGTCTCTCCGCCCCCAGCTCCATCAACTCCTACACCCTGTTTCGACTTAAGTCTCTGTCTTGATTACTGCACTTTCTTTTTTAATAAATTTATTTATTTTATTTATTTATTTTTGGCTGTGTTGGGCCTTTGTTGCTGTGCGCGGGCTTTTCTCTAGTTGCAGTGAGCAGGGGCTACTCTTCATTGCGGTGCGTGGGCTTCTCACTGCGGTGGCTTCTCTTGTTGCGGAGCACAGGCTCTAGGTGCGTGGGCTTCAGTAGTTGTGGCTCGCGGGCTCAGTAGTTGTGGCTCGCAGACTCTAGAGCGCAGGCTCAGTAGTTGTGGCGCATGGGCTTAGTTGCTCCGTGGCATGTGGGATCTTCCCGGACCAGGGCTTGAACCCGTGTCCCCTGCATTGGCAGGGGGATTCTTAACCACCGAGCCACCAGGGAAGTCCCACTGCACTTTTTTTTTTCCCACTCCAGTGACTCACTCCCACACTTGTTCTCACTTGGCCTCAAGGCTGCCCTGCTCCTTGGGAGGTGTGGTTAACCACAGACCACCCAGCCTTCCAGGAAGCAGGTCAGGATGCTCTCGCCTTCTCTCAGAATCTTGCAATCCACACCCTTGTTTCACTCATTTGGGTGGATTCTTATACTGAAGGCTCTGGAGGGGTGGGCTGGGGCCTTGGCCACTGGCTGGGCACCACCATGGTACCTCCATAGGCCCTAGGGTGCTGTCCTGACCAGCAGTGTCAGCAGCAATGTGAGGAGCCTCCCCTCCCCCACCTCTACTTCCAGCTGCTGACAGAAATGTGCCCCACCCAAGGGTGTGTGTCTCAGGGGTGGGCAGTGGGCAGCCCTTCCTGAGGCCTCTCCTTCAGAAGGCCTCATATTGCAATGCTGTTTTGTTGCCTGATTTGTGTTTTTACTTAATACGTCATGAGCACATAACCACGTCATGAGGTATCTTTTTACACTATGATTTTCTTTTAAATTAATTAATTTATTATTTATTTTTGGTTGCATTGGGTCAGTTGCTGAGCGCGGGCTTTCTCTAGTTGCGGGAGCGGGGGCCACTCTTCATTGCGGTGCACAGGCTTCTCATTGTGGTGGCTTCTCTTGTTGCGGAGCACGGGCTTTTGGCATGCGAGCTTCAGTAGTTGTGTCACACGGGCTCAGTAGTTGTGGCTTGTGGGCTCTAGAGTGCAGGCTCAGTAGTTGTGGTGCATGGGCTTAGTTGCTCCGTGGCATGTGGGATCTTCCTGGACCAGGGATAGAACCTGTGTCCCCTGCATTGGCAGGCGGCTTGCTAACCACTGCGCCACCAGGGAAGTTCCAGCCTGAATTTTTCAATGTGTTTTTTAGTAATTTGCATTTCTTTTGTAATTTACCTTTTGTGAACATAAATAATTCTTTGTTTAGTCCATCCTCGTATTTATTAGGCTTATCTTAGGTTCAGATTTTGGCTCTACCAATTGCTAGCTTCATGACCTTGAGCAAATCACTCCACTGAACCTCAGTTATATCACTGATGGGATAAGAAAAATAATTCCTATTGAATAGAATTGCTGTTAGGATTTAATTAGATAACATATGTAAAGTGATTTCCAGTCTCTGGCACACAGGAGGTGCTCAATAAATGCTAACTTCTTTCCTTTCCCCTAACATGGGGAAAGCGCTGTGAGAAACACATAAGTGTATAAGACGATGTATTTGTTTTCAAGAAGTATGCAATCCAATAGGAGCAATAGAATATACTCAAATATTTGACATAGACTTCATAAGATGGGTAGAATTTTGACAGGGTGGGGAGAATTCCAGGGAGAGGTGTGGCAGGGGTGGGAAGGTATCCAACACAATGTTTGGGGAGTGGCAGGTGGAATAAATGGACTCTAGTGGAGGCTTCTTTTTTTTTTTTTTTTTTAAAAAACCTCAGTATAAGGGCAAGGACGTTAAGTTCTGCAGACTTTTTTTTTTTTTTTTTTAAACTTTTGGGTTTATTTTTATTTATTTATTTATTTATTTATGGCTGTGTTGGGTCTTCGTTTCTGTGCGAGGGCTTTCTCTAGTTGTGGCAAGTGGGGGCCACTCTTCATCGCGGTGCGCGGGCCTCTCCCTATCGCGGCCTCTCTTGTTGCGGAGCACAGGCTCCAGACGCGCAGGCTCAGTAACTGTGGCTCACGGGCCTAGTTGCTCCGCGGCATGTGGGATCTTCCCAGACCAGGGCTCGAACCCGTGTCCCCTGCATTGGCAGGCAGATTCTCAACCACTGCGCCACCAGGGAAGCCCCTAGTGGAGGCTTCTTAACAGATAAGCCTGGAGATATAGATTAGGGCCTGCGCTGTAAGAGACTTTGCAATCGAAGCTAATGAATTTGTCTTTTGCTCTGAGGTGATGGGGAGTTATTGAAAATTTCTGAGTAGTGAAATAACACAGTCAAAGGTAGATTGATGACCAATATGACAGAGAATGGAACTGGGAAAATTAGCTGAAAAAAAAGAATTGTGATCAAATTTACACGATATATAAAATGCCATGATCAATGCTGAATTCAAGAGATGCTGTGAGACAAGAATTAATAATATCCAGTAAGTGAGTGGTGTGGGAATCAAGGAAGAGGTAGGGGTCAGAGGTGTGTATGGAGCCTAATGCTTGGAAGACTAATTCTGGCTGATTTTTATCGTTGTTCAAAAATATTTGCTGCCCTTTTCTATGGGCTCCTCCCTTAGGAAGATTATATATCCCACCTCATTTAGTGTCAGGCATCACCACAATATTATTTTGACCAATGGAATGTGAGTAGACGTGAGGTGTGCCACTCCTTAGAAGTTTTCAGAACCATAGAATAGTCTAGAACATTCTCTCTGGTCCCCCTGCTGATCCATAGTGGATATGTAACATGATAAGAAAAAAAACTTTGTTGGGATTGACATGTACACACTGCTATATTTAAAAAGGATAACCAACAAGGACCTACTGTATAGCACAGGGAATCCTGGTCAATATTCTGTAATAACCTAAATGGGAAAAGAATTTGAAAAGGAATAGATACATGTATATATGTAACTGAATCACTTTTCTGTACACCTGAAACTAACACAACATTGTTACGCTTCAATATAAAATAAAAATTTTTTAATCTAATTTTTGGATGTCAGCCCATGTCAAAAAAAAAACAAAAAACAACACAACACCTTTGTTATCGTAAACCACTGAGATTTGGGGCTTCTTTGATATAGCAGATTAATTTAGCCGAAGCTAACTGATGTAGGTTCCATGAGGAGAAATAGAAACATCTGGAGAAGGAGGAGTTGTTTGGAAAAAAGGGGGTGATTCAGTGTGAAACAGAATGATTCTAAGGTGGCATTTGAATGCCTCAATGGGGGTGTCAGATAGTTGACTTATAGATGATGAAACAGAGGCCTAGTAAGGTAATTTGCCTAAGATCACACAGAAGCTGGAGATGGAGATTTGGAAACTGTGTGTGTAGATATTAAATCACTGAGAGTAGATGATCACAAAGAGCGAGTATGTAGGGAGGAAGATGGGGAGCAAGTAGGAGCCCAAGCTGGATCAGCCAGAAAGATGAGAGAGGAACCAGCATGGGTAATCAAAGTCAGAGGAGGCAGACATGTTGAGAGAGGATAAAATGGGGCAGAATTGTACAGAAACTGAGAAAAGACCTTGGGATATGGCAATAACAAAGTCATTGGTGACCTTTGAAATAGTCGTTTTTGCAGTAAGGTTCTGTGGTTTTCTCTGGCTGTCCTCTTCAGTCTAAGAGCAGAGACTAGAGAATAAGAATGCGTGTAGGGATGGGGAGTGGGGGTGAGGGAGCTCCAGATAGGACACTAGCATCAGACAAGAGTGAGGGACAAAGGAGTCTAGGCATTAGGGCAGAGTGAAGGGATGGTGCATGGCATCAGTACCTGACAAGGATTTGAAGAAGGCCACAGAGGGCTAACAGAATGGAGACATACGGCTGCCAGCCAGTGATTGGAAGAGTTAGCAATGAGATTAGTCCTTGGTGGTCTGGGCCTGCTATGGAAAGGAAAGGGAGATCTGTGAAGTTCCCCAAGGTTGAGGACATGTGAGGGGCAGATTTGGTGAGCTTGATAACTACTGAAAGCCTCTGAGAACAGTGAACCCTGGTGGGCCTGAGAGAAAAAATGTGAACACAAGTAGGCTTCCTCTTAGAAGGTAGAAATGGGTTCTGGTACCCAGCAGCAGGGATTATTTGAATAGAGTAATGTGAGTGGATGCACAGCATACAGATGAGAAGCAAAGAGAGAGACCTTCTAGAAGAGCCACTAGGAATGTAAAGAAAGCTTGTCTCTCTCCCTTCTCATGTGGGTGAGTGAAGGGAGCAGGTTTAAGGTAGTGGTATTTTCCTTTTCTTCTTTTTTCAAGTTTGCTTCTGAGTAGGTAATATATTCACATACACACATAGAAATTCAAAAGATACAAAAGGAGTCACAGAGAAAATTCCTTCCACCCTCACTCACAGCCAACAAGGTCTCCCCCTATGCCCTGCTTGCTCCCAGGCAATCACATTAACAGTTTTTATGTATCTCTCAAGAGTCCTGTGGTCCCTGGACTAGCAATAAAATAATCATCTCAGAACTTGCTAGAAATGCAAATTCTCAGTCCCCACCCCAAACGTACTGAAGAAGAACCTCTGAGGGTGAGGCCCAGAAATCTGTGTTTTTTTTTTTTTTTTTTTAAAGGCATGCCTTTTTTTTTGGAAATTCACGTTCTTTTATTTATTTATTTATTTATTTATTTATTTATTTATTTATGACTGTGTTGAGTCTTCGTTTCTGTGCGAGGGCTTTCTCCAGTTGTGGCAAGCGGGGACCACTCTTCATCGCGGTGCGCGGGCCTCTCACCGTTGCGGCCTCTCTTGGTGCAGAGCACAGGCTCCAGACGCGCAGGCTCAGTAACTGTGGCTCACGGGCCCAGTTGCTCCGCGGCATGTGGGATCTTCCCAGACCAGGGCTCGAACCCGTGTCCCCTGCATTGGCAGGCAGATTCTCAACCACTGCGCCACCAGGGAAGCCCCCAGAAATCTGTTTTAAAGAGTCCTCCTGGGGCTTCCCTGGTGGCGCAGTGGTTGAGAATCTGCCTGCCAATGCAGGGGACACGGGTTCGAGCCCTGGTCTGGGAAGATCCCACATGCCGCGGAGCACCTGGGCCCGTGAGCCACAGTTACTGAGCCTGCGCGTCTGGAGTCTGTGCTCTGCAACAAGAGAGGCCGCGATAGTGAGAGGCCCGTGCACCGCGATGAAGAGTGGCCCCCGCTTGCCGCAACTGGAGAAAGCCCTCGCACAGAAACGAAGACCCAACACAGCCATAAATAAATAAATAAATGAATGAATGAATGAATGAATGAATGAGTCCTCCTGGTGATTCTGGCACATGCTGAAATTTGAGAACCACTGCCCTAGATATATTCTGTGCATATATGTATACACATATACATCAATTTCCTTCTCTTTTTTACATGATGTTTTACATTAATGTTTTTAGAGATCACAGACCACTTCAAAATATTTTAAAATTTATGTATAAGTTTTGCAAATATTTTCAGGGAGTTCACAGCCCTCTTTGGGGGTGTTCATGGATGTCATATAATAGGAATTTTTATTGAGTAGGGAAAGGTGGCAAATGAAGATGGGGATTAGGTGTATCAAGAGGTACGGTGCTTTCTTTCAAGGGAGTGCCAGGTTTTGGTGAATAATAGAGGTAAGAAGAGAGTGGAGTGAATAAAATAGGTTTAGGGTGGCATATATCCAGAAAAGACGAAAAACTCTAATTTGAAAAGATACATGCACCCCAGTGTTCATAGCAGCACTATTTACAATAGCCAAGACATGGAAGCTACCTAAGTATCCACTGATAGATGAATGGATGAAGATGTGTTATCTGTATATACAATGGAATATTACTCAGCCATAAAAAGAATGAAATTTGCAGCAACATGGATGGAGATTATCATACTAAGTGTAGTAAGTCAGACAAAGACAAATATATGATATCATTTATATATGGAATCTAAAAAAAATGATACAAATGAACTTATTTGCAAAACAGAAACATACTCCTAGACATAGAAAACTTACGGTTACCAAAGGGGAAAGGAGTAGGGGGAGGGATAAATTAGGAGTTTGGGATTAGCAGATACACACCACTATATATAAAATAGATAAACAACAAGGTCCTCCTATATAGCACAGGGAACTATATTCAATATCTTGGCATAATCTATAATGGAAAAGACCTGAAAAAGAATATATCTATAACTGAATCACTTTGCTGTACACCAGAAACCAACACAATGTCATAAATCAACTATACTTCAATTTAAAAAAAGAAAAATAGGTTTAGGGTGAAGGGATTTTTTTGAGGTGAAATTCACAGAAATACAATGAGCTATTTTGAAGTATACAATTAGGTGGCATTTACTGCATTCACTATGTTCTGCAACCACCGCCTCGCTAGGTGTGAAGGGAGCTTAGTCCACTTTGGAGTCAAGGTTCCTTGAGAAGACTTCTTGGGACAGCCAAGAGCAAAGTAGGAGGCCAGGGGCCAGACGGAAGGAAGCAGGTGAGAGCAGAGTGGGTAGCAGGTGGCAGGGGGTGAGAAGGTGGTCACGGAACCAGGGGTGATGGAAGCTCAAAGGAGATGCACACTGGAGGCTGGAGAACTGGGGGCCTAGACGAACAGCGGCGAGAACTGGTAGATGACAGGCGGGGCAAAGGACCAGTTTTCCTGAAAGTCAAGCGTACAGGGAGTGGCACTGGAGCGCTAAGGAGAATGTGCACACACCCCCGCGCCGAGCTGCTCCGGCCTTACTCCAGCCTCCCAATCCCGCAGTTGGCGGCAGCCATCTTATCCTCACAGGACTCCTTCCCAAGAAGAAAGGGAGCAGAAACCCGCAGAAAGCAGCTGTTCTCTCCTAGACGTTTCTCTTATCAGGGAGGAATATCTTTCCCAGAAGCCCTGGCCAGACACCTCCTTACATGTCATTGGCCAGAGCTGGGTCACATGCTTGCCTTTAGACCAATCACTCCCGGGGGAAAGGAATTATCATGATTGGCTTAGACCAATTACCATTCATTTCCAAACCCAGCCCATTGTCACTTGGACAAAGCCTGCTTCCTGTTAGCAAGGGAGGAGAGGGGAATGGCTGTTGGGTGCAGACCTCTGGGGTCCCTCCCAGCTTTATTCACTGGGTTGAGGGGCGATGGAAGGAAGAACAAGGACAACCTTGCATGGCGCTATAAAGCAGGTGAAACATGCAGCCCCTTCAGGAATTTATCGTATAGCAGGGAAAATGGGATCAAAGGGAAATATACATGAGGACATAGATAATAAAGGATAGAAAAGCAGAGGCAGCCATAAAGAAAGGCTGTGAAGAGTAGTGGAGTCAGTGTGGCTTGGGAGTTTGAATACCTAATCTGATGTTTCTTGAGCTGTGTGACCTTGGACAAGTCTATTAACCTCTCTGTCCATCTTACCCTGTGAAAAGGGGACTATAAGATTTCACTGGTAGAAATTAATGTTGGAGTAAGGTGCTAGCAAGAGGGTAGTTGGTCAGGAGACCTGAGTATATCAAAGAAGTAGACATTTGTCATACTTTGTGTTTGAAGAGTGCCCCATCCCATCTTCTGAGCACTCACCCTCCCAGAGACTCTGTGACCTACCTAACATTCTTCAGCAAGTATCTTTCCTACTTAAATTAGCCAGTTTGAATTTCTGTTGTTCAACTTAGAACTATGTCTTCTTGAGCTACCTCTCCCGGTGAGAACAAGAAAGTGGGGCGTCAGCCATTTTCCAGAGAGATCAAGCTTCAGGCCAAGACTGACTTCTTTCTGCAGCCTTCTGGACGGAAGCAAGTCCAACAGGAAGAAGGAAAGAAGGAGGAGGGCAGGGTCTGGTCCTTTTACCCATTTGGACTTAAGAAAGAACCAGAAGAAAAGAAAACATACTACATATTCTGAGCTTTTTTTTTTTTTTTTTTTTTTTTTTATATTCTGAGCTTTTAACCAGCCAGAGTGACTCCACCCACAAACACAGTGGCCACTAAAACACCCTCTGAGGGAGCAGCCCTCCTCCAGGGCAGAGAGTGACCCAACCCATCCCGGGGAGGACACTTAGTTTCCCTCAGAGGCCAGCATTCACTTGCAGGGTTGGGTTGGAGGCTGTGATCAATGCAAAGCATTTGGCTGTGGGTAGGCTTTGATTCCATAAATACGATTATTGAGTGCCTTCTATGGGCCACATAACTTTTCTAGGTACTAGGAATACAGTGAATGAGACAAAAATCCCTGCCTTCTTGGAGCTTACAGTCTGGTGGAAGGAGATGGTAAACACGTAAATAAAAAGTAGATTATGTCAAAGGTAGTGAGTTTTGTAGAGAAAAATAAAGCAGGGACAGGAGCTAGGGAGTGAGTACTGGGGGTAGGGTTGGGCTGGGCAAGTTGCATTTTTATTTTATTTTTTAAATTTTTATTATTTTTTAAAATTTATTCATTTATTTTTGGCTGCGTTGGGTCTTCGTTGCTGCACACGGGCTTTCTCTAGTTGCGGCGAGCAAGGGCTACTCTTTGTTGCGGTATGTGGGCTTCTCACTGCAGTGGCTTCTCTTGTTGCAGAGCACGGGCTTTAGGTGCACGGGCTTCAGTAGTTGTGGCACGCAGGCTCAGTAGTTGTGGCGCACAGGCTTAGTTGCTCCACGGCATGTGGGATCTTCCCAGACCAGGGCTTGAACCCATGTCCCCTGCATTGACAGGCGGATTCTTAACCACTGCACCACCAGGGAAGTCCCTGCGTTTTTAATTAGTATATCCAAGAAGGCCTCATTAAGAGGGTGAGGGACTTGGCAAAGGGGATCGATTATTATTACAGGGATGTTTACACTGGCTGTTCTTTCCAACCCTCCCCCTCCTCCCCCTGAAAATGCCTGTCAGACACAAGTCTAATTGTGGAGACTATGGGTGAAATATTTGAAGGGAAACTCTGGGCCATATGGGTGCCTCATGTTCTGGTGGGTGGAGGTTAAGAGCTTCCTAAAGTGACCTGGGCTAACAAACTGGAGGGAGTCTGCTGGACAGGGCTTCCCAGAGGGAATGACTTGAAAATGGGAATGGCAACCACATAGTCATGCCCACCCGGCAGACAAAGTCTTGTTTAGACGTTTGAGGCTTCACTGAAGACAGACACCCTCTCTGATGAGAGGAGCATTCCCATCATTGATTGGAGTCTTTCTCCACCAAGCAATAAATCTACAGATTGCATTGAGAAAACTTTCCTTCTCTTACTGCTCTATGAAAACAAAGACAAACAAACAAAGCCCTACTCTATCTATCTGGATTCTCTATCTGGAATTCAGATTCCTTCAGAATCATTATAAGTCAGGCTGGGCTGTTTGCTTCTTTTTCAACCAGACTCCTCTTTTTAATACAACAACCCTGGGCTCTAATAACCCACTCATATTCATCCACCACCTGCCTTCCCTAAGCTCTCATTATCACTATGATTCCTAAGAGACCGGAAGGGAGAAGCGCAGTAGACATTCTCCGGAACACCAGTGAAAGGGGATAAGGAGAAATGGGTTTTTTGGGCCTTGAAGATGTTTTATTACTGAGGGACTCTGTGCCTTAGAAACTCCATATTATAGCTTTTTGTTGTTATCAGGAGTGATGCTTTGTACACACCGCTGTGCACAGGGACGTGATCTGACCTAGAATATGATAAATCCAAAGTACCACGCAGCAATTTGTAACACAATTTGAATGTATCTTCTCTCATTATCCAAGAGGAAACTTCCCTTCAAGTACTTGTTCTCCTGTGGCAGGGCCAGAAAAAAATCTAGGGGAAGGATAGACCGTTGGATATGTCTTTTACTACATTCCAGAGACTCATTTAATGTCTTCCCAGAAAAACTTCTTAATTTCTTTGCCTTGCACATGATTATTGCTGAGGGACTTTGTGGCTTTTGAGAGGAACAGAAATTGAGATGCAAATTGGTGTGATGTATCTTTTTTGCTTTGCAGAATTCTCATATGTAACCTAACCCAGTCATGCAAAGCAACAAGATCTAAGGACTTTGGATTTAATGCCCCCCCCCAAAAATAAAATAAAAAAAGGTGGCAGGTAAGGGAAAATGTTAGTAAAAATTAAACCCATGTCTCTCCAGGCTTAGACTATATTATTTCCTGGGTACTGATACCCATAAGCGTCAGAAGTCATATTCAACCAGTCAATTGAAAAAATATCCATGCATCTACACACAAATATTTATTGACTATCTTTTAATGTAGAAAGACTCTGCTGAAAAAAAAAAAAAAAAAGAAAGACTCTGCTGACCACTGGGCTGTAATCTGTGTCCTCAGTGAGCTTTACATTTTGGTGGGAGCAACAAGTTGACAACCAAGAAAGAATGAAGTCAGGGCTAGATAGAGGGGAAAGAGGTGTAGGGATTTTAATAGGCAGAATTGCTGCTTTCTCAATCCTCCTGGTCAATAGAGATGACTGTTAAAGGGATGTTATTGCCCCTCCCACCCCAGACTGACAGCGTATCAGAGGGTCATTTCCTGAGCACCAATTATGTGCCACACAGGTGCTACACTCTTTCCGTGTGCTCTCTAATTGTCACATCGATGCTATAAAGTAGGTACTGTTGTTAATTTCATTTTACAGAAGAGAAACTGAGACTTGGAGAAATTAAGTAACTTGCCCAGAATCACATTGCTAGTGGCGGCAGAAGTGGTATTTACAACCAGGTCCAAGACCCGGTTCTGAGGATTAGCACTTGATGGCCTAATTCTTCATCGTTGCAAACATAGTCACGATAAAGAGCAGTGAACAATCTGTAGTTCAAACACTACTGGTGAATGGCTATTGTTGGTCTCTGGAACTGCTGGAACTGGTACCCAAGCCGGGAGCTGAGGACCTGAACCTACTGTAAAGGAAGAGTGAAAATGCCTATTTATTATTCTCACTCTGAATATAATGACTCTTCAGACTTTGATATTTGTTCCAACCTTTCGATGTTCCATGGGGAAAAGGGAAGGTTTTGCACTAATTCCTCCAAGTCTTCAGACTCTGCAGGACAAGAAAAAATTAAGCAGAGACCACACCTTCCCTGCACTGAGCTCTGTGGAAGATGAACCTAGCTGCCTGCATCATCTGCTTAAAGGCACAGCTGCAGGACAGCCTCAGCTGCAATGGTTTGGAAACCCTCCAAAGTGGGCCAAGACCCTCAGGCTGGTTTTAGCACCGTTGTTATTCCTAACCCCTTCTTCAGGGAGAGGGCAGACCAGGAAGACTGCAGATGTAGGCTTTGGGCATATGAATAAATCAAGATGGTGATGCCGAAAGCTTGACCTCTGTGCACCGGTGCTGATTCCAACCTCAGAGACGGAGTTCTGGGTGAAATAGAAAAGAATAGCCTTATTGCTTTGCCAGGCAAAGGGGGACACAGTGGGCTCCTGTCCTGAAAAATTGTGTGTCCCAACCCAGGAGGATTTGATGAGGAGTTTTATAGCAACGGTTCAAGGGTGGGGTTGCTGATAAAATTAGGGTATGTGGAGGGCCTCCACTCCTCTAATCTGGTCCCAGGTGATCTTCTTGGTGACCTTCTCTGGTTCCTTTAATGTAACCTCAGGTGATCTTTCTCTGGTATGAAGAATGCAGCCATCCTAAAGAACTTACAGACATTGTTATGCGTATCCCTTGAACTAGGACCCTGCCCCCAGGCTGCACTATTGTTTCCTGACTGCCCCTCCCTTGTCTTTGCATTCCTTCCCTTACCTGATTAGCCACGGTTCAAATCTGCCCTTTGAACTCAGGGAAGGTCGTGGAGGCTGGAGTGAAGAAAAGGGGGACAGAAAGGCTTCTGTGCCCAGGAGCCCCACAGGGTCCTGCTTGGTTTCAGTGGTGGCACTGCCAGTGGCAGGTGGAATGCACAGGCTGACCAGGCCTTCCCTGCCTCCTAGTCTCTCCTCTAGCACAGATGTGTATTGTGCTAGGAGGAAAATTGCAATGGAGTTTGGCTTAGTTGTCCCTGGGGCCACACCTATAAGACTGGCTGCAGTGAAGGTGGGAAATGAGGCCTAGAAAAATCTGATGTTGTAAATAATTTGAGAGCTTCTAAGTTAAACCTGTCTCATAGGGCCAGTATCGTACTTTATGGTCAGTTCTCCACTGTCAGTAGAAAAAAGGACCTTCTGGTTTGCTACTTCCTCTCTCTAGTCTTACTCTTTTTGTATTTCTGATGCCTAGTAAAGTGCCTGGCACATAATGGGTATTTAGTTAATGTTGACCAATCAATTCAGAAGGAGACCCTTGGGGGAAGCTTCAAGACTATTTGGAAAATGGTCTTTCTGTTGGGTGGACCATGCCCTAGAAAAGGGAGGAGCTGCTGGATGGGGCCTGGTGTTACCGAGCCCAAGCTCGCTCTGCTCGCCGCACGACAGGCCAATAAATCGGGAGACGAGGTGCTGAGGCAAGGAGTAACGGCTTTATTCGGAAGGGCGGCAGACCGAGAAGATGGCAGACTAGGGTCCCCCAAAAAACCATCTTATAGGGCTCTGGATGCCAGTTTCTTTTATAGAACAGAGAGGGAGAGGAGGTGAGGAAGTAAAGTAAAAAGGCCATTTATCTTGCAAAATAGGAGGAGATGTGTTAATTTCTTCTTTTCTGCAGCCATTCACAGGTGGGCAGGGTCAGATTGTTTCCCTGTGAGCTGAACAAAGGCACTTTAGTTAAACATTCAGGCAGAGGGGCAGGATTTCCCCAGGCAAACCATTATGTATGATTATAATAACAAAAGCAATGAAAAGCAAAGGTTAAAGTCAAAGAAACAGATCCAACGTGAAGTCCGATTTAGCTCTTCCCTGTTACACTAGGATATACCAAACTCCACCCTGGGGGCGGCTTTAGGTGGCCTCTGAATGTTCTGGAGCTGGAGTCTGCAAGAACTTCATGTTGAGGAGGAAAATTCTACAGCTAGATCTGGAGAGATGGAGGTAAGAACCTCCTTCTAAAGTCAGAGAGGAAGAAGTACAGTCTGGAGACATGGCTGATGTTGTTACCAAACTCAGGCTTGGCTGCTCCCGCTCAAGAAGCCAATACTGAGAGACAAGTGTTGGGTAAAGGAAAAGTAGCTTTATTTTAAGGAAGCCTGCAACGTGGGGAAAAGGTGGACTCCTGTCCGAAAGAACCAATTCCCCACTCCCCACGTTTTAGTCAGGATTTATACAAGAAGTGAAGTAGGAAGTGGCTGCAGGCTTGCTGAGGGTAGTTACCCTTCGGAGACACGTACATTAATAGCGTCGGAACTTGGGTGTGGTCATTACATTGTCCAGGTCAGCACATCTGTTCTAGGGGTCGGTGGTCATATATTTCTGGAAAAACAAGAACAAAGACAGAGCAAAACAGGCAAAGCAAAACAGGAACCAGTCCATCAACCCCCAGGTCCGTGTTTAGCTATTAACCAGCCCTTGGTTGTAAAGTAGTGTTTTTCGCTAAAAATTCAAATGGTCTGTATTGAGGACTCAATCCAGTAATGCTAGAGGTAGAATTTAAGGTCGAGGGCAGAAAGAATCTGGCCTTAAAGAATAGTATCAGATCAGGCAGCCTGATGGAGAACACATTCTGGAGGCTTCCAGGCATTATCCTGGAGAGAACACATCCACCCATCCGAGCAACAGACGCTATAGATAACACTCGGGACACAGACGTTGTGTTCTTCATTTTGACTAACTTCTTTTTCACAGGATCTTTTTCAGCAGGATCTCACTGCACTCACCCTTTATTTGCAGCTGCTTTAAGGGTGTCAAGCTGGGCCTTTAAATTCCTCTGGGTGATTTAAAGCTGACGGTCTCCCAGGAAGAGAGACTTTTCTTTCTTTTCTGGGACTTTCCTCCAGACCTCATTTCCAAGCAGAGCTGCAGTCCTAAAGTGAGGCCCTCCAGTCTGGACTTGCCTGGGAGAGATGAAGAGCTGGGCCAGCCATACCTGCCCTGCCCTTGTGCAACCTGTGGTATCTCCTTCTGCAGCAATTGCATCTCCTGGAGAGCAGCCAGGAATTTCCTGCAGAGCCAAAAAGCCTCAAGGGGAATTCCACTAAGTGGTTACAACATGCCCTCAGATTCCCAGGGAGGAATGCAGCGTGTTTGGAAGCTGCTCCTTCTCCTGCATTCAGCAGCAGAGCACCTGGGAAATCTCCCACATCTGCGAGTGCCCAGGAGGAGGTCTTCCCTCCCTTCCTCTTTCCCATCATTCTCTCCACCCCGCGCCCCACCCCAGCCCCAGTATACATACCCTTAACCTGAGCAGCACAACTGCCACAGGAGGACAAGTGTGCAGAGAGGCTGCTCCGGATAAAATTATTCCTTTTAGTTTCAGCAACGCTGCCCTCAAGCAGGATTCTGACTTCTGTGCTGATTCCAGGCCTCTTCCTTCAGTCACCAGCTCAGACTCAAGATTTGGACTTCCTTGCTCTAATGGGTGGCTCGAGGGGGGCTGGAATGACTCTCAAATATACCTCCCTCGTGGTAGGGGAGCCGGGGTACACTGCTGAGGCCTAGTTTTTTCCCCTTTAAGTTGCTATAGCATCTGAAATTCCTGTGAATCTTCCAGCGCTTTAAAAAGATAACCCTGTGGGAGGATTTAAGATAGCAACCACGGGTGCATACCTTCAGTGTATCAGTCAATCAGAAGTTTCTTTTTTTTTTTTTAAATTAATTTATTTTATTTTATTTATTTTAGTTTTGGCTGCGTTGGGTCTTCGTTGCTAAACGCGGGCTTTTCTCTGGTTGCGGCGAGCGGGGGATACTCTTCATTGTGGTGCGCGGGCTTCTCATTGTGGTGGCTTCTCTTGCTGCAGAGCATGGACTCTAGGCACGCGGGCTTCAGTAGTTGTGGCGTGTGGGCTCAGTAGTTGCGGCACACGGGCTTAGTTGCTCCGTGGCATGTGGGATCTTCCCGGACCAGGGCTCGAACCCGTGTCTCCTGCATTGGCAGGTGGATTCTTAACCACTGCGCCACCAGGGAAGCCCAGAAGTTTCTTTATAATACCCAGCGAAGGCACAAGATTCCTAGAGGAAGAGGTGCTTCTGGAAGATGTGAGTTACCTGAGGAGGCTGGGAGAATTGCCCAGATGACAAGGATAAGACTCATTTTTCCTGGGCAGGGCAGTTTTGTCTCTGCCTTTCACTCTCTGCATGGCTAAAGGCTCTGCTGAGAGAATGCCCTAGAAGCAGTTCTCAAAGTGCAGTTCCCAGCCTTGTGGTGGTCTTAGAGAGTCTTCCCGGTGGTCTGCAGACTGGTTTAAATTACATGGGTGTAATTCCTCAGTATAATACTCCACCCTTGGGCTCCAAATGATGCAGAATTCTGAGGTGCCCTGTTCTGGGGAGGGATTGCAGAATCCCATCATCATCATCATCATCATTATAGGACACTTCTTGCAATTCACAAATTTGGCCTTTGACATTCATTCATTTGACGAACGTTTATCAAATATCTTTCTTCTGTGACTGTGTTAGGACAGGAGACAGAATTAGAAGACAGTGCCCCCGTTTTACAAAAGGGCAAAAGAGCTTGTTTACCCTAGAAGACACCTGTCTAAAGCAATAATGGCTGACAACATGGAACAATTCTCTGAATACTGACAGAGGAATGCAAAAGTGCTATGGGGACACAACCCATGTCTGCAGGTGCCAAGGACACCTTCCCAGAACAGGTGAGTTTCAGCAGAGGTTTGAAGGATACCGTGCAGATGAGAAGGCAGACTTCTCAGGAGGCCAGATGCAATGACCTACCCTTGGGAACATGTAGAATGAACTTGCTGAACTCCACTCCTTCCTTCCTTCCTTCAGAAACCAGATTTTCAAAGGAATTAGCATTGATTTGAGACCTACAGGATATATCCTACATGACATTTGGCGATGGAGGAGGGATTGGTATCCTAGGCTGAGGGGCCAGCAGAATCAAAGGAAGTGGGGTGGGAGTTCAGTTCAGAGTATATGAAGAGGAATAGGTTGAAGTTAGGTTGGAGTCAGACCTTCTCACTCGTTGGCCAACCAACCACCTCATCCTATCCATTCCATCTTCTAAATGCAATGCATCAGGGGCAGAGTTCAGAATTCAGGTCCTGTCTGTCGTCAGCTTGCAGTCCTTGTGGCCACTCCCTGGTTCATTCAGACCCTCATCATCTCTTTGCCTCCCCTCTCAACTAGTCTCCCCACCTCTAGCTTCTTCTTCTAATTCATTATCCACACCACCATTAGGGTGGTTTTCGTAAAATTCAAGTTGTATTTTGTCATTTTTCTGCATGACATATCTCAGTGGTTCACCATCATTTCAGGATCGTCCCCAGCCCTTAGAATGGCTTATATCATAGGGCCCTTTGGGATCCAGCCCCTGCCTACCTCCTGTATCCACTGCTCTCACACCCTGCTTTATTAAATAGATAGACCAACTACAAATATGCTGTGTTGTTTCATACCTCTGGGGCTTTGCACATGCTGTTCCCTCTCCCTGGAAAACCCTTCTGCATCTAGTCCTCTTAGCAACTCATTCATCTTATTCAACTTATTCATCCTTTAAATGTGGACTCAAATACCACCTCCCTCAACCTTTCCGTACGGAGTTAACCACTGCGATTACTTACTTATATTTATAGTGTTACTCTTATCACTCTGCTGCTGACGTGAGCTTTTCACAGTAGGCTCTTCTGCCAGATGCTGAGCAGCTTTAGGGCAAGAACCGAAATCTTGACTCATTTTCACTGCTCCGGCCCCTAGCAAGGGCTGGGCTCATTATGGAACAGACAGTTGAGTCAAGCTAGGCTGGAGTGCAGGGGCTCTCAGTCCTGGCAGCACACACCCATCACCTGGACAACTGTAAAAATACCCACATCCAGGCCCCACCCCAGGCCAAAGGATCTCTAGGGGGTGGGGCTGGGCAGGTTTGTTTGTTTTAAAGCTCCCAGGTGAGGGAGGGAAGGGTAAATTAGGAGTTTGGGATTCACATATATATACTACTATATATAAAATAGATAACCAACAAGGGCCTACTGTATAGCACAGGCAACTACACTCAATATTTTGTAATAACCTATAAGGGAAAAGAATCTGAAAAAAGAATATGTGTATGTATAACTGAATCGCTTTGCTGTACACCTGAAACTAACACAACATTGTAAATCAACTATGCTTCAATTAAAACTAATAAATAATTTTAAAAATATATTTATGTATTTATTTATTTATTTTGGCTGCTCTGGGTCTTAGTTGAGGCATGCGGGCTCTTTTAGTTGCAGCATGCATGCGGGATCTAGTTCCCTGACCAGGGATTGAACCCCGGCCCCCTGCACTGGGAGCACCGAGTCTTACCCACTGGACCACCAGGGAAGTCCCAATAAATAATTTTTTTAAAAAAAGCTCCTAGGTGATTCTAATACGAAGCCAAGCTTGAGAACTACTGGGGAGGCAAAACAGAGGAATCTGAGAATCAGGAGACCTGAATCCTAGGCTCTGCCATTGAGTCACTGCAGGATCTTGGGCAAATAGGTTATTCCTCTGGCCTCATTTTCTCATCCGTAAATTGGGAGTCCTGAGCCCGATTTCTCTCTCTTTTTTTTTTTTTAAGCTGTGTTGGGTCTTCGTTGCTGCATGAGGGCTTTCTCTAGTTGTGGCGAGCGGGGCCTACTCTTCATTACAGTGTTCGGGCTTCTCATTGCGGTGGCTTCTCTTGTTGCGGAACAAGGGCTCTAGGCCGCATGGGCTTCAGTAGTTGCTGCATGCAGGATCAGTAGTTGTGGCTCGCGGGCTCTAGAGCGCAGGCTCAGTAGTTGTGGCGCACGGGCTTAACTGCTCCGCAGCATGTGGAATCTTCCCGGACCAGGGCTCGAACCTGTGTCCCCTGCATTGGTAGGCGTATTCTTAACCACTGCACCACCAGGGAAGTCCCACGAGCCCGATTTCTAAGGCCCATTCCACATCCCCAGTTGGGGAGGTGCGGGCGAGGGGGTGCGGGGTGTGGGGAGTACTCCTGGCCGTTGCTAGGTTCTGCTCTTTACCTGATGGGTGGGGGAAATGAGCGTCTTTCCTCATCTGCCCTGGGCTGTTTCTCCTTCTGCCCTCCCTCTCCCACCAGGCTAGGGTTTCCCGTTAGCCAGCCTCTGTAAGAAGCCGGGAGCAGTTCCCAGGCTCCTTACGACTTCACACTGCCAAGCTGAAGAGGGATCATGGAGAACCACGGACTGGGGCTGCTTTCGTGTCACTGGAGATAGTTTCTTTCAAGATGAATGGGCTGTACTTACCGCGTTTTCTTTTCAAAATGTCAAGCTGCACTTCTGAGAGCACATGGAGCAGTATATAATTAAAGTGTTAACAGTGAAAAATAAATAGAAGTGGTGCTTGCCTTGTATTTTGCTGACTGATCTGGAGGAGCGGGACTCTGGGTGGGAAACTTCACTGCTGTGATATCTGGGCTGCTGGGTTGGGCATGTGGAGATTCTCCGATGTGTAGTCACTGAAAACAAGGGCAACCTCTTGCAGCCCCTGCGAACGGTTTCTGTCATCAGCAATTCAGTGTGTCCTGATCACAGATGAGACTCTGTCTTTCAGTAATGAGCAAAGACAGAGCCCGTGATGCCTCCATTTTCATTTGAAATAAATCATGTCAGCCTGTCTCTGCAGTCAATATGAATTTGATGTCTCGCAAATAAAAGCAGCTCTAACTTGAGCAGACACAATCCATGATCCTGCCATCTGTTGTGTCCTGGTTTCCATATAGGGATAACGAAAAGATAGGGGTTTCCTGAAAGCTTGGCATTTTGGGTGCAGGGGAAAACACACTGCCTTTAAAAGATATTAAACTGGCTCTCTTGGATTAAATACCGTGAAGTCAGCCTTGGGTACATATAGTCTCCAAATTGCTGAGTTTTCTCATTTCTATTATTTTATATTCTTCATGATGATTAGGGAAAAGGAACAAAAACACTTTTTCTTTTTCAGTTATCTGTCATTTTTAAGGATTATCAGCTCCTAGCCCTGGTTTCATGTTAGAATTCTCTGGGGAGCTTTGAAAATATACTGATGCTGGAACTGCCCATCCCCCCTTCCCAGGATCTTCCCAGATTCTGATGTAATTGGTCTAGGGTGGGGTCCAGGTTCCTATAACCTGGGGGTCCAGGACCTGTGAAAATTTCCCTAGGTGATTCTAATGTGCAGTCAAGGTAAGAACCACTGGACTAAGCATTGTAGAGCTTGGTCTGCCCTTATTTTACGAAAATACTTCATAGAGGTTGAATATGCTCTTGTGAATCTTTCTTTCAAATTCAACATTTATTGCACTGTGGTGGGTAGACATTATGAGGGATACGGAGATGAACATAGCCAGATCTTTGCCTTCCAGAAATTATAATTTAGTTTTTTTTTTCCCGTATCTTACTAGCATTGATGTTATATGAAAAAACCCAAATCTTAAAAAGCAACTAAAACAAAGCAAAACATAAACCTCCCTGTAGCTGTTTGGCAAAATTGCCATAAATATTACAATGTGCACACTTACTGCTCAAGAAATTCCACTTCTAGGCATTTATACTGAAGACACTATGAAGGGTGTGTACAACGAGAATGTTTGTCAGAACATTGTTTATTCCAGGGGAATGGTGGAAGTTCAAGGGGACTGGCAAATAAAATGGTAAGACATCCATATCTTCTGGAAAACCATGCATCATTAAAAATGATAATGAATCCATGTCAAAAAAAAAGATAATGCAGAAGATTTTTAATAGATTAGGGAAAATGTTTACAATATTCTAAGTGAAAAAAATCCGATTCTAGAACAATTTCCTATTGAAGTAAAAGAACCATTATATACTTACAGGGGAAAAATCTGAAATGAGATATTCCAAAGTGTTAGCAGGAGCTACCTCTGGGCTATGGGACCACAGGTGATTTTACCGTTTGTCTCAGGAAGAATCTGTGAAGGTGGATCTTGGATAACTAAGTGAGGCTGGCCAATTTTAAGAGTCAGAGACTTCTCCGAGGAGAGTCAAATTCCTAACTGTTGATGTTCTATAGTCTGGAAGAGCTGAGCTCCCACTCAGAATCACAACTTTCTCCTTGCTAGATTGGAGGCGGCCTCACCCTTCTCCCCTCTGCATTGCCAAAGTATGAGATCACGGGCCGCTTTGATCATGGGCTGCCTCACAACACAATGGTTGCCGTGAAGAGGGTGGCTGCAGGATTGCAACACAGGAGGGCTTACGTGTGGATGGAAGGCAGGGTAGGCAGGCTGCGGGCCTTATCTTGAGGATGCTAACACCCTATACCTTAGATCGTGTTCTTTAGATAGATAAAAAGAGAAACTTTTTTTTTTTTTTAAACAGATGTCTTCATTCACATTGTGAAAATATCAGTTATCTCTATTAAAGACCCTCACTATTTTTATCATAATTTGGAGGCCTGGGGAGAAATTGTGTCTAGCAGGGTGCAAGCAGGAAGTCAGAAATCACCCAGAGTGTTTACAGAGGGAATTGAATGGAGGGAATTGGTTATACAGGTGATGGATGAGACTGAGAAACCAACCAGAGGGCAAGGAGACAGCTGGAAAATTAGCAAGAGCTGGATGTCACTACCATCCTTAGCCTGGAGGGACTGTGGAAGGGAGGAGGTGAATTCTCAGAGCCCACAGGCAGGGGTCACCTCAAATACAAAGGTGGCCACTGCTGTCAACGCAGCCCAAGACAGAAAAGTGGTGAGAAATACCCTAGCTTCTCCTTTTCTTTTGTCTTCCAGTCTTCTGCCAGTGCTTCCCACTGGCCAAACCCAGCTGTCAGTCAGTGACATGGAAGCCTTCCTGCCATACAGAGCAGGTGGGGAAGGGGGAGGAATGGAGCCGAGGTCATTCAGGCCAGGACTGTGTTATGTAAATGAGCCAAAGAAGACCTCTGTGTATTGGCCCCTAGATAGTTTATTCACTGCAGGCTGGACCCGTTAGCTCAAAAGCTAGCCAGCACCAGATTCAAATTTTTACGCGTCCAAATATTTAAAAAATAGCCCAAACAGGGAATTCCCTGGCCGTCCAGTGGTTAGGACTCTGCGCTTCCAATTCCAGGGGCCCGGGATGGATCCCTGGTCCAGGAACTAAGATCCTGCAAACCACGTGGCAAAAAAACCCCAAAAAACCCAAACAAGCAGTTAGTTAAGTCGTTTAGAGCCTGTCTGCTTTGCATATCATCTAGCATCTGCTGGCCATTGAGAAGATAGACCTTGTGGTTACACGGCCACCCGAGGTGGTCAGGCCCTTTGGAGTTCTCTGATCCAGAGACTCCCCGCCGTGCTGCAAGAGACATCGCCTAGATGTGTATGCCCCCTCTCGGACTCCCCCCCACCATGCCCTCCTCTTCTGGGTGGTGGCCCCCTCACCATAAGCTTCCGGATAGTCTTCCCCTCTCATGCAACCCTGTCCAGGCACTGTTCAGTAAAGCTTTTTTTTTTTTTTTTTTTCAGCACTGTTGCTTTTTATTTTTTTTTAATTTTAATTTTTAATTTTAAAAAAATTTTTATTTTTTAATTTTTGGTCGTGCTGCTTGGCATGTGGGATCTTAGTTCCCCAACCAGGTATCGAACCTGGGCCCCCTGCACTGCAAGTGTGGAGTCCACTGAACCACCAGAGAAATCCCTTTTTAAAAAAAATTTTTTTTAATGTTTATTTTATTGAAGTAGAGTTGATTTACAATGTTGTGTTAATTTCTGCTGTACAGCTTGCATATTAATGCCTCTAGTGGTCATAGCTTTCTTTGATCAGCCCCAAATCCCTCGAATCCTTTCCAGATTGTCCTAGAGATTACAGTAAGGGAACTAAAGCCCTTCTAGTCTCCCCTTGGAGTCTCCACTGGTTTCAAAGAATGAGTGACATACTACTACACTGATAGAAACAAACTTAAATGATAAGGACATAGCTTTTATTGATTTCACCATTAAATTGAGCTGTATGAATTGCCAATATTCATCCTTTTTTGACCCATAAAAATAGCTGTGTTATATGGTTCTACCTTATACTTTGGAGTTGACCTCTCTCCCTCCCATCAATCTCTGTTTATATTGCATTCATTCATTTACCCATCCCATAAATACTTATTGTGCAGCTACTTTGTGTGACAGGGTGTTTGCTTACATGTTTCTTTACCAGTCTCCTCTTCAGTACGGGCCCTGTCTTCTCTTGCCCAGGCGACTGCTTGAAGACTCTAGTGTGCCCCCAAATGACCAGGAATGCAGATTCCTCGGTCTCTCCATTGAATTCAAATTCAGTAGATCTAGGGCGCAGCTAAGATGATGCTTATTCATTTTAAAGCAGCATCCAGGGTGTTCTGAAACAGGTAGGTGTTTGCTACCCTTCAAGAAAGGCTGTTGTTGTCCACAGTGCTGCCCAAGTGATCTTTCTAAAATGGTATTCTTTGTTACTCCCCAGCTTAAAATACCATAATATTTTCCAATTGACTACAAGATGAAGCCCAAATTCCTTAGCTAACAGGGAAGGCCCGCCATGATGGGCTCCTGCCCCACTTTTCGGGTTGTCCTTCTGCCTCTTCCCTTCCCTAAGAACACATGCTCCTGTTCTGCTGGATACTTACTGTTCCCCAAACACCCACCCCTGTGCCTGGAAACTTGTCTGTTCTGGTCCCGCACTTGTAAACCAGACCAACCCACTAAATGGCTGCCACTAATAAACAGGAACCTGCTTCTTTTCTAGGTCTTCTCTCTCTTCCTGTTCTGCCAGCTTCTGACCCTTTGCCTCTGCTGCCAACCGATCTGGACTTTGTCGGTGATGACCTCCCGACTCTCTAAAGGGCTTGGCTGGCACTCCTCCCTGGCTCTCCCCACTCCGTATTTAGCTTGACTTCGAGGTTCATGGCCAGCTTGCCTGCCCCACGCCCTGGAGGGGCCCACTCTGGCTCCAGGCAAGCAGAGATTCAACAGCGCTAGCTTTTCTCTTTCACCTGGAATGCCCTTTTCTCACTTCTCAGCCAGAGGAGCTTTCCAAGACTTAGCTTAAAAGCCATGCCCTTAAAGATACCCTTTCCGATGTTCCCAGGAAGAACTAGCCACTCCTTTCTCTGGGCTCTCCTGGTACTCTGGGCGGACTTGGAACTGCCCTTATCATATTGATGTGCACAATGACCTCCTTCTTGGGGCCAGGAACTTATCTTAATAGACCTACTACTGTGCCAGGTGTTCAGTGAGTGCTTCCTAAATGTTTATGCAATGAACAAAGGCTTGCTGACTTCCATTCTGCCCCAGGTTGACACCCTGGGTGCCATATGCTGGTTACCTATGGGACGCTAACCACAAATTGCACCGTCAGTAACAGAACGAAGCTTAGAAATGTGCAAATCCTAATGAGGCTGTGGTTCTTTCCTCCTGGGCTCATTCAGACCTCTTAGATGAGTTTATGGCCTTGTCGTTCGTGGTTACCTTATTCATTATTTTCTATACTGCATACTTTGACATCCCTGCTCAACATCACCTGACCTTAGGAATTAGTTCACCTTCTTTTTTTTTTTTAAGATATGTGCTCCTAAATTTTTTTTTTAATTAATTAATTTATTTTTTGTTTTTTATTTTGTGTTGGGTCCTCGTCGCTGCGCGCAGGCTTTCTCTAGTTGCGGCAAGCAGGGGCTGTTCTTTATTGCGGTGTGCAGGCTTCTCATTGTGGTGGCTTCTCTTGTTGCAGAGCACAGGCTCTAGGGCACACGGGCTTCAGTAGTTGTGGCACAAAGGCTCAGTAGTTGTGGCGCACAGGTTTAGTTGCTCTGTGGCATGTGGGATCTTTCAGGACCAGGGCTCAAACCCGTGTCCCCTGCATTGGCAGGCGGATTCTTAACCACTGCGCCACCAGGGAAGTCCTAGTTCACCTTCTTAAGAGTCGTGCACTCTCTGAGTGGTATTCCCAGATGACAATTATCATGAGTCCCTCTGCAACTTATTAATAATTATAAGCAGGAAGAGGCTTAGCAATGTTTAATACATGTATTGTTAAAACCCAATACATAATCTTACAGATGAATAAAGCACAGCTTATTCTCATGGTTAATTTCAGGTTTTTCTTTTATTACTCATCTCACTAGAGGGTGACCTGTGAAAGGGTAGAAATCTGTGTCAAGACAGGTTACATGTTATCTGAGGGTTGTTTTTGTTGGCTATACCAGGAAGAGCTCATTATAGGAGTCTTACTTGTGACCTGAACCCACAGCATGGCCCCTAAGGACAGTGCTGGGCCGCAATCAGGCTCCAGTGAACACTGTAAAGTCTAAAAGTCATGAGGGGTGTAAAATGTACACCCAGGTCTCCACTTGAGATGCAATACCCAAACACGAGATAAACACATATGATGCCCAGCATTATCTTATAACAGACAATGATTTGATATTTAGGAACGAGGACTAACTTTTGCTTAGAGATGGGGATATTCAGCATCTTCTGAAAGTAATCATGATAATGTCAGGAAGAATTTGAATGATACTTTTAAATTTTATAAGCATTGTCTCATTTATTCTCTACAGAGTTACAAACTCTGTTTGTAGGCAAGGAAAACAAAATTAAGCATTTCGACCAAGATCACAAGACACAGGGACTTTGCAGGTAGGTTTCCAGCTTTAAAATCCACTATTTTATACATGATGCTGGATTTTGTTTCCTGTGGAGCAGCTAGATGTGCCAATTGGATTGTTATGGCCAAGGTCATGGGTTGTATGCTTAGCTGGCTCACTTAGCCACCTGGAGGAAAGGACTGTATGTTTCATCTTCCTTCCTTCCAGTGCACATGGTTTCACAAATATGTCATTGGTGTTTCAGCAATCAAACTTTATTGAACATCTGTTTTATGCCAGGCTCTGTGCTTGGTGCTGGAAATGTAGTCTTGCCCTCAAGAAACTTTGTCTTTAGTAGCAAAGACAAACAAGGAAATACAGTGTGATAAGGACTTTGATAGAGGCACACATGGGCATAAATGGAGCCAGGTGAAGCACATCTAATTCACAATGGGGGCTGGGGTCAGCAAAAGTTTCCAGGAATCTCCTGATCACACAAATCTTGAAAACTAGTTAGCTTGGCTAGTTGGTGATAGCCAGCGGAAAGGCACTGCAGGAAGAGGGGACAGCATGTGTGGACATGCATTACTATGAAAAAGCATGGCAGATCTGGGCAATAGCAAGTGGTCTAGCTTGGTGGGAGCTTAGAGTAGACAGAGTGAGGTGGGAGAGGTAGGCAGGGTCCAAACTGAGAGTGGCCTTGGGGTCCATGCTAAAGAGTTTAACTTTGGCTTGACTGTTTTAATGAGTCATGCAGGATTTTAAATTGGGGTGGGGATGTGTATTTCATAAAGATACTTCGGGAAATCATACATAGGAAGAGTAGGTACGGAGCAAGCCTGGAGGCAGAGCCCTGCGTACCCTGGGGAGTGGCCAGAGGGGGAATGAAGAAGACATCAGAAAGGGACAGAGAATATCACTGAAGACCAAGTCTATCCAGCGTCATGACAAGCCTTCTCTGGGCCAGGTGTCGTGCTACGTGTTCTTCATGCACTGTCTCAAATCGTCACACGAGCACCAGGCGGTGGGTATCAACCATCCTCATTTGTAGATGGTAAAACTGAGACTGTGGCTTACATAGCTATACATGTTGGAGCAGGCATTTGAACTCAGCCCTTAATTAACTCCAGAACCAATGAGCTTAACCTCTCTATCCATTGCCTTTTGTCGAGGATTGGCCTCATCCAGAATACAAAACAAGCTCTTTGTCTAAGACACAGGGACTCTTCAGACTGGGCAGCTCAAATTTTTTTCTCCATCGCATAGTGATAGAAAAGGGATCCTCTGTATTACAAGCCAATAAGTGGTAAGGATTCCACAGTGGCTTATCTAAAACACACTGCAGCCTCTATCTTTTGATGTAGCTGAGACACAACAGAGAAATTATTGTTTTGCTAGATGGGGCTGGGATTGGTAGAGCTCAGGAACAAGTTGAGGTGAGAACCCTCACTTATTCTAATCAATTGTGGCAGTTCCCTTTTTTGGGGGGGCTATCGTGCCATGCTCTGCCACGCCGTGCCCCCAACCCCATCAAAGGCCTGTAGTGGAAGCAGCCATGTTACAAAACGGACTGATGACCTTCTTCTGAAGATTTAGGATGGCAGACCAGAAGGGAGTGGGATGGAGGTCCTCTCTCCAGTGGAGGAAGCCAGGAGATGAAATAGTTAGGAGCTGTTGGTGGCCAGGTTTTCTACCATGAGGAGAGAGCTGGACTTCAGAGAGGAATAGGAACTTGATCCCCTGTAGGAAGAAGCAGAGACTGGCAGAGATGGGGTCCTTGGTTTTAGTTGTTTCTGAGGCTCAGCTGCATCCCAGCCTTTCTTAAGATTAGGTTCTTTGATTCTTCCTTGGATCCTATAAATGCCCCCAGTATCCTTCTAATACAAGCTGTTCTTCATTGAAGCTAGTTTGAGTTGGTCCTAACTAATTCATCAACTTCATCCCAAATTCTCTGAATAGTAATTGGCCCCTAGTTTCAAAAGGAGAATGATTTGGGGGAGATAAAAAGTGACCACTAGGTGCTAAGACCACCTCAGTGTGGGCAACTACACATAAAGGTTCAAACAGGTGAGTAGGGAAACTCTCAGCAAGAGGACATGTTTATGCCATGTCTGCAGCTGGTTTTCAAAAAGAGGGTTTACCTCAGTGGGGCTCATTAGTCTATGTAGCCTGACTGGTGAAAGAGGTTGGCTACTTTTGGTTCTCTGTGTTGTAGCTGGATATCTGAATGAGGTGGGATTGTAAGCAGGGCTCAGTAACTGCCCTTTCTGGTTGTAACAATTGACTTACTTTCCATTTTTGTCCAACCCTCCACGTGGGAAACTAGAACTTGCCCAGCGAGGGGCTCACTGGTGCCCGTAGGCTGGGGTGTGTTCCCAGGGGAGCTTCGGGGTTAGTGCAAGTCCAGTGCTGGCAGTCAAAGCAAGGGAACTGAATTAGATCATATTCTCCAGGGTTCCAGGAACAAGACACAAAGCCCAAAGGGTCTCAGAAAAGATGTGACACCAAAATGGAACAAAGGTAGACGATCTAAGAAAGTGGCTGCTAGTGGGACTGGTGTGCCCAAGACTCCCTTTGATTGATGTACGCTGACCTGTGTATATAGGTCTGTTTTTTTGTTTGTTTGTTTGTTTTGGCCACACCTCTCGGCTTGTGGGACCTTAATTCCCCGACCAGGGATCACACCAGGGCCCTCGGCAGTGAAAGCGCGGAGTCCTAACCTCTGGACCTCTAGGGAATTCCCTATAGGTCTCTTTAGATTAAAACACTGGTTACAGGTGGACAATTCTAGCACCCATTCAGGATTAGGTTACCTAATGGACAAGGACCCATGGACTTGGGGGAGGACCTGGTGGGTGCACACAGAGAAGGCAAAGAGGAGGGCAGCAGGCTAAGCAGACAGATTCTTCCATGGATCCCTAGTCCCAGGAAGCCCCCTCCTTCCCCTTTCCTTGGCCATGGAAGCCGTGCAGCCATGAAATGGAACACAGTCGAATAACGTTCCATTATATGTCAATTTGTGTAAAAGTGACAGGGGATTTCATACAACATCTTTATTTATCCAAATATTTGGCTCGTTTGGGTGAAGATAACAAGCATTATCTGGGCTCTCTGTGGAGGCTCACCATGACATAAATAAACACAGTTGCCCCAAAGCATGATTTTTGTTCTCATAGCTGTCTGGCACCCACTAATCGAGACAGTTGAATAAATAATGCTTCCCACTGACATTCACTTTATCCAGCATGGTGTCCGTGTGTCTGTGTCTTTCCACAGTCAAAGAGTTTAGTCTTTGTTTCTGTTGTTTTTTTTAGGAGTTTTCAAAATCTTTTCTTTTTGAATTTTATTTAATTTATTTTTTTATACAGCAGGTTCTTATTAGTTACCTATTTTATCCACATCAGTGTATACATGTCAATCCCAATCTCTCAATTCATCCCACCACCACCCACCCCCCGCCGCTTTACCCCCTTGGTGTCCATACGTTTGTTCTCTACATCTGTGTCTCAAAGAGTTTAGTTTGTTTTTCGTCTTTTCCTGACCTGAGCAAATAAAGTATAGAAATGATTGTTGGATCAACAAACCCAGGGCCTCCGTGCTGCTTTCTTGTGGGGAAAGAGGCAGCAGGTTGACCCAGACAGTGATGGGAATCACTCTGGAGGTCTGGAGAAATGGGTTTGACCATCAAGGGAAAGTCAAAGTGCGCTGGTGGGAGGTGGATGAGGAACTCACTCAGCCAGCCCCTCACTTCCCACGTGCAAAGCAGACCCCTGATGTTCAAAGCTTAGCTGCTTTTGTTTTACCCTTGACTGTAGAGATAGGTAGTTTATAAGATGCATCAGAGGGAAGGAAGGCGAGGTTTCTGTGCTGCCTGGAAATTGAAAGCCATCCTTTGTTTGATGGTAGTGAGCAGAGGAGAGGGCACTAGAGGCCACGGCCAACCCCTCTGTCAGCTGTGGAGAAACAGTGGCTGGTCGGCGAGTCAACAGACACCCACTTCTCTTCCTGTTTCCTCCGAAAGCAGGATGTGGCACAGGTGGCAAGGGACGTTTCTCAGAGTCTTCCCCCTAACCTGGCACAGGGCCCCCCGGCTGCTGGACAGATTTTCCACCTCTCACGTTACATCAGGATCCTGATTAGAATTCTTTGGGGGTCCTCATCTACTGCAAGACAAGGTCCACACTGCTAAGCGGGTGTACGCTTAGCTTCCATCCCAGTGAGGCCCCAGCTGCCTCTCTAGGTCCAAGCCACAGAAGGCTCTTGCCGCATGCCCTGTGCATGCTGCCCCTGGATTGCTTCTCTCAGTCTGCTTGGCTGGGGTCCATTCATCCTTTAAGACCCAACTCAGAGCGTGTTGCTGAGAGTCTTTCCCTGACTCTCCTGACCCTTTGTCCAGGGATACCATTCTCCTTGGGGCTTCTCCTTGCTCATACACAGTCCTTTATTATCTCATGCAGTACTTAACTGTCACTCGAATGTCCCCAACCCATTTCCACACTTCCCCAGCCTCACTAGGTTATGGGCACAGATGAGGTCACGTTAATATTTAAAGTCAAAGCCCACTGGCTGCCCATCCCCACCAGGGTGGTGGCAGGACCTCAAGTCGCCTTGCTGGGTCCCCTTCCACCCAGTCTCTTCAGTGGGTCTTCAGGTGAGGTGTCATGGGACCATCACCCTGGGTCACTGCCCGTGCTGCAGTAACTCCTCCTGCAGTTCTTGGGAAGCCACAACTGCCCTGGCCCCAGGGGATGCTGGTGCTGGGTACCGTGCTAGCCCACAGGGTGGCCACAGACCTGTCCTTAGTTCTACTTCGCTGAAAGCTCTGGGAGAATGGGAAGGAAAATAGACAGCCCTCCTCCTGGCTTCTAGACATGTTGGCTCTCAGAGCCCACAGGCCCAGATCTGTTCTCCTGTTCCCGTATAGGGGCTTCCTTGTCAAATGGCAGAGAGACCTCCCAGCCTTCCCCTCGTGGGCCCCCTGCTCAGAGCCAGCTTCCCTCACCACCACTGGCAAGGCCAGCTCAGTGCACAACTCTAGCAGGCAGTGTTTTCATAGAATACAACACGAATGGCACCCACGGAGTTGTGCGATAGAGCAACTCTGAGTGTACCTATTTCCCAGACTCCTTGGGATACAGGCTCTGGAGAGTAAGCCCAGAGAGGCCAGGGAGTTCCTGCCTTTCCCGGTCCCAGGCCCTCCTTCCAAGCTCTCCTTGAATATGTTAACTTCTGCCTCTTCCCAGCATGCTTGACAGTGGAGTGAGCCTGACCCTCACCCCCAGATTGGGGTGCCTTCTGGGGCCTAGTAATTGACTAATACAAAGTCCATGACCAACTTCTGTTACACAATTACATTTATGTGTCTGTCTCCCCTACTAGACTGTGTGCTCCCTGAAGGCAGGGACGGGATCTCATTCATCTTTATATCCCTGGCACCAACTGCCATCAGTGTTGGTGAGTGAATGGGTGACTGAAAAGCATTAGGTTTAAGAGGCATCAGTAGGTGATTTCTGAAAACTGGCCAAGCAAGGCTTAGCCCAGTTCTTCTCACCCTTGACTGCACATTAGATGTTAATGGTTTTTTTTTTGGCCGCCCTGCACCCCTTGTGGGATACTAATTCCCTAACCAGGGATGGAACCTTGGCCCTCGGCAGTGAAAGCTCGGAGTCCTAACCACTGGACCGCCAGGGAACTCCCTTGACTGCACATTAGAATCATCTGGGGAGCTTGAAAGATATACTGATGCCCAGACCCCAGTCCAGACCAGCTAAAGCCAGCTGGAGTTGAGAACTATCCCCTTAGGCCCCCAGAAAGCTTCTCATGGCATTCTCAGAGGAGGCAGTCTCTTCCAGAGCATCAGCTGGTGTTCACTGCCCTCAGCATCCACAGTATACGTGGAAAGTCCAGAGGGGAGTAATAAAAAGTAGGAAGGGAATGCAAAAAATGTTTCTGTTCTGGATAAGAGCCTGCCTGTTGTAATAACACTGGGCACCTCTATCGGGACTATCTACTGTGAGGTACGTCTGTACCTCTGCCCTGGGACTTTGGTCCTGCAATCCACTGTTGCCCAGCCTTCCGTGCACCTTTTGGTCACCGTGTGCCAGCGTGTGACCAGTTTACTGAGGCCCTGACAGCCGCTGCACAGCAGAGTCTACTGTTCGCTTACCCCTCCTTGAAGCCAGGCTGGCCACCGCCCTCATCAGGCTCAGGCGACCTCTAGTTTAATTGGCCTTGGTGTCCTCCCAGGAGGTTGAGCTGAGGTTGCCGGCTGATTACCCAAGGCCTCGCATCCACTATGGGGGGAGCTGAGTAACTGCATAACCATTCGGGCGGCATGGCCATGGCCCAAGGTCAGGCCCACGGGCTTCTGAGCACGTGAAGCAACTTAATTTGGACTTCGGCTGCCACTGTGGCCGTGAGCCCCTGTAGCAGTTTCTATTTGAAAACTTACTCATTGACCCTGTCATCATGGCTGTCTCTTGCTCAACCTCCTTCTGCCAGGGGGCCAAGGACTTAATTAAAAACCTTTAACCTTTTCGAAACTCACAGTCATTTTAACGGGAGCACTGGAACGGTGTTCTGTCCAGAGAAGCCAAATCAAAACACGGTTACCTGTGGTTTCTCAGAGGATCATAGGATGTCAGAGGTGGAATCTCAGATCTCACCTTCCATGGGGTTCTCAAGCGTGACAACACATTAGAACCAGCTGAGGAGTTTTAAAAAGCGCGGGGCTTCCCTGGTGGCTCAGTGGTTGAGGATCTGCCTGCCAATGCAGGGGACACGGGTTCGAGCCCTGGTCTGGGAAGATCCCACATGCCGCGGAGCGGCCGGGCCCGTGAGCCACAGCTGCTGAGCCTGCGCGTCTGGAGCCTGTGCTCCGCAGCAAGAGAGTCCGCGACGGTGAGAGGCCCGCACACCGCGATGAAGAGTGGCCCCCGCTTGCTGCAACTAGAGAAAGCCCTAGCACAGAAACGAAGACCCAACACAGCCAAAAATAAATAAATAAATTTATAAAAAAAAAAAAAAAAAAAAAACGCGGATGGCCGGACCTGACTAATTAAATAGCACCTCCAGAGGTGGGGCTCAGGCACCCGGTGTTTTTAAAGCCCCCTCGTGATGCTAATGTGTAGTCAGGCTTAGAACCATTTGGTGATTAAAATCCCTTTTCCTATGAGAAAATTAGGACTGAGATGTTTAAGGGCAATTCTGAGGCGTTAGCCCCACTTGGATGTCCAGGGTGTCCGATGAGTTGTCATCTGTGTGTTCTGCCACGTAGATCCCCCTGGACCATGTGCCTGCTCTCTCACTTCTTTCCGAAGTCAGAAATCTCAGGGGCTCTAGCGTCTGTCTTCTTCCTCAATCCCCAGTCTCCTAAATTACAGATTCCGTAGATGAGCTGCAGCAGAGGGTGCCTTGCCCAGGACCCCCCCAGCTAGTAGCTGTGCTAGAGTTCCATGCGCTGTTCCCACGGCAGCAATCTGCTCAGTTTGACCTCTCCCCAGGGGGCTGCCGGGAGGAGTAAATTATGTTCATATTTAGTCCCGTTCCAAAGCTGGAAGTTGGGACAGTTAAAACTGTAATGGTTGCCACTTGGGGGCTTGCAACTAGAAATTTGGGGGTTTTGCTGACCCCTTTTTATTTTGTAGATGCTAAAGCATCGTGATGATACCTCGGGGGTGGAGTGGTGGATGGGGAAGGAGGTAGCTGGGCTGGGACGAGGGTGAGGCAAGCAAGGGGCCCAGGGTGCAAAATTGAAGCAGGTGTTCGTTCTCAGGGTCGTGCAAGGGCCTTCTTATATTTTGAGTTCTGGGCCCCTCGCTTGCCTCACCCTAGACCTGACCCTGAGGCAAGAAGAGGGAGGAGAGGGGAAGAGGAAAAATTCTATCCTAGCTGAAGAGCTAAATCTAAAATTTACTCCAAGTTAAGTATAAGTGGAATGCTAACGTGCCTGCCTTAGACACCGAGTCCAGCTCAAAGCCCAGTGACCTCACAAGCAGAAAAGCCCTGAGCTGGGAGGTCCCTGAGGATGCCAGGCAGCTCCGAGTGAAGTTCAGCTTTTATCCCTCCAGGCTGTGGCTTGCTTGGTGCTACCACCTGCCTCACCAGCCTCATGGCCCCTCTGGGCAAAGGTGGTCCCTGGAGGGGCAAAGAGTAGAAGCAGCAAGTCTAAATATTTAATTTGTTATTTTTGTTCCTTTGACTTGAGAACCAGCTTCAGGAAGAAGCCTGGGTCCTGAGGTTTTGCACCATTCCCGGTGTGCAGGGCAAGGAGCGTGACTTAGGGCCTTGGGAAACTCTCTCCTCTCACACGTGGAAATGCTCAACCTGTTGGTCCTCTCTAGTTCCAGAGTCCACGATTAGAGCTTTACACCCTTCATCCAGCGTGAACTGCAAATTCCTTGGGCAGTTAGTACACACTGAGGCATATCGGATATTACTGAGAGCTGGGGTGCTTGCCCAGACCCCATGTGCCGTAAAACAACTACCCATCCCTCCAGGCTCAGGTAGGGTCCCATCTCTTCTGAGATGTGTGTCTAGGCATCTCTCATCAAGGGAGGATGCTCTTTACTGGATGCATTTGACATTTCCTGTTTTGTTGTGTTAAATGTATTAATGCTCGATGTGGGATCCTGGAACAGACAAGAGGACTTTAATGGAAAAACTGGTGAAATCCGAATGAAGTCTGTAGTGTTGTTAATAGTAACATACCAGTGTTGATGTGTTAGTTTACACAAATGTACCCTGGTTAAGTAAGATGTTAACATTAGGGGAAGCTGGGTGAAGTTCATACAGGAGCTCTTTGGGCTATCTCTGCAAATTTTCTATAAATCTAAAATTATTTGAAAATTAAAAAAAATTTTAATGTATTAGATGCTTTGTCCTAGAGTGAAGTTAAAAGATTGAGGTTTTATGGTAAGAATCTCAACCCAGCCACTTGTTAGTCTAGAGTTCTTGGGCAAATAAATTAACCTGAGTCTGTTTGTTTGGCTCTGAAAGGGAGAGAATACCTATATGGTCAGGACTGGTACATGTCCACCAACATTGGTCCTCCCCTTCTTCCACAGTAATAGGGCACGGCTGCCCCATTGTAGTTAATTATGGTCAGATTACTATTGTGCCAATGGTCAGGGACTTGATCAGACTCTGGAAGCCTGTTACGGAGCTGGGTAATGCTGGACACACCAGTCTAGACTAGAGAGAACTCACTTCAGTGGGGTTTTGGTGGAGTTTGGACTAGAGTGGCAGTGATTATGGTGATCCACATTAAATCACCTGGGGAGCTTTAAGAAAACCCAGATGGGGCTTCTCTGGTGGTGCAGTGGTTAAGAATCCGCCTGCCAATGCAGGGGACACGGGTTCGAGCCCTGGTCCGGGAAGATCCCACATGCCGCGGAGCAACTAAGCCCGTGCGCCTCAACTACTGAGCCTGCGCTCTAGAGCCCATGAGCCACAACTCCTGAAGCCTGCATGCCACAACTACGCCTAGAGCCTGTGCTCTGCAACAAGAGAAGCCACTGCAGTGAGAAGCCCACGCACCGCAACGAAGAGTAGCCCCTGCTCACCGCAACTAGAGAAAGCCTGCGCACAGCAACCAAGACCCAACACAGCCAAAATAAATAAATAAATTAAAAAAAAAAGAAAACCCAGATGCCTAGGGCACACTGTGGACCCATAAAATCAGAATCTCCGAGGGTAGGACCCTAGCATTATTTTTTTTTCAAGCTCTCTAGGTGATTCCAGTGTGCACCAAAATTGAGAATTAGTGAACTAGATGGTCTTCATAATTCTTTCCACTCTCGAGCTTTTGGATAGTGCAGAAACCATGTTTTTGGACTTTAGAATGCATTTCCATATCAAGCAATAATGGGTGTGTTTGGGAATTCAAAACACTCTGAAATGAAGTCTGGAAGTCTCACATCAAAGGGCTGATATAGGAGGATTTGTTAAATTTCCTCATTCTGACTTCTTCCAACTCTGCTTTATTCTCTTCTTAGTGTGTAGAGCCAGCATGAATTTTCAAGTGGAGAGAATCACCATGCTTCTGAACCAAATCTTTTCTGGATTAGGAGGGATAATTAAGTGGACTTGGGTAAGGCAGTAGAGAGAAAGGGAGAATTAGTGGGGTTAAGAAAGAAATTTTCCCAAAACAAATGTGACTATTTAGAAAAGTACGTGTACTACTTGTATGTGGAAAATACAGAAAAGTACAAAGAATAACATTTAAATCACTTGTAATATCAATTTTAGAGATATAGACTACCAACTTTTCAGTTTACTTAGTTCCCCTTTAAAAATTTACATAAAAGTGGAATGATGGTGAGTATAAAAGTTTCGTATCCTGCTTTGCCACTTACTATTAATGTTTTGCATTAGATGTTGAAATCCTGATTTGAGTGGTTACATAATATTTTATCATATGGTTGTTCCATATTTTATTTAACTGTTTTATTACAAGTATCATAAAATATTGTTCCTTTTTAAAAAATTTCCTTTTATAAATTTCCTTTCTAAATGGATATTTTGGGGGCTTCCCTGGTGGCGCAGTGGTTAAGAATCCGCTTGCCAATGCAGGGCACACGGGTTCGATCCCTGGTCTGGGAAGATCCCATATGCCACGGAGCAGCTAAGCCCGTGCGCCACAACTACTGAGCCTGCGCTCTAGAGCCCACATGCCACAACTACTGAGCCCGAGTGCCACAACTACTGAAGCCCACACGCCTAGAGTCTGTGCTCCACAACAAGAGAAGCCACTGCAGTGAGAAGCCCACGCACCGCAACGAAGAGTAGCCCCCGCTCACCGCAAGTAGAGAAAGCCTGCGCATAGCAACAAAGACCCAACTCAGTCAAAAATAAATAAATAAATAAATATATTAAAAAATAATAAATAAATGGATATTTTTGCCCAAAGTGCCTTTAAAATTACCTTTCTCTGTTGTGTGTGTGTGTGTGTGTGTGTGTGTGTGTGTGTGTGGTTGAGCCTCCTTCAGATAACCGAGGGCTTGCTACCACACACAGCAAAGATCATGCATATTGTTTGGGAAAGTCTTGCTTGTCTTCTTAGAGAGGACCGGAGGCCCTAACAAATACCTATGGCTTCCTGCTATTCATTTCATACATTTTGGTACAAAGATTTCATAATTCCGTCCCCACCCTGGCTATTCCCTGGGGCTACGAGAGAAAAAGGAAAATATTTTTTTAAAGGTCAGGGATTGTAGTGTCTCCTTGGCATGTTCCCCCACAAAGCACTGTGCACACTTAAGGCTCTGTCTAAATAAATAACACAAATATAGATCTTGTCGGGGAGGGCTGTTGCTTGCTCTTTCTCTTGGGGCCCAGTGTAACTGTTTTGTTCACATGTTTATGGATTGAGGCTGGTTTGTGATTTGAATGAGGACCAAGTGGAGATGTATTTACATATTTGAATTAGGACAAAGTAGAGACAAGTAGATACCGACTTTCACACATAACTTGTTTGGGAATTTGAGGAAGAAAATGATGAAAGGTGAAGGGGAGAAGAAGCAAAAGAAGGAGAACGAAGAAAAGGAGGAGATGAGGTTGCAAGGGCTCTAAAAAAACGAGGGCTTAATTTACTGTGCATCCAGTTCCCTAGGAATCCTATCAATATGCAGATTCTGATTCAGTACGTCTGGGGAGGGACCCGAGAGTCTGCGTGTTCTAACATGCTCCGGGTGAGGCCAATGCTGCAGCCCCATGGACCTCCCTTGAGAAGCAAGGCTATAGCTTGGGTTGTACCTTTTTGGAACTCGTGGAAAGGCGTGCTCTCTCACTGCGGCTATTCTTACGCTGCTTCTCTCTCACACCTGTTAATTACCTCCTTCATCACCAATGATGCTTTTTTGTCTTCGTGTCAAAAATGAGGAAGCATTTACAAAGCTTCTCTCAACATTGCATGGGAGTCACCTTCACTCTCAAAGTCCCTCCAGTAGCTTCTCCTTCCCCCGCAGCCTGATTCTTATTTCTCGATCTCATTTCCAGTCCTTTCCTGGTTTGAGTCACTCATACATCAAATCTTCTGTCCTCCTGCCACTACCACACCTGGTTTTATTTCTCTAGAGATTTTAATGCACAGCCCTTGCACCAAGAACAGGCTTCTACCTTTTCTTTCTGGTCCTGCCTCAGAGCAAAATTACAAATAGAATCTCCTAACAGTGGATGAATTTAGATGAGACTCAATTTATGGCTTCGGCGAGACAGCTTTTGTTCAGCTCCCAGACCACTTCTTCATGAAGTAATGGTCACCACAGTACCTGGTTTCCAGAAAGTCTGGAGGAAGACAGATGTTTTCCCTAGAATGCAGTTTCTGTGTTACTGTGGTAAACAGGAATTTTCAGACTTGCAGGTGATGAAAGCCTTTAAAATTCTCTTTCGATGAGACTAATCACCAAGGCTGCCTAACCTCCCTATAACTGAGAATCTTACAAGGCTTGTTGCCCAAATGTTTGATTTTCCTGCCTGAAAACAATGATTTGCATGTGAATCACTGACCATACATGGTAATGCCTAATACCATCCCTTTAAACCCACTGGGGACCTGTAAACGGTGATGAAACTGACAGAGCTGGAATGAACCTTTCCAGCCCTAAGTCTGCGTTTAATTTGTGAAACCTTAACACTGTTTTGGCGATAAACTCATTAGATCTTTCCATGGTGTGTCAATTTGAAAACAATACAGTATTATTCAGAAGTTGGCTTACATACCATTCTATCAAATGGAACTTTCTATTAACTGGTATTTTCACAGATTTTTGGTGTAATGATAAAGAATGTTTATAATGAGCCTGAAGCACTTGCTGAAATACCTTCTGAATCATCAAAGAAGGGTGAAATTTTTGCTTAATATAATATCTTTGAGGCTCATTCTTGGGAAATTGGTCAATGTATGCCTAACAGTACCTTACACTGGCAGATCAATTTCTGGTTTATTTACTATTTTAAAGAACACTTTATCATTTACATTTAAAGCTGAAGGAATTGAGATGAAGTGACTTTCCCTAATTCCACAGGAGGTAGTCAGTGGAAAAGCCAGGACCCTGGACCCAGGTCTCCTGTTTCTTTTATGCTGGTTCCACCTCTGTCAGCTTAATCACCATGTGCTCACACCAGAGAGACTGCATGATTTTGAGTCCCAAATGATATTTACCTGCTTTATTTACCAGACTTGACCCAAATAGTCAACCACATTACTTTACGGTCAAGATAAAAAAAAGTAGGGAATTCCCTGGCGGTCCAGTGGTTAGGGCTTGGTTCAATCCCCGGTTGGGGAACTAAGATCCCACAAGCTGTGCGGTGCGGCACACCCCCCCCCAAAAAAAGTAGAGACTTCCCATGAAAGAAAACAAAGTGTGAATCCCTGTTCCAGATGCTTAGATATTCTAAGTTTTGGGGTGTGCCCCTCCTTGGTGTTGCAAGATTGGTGAATTTTAGAGATAAGTGGATTGAGTTACGATTCCAGGAGGAAAAGGAATGATCCAGACCCACTTGATGCCTAAATGGCTCCCTTGGTGGCCGTGTCGAGGCCACAAAGGCTTTGTCGAAAGGTGCTCCAGCTGCTCTCCCAAGTAGACAATTTCCTGTCTCTGCACTTACCTCTGTCTTCCTAGTTTGCCTCCCAAGTGTCCAATCCAAGGTCCTGAAGCTACTGATCACCAACTGCCACTTCGTTTCCAACCAGCCTGGTTTGGCATCGGTGGGGGGGGTCAGGTCTCAAGATGAAGCCTCCAGGATCACTCTCCTCTGCTCCAGAAACAGCACTTTGAGGGACATTCCATCCCTTCGCTCAGCCTCCCACAGTCTACTCCTGCCTGGCCCAGCAGAGACCGTCACATGCCATATCTGCAAACTGTTAGGTGAATAACAAAAGCCATCTTTTGTTTGGCCTAATAGCCTGTTATCTTCTTTGTGCTTATTTGAGGATCACCCACCATCTCAACGGAGTTTATACAATAAAAAATCATCAATGATACGCGTAGTGCTTACAACGTGCAGTTATTTGACAGGCTTTCAGGGTTCTGCAAACTTTCTCGTTTCAATAAGCTAAGTTGTTGAAGTAGAAAGCTTTTTTCTCCCCCTGCTCAGGGGCAACACACTAATTTATAATTTAAAGAATATGCAAATATAATTCTTGTTTACCTGTGCTCCCTTCACTAATATTTTAATTATCTTTGATTCTTCCTTTGAAGGATGAAAAATTTTAAAGTACATGCTTCATATTTCTTTTGAGCCTTTTATCTTGTGCCTTTCTTGTCTTTGCAGATAGTTTTAGAGAAAGATATTAAAAACTGTCACTGTACATACTGTAGGCTCCCAAAGGGGAGGAGGGAAAGAGTTACAACTGATGTTGCGTTGAGGGTGGAGGGGAACTAGCTGGGGGGTGGGGGGAGATGGCTGCAGACCTGTCCCCACCAGGAGCAGAATCCATGGTCCAAACCACTAAGCCTGGGGAGTGAGGCTGAGTCTGATCCAGGCTGGGCTGCTTGGTAGGGGACTCTATCTGGGTTGAGCAGGCAGAGCACAGGGTGGCATTTCTAAGGAGAGTTTGGGTGCCCTGTGTGTATCCAATGTGTTTATCTAAGGGTCCGTTTGTCCTGGGGAAGAGACTAGAATGAACAGGGCCACAGCCAGGGGAACCAAGGTTCAGGGATGGGCCCTGGACCCAGTAGGGAGCTGGGGAGAGAATTGGAGTCAGAAATTATGGCAGAGGAGAGTCAGACAGATGGGCCAAATGTGGTTATAATGATGGTCCTCCTCAGAGACTCTTTGCTCTTTGTGGGATGTGTAAGTAAATCTCCATGCCACACGTGGGAGTACTAAAAGGTGATGATGAATTCCATTCAAGTCACAAACCAAGTCAGAGATGAGACAGAAACAGGCTGTAAATCTCTTTACTCCTAAACTCTGTCTCTCTTTAAAATGACAGACAACATTGGAGAGTCTGGATCCTTCTTCTGTTCAGCTGGGATCAAAGAGCTAGTTATAAATCTCCTGCAGTAAAAAGTGTCAAGAAAATGATCAAAAGAGACATGATGCTACCAGTCATTGTTTTCTCATCTCTTGGTTTCTTTTCTAACATCCAAAGCAAATGTTTTAGAAGATACTAAGGGTGATATGGTCACAGTGTAGGGCTTTACCAGGTACTCAACATCACCACCTTCACTCTCTCACTGCCTAATTCCAAAGGTGCATACAGCTCTTAATCTGTGGACTTTGCTCAGGGCCCAGGTTGGGCCTCATGCCAGGAGGTTGGTCATGGGATCACATCTCTGCAGTCACCTGAGCATCAGCTGCAGTGGGTCTTGGAGGCTCATGGCTTTTTGACTGTGTTTGAAAGTGGACCAGACAGGTTTTGAGATAGGAAAGAAATGACACTTTTCTTATCACTCTGGGTCTTAGGTCAGGTACCCTAGAAGTCAAGCCCCAGGCAGGGGTTCAGGTGTGCATGTCTTGGTGGGGCAATGCTCTAGGAGAAAGGGTGTGAGAGAAGCTGAATGAGACAGAGGGAGAAGCTAAGCAAAGATATCATCTCAGCTGGAGTCAAGCTTCAGTCAAAGAAGCATAGATTTGGGCTTCCCTGGTGGCGCAGTGGTTGGGAGTCTGCCTGCCAATGCAGGGGACACGGGTTCGAGCCCTGGTCTGGGAAGGTCCCACATGCCGTGGAGCAACTAAGCCCGTGAGCCACAACTACTGAGCCTGCGCGTCTGGAGCCTGTGCTCCGCAACAAGAGAGGCTGCGACAGTGAGAGGCCCGCGCACCGCGATGAAGAGTGGCCCCCGCTTGCCACAACTAGAGAAAGCCCTCGCACAGAAACGAAGACCCAACACAGCCATAAATAAATAAATAAAATTAAAAAAAAAAAGAAAAAAAAAGAAGCATAGATTTAAAAATTGTGAATCACTGTGTTCCATACCTGAAACTTATATGATATTGTAAATCAACTGTACCTCAATTTAAAAAAAAAAAAGAAAGAAAAGAAAAAGAAGAAGAAGAAGCATGGATTGCACCACAGAGCTGGTCCTACCCTGAGACAGGACTGCAGCCTTTTGTTACAGGGAGGGGGCCACTCCCCGTCACTCAGACATTGGTTCGCTGCCCCGCTTGAGGGTGGTGGAACAGCCTCCAGGACGAGGGGCTCCCATGCAGTGGAGGGCAGTTCTCTAGAGAAGGGGAAGCTGTGAGCCTTTGCAGCCATCCAGCAGGGCACCAACAGAGCCCACTGACTACACAGGGATGAATGGTGATCGATAAGGGCCATTTGACAGAGCTGAATTCGTAGAGATGTTTGTCGTAGTCCTGCTTTCCAGTAATAGACTGAGCAGCTATTATGAGGAGACTGATCTAGGTTTTGTGGGTCCTGAAGCTTATTACAATTTGGGGATCCCTTTTAAAGAAAAAGGACACAGGACTTCCCTGGTGGTGCAGTGGTTAAGAATCCACCTGCCAACGCAGGGGATGTGGGTTTGAGCCCTGGTCCAGGAAGATCCCACATGCCACGGAGCAACTAAGCCTGTGTGCCACAACTACTGAGCCCACGTGCCACAGCTACTGAAGCCCGCGCGCCTAGAGCCTGTGTTCCGCAACAAAGAGAAGCCACTGCAATGAGAAGCCTGCGTACCACAAGGAAGAGTAACCCCCGCTTGCCGCAACTAGAGAAAAGCCCGCGCACAGCAACAAAGACCCAACACAGCCAATAAATAAATAAATAAATAAATAAATTTATTAAAAAAGAAAAAGGACACAAAACTGAATTCAAAATTAGGTTCACAGCCTGTGCAAGTGGCAGGTCCTAAATCTAAAGCTTCGTTGGCTTCATCTGTCTCTAGGTGTTTAAGCCCCTTTGTGCAGAAAGGAAAACTTAAAAGTTTAGATCTTAAGTCAAATTGCCTAAGTACATCAATCAAGGAAGTGGTTGGAGCCAGAGCCCGTCCTTCTGGCTCATAGTCCAGAGCCTGCTGTGATAGCACCAGCCAAGCCCATTGCAGAGGACTACTCAGAGGGTGAAGAGATACCAAATGAGAACATGCTTTGTAAGCTCTCCCTGCAATGTCACGTGGCTATAAGGCATTATGATTAAATGGGCAATTGATCTGTGAAATGAGATGATGCCAACTTGAATAATTTGGTAAAAGGGGGTGTGTATATATATATATATATATATATATATATATATATATATATATTTCTCTCCTGAGGTTTCCACACTGGCTAGCTAGGTTTGTATAATAGCAGAGATCCCTAGTTTGATTCTAAGTTGTAAGCTTCCAAAATTGGCAGGAATAATAAATTGATAAATCTCCCAGAAAACAGGCTTTATCATAGAAGACAAGAGCATTCCTCCTTATCACTCAACCAGAATGAATAGTTGATGAACACTCAGTGGTTCTTAAGAGGCAAGGCTGAGGAGATTAAGAGAAGTAAGGGGGAGGGGCTCTTGAATTTTGGTTCAGAGCAATGATAGAGTAGGTTCCTAAAAACATTGTCTCTGTCCCAAAACTGTAGCCAATAGGCACAGCTAACTCCAGGTCCTGGATGCTACATTTTATGCCCAATGAGTTTTCCTTCATCCAAGTTTTCATCAGCAATGGGTCGGAGGGGACCACCAATCCCCTGAAAGTGTGAAAAAGCCCTTCTTTCACTCTGTTGGGGGTGAGGTCCAAGACTACAGGACTTGAGAGTCTGAGGTGGTAGAGCTAACCTCCTACCCTATGTGGGCATCCCTTGTGGAGTGTTTCTGTCAGGTGGTCATCCAGCCTCCAGTTGAACCCTCTCAGTGACAGGGACTCACTTCTTCATGATGCTGCCTCATCGTTGGGAGCTCAGGACAGCTCTTCTTATTCTGCCCTGGAATCTGCCTCCCTTTCACTTCTACCCGCTGATATTTCTACCCATGAAGACTCATTCTGTCTTACTCAGGACTAAGACCCAGACTCCTTGTCATCTCCCTTTACTACCATGCAAATTGTTATACTTGCAATGATTTCTTTAAAATCTATCTTCCTTGCTATACTGTGTAGGTATATTTGGCTTGTCTCTCACTGTTGCCCATCCCCTAGCTCAGTGCCTGGCACATGATTGGTGTGTGAGAAATGTTTGTTGGATGAATAGATGACTAAATGAATGAATGAACAAAATTCATTTCTTTTTCTGCATGACAGCTTTTCAAATATTACAACACAGTTGTTAGACTTTCTCTCCTATTCCCCATCTTGCCTTTTTCTAACAGGCTGATTACCCTTCAATAGTCTCTTGCATTTTTCAGACCTGCCTAGACTTGTCAACTTCCCTCGCTGGTATCCCTATTAAATTGTGGCTCTTACAAGTGTTCACAACACAACAGATGAGGCCTCACTAGTGTGGAGAAGAGTAGGATCATCCTGTGGACACCATGAGCCTTTTTCAGAAAGAAGGCTCCATGAGTTCTTTTCAGTATTTACGTGGAGAAAGCGAGGTAGAAGGAGTTTCCATGTCCTGGCTGTTCCTACTCAGGCGAAGCAGTATGTCCTATCACTGCATTTGGAATTAGACGTATCTGAGTTTGCATTTGGGTTCTACCACTTGCAACTGTGCTCTTGGATGTTACTTATACTTTCCGCCTTTTAGATTTGATATCTGTAAACTGGAGATAATACTACAAGTCTTTTGTGAAGATGAAATGAAATGATGTATGTAAAGTACCTGAGACATTTACTGACCTGTACATAGTAGACACTCAATTCATGGGGGCTAGAATATTTTTCACGATCTTTGGTTAGGGTAATATCAAGGGAATCAGATTCAGGTCAGATTCACACTTAATTAGAATACATGATAGTTAAAGCATGCTAACAAATAGAGACTAACTTTCAGAGCTTTGGATGTGAAAAAAATATTCAGTATACATTCTGCATTCAAAAAGCAATGTGTATAGCAATTATAAGATCACCTAGGTCAACGTGATAATACTCTTTGAGATTTCCGAGAAGTTTTTATAATATAATCTTTCTAGGTCAAATAAGCCTGGGTACATCTACAAGGGCATATAGGCAGGACAATATATAAGGTGACACACACTTGGGAGGTTTTGCAGCTCCTATGGGCTACAGATTAGGCCACAGAACTGTCTTGTATAATATCTAGTAGACCGGAAGTACAGGACAGAGCACAATGCTCACACCAAACTCAGAGCCACCGGATGAGCAGAAATAGTGTAAAATTGGAGAACTTAGAGGCCTGTTTCCTGGGACTGGTTTTCTCCTCTTCCCGTGCACTTGACCACTAGACTCAGATCCCTGCTTGAGAACTCTGACAAGTGCTTGCCAAGAGTATCTAGAGCTGGCGCCCTGACTTTTGCCTTCCAGCATATTGACTGGAAGGAATTGCTCCAAGCTTCAGGCCCC
This sequence comes from Balaenoptera acutorostrata, assembly GCF_949987535.1. NCBI lineage: Eukaryota > Metazoa > Chordata > Mammalia > Artiodactyla > Balaenopteridae > Balaenoptera > Balaenoptera acutorostrata. The sequence continues at coordinate 63,036,687 of NC_080075.1, forward strand.
AGTAAGACAGTGGATGTTTTGGGCTCCTTGAGTCCTCTGCTCTAAGGTACCCGAACTCAGCCAGCTGAGAGAGGCCAGCACTTGATTGGCCTGTTTGCTAACAGAGGACAGGCCATGATCAGCTCATAAGGTCTATGGAGAATAAAGGCATGAGGGCTTGAGACTTGTCCCTCTCCTATTTATGTCACTGGCCTACTCGTCTTACATGAGTAGAAATTACTGGTGGCATGCTGTTTCTCCCTCATCTTCTAGCCTTTCCTGGTTTGCATGCAGTAAGACCATTTCTTTTGTGTCCCTCAGCTCCTGGGGGGATGGGGGTAGGGGTGGGGCCTGTGGGTATTTTTTCTCACTCACACCTCTGTTTGCAGAGCTCCTCTCTGCTTGGCCTTGGAGAAGGTTCTTCAGGGCCACTAAGGTGTGGGAGGGATGGAGAAATGAGTGTGGGTGGGGGTTAGTGGGTATGATGAAGCACAGAAGGTGAGGAGACTGGGTTTTCAAGATCCTGGGATTTTAGGATCTTGTGGATTCAAAATGTGATTTTCATTGCCCAGATTGTATATTGAAGATCAACCCCTTGAAATAGAAGTGGGCCATTCTGGGACTTTCCTGCTGGTCCAGTGGCTAAGACTTTGCGCTCCCAAGACAGGGGGCCCGGGTTCGATCCCTGGTTGGGGAACTAGATCCCACATCCCGCATGCCGCGACTAAGAAGCCTGCATGCCGCAGCGAAGATCCCAAGTGCCACAACTAAGACCCGCTGCAGCCAAATAAATAAAATAAAAAATAAATAAATATTTAAAGAAGTGGGCTCTTCACTGAGGCTGAGATGGGAGCCAAAGAGGGAACCATATGTTTTTGGAATCTTCCTAACTTTCCTTTTTGTGCATCCCAGGGCTGCAACCAACAGTCCCTTAGATGTTACATTTAATGAGGCATTTTGGCTAGGAACTTTATAGAAGTGATAACGAAAGCCAGTTGCAAAGAACTCCAAAATTAGAATGTGCACTGTTCAGACTTTTGTCCATGGCACGTGACACTGCTTGCTACTGCCTAAAAAGTATAAAGGTAACCCAAATTGATTTTTTTCCTTCCTTCGAAAGAAATAACACACAAACAGGGGATGCAAGTTAGAAGGTCTGGACTTTCTGTCTGTGCTAAAATTCTCTAACATTGGCCAAGATCAGTAAGATGGAAACTGCTCTCATCAGTAAAATGGAAAGGACAATGGAAGTTACCTTCTTACCTAAAAAGAGGGATTGTGATTAGAAATAATTGAAGTGTGAGTGTACTGGAGATAATAGGGCTTTGGGTGACATCACAGGCATGGTCCCTATAGAATGGCCATCTCACTCCTCCCCACCTTTCCATTTCTACCACTGGTAGGACTGAAATCGGCCATGTGGCCAAAATACCATGCAAAGGGCCCCTTTCCTCTCAGCACTCCTTGGATAATATTAGAGGTGGGGGGAGCCAGTGTTTATGGAGCACATTCACGAGCTTTATCAATATGCGTTAAGAGCTTAATCAATATTATCTCACTTATTTCTCATGATAAGCCTTTGCGGTGTCATCATTTTTTAGATGCAGAAACCGAGACTTGGAAGTTTAAGTCACTTGCTCAAGATTACACAGCAAATAGAAATATAATTCTTTCACTTCCTCTAAGTGTCTTTCTTATTCACTCTGGCTCAGATCAGCTTTTTGTTGTTGTTATTTTGCTCCTCTGGTCTTTTTCTGAGGTTTCCACCTTAGCTGCCTCTTAATTTCATTGGTGTATCTATAAATTCAAGTGGACCCAGCTGGATAAATCTACCAAATTGCAAACTCTGTGAGAATAAGGAATTTTGCCTGTCATGTTCATGGCCATATCCTTTGACACATAGTAGGTGCTCTATAGATATTTGTCAAATAACTATTTGTTATTTAATGAATGATATATCCACAAAAACTCAGATCCAGGGTTATGTTTGGGCTAAGGTCAGGCTTCTTGAAGCCCTGGGTCTGGGTTGGCTGTCCATGGGAGGTGTCCTCTGCGATTTGAGAGTCTGGGCAGGCAGTTTCTCCCCAGAGCAGCCGTGATAAACCACAGATGCAGGATCCATGCAGGATATATACCTGGGTTCTGAAGACTGTTTGCAAGAATGCACAAAATCCCATAAGGTAGCATTATGGTTCAAGAGATGTATGTCTATCCTCATTATTAGGACCAGAATGAAATTTGTCCTGAGGATCCTCAAAAAGAGGGTCTTGCACGATGAATACACCACGTCTTCAATGACATTCATGCAAGAGACACCATGGAGATATTCTGTGGCGCTTTCCTATGGCTACACTCAGTAGAGGTGGATGGCAGTTTTCAGAAGTTCAATCAGAAGCCATCAGGCGCCGCGCTCAGATGTTGCTGAAGAAGCAGCCCTCTCCCTGTTTTAACCACCCCTTCTTCCTGGCTGACTCATAGTATGGGTTTGCCCTCTGGGAACACTGGGCACCCTGGGAAGATTTCATTCTTTGATTGTTCTAAAAGCAGCACTAGAAATTTAAACACACGCTCTCTCTGACCCATTACTTATTTTGAAATATGCTGGACCTAAAAGACCATTCCACTTGGAGGGAGCCAAAAGGAACGAGAAAGGTCTTAGTGCTTTCTAAATCAGATGATGGAAAAATGCAAAACGACCTAGCAACAGCCACCCAGTTTGAGGCTTGTACCCTTTGTTTTGATGCAAATCTAAGACGGCCACTGCTCAGTAAAGAGGAAAGGGGCAGCGCAGGACCTGGTCCCTCAGAAATGCAAGTTGTCCTTCTCTCCGGTGTGCTCTGCTGACGTGGCAGGATTTTGGAAAAGCCAGTTATTCAAAACTAACTCTTCTAAAATTCTGAAGCCTACGGGGAGTCTTACAATTTTCTTTGGAGTGGCAAAGTAAATTTCAGACCTATCATTTTGTTGTTGAAGGCCCCCGAATCTAGAGCCAGAATGATTAGGGATGCTGGCAGAGTTGCAGGGAAAGAGCTCTTTCCCAAGGCCTCATTCCATTCCAGGGAGCCTGCCAGTTTGGCCTGTGCATCCAGCAAGAGATTGTGTCATTCCCAGCACCCCTGGGAAACGACCAGTCCTGCCAGAGCCTGCCTCCTCCTTTAACCTGGTCCGGCAGGTCCCTGAGACGAAGAAGCACTTTATTGTCCGTAGAACCAGCTTGGACCATTCTGCTGGATTTAAAGCGCTAAGCCACCCACCTCCTGGCACAGGTAGCTCAGAAGTAGCCCTCTTCTCTTTGTGTAAGTCAGGATTTCTGAGCTGACCAGTGTTGTATGTCCCCAAGGAGAATAACACCAGAAGGCATGACCTCGGATTACAGCATGGCAAATGTAGGTTCCACTAAAGGAAGAGTCTGGCCAGGGCAGGTGACGGACCCCAGGATGGGATTACTGGTCTCTGAAGGAGGTGGTGCGGGGCATTGGGTAGCTCTGATTGCCCTTCGAGCAGCGGGACGGAGACTGGACTGCCTCTGAGCTATCATCTAAGGGAGGTCAGGACAGCCCAGTCTCCGAGTATTTATCTGTTAAATGTGTCCACTGTCAGGACTCTGTTTCTTGTTGAAAGCTGTTGGGTGTTAAAGAGCACCCTATTAAAATGCAGTTATCTTGAGGAGGGTTCTGCCTTAAAGCTGACTGGTTTTCTAGTACTGTACTGATAATTGAAGGGGGGGGGAAGGCCAGGGGGGGTGGGCAGGGGAAGGGCCACTAGGTGGGGCAAGGCTTGGACCGGAAGAGAGAGAGAAGAGGAGGCTGAAAGAGAAAGAAACATTTTGTTTCCGGACTACACTGCCTTCCAGCGCCACCAAGAAGAGAAAGCAATGGCTAAGGTGCCTCTGTGCCACCAGCGGGTTGAGGACATAGCCAGGTTGGGGAAGGGAAGGAGGAGAAAGAGAGAAGGAGAAGAGAAAGGAAAGGGAGGAAGGAGAAGGCTTCAGGTGGGCAGGTTGGGGGCTAGCGTCACTGAGTTGGTTGGGGGCAGGGGGCACGCCCAGTTGTCACCTCAGCCATCAGTTGCCGACCGCGGGCCCGTGGAAGTGTCAGAAGGTGCAGGTAGTGTGGTGGAGGGGAAGTGGCCACAGCCTGGACGTCAGCGGGTCCAGTCCTGTAGTAACTGCCTGGATGACCTCTGGGGGATTCTCATCCGGAACAGGACGGGGTTGGCCCTGTGGTTTCAAAGGATGCTTCCAGCTGGAACAGTTCTTGAATTGTGAAATGGTAAAGATTTTGAAACCCCATAATCCTACCACCACGGGGAACCATGCCTTGCCCAGAAGATGCCCTGATTAACCCCCAGGAATGGCTAGCTGTGTAGCCTCTGTCACCCCTAGTTCCCAACGCTGAGCTTCATTGTTGGCAGAAAGTTTATAGGAAAAGTGCTTGGAAACCGCCGCTAGTCTTAATCCCTTTCTTTCACCTTGAGATAGGAACGCCTTTGTTCGAGTCTCAAGCAAGTCTCAAGTTATGTAACTCACTCTTATTAAAACTCTCCCTGACTGTTTTATATTCAGCCTTTTCGATGCCCTGGTTTGCAGTTTTAATTGAATAGGTGGCCTTGTATTTGTGCTAAGTTTTTTTGTCTTTCTCTTTCAGATCTTGACAGGATAATCACATTGGTTTGTTTAGTAAACACTGTGCGAAGCTCTACCAACTTATTCCTCTTCCAGCCTCACACAGATCCTCTCTTGGCTCTGCAATCCAGCGGCCTGACAAATGGCCACTGACTGCTCTGGAAAAGAAAGCTTTGTTCCTCTTGCAGGACGTCAGGAAAAGCTTCCAGGAGAACAAGCTCTCACCAAGCCAGACCCCCTTAGAGAAGCAGACAATTTCCCCGTGGACAAGATTCATTTATCATTTACACCTCAAGAGAAGTCATCCCTTATGCCCTATCCAAACTAGCTCCCTTTCCCGATCTGTAGTCCTTTTAAAATGGTCTTCATAGCACTTACTACTATCTGAGTTCATCTTATTACTTATTTTTGTTTAGAATGACTGTCGTGCTCCACCTGGCACTGGAGTGTGGGCTCCTCCCGGGAGCAGGGGAGCTGAGTGCCCACAACCTCGCCTTGCGAGAGAGTAAGTGCACAACCAAGCAGTCAACAACCACTTACTGAGCACCTAGTATGTACTAGATATTGGGCTTGCTGGGATGCATGCATCTATAAAAAAATGAAATGAAATAAATGTATTACATGCTTAGAGGTCTGTTGGCAAAACTAGAAGTTTCCTCAAACCCTCGTGTTCTCTCCTGCCAAGAATTTGGGCAGTTGCCATCCACTGATTCACCACTTGATGTTGTACTGGGTCCTGGGATGGGCAGGAGAAAGCAGGAGATGGACAGAATATGTTCTCAAGGAATCCACCCGTCCAGTGTAGGGTGGGCATCCGGGGGAAGACAGACGTGGAAATGAGAGCCCTACTATGTGAGATCGGTGCCTTCATCGAGTGATACACACGGTGTCCTGGGAGCAGTAGTCAGAGGAGGGGGACAAGACATGACTGAACCCTCATGCTTTACAGCTTTACCTGCTTTACAGCTTTAAAGCTGAACCATGGTGCTTTACAGAGCATGAGGGTTCAGCAAGAGTGTGACAGCAGGAGAGAGGAAAGAGCATTCAAGGCACGAGGAAGAGCACGTGCAAGGAGATGGAGCCAAGAGAGGATCTGTGTGAGGCTGGAAGAGGAATAAGTTGGTAGAGCTTCGCACAGGCTCGGGGAAGGCGGTGAAGGTGGAGGAGGGAGGAGGGAGGAGAAGCCACAGGGAACCAGGCTAGAAAGGTTAAGTGAGGCCAGACTATGGAAAGGCTGGCTCCAGGGCCTCGTAAGGAAAAGAGAGGCGAAATAGAATCTCAGACTTCCTGGACTGGACGGGGGACCCTGAGGTAACCAAAGGGAGACATAGTTCCAACCCTCTGGGTCCTGACTTGTTGCTGCAGCTCTGATTCTAGAAATTTGCCATGGCATTTGGATGCATTCAGCGGTACAGGAAGATTTGGGGAGATCTTTTAAAGAAAAAGAGTATAAAATTTGATGGCAAATATGCCAGGGTGCCTCCCAGGGCTTTGGAAGAGCCTGGTACAAGTGAGGCGCCCTGAAGCTTATCCTCATCAGCTTCTTAGTGACGCCACCTCTGGAACCTGCGTGGTGTTTGTCCTAAATTGTGCAAGGCAGAAGGAAGGCCTGATTTTATGATTTCACAGCTATTTCCCTGGGAGGAAAGTCTTTTGCTGCCAGTTCTTCCTCTGCTATAAACAGCGCTTGGTCCTGTGCCCTCTTTTCTACCTACACCCTTTCCCTAGGGGACGCGCCCTCACCATGACTTCTGTGGTCAAGCCCCTGCCCGCCCTCTGACCACCTCGAGCCTCTCTTCCAGCTCCAGCCACGCTGGCTCTCGGTCTGGTCCTCAGACTGTCAAGCTCCCTCCCATCTCAGCACCTTTGCATCTACTGTTCCCTCTGCCTGGAACACTCCCCAGAACTTCATTGTCACGTTCAGGACACAGCTTAAATGCCACCGTCTCAGAGAAGCCTTCCCTGATCAACAAATAAGAAACCTCCTAGTCACTCTCTATTGCACGGCTTTGTTTTATTTTCTTCATAGCATTTTGTGTTTTTTTTTTACTAATCAAAGTCATCTTATTTTTTTGTTTGCCTTTTTCCTGTCTGTCCTCTCCCCCCACATAAGCTGCTTGATAGCGGGGACCTTGTTTTTCTAGCTCACTGTGCTATATCCTGCAGTGGTTCACATAGACACTCATTTTAAAAAGAGCCCAACAGAGTTTACTGAGAGCATTTCCCATAATTATAATAGTTTGTATTTGTATAGCACTTTCTCGTTTCCAAAAAAAGTTTAAATACGTAATCTCACTTCCACCTCAAAACAACCCAAGGAGGTAAGTAGGAGAGGGATTGATATGGCCCCAAATTAAAGAGGAGTAAATTGAAATTTAGAGAGGTGAGATGACTTGTCAAAAATTTTCTAGCTATTAAGTGATAGCACAAGGTCTCTTTCCATCAAAACCAACTCTCTTTCCATGCTGGCTTATATTCCTAAGACTTGTTGCTTCTCCTGGCTCCTCAGAACCAAAGAATCTATCCATGTATGGAATGAGAGAGCACCTCTCCCCACTCCTCTGAGAGGGACGGAAAAAAGGATTTGGCTTCCACATAAAGGTTCATGGCAGACAGCCCAGTCTTCACCTGTGGGTTCAGCAGAGAATCAGGACAATTATTATGTAGTGATAATGATTAAGTTTGGACAATAACAATATATCCCTTAGGTGCAGTAGAATTTTGTTACCTATCATGAAAATGATGAGGGACTTGAATTTTCATTTTGATTTATTGTCAAAAGTACTGACTGCTGGGCAATTTCACGTATCTCACCCATAAAGGTAAATCTATTAGATGGTGAATGAAGAATGAAAGCCAACCTTGCTGTTTTTTTAAAACAGAGGCATTGGAAGTAATGTTTTCCTAAAACTGTCTGGAGAATCAGTGACAGAACAGGGAGTTCAGAATCCTGAAGTTCCTGGTCCTCGTCAGAGACTACTGAAAGTCAATTTCTACAACTCTTTTGGGCTTTAATTCTCCACTGATAGAAATCTTTAGGAAAATGTTGATGCATTTGTGATACTTGATGTGACCCTTGTATGGATTTTTTAATTGACAAATTACTCACAAAAGTGTGCAAATCATATAGAGTGCAATGAATTTGTACAAAGTGAACACACTCATGTAATCAGCTCCCAGATCAAGATATAGATCATTACCAGTACCCCCACATCCTCCTCCTAGCTCTCATCTCAATATCTACTCTCCCGGAATAAGGGTAACCACTATCCTGAGTTCCACCACAATAGATTAGTTTTACTTGCTTTTGAACTTTAAACAAATGGAATCATATAGTATGTAGTCATCTTTTTCTGTCTGGCTTCTTTTGTTCCACATTATGTTGGTAAGGCTCATCCATATTATTGCATACGGTTGTAGTTTGTTTTTTCTCACTGCTTTATAATAGTTTCTTACCTGACTGTGCTGCACATCTATTCTACTATTGATGGTCATTTGGGTTGTTTCCAGTTTGGGGCTATTATAAACAGTGCTGCTGTGACCACTCTTACACATGTCTTTTGGTGAAAATATATATGGATTTCATTTGCACCTAAATCCAGAAGTAGAATTGCTGGATCATAAGATATATTTGTAGATATAGCCAGAGTTTTCCAAAGTGGTTTTACCAGCTTATTCTCCCATCGTTGATGTATGAGATGTACAAATGATCCATGTTCTTCTTTTTTTTTTTTTTAATATTTATTTATTTATTTGGTTGTGCCGGGTCTTAGTTGCTGCATGTGGGCTCCTTAATTGTGGCATGCGAACTGTTAGTTGCAGCATGCACGTGGGATCTAGTTCCCCGGCCAGGGATCGAACCTGGGCCCCTGGCATTGGGAGTGCGGAGTCTTAGCCACTGTGCCACCAGGGAAGTCCCCATGTTCTTCTTAACAGTTAGTGTTATCTATCTTCTTGTTTTAGCTCTGCTAGAATGTGACCTATGATGGATTTTAATATATTTAAACTATAATTAATTTAATTTGTTATAGTTTTGTAAATATATTTGTGAAATGGTAGATAAGGAACCTGAGATTAGGTAGACATTAGATCAAAAAAAATTTTTTTTAATTGGGGTGTAGTTGATTTACTACTTTAGATCAATTTTAATGCTCAGTTATATTCTTGTGTTGTTCCCTGATTCCTTCATGTATATAGGTTCAGCCCACCCAAAAGATGACAAGCTTCTGAAGGTCAAGGGCTTTGTCATAGGCTCCTTTCATAGTTGCTACAGCCCTTAGCACAGTGCTGGGTACAGAGTAAGCGCCCAGTAAACTCTGATTGAATTGAGCTGAACTAAGTGATGGAGGCAAACCCACCAATGTCTCTCTGTTCATGGTTCCCTGCCTAGTCACTCCACTTTCAGGTATTTCCTAGGGTGATAAAAGGACCAAGAGAGAGGAATTCTAGAAAATGTCCAATTCCTTTATGTTCTTCTAGAGCCTGCATTCCAAGTGCTAAAACTTTTTAGGTAGAATGAGCCCCTCCATTTTCAATAGGATTTTCCTGAGGCATGTACCTAAGTCCACTAGAAAGCGGAACAGACAGAAGACTGTCTTACCCGGGGTTGTCAGGAGAGAGCATTGTTTGTGCCCTTCCATGCTTGAAGGGGTGCTTTGGACTCAAAATGTCTAATCTTATTACACTAACCTGATTTCCCTATGGCTGCATCCAGTTTGAAAGAAATTTCTCCAAAGGCCACAGTAATCTCTAGGATACTTAGTTCCTTTTTTTGCTGATTTTTAAAAAAATCTGTCCTAATTGTTAAGAACTGTTTCTGTCATCTCATCAGCTGAAGGATCCATACGCAGTTGTCCGTTTCAACACACAGCAGTGTGTCACATTATGCACATTTTTGTTCATACTGAATATTGGCTCTTTCTGACTGAGATCCTGAGATGTTATGTTAGTACATTTTAACTGTTCTGATTGAGTTTGGAATTAGGCACTTATTGAAAACAATTGGTGGAAATATCCACCCTCCACCCCCTTTCTTTCAGTTTTGGACTCTCTCATTGGGAAGATGGGTTTTAAAGGGCGTGGTCATGAAGGGGGGATGAAAGAAGGAAGAAAAGATGGATCTTGAGAAACATGTATAGCGTGCTGATCAAACTAAGCCAGTTTTCCAGACTCCATCTGGGCCCCCTGCTGTCAGGCATATCAAGGTAGAGAGTGTGTGTGTGCTTGTGTCTGGGGGATGGTGGAAGAAATGAGAAATCCCTGAAAAGAATATTGTGGTAAGATCCCCAAAGCATATCAGATTGTAATTGTATACAGTCACTGATGGGAACAGGCTTGTTCTGCAATCTGCAATCATGATCAGCAGGTAATCAGATCTAGTGCTCTGGGGCCTCCCACACACAGCGATTGTTGTAGACTAGACTCAAAAACAATGGGCTGTTTGACTCTCTCTTATCCGGGCTGGGCAGCTTGCCAAGATTTGTGGGGAGAGGGAGGGGGGGGCTATGAGTTTCAGAATGTTTTTCCTCTGGGGATGGGCCTCATGTCTCAAATCTCCTGATAGGAGATCACATGTCACATACATATATGTTTCTCCCTTCGTGTATGTATTTGCTTTTCAATCTCAGATTGAACTGGCTATGACTCTTGGGTTTATTAAATTCAGGTCCATTAGGTTACTCCATGGGTATATTTGTTAGGTAGCCAGGTACCATAAGTTCAAATGCTTGGGGTAGATCAAGCAGGCAGCATGAATATGAAATGGGGTTTGTAGCAAGCTGGAGAATCTATTTCTCTTCCAAAGGGGGATACACTAATCAGCATCAGACAATGGTAACTACGTAGGTAGGCTGGCCCAGGGGGCCAGATCGTCTGATTTTTCAAGAAAAGCCTGAAATCCAGATTAAAAAAAAAAAAAGTGTGTAATTTGCTGATTTTCCAATGTTTATAATTAATTCAAAATAAAAAAAAAGTCATTTTGCAGGCCAACTGTGTAACAAACAAAACAAATCTGCAGGTCTTATCCAGTTCCCAAGCCTCAGCCTCCAGGTTAAACTGATTTTCTGGTGGGAAAAACCCAACTTATTCAAGTCACTTCAAGTCATAGAGGACTATATAGATGGTCCCTGACTTGTGATGTTTCGACTTAATGATTTTTTGACTTTATGATGGTGTGAAAGTGGTATGCATTCAGTAGAAACCGTACTTTGAATTTTGATCTTTTCCTGGGCTAGTGATGTGCAGTACCGTCCTCTCTCTGTGATACTGGGTAGTGGCAGTGAGCTGCAACTCCCAAACAGCCACACCATCATGAGGGTAAACAACCGATACACTTACAACTGTTCTGTTCCCATGCAACCATTCTATTTTTCACTTCCAGCATTCAATAAATTATATGAATATTCAATAGTTTCTTATAAAATAGGCTTTGTGTTAGATGATTCTGCCCAACTGTAGGCTGATATAAGGATTCTGAGCACGTTTAAGGTAGGCTAGGCTAAGCGTTGATGTTCTGTAGGTTAGGTGTATTAAATGCCTTTATAATTTAATGATACTTTCAACTTAAGATAGGTTTATAGGTTTATCATGGATTTATTCCATCGTGAGTGGAAGAAGATCTGTATTATAAGGATACTGTGACAATAAGATAAACAGGATTTTCAACCACGCAACAGGGTCTCATAGAAAGCCAAGAACTCTATAAACATGCCAGGTCAAGGGCTGAATAGGAACAGCACATGACTGGTACTTACTGAGAATTGGAGGGTTCTTTATCACCATCAGTGGTGTAACTTACGCTTCTCAATTGGTGGCACATTTCAATATAAGCTGCCTATGACTACATTAATTTCTCTGGTAATTGTAGACTTCTTGAGTGAGTCTCATGGCTTCCAGGCTGCTCCTAGCCTTCATTACTTCAGTTATGCCCAAATTTGGGGGGTGTAGGGCTAAGTTTATTTTCCTTGTGGCAAGTGGATTGTTGGGGCAGAAGAGGAGGAGCTGCTGGTCAGGGTGTATTTGGAAGTCATGCCCCATGTTCTGATCTATGACAGACAGAGCTGCTTCTCCATTGACCACTCCTCCTTTCATCCTTGCTAACAATATCCCAACTTTGTTCAGGTATCCGGCAATTTGTGTGCTTCAGAGAAATCTGCTCCCAACCCAAAGCAGGGTGGATCTTAATTACATAAAACCAGTCATGGTAAGTCCATTTTCCTTGTCAGAGATTAGTTTAGAAATCAGCATGGGTAGCAATTCTGAGCATTGAGATTGAGAGAAAGCCTAAGGGAAATTTTTGTCCTAGATTTAAATCCCCCTGACTCATTGAACTGCAAATGATCTAAAAATTATCAAAGGATCGATGAGCCTAGGAAGTTGCCTTTTGGCTGCATCACCATTTGCAAGCCCAGTGCAAGACGCCCTGAGGCTGTCTCCCAGATCCTAGCTCACTGTAGATCCTGCACTTGTCTCTCCGTGTTTCCCCAGCAGCACCTCCCAAGTCTCTCTTATTAAGATATTTGCTGCCTGTTGTCCTTTATATTTCCTTCCCACCTTTGCGGTCTGCATCCTTCTCCTTTCCCCTGCCATCCAAGAGAGAATAGCTGGCCAGATTGCTTTGGTGGATGTTGGAGAGGATAGACTAGAAACCAAGATCTTCTTATTCTTCATTTCCTTGCTTGTGGGGTTTGGGAACACCATCATTTAGTGAGCAGATGCAGATCGACCAGACTCATATGGGACTCCAGTATATCCCATTTATACTCTCTCTTTTCTTTTTTGGTTCCTGAATTTTTGTTGCCTAATTTCTCTTTCTTTGCTCTTGACCCACAATGGGCTTTTTCTCACCTTTATAAGTCTAACTTCCTCTTAGCCTCACTTTCCCATTCTTGACTGCTTACAACTAGCTCTTTTATCCCATAATATCCCTTTTCCTTTCTTTTCACCAGAGGCCCGTTATTTTCCTTCCACCCTCCCCAAAGCATCTGTGTGTGCATCTGGAATTTCTCCTGACTTAATTTGGAAAATAGCCGTGTATTAGTCTTCTGCACATACTACTTAACCCCCCCCCCCACAGAATGACTACCAGCTCCTCAGGCCTCAAATAAGCGTCATGAAAGATATTAAAACCACTCTGTAATCATTTTCCTTGTTAAAGTATTACACTGAGAGGTTTTGTGTTCTCTCCTACAACTGCAACTTTTATTGTGGGAAATAACCTGCTTATCTTGTAAAGACCGAGTACCCTACCTACAGTCATGGTGAGCTTCCCATGGTTTTTTTCATTGACCTGAATTTGATAAATCCTATCAGTCATCATCAGTGAAGGATGAAATAAAAGAAAACATGAATGTATTCAAGGAGAGAGTCCCAGCATGGGATCCAGGGTGCTGTTGGTCATGACCTTCAGATTTAAATACGTCCATGATCTAAAATTTTTAAATGATGTTTCCCAGATGGACATACCCTTTTTTGGTTCTGTATAAGTAAAACAAGAACAGAAGGAAAGTATCTAATCCATGCTGAAATTCCTAAGTATGTTTATTTTTAACATCTGTTATAGGACAATTTTGCCGTACAGAGCTGGGGCCAAAATATAGTTAGTGAGGACAATATTTCTCCTTCAAGGTAAGCTGTGACAAAGTGAGAGAGTGGCATGGACATATATACACTACCAGACGTAAAATAGATAGCTAGTGGGGAGCAGCCGCATAGCACAGGGAGATCAGCTCGGTGCTTTGTGACCACCTAGAGGGGTGGGATAGGGAGGGTGGGAGGGAGGGAGACGCAAGAGGGAAGAGATATGAGAACATATGTATATGTATAACTGATTCACTTTGTTATAAAGCAGAAACTAACACACCATTGTAAAGCAATTATACTCCAATAAAGATGTTAAAAAAAATTTCTCCTTCAAATCCTTTTTAGCTTTGCACCCATTGTCATCACTAATGTGCATCGTTTTGTGCTGGGTTGGTCAAATATCCAGTGCCCTTGATGGGAGGGCAGGTAGGATTAGTTGAGAGTAGGGCCTGAGGGGCGGGAGGTAGAGGAGAGGCACAGCATCGGATCCCTGCCTGTCCTCTTGGAAGCTGCTGGAGACCTTGGTTAGAGGGGTGAGACCAGAAACTGAGGAAATGGCTTCATGGGACTTTGAGGCAGCAAGAGGTGGGAGGAAAAAACTGCAAAGTCTCCCTTCAGGAAAGACTTTGGGACTCTTTAGGCACACGCAGAACTGCTTAGAGCAAAGCATGGCAGGGCTGGTTGGAGCCTGATCTCGCTGTCTCTGTATGGAATCTTTCAGCCATGGTACCCAGTAGACCAGAGGCTCTAGGAGCATCAGCAGTCTGCAGGCTTGGCACAGATCTTAGCTCTCTCTGCCGGCAAGGATATGGCTTTGTCCTCAAGAGCTCTGAAGAAAGCAGATGCTGATGGAGTGTTGGAGGAGGTGGCAAGGCTGGGCAGAGAAGAACCCTGAACACGAATACTTGCTCAAGAAAAAACAAATCAAGCAGCCTATAAATGATAGTAGTATGTTGCACCCCCTTCAGTTTGGTGGAAATGAAAGTCCATAAAGGTTAAATATGTTTTCAAGTGTTCTTATCACGGAGTCAGAATTGCAATCTAGACCCCTTGCTGCTCCAGTTTCTGGGTTATCCTTAGCAAGTGTGGTTATTTTTTTTTTTTTTAATTTTTTAAATTTATTTATTTATGGCTGCGTTGGGTCTTCGTTTCGGCGCGAGGGCTTTCTCCAGTTGCGGCGAGCGGGGGCCACTCTTCATCGCGGTGCGCGGGCCTCTCACTATCGCGACCTCTCCCGTTGCGGAGCCCAGGCTCCAGACGCGCAGGCTCAGTAGTTGTGGCTCACGGGCCCACTTGCTCCGCGGCATGTGGGATCCTCCCAGACCAGGGCCCGAACCCGCGTCCCCCGCATTGGCAGGCAGACTCTCAACCACTGCGCCACCAGGGAAGCCCAAGTGTGGTTATTTTTAAGGATGAATTTCCATGGATTAAAACATGGTTGTGCTGGAAGTGAGCGTGTCTTTAAAATGCACCATTGGCTTCTGGAATGGAAGGCGTGGTCAGCCACTGCCAGCATGCCCCAGTGTGGTATCCACAGGGTGGTGACAGCTGCTGTGTAGTTCTTCTCCAGCAACAGGAGACCCTCCTCTGAAGCGGTCTGGGCTCTGGATTTGAGAAGCAGACTACACCTGATACATTGGAGCAGCAATCTTATATTCTGAGATCTGCCATTGATGTCACGTGGTGACAAGGAAGGGACGTGTAGTGGGGGATAGTCAGGCCAACCCCAAGGAGCTAGTGGTATCATACACCTGGAGTTCCTCAAGTTGCTACAGGAGAACAGAATTTAGTAGTTCCAAGTGTGAACTCCTGAGTTCTACTAGTGGGTTCAAAGCCTAGCTCCACTATTTTATAAGCTGGATAACCTTGGGCAAATTATTTAATTTCTCTTGGCTTCAGGCTTCTTGGTATAAAATGGAAATAGTAATAGTACCTCTGCTTTGGAGTTATTGTGAAACTTAACTGAAAATAAAAAGTAATATAATATAAATATATTTATTATGGTAACATGGATTACCAGACACATACAAGTACCTGATAAGTGTTACTTTTTTTTTTTGTGCTGTGTACAAGAAATGCACTTTATTTTTTTTCTTCCAATTTTATTGAGATATAATTGACATACAGCACTGTATAAGTTTAAGGTGTACAGCATAATGATTTGACTTACAGACATCATGAAATGATTGTCACAATAAGTTTAGTGAACATCTATCATCTCATATAGATACAAAATTAAAGAAATAGAAAAAAAATTTTTTTCCTTGTGCTCTTATAAGTCTTAGTAGAGGATTCCAGGGATCTTCCCCTGTGACTTGAAAATCTAATTCTAGTATGTTAGGTTCCATTGTTTCTACTTGCTCCTAAGGCACTAAAGGAACAAACAGGGTTGCAGACAGAGTGGAGAGCTTATTCGGTCGACCACTTGGCAAGGGGAGGGTCCCAGGTACACATCTGGGTCCCAGTGCTCTTGTTCGGGGCCTTGCTGGACTCTGCTGTGAGGTGACTTGGCTAGTCTGGTCCTAGGCACCTTGCACTCATCTGCGGAGCTGCAGCTGACCTGCCTGTGCTTTGTTCTTTGGTGTGTCCTGGACCCAGTGCTCTTTTTTTGCTGGTTCAGGTCACCTTGGAGTGGCATACCTGTCTGAATCTCGCCTACAACCTCCATCTGATTCCTAGCTTAGGGTGAACCCTCTGTACTCACAACGATGACCTCTGGTTCCCAAATCGGCTACCTTCCTAGTCCTCCGTGGTGTATGTGGTGGCCTCTAGGCCCCAGCCAAGGGGAGCTCAGAAGGGATAAATAAGACCTGTTTCCACTTAACCTCCGTGCACCATCGTTTTTATTTTTATTATTTATTTTTTTGGCCGTACCACTCGGTATGCAGGATCTTCTTCTCTGACCAAGGATCAAACCTGAGCCCCCTGCAATGGAAGTGTGGAGTCTTAACCACTGGACCCCCAGAGAAGTTCCGCACCATCGTTTTTAATCTGCTATGACCATTTCTTGAAGGAGCAAGGACGCTCAGTGGAGCAGTTTGCTCCCTGAGTACTAAATGGGGGAGAGGGCACAAACTCTCTCTGCTTTCTGTTTAACATCGACTTCCTGATATAAGCCCTAACAGGGCAGACCGGATCACATGTCCCCTTTGTCTCTCTTCCTGCTCTCAGACTCAAAGGAGATAGGAACATGTGCAAGGTCAGGAGTAAAAGTGTCGCACATGCCCAGCACCAACAGTGTATATGTGGGGAGTGGAGGGAAAATAATGTTTGAAAAGTAGGGAGCCAGAAACTAGCCTCTGGAAAATTCTTCCAACCGCTAGATGGGTAAAAATGTAAAAAGAGGATTTTGTACTCATCAATGATGATGAAAAATGGAATTTCTCTCCTGTTAAGCCTCTACTGTGAAATGCAGCACATACAATTATAAATGCCCCATGCATTTTCAATTCAAAGAGTATGTGAGATTAGTCACTGAAAAGAAAACTTGATATGCCCTGAAATCTGAAGCTCCTACATGAAAGAGACCTGATAGAAGAGATTTTCCCAAATTTGACAATAATCCTAAAAGTTTACATATCAATAATAAAATGTTATGAAGCTAAAAGAGACTTTTCTAAGCTATCAATAAATGAAAATTTTATTAACTATGTTGGAGAAAAAACTAAATTGTCTTTATTTTCTTTTCAGAAAATGATATCCCAATTCATATAATATGAAAAGCCAATCAAAGACCATACAGCCAAAAAAGTCAGAAAAGAAGTATGAGATGTATGCCATGAGGTTAATCAATAAAAATATAAATTTTCTGTACATTTGTGGAATGTTAACTTTATAAAATTTGTGATTTCTTGGGATTTCTTTTCTTATTCTAAATATTTACTTTCAAATCTACTTTTGATTCATAATTTGTTTTCTTAAAGAAGTTTCCCAAATTTGTAGATGCTTTAGACCCCACAAATCCTGGATCTGCTCCTGTTGGGAGTTGCACAGCCAGTAGTCTAACTGACAGTGGCCAACAGTGGATATTTGTGCATGCCTATGGGAACACAACCTGTAAGTGAATGCCATTTATTATCTGTATCACTGTCAAATAAAACAAAACAACAACAAATTAAGAACCACTGCTCTAACCTAAATGTCCATTGACGGATGAATGGATAAAGAAGATGTGGCACATATATACAATGGAATATTACTCAGCCATAAAAAGAAACGAAATTAAGTTATTTGTAGTGAGGTGGATGGACCTAGAGTCTGTCATACAGAGTGAAGTAAGTCAGAAAGAGAAAAACAAATACCGTATGCTAACACATATATAAGGAATATATATTAAAAAAAATGGTATTGATGAACCTAGTGGCAGGGCAGGAATAAAGACGCAGACGTAGAGAATGGACTTGAGGACACGGGGAGGGGGAAGGGTAAGCTGGGACGAAGTGAGAGAGTGGCGTGGACCTATATACACTACCAAATGTAAAATAGATAGCTAGTGGGAAGCAGCCGCATAGCACAGGGAGATCAGCTCAGTGCTTTGTGACGACCTAGAGGGGTGGGATAGGGAAGGTGGGAGGGAGGCTCAAGATGGAAGGGTTATGGGGATATATGTATGCATATGGCTGATTCACTTTGTTGTACAACAGAAACTAACACAGTATTGTGAAGCAATTATACTCCAATAAAGATCTATTAAAAAAAAAATCCCCAGTGCTCTAGACAGCAAAAGCAAACAAGTAACTATACCAGAGTGATAACCACTATCCTGAATTCAATGTTTATTATTGTTATGTATTGATACTAGTTTATACTTTTCTATGTATATATGTTCATGTTCACACATCGGTAGTACACTCTGTGCATGTGGTCTGGTTATCTATTGCTGTATAGCAAATTACCCCCAAACTGAATGTTAAAATAACAATCATTTCATTATGTCTCATAATAGCTCACCTTCTTAGAGGGTGATCAGGACAAGCTTGAAAGATAAATATTCGCCAGTCAAATCAGGTGGCAGTGGTACCACCTGCAGATATCTCAGCTTGATCAAGGAACTGTTATGGGAAAAGAAAGAAGGAACTCACTTTCTGAGTGTTTATACCTGAAGACAGACCTCAAGAAGATTGGGGGTGTGGAGAAGTGGCACTGGGCTGGGGGGAAGTGTTTCAGGTGAGGTGCAGCTTTAACAGTCAAAATATGATGATGAAACTACACTGGTGGCAGTGAATCCAAAGATTAAGTAGGTTACAACAGGGACAATTAATTCTAAGGGTATCGTCAAGGTGGAGTGTTTTGCCTGCCAACTAGCCAGCCAGTTTTGGGGAGTTTGGAATTAAGCTTGGGTGTGAGATAGAAAGAAAGATTTCGTTGCTCTCCAGTTACAAATACAATATGTTGATTGTAATAAGGCCAATGTGGATATTGTCTTAATCTTAAAAGAGGCTAAGTAAGATGCGTAGTTCCTTCTGTGAAGCATGGTTTTCCCACTGACTTCAAAGGCATTCCTGAGGGCGGGAGTGATGCGGGGCACTGTTAAGTGTGTCTGGATGGGCTGTCTGGGGTGGATATCATTCACTGCCCTGTTCTCAGAGGAGTTGAAAGCACATGGCAGTGTTTGCTTCAAGCTTCTAGCACACTTTCGGTATCCTGGTGGCTGCATTCACTCCATCATCGTTATTTTTGAAAAGATGTTATTGAATATAGTATAGTTCCTAAAGAGTTCTCGCCAGTGTTCTTTTGTATGCTGATCTTAATTTAAAAACCAGTCACTATCTACTTCTCAAAATGTTCTCAAGCAAGTCCAGTTCACGAATTGGGATTTTTGTTACTCCCACTACTAGACTATTTTAGTGACCACAAGATACCCTTGAATTCCATAGAAGTCGATCACGCAAGTAATGTTTCCATTGTGTTAAGGAGAGTGCTTGTCACGGTGCTCATGGGTGCCCTTGTGTAGGACTTGTCTTAAAATAAATTTATTTATTTACATTATTTATGTATTTATTTTTGGCTGCATTGGGTCTTCGTTGCTGTGCGTGGGCTTTCTCTAGTTGCAGACAGTGGGGGCTACTCTTCGTTGCAGTGCACGGGCTTCTCATTGTGGTGGCTTCTCTTGTTGCGGAGCACGGGCTCTAGGTGCACGGGCTTCAGTAGTTGTGGCACACGGGCTCAGTAGTTGTGGCGCGTGGGCTCTAGAGCACAGGCTCAGTAGTTGTGGCGCACGGGCCTAGTTGCTCTGTGGCATGTGGGATCTTCCCGGACCAGGGCTCGAACCCGTGTCCTCTGCATTGGCAGGCAGATTCTTAACCACTGCACCACCAGAGAAGTCCTTTGGGCTGGACTTTGAGTGGTGTTTACCTCCACTCCAGCTACCTGAAACAGTTTCCTGGACATCCAGAAGCTATTTCTAGCTTCTTAGTGGTCGGCACAAATGGTTCTTATGATTATAGCGTTTCCAGCATCTAGCCCCTAGACCATGTGTTATCCGGAGATAGACAGTTAAGAACATAGACTCTGGAGGCAGACAGAGCTGCATTTAGATCTGAACTCCTCAATTTACTAATCATGTGGGCTTGAACAAATTATGTCACCTTTTATAGCCCCAGTTTCTTGTTCTGTAAAAGGCTGATGGTACCAATAATGCTTGCCTCATAGAGGTATTTTATAGATTAAATGAAATTATGAATAGGTATTATCATTTTTAATTATGCTCCCATTCTTCAATTTCTTCTTAGACTTGATTGGAGTAATAATCATGATGGTTATCATTTATTGCCATGTGCCAGCCACTGGGCTAAATACTTTATCTATATTATCTGTGATCATCATGAAAAAATGCTAGGAAGAGACCTTTACTTTACAGCAAAGGAAACTGAGGATCAAAGAGGTTACTTAACTTTCTCAAGGTCATTAAACCAAGTGGCATAGCTGGGGTTTGAACTCCAGAGTTGGTGTTCTTTTCACTAAGTGACACTGATGCTCATGTACCCAGTTCAAATCATTACGTCTGAGGTTGAATATGGATTGGAAGGGTCATTATTTCCCTCTCACATTCATGAGGGACAGCTGTCCCTTGCTTCAGAGAACAATGGACACCTAATATTAAGCAGCAAGCTGGATGGAAACCCATCTGCCCACAGTGTTCCATATGGAGCAAGTGCCTTTCAAGATGCCCACAATTCTCAACATGAGTTCAGCACGGCTGTGTCAGAGAGGCGTGCACCCATGTCCAGGGTGCTACTAGTATTAGCCTCAAGGAACCCTTGATGTTCTTGATTTGATCTCCTTTATAAGATGTAAGTCAATGACCCTGGCATATCAGCTTTGTATATAAATAGAATTTCCCTGCCAATCAATAATTCAGAGTCCCTCTTCTTGTTCACAACTACTCCAGCAAGAATTTTGATTTCCCTCCTTCCTTGCAAAAAATTTCCTCTTTGGCCCCTCCCTCAAAATGGTAATCCCAAAGAAAGCCAAAGCCAATGTGGCAAATCGGTTTGTTAGGCGCAGTCACTGTACAACTTCTGGGATCAATCAGTGGCCACTGCCCCCGAGGTCAATGAGAGGAGCCTGCAAAGTCCACCAAGAGATGCCAGTGATTGGGTCAAGCTCACTAGTGCTCCCAACGCTGCCAGGGAATTTCCCAGCCTTGTTCTTCTTTTTGTCTACTGGCCCCTGAAGCAGTCCTGCCTGTGCCCAGATCTGGTCTCACATAGCCTCCGGGAAATGGCTCATTCATCTTCTGTCAACCATTCTTGGACAAAAGAGCACATCTCTTCACATGAAGGAGCAATGGTATGCAAACATGGTGGGTACCTTAAATTATACTTCTAGTAAACACATCACTGAAAGGATAAGGTCTACAAAGATGCAGTTTGCCCCTAACACAACCTTTTCCATTCTGAGAGAGCAATTTGTCTTTTAGCCGCAGCAATATTCAGCATCTCTTCTATGGTGGACACTGTTTTATAATTGTTTACCTGTTCCCCTACTCTAACCCTGCCCTATCCATCTGATGCCCCTAAATCAAGGTAATAGTTTCCATTAATAGATACCCAAATCTCTACCTCTTACAGGGAGGAAGATTCCTTCTGTCTTACACCATTTCCATGAAGGTGAAAAATATCCTAGGGTTGGTTCCAGTCACATCTCATATCCCCAGTACCCTGTGCTTTCCTTCCCTAGAAGACTCAGAAAGTCTCTCTGAGATAGGCTCCATCATATTTTTGACTACCTCCTTAATTTCTGCCACAAAGATGATGCTCATGGTTCGCCTTGTACCCACACTACCCCAGCTCTGGAACCAGCCGTTTCTCCAATGACTCCACTTCTTTTTAGAAGGGAATAATATTAGAGATCAAGAGTGGGCACTAGGTATGATCATTACTACCCGGGTGTCTCTGCTTAGGCCTTTTCTGTGGACAGAGCTAGGAAATATTTGCATGTATATACACATCTGTACATATGCAACACATATATATGAATGTTTACACTTGCATACACACACATATTCATACACATATTTTAGAAACCTTTGGTTGGTATCAATACCTCCAATTTAATCCATCCCATAGAGTCTATCTTACCTCCACCTTTTGTTATTTGTATGTCCCTTCTTTCCCATCAAGAACCCTGGCTCTCAACAATAAAACACACTTACTCATTTGTTTACTTCTATAAAACGTTGAAAATAGGTTCAGAATTGCTTTGCCCATACCTCTACAAAAACAAGCCTACTAAAAAGAGTTCAGGACTTGTTTGCTGTTCTCCCTCCACCCTGACCAGGACCAAGAAATATTTGTAGTTCAATACTATGTTTGTAGGTTACTTGGATTAGTTGGCTTTCTTTTCTTCCCTCTTCAGTTTGGTTCTGTTATTCATTTAAATACTGTTAACATTTATTTGGTTTGCTTTCAGTTTTAGAACCCCCTTCCCTTTCTTGTTGATTTAATTTTATTTTTTTTATCATGTAGAACATGTTTCCAAAAGTCAACACTAGATAAAAAGGCGTACTGTGTTCTGTGTTACTTCTATCTTATTCCCCCCACTCCCAACTCCTTGGAGGCCACTAACTTTATTATTTAACCTCGCTGATTTTCTTTTTGGATAGGCAAGTAGATATTGTATGTTTTCTTATTCCTCTCACACAAAAGGTAGGCTCTACATAGGCTCTTTTGCAGTTTGGCTTTTTCACTTAAGAATGTCTCTTGGAAATCGCTGTATATCAGTTCATAGAGATCTTCCTCTTTCTTTACAGTTAAAAAGTGCTCATCATGAGTAATTATCATAGTTTACTAACCAATCACCTACACTTAGATATTTAGATAGCTTCCAATATTTTGCAACTGCAAATAACGCTGCAGTGAATAATCTTCTGCAAAAAAAAATTTTTTTTGATTATTGGGGTTGTATCTTCAGGGTTAATGCCCAGAAGTGAGATTGGCATGTCGAAGTGTAAATGGGAATGAAATTTGTTGGATATTGCCAAGTTCTTCTCCATAGGGGTTATACCATTTTGCATTCCCAGCGAGAATGCAATGTAGGAGAGTGCCTGCATTCCCCCATATCCTTGCCAACAGAGTGTAATCGTAAGCTTTTGAATTTTTGCCAAGCTGACACCTGACGGGTGAGAAATGGTGTCTCAGTGTTGTTTTAATTTGCATTTCTCTTATTATGAGTAAAACTGAACCTTTTTTCATATGTTTAAGGTCCACTTCGATAATTCTTTTTGGTGAATTGTCTGTGGATGTCTTTGCCCATTTATTCATAGGATTTTAAAAATTTAAAAGTTGTTTATTTGGTAGAAATAGCTTTTAATACAATTTACATTAACTGAAAGCAGAATCCCAAAGACCTGGCTGTGGATAAGCTATGGATTCTGCCCTCCAGGAATTCACAGTCTATAAGCTGAACACTATTACGGTGGATATGAGCATAATCTCTGGACCCAGATTGCCTGCCTTCAAATGCCAGTCCTGCCACTTAGGCAAGTTTTTCACCACTTGGTGCCTCAGTTTCTCCATCTGTAAAATGAGAATAGCATTAGCATTTACCGCTTAGGATTACTGTTAGGATTAAATGACTTACCATATGTAAAGTACTTTGAGCAGTAAACATTCCATAAATGTTGGCTATTTTAGAGTCAAGAAAATGCTCTCAATACGTTGATTTGATCCCATAAGAATCCTGTTATATAGTTAGTTATAAAAATGAGGACCTGGAAGTTTAGAAACATTAGGTGAATCAGTGGTAGAATCAGGTGGTAACCCATTCATTCATTCGTTTATTCATTCATTTATTCCACAACTATTTTTTGAGACCCTGTTATGTACTAGGCACTGGCTTAGGTGCTGGACCTATAGCCTGAACAAGACAGATCTTTGAGCTCTTGGATGCTCACTTTTTTGTGGTGGGGCGGCCTGTGTGGGTGTGGAAAGAAACAAAAACCAAGGAAACCAATTTTGTATGTCTTGTTTGTCCTTGTCTGTTCAGCACACACAACAGTGTCAAAATTCATTTGTTAAATGAAAGAATAAAGGAATGACAGAGTAGTGAAAAACGAGGCTTGATGCATAGGTAGGGCACAAATCATGAAAAGTCTTGTCAACTATTTTGAAGAGCTTGGACTTTATCCTGAGCAGAGAAATCACATGAATAGATTTGCATCTAAGAAAACTCAAGCCAGTCTGTGTGGAGGACCCACAGGAGAAGGGGGAACAGCAGGGAGGTTGTTATAAGTCCAGTGGGAGGTAATGGGGTCTGAATCAAGAGGGAAGCTGAAGGGATGGAGAGGAGAAGAGCTGGAGGGAAATTTAGAAGTCAGAATTGACTTCACTGGGACTTGATAGGTGTAGAGGGAGGGAGAAGTCTGCAGTAACACTGAGGTTTCACTGTGATAAGAAATTGAAGAGGGATGGCTGACGGGGGAAAATGGAGGAAGGCCTTTTAAACATATGGATTTGAGGTGACCATGGGACAACGCTCAATCTCTTGACTGTATTTGCGTTTGGCTTCTTTACACTCCTTGGAGTCAGGAGATTTGGACCTGTCAGGGCACTGTAGTAGCATATGGGATAAACTGTCTAATAGTGGAAAGGACACTGGTTAGGAGGTCACTTGACTAGTAGTGCAGCCTTAACCCTCACCTCCCTAATGGGGTGAGCTCAGGGCTAAGTTAACTGCTAATTTGTAATTGGAAGTTTATTCTTTGATGGCAAAAAATACTCATCTTTGCATCTTGTCTCACACCTTAGGTGATACCCTGCATAAAGCAGACTGTGGCAGTATTAAATAGATGCCTCATAGGGAGATTATGAAAGGAAATCCATCATCAAGTAGGGCTTATGGCTTGGGGCTTAGGTTGTCCCAGGGCATCAAACCAGGATGCAGGGAGTTAGGAAGTCCAGGAGGAGCTCCAAATCCCTTTCCATTAATACAGAAAACAGATGAATAAACAGCCCCCAAAACCCCTCTAGAATGGCACCTTGCAAGCTTTGGTGACACACAGTGCTTTTCTAGAGGTCATGCTGGAAGAAAGTCTGTGAGAAGACCTGCACAAGGCAGCGATTTGGACACCTGGACACATGCGTTTACCAGAGAGAAGGAATTTCTAGTGCAGCTGGTGATAATGGAAAAAATCCAAAAGAATAGGGACCAGGTTTCACAGAAGCTTCCACAGGCAGATATTTATTTTTAAAAGTGACCTGAACTTTCTATAAGATGTCACTGGATTCCCCACAAGAAGGTTCATCACAGTTAGGAAAGGACCTGCTACAATTCATTTTCTGATTAGAGTGCTTTCTGGTTTGCACCTGTAAGGGGCTAGGAGCAGGAGGGTAAGGGTATGCACAGTTGAGAAGATAGGAGGAGGGCCTCATAAGTAGAAGGAAGCTATGCCAAACAAAGCATAGGATGGTCTCTAGATGGGAAACAATATTAGAGACCTGTGCGAAGAAAGATCAAAAGGAAAAGCAGGGCACCAGCAATAGCTTGGGAGTGCGGGGCGGGGGGAGCGAAGGAGGGAGGGGGGAGAATAGCAGTGGAGGAGGAGATAAAAAGGAGAGAAGGAAAGGAGCATGAAAGCACCCTCACGTGCAGTGCACGAGTCAACGATTATGGAGAAGAGCTGCAAAGAGAATTGGGTTACTCGATAGGGAAGGAGGGACTTGGTTCTCTGGAGAGCCCCTTCGGCTTTTACTCAGACCCGCACAGCGCTAAGGGGGTGTGGTCCTGGGCTTAGGGCGGTGGGAGTGTGAGACGATTGCGGTGGGGGCACCGCCCAATTTCTCCCCAAGGTGGAAGCCTGGGAAAACCGAGCGGCAGGCTGCAAGGCAAGCAGGGCGGAGGCGGAGCGAGGGCGCCGAGGGGCGGGACGAAGGAGGGCGTGGGGAGGACATGGAGGCGCAGTTGAGGGCGGCGCTAGGACCCGCCGGCGCTCCGCCGGCTCCCGGGAGGTTGATAAAGCGGCGGCGGCGTTTGACGTCAGTGGGGAGTTAATTTTAAATCGGTACAAGATGGCGGAGGGGGACGAGGCAGCGCGGAGGCAGCAGTCACACGAGGGGCTGCGGCGCCGGAGGCGAACCAGCGACCCAAACACCGGCGTTAACCACGTCTCGTCCACAACCCTCCTAGGTACGGGCTGGCGAGGCGTAGGCTGCAGGGCCCGGGTGGGCAGAGGGCGCGGGCCGCTCGGGCTCGCTGGCACCGGCCGCAGGCTGTGGGGTCGTCGTCCGCCGCTGGCTCGGCTCTCCTTCTGCCGCCGCGTCTGGCCGCAGGGCCTAGCCCCCGCCGCGCCCCCGAGCTCCCGCGGCGCGCGGCCTGAAAGGGCGGTCCTCCGGCCGCGGCTCCCGCAGCTGTCGGTTGCACGGGCGGCGCGCGCGTCTGCGCCCGGCCCGGCCCCCTGCCTTCCCGCCCGCCGCGTGGCTGTAGCGGCGTCCTCCCCCCCAGAGGGGGCGGCCTGGAGCAGGGGCCGCAGACCCGGGGCGCTGGGAGGTCGGCGGCGGCGCGGGGAGGTCCTAGGGAGCTCCGGGCGACCTGTCACCCGGCCGGCACTCGCTGTCCTCTGTCCTTCGCGCGGAAAGGGAGGAAGGGTTAACCAGGTCGTGATGGGCCCAGCAGAGGAGGAGGACGCGCAGCTCGCGGGGGGAGCAGACACCTCGCTGCCAGGTTGGAAGGTTCTCCAGACACCTTTCCAGGAGGGAACCGCGGTCCGCAGGCCAGGGCTGTGTCCGGGGGCTCGGGTTCCGGGGACCCTCTGTTCCCGAACCCATTCATGCGGATAGCGCGTGGCTAGGATGCAAGTTCAGATTTAATTGTCAAAACTGGGGTTATGAGCT
The DNA here is from genome assembly GCF_949987535.1 of Balaenoptera acutorostrata. Classification (NCBI taxonomy): domain Eukaryota; kingdom Metazoa; phylum Chordata; class Mammalia; order Artiodactyla; family Balaenopteridae; genus Balaenoptera; species Balaenoptera acutorostrata. The sequence continues at coordinate 63,063,201 of NC_080075.1, forward strand.
GTTTACTAATATTGAGGTCACAGTAAGGCCCGATCGGACTGAAAGTGTCGGTGGTGTGAAGTCACCTGATCCTTCGCTCCCCGTTTTTGCTGAATGTGAGCTCCTACTGTACGTGTACAAGGAGCGCCCCTGCCCCCTGGAAGACGCATTTGCCTTGGCGGCGGAGTGTTGTGTGTCCCTCTCACTCATAACGCCCTATTTTTAGGAGTTTAGCATTTGATCTTTCACTGTGGTGTGAATTGAACGCCTGAAATCCTGATTGAGAATTTTGATGTTACTTAAAGGCATAAAGTTTTAACAAGGCTTATAAATAGTAAAAGCCTACGGTTAGGTAAGTATGGCCATGGTATAGATAAGAGTTTATTAACTACACTAAGTATGAGCTGTGTTTTTCAAATTTCTCTCCACAATCTGATAAAGGTTTTGTGAGGTAAGATGTAAAACATTTTGATAAAAGACTCACTTTAAAAGAAAAGTTTATGTGAAATATACTTCGTCATTCATGGTAGACCTTGGACGTGTGGAATGTATGTCAGAGGTGATGACAAACTATAAGTTTTGCTAAGGGGAAAAGAACAGGAAATAAAGCTGATTTTATTATTGTTTGCCAACCAAAGCACTTGACAGAACTGTTTACATAGAAGAAAATGCTGCCAGAGGAGAGAGTTTTGCCTTAGACCTATTCTGGTTGGAATTCTCAAGTAATAAGTTGTTCTGGAATGCTGATGGATGATTAATTTAGCTCTTTTGGACCCTGGAGAGGGGGGTGGTGCGTATTTATTTACTTACCTACTTATGCCGTTTTAGATGTAGTTTCAAAGCGTTTTATGTGTTTTCCTTATTAGGAGAAGCATTGCTTTATGACTCAGGGTTATGAACATCGTTTTTAGGCTGTGGCACAGTGAGAAGGGATGCTATTCTTTTTTTTTTTAATTAATTAATTTATTGGCTGAGTTGGGTCTTTGTTGCTGCGTGTGGGCTTTCTCTAGTTGCGGCGAGGGGGGCTACTCTTCATTGTGGTGGTGGGCTTCTCATTGCGGTGGCTTCTCTTGTTGCGGAGCACGGGCTCTAGAGCGCAGGCTCAGTAGTTGTGGCGCACAGGCTTAGTTGCTCCGCGGCATGTGGGATCTTCCCGCACCAGGACTCAAACCCATGTCCCCTGCACTGGCAGGCGAATTCTTAACTACTGCGCCACCAGGGAAGCCCCGAGATGCTATTCTTAAGACTTGATCAATAGGGGTCATCATTTATTAAATGCTCCGTCTGCTACTCACAGGTTTTTGTCTTTGTGTGTGTGTGGAGTCAGTCCTTCACTTGATAGCCATTCCTATCAAATGACTGCCTAAAATAGTCCCTCTCCCTGCTAATTTGCTCTGAGTCACCCATTAATACATTAAAAACCAAGTAAACTTTTTGAGATTTGTGTTTAAAGTAAGAGCAAACAGGCTGTGAATGAGTAGGGACTCATCTGATATTGGCTGTAGAAACTCTTTGTCTCCCTCTGCTTTCTGGATAAAGTCATAAGAGTTGAGTTGGGGTGAGTCAGGTGCCACTCTAGTAGTTTAGTCTTAGGAAGATGCTTTGTGTCTCTTAAAGAGAAGTGCTTACTCTTTCTAGGGTTATATTGTAAGACCTTTATAAAGCCCTTATGAACTCTTCTATTTTAATGACTTTGTCGGATGCTAAGAATCTGTGGATGTGATTATTTAGTGAAGTGTTTTGAAATCCTTTGAAATTCTTTATTTGGGGAAGAAAGAGCTTCCTTACAGTAAAGAGGTACTTATTATAGGGCAAATAAACCATGAGTTAAAATGAGATTCTGGCCTTAAGTCCAAGGCACCTATTTTCGGTGCCTTCATTTTTAGTTTACCTCTGTGTTTTAACTTTAGGATAAAGTTTTTGAGTATTCACAAGTGAAAGTAAATTTCTTGAAATTGTTAGACTGTTTCCGAAATTGTGTCTTTTCCATTCATCTGCTATTAAGCAGCTGCTAAGAGTATACCTGGAGGACTGTCATGTAGTTTGATGCTGGAGTTCAAGACATATTTAAAATTGTGCGACCTAGTAGTAAGATGCATTTTAAAAAGTTATTTATGCTCAATTGGAAGACCTTTTTGACACACAGGATTGTAAGCAAAGCTGTTTGGCAGGCTGTCAAAGAGCCAGAAATGTAAGGGATGGGAATAGAAGTTGAACTTTTTTGTAATAGTGATTTATAGCGTTACAGAAGGAGTTTTTTCCAGAGTGGGTGCAGGGAAACAGTTTTGTTTTTTTTTTTTCTTTCTTTTTTAAAGTGTAATCGTATTCTGATTGCCTAGCCATTTTGGGGTTGTATTGTTTACTCTCTCGGATATTATTTAACTTAAGGAAGAGAGATGTGAATATAGAATAACTAAACTTGATCCCCCAATTAATTCATTACTCATGTAAGTTTCTTTCTATCCTTTACTCTTTTTCACCACCCATAATACAGAAGAACTATTGAGGGTTTTCTCCATAGCTTTAAAAGTGGATATCCAGAAAAAAAGAGCAACCTGAAAATATGTCAGTAGGATAATACTTGATACTTTATAAAGCACTTTAAATACCTTGCTTTGATTTTATTCTTAAAACCTTCCTGTGAGGGAATTAAGTTGTTCCCATTGAAGGAAGTGATTGTGCCTGGTCTACAGCCACAGAAACTACTCAGAGCTACTCTTAGTGCTCCTCACCAGACTTGGAGGAGGGTAGGGGCCTTTCTTCATTGCAGATTATTACATATCATTAGAGATGACTGGGTAAAACTTTGTTGAATGAAGTCTGAAATCATACTAATGAGAAGATGGGACAGTTAAAAAGTAAAGATAGGGCAGGTCACTAAGTGGAGTGGAACATTTTAAAGTAGGAAGGCAAAAGATGGATACTGTAGAAAGAAGTAGAAGAATTAATAAAGTAAATAAATTAATAAAGTAAAGAATTAATAAAGGCTTTGGAGTTAGTCTTCTGGCCAATACAAGTAGAATCTAGGGGATTCCCTTGCTAAGGTACCAGTTTAATAAAATTATTTGTATAACTTGTATTTCTATGATTGGCATCAAAATAAGCAGTGACTAATAACTTGGGGAAATGTGTAACTGACGATGTTTATCTAGGCTCTGTAGCACATTTTACCTGTTTATTGTGTAATACTCTGATTGTGAGGGCAGTGTTTCTTTAATCACAGGGAATCAAGATCGTGTAGTGGAAAAAGAATGAGGAATCAAAAGCTGAGTGACTTGGTTTAAACTCTTTGAGCTTGAAACCCCTCACCTACAGTAGTGATAATAATCCCATAAGGGCTGTAGTGGGAAACAAATGAGGTGATAGGGTACAAGTGTTTTGTAAATTGTAGAGCTGTGTGTAAGACACAGTAATATTTATGTAAGAATGTGCCAGTTTGACTACTTGTTCTATTATATATGTGTATATTTGCAATCACAAAGTCTCTTCTAATTTTTTTCCCCTATAATGTGGACAAAGGTTTAATGTGGGTAAGGATGGTGGGTAAATTTTTAACTTTATCTGTAAAATGCTGATAATGTGTTCATGATTAGAGTTATTGTATTAAATGTAATTAAAGTGCTTAACCCAATGGCAAACATTCTATTTGATGGTACTTATTACTATAATAAGTGGTTATTTAAGAGATTTTGAACTAAACATTTAATTTTTAAAATAGGTGATTTAAAAGGTCTTTGTTGGGCTTCCCTGGTGGCGCAGTGGTTAAGAATCTGCCTGCCAATGCAGGGGACACGGGTTCGAGCCCTGGTCTGGGAAGATCCCACATGCCGCGGAGCAACTAAGCCCGGGAGCCACAACTACTGAGCCTGCGCGTCTGGAGCCTGTGCTCCGCAGTAAGAGAGGCCGGGACAGTGAGAGGCCCGCGCACCGGGATGAAGAGTGGCACCCGCTAGCCGCAACTGGAGAAAGCCCTCGCACAGAAAGGAAGACCCCAACAGAGCCAAAAAAAAATAAATTAAAAAAAAAAAAAAGGTTTTTGTTCAGTTTTTATAAGATAAAAATAAGCATTCATGCTTCTCAGCTATCTCTATTTTAATAAACTTGCATTTTAGAGAATCATTTAATCATGTGGCAAAATATTCTTCTGAAATTGTTTATTTCAGTTATAGGATTCAATGTGAATTAATTTCGTGGTTAAGGTCATGGCAGTTTTCCAGTAGAGTATTTTGGGTTTTCAAACAGTAAAGGTACAAAATCTAATTTATGTCTCTTATGCACAAGAATGCCTAAAAAAGTGATTGACTTGAAACCACACTAATCATGAATCCCATGAAAAGCTATTTTTCCCCTTCATGTAATAGTCATTTATAGAAGAGTCATGGGTAGTGATAAGAACATACTTATTTTAACTAAAGACTTAATTTTGAGTACTGTAAACTTCTGTGGCCTTCAGAATGGAATAACATTTTTTCCTTCCTGATGGTTAATATCTACCCTAGCAAGCTTGTAGGTCTTTTTTTGGCTTATTAAATAGATAATAATCTATGAAGGCACTTTAGAAACTTTAAAGCCTTCTACAAAGAAACTCTGTAAAGGGGGTGAAATTGGCACATTCAGCGAGCTGCTCTTTTTGTATTTGAATGAATGGGTTTATGAGATATTAAAAGCTGGATTAAGTTCACCTTTATTGGAATGGTGGGGGGAAGTTGAATTTTGAATGATAAGTTGGAGAGAAATTTTGACACGAAAATCACCCTTCTTACTAGTTTTTTTGACAAAAACAGTTATTAATCATGAGAAATTGCTGTTTTATAGCCCTTTAATTTTAAGATAGATTTGACAATATGAGCAGGCTATGTGGAATTTTTGTTTAGAGTCAAGAAGCTTTTTATTGCATACACTTGGGTATTTCTCAAAAAATTCTGAAGTAGGCTAAAAGTCCTTGGGAAGGTTGAGCAATGTACCAGATACCATGTCTTACAACTGGATATTAAGACAGAAATTTACTGCCTTTTAAGTTACAACTAAACTTGTGATTGAACAGGACTTGTGATCACAGCTCTTAACCTAATTGAGTAATATGGTAATTTATGCTTTGTTATAAAAGTTTAAAATTTAATTCCAAAAACAGTAAATCTTTGTAGACACTTTGGAAAATACAAATAAAGGAAAAAAGAAGAAAGTAGAAATCATACCAACTAGTGGTAACCACTGCTAACATTTTAGTATACATCCTTTTTAAAATGCATAGTTTCATTTTTCCTAGATTAGGATCTTACTGTAATTTTGTAACTTACTTTTTCATTTCATATTGTATTTCTCTATATGATTAAATCTGTACAATATGATTTTTTAAATGGCATTATTCTACTACTTAACTAATCTTCCTTTTGGTTATGGAGTTGTTTCTTGTGAATAATGCTAGCTAAGCATCTTTATAGATAAACGTTGACCTATAGGGTAAGGTCTTAAAAGTAGATTTCTGGGTCAAATGGCCTGTACATTTTCAAAATTGAAGACACGCATCAGCAAATCCATTCAAAAAGGTTGTATCCATTTATTCTGTCTCCATTAAGGTTAGATTTGTGCCTGTTCACAAGTGGGTGTTAATTAAAAATAAATGCCAACACATAGGAAAAATGGGGATCTCACTGTTTGTTTCATTTGCATTTCTTCAATTACAGTTGATGTTGAAATTTTAATATGGTAGTTGAATGTGAATTCTTTTTTTAATTGCATTTTTGTATTCTTTGACCAGCTCTCAGTGTTTCTCTTATCTTTGTGAAAGCTCTTTTGTATACAAATTCTTCTTCATGTCTGTTTTTTAACAAACATATGAATAGTATGTTTTAAAAATGGTATATTTATTATTATATTTATTATTTGTATATTATTATTTATTATTTTAAAAATAGTGTACTAGTATATAAAAAATAGAATAGTTTGTTTTAAAAAATATTTAAAATGGTTCCATATGGGTGTTTTTCTTAAATGGCAACTCTCAACTTATTAAGTTAGTGCTAGTCTCTTTTGAATATTTAGGTATGCTGCTGGAGTTTCTTTTTTTTTTTTCTCTTTTTCTGTTTTTATTGTTTTAAATTCTTTGTGAGATATTAGTTGTTTATTCCTGTCTCTTTATAATGCCAGAGTATGGGCATCTGCTTCAGTGCCCAGTAGTGTGGTAGAAGCTTCCAAGCTGAGGAGCTGGGTTCAAATCACCACCACCACCAAGCTTTGGCTTCCTTAACAAAAAAATCTACTTTAGAAATTTAAGGTTAAAAGATAATGTCTTAAAACACCTGACGTGTATTGAATGTACAAAGAAAGTGATTCCTTCTCAAGGGTAAAGGAGAACGTGAAGGGGCTGAGATTAGTTTTCTTTTGGGAGTAAAGAGATGGAGTAGGACAGGCAGATAGAGGACCATACTTGGACAAAGAACTACCTTTTCTGTCCCCTTGATGTTATGTTGCTGTATTGAGCACCTGCCTTATAAAAGGGCTTCTCTGTTGCTTGTAATTAATACCTACATAGAAAAGTGTAGAACAGATCCCAGTTTCTAAGTTTTTATGTAGATGGGAGATCAGATAGACCTTATGCATATTTGTGAATAAAGTTTATCATTAAGTTTATAATTTCAGAAGTAGAAATTAATGTGTGTTAATATTGTTGAGCAAGACTTCATGGGGGAGGTTGGGCTTATCAGTCCTTGAAGAATGGGTGGATCTTAGCAGAGTTGTAGGATATATAACTTGTTTGAAGATAGAAAGATAGGCAGTATGTTGGGAAGCTTTAGTTAAAGCCCTTGTTCTGCTTTCTAAGAATATTTCTAAAAAGGATGCTTAAAAAGTATTTAAAAGCTATTAGATAGAAACAATTGAAAGATCAAATGTGTTAGAGCATGTTTACTAAAAAAAGGAATATGAGTTTTCCTGTAGCCAAGTAGAGCAAAGAATTGATTTAAATAACTGAATAATTCCTAGAAAAACTGAATAGTCCCCCAAATGTGACTAAAAACTGTAAAGATGTGTGCTCCCTGCCCCTATTTTTGAGCATGTATATTTCTCTGCCACAAGGAATCCTGACACATACTCTAAAATTGCCAAACTTAGGGAAAGGACAAAAGGAGAGTATAGTGAGAACCTCTGACTCTTATCCCATTTGTTTTTTTCAAATTAGTCACATTTTATCTAGCTGGAAGGATGTTTATTTTTCTCTTTTTGGCACTATTTCTTTTTTACAACTGCTCTCTTAGTAGGAATTTTGCCTGTATTGAGCCAAGGTTGGGATTTGTGTATATACTCTACTTTTCTTTCCTTTTTTTTAAACTGCAACTATAACAAGTCATCTGAGGTTGAGAGCTGGAGCAAAGTGGAACTTAGTGTCTTATTTCCAGAGTCTTGGCAGATACCTATTTGAGATTTGTCATGAAAACACTATTCTAAATTTAAGCTTGTATGTATTTTTTTTTAAATAACTCCTTTGTTAACTGGTTATCCCAGACTTCAATAGCTCTTCTATGAGTTTAATATCTTTTAACTTACTACAGAGTTAATTTGGGGGCTACAAAGAGAATGGTTAAACTATTTGCCTAAATTGAGGCAACGTATGTACTCTGGTTTTGTTGGATTCCTGATTGCTGTGTTACAAAACCTTGGAGTCACTGTACCAACAATACTTTTGGAAATGGAAATTTAGTACATTGTCGCTTTATAAAGGCCTATAGAAAAGAGAATGTATACGGAATAATTTAGTGTTATCTGTTGCCTACTCCAAAGAAGGATGTTGAAGAACTAACTAGCTCTTGCATGCATCGCTTTCTATTTTTACTGTCACATCTTGACTTTGCGCTTTTCACCTTACATTCAGGCTCTTCCATTTGCCTTATATCTGATTTCCCTGTTTTTAGACTCTCATTATACTTCTTACTCACTCATCACTTTCAGTTTATCTCTGCAGTACAGCTTTGATCCTATCACTCTGCTTCAGAATTTTCCATGGCTCTCCTCAGGATGCCTAGCATTCTTAGCCTAAACTTTTACGGTTAGCTTAATCTGAGTCTCATGGATACAGCCTTCTCCAGGGTGTCTTCACTGATAACCCTAGTTTAAATAATCCAATATAGCTCTTTTTCTTTGTACTGTCCTTTTATACTTGTTTGTGTCAGAACTTTGAGAGTAAGGACTATTAGTAGCAAATTGCACTTCTTTAGTATCTAGCATAGTGCCTTGCTCTCTCATTACTAGTTTGAAGTAGGTAGGGTGGGAGAACCTTCCTCAATTCATGACACATTGTATAGGTGTGCTGAGCCTTGTTGGAATCAGTGAGTATGAAACAATGAGTTGCACATTTATTTACATATATATGCATATCTTACTAAATATGGGAAAGTATAATTTTATTGCATCTTATGTTTTAAAAGCCTGCAATTTAAAACCTGCCCTTCTACATAGCTTATAAAGAAAAAATTGTTTCCCAAATGTTGGGGGACTGTATAAATGATTTGCTGACTATAAGTCATTAAGTTTTGACAAGGAGATTTTTGGAAAAAATAAAGAGAAAAATAGCTGTTGCCAAGATTTGTTATAAAGATGAGAAATAAACTTCTCTGCTTTTAAACAAACTGTATTTTTGATAACTTTTTAAAGCTTTCTAAAAATCTTGAGCACATAAGAATTCACTTCTGAGTTTGTTTAACGAATGTGCATAGTTGGAAAATGATGGATCTGACGATTAAAAAGAGCTGGGTGTACATCGTGATCTGATTACTTACAAAATGTTAAATTTTGTTTAAGCAAACTGCTTAATCTAAACCTCAGTGTCCTCCTTTATACAAACAAGGAAACTCTTAGCTAATCCCGCAAAGTGATTTTGAGGATTATGTAGTCATTAGTATAGAGTAAGCACTCTTAAGTGTTTTTCTCTCTTCTATAGTAAAAGGAACAACACCTAAAATTATTTCGTACAGTAAATTATTTCAAGGAATGAGAAAGTTCCTAATAATGTTTTCACCTCTTCTCCCAGATAGCCACTTCTTTCAGTTCTCTGCTCAAATGTCTCCTCATTAGAGAAGGCTTGCCTGACTGTTCTTTTGTAAAATGGCAACCCCAGCTTTCATTTCCCTTAACCTGTTTTATCTTTCTCTATAGCACTTAACACCAGCTGATGTCATATATTTGTTTTCTATCTCCTCACCTTTTGGATGTAATAAATTCCTAAAGGAAGGATTTTCTTTGTTGTTTATTTTGTTTGGTCCTGAATCTGCAGTTCTTAGAACCATGTTGTAGGTGTTCAGAGAACATTGAAGGAATAAAGGCTTATGCATCCCCACTTCTAGTCCTTTCACCCCTGCATCAGAATTGCCTTGGTGGTTGTTAGTGGGGTGCTTGTTACAGATGTAGATTCCTGGACCCCATATCTGAGCTAAATCAACTTTGCAGATGAGAATCAAGAGTCTGTAGTCCAAACAAGCCACCCAGGTGGTTCTTTTAAGCTTCAGTGTGCATGGGACTCACTGTTTTATGGTGTGGCTGGGGCTTATTAAATATTGACAGTATAACTTGGTTTCAGACCCATGTATAATTAAATTTCAGATGAATCAACTATTCTGTAGCAAACTTTTTTTTTTTTCCTGTTGCTATGTCAAGGAATAGTTATGTGTTTTTGTAGTTTTGATTATTTTGGTTACTCTAGTTTTTGTCCAGAAATCCAGTCTAATCCAGACCTTAAAATCTCAAATACAGGATGCTTATCAGTCCACCTTTCCCAAATAAAACCAAACCCTTTAAGCCCATACATAATCTGTAGTTGTTATTTTTTACTCATAAGAATAGATGAGCTAATATCAGGGATTTACTTTAAGTGATAAGCATCATTTAAAAATATGGGCTGATTTGAATCTTCTTTCTATGGCTATACCACTGGGGGACAAAGATTGATCTTTATAAGAACTATCCTGTAACGTTGAAAGGCAGTTTGGTATAGAGGAAACAGCATGGGCTTAATAAAAAGACTTAAATAGAAATCTTGATTCCTATACTACTTTTTAGCTGTAGAATCTTGGAAGAATTTTTTTTTTTTTTTAAACTTCTTTGAATGTCCACATTTCTTCTCTGAAATGGGGATAATTGCTAAGTCACAGGGTTGTTGAGAGGATTCCTCTCACAGTGCCCAGCATAAAGTTACAGAGTCATTCAATAAATAAGTTCCTTTCCCTATGGAAGTAAATTCTTAAGCAACTTAAAATACTTCATTAGAAACAATTGTAATGTATTTCAAACTTACAAAAATGACAGAGGAAAATATAATAGATGCCCAAGTGCCCATTGCGTAGATCTAATACATAATATTTGCCATATTTGTTTTGAATCCTTTTTTTAAAGAAATAAAATGTTACTGTACAGTTAGTGTTCTCCTGACATCTTTCTTTTTTCCTCTTCCCTCCCTCCCTCCCTCCCTAGATATACACCTATCTTGAAGTTAGTATGTATGTTTCCGTTTTTTAATAGTCCTATAATATATATATTTATTTTTTTCCATAAACAATATATGGTATAGTGCTATATTTAAAAATTTTTAGTAAGTGGCTTGAACTATGTATTTGTGGCTTGATTTGTTTTTTCATTCAACATTGGTTTTGAGTTTTATCTATGTGTACACATTTAATCGTATTCATTAATTTTTTTTTTTTTTTTTTTTTATGCTGCTCTTTATTTTTTATTTATTTATTTATTTTTGGCTGTGCTGGGTCTTTGGTTCGTGCGAGGGCTTTCTCCAGTTGCGGCAAGTGGGGGCCACTCTTCATCGCGGTGCGGGGACCGCTCTTCATCGCGGTGCGCGGGCCTTTCACTATCGCGGCCCCTCCCGTCGCGGGGCACAGGCTCCAGAAGCGCAGGCTCAGCAGCCGTGGCTCACGGGCCCAGCCGCTCCGCGGCATGTGGGATCCTCCCAGACCAGGGCTCGAACCCGTGTCTCCTGCATTAGCAGGCAGATTCTCAACCACTGCGCCACCAGGGAAGCCCCATATTCATTAATTTTAATTCTCTATTTCATGGTTTATTTATCCGTGGATATTTAGGTTCCAGTTTTTTTTTTTCTGCAGTTACAAACAATACTTCAGTGAACAAGGAACCTTGTCTCTTCTGTGCATTTGTGTAAGAATTCCTCTAGCATATAAGTAACTTATCTAAAAATTAAATTCAAAAAGTTTCAGTATTGTGTACTCTAATTCTTTAAAAATCTGGACCACAGAACAAGAGTGTATCTCCCCACCCTTTGAAAAAAGGTACAAAAGATGCCAGACCCTTTGGGTGACTTGGGTGAGATTTTCTGCAAGACTTTCCTTTAGAAGAAAATAGAGAAGAACCTTACTGAGGATTCTAAGTTGCGGAACCTAAATAGAATTTTTCTGAATTTTTGTCTTGTTGCTTAGAGTCTCCTGAACCATTATTTATTCTATGGAGTATACTTACTTCTTATTTAAATGTATGCTTTAAGAGCTGGTTAATATTTGATGATAAACTTTGGGAAAAATATTTTGTAATCTATTTTACAGTTTTCTTCATCTGTTTAGATAAATGCATAAAAGCATTTTTTTTTTTCAGACTTGGTCAGTGGGAGTTATCTATTTTTTTTTTTTTTTAATTTATTTATTTCATTTTTGGCTATGTTGAGTCTTCGTTTCTGTGCGAGGGCCTTCTCCAGTTGTGGCGAGCGGGGGCCACTCTTCATCGCGGTGCGCGGGCCTCTCACTATCGCGGCCTCTCTTGTTGCGGAGCACAGGCCCCAGATGCACAGGCTCAGTAGTTGTGGCTCACGGGCTTAGTTGCTCCGCGGCATGTGGGATCTTCCCGGACCAGGGCTCAAACCCATGGCCCCTGCGTTGGCAGGCGGATTCTTAACCACTGCACCACCAGGGAAGCCCTTTAGAATTCACCTTTTATATTGTTTTGCCTTTTTTTTGTTGTTGTTTATTTTGGTCGCACCGTGTGGCACGTAGGATCTTAGTTCCCGATGAGGGATCGAACCTGCTCCCCGTGCAGTGGAAGTGTGGAGTCTTAACCACTGGACCACCAGGGAAGTCCCTATGGCCTATTGTGTTTTATGTTTACTCCCTTTCTTCCCTGGCACTTCCTTCTTTCCCTTATTATTTTGAAGCAAATCCTACACATCATGTCTTTTCCTCCACAAAGAGTTCAGTATGTATCTCTAAAAAATAAGTATTGTAAAACTTCATACATTTAGAACTAACATACAGGTATGCACAACGATCAAAGATCATGTTTATTGGTTGAATTTTGTATACTCAGTTCTTTTAAATTAAAAAATAAGAAGAAGGTAGATCTTAGAGTCAGGACATAATGGAGTTGGAAAGCAATTTAGAGATATCATCAAAATGTCCTTAATTAGCCAGCGCAATATCTTAAAGTCAAGTTGTTTAAGTGACTTCCTAAAGTTGACATGCTGTAAAGTCTAAATTAGTGCCCAGGTTTATCTGGAATCAGTGAGCTTCAAAGAAATATACATTTATGACTGTATGGATTATAGGATTTTGTAACATCTGCTACTTACTATGGTGACTTGGGGTTGTGTGAGATCAGCTGAGCCAGAAACATGTTTCCTTGAATGATTTGAGCTGGAATTGGCTGAAAGAGAAATGTATTCGAGATTTAGAAGGTGGAAAGGGAAGCAGCAGCCGTGTTTACACTGGGAAGATGGGCTGAGACTCAAGCACTGTTGTGGCTCACAGCATGCACATTGTCACAGATCTGCTGGGTCACCTTGGCGGCGTGGGGCAATATCCAGGCCTCAGTTCTTGCAGCTCTATTGAAGCTAATTTTCAAGCATCTGTACTAGAACTTGAATGTCCTAAAATTTCTTGACATTCTAGGGAGTGTATGCATAGTCTCTTGATGCTTAAAACTTAAAACACTTGTAGGAGTTAAAAAATGTCCGCTTCTCCAATATACAAACATTTGTGTTTGAGTTATTTGTTGTCATATGTTTAATTTCTCTTTTAAGTACCTAGGAGCGTGATTGCTGGTTGTATGGTATGTGCTTAACTATATAATGTATTGCCAGAAAGTTTTTTAAAGTGGTTGTATCGTTTTATACTCTCACCAGAAATATATATGAGTGCTAGTTGTTTCCCACCAACTCTATTTTTGTCAGTCTTGTAAATTTTAGCTATTTCAGTGAGTATGTAGTGGTATATCATTGTGGTATTAATTTGTATTTCCTTAGCATCTGATGGTGTGAGTATATTTTCATGTGCTTATTGATCATTCATATATCTTCTTTGAAGCGTCTCTTGCCCATTTAAAAATTGTTCTTATTGAGTTGTAAGAGTTCTTTATGTATTCTGAATACTGGATTTTGATTAAGGGTTTTTATGTCTTCATGAGGGATGTTGGTCGGTAGTTTTGTTTTCTTGTAATGTCTTTGTCTGGTTTTGATATTGGCATAATTATATTGGCTTCATAAAATGAGTTGGAAAATGTTCCTTTCCTTTTTTTTCTGTAAAAGTCTGTGTAGAATTTGAATAATTTCATTCTTAAATGGTTGGTAGTTCACCACATTTCGAGTGAAGCCATCTGGGCCTAAAGTTTTCTTTTTAGGGGTTTAATGCATTTGATTTTAAACCTGATTCTTTTCAGTTCTCCCTTCTAAAGACTGAGTATATTCTTTTAGTTAGCCAACTAGTAATACATTTCTTAGAATAGGGTTTTTTCTTCCAGCTTTTAGGAGGCAAGAATTGATATGTGTTTAGAACTGTATTTCTGGAGAAGTGGGGTGAGGGGAGTGATGGGGTAGGTTCAGAATTTTATAGTCACTTTACCTTGTATATTTTGAAAACATTTTGTTTTGATCCTTCACACCACCCTCCTGCCCCTCCCAATCACTAAAATGCTGTGCAAGCAGAAGAAAGATTGAGAAGTAGTGTTCTAGAATATTTGACAGACTTTTTCTCGCTTCTAAGAGCTGTAGCCTGTATCTCTATCTTTCGTACTGAGATCTACTTCATTTCCTAATAAAGCCTTTGTTAGCTTCACCACTTAAAAAAAAAAAACAACTTAACTATTATGGAATTTTCAAATATGTACAGAAATAAAGAGAACAACATAAGGAACCTGTGTATATACATCTCCCAAATTAAACAATTATCAATATAATGGCCACTTTGTTTTATCTATTTTCCATAGCGAGTCTCCCTACCAGACTATTTTGAAGCAAATAACAGATTGTATGAATGTTTTGTGTCTTTAAAAGGTTAAAGATTTTTAAAAAACATAGCTGTGGTACTATTATCATGCTAGAAAAATAATTCCTTAATACCAAATATCCAGACTTCATATTTCCCTGATTGTTTCAAATTTGTTATAGTTGATTTGCTTGAACAAGGCCCACATACTGCATTTGGTTGATACGGCTCTTAAGTCTCTTTCCCCCCTTTTTTCCCCACTTTTCCCCCTTTGCTCTTGCAATTTATTTGTCCAGGTTTGTTTGTCCAGTGGAATTTCCTATGTTCTAGAGTTTTCTGACTCCATCTCTGTGGTGGTGGTGGTGGTGGTGGTGGTGGTGGTGAACGTGTCTCTTATCTTTCCTTTCCCATAGTTAGATCTAGAGGCTTGATCAGTTTCATGTTTTAAAAAATTTTTCCTCAGACATACATCTTTGACGGTGTCTTGTGCTTCCTGATGCATCGCATCAGAAACCACAAAACTTTTGATTGTCTCTTTGTAATGTTAAGACTGATTCAGGAGGTTAGGCATTAATCTAGCCATTATAATCTATCCCATCAGCTTTTCGCTCAGTAGTCTTAGTAGTCATTGTGCATTGCTGCCTTTTTGAAGTCCCCATTTCTAGGCAGTGAAGACCACCTGGATTCTCTTTATGCATGACCTTAGACCTTACTACTTAATTGGTTCCTGGGTAAACAGTGTTAAGTCAGATCATTAGTTCCTGTAAGTTTGCATTGTTTCTAATTGAGTTTTGTTTTAGGGAATCTATTTCATTCTATATCATGCTTGATCTTGAAAATAGATGAAAAGAAAATTGGACAAGAAAATTTCAGGCATTTATTAAGAGCATAAATTAGATATCTAGCATAAATATAAATATATTATTACTTATAGTAATGATTATATACTTAATACTAACACAACCTTTTAAGGGCTTTTTTTTTCTTGAACTAGATTGGCTGAATTAATTGATTGACTTTTTTTTTTTTTTTTGGCCGTGCCACAGGGCTTGTGGGATCTTGGTTCCCTGACCAGGTTGAACCCGTGCCCCCTGCAATGGAAGCTCAGAGTCCTAACCACTGAACCGCCAGGGAATTCCCGAGGGCCTTTTCTTAAGAGCAAGATAAAAATGCAAGTCAGGAGACCCTCTTTCCCTGGTAGAATTTGCTTTAGCAAGTTTAGGAGGTCTGCATTATTCCAAAGACCTTATAAATATATCCAAAGTTATTATCATCTGGTTCATATTTTGCTTGGTGATGCTTTAAAACTTTGAATAGCAAATGCTGTCTTCAGTGATTCCTTGCTTTTTCCACTTTGAAAGTGCTTTGTTGCTGAACTATTTTGAGTGAGATTCTAACAATTAGGTCAAGTTTGCCTTGAAACTATGTATTGCTGTCTCTTGCTTGGCTTTACTTATGCATTCACTTCCTGAAAAACTTTGTTATGTTGATAGTGATTTCAAATAGTGAATTCCTTCTTAACTTCCAGGTAACATTACTGGAAAATTCTTCAGTCCATCTGTAATGGCATTTAACAGTTCCCACTGAATTTTCAGTGCTGATCAATTTTCTTTCTAAACCTCTCAAATCATCTTTGAAGCTAAAAACCTATTCCTTTGATAGCTCACTTACCCAGTTTTTAAGCATTTTGAAGACTGTACATAGTGCCTTTAAGAAAATGGTCTCTTTGGTTCAGAGTTTTATGGATTTGCTGACACATACATTCTATCAAAGTTTTCCCACATTGTTAATCAGTCTGTCCCTTTTAACAAAAATGACTGGTAATTGTATTGACCTAGAGATCTATGTTTCTTCAGTTATATTTTTTGTCTTTCACAGCTGTACTTTGTTGAACATGATAGTTTGAACCTGGAATATAACTCGTACTCTTTTATTCCTCACTTCTGTAGATTTAAAATGCCATGCTTTATTTCTAGAGTGATAATTTTTTTACTTAAAATTTTTTTTGACTTTTGATGATACACTTTTTTTTTTTTTGAGGTCATAGTTAAAGGAAAAAAGTTCCAAAATTTGAAGAAAATATAAAAAAAGTAGAGAGCAGAGTACATTTTTTTGTGCTAAGCACTGACTCCAGATTTTTTTGCTGGATTATTTATTTATTTATTTATTTTTTTTATTTTATAGCTACTTTATTTCTTTCTTTCTTTATTTTTGGCTGTGTTGGGTCTTCAGTTCGTGCGAGGGCTTTCTCTAGTTACGGCAAGTGGGGGCCACTCTTCATCGCGGTGCAGGGACCGCTCTTCATCGCGGTGCGCGGGCCTCTCACTATCGCGGCCCCTCCCGTTGCGGGGCACAGGCTCCAGACGCGCAGGCTCAGTAGTTGTGGCTCACGGGCCCAGCTGCTCCGTGGCATGTGGGATCTTCCCAGACCAGGGCTCGAACCCGTGTCCCCTGCATTAGCAGGCAGACTCTCAACCACTGCGCCACCAGGGAAGCCCCTTGCTGGATTATTAACGTCAGCTCATTAGCCAATGATCCTTAATTTCGAGTTGGTCATAGTGTTTATAGTTATAAATTTGAATTTTGACCTTTATTGTGGGAATCTTAATTGTAATAAAGGTCATGAAAGCAGGGTAGGGTTATTGAAAGTAAAGCCATTTCAATTTGAGGCTTTGCCTGTTTGTGCTTATAAGAGAGGCAGCGATGGGGCTTTAACCAGTTTTGCTATCTGTTGTGTGTTTATAGGCAGTTCCAGCTTTTTACCCCCCTTCAGTTGAGGGAACCACATTATTCCTATGGGAAAAACACAATTTGCTTTATAATGTTAAACTGAAGCAAAATGTTCCTGACTGAGCATTCTGTAAGAAGTAAATCATAGATATATTATGTAAACAAATATATAGGAACTATAAACCTTTTTGATTAGTTGCCAACATTAATTATGTATTGTATACAAGGTACCCCACTGTGCTCTAAAATATGCAAGCAGCACATCATTTTTTTTGAAAACTATCTGCAAAATACACTGTTTAAGCATTTAATAATTTGCTACTATAGAATTAAAGGGACTTCTGGGTTGTAATTTACACTCTTTGTTTTCTTAAAGCTGCCTAGGTTATGAATAGACAGTTCATACAAGAGGAAACAAACATTATGCATGGAAAAATGGTCAGCCAATTATATGCATGTTAAAGCAAAATGGGGACTTCCCTGGTAGCGCAGTGGTTAAGAATCCATCTGCCAATGCAGGGGACACAGGTTCGATCCCTGGTCCAGGAAGATCCCACATGCCGCGGAGCAGCTAAGCCCGTGCGCCATAACTACTGAAGCTGGTGTGCCTAGAGCCCGTGCTCCACAGCAAGAGAAGCCACCGCAGTGAGAAGCCCACGCACTGCAATGAAGAGTAGCCCCCGCTCGCCACAACAAGCCCGTGCGCAGCAACGAAGACCCAATGCAGCCAAAAATAAATAAATAAATAAATAAATTTAAAGGGGGAAAAAAAAGCAAAATGGGTACTGTGATTAAGAAATGAATTTTAAATTTAATTTTAGTTTATATTTTAAAAACAAGTAATTTTATCAGTATGGATGTACATATCAATGGAAAATGATTTTTAGGTGTTTGATTCAGTTATTGGAAAACTTTAAGTGTGTTTGGAACAACTTGTGTATGTGAATCTACCTCTTCAGTTGTAAATTTTATGAAATCTAAGTGATCATGTGTTTTTGATAAGCATTTAGTGTCTGAATTGAAAGGTGCTGTAAGTGTAAATACACAGTAGATTTCAAAGACAGTATGAAAGAAGAATGTAAGTATCTTAATGTTAAAATATTGATTTTGAGTCCAAATGAGAGTATGTTGGGTATATTGGGTTAATAAATAAAGTAATATTAAAATTGTTTTCTTCTTTTTACTTTTTAATGTGACTAAAGAAAACTAAAAATTACATGTGGCTCATCTACCATGTGGACAGGGCTATCTGTTCTATAGTCTTTTTTTTTTAACAACTTTATTTGAGTATAATTGCTTTACAATGGTGTGTTAGTTTCTGCTTTATAACAAAGTGAATCAGTTATACATATGTTCCCATATCTCTTCCCTCTTGCGTCTCCCTCCCTCCCACCCTCCCTGTCCCACCCCTCTAGGTGGTCACAAAGCAATGAGCTGATCTCCCTGTGCTATGCGGCTGCTTCCCACTAGCTAGCTATTTTACGTTTGGTAGTGTATATATGTCCATGCCACTCTCTCACTTTGTCACAGCTTACCCTTCCCCCTCCCCATATCCTCAAGTCCATTCTCTAGTAGGTCTGTGTCTTTATTCCCATCTTGCCACTAGGTTCTTCATGACCTTCTTTTTATTTTTCTTAGATTCCATATATATGTGTTAGCATACAGTATTTGTTTGTTTTTCTCTTTCTGACTTACTTCACTCTGTATGACAGACGCTAGGTCCATCCACCTCACTACAAATAACTCAATTTCGTTTCTTTTTATGGCTGAGTAATATTCCATTGTATATATGTGCCACATCTTCTTTATCCATTCATCTGTTGATGGACACTTAGGTTGCTTCCATGTCCTGGTTATTGTAAATAGAGCTGCAGTGAACATTTTGGTACATGACTCTTTTTGAATTATGGTTTTCTCAGGGTATATGCCCAGTAGTGGGATTGCTGGGTCATATGGTAGTTCTATTTTTAGTTGTTGTTTTTTTTTTTTAACTGTTACTTTTTTAAAGATTGATTGATTGATTGATTGATTGCTATGTTGGGTCTTCGTTTCTGTGCTAGGGCTTTCTCTAGTTGCGGCAAGCGGGGGCCACTTCTTCATCGCGGTGTGCGGGCCTCTCACTATCGTGGCCTTCCTTGTTGGGGAGCACAGGCTCCAGACACGCAGGCTCAGTAGTTGTGGCTCATGGGCCTAGTTGCTCCGCGGCATGTGGGATCTTCCCAGACCAGGGCTCGAACCCGTGTCCCCTGCATTAGCAGGCAGATTCTCAACCACTGCGCCACCAGGGAAGCCATATTTTGAGGTTTTTAAGGAACCTCCATACTGTTCTCCATAGTGGCTGTATCAATTTACATTCCCACCAACAGTGCAAGAGGGTTCCCTTTTCTCCACACCCTCTCCAGCATTTATTGTTTGTAGATTTTTTGATGATGGCCATTCTGACCGGTGTGAGTTGATATCTCATTGTAGTTTTGACTTGCATTTCTCTAATGATTAATGATGTTGAGCATTCTTTCGTATGTTTCTTGGCCATCTGTATATCTTCTTTGGAGAAATGTCTGTTTAGGTCTTCTGCCCATTTTTGGACTAGGTTGTTTGTTTTTTTGATATTGAGCTGCATGAGCTGCTTGTAAATTTTGGAGATTAATCATTTGTCAGTTGCTTCCTTTGCAAATATTTTCTCCCATTCTGAGGGTTGTCTTTTGGTCTTGTTTATGGTTTCCTTTGCTGTGCAAAAGCTTTTAAGTTTCATTAGGTCCCATTTGTTTATTTGTGTTTTTATTTCCATTTCTCTAGGAGCTGGGTCAAAAAGGATCTTGCTGTGATTTATGTCATAGAGTGTTCTGCCTATGTTTTCCTCTAAGAGTTTTATAGTGTCTGGCCTTACGTTTAGGTCTTTAATCCATTTTGAGTTTATTTTTGTGTATGGTGTTAGGGAGTGTTCTAATTTCATACTTTTACATGTAGCTGTCCAGTTTTCCCAGCACCACTTATTGAAGAGGCTGTCTTTTCTCCACTGTATATTCTTGCCTCCTTTATCAAAGTTAAGGTGACCATATGTGCGTCGGTTTATCTCTGGGCTTTCTATCCTATTCCATTGATCTATATTTCTGTTTTTGTGTCAGTACCATATTGTCTTGATTACTGTAGCTTTGTAGTATAGTCTGAAGTCTGGGAGCCTGATTCCTCCAGCTCCATTTTTCGTTCTCAAGATTGCTTTGGCTATTCGGGGTCTTTTGTGTTTCCATACAAACTGTGAAATTTTTTGTTCTAGTTCTGTGAAAAATGCCAGTGGTAGTTTGATAGGGATTGCATTAAATCTGTAGATTGCTTTGGGTAGTAGAGTCATTTTCACAGTGTTGATTCTTCCAATCCAAGAACATGGTATATCTCTCCATCTATTTGTATCATCTTTAATTTCTTTCATCAGTGTCTTATAATCTTTTGCATACAGGTCTTTTGTCTCCTTAGGTAGGTCCTAGATATTTTATTCTTTTTGTTGAAATGGTAAATGGGAGTGTTTTCTTAATTTCACTTTCAGATTTTTCATCACTAGTGTATAGGAATGCCAGAGATTTCTGTGCATTAATTTTGTATCCTGCTACTTTACCAAATTCATTGATTAGCTCTAGTAGTTTTCTGGTAGCATCTTTAGGATTCTCTATGTATAGTGTCATCTGTAAACAGTGCCAGCTTTACTTCTTCATTTCCAATTTGTATTCCTTTTATTTCTTTTTCTTCTCTGATTGCTGTGGCTAAAACTTCCAAAACTATGTGGAATAATAGTGGTGAGAGTGAGCAACCTTGTCTTGTTCCTGATCTTAGTGGAAATGGTTTCAGTTTTTCACCATTGAGGATGATGTTGGCTGTGGGTTTGTCATATATGGCCTTTATTATGTTGAGGAAAGTTCCCTCTATGCCTACTTTCTGCAGGGTTTTTATCATAAATGGGTGTTGAATTTTTTATTTTATTTATTTTTATTTATTTTTATTTATGGCTGTGTTGGGTCTTCGTTTCTGTGCGAGGGCTTTCTCCAGTTGTGGCAAGCGGGGGCCACTCTTCATCGCGGTGCGTGGGCCTCTCACTATCGTGGCCTCTCTTGTTGTGGAACACAGGCTCCAGACGCGCAGGCTCAGTAATTGTGGCTCACGGGCCCAGTTGCTCCGCGGCATGTGGGATCTTCCCAGACCAGGGCTCGAACCCGTGTCCCCTGCATTGGCAGGTAGATTCTCAACCACTGCGCCACCAGGGAAGCCCCCTGGGTGTTGAATTTTGTCAAAAGCTTTCTCTGCATCGATTGAGATGATCATATGGTTTTTCTCCTTCAATTTGTTAATATGGTGTATCATATTGATTGATTTGCATATATTGAAGAATCCTTGCATTCCTGGAATAAACCCCACTTGATCATGGTGTATGATCCTTTTAATGTGCTGTTGGATTCTGTTTGCTAGTATTTTTTTTTTTTTTTTTAAGTTTTTTTTTTTTTAATTAATTAATTAATTTATTTTTGGCTGTGTTGGGTCTTCGTTTCTGTGCGAGGGCTTTCTCTAGTTGTGGCAAGCGGGGGCCACTCTTCATCGCGGTGCGCAGGCCTCTCACTATCGCGGCTTCTCTTGTTGCGGAGCATGGGCTCCAGACGCGCAGGCTCAGTAGTTGTGGCTCACGGGCCCAGCTGCTCTGCGGCATGTGGGATCTTCCCAGACCAGGGCTCGAACCCGTGTCCCCTGCATTGGCAGGTAGATTCTCAACCACTGCGCCACCAGGGAAGCCCCCTGGGTGTTGAATTTTGTCAAAAGCTTTCTCTGCATCGATTGAGATGATCATATGGTTTTTCTCCTTCAATTTGTTAATATGGTGTATCATATTGATTGATTTGCATATATTGAAGAATCCTTGCATTCCTGGAATAAACCCCACTTGATCATGGTGTATGATCCTTTTAATGTGCTGTTGGATTCTGTTTGCTAGTATTTTGTTGAGGATTTTTGCATCTATGTTCATCAGTGATATTGGCCTGTAGTTTTCTTTGTGACATCTTTGTCTGGTTTTGGTATCAGGGTGATGGTGGCCTCGTAGAATGAGTTTGGGAGTGTTCCTCCCTCTGCTATATTTTGGAAGAGTTTGAGAAGGATAGGTGTTGGCTCTTCTCTAAATGTTTGATAGAATTCGCCTGTGAAGCCATCTGGTCCTGGGCTTTTGTTTGTTGGAAGATTTTTAATCACAGTTTCAATTTCAGTGCTTGTGATTGTTCATATTTTCTATTTCTTCCTGGTTCAGTCTCGGCAGGTTGTGCATTTCTAAGAATTTGTCCATTTCTTCCAGGTTGTCCAATTTATTGGCATAGAGTTGCTTGTAGTAATCTCTCATGATCCTTTGTATTTCTGCAGTATGAGTTGTTACTTCTCCTTTTTCATTTCTAATTCTGTTGATTTG
The DNA here is from genome assembly GCF_949987535.1 of Balaenoptera acutorostrata. Classification (NCBI taxonomy): domain Eukaryota; kingdom Metazoa; phylum Chordata; class Mammalia; order Artiodactyla; family Balaenopteridae; genus Balaenoptera; species Balaenoptera acutorostrata. Next base: position 63,085,545 of record NC_080075.1, read on the forward strand.
AGTCTTCTCCCTTTTTTTCTTGTTGAGTCTGGCTAATGGTTTATCAATTTTGCTTATCTTCTCAAAGAACCAGCTTTTAGTTTTGTTGATCTTTGCTATCGTTTCTTTCATTTCTTTTTCATTTATTTCTGATCTGATCTTTATGATTTCTTTCCTTCTGCTAACTTTGGGGTTTTTTTGTTCTTCTTTCTCTAATTGCTTTAGGTGCAAGGTTAGATTGTTTATTTGAGATGTTTCCTGTTTCTTAAGGTAGGATTGTATTGCTATAAACTTCCCTCTTAGAACTGCTTTTGCTGCATCCCATAGGTTTTGGGTCATCATGTCTCCATTGTCATTTGTTTCTAGGTATTTTTTGATTTCCTCTGATTTCTTCAGCGATCACTTGGTTATTAAGTAGTGTATTGTTTAGCCTTCATGTGTTTGTATTTTTTACAGATCTTTTCCTGTAATTGATATCTAGTCTCATAGCATTGTGGTCAGAAAAGATAGTTGATACGATTTCAATTTTCTTAAATTTACCAAGGCTTGATTTGTGACCTAAGATATGATCTATCCTGGAGAATGTTCCATGAGCACTTGAGAAGAATGTGTATTCTGTTGTTTTTGGATGGAATGTCCTATAAATATCAATTAAGTCCATCTTGTTTAACGTATCATTTAAAGCTTGTGTTTCCTTATTTATTTTCATTTTGGATGATCTGTCCATTGGTGAAAGTGGGGTGTTAAAAGTCCCCTACTATGATTGTGTTACTGTCGATTTCCCCTTTTATGGCTGTTAGTATTTGCATTATGTATTGCGGTGCTCCTATGTTGGGTGCATACATATTTACAATTGTTATATCTTCTTCTTGGATCGATCCCTTGATCGTTATGTAGTGTCCTTCTTTGTCTCTTGTAATAGTCTTCATTTTAAAGTCTATTTTGTCTGATATGAGAATTGCTACTCCAGCTTTCTTTTGATTTCCATTTGCATGGAATATCTTTTTCCATCCCCTCACTTTCAGTCTGTATGTGTCCCTAGGTCTGAAATGGGTCTCTTGTAGACAGCATATATACGGGTCTTGTTTTTGTATCCATTCAGCGAGTCTGTGTCTTTTGGTGGGAGCATTTAATCCATTTACATTTAAGGTAATTATCGATATGTATGCTCCTATTTCCATTTTCTTAATTGTTTTGTGTTTGTTATTGTAGGTCTTTTCCTTCTCTTGTGTTTCCTGCCTGGAGAAGTTCCTTTAGCATTTGTTGTAAGGCTGGTTTGGTGGTGCTGAACTCTCTCAGCTTTTGCTTGTCTGTAAAGGTTTTAATTTCTCCATCAAATCTGAATGAGATCCTTGCTGGGTAGAGTAATCTTGGTTGTAGGTTTTTCTCCTTCATCACTTTAAATATGTCCTGCCACTCCCTTCTGGCTTGCAGAGTTTCTGCTGAAAGATCAGCTGTTAACCTTATGGGGATTCCCTTGTGTGTTATTTGTTGTTTTTCCCTTGCTGCTTTTAATATGTTTTCTTTGTATTTAATTTTTTTTTTAAATTTATTTTTATTTACTTATTTTTGGCTGTGTTGGGTCTTCGTTTCTGTGCGAGGGCTTTCTCTCTAGTTGTGGCAAGCGGGGGCCACTCTTCATCGCGGTGCGCGGGCCTCTCACTATCGCGGCCTCTCTTGTTGCGGAGCACAGGCTCCAGACGCGCAGGCTCAGTAGTTGTGGCTCACGGGCCTAGTTGCTCCGCGGCATGTGGGATCTTCCCAGACCAGGGCACGAACCCGTGTCCCCTGCATTAGCAGGCAGACTCTCAACCACTGCGCCACCAGGGAAGCCCCCTGTATTTAATTTTTGATAGTTTGATTAGTATGTGTCTTGGCATGTTCCTCCTTGGATTTATCCTGTATGGGACTCTCTGCTTCCTGGACTTGATTAACTATTTCCTTTCCCATATTAGGGAAGTTTTCAACTCTAATCTCTTCAAATGTTTTCTCAGTCCCTTTGTTTTTCTCTTTCTCTTCTGGGACCCCTATAATTTGAATGTTGGTGCGTTTAATGTCCCAGAGGTCTCTGAGACTGTCCTCAGTTCTTTTCATTCTTTTTTCTTTATTCTGCTCTGCAGTACTTATTTCCACTATTTTATCTTCCAGGTCACTTATCCGTTCTTCTGCCTCAGTTATTCTGCTATTGATCCCTTCTAGAGAATTTTTAATTTCATTTATTGTGGTGTTCATCATTGTTTGTTTGCTCCTTAGTTCTTCTAGGTCCTTGTTAAACGTTTCTTGTATTTTATCTATTTCCAAGATTTTGGATCATCTTTACTATCATTATTCTGAATTCTTTTTCAGGTAGACTGCCTATTTCCTCTTCATTTATTATGTCTGGTTGGTTTTTACCTTGCTCCTTCATCTGCTGTGTGTTTTTCTGTCTTCTCATCTTGCTTAACTTACAGTGTTTGGCTCAGTACAGGCTGCAGGTTCGTAGTTCCCGTTGTTTTTGGTGTCTGTCCCCATGTTCTATAGTCTTAGTGGTAATTTTTTGTCTCCTTATAGCAGTTATTTAGAGAGGGTTGTTAATATCTCCAAGTATGGTTATGCATTTGTCTATTTTTCTCTTTAATTGTCTAAATTTTTGCTTCATGTATTTTAAATCTCTTATTTAGGGTTTTTATGTTTTTCTGATGTTGACCCATTTTATATCTAAAAATACTTTTACTCTTGAAGTCTACTTTGACATTCATATAGCAGCACCATTTTTCCTATGGTTATTTGCATGTGTATCTTTTTTCCTACCTTTTACTTTCAACCTATCTCTGTCTCTTTATATTAAAAGTGCCCCTACTATACACAGTATATAGTTTTGCTTTTATTATCCAGTCTGACAATCTCTGTCTTTTTTGAATGTTTAGTGTATTTACATTTAATTTAGTCATTGATTTAGTTGGGTTTTAGTTTGCCATCTTCCTATTTCTTTTCCTTTTGTTCATTTTGTCTTGTTTTTTCTTTGGGTTAATTGGATATTTTTTAATATTTTATTTTGGTTCCTCACTGGCTTATTTAGCTATACCTCTTTATTTTTATAGTCATTGCTCTATAGCTAACAATATGCATCTTTAATGTATCAAAGTCCATTTAGAATCAGTGTTTTTACCAGTTTCCACTTCAAAATCATAATAACCTTAGAATGAATTTAATTATTTGTCCCCACAACATTTGTCTTAATTTTTAAAAACCCCACCTTATGGTCTATTATTTTTCTTCTAAATGATCAGTTATCTCTTAAGGAAATTACTTGGGGGAAACAACCAGTCTTTTATTTTTGTACCCATTTATTTACTACTTTGGATACTATAGGAGGGAATGAAGAGGCTTTCCATTTGGTATCATTTCTTTTGAGCCTGAAGAATCATTTAGCATCTCATGTAGTGCACATCTGCTGGTGACAAATTCGCTTAGCTCTTTTGCTCATTTTCTTTATTTGCTTTTATTTTTCAATAATACTTTCACTGAATATACAAGTCTGAGTTGACATTCTTTTTTTTCTTTAAGCACTCTAAGGATATCGTTTTATTGTCTTCTGGCTTCCATTGCTTCTGATGAGAAGCAGTCATTTGAATTATTCCCTCCACCACACCACTCTTTTTTTTTTATTTTATAAATTTATTTATTTATTTTTGGCTGCATTGGATCTTTGTTGCTGTGCCTGAGCTTTCTCTAGTTGCAGCGAGTGGGGGCTACTCTTCGTTGTGGTATGCAGGCTTCTCATTGCGGTGGCTTCTCTTGCTGCGGAGCACGGGCTCTAGGTGCGCGGGCTTCAGTAGTTGTAGCACGTGGGCTCAGTAGTTGTGGCTCACGGGCTCTAGAGTGCAGCCTCAGTAGTTGTGCACGGGCTTAGTTGCTCCGCGGCATGTGGGATCTTCCCAGACCAGGGCTCGAACCCATGTCTCCGCATTGGCAGGCGGATTCTTAACGACTGCGCCACCAGGGAAGTCCCCACCACACCACTTCTTTAAAAATTTTCCCTGTCCCTTTGGTTTTTAGCAGTCTGACTGATGTGGTTTTCTTTGTGTTTACCCTACTTGAGGTTTGCTGAGCTTCTTGGATCTGTAAGTCTCTGTCACCAAATTTAGTAACATTTTGACTATTATATCTTCAAATATTTTTTCAATGTTTTTTCTCTTTGTTCTCCTTCTGGGACTCTAACTGCATATTGGATATAGCTCTACAGGTCCCTGAGACTCCATTAGTTTTTCTTCATTCTTTTTTCTTTTTCTTCTTTGAATTAGAGAACTTTGGTCTGATTTCAAGTTCACTGACCCTTTGTTCTGCTGTTTGCAATCTGCTGTTAAGTCTATCCAGTGAATATTTCATTTTAATTATTGTACTTATCAGTTCTAGAATATTCATTTGTTTTTTAATAGCCTATTTATTGGCTGAGACTCCCTAAGTATTCACTTATTAAGAACTTATTTTCCTTTAAATCCTTGAACATATTTACAATGTCTTCTTAAAAGCTTTTATCTGCTAAGTTGAACATCTGGGCCATTGCAGGATTGCATTTATTTATTTATGTATCTATCTATTTATATATTTATTTATGGCTGTGTTGTGTCTTTGTTGCTGTGCTCGGGCTTTTCTCTAGTTGCGGTGAGTGGGGGCAACTCTTTGTTGCAGTGCGCGGGCTTCTCACTGAGGTGGCTTCTCTTGTTGTGGAGCACGAGCTCTAGGCACGCGGGCTCAGTAGTTATGGCTCGCGGGCTCTAGAGCTCAGGCTCAGTAGTTGTGGTGCACGGGCTTAGTTGGTCCGCAGCATGTGGGATCTTCCCAGATCAGGGATTGAACCCTTGTCCCCTGCGTTGGCAGGCGGATTCTTAACGACTGCACCACCAGAGAAGTCCCAGGATTACTTTCTATCAACTGCTTTTTTTTCTTGACTGTGGGCCACATTTTCTTCTTTCTTTGCATTTCTAATAATTTCTGATCATATACTTTACGTTACACATTGTGGAGATTCTGGATTCTGTTATCTAGTTTTTGTTGTTACTTGCAGTTCAGTTACTAATTGCTCTTGAGCTTTTGGAGGCTTGGCTTTATACTTTTTAGTGTAGATCTGTGGAAAGCTTAGAGGCAATCCTCCTAACTTGAGGGTGACTAAATCTCCAAACTGTCTCCCCTCTTTTCAAGTCTTAGTATTAGGCTTTGTTTGGGTGTATCTTCAGTAGGCCTTACTCTAGAACAGGGTCTTTGATTCGAAGATGTGGCCTTTCTGGTGTTTCAGCTTGATGCCTGAAGTGTTCATCTGTTCATCATGGCTGGGCCAAAATGCCACAGTGTCCCAGTACTGTTTGACTTCTGGTATCTCTGTTCTTCTTACAACCCTGTAGTTGCTGCTTTTTGGTAAGCCTTGCATAGTGTGTTCCCCTGCACCTGTGAAGCTTATCACCCTTGGCCAAGGACTTCTGGGCTCTACCTCTGCATAGTTCCTTTTTCTCCGTCCTGCTGCACAGCTTCCAACTGCTTTTAGTAGTCCTGAACTCAGATCTTTGCTTGTGCTTTGGTTCCCCACGCTGTGTTTAGGAAATTGTTCTTAGCAGAGTGTGGCAGTGGATGGGAGGGGTGTGTGTGTGTGACCTTTTCTCGAGGATTACTCTCTTCTGCCTGTTGTCCAGTGCTTGAAAAAAGGTGCCTCATATATTTTGTTTAGACTTATAGTTTGTGGCAGAGGGCCAGTCTGGTAGCAGTTACTCTAATGACTGGAAGAAGAAGCCTCAAATGTTGTTTCTCTCTCCCCCGCAACTCCCAAGTAAGTGTACCTGTGTTTTTAAAAACAAGGCAAAACAGAATTGGGGAAGATTTGTACTGCTTTGTGATTTGCCTTTTCCCCACTTATTTTAAACTGATTTGAAGACTATCTTTGATTCTTTTAAAATGTGTGTATGTGGTTTAAAGCTGCATAATATGTCAACATGTAGTTAAGATATTAGGCCAGGACTTCCCTGGTGGTGCAGTGGTTAAGAATCCGCGTGCTAATGCAGGGGATACGGGTTTGAGCCTTGCTCTGGGAAGATCCCTCATGCCGCGGAGCAGCTAAGCCCGTGCGCCACAACTACGGAGCCTGCGCTCTAGCGCCCGAGTGTCACAACTACTGAGCCCATGGACCACAACTACTGAAGCCCGCACACCTAGAGCCCATGCTCTGCAACGAGAAGCCACCGCAGTGAGACGCCCATGTGCCACAACGAAGAGTAGCCCCCACTTGCTGCAACTAAAGAAAGCTCAGGCACAGCAACGAAGACCCAACGCAGCCAAAAATAAATAAATTTATTAAAAAAAAAATAGGCCAATTTCCAGTTTTAAGACGTTTAACATTAGGGACTTCCCAGGTGGTCCAGTGATTAAGACTCCGCACTCCCAATGCAGGGGGCCTGGGTTCTATCCCTGGTCAGGGAACTAGATCCTGCAGGCTACAGCTAAAAAAAAAAGATCCCACATGCCACAACTGAGACCCGGCGCAGCCAAATAAATAAATAAATAAATAAATAAATAAATAAATATTTAAAAAAACATTTAACGTTAATTTTCACTACCATAAATAACACTGATAAACCAACTTATATATCTGTGTTAGCATCTTTGTTTCTTATAATAAATATCTACAATTAGGTTTACCATGGTATAACCTTTTTAAGGCTTTTTAAAATATGTGCTGGGGGCTTCCCTGGTGGCGCAGTGGTTGAGAATCTGCCTGCCAATGCAGGGGACACGGGTTCGTAGCCCTGGTCTGGGAAGATCCCACATGCCGCGGAGCAACTGGGCCCGTGAGCTATGATTACTGAGCCTGCGCGTCTGGAGCTTGTGCTCCGCAACAAGAGAGGCCGCGATGGTGAGAGGCCCGCGCCCCGTGATGAAGAGTGGCCCCCGCTTGCCACAACTAGAGAAAGCCCTCGCACAGAAACGAAGACCCAACACAGCCATAAATAAGTAAAAATAAATAAATTAAAAAAATATATATGTGCTGGATTAAACTTTTGAATACTTAGATACTATTTTCATTTTGTTATGGAGTATAAATGTTGAGGTCCAAGTACCAGACATCAAAATATCACTTTGCTTTTGTTGAATAGCTAATTTTTATAGATAGACTGAGTGCACTGAGTCCAGGCTACTATCCATAAAAATTTGTTACAAGTTTTTATTTGGAATGTGAATAATAACTTAAAATATACTTTCACTGCTTTTGAAAAATGAAATACTTTTTACTTGTTTCTCTTTCTACAAGTTTAGTTTTGGGTTGATGTAATCTAATGTTAGGAACATTGTAATGCAGATTTGTAGCACCTTTTTATTGTCGTAGTTTATGATTAAGATTGAAGTTTGCAAATGTACCTAGGTCAGTCCTGAAGTGTAAATTTTCCTGTTGGAATATGTGCTGAATGTATGAATTTGGCAAATTTAAGGTAAAGTATGATTAAATAGCAATAAAAAAAGACAGGTGTCTTTTTTTTTTAATAGACTTTTATTTTTTAGAGCAGTTTTAGGTTCATAGCAAAATTGAGCACGAAGTAGAGTCTGGCCACACGCATGCGCACCCCCCAACCCCTGACCCCCCACCCCTGGTCCTCACACACCTGCAGCCTCTCGCCCTATCAGCGTCCCTCACCAGAGTGGTACACTTGTCACAATCAGTGAACTTTCATTGACACATGATTATCACCCAAAGTCCGTAGTTTACATTAGGGTTCACTTTGGGGGTTGTATATTCTATGGGTTTTGACAGATGTATGATGATATAGCTCTACCATTAGCTTCATAGAGAATAGTTTCATGGCCCTAAAAATCCTCTTGTGTTCCACCTAGTCATCTCTCTTTCCCCACTTTTTTACTAAGACAGTGTCTTTTTGTAGGCCTTGTGGTAAATAGGTTAGGTATGCTTAGTGTTAAGGTATGGAGAAATATTTGAGAAACAGTTGATTGTCTGTAGGTGTCTTTCAGCTTTGACCCTGAAAGATCTACGTCGGGGAGAACTGACTTGGAACAGTGAATTAGGAAAATCTATTGGAGGGCTGAAATCTTTTCCCAGAATCTCTTGGCATTAAAGAGTGGAGATAAAATCACTATTCTCTACATAGATTTTAACTTCAGTTTAAAATCTTAAGTAATGCTAAATTTAAGAAGACTTCTAATTGTAGGTGAACACAGAGTATTAATATTTATAGGTATTCTAAAGAAATTTGTATATAATTCTCTTTTATATGGTGGCCTATATCAGTGTTTGAAGAATGAAGTACTTTATCTGTAGTTAGTCCAAATTTAGTAGAGAAGTTATGATGGGGGAGTAAATGTAGCTGAATCGTGTCATTGTACTCCATGATACCTGTGAAACATATTCGCTACACTTCCCTTTGGAGGTCTGTTGACTAGAAATAGTGACAAATATGCTGCCTGTATATCTGCAATATCTATCTTTATTCGTGCAGAAAAAAACTGCAAAAGAAAACTGGCCACTCTAGTCAATTAATTTAGGTGAAATTTTAAGGTAACAAAGATTTCCTGCCAAATGGTTTGTTTTTATTTTTATTTTTAAGAAACCAACTAATGCTTTCTTTACATTAAGAATAAGACTACTTGTTGGTTTTAACAAAATCAGCAATCTCCAAATTTGGTCATTACGATACTTTAGTACTTATTAATTTTGAGTTCTTTTTAATTAAAATGTGTTACTTGGTAGAACTTCATACTTTTAATTGTAATTTTGTGATAAATATACTACTCTTGAGTTGCTAGAAGTATTTCCCCAAACTAATTATGTGATTGTCAAATTTGCTTATAAAATAGGTAGGGACATGTGTAAAACTCCTGAGTAAAATATGTAAATTTCATTCATTCAAGAAATATTTATTAAGCACCTGCTAGGTGCCAAGCGTGTTCTAAGAGAGTGGTCAGTAGGGTGATTGGGATCCTTATTTTTGTGGCACATGTTTTCTATGGAGGGGGAGATATAAGGCACACATGTAAACAAATGAAAAAAGTTATTTTAAATACTGAAAAGGGCTGTGGAAAAAACCCTGTTTTGTTAAAGTGATGGAGAGGGGTCTGTAATTTAGACTGAGTGGTTGAGGAAAGCCACATGGAGGAGATAACATTCGCACTGAGACCTAGATGATGGAGAAGCAAGCCACGTAAATTTCTAGGGACAGAGCGTTCCAGACGGGGGAGAACACAGGACAGAGATTCTGGGAGAACACAGGACAAAGATTCTGGGGTGGGAAACAGGTTTGGCCTGTTCAAGGAATAGCAAGAGGGCCGGATTGCAGGGGCCAGATCACACAGAACTGTGGAGGCTATGGTAAGGAATTTAGAAGATTTTTTTCCCCTCTATTTTCTGGTTATGGTGGGGAACTAATTGAGGGTTTTAAGCAGAGGATTGGCAATCTAGGAGGGGAGACATGTAATAAATAAGTACTTACATAAATAGTCAAATGATGGGTGGATTAAGATTGGGAGAGTGTAGGAGGACTAAATTTGGTTAGGAACCTTGGGGGAAGATATTCCTGAGAAAATGACATTTAAACTGAAACTTAGGGAATTAATTAGGGTAACAACATGGGAAAGAGTATTCCAGGCAGAGGAATATCATGGGTGAAATAAGAGTCTAGAAAGAGCTTAATAGCATAAGGATCTGAAAAAAGGTTAGTTTGTCTATTTGTAGTTTACACAGGGGAAAATAGCACCAAATGGGGCAGGAGAGATTTGGCAGTGAGTACAGGATTTTAGTTGTTAATGCTCTGTATCAGTGATTTTAGGAGAGTAACTTAATCACATCTACATTTATATATATATATATATATATATATATATATTTTTTTTTTTTTTTTTTTTTTTTTTTTAATTTTTGGCTATGTTGGGTCTTCGTTTCTGTGCGAGGGCTTCCTCTAGTTGCGGCAAGCGGAGGCCGCTCTTCATCGCGGTGCGCGGGCCTCTTCACTATCGCGGCCTCACTTGTTGCGGAGCACAGGCTCCAGATGCGCAGGCTCAGTAGTTGTGGTGCACGGGCCTACTTGCTCCACGGCATGTGGGATCTTCCCAGACCAGGGCTCGAACCTGTGTCCCCTGCATTGGCAGGCAGATTCTCAACCACTGCACCACCAGGGAAGCCCAATCACATTTACATTTAACCGTATTATTCAGTTGCTACTCTGTGAGATTGGTTTGGAGGAGGGGGCAAGAAGGGAGACCAGTTCGATACCACTTTAAGTGAGATAAGATGGTAGTGATGAGAATAGGGATGGTATCAGTAGATTTTGAATGAAGACAAATTTAAGACCTTCGTTATTGGTTAAACTTAGGGGAAAGGAAAAAGAGGGATGTATTATGGACAGCCCTCAGGTTTGTGCCTGCAAATGGGTAGATGGTGATGTTGTTACACAGCTACACTGGTCAATTGAAGGTCACTGTAGAGTTTTAGCATTTTAAGGCGTAAATAAAAGCTTTTCTGTAGGATTGATTATTTTAAAATTATTGTTACCCTAATGACAAGCACCTGTAATGCTTATGATGTATCAAGCGTATTTCAAATCATTTAATCCTGATGACAACTTAATGTGGTAGGTGCTATTATTATCCCCATGTTACAGATGAGGAAGCAGGCATAGAGAAGTTAAATGACACGCATCTAGGCAGTTTTGCTTCTTGGTTCATTCTTTTTTTTTTTTTTAATTTATTTATTTTATTTATTTATTGCTTCTGGCAGCGTTGGGTCTCATTGTTGCACGTGGGCTTTTCTCTGGTTGCGGCGAGCGGGGGCTACTCTTCGTTGTGGTGTGCAGGCTTCTCATTGTGGTGGCTACTCTTGTTGCGGAGCACGGGCTCTAGGCCCGCGGGCTTCAGTAGTTGTGACACGTGGGCTCAGTAGTTGTGGCTCATGGGCTCTAGAGCACAGGCGGGATTTTCCCGGACCAGGGATCAAACCCATGTCCCCTGCACTGGCAGGTGGATTCTCAACCACTGTGCCACCAGGGAAGTCCCTCCTGGTTCATTCTTAACCACTAATTAGGCTTGGAAGGTTTTAATCACACAATTTGCATACTGTTTGGTAATATATTAAATTGGAATTTAACTATGTTGTACTTTTCCTGGAAGGTTTACTTTTTGTGCATTCAAATAGCATACCCGGCTATATCTGTATAGCACTGAAACAAGCAGTGATAATATCCTTTTTAATTAAATACTGATTGCTTTTACTTTCAAAAATTCTCCTTTGAAATTGACTGCTCTTTATATTACATTATATTGTTACTGTTTGCAACACCTTTTGAAATAGTGTTGACTTTGCTTTGTACAGTTAAATGTGCCTTGTGATGTGAAGGTAAAGACTCTAATAGTCTTTGCAAATCAAATAAGCTAGATGTTTCTTTCTGTAAAGAAATTAAAAATTCATTAATGTAGGTATATAATCTTTGCGCTGAGAATAGTGTTTGTGTGGATAAGGGATTGGTGCACTAATAATGTGCCACTCCTCAGTGGACTGGCTGTCTCCTCGGTGAGGAGGGGCTGTCATTGCATCGAACACAGTAGATACTGTATGTCTCCTTAGATTGGAAACTGGCACTTAGTAGACAATCTCAAGGGGAGAGTCTCTTAAAAATGTTGATGTGGGAGAGGATAAGGTCCCCAGGAGTGTTGCTAGTGGGATCAAGCAATTGACAGGGAAGAAAGGCAGACAAGGTACATAGTCTCTGAAACTAGCTATTATGTGGGTTTAAAAACAAACAAAAAACAGAAAACAAAACAGAAACCTAAACTTTAAAAAACTCTCTCCTGTTACATATTCTATAGTTATTTCTTTATCACTATTCAGTAAAGTTCTTCTGCAAAGGTTAACTTCTTTTGGTGTGCTGAGTGAACAAAAGAGTTTGTATAGCTGTTTTTTAAGAGCTGTATAATTTTGAAGGGGTGTCTGTGGTGTTTGGTGAAAAAGGGCCCTGGAGACAGATGAAACTCTGCACCTCATTGACTGTTCTTCTTTTGCTTCACTCTGCACCTCATTGACTGTTCTTCTTATGTCTTCCACTAAAACATTAATCCTGTGCTTTGTTTTAATAAGGAATGCTATACTTTTAGGTAACTATTATTAAATTAGGGAACCATTAGCTTTATCGTGTCATTTTTGGAAATTTCTTAGGACCTTAACCCTTTAAGTTTCAGAATGAAAAATAATGTTTACAATTTATATGTATATTTTAATCTTTGTAACTTGGAGTAATTTCCAGGTGATGCCTATAGGGAAATTGGAATCTGAATTATTAGGTGAAATTGATTTTCCACTCACTATATCTAGTTTCTGTGTGCATACAGTAGCAAAAGTTGTTTACAGAATAATACAGTGTTCAAGAACAGCTGCTGCTCACATTTAGCTGTTAAGACCTGATTGAGATAGAGGTCTTACTTTTAACTCTATATATAGTAGGAAACTGACTGGTATTCTTGGTCCTATTATAGAGGGAGTGAGAAATCCAGTGTGTGTTTGAGCATCACTTTTTGTAACTATTTCCAAATGACCTATAATGGAGGAGAAGTTATTTGAAATTTTGCTTTAGTTGTGATCCTTTAGGAAAAGTTTAGAATGCAGGAATTAAGGTAACCTGTTTCTCTCTTTTTTAACTCTAGGTGAGAATTATGAAGATGATGACCTAGTAAACTCTGATGAGGTTATGAAGAAACCATGTCCAGTACAGATTGTTCTTGCACACGAAGATGACCATAACTTTGAGCTTGATGAAGAAGCTTTGGAGCAGATATTGCTACAGGAGCACATACGAGATCTTAACATAGTAGTGGTATCCGTGGCAGGAGCTTTTCGTAAAGGGAAATCATTTCTACTGGACTTCATGCTTAGATATATGTATAACAAGGTGAATAGTGTCTTTTAAATTGAACTGAGTTAAAAACAAAAATTACCAACCAATATTGTTTAAAAATAATAGACAAAAAACAGTAAGAGCTGTATCTTTAATTTTACGAAAATACAGTTCTTGATAAGACTTCTCAGTTAAGACAGTAATGTAAGTTTGTTTGAGCGCTTGATTCTTCTTCATCTCCATAATTCCTTTTTGCATGTAGTACATATTGAGGCATATGATTGAGCACCTGTGTTCCAAGCATTGTAGCTTTAACCTAAGATGTCTGAGTATACTCTGAAGTCTCTGAAGCACTGTTCAGTCTCTCGCTTTTTGTTATTTCCTCACACCTTCCCCTTCTCAATCGCCTTTACGGCAGTGAGTGAAGTAGGCTGATAGAGACTTCTGTAAAGGTATACTTATGCTCCTCAAATAAGTCTCCTTCAGAGACTTACTTTTTGAGATAAGGTTCAGTTCCTTAAAGTGACTTCCATGATCTCTGAGCCTCCTCCCTTGTCTCTGTATGTCAGGTATACTATAGTTTTTGCAGTTCCTCGAGTATGTCGTGTTCTCTCTCAAATGTTGCTGTACTGTTGGCTAATCTTTTTTCATAGGAAGCCTTCCTTGGTTTCTAAGACTGTGTTATGACCATATGGCACAGGTCCTGTGTCTCATTGATACTACTTTAGTTACTTATTTTTCCTGGCTAGTTTACTGTCAGGAGTGGGCCTTATCTTGATTACCATATCTCCCATGCCTGGTACAATAATTGGCCCATAGTAAGAACTTATTTTCTATTTTGACTGATGAATCACCCTTTCTCTACACATTTTCACTTTTTGATGGTACCAGACAATTATTTCCCTCCCCCTCCTTGACTTTGACGTTCTCCCCTGAACAAAAGCAAAAAAAAAAAATTTTTTTTTCCTCTTGAGTCAGAGTAGTTTTCTAACAGTTGAAAGTTGGGCTGAGGGAATGAGAGTTTGATAGGAACCAAGAAAGAGGAATTGGAAATTTGTAGTGGAGCACGTAGGGGGAAGGGCTTTATAGGAGGAGGCTTTAGACATTCAGAAGGCCACATGAATGTGCTAGAAATAACACTTTGACAGAATTATGTAATTGTCTAAACATCTGTCAGGATGTTCACCTTTACGAGTTCTGTGTAAATCTGTAACTGGATATGCACCCTACTTGAGATAAGTAATAAGGCAAACATTCCTAGTTGATTTTCAGGAAGCTTTTCAATATTCTTTCCATAGGGAGCTCTTCAGGCATGTTCAAGCATGCCTGAGTATCAAGAATGTAGTTCATGATAAAGAACACTATTTTACACAAGTTGGAAATTGAGAATGATATAGTATTTTAAGGTTTTTCCACTTAGACTTGATTATTTTCCAGAATTTTACATCTGAAATAGAGAAATGTATAAATAGTGACTTATTCTTTAAAAAAAAGTCTGTACATTTAAAGGTGATAAAGAATTTCTGTATTTTGAGGCTCTAACTCCTTAAGTTAGCTTGTATATATTGTTTCTATCTGTGTCTGAGCTGTTCACTGCAAATGTATTTGATTCCAAGTAGGTCACAGACAGAATGTTAGAAGGGGAAGGAAGCTTAGATCACTTGTCTAGCAAGTTTCGCCTTAGGTGCCATTTCTTATTTGATCTCTGATCAATTAGTAGTGGCTGTTCAGAGGGGGAGTAGCAGCCCACACGTGTCATATATTTGTAATCTCTGAACTCATAGAATTTCCTCCTTTGTGGGGAAGATACTGAAGCCACAGAATGGTAAGGAGGGCATGAGGCTACACACCTAGTTAGTGGTTTCTAAGCTAAATGTCTATTAATTTTCATTCATAAGGTTTCCATATAGGATTCCTGATGTAAATAATCTTATTCTGTCAGTTGAAAATCACATTAAACAGTGTTTGATTTGGAGGAATAACAGGCTTCTACTTATACTGACTTAGTGGTGGGTCATGCTTTTCCTAGGAGATGAAAGTAAAGGAGAAAAAACAGTGGGATAGTTTTGGAATATTTCATTAACCTATATGCCTGCAAAGATGGGATGGTAGTTGAAGAAGGTAGGAGATGAACAGTGGCTTTATACAGTCGTCCCTAGGTATCCCAGAGTGGGGGCGGGATTGGGGGGGGGTATTGATTCCAAGACCTCCAGTGGATGCCAAAATCCCTGGATGTCTAGGTTCCTTATATAAAATGGCGTAGTACAGTCAGCCCACTGTATCTGTGGGTTTCACATCTGGAGGACCTACTGTACTGATTTTGTATGTCTTCGGTATTGACCTGATTCAGTTTATGTAAAGGGGCAGTTCACTAAAGGAGCCAAATGTAAATATTTTACTTCATTATTTAAAAGTAGATATGTGTTTTAATTTTGATTAGTTAGTAAAGAAATCATAACAAAGCTGAATGTGAGCTCTTTTCTGTTGAATAAAAACAAAAACTTCAGTAGCTAAGTTCTTAAAACCAAGAATATTCTGAGATTGTTACCAAACATTTCCAAATTACAGGGGAAATTCTGATTTTTAGGTCTCATTTTCTTGCAAAGTAAACAGCTTCCTACACAGTTTTTTTTTTTAAGCTGCTACTTGTATTATGAAAATAGGTTGTTTTTGCTTGAAATACAGAAGGAAAGAAATCAGTCTTTTGTAAACCTGAGAAGTGAATTAAAAGTTTTTCTAGAATAAAATTCCTTCATGTCATGTTGGAATTAATCGGTTATTTATTTATTTTTAAAATAAATTTATTTATTTTATTTATTTATTTTTGGCCACATTGGGTCTTCATTGCTGCGTGCGGGCTTTCTCTAGTTGTGGCGAGCGGGGGCTACTCTTTGTTGTGGTGCATGAGCTTCTCATTGCAGTGGCTCCTCTTGTTGTGGAGCATGGGCTCTAGGCACATGGGCTTCAGTAGTTGTGGCACATGGGCTCAGTAGTTGTGGCTCACGGGCTCTAGAGTGCAGGCTCAGTAGTTGTGGCGCACGGGCTTAGTTGCTCCGTGGCATGTGGGATCTTCCCCGGACCAGGGCTCGAACCTGTGTCCCCTGCATTGGCAGGCAGATTCTTAACCACTGAGCCACCAGGAAGCCCAAGACTGAATAATATTCTATTGTATACATATATCACATTTTATTTATCCATTCATCGTTAGTGGGCATTTGGGTTGTTTCCACCTTTTGGCTTATGAATAATGCTATAATTCTATGAATATGTTAATATAACATATTTACTAATTATATATAATACATTAATATATAATAATGAATGATAATGGTATGAGGTAAGGGTTCAGCTTCATTTTTTTTGTATGTGCCTATCCAGTTGTCCCAGCACCATTTGTTGGAAAGGCTATTCTTTCCCCATTGAATAGTCTGGGCACCCTTGTTGACAACTAGTTGGCCATAGACATGTGGCTTTATTTCTGAACTCTCAGTTCTGTTGCATTGGTCTGTATGTCTGTTCTCATGCCAGTACTACACTGTCTTGATTACCTTTGCTTTGTAGTAAGTTTTCAAATCAGGAAATTAGATCTCTTATTTTGTTCTTTTTTCAAGATTGTCTATTCTAGGTCCCTTGCAATTCCATATGATTTTTGGACTTAGTCTGTCAGTTTCTATGGGAGGTTAGCTGGGATTCTGTTGGTGATTGGATTGAATCTAAAAGGTCAGTTTGGGTATGTTGCCATCTTAATATTAAGCATTTCAATCTTTGAACATGGGATGTTTTTCCATTTATGTGGATCTTCTTTAATTTCTTCCAGAAATGTTTTGTAGTTTGCAGAGTATGTTTTACACTTCTTTTGTTAAATTTATTCATTTTTTGTTGATGTTATAAACAGAATTGTTTCTTAATTTCATTTTCAGATTGTTGCAAGTTTACAGAAATACAATTGATTGTTTTATATTGATCTTGTATCCTGCAACCTTGTTCAACTCATTTATTCATTCCAATAGTTTTTTTTTTAAATTGTTTTAAGTGGACAATTTATTTTTATTTATTTATTTAAATTTATTTATTTATTTACTTATTTTTGGCCGCGTTTTGTCTTCGTTGCTGTGCACGGGCTTTCTCTAGTTGCCTCGAGCAGGAGCTTCTCTTTGTTGTGGTGCGCGGGTTTCTCATGGGTTTCTCATTGCAGTGGCTTCTCTTGTTGCCGAGCACGAGCACTAGGCGCGCGGGCTTAGTTGCTCCGCGGCATGTGGGATCTTCCTCGACCAGAGCTCAAACCCGTGTCCCCTGCATTGGCAGGTGGATTCTTAACCACTGCACCACCAGGGAAGTACCCATTCCAATAGTTTTTTAGTGGACTTTTTAATGTTTTCTATATATAAGATCATGTCACCTGTAAATACAGTTTTCCTTTTTCCTTTCCAATCTGAGCACCTCTTATCTCTCTCTTTCTTAACTAATTGTCCTGGCTAGAATCTCCAGTACAATGTTGAGTACAAAGTGATAAGAGCAAATATCCTTATCTCTTTCCTAATCTTTAGGGAGAAGCATCTAGGTTTTCACACTATGTATGTTGTTAGCTGTAGGATATTTTTGTAGATGTTTTTAAATCTTTTTTTTTTTTTTTAATTTTATAGCTACTTTATTTATTTATTTCTTTATTTTTGGCTGTGTTGGGTCTTCAGTTCGTGCGAGGGCTTTCTCTAGTTACGGCAAGTGGGGGCCACTCTTCATCGCGGTGCAGGGACCGCTCTTCATCGCGGTGCACGGGCCTCTCACTATCGCGGCCCCTCCCGTTGCGGGGCACAGGCTCCAGACACGCAGGCTCAGTAGTTGTGGCTCACGGGCCCAGCTGCTCCGTGGCATGTGGGATCTTCCCAGACCAGGGCTCGAACCCGTGTCCCCTGCATTAGCAGGCAGATTCTCAACCACTGCGCCACCAGGGAAGCCCCCTGTAGATATTTTTAAATCAAGTTCAGGAAGTTCTCTATTTCTAGCATGCTGAGAGGGTTTTTGTTTTCTTAATCATGAATGGATGTTGGCTTTTGTCAAATGCTTTTTCTGCATCTATTGATGTGATCATATGATTTTTCTTTAGCCTGTTGATGTGTTGGATCACATTATTAATTTTTTGAATGTTGAGTTAGCCTTGTGTCCCTGGAATAGTTAGTTGTGGTGTATAATTCTTTTTATACAATGTTGGATTCAATTTGCTAATATTTTGTTGAGTATTTTTATATCTGTGTTCATGAGATATATTGATCTTTAGTTTTCCTTTCTTGTTATGTCTCTATTTGGTTTTGGTATTAAGATAACACTGGCCTCATAGAATGAGTTAGGAAGTGTTCCCTCTGCTTCTATTTCCTGGAAGAGCTTAGAGAGAACTGGTATCATTTCTTCCTTAAATGTTTGGTAGAACTTACCAGTGAAACTGTCATTCTTTTTTGAAGGTTATTAATTATTGATTAAATTTCTTTAGTAGATACAGGTCTATTCAGATGATCTATTTTTTTCTCATGTGGGTTTGGTAGGTTGTGTGTTTCAAATAATTGGTCCATTTCAACTAAGCTATCAAAATTGTGGGCATAGAATTGTTCTTAATATTCTTTTACTATCTTTCTAATGTCCATGAAATTAGTAGTTTTGACTCCTCTTTGATTTCTGATATTATTATTTGTCTTTTCTCTCTCAAATTGATTTTATTGATCTTTTCAAAGGACCAGCTTTGGTTCCATTAATTTCTTTTCCCTGTTGTGTTGTTATCCTGTTTTCTTGTGTTCAGCTTTATTGGTGTCTGCTGTATTTTTTATTCTGCTTCTTTAGGTTATATTACTCTTCTAGTTTCCTAAGGTGGAAGTTTAGATGATTGATATTAGATCTTTTTTCCTAATATATACACCCAATGCTATAAATTCTCCTCTAACTATTGCTTTCACTGCATTTTACATATTTTCGTGGGTTGTATTTTCATTTTCATTTAGTTCAAAATATTTGATCCATGTGTTATTTAGAAATGTGTTGGCCCATGTGTTACTTAGAAGTGTGTTCTGTAAACTCCAAGTATTATGGGGTTTTCCAGCTATGTTTCTATTACTGGTTTCTAGTTTAATTCAATTGTGGTCTGAGAGCATACTTTGTATGATCTTTTCTTTAAAATTTATTTTAAGGTGTGTTTTAAGGCCCAGTATATGTCCTATTTTGGGGAATGTTCTGTATGAGTTTGAGAGGAACGTGTACTCTGTCGTTGTTGGATGAAGGATTCTATTGGGTTGGCCAAAAAGCTCCTTCGGTTTTTAAGTAAAAAATAAAGGACACATTTTTCATTTTCACCAAGAACTTTTTTTTTTTTTTTAAAGTTTTTTCTGTATCTATTGAGATGATCATATGGTTTTTTTTTTTTTTTTTTTAAATTTTTTTTTTTTAATAGCTACTTTATTTATTTATTTATTTATTTTTGGCTGTGTTGGGTCTTCAGTTCGTGCGAGGGCTTTCTCTGGTTACGGCAAGTGGGGGCCACTCTTCATCGCGGTGCGGGGACCGCTCTTCATCGCGGTGCGCGGGCCTTTCACTATCGCGGCCCCTCCCGTTGCGGGGCACAGGCTCCAGACGCGCAGGCTCAGTAGCTGTGGCTCACGGGCCCAGCCGCTCCGTGGCATGTGGGATCTTCCCAGACCAGGGCCCGAACTCGTGTCCCCTGCATTAGCAGGCAGATTCTCAACCACTGCGCCACCAGGGAAGCCCTTCACCAAGAACTTTATTGAACAACGTATTCCCCGTTTTGTTCCACTACCTTCTGCCATTTTTCAGGCAACTTCACAGTTCCATCCACCCAAAACTTTTTATCTTTTTGAGCAAAGAACTGTTCCAGGTGCCTTTTACAGTCTTCCAGGGAATTGAAATTTTTTCCATTAAGAAAATTTTGTAAAGACCGAAATAAATGGAAATCCGAAGGTGCAATGTCTGGTGAATACGGCCGATGAATCAGAACCTCCCAGCCAAGCTGTAACAGTTTTTGCCTGGTCATCAAAGAAACATGCGGTCTTGCATTATCCTGATGGAAGAGTATGCATTTTCTGTTGACTAATTCCGGATGCTTTTCGTCGAGTGCTGCTTTCATTTGGTCTAATTGGGAGCAGTACTTTTTGGAATTTTTGTTTGGTTTTCCGGAAGTAGCTCATAATAGAGGACTCCCTTCCAATCCCACCATATACATAACATCACCTTCTTTGGATGAAGAATGGTGTTTGGTGTGGTTCGTGGTGGTTCATTTCGCTTGCCCCACAATCTCTTCTGTTCCACATTATTGTACAGTATCCACTTTTCATCACCTGTCACAATTTGTTTTAAAAACGGAACATTTTCCTTACGTTTAAGTAGAGAATCACGTCAGAAATATGGTCAAGAAGGTTTTTTTTGCTTAACTTATGTGAAACCTAAACATCAAAGAGGTGAACATAACTAAGGTGGTGCAAATGATTTTCATCACTTGATTTGGATATTTTGAGTATGTCGGCTATCTCCCGCATGGTATAACGTTGATGTTTCTCAATTAATGTCTCGTTTTGA
This sequence comes from Balaenoptera acutorostrata, assembly GCF_949987535.1. Lineage (NCBI taxonomy): Eukaryota > Metazoa > Chordata > Mammalia > Artiodactyla > Balaenopteridae > Balaenoptera > Balaenoptera acutorostrata. The sequence goes on from NC_080075.1 coordinate 63,105,950, forward strand.
TCGCTATCAACTTCAGCTGGTCTACCCAAACGTGGAGCATTGTCCAGAGAGAAATCTCCAGCATGAAACTTCGCAAACCACTTTTGACACGTCGGATCAGTCACAGCACCTTCTCCATACACTGCACATATCTTTTTTAGTGTTTCAGCTGCATTTTTACGTTTCTTGAAATAATAAAGCATAATATGCCAAAAATGTGGCTTTTTTTCTTCCATCTTCAGTATTAAAATGGGTACACAAAAATTCACCAACTTTGATAAGTTTTTTTTTAAAGGCATGCTGGTATGACAGCTGTCACAATACAGTCTAACAAAATTGTTTCGAATGAAGTTAAAGACAACTAAGCACTACTAGAGCCATCTTATGGAAGAAACCAAATGAACCTTTTGGCCAACCCAATATAATGTCAATTAGATCCACTTGATTGTTGGTGCTGTTCAGTTCAACTATATCCTTACTGATACTGTCTTCTGGGTCTGTCAGTTACTGATTGAAGGGTGTTGAAGTCTCCAAGTATAATAGTGGATTTGTCTTGTTTCTTCTTGCAGTTCAGTTCTTGCCTCACGTATTTTGATGCTTTGTTGTTAAGTGCATACACATTAAAGATAACTGTTAAGTTTTTTTGGAGAATTGACCCCTTTATTATTATGTAATACCACTCTTTATCCTGATAATTTCCTTGTTCTTAAGTCAGCTCGGTCGGAAATTAGTATAACTACTCTAGCTTTTGTTTGATCAGTGTCAGTATGGTATATCTTCCTCCATTCCTTTTCTTTATGTTTAAACTGGGTTTTTTGTGGACAACAAATATTTGGGTCTTTTTTTTAATCCACAGTGACAGTTTCTGTCATTTAATTGGTTTATTTCAATCATGCACATCTAAATGATTTTTGATAGGATTGGATTGTTATTTCTTATGTTTGTAATTTTCTATTTGTTGTACTTGTTTGTTCTTTTTAAATTTTTTCTGCCTTCTCTAGCTTTAATTGACTATTTTATATGATTCCACATTCTATTCTTTCTTAGTATATCTATTATACTTATTTAAACATTTAAAAAAAAACTGGTTGCCTGGAGTTTTTAATATACATTTACTACTAGTCTAAGTCTGCTTTAGAATATTACTATACTGCTTCATGGGTAGAGCAGGTACATTATGACAGAGTATTCCCAATGCCTCCCTCCTATGCCTTATGATGTTGTTGTTAATTTCCTCTGTGTTATGTACCATAATCACCCAATACATTGTTGCTATTAGCACTTCATACACATAGTTGTCTATTAGATGAATTAAGAGAAAGAAGAATAAAAGATTTACTTTCTTGTCTTTCTTTGACATTCTTTTATATATATGTCTGAGTTTCTGACCTATATTATTTTCTTTCCCTTGGAAGAACTTTTAACATTTCTTTCAAGGCAGGTGTGCTGGTGACAATCTCCCTCAGTTTTTGTCTAAGGAAGACTATTTCTCCTTCACTTTTGTAGGATAACTTTGCTGGATACAGAATTCTAGGTTGGTGGCTTTTTTCTTTCAGCACTTGAAATATTTCACTCCATTCTCTTCCTGTTTGTGTGTGAGAAGTCCAAAGTGATTCTTATCCTTCCTTGTTCCTCTACAGGTAAAGTGTTTTTTGTCTCTGTTTTCTTTCAGGATTTCCTTTTTGTCTTTGTTATTTTGCAGTTAGACTGTGATATGCCTGGTACAGATCTTTTGGTATTTATCTTATTTGGTGTTCTCTGACTTTCTTGGATCTGTTTTTTAGTATCTGTCATTAATTTTATAAAATTCTCAGCCATTATTACTTCTGATGTTTCTTTTACACTTTTCTGCCTTCTCCTTCTGGTATTTCCATTACACCTATATTACACCTTTTGCAATTGTCCCACAGTCCTTGAGTGGTCTGTTCTGTTATTCTTATCCTTTTTTGTCTATGCATTTCAATTTGGGAGGTTTCTATTGATATATGTTCATGTTCACTGATTCTTTCCTTGGCCGTGTCCAGTCTGTGGATAAGTATATTAAAGGCATTCTTTATTTCTATTACAGTGTTTTTTATATCTAGCATTTTCTTTTAATTCTTTGAGTTTCCATCTCTCTGCTTACGTTATTTGTTTTTGCACATTTTCTACTTTTCTCATTAGAGCCCTTAAGATATTAATCCTAGTTATTTTAAATTTACTATCTCATATTTCAAAATCTGCATCATATCTGAGTTTGGTTCTGATGGTTGCTTTGTCTCGTCAGTCTGTTTTTCCTTACCTTTTGGCATGGCTTGTAATTTTTTTGTTGAAAGTCAGGCATGAAATATCAGAAAATAGGAACTGATAGTTAAGTTTTTAGTGTGAGGAGTTATGTTAATCTAGCTCTAGCTCAGAGACGTGTTTAATGTTTTCTGCTGCTTTAGGTCCCAGAGACTTCAGTTTTCTCCCCTTCCCCCATTATCCTTGGGTTTCTCTAAGAACTCCTTAAATAGAATGTGTCTTGCAGCTCTCTCAGTTGTAATCCACTGTCATCGTAGTGGAGCCTGGTTGATGTGGTGGTAAGGTGTGGGTGAGGAAAGCTATATCATTTTATGATTAAATCTCAGTTTTGTAAGTGGGCCTGAGTCCCTGGGCTGTGACCTTCAGCAGTGTTTCTTAGCCTTAACAATTTTTTTTCTCCCCTTACTTGAAACAGGAAGGAAAGAGGGGGCTGGAGTTGATGAATTGCCCTCTTTCCCAGGCTTAGATAAAGCTCTGATAAGGTAGTTTGTCTTGGAGGGCAGCCCTTTGTTAATGGGGACTGCTATCAGTGCTTACTTTCCTGAGTGTATTTGAAAATGGTTGCAGGGAATTCCCTGTCAGTCCAGTGGTTAGGACTCAGTGCTTTCACCGCTGTGGCCCAGGTTCAGTCCCTGGTCAGGGAACTAAGATCCTGCAAGCTGTGTGGCATGGCCAAAAAAAAAAAAAAAAAAACAAACCTCAGGGAGCTCCTTGAGGTAAAACCCAAGAAAGTGGGGGCCTATGAAGCCTGAACCTCCACGAGAGGTCTTAGGTCTCAAGCTAGCCTACTCTTAGCTTCCAGCAGTTTGTCCAAATTACCATTTAAATGTTTCTTCCAGTTGCTCCAGTAGCTTCTGCTCCTTGGTAACTGACCTCAGCTTGTGATTCTTTGTATTTGCCTGTCTCTCAGATTTTGGTTTGCAATTTTCCCTGTGACCTCAATTCTCTGATCTAAGAAAGAAAGTTTGTTGATTTTCGTATTGAGCTTTTTTCTTGTTGTGAGGCTGGTGTGCTTTTTACATTAGCTGTATATATGGGAGCACTGAGGCTGGAAGTCCAGTGGAAGATTGTGAAGTCAAATCTCCATGCCAAACCTTAATTTAATAAATAGAGGTGTTTCGCCTTTCTGTTCTAGTAGCACTCAAGTACACTTAAAAAAAACTGTGGTTAAAAATGCATAGCAAAATTTACCATTTTAATCATTTTTAAGTGTACAGTTTAGTGGCATTAAGTATATTCATATTATTGTGCAATCATCATCACCAGTGCATCTCCAGAACTTTTTTCTTCCCAAACTGAAACTCTGTACACATTAAACTACTCATTCCTCTCCTTCCTCCAGCCCCTGATAACCACTTTTCTACTTTCTGTATGAGTTTGACTACTCTAGGTACCTCATATAAGTAGAATCATACAATTTTGTTATTTTGTATCTGGCTTATTTTACTTAGCATAATGTCTTCCAGGTCAAAGTCAGCTTTTAATCAGAACCTTAAAAAAAAGGTTATTTAAACTTCTTTGGTGTGTACCTAAGTTGATATAGTTGTCCTTGTTTGAGCTAGTGCCTTGGGTCAGTCATAATGTCATCTGTTTGTCCAGCCCCAAAAGGGAGGAGTTGGACATGGGGGTGGTTCAGATGTTAGACAGTTTTAAAACTGTTTTAAGAGTCTAATGTTGCTTAATTTGTTCCAGGACTTGCAGAGTATTCTTACATATTCAAATGAAAACTAAATTATGTTTGGTGGTCAGAATGTTTATATTAACTCATTCTGTCCACTGGTTTGTGTGTTTAGTGTTAATAACCTACCTCCAGAATTAGGCACTAGTTTTATACAGATTAAGATTTTCATCTGTTATGTTTTTTAAATTTATTTATTTTATTTTTGGCTGTGTTGGGTCTTTGGTGCTGTGCGCGGGCTTTCTCTAGTTGCGTTGAGCAGGGGCTACTCTTCGTTGTGGTGCGTGGACTTCTCATTGCGGTGTCTTCTCTTGTTGTGGAGCACGGGCTCTAGGCACACAGCCTTCAGTAGTTGTGGCTCATGGGCTCTAGAGTGCAGGCTCAATAGTTGTGGCACACGGGCTTAGTTGCTCCACGGCATGTGGGATCTTCCCAGACCAGGACTTGAACCTGTGTGCCCTGCGTTGGCAGGCGGATTCTTAACCATTGCGCCACCAGGGAAGTCCCATCTGTTATGTTTTTATGGGGAATACTTCATAACTAGGAAGGATCTGCTCTTTTATTTTACAGTTACTTGGGTCTTTAATTTCATCCTTTTTATCCCTTTTCCTCCTCGCTGTGATGAATTACTGTGGCTTTTGAATGGGCCTTTATTCTTCTGGCCTGCCCATTGTTGGAGTCAGTAAGACTGGGAACAGGGTGTATGGTCTGATACATATAGACCTGGTTGGACCACCAAGTCTGTGTTTCAAGTTTACCAGCTATTGTTTCACTTTGTTGCTAGAGAATGTTATCTTTCCTATGGTGAAATAAGAATGTGTTTCTTATTATTTAGAGTAGGTAGGGGTTCTTTATTGTTTTTTTTTTTTATTTTTAAAAAATTTGTTTATTTTATTTTTGGCTGTGTTGGGTCTTCGTTGTCTTCGTTGATGCACGCGGGCTTTCTCTAGTTGCGGCGAGTGGGAACTACTCTTCGTTGCAGTGTGCAGGCTTCTCATTGTGGTGGCTTCCCTTGTTGTGGAGCACAGGCTCTAGGTGCGCAGGCTTCAGTAGTTGCAGCATGCGGGTTCAGTAGTTGTGGCTCACGGGCTTAGTTGCTCCGTGGCATGTGGGATCTTCCCGGACCAGGGCTCGAATCTGTGTCCCCTGCATTGGTAGGTGGATTCTTAACCACTGTGCCACCAGGGAAGTCCCTAAAAGGATCATATTTCTTAGGTATCTCTTACACATGCTCAAAAGGGAACACATTGAAGCTTAATAATTAAAAATTTTAATGTATTTATTTATTGAGCAAATATTTTGAGTGCCTACTGCAAGCCAGGCACTATTCTCTCTTCTGGGAGTACTATTCTATGTTTTGAGAGAAAAAAAAGACAAAACTTTCTTTCTTCATGGAACTTACATTCTCATAGGAGAGATAGGGAAACAAGATGTAGAATAAAAACAGATTTCTCTAATAGGGTAGATTCTTTTAAGTTACTTGTGTAGGTTGGACCTTTTAAAAATAATCAGTTCATTAAATACCTACCACTTTGACATTGTTGGGGAATGAGATGCCACATGTGAGAGCCTAGAATAGGGCAAGGCATTTTGGTAGGAACAGTTTTGTAAACAAAAATGAAGTTTACAGCCCGTGCTCTCAGTATTCACACAAGAACTGCATTGCAAAGCTATTTAAAGATAACCACCTGCAGTGTCGGTAATATGCTTTAAGAGTTCACAAAAGTCAGAGTTTCTTGCTGGCTCAGTCTTGGCAGACAGCAGGTGGAACAAAGGTATAGAGATGCTAAACAACATACGTTTTTGGGAATAGTGACCTTTTTGGAGTGGTAGAAACTGGAAGAGGGGTGTGTGTGTGTGTGTGTGTGTGTTTGGGGAACTTATGAGTACTATCAGGAGCAGAGATAGAAAAAGTAAATTAAAGGTGGATTGTATGCAACAGGTCTCTAGATGGTCCTGTAAATAAATGGGGAGCCACAGATAACTTTTTAGTAGGACAATGGCAAGATTACGTTTCTTGTTGAGAAAATTAAGTGACTATGGGAAGGATGGGTTGGAGAGTACAGACAGGGAGGTTCCAGGCTATTTGGGGCATCTAAAGTATAGCCCAGGGGCAAGACCATTGTTGGGCTTGTCCATAGTATATAGTGTGAATAGAATTGTGCTATGTGGCAGGCAGCCTTGTGACCAACAGAGGGATGAGGGTCAAAAGTTGAAGATACTGAAAGTGAGGAAGAGAATCCAAGAGAATTTTGTAGTTAATAGGATTGGTAACCTACTGGGGATGGGAGTTTTGTGGGATAATAATAATTATAGATGGTTTGAAGTTTAAGATGGATCTTCATATTAGGTAGTGATGGTCTGGACAACCCTTTTTTTCCCCACCTTGTATCTCATTTTCATAAATTGCTTCATCCCTCATTGAGCCTACCATACCCATCTTTTTTCCACCCCTAATTTGAGCTTTGATATCTGTTTTGGACTATATAGTGAAGCTTATTAGAAGTATTTCTGAAACAAAGGAATTTTTCCTGTGGGGGGAGGTACTTTGAGAAAAGGGTATACGGGCTTTAAGTATACTTAAAGTATAGGGCTCTTTTTTTAAAAAAAATTATTTTATTTATTTATTTTTGGCCGTGTTGGGTCTTTGTTGCTGCACGCAGGCTTTCTCTAGTTGTGACGAGCGGGGGCTACTCTTCATTGTGGTGCACGGGCTTCTTGTTGTGGTGGCTTCTCTTGTTGCGGAACATGGGCTCTAGGTGTGCAGACTTCAGAAGTTGCAACTCGCTGGCTCTAGAGCACAGGCTCAGTAGTTGTGGCACACGGGCTTAGCTGCACCGCGGCATGTGGGATCTTCTCAGACCAGGGCTCAAACCCGCGTCCCTTGCATTGGCAGGCAGATTCTTTTTTTTTTAAAAAGGATTTTCTTATTTATTTATTTATTTATTTATTTATTTATTTTTGGCTGTGTTGGGTCTTCGGTTCATGCGAGGGCTTTCTCCAGTTGCGGCAAGCGGGGGCCACTCTTCATCGCGGTGCGGGGACCACTCTTCATCGCGGTGCGCGGGCCTTTCTCTATCGCGGCCCCTCCCGTCGCGGGGCACAGGCTCCAGACGCGCAGGCTCAGCAATTGTGGCTCACGGGCCCAGCTGCTCTGTGGCATGTGGGATCTTCCCAGACCAGGGCTCGAACCCGTGTCCCCTGCATTAGCAGGCAGATTCTCAACCACTGCGCCACCAGGGAAGCCAACAGGCAGATTCTTAACCACAGTGCCACCAGGGAAGTCCCTAGGGCTCTTAATATATGTCAAAGTTAACTCATTTATTATATTCCAGACTTAATTTTCTAGATAAATTACCTTATGGTATAGTAACTTTTATATAATTTTATAATATTTAATTATAACAGTCTAGCCCTGTGAGATACGTTAAAGCATTTTATTATGGAATAATTTAAATATACCCCAAAATAGTAGAGTATTATGAACCCCAGTATACCTATCAGCATTTTGCTGGTCTTGTTTCATCTGTTTTTCTCTCTGCCCTTTTATTCTTTTTTTTTGCTGAAATATTTTAAAGCAAATGCTAGGCATATTCTTTCACCATAAATACTTGAATATTTAACAGTTAAGGACTTTATTATTGTTATTAATACAACCACAAAACCATTATCACACCAAGCAATCATCTTTACCCCAACTTAACACCATCTAATATACCCAGTCTGGATTCAGATTTCCCTTTTGGTTTCGAAAAAGAGTTTTATAGCTGGATTGTTTGAATCAGGTTTCAAACAAGTCTTGTGGTTATTTTTAAAGTTGATATTTTTTTAAAATAAATTTATTTATTTTTGGTTGCGTTGGGTCTTTGTTGCTGCACACAGGCTTTCTCTAGTTGTGGCGAGCAGGGGCTACTCTTTGTTGTGGTGCGTGGTCTTCTCATTGGGGTGGCTTGTTGCGGAGCGTGGGCTCTAGGCGCACAGGCTTCAGTAGTTGTGGCACGCGGGCTCAGTAGTTGTGGCTCCTGGGCTCTAGAGCGCAGGCTCAGTAGTTGTGGTGCACGGGCTTAGGTGCTCTGCGGCATGTGGGATTTTCCCGGACCAGGGCTCGAACCCGTGTCCCCTGCATTGGCAGGTGGATTCTTAACCACTGTGCCACCAGGGAAGCCCAAAAGTTGATATTTTTTAAAGAGAAAATTAAGGCAGTGTGAAAACATTTTAGTATAAGCTATTCTAAGAGAGCAACGCTGTTTTGACAGCCATTCTGTCTGGAACTTAGTTTTGTACAGGGAGGTATTGAAATAGCTAGTATCTATTTTTTATGATTTTTAAACATAGGAAATCTTTCCAAAATGGGGGAAGTGGGTGTGACCCCACTTATCTAGAAGCCTAGAGTATGAAAATGTGAGCTATTCAAGAAGGTTCAGGTTTGGAGGAAGACCACATCTCTCTTAGTCAAAACACCCTAGATGGGATTTGGGACTGTTTTTGTAACTACTTGTGTAATGTTACGGTATATTTTATCTCCCTGGATGTACCTTCCTCATCTATAAAATGAGTGGATGATTTCTTTGTTTTCTTTTAAATTTTTATTGAAGTGTAGTTGATTTACAATGTTGTGAAGAGTGGGTGATTTCTTATATTCCTTTTGAGTTCTTATTTTTGTGTGTTTTATTTTCTATTTATGCTTGACTTTAACAGGATTCTCAAAGTTGGATTGGTGGAAACAATGAACCATTGACTGGCTTTACATGGCGAGGTGGTTGTGAAAGAGAAACAACAGGCATACAAGTCTGGAATGAAGTGTTTGTGATCGACAGACCTAATGGAACAAAAGTAAGATTCTCTTTATAGTTTTTTACTATTTTTTTCTTCCATATTCTTTCTTGAGCAAAACAACAGAACTATTAATATCTGATAACTTTAACATATGTGGATTATTATGTCAAAATGTGTGAGATACTTAGAGTACTTTTCTTGACTTAATTACTGATTTTGATATTAACCATTTTATATTTGACTTTTATAGTCACTACTGGTGAATTTTTTACTTAGTATTTTAAACTTTTAAATTCCTAGGTGGCTGTGCTGCTAATGGATACCCAGGGTGCCTTTGATAGCCAGTCAACTATCAAAGATTGTGCAACAGTGTTTGCTCTGAGCACTATGACTAGCTCTGTCCAGGTGAGATACAGAGATGCTGTGGTATGATCAGGTCAGACAATCCTAATACCTTTGCTCCTCCTCAAAATGCCTTTTTTTTTTTTTTTTTTAAGATTTTATTTATTTATTTTTTTTATTGATTAATTGATTGATTGATTGATTGCTATGTTGGGTCTTCGTTTCTGTGCTAGGGCTTTCTCCAGTTGTGGCAAGCGGGGGCCACCCTTCATCACGGTGCGCGGGCCTCTCACTACCGCGGCCTCCCCGTTGCGGAGCACAGGCTCCAGACGCGCATGCTCAGTAATTGTGGCTCACGGGCCCAGCCGCTCCGCGGCATGTGGGATCTTCCCAGACCAGGGCTCGAACCCGTGTCCCCTGCATTAGCAGGCAGATTCTCAACCACTGCGCCACCAGGGAAGCCCAGATGCCTTTTGATTGAAGAAAAAAAAAGGATTAAAATTAGAGAAACTATTTACATTTAGTATTGGTCATTTACATTTCTATGCTTGCTGTTCTGGCTTACAATGTGAAATTTCATACTTTTAGTGCTTACCAGGGAAGCAGTGAACCAATAGCCAATCCCTTTGGTATTTCATCATAGCATCTATGCTTTTTTTCTTTTTAAAGGAATATATATTATTGCATGTTATCCTTAATTGAATTCAAGGATATTCAGTTGATATTGAATTCAATTGAATTCAGTCATATACAGTAAAATATAGAGTGTTTCTTTATTTTTTATTTTTTTTTTTTTTATGTATGTATGTATGTATGTATGTATGGCTGTGTTGGGTCTTCGTTTCTGTGCGAGGGCTTTCTCTAGTTGTGGCAAGCGGGGGCCACTCTTCATCGCGGTGCGTGGGCCTCTCACTATCGCGGCCTCTCGTTGCCGCGCACAGGCTCCAGACGCGCAGGCTCAGTAATTGTGGCTCACGGGCCGAGTTGCTCCGCGGCATGTGGGATCTTCCCAGACCAGGGCTCGAACCCGCGTTCTCTGCATTGGCAGGCAGATTCTCAACCACTGCGCCACCAGGGAAGCCCTGTTTCTTTATTTTTTGGCTAAACCAACCAAACAACAAAACCAAGTAATTAAATTTAGTTTTCTACTCGATATGTATGACAACTAGTACATGATTATTTGAACTAATGGAGGTAGAGACATAATAATTAATTCGTATTGAGGAAACCTTAATGATGTTTATCTAATAAACTAAGGACTTAAAGTACCTGTTTCATTTAGAAAGGGGTAAAATCCTTTCTGTTTTTTCACTTATGCTGTACCCTAGTTATGTTTGGTGTTCTATCAAGTTCTAGTCTCTTCAAGCTAGGCCATCTCTTTTCTGTATAATTTAAACTAATTGCACTGAATTAAACCACCACAGGTCATTTTTTATTTCTTTACTTTCTGTTTCCTGAACTCATCTGTGGTTGATACTTCTCTGGCTGAAAAATGAATTATTGAAGTATGGTGGTTAGGTCCAGCTGGTGATGTATCAAGATGTATATTTGCAGATATTTTAAAAAGTATGTGCTTCTCCTGAGATAAGAAATATTTCTTATGGATGGTAGATTATAGGTGGTACCGTCACAGTGTCTTGGAATTTATGTGCTTTCCATTAATATCTGGAATGTATGACCAGTTTCTATTAAAGTTCCCATTTCCTTTCTTCTTCAATTCGAAGTATCTAGCTGTCAGAGTGGAAACAAGTTTTGGAATTATTACGAGATAAAAGAGAAGTGGCTTCTTTTTGTTATAGGGATGGGGCTATCTGTCACGACAAACTAAGTGATGTTATTGGGGACCCTCAGGGTCTCCTTTTCTCAGCTGGCCCTACCTCTTTTCCTCTGGTCTTGCAGGGCAGCACAACTGCCATCTTCCTGAGGCAAGCAGGAGGCACATCTTTGTGTTTACATTATCACATTATAGCCCTTCAGGTTAGCTGGCTCTGTGGCTTGCATTAAATTAGAAGTTCTCTGTCCTAAAACTTATACCATGGTGTTCTCTTGTTTATTCAACTTTATGATAGCGAGAGAACTGGTTTTGGACAACCACATAAAGCCATTCAGCCACTTTCTTATCGTAAAACAAAGATTTTGCCCATCTTGCCTATCTCACATGTGGTTTTGTGTGCAGTCAGAAATGAGATCCAAATGAGATAATGCATAAGAAAGCGGTTTGTAAACTAAATAATCGAGAAGATAATTTTTTTTTCTTTTTTAAGGCCGCTCCATGCGGCATATGCGATCTTAGTTCCCCAACCAGGGATCGAACCCGTGCCCGCATGCATTGGAAGTGCGGAGTCTTTTTTTTTTTTTTTTAATAAATAAATAAATAAATAAATAAATTTATGTATGTATGTATGTATGGCTGTGTTGCTGTGCGTGGACTTTCTCCAGTTGCGGCAAGCTGGGGCTACTCTTCGTTGCGGTGCGTGGGCTTCTCATTGCGGTGGCTTCTCTTGTTGCAGAGCACAGGCTCTAGAGCGCAGGCTCAGTAGCTGTGGCGTACAAGCTTAGTTGCTCCGTGGCATGTGGCATCTTCCCGGACCAGGGCTCGAACCTGTGTCCCCTGCGTTGGGAGGCGGATTCTTAACCACTGCGCCACCAGGGAAGTCCCAGGAGTGCAGAGTCTTAACCACTGGACCACCAGGGAAGTCCCTAAAATTAGTTTTTATTATTGCTTCTTTCCTGATTCTTGAGGCTAGATTTCTCTCCTTCCTTATGTAAGTTATCTGGCTGATAGATCAATGACAAATTGATCCCTTTGTCATTTATTCTTTCAAAAAATAATTACTGAGCATCTATTAAGTACAACACAGTATGCTAAGTAGTAATGATCCACAATAAACAAATCTTCTTTTCTGTTTGCTATTTACAACCTGGCCCTGACAATGAAAGGATCTGGTCCTGTTTTCTAAAAGCTAAGGCCCATATGGGTGAGAATAGGTTGGTTATGCTTTCAGTTTTTAAGTTTAAATCTAGAGTTTAATCACCTCATCATTAATTACTTTTTAAGAACCTGTTTGGAATTAGTCAACTGAGAATATCATTTTAGGTTTGCTGGGCTATATTGGCTGTTTATATTCTTGACCTCCAAGTGATTAAGTTAGATGATCACTTATTTGCTGTTAGAACAAATTGTTCTATATTTGGAGTAACCCTGTTTTCTTAGATATAAGTTATTTCCTAGCAGAGGCGACAACTGTGGACACCCACTTTTCTCCTTTGGTGGTCTAGGTCATCTTTTAAAGACCTGACTCAGAAGGATTGGACCCAGTGAATCTTTTCTCCAATTGCTGTTATCAGCTCTGGTCTATGGGCCTTGGAAAGTGGAAGAGTGCTACCTATGGGGGGGGGGGAGGGTGTGTGTGTGTGTGTGTGTGTGTGTGTGTGTGTGTGTGTGTGTTTTAGCTACCACAGTCTGGTAAAATTTTCATGTTAAGTTATTTAGATTGAGTTTGCTTAAGTAAAACGATAACCATAATATTAGAGTCAAGTTAGTTGAGGCACCCACTGAATAAACCATAAACTATATACTATGAATGCTCCAAGGAGGAATTTATCTTTGTATTGTCTTGGCCAAAAAGGTCGTTTGGGTTTTCTGTAACATCTTACAGAGAAAAACCCGAACGAACTTTTGGGCCAAACCAATAGAACTATGCCCTTCACATTCATTGACTTAGAAAAACAGTTGGGTAGTTGGGGAAACTCTTCACTTAAAAAAAAAATCATGTCATAACATTAAAGAAACTTACTATGTAATATACTTTTTTTTTTTTAATGTCTGCTGCCTTCTTGACCCCATATGCGTATGTTCATGATTTTTACATAGTTTACCACCACTGCTTCCCCCTTAATGTTTTATCCTGACTGTTAGGAAAAAAGAAAATTCTTTTCATGGACCACTGGTTAAGATATTGACTGAGTCATTCATTCGTGCTCAGGTGTAAAATAGCCTTCATTTCCACAAGTAAAGTTATACACAGCTGGGTATTCAAAGTAAAACACTAATAAAAACAAAAATTTGTTTTAACAGGTGTATAATTTGTCTCAAAATATTCAAGAAGATGATCTTCAACACTTGCAAGTATGTATGTCTCAAAGAATGTATGCCAAAGTATTGAAAATTTAATTCCCACTTTGTTGTGACTTTACACCAAGAACCTGTAATATTGTAAGAAGATTGACTATTAGATGGTTTTAAACAGATGTACGACTTCTTAACTAGAAGAAATTTTAAAGTATACGCAGTCTTAAAAAATTAAATGCTTGACTTTCAAATGATTTTAAAGACTCTGACATCTAGTCGTCTGATACAGAATAGCTTTACAGATGTCTTCTTTCAACCTCTTCGGGGGCATTATTTTAAATAATTTGATTTAATAGTTGTTTACAGAATACGGCAGACTTGCTATGGAAGAAATCTACCAGAAGCCATTTCAGGTAAATAAATATTTTATCATTAAAAAAAATTTATCTATGAAAAGCTATCATCTTGTATCTCTGGAGATATGAGGACATTATGCGAAACTAATTTTTAACAACAGATCTAGTGGAATTGAAACTAACTTATGGTAATGTCATCACCATCTTATCAGTAGCAGCTTACAGGATAGGAAATAGAACAAATGAATATAGACTGGTTCTTAATACTTTTACTTAAAGAGGTTAATAATATTTCTCTTAACTGGATATTACTTCCAAAACTTGAGACAGTCATGTAAATTTCTTTTATGTGTGATAAACTACTAGAAAATGTTATTGGTTGTACATGTGCGTGTGTGTGTGTGTGTGTGGTATATTACAAGTTGAGGTTAGACCTGTTATTCTTTATTTTTGTTTCAAATAGAAAAATTTCAGAACTTATTATATCTCTCCCCCATGTGTTTTTTCATTACTTTTAAATGCTAGGTACAGAATATTAAGTCAGATTAACCTTGATTTGAGAAGCATATGCTCTGCTTGCTTCTGTGGAGTCTTATCATTAGAGATTTAAAAAAAAAACAGAGCTAATTTCAGATAGATTCTTTTTTGAAATAAGTGTAATTTGTAAGTAGACATTGTACTATTTGGTTAGTTGTGTTACAGTAGGTGAGAATGACTCCACCCCGTTTGCTCATCAGTGTGTGAAGTCCTTCCTGTGTGATAGCGTCACTGGTGATTCTGTTAGTGGGTTACATTGATTCTGCCTCCGTCTTGTCTGGCTCAGGTGATCACTTCTGCGAAATATTTGGGCAGGTTATGGTGTCATTTTGTGTATATGATGAAATATACTCTATTTGGCCTATATCAGTTTTTCTGAACTGGGGTAATTTTGCCACCCAGAGGGCATTTGCCAGTGTCTGGAGACATTTTTGGTTGTCACAGTTTTGGGGAGGAAGTTCATACCATTGGCATCTAGTTTATAGAGGCCAGACATGCTGTTCAACATCCTACAAAATGTAGGACAGCCGTGATAATAAGAATTATCTGACCCAAAGTGTTAGTAGTGCTGAGTTGAGGAACTTAAGCATATGGGAATAAAAAATTCTGTGAAAAGAACTAATTGGTCTAGAATTAGGTTAGTTGGTCTTCTAGTTACACAATCTTGACTTAAAATTATGATCTGTATACCCTGATATGTCTTTTGTTTCTTTTTTAAATATCCTGTATTATTGCTTGTGGTGACTCCTTATACACAGTGAGGTTCTCAAATGGAGGTAGTTTCTTGGTATAGGAGCTGGGAGTATTGTTGGCTTATGTAGGCTCTTGATATAACTATGAGTAGTATTAAGCCATTTGGTTACTGTAACTTTTGATAAGGATTGTTTTTGGGGAGTAAGGGGTGCTTCAGTTATTAAAGTAGTAATTTTTGGTAAAATTTTATAAGAAATGATTTCAATTTGTTTCCCTTCTTTCTGTAGACATTAATGTTTTTGATTCGAGACTGGAGTTATCCTTATGAACATTCATATGGTTTGGAAGGTGGAAAACAATTCCTTGAAAAGAGATTGCAGGTAAGCCCCCATTTCTTAGAGAGGAGAGCATAAGCACCAAGCCCCAGGGGAAGGTGTGGCCTGTCTGGACTGCTGCTTAGACTACCAACCTCTAAGTGTCATTGGAACAAATTGAGTATCCCAGGTTAACCCAGATAACTGCATACATAATTGATGAGAAGTAAATTGGTAGCACTCCAGTGAAAGAGGACAATAGAAATGCCCTCAAGTAGAAGTTAAGGAATGGATATTTCTCTCCAGAGCCAACTGCCCCTTCAGTAAATCAATATTCAAAGGATAAAAGTTTGAAGTAGACTAACTTTTTGATCTGCTCAGGTTGCATGCATGTCTCTTTCTGGCCCAGCTGAGCTTCTGAGCATTTGGGACAGGCTGGATCATCTAGTGTGGATGCATTGAATACAGATGATGGGAGACTCACTTTCCAAGGAATACTATCTTGTAGAGTGGCAGCATATAGAGAAAAAAGGGATCTTAAACATTATCTAGTATAGCCTTTACACACACACACACACACACACACGCACACACACACACACCCCAAAACTGGGACCCAGAAAAGTGACTTGCCTTTGGTCACTTAACTAATTATTGATAACTGGGAGTAGGACCCAAATATCCAAACTTCTGGCCTGGCCTATGCATAATGCCACACCAAGTCATTCCTGGAAAATAACATCACCGACATGATCCTTTATTCCTAAAGGTACCCTCCTATGGAAGTACTTTGGGAAACCCTCAGGTCAGATACTACCTACCTTACTGATGTCCAAAAAGATACATAAAAATACCTTTATTCATAAGTAGGAGGTTTAGCTCTTTGGGGTAATAAAATTTTGTTTGTTTCCTATGGAAAAATGCATTTAATTTCACAGCCACATTCAAAGACTTAGGGTATAAAGTAATTTTTCTTAATCCTAAAATGAGATCAAAACCAACTCCTCATTTTTTGGATTATTTGAAAGGCATTTCTAGACTTGTCGGAGATAATTTCATTCATCAGCATTTTCTCTGGTTTGTTCAGAAGAAATTAACCCACAGCACATCAGGCATGCTAACTAAATTCAGAATTATGTACTTCAAAGATAAGGAGGTTTTTAAATATATTATTGAAGCGATACAGAAAAGTGCTCAGATCATAAGTGTACAGCTTGAGGAGTTTGTACAAATTGAACATAGCCATGTAACCACCCAGAAGCGACTGCCTGTATCCACTAACTCCCGCCCCCTCCCCCCCCAAATCCTCCATTACTCTTTTGACCTCCAACAGGCTTTGTTTTTGGATTCTGAAAGGAATCATATGCAGTATGTATTCTTCTGTGTCCAGCTTCTTTTGCCCAGTATTACATTTCTGAGATTAATCCATATTGTTGCATGTAGTTTAGTTCACTTATTCTCATTGCTATGCAGTATTCCATTGTATGAACAGGCAACAGGTTTTCCATTCTACTCTTGATGGAGATTTAAGTAGTTTCCAGATTTTGTTGATTACGAATGGTGCATGTTTTTTAGAATGGTTTTTGAGAAGAGTTTGGGAGAATATGTGAGTTATATTGGGATAAGTAGTTAGTAAAAATCTAACATTAAGATTTCCTTCCAGGAAATACATAGCAGTTCTCTCTTCTGCAAAACACTGATAAACTAGCATAAATCATAAATAATCATTTGGAGTGAGTGCCGAAATCCTAATAAATTTTTAAGGCTCTTTGGACTGCGTTGGAGCTTTTCGCCTTATCTGTTGTTTTGCTCAGGGGCTGACCTTTTTATTTGTAGGCAAATTAGTACTTTGTTTTTCTCTTTGCCATTATAAGTACTTTAAAGGCAAATTCTTAATTTATTTACTGGTTTATAAATCACAACCACACCTGTTGTTCTGGTCTTAGATATTATGATTAATTATTATTTGTATTTATTCATATCCTTGGCAGCTAACATGGGAAAAAAGAATCTTTTTTGGTTTAAGACAGAGTGGGGTCTTATCAAATGTTTAGAAATGGGTCTTTAGTAAAATTTTATTGTCAAGAAACACCCATCTAGACTAGCATCTGAGTTAGTGTGCATGCATGTGAGTACGTATGTGTGTTTTCTTTAAAAAATGTGTTTTTCTCTTGTTTGCACCTTCACCTTGTCTCCTTCTGTCCCCAGGTAAAACAAAATCAACATGAAGAGCTACAGAATGTAAGGAAGCACATTCACAATTGTTTCTCAAATCTTGGTTGCTTCCTTTTGCCACATCCTGGTCTTAAAGTTGCAACTAATCCTAGTTTTGATGGGAGATTGAAAGGTGGGAATTCCCATTCTTGCTAAAATCAGAACTTAAGTTTTAGAGGCTGAAAGTTAAAAACAGTACATGGTTCATTAAATTTTCTCTTTTATACTGGAGGACATTTTGATGCATTATTAATGGTGTGATTGTAATGTATTGGTTTGTTGCAAACACCTGGCATATTGATTAACATTTTATAATGTGGTCTGTTGCTCAGCACTGATGTCCTAAAAATACTGAAGGCTAAGAACATTTCAGTATTTCATCTGATTGCAGTCTGCTAAAAAGCATTACCAATGTATTATATTGATGTAATTAGATTTAAGTCTGTTTGGGGGTGATGGTGTAATTTTTTGTGTATGTTTTAGGATTATTTTGAGCATGATGGCAAAAGGCATGAGGATTGACAAAACTTTTAACAGTATGGCTGGAGAAACAAAATTTAGTATTAAAATTTAATACAATTTCATGAATTGCTTGCCATTTGGAAAGGATAGTTTAGTTAAAATACTTGATGTGGAATTTGTTCTGGTAGGCCACAGTTTCATTTATTATTTGGGCTGAAAGAATTATTGGGAGATGAGGGAAGTGGGGTAGTAGAGTGGAGGGGTGGTTATATTTTTTCCTAGGAGATGTGACAGTGTGATGTGTTTGGATGAGTTTTTTGAAATGAATCTACACTTAAGTAGCGTATTTTTATTTTATGAAATAGAATTTTATTAACTCTTACAAATGGAGACTTTACTTTTTTTTTTTTTTTTTTACTAACATGTTGACTAATTTCATGTCCACTAGATATTGATGAAGAGTTTAAACGAGAGCTTCGAAATCTGGTTCCATTGCTGCTTGCCCCAGAAAATTTGGTAGAAAAAGAGATAAGTGGATCTAAAGTCACTTGTAGAGATCTTGTAGAATACTTTAAGGTAGGAAAATTCTTACATTAAATGGCTTTGTCTAAGTTAGAAATATAGCTGACTTAAAACTCATCTGTATGTACAAGAAATTTCTTATCTTTATTTTAAAGCAAAAAAGTAAAATTTATATTTTTTTGCCTTGAATTGGATGTATCAGTATTTAAGAATATTTAAGATTATAGCAGACAATATGTATCTTCTAGACAGTGATTTTATTTCTTTGTAGAGTTATCCTACTTTTTCTCCAGCTCTGATATGGAAAGAAGAACCATTCACCGTAATATTATGATACCACTCTATCATTTGAGAATGATAATAGGTATTGGGAGCATAATTCTGTATCCTGAGTTCTCACAAAAGCCTTCTCTCAGAGTCTGGGACTTGATAAGAGCAGCTGAAAGTATCCAGACTGGGTCTGAGCTCAAGTAAATTATGCATAGATTTTTTTTTCCCCCTCTGCTGTTCTCTAATCTTTATAGCTTGCTTGCCAGAACAAGGCTATTGTAGAGGTTTGTATTTATTCATTGTAGTTGTAAATAGGCAGAAGGGAAATACAGTTAACTAAGAGTGTATTTTTGTATTATTTAATGGACACTTGATCACTTTCATACTATCTTTGTTCAGTTATGAGTTAATTTAGAGTCAGTAGAAAGTTGAGGTGAAAGGTTCCTATATGGAACTTAATTAAAAACTTTCATCTTTCTTTCTTACTCTTAAACCACAAGTTCAGTAATTTCTTTTCCTTTGAACTGAAATATACTTTAAGCTGGTCAAAGTAAAATACTGAGTTAAAATATTTTCTTACATATTTATTTGAAATGTTGGCAGTAGGGGAGAATTATGGATTTCTTTTCATAAAGTAGATGGCATTTTATATATAACTTTTAAATATGAGACATTTATGCCAAGTTGGAGTTATATTTGGAGACATTTCTCTAGGATATTATTTAGCAACATACACACTTAATAATGTTGAGAATAGGGGTAACTGTTGGAATGAGAATGTATGATTTTTAAAGTCTAGACTTTCCTTATAATAGTGTGAATCATTTTTCTATTTAATGATTTTTCTTTCTTTGGGGATGTGGAGCCAAATTGCATAACCTATGAATATAATGAGTCTTCTGTATTTTTAGGCTTACATTAAAATTTATCAAGGAGAGGAACTTCCACATCCAAAGTCCATGCTTCAGGTAGTGTGTGTGTTGTACATACATTTATTTACGAAGGAGAAAAAAAAATCTTTGCTTTAGAGATAAATGCTGGAAATGGGGTAGTGTTTCTTTCCATGCAAATACATTTTAGATACTTAAGGCATGGGTCCTGAAGTTTTAATGAGTTTTTGTAACTACAGGTTGCACACCTTGCACACCAGAAATGAGGGTCCTTGGTGCCTTCTCTTCAGTTGCTCAAAAAGTGTAGGAGAATTTCTGCTTCAGAAGATAGCTTCATATGGGCCTTGCCAAAGCAAGGGCCTTGCTTCTGCTCTCTGAGTCTTTGACAATGAATGTTGTTTGAAATAAGGCTATTTTCTCTGGATATTAATGATAGATGTCTGGTTCTGGTGAATATAGATTTTGTTTTTCTTTTTTTTAAAAAGGTGTTCTTTAGGGACAGTGTTATTTTAACCTAATTCATTTTTTAAAAAATTTGCTACTTTGGGCAGTTTCTCAGTTTTATAGTGGATTAAACTTTTTTCGTAAAATCCATACAATGAGCAGTTTTGTGGATCTAAAAATGTATCTTGTGTATAATACTGATTATGAGAGAGAGGACCATATGAGTAATTCTTGATTCTTTGCACCTGGGGACTTGACACATTTTAGGGTTGTATCTGTTTAATTCTCTATAATTTCCTGGGCATATGTGGTATTTTCTACAAACCCACTTTAACAAACCTAAGCAAAACAAAATTAAGCAGGTAGTCCTATTAGAAGCAATTATTATATCCTTTATACTGGTGTTTCCTTCCATTAGAAAGGAAAACTGGAAATTGATAATATTTTCTCTGATTCATTTTCAGACTTGGTCATTGTACATAATTTATTGTCTTAATCAGAATTTATAGTTATCAGGTATTTCACATAAAATTGGCACATTTTATTTTATTTCTTAGGCAACAGCTGAAGCTAATAATCTTGCTGCAGTAGCAGGAGCAAGAGAGATCTATTGCAAAAGTATGGAGCAGGTTTGTAACTAAAATTTAAATTTGACACTAGAGTAAGATAGAAGATTTTTATATTTAAAATAATTGAACCAATTTGTGCTCCTTATACATTGTCAGGTTACATCATTCCCAAATTTCCCTTTATCATCTCTGCTGGAAATAAACTAAGAATATAATTCCCATGGTTAGAGTGCAGGATACGGGTAGTAAGTTATTACATAGACCACACTGAAATATTTCCTGACACATGATTCAGAGTGCTGCTATTAGTAGCTTCTGATGCAAGCAACATCAGCTGAAGGGCAATAGCAATTTCTATGCTAAGCTTGCTAACTCAAACATTAAAGTACCTTTTTTATGTTATCCTTTTTTTTTCTTTGATTTTTTTTTTAACATCTTTATTGGAGTATAATTGCTTTACAATGGTGTGTTAGTTTCTGCTTTATAACAAAGTGAATCAGTTATACATATACATATGTTCCCATATCTCTTCCCTCTTGCATCTCCCTCCCTCCCACCCTCCCTATCCCACCCCTCTAGAGGTCACAAAGCACAGAGCTGATCTCCCTGTGCTATGCGGTTGCTTCCCACTGGCTATCTATTTTATGTTTGGTAGTGTATATATGTCCATGCCACTCTCTCACCCTGTCACATCTTACCCTTCCCCCTCCCCATATCCTCAAGTCCATTCTCTAGTAGGTCTGTGTCTTTATTCCCGTCTTGCCCCTAGGTTCTTCATGACCTTTTTTTTTTTTTCTTAGATTCCATATATATGTGTTAGCATACTATATTTGTTTTTCTCTTTCTGACTTACTTCACTCTGTATGACAGACTTTAACTCCATCCACCTCACTACAAATAACTCCATTTCGTTTCTTTTTATGGCTGAGTAATATTCCATTGTGTATATGTGCCACATCTTTATACATTCATCTGTCAATGGACACTTAGGTTGCTTCTGTGTCCTGGCTATTGTAAACAGAGCTGCAGTGAACATTTTGGTACATGACTCTTTTTGAATTATGGTTTTCTTAGGGTATATGCCCAGTAGTGGGATTGCTGGGTCGTATGGTAGTTCTATTTTTAGTTTTTTAAGGAACCTCCATACTGTTCTCCATAGTGGCTGTATCAATTTACATTCCCACCAACAGTGCAAGAGTGTTCCCTTTTATGTTATCTTTTACCCACTTTCTTGCCAGCAATCTTCTGTACGCTTTTGGTGTATTGCTGGATCAGATGAAGTCAGGTACAGATTGCAGTATAATTCTTTTTGTCTTTATTGCTATATAATTAATACCAATATAATTAATTTTGGAAAGTTTATTTTGCTTGAGTCAGTTAAACATATAAGAAATAAGTAGGTTATGATAATGTGTGAAGTATTATGAACAGATTTGAAACTAAACCATGTAGGTGGTTTGACTTTTTGAGATTGAAAATTATGATCAGGGAATTTCTTTCAAGTGTGAATTATTTCCAGCATGTAATCTGTCCTAATGTAACCCTGCCTATACAGGTATGTGGTGGGGACAAGCCTTACATTGCACCTTCAGATCTGGAGCGAAGACACCTGGATCTCAAGGAAGTGGCGATTAAACAGTTTCGTTCAGTAAAAAAAATGGGTGGAGATGAATTCTGCCGTCGTTATCAGGACCAGCTTGAGGCTGAAATAGAAGAAACCTATGCAAATTTTATAAAGCACAATGATGGCAAAAATATCTTCTATGCTGCTCGTACCCCTGCCACACTGTTTGCAGTCATGTTTGCTATGTATATAATCTCAGGACTGACTGGCTTCGTTGGCCTAAACTCTATAGCCGTCTTGTGTAACCTTGTCATGGGGTTAGCACTGACGTCTCTTTGTACTTGGGCATATGTTAAATACTCTGGGGAGTTCAGAGAAATTGGAACAATGATTGATCAGATTGCTGAAACACTATGGGAACAGGTTGGTATCTGTCTTTTGGTTTTTCAGTGACTAATCTTATCCCTGTGACTCCCCACCCCTCCTTCCAGTGCCCCATTCCCCACCCCCAGTATTTGCATACCTACTTTTCCTTTATATGGAGAATGGTAAAAGTATATTTTCCTTTTTGTTTAGATGCATAATTTGAATATAAAGTATGAACTGGTTTTTTTCCCCTTTAAAGTTGTAATTATAGTGTGCTTTGGTTGGCTTACATCTGTAATATCCTTTGGATAGATTCTTAGTCATAGGCCTGATTATACCAGACAAGTGGGCAGGGCCAGAGTCTTTAAGGATTTTTTTTTTTTTTTTAAGAAAAGAAAATATAATTAGTGCAAGAGTTATGAAGGTAAGGAAAGAAGTTTAGAAGTGTAATTCTTTTGCTTTAGGAAAGCAAAAGAAGTTTCTAATATTGGCAAGAACCAAGGCATGCTTATATTCCAGGAAAAATATTGGGTCTTCATTGCCTTCCATGAAGTTAGTAGTGATTTACTGATGTACTACAAGGAACGATCTTATAGGGAATTCTTACATCCAAGAAACTTTGTTTGACCTCTATACAATGGAAATACTAATGAACAAAGCAAAGCACCACAAACAGAGAACCAGCTTTTCTTAATCATAATCCGTTATCTCAACCAGAATTCAAATCATGATTTTTTACCTCAAACCAGAATTCAAAGTTGGGCCTGATAAGTATCTACTAAGGAAAGCCTTGTTGTATATCAGCCAACTGTTGTCTGGAATTGCCTGTGTTCAGAAAATTTCATTTAAGGATGTTGTCATTAAAATGATCATCGTGAAATACTTGAGCATCATGTCAAGGACCAGAGTGAAAACTACAGTTATTACTGATGGACAGTTATAAAAGGTGTTTTCAGATACCATTTCTGGGCTGATGAAGTATTGGGCTTATTTGAAGATCTAAGATATGCAGGTCCATGTTGGTTTTGGCTTTAAATTCAAAGACTAAAGAAGTTGATTGGATGTTGACTTTTCTATTAATAATGTCATTATTATTTTATACAGTGACCCACTATATTAATTTGGATTTTATATTTCTTCTTTATAGAAATGCTCTATTTATTCAGATCTGATTTGGAAGCTTGTGTCTGGATATTTGTAAAATTTAAATTTTTATATCTTAAAAATAATCTCATTCTTTATATTCCTTTGATATCTTCTGACAGAAGATGGATTAAAAGCTATCACAACCTCAAAAAAAAAAGCTATCACAATGTCACTTAAAATATTACCTACTTTAAAAATGTTGGACCATTACTAATTTTCTGCAACATGAATTTCGATAGTTGTACATTGTCTTCTTTTGAAAACCACTCATCTCCCGTACAGCATTGATTCTAGGATTTTAGAGGTGCCATTATTACAAAACAAGTAAATGGAAGAATCTAAAGTGTGTAAAATTATTTTCAGTATAGTTGAGGTAAGATGATCACTAGTCAGAAGATCTGTGCTGTGTCAACACCTGTCTAAATTTTTTTGCATTTCTCTTTTCTTTTGCTTCAGAGGAGTCCCAGGAAGGTGAGAAACCTACAAAGTCTCAAATTCTTATAGTCTTAAGTTCTTTAACTTCAAGGCACTCTGAGTCATTCTCCTAACGAATCACTCCATGTTTTAGGTGTTTTCCAAACTGTTTGAAGTTACTAGACGTCGAATGGTTCATCGTGCTCTTTCATCAGCACAGCGACAGAGACTGTCATCCAACAATAACAAGAAGAAAAATTAGACAGTATTTTTAACTTTTTTCTCTATCCGAAGTGTTCACACTTATACATGTAGGACAATAAGCAGGACCGTCTGGGCCGGTCTGCATAAATGCTGTATACATACCAGATTTGATGCTGCATATAGGGTATGGAATTGCACATCCATCTCATAGGAATTGTAAATGGTTTGAATAGGAGGAAAGTAATTTTTGTTGCATTATAAAATGTCTAACTGCATTATTTGTAGCATCATAACTTTTTTTGGGAGAAGCACCTTTTTATTTCCCACATTCCTGGTTATTTTCTTCATTGCTTTGAATTGAATTTTTATATCTATTTTTATATGTAACCCTTTTTTTACCTCATGTTTTTATTTGTTTTGCACATTTCTCATACCACAGGTATTGAAGCCCCTGGGTGATAATTTGATGGAGGAAAACATAAGGCAGTCTGTAACAAACTCTATCAAAGCAGGCCTGACTGACCAGGTGTCTCATCATGCCAGATTAAAGACAGACTGACAGTTCATCTACTCATGGACTCCACTCTTTCTTTTTTTCACGCTTGCTGTACAATGAGAACTCAAATAAAAATAAACCAAAGTTTACAATCAACTGTAGAAGTAGTTTAGTATAACTGGCTTCACAGATGGCTGCCACAGAGTGTGAAATTGTTTGTTGGTTTTAAGCATTCTGTTCATGGCTCCTAAGGCATGAAGATGGGCTGAGGAGCATTAGTTTTCACGCACACTTGTACCATGTTTAATTCTTTTTTTTCCCTTTTTACTTAATCTAATGTTAGTGAAATTTGTCTTATGTAAAGGATATTTCAGGGAAATATTTTAAGAAATCTATTTAGAGTCTCTTTAACACAGTGTCCCATTGAAATTTTAATTTTTAGAGAAGTTATGAATCACTGTATCAAGAATCAGTTTGGAATGACAATGAAGCCTTTATTGAGCCACGACATTAAAAGTATATATTGCTTTACTGCCTTCAATACCAGTATTACATAAATGCATGTATCAGAAACTTCACAGAAATTACATGGCAACTCTTGTAGCTAAGAAAGTGATTCTGAGGTGTACATTTGTCTTGCCTTTTAAAATTTATAAACCTGCCCTAAAAGGAGATGCATATCTGGGAAACTGAACTGTCTTTATGCAGTTTAGCCTTCATGTACATAAAATATGCCGTTAATTTATTGGGGGAGAAATTCCATCCAAAAATGTTGCCTACAGCTATGAGTTAAGAGTGTCTATACAGTGTGTAGCTTTTATTTTCTAAAATCACAGGTAGGGCATGTATATGAATTATAAATATATAAATACGATTTTGTATTAAAAGTTTTGTAGCTTATGACAAAATCTGGTTCTGTGGTAGGCTAATGAGTACAGTCCCTGTGAAGGAATGTTTGTGGCTCATGTCAGTGTGTGAATGCATAGACAATTTGAAGTTTTTGATATATTTGTGATATTTATCTTCTTGAGCACTGCAATCTCACCACCCTCCCCCCACCCCCTCCCCCCAAGGGAATTCAATGGGAATGTTTATTGTGACTTTGTCCTCTGTTGCATTTTAAAGTTCCTTCCTGTAATTTATTTTCAGTACATAATTAAAAATTTGTATATATAAAATGGAACTTGTGATTTTTTTTTTAAGGAATTCTTCAAATATGTATTCCATTACATAAACCTATTTGTTTATACTGAAAAGAGCATGAGTGGGAAACACCCAGGTGAGAGCTGTAAGGTATCGTACCTCATACCTCGAATCTAAGCTTGTAAAAAGTTATTTTTCTGTGTCTGTCTCTGTTAGGGAAAACTTGTTGTGATTAGCCTAGGGGATTTATTAATTTTGTTTCTCTCTTTTTTGTGGTGTATGTAAGGCTAACATTTTGTAATACTTTTGTAGCCTTCTCTATGAACACCTATTAAAGCGTCTAGTTTGGTTTTTAAGTGAACAGAACTCAGCTGTTGAGTTGCATGGCGGAAAGCTCTAAATTTACTTTGGTTGATCTATCCCCCTCCTGCTGCAAATCCTGTTTTTATATGGACTGTATTTGTTTCCATCTGTATTAAACTGCTACCAACTCATCTGTTCTTAAACAGAATCCACCTGAAATGTGTCTCTTTTTATTTCTTTTACCACCCTGTTTTATGAATGCCGTGGACTGTTTTTATGAATGGAAAAAATAAAAAGTTCGTTGTATAATAGCAATTCTTCTGAAATTAAAGACAGGTTGGTTATTTATTTATTTATTTTTAAGCAAAAGAGTTGTGAAATCTGAACCATTGGATTTCTTAATAGTTCTTGTTGGAAAGAGCGTTTTCCCCAAAGATACAATTCTATAAAGGATTCTAAGAAAGTACTTTGGTTTCAGCTGGAAGACTCTGAACATTGCTAAGCAAGAAGCAATAAAAGGGAATAAAGACAAACTCAAAACTGTTTGCTGAAATAAGTTTTGTGTTAGTGTATTTTCTGTGGTATAATTTTTTAGTAATTTATATTATAAGGTAGGTTTTTTAAAAAGAAACTTAGTAACAAACAGTCTATCTTCCTAATTAAGACATAAATAATTTACTTTTGTGGAAGGGACAATCATTTGTGCCCCTACTATTGAGTATGCCTTAGATGTCTCTCATGAAGATAGCTAGTCATCCTTGCTTCACTGAACATATTCTACTTGTGAAACTGAAGAGCATTATTTAATTTTTGAGGGTTTATATTTTCGGTGAACTTTGAGCACGGCTTCCTTTAGTTGTTTTACTTCCGGAATTGGGCTAGCTAGGGACTTGACCCTTGCTGTAGGTGTGGGTGCTGCCTGTGTTAGTTACATTGTTTCATTATTGTGGGATTAAAAAAATTTTTTTTTGGTCTTAACTTGGTTAAGAACCTATTAAAATATAGCATGAAATTTCAGAAAACACTGACGTTGCTGTTAATGGTCCACTGAGGTCAAACGACCTTACGGAAAGCTTTCTGACAGGCTGCTTCTCTGCTAGTGCGGGTTGCTTGGGTCTGTTGCACACACTCTTAGGTTTCAGCAGCTTCATTCCTGGCTTGAGTTTTCCCGTACTTTGGCCATAATTGATCTGTGCGCCTAAATGTTTTTCCCTTTGTGTCCTAGTTGTGGGGTGATGGTGAGAATCAGCTTGGAGAGCTGGCAGCTGTTTCAGGCAGCCATCTTACTTGGCCAGAGTTTACTAATCAAATGACTGTCTTTCTTGGATTCAGTCTGGAGCCTCTGTCAGAGAGAATCCTTCCACTTGGCTTTTGGGCAAACAAAGCTACATTAGAGCTTTCCCAAGCAGGACAGAGAAATGCCACCTTCTCTACCTAAGTCTTCTATTAGATCCTAGGAATTTTTCTCTCCAGATTTGCAGTTTGCTGGAATTTAGGCTGAAGAATTGATCTACCCTTGACATACTTGAGTGCGATACAGCTCCTATTATGTTCTCTTTAGGTTTGTGACTTTTTCAATTCTTCAGTGCCAAAGCTAGCAGTTGACCAGGTCAAAAGTGCCTAAAGATGAGTGTAAAAAAGCTTAGGAGAAGAGGGGATCATAGCCTTTGCATAGCTCAATCAAGCACTTAAATAGACATTAGCACTTTTTGTACAACAGTCGTGTGGTAGGAAACCACTTTATCAAAAAAGGTGTCTCGGGTATCTCATGCTTGCAAACCAGGATTCTGCAACTCCATACCTCCAAGGGTTTGAGTCAGTGGAAAGTTTCAGATACAGATGAATAACGTTCCTAACTCAAAGCTCTGTCTTAGCTGCATTCTGAAAGGTACTAAAGGTGGAGAAAAAAGATTCTGTTAATACTGAAACAAGGTGAAAATTACCCATAATACTACATTAAAAAAACAAGTCACATGAGGCAAGAAGTGAAAATCTTCCGGTCCTTTTGATTATACACCCCAGAGGTAACCATATATTTGGTGTGTGTGCTGTGGAAATCTTTCCCTGTGCTTATTGACATGTCGCTATATTGCATAAAACATACTCAATTTTTATTTTACACAAAAACAGAATTACCCTCTCTACATGATATATTTTTTTCATATAACTGACATTATTCTAAGCCATTAAGTAATTCTTTTTTTTAATTAATTAATTAATTATTTTTTGGCTGTGTTGGGTCTTCGTTTCTGTGCGAGGGCTTTCTCTAGTTGTGGCAAGCGGGGGCCACTCTTCATCGCGGTGCGCGGGCCTCTCACTATCGCGGCCTCTCGTTGCGGAGCACAGGCTCCAGACGCGCAGGCTCAGTAATTGTGGCTCACGGGCCCAGCTGCTCCGCGGCATGTGGGATCTTCCCAGACCAGGGCTCGAACCCGTGTCCCCTGCATTGGCAGGCAGATTCTCAACCACTGTGCCACCAGGGAAGCCCCATTAAGTAATTCTTTAATGCTCACATGGTTGCTTTGACCCTTCTGAGGGTAAGTGGGGTTTTGAGGAGAGAGCACTAGACCTTGAATCTCTGCTAACAGTTTCCTTACTTTTTATGGCAATTCCTGCCCTCTCACAGGATTGGTGAATCAAATATGAAGAGAAGCAGGTAGCATAGAAAATTTGTACTCAGTTTTGCTTGTCTTAAGGCTCCATCTGCTGGCTCTATTTGGCCAACAGTCTGTCTGATAACTACTTCCTGAAGCTTGTCCATAACGATTTTTTTTTTTTTTTTTTTTGGTGGGGCATGGGAGTAATTTGGGCTGTTATTTAAATAACAGTTAATTTTAAACTTTCTGACAAATATGTTTATATGGCAAACAACATGGTCATTGTGGAGGAAAATGGGTCTATAGCTACTGACAGAGCAAGCAAGAAAGGTCATCTAAAATGGCATAGTTTAGATTTCCCAAACACAAAATGTGAAGACCCCCTAAACACTTATGTAACCTAGAACTGGAAGAATACTTGAATTTCAACTCCAGGAAAAGGAGATGGACCTTGGAGTTAAAACGGAGCTTTGTTCCCAGCACCACCACTTCCAAGCTTTGTGAACTTGGGCAAACACTTAGGTAACAGCTGAGCCTCACCTTCTTCATCTATAAAATGGAGATAATACCTACCTCTCAGGGTTGTGAGGAGCATAAGATGAGAACATATATCAAAATCCTGGTAGACATTCTTCTGAATCCCTTCTATGGGGATGATATTTGTGAAACATGCATCTATCTTCCAAACCATACCTACTCTTCATTTTACAGCCTCTGCTTCCTGAAGAGAAAAAACATGATGAATCTTGGAGGGTGGTGGTCATTGTTATTTTGTCTATGGAGAAAAGCAGTATCAGTAAGTTCTTTTTTCCTCAACTGGATTAAGCTCCTTGGAAAGAAGAAACCATACTTCATGCATCTTTTAATCTTTCATATTATCTGGTATTTTTGTATATGGTAAATGCTCAGAGTATTTTAACATGGGCTGGACTGTTCAACTTCATCCCCTTCACCCACCTTCTGTATTTAAACACATACCGTCCGCTATACATGAACGAGGTGGTTACGTGACAGCTATGGGCCCGAAAGTATCAGTGTTTGCATTATTTCCCCTTGGCCTCAAAATGCTAAGGAACGTGATTATTAAGTAAAAAATATCTGGTATAATAACTTTGGGGTAGAGTGAGGTTAGGTTACCCTTAAGGATTTGGATTATCTTTAGAACTTTAGTATACTGATTTGATCTAATGCAGCTTCTTAAGTATCTGCTCTTAAGTCCTTAACAGAATTGGGTTTACAGACCTGTGCAGTAAGGAGATAAGGGTTTTTATATACATCGAGTATCTCTAGGAATGCTAGCACTGCTTAGAATAGAGGAGAGAGCAGTTAGTTCTTCCAGGGAGGATTGACGGTTTTACAGGAGGCAAAACCCCCAAACTAACACATTTAGCATCTAAATGAAATATACCGCCAGTGCTGGTGTAATAATAACCTTGCGGTGGGTATTTTAACCTCTGTTTTGATAGAAGAGTCATCTGAGGCTCACAGAGGTTGACCACTTCTTTTTTTTTTTTTTTGGTGAGAAGATAAAGGATCTTTGTTTTTATTTCCACTGCCTCCGAGCAGGCTTATCACATTTAGAGCGTTACTTCTCTCCCCTTCTAGGGCACTGCATCAGAGCATGAGGGACAACAAAGAACCAGCCAAGAAGAAAAGGAAACAGAAGTGAAATGCCTGAGTTAATGTGAACTTTGGGGCTTCTGCTTTCTTTTTACCCAACAAGCAACAATGCTCCCTTGTCCTACAGCCTGCACCAACGTTGGCATCTTGGTTCTGAACTCAATTGCACCGTCAATTAGAGGCAATCATTCTTGGCAGGTCCTGCTACTGAAAAATGGCTGGCCTTAGGCAAGCCCTTTTGCAAAAAGCACAGCGGAAAGCCTGAGTTTAGGAGCCTGCACCGCCCCGATGAAGCTCCAGGGAGCAAATACAGAGCCTCCAGGCAGAGCTACCGTCCAGGCTGGCTTCATTTTTCCAGGGAGCCTTTGGTGAGTTCAATTATCTGGTAAATATCCAGTGCTTCACCCTCGGGAATCCCGTATCTGCTTTCCATCCCAGTTGGGTTGGAAGGGGTTTTACAATCCATGTTCACTTCCTTCCTGAGGCACTGGTCAATATTGGCTGTACTGAAAAAGGCGACTGACTGGGGCAAGTCATTCAGACCCAGCTTGTAGGCAAACGTGCACCTGGTCAAGAGGTTGGCGATCTGCAGGGTGAGGGCAGCACGGTAGCAGTCCTCCCGCACCAGGTAGCGAACCTCATCGTGGATGCTGATGCAGAAGCGCCCATCAATGGCAAACGCCTCAAACAGCCACTTCATGGCCACAAGCATGAGGTGTAAGTAGTCCGCAGTGGAGCTTTGCACCGCTCAATTCACACGGCGGGTCATAAGCTCCCCCTGGACAGCAGAGGGCTCCAGGGCTCAGCTGATGCAGCGGCCCAGCACCGGGGTACGTGGTGTGTCAGACATCGCAATGCTCTCCAGCTTATTGAACATTTCTGACTCTGTCCCCCATCCAGGCTTGTTCAGCAACCACCTCCCACTTCTTCCATTGTGATTTCCTAGAAGCTTCTCTCTGGATCTTGCGTAGATCCTGCAGGGAAACCAAGCCATCCTCCATCCTGTCCACAGGGAGGTCCAACTCCGTCACCAGCCACTCACCCTCATCTAACAGCCGATACCTGCGGAGGCCCTTGGTGACTGCATACATCTTTTGGACCTTCTCAGCTGCCTCCTGCCGCATGAGGCAGTGGTTGAACTGCATTAGGAGGCGCTCAGCGAAGGGCTGCCCCCGCCCCATAGATGCACCCATCGTTGAAGACCTTGGTGTGCTCACGGGTGATGCCCACGGTGGCAGCTCTCTTACTGTGTAGATCGCTGCCCCTGCTCTTCCTGCCCTGCAGTGTCATCCACCCGAAGGCCGTGCAGCCAAGCATGCCAGCAAAGTGGGCATCTCTCAGCACAGCTGCAATCCACAGCTCCTGTGCGTCTACGTCAGCACCCACGAGGACGTAGCCGGGTGGGGCCTGCACCATGGCCTTCAACTCACTGCCTACTCGGTCAGGTCGGGCGTTGCTGGCAATGAGCCACGTGGGCTCTACAGCCCGTTGAGTGATGGTGCCAGCGGTCACCCCCTGGGGCAAGATGGCCCCATAGCGGCCTTCCTCATCATAGTGTGGGTGCCGGGTCGCAGCACGGGGCAGAGCTGACCTGGGCAGCCACACCACCATCTGGGACCTGATACGTTTATGGGCATTCCTCCAAAAAGAAATCGTTTTGTTGATTTCCAAGGCACGGGGCCCACGGGCACCTCCTGGGCCAGCCTGCAGGGTGCCGTCCTCCATCTTGGGCAGGAAGTCTTTGGCAAAGGGGCTGCCAGCATTGCAGCTGTTACCATCCTTGTGAGGCAGCTTGAAGAACCAGCAGCCGGGGATATCCACATCATTGTAGGGTCCGTTGCCATGGTGATAAGCTGGCTGGCTGGCTTTTGGGCCACCAGCAGCAGTCAGAGCTAGGGCCCGACCTGGAACTGCCACTCGCAAGTTCTCCATCCTGGCCTCGGCCTCCACTTCTAAGCAGCCCATTTCTTCCACCGTCTGCCACGTGGTGCTGCTGTCAGTGAGCAGGAGCTCCTCAGCCAGGTCTGCCGCCTGCGGCTCCAACTGCTGCTTCCCCTGTTCAAGACAGTGCTTCCTGCACAGGGACTCGATGGCTATGTAGGGACAGGCCCCCCCCAGGGTCGGCCACTTTTACCAAAGGGTTCTGGGATTGGAAGCCAGGTCTACTGGCTTTAGAATCCAAATAGCCAGGAACTGTCCACGCTATTGCACTGCTGTGAAAAATCAACAGTCCTGCACAGGCAGGGCAAGGGAGAGGGAAAGAGGTCAACAGCAAGGAGGAATGCAGCAGTGGGCCAGTTGGGCTCCAGGATAGGATGTGGTTGTAGGGCAGAGATGGATGGAGTGGTGGGAGAGGAAGTTGTGAGACACCAGTCAGATTGTGAAGTGCCTTACGGACCATGTAGACAGACTTGGCATGTAGATGTTAAGGGTACACGGTGATTCTTAGAAAAATGGAAGAGATCAGTTCAGCAGGTTTTAATTGTCTAGATAATTTCTCAAAGTGTGGTTTTATGTATTTTTAAATCAATCACCTGGAGTGCTTGTTTTAAACGCACAGTATTGCCCCTCCCCACACTGTACAATGAACTCAGATCTGTATGTCTAATAGGCCTCTCAGATCATTCTGGTGCACACTGGAGCTGAAGGATTTGAGAAGTGTTTCCTAATGGGTAGTAGGGTAATCAATTTCTGCTGATTTTATACTGACTAGGAAAGTTTTCTGCAGACAGCTGAAATTATGTTCTTATGTTGTTTACCTGAGAGGGAGGTGGAGCCTGTGTTGGAAAGGACAGCTATTAACAGTAGATTAAAAGTATATTCTTCCAGGGCTTCCCTGGTGGCGCAGTGGTTAAGAATCCGCCTGCCAATGCAGGGGACACGGATTCGAGCCCTGGTCCGGGAAGATCCCACATGCTGCGGAGCAACTAAGCCCGTGCACCACAACTACTGAGCCTGTGCTCTAGAGCCCATGAGCCACAACTACTGAAGCCCGCCCACCGAGAGCCCGTGCTCCACAACAAGAGAAGCCACCGCAATGAGAAGCCTGTGCACCGCAATGAAGAGTAGCCCCTGCTCACCGCAACTAGAGAAAGCCCATGCACAGCAACAAAGACCCAACACAGCCAAAAATAAAATAAAATTTTAAAAAAAGTATATTCTTCCATATTAAAGTGAATATTGTCTCTCCCAAATTACAGACCCATTTTTAACCTTAGACATTCTTTTAAAACTGCCACTCTGCTTCCCAAGCTTTAGACTGGTTCTCTCTTAAATACTTTCCTCGAGGAACAAAGTAGTTTTAGGCACAGATGATCATCGCAGTTGTCTTAGTTCATTTCATTAGGGAAATGTTGAACAAGAGATTTTCATAGTGTTCCTTGCTTCATCCACCTTTGAATGCAAAGCAAAGAACCCCAGGGCTAAATCGTAAATGTCTTTATGAATCAGCAGAGATTACACCTCCTATCAAAGTATAATCTTCAAAAGATCAAACTCGACTGTCATACATATATAATGAGTATTAGTCAAATTTATTCACCTCCTTAATGAGGAAACTGTTAAGATGGCAAAGCTGGTTTGAAGCAGAATCGGAGGAACAGGAATTATGCGGTCTACCAGGAAGGGTGTTTTGAAATGAGTGCTGAGTGATCTGAGCCCTCCAAAGTGAACAGCAAAGTCAAACATGTAGCTCAGCGAGTCTCAAACTTTTGTTCTCAGTATCCCTTAATACTCCTAAAAACTGAGGATCCCAATAATCTATCAATATTCACCTTATCAGAAACCAAAACACAAATGTTTAAATGTTAGTTATAGTGGACCCTTGAACAAGGTGAGGGTTAGGGTTACCCACCCGTCCCACCGTCAAAAATCCAGGAATAGCTTTACAGTCCACCCTTCGTCTTGTGTTCTACATCTCTGGGTTCAACCAACCATGGATCATGTAGCACAGCAGTTGGTATCTACGGAAAAATATCCGTTTATAAATTGACCTGCGCAGTTCAAACCCGTGTGTTCAAAGGTCAACTGTATTTTAAAAATAAAAATAGGGCTTCCCTGGTGGCGCAGTGGTTGAGAATCTGCCTGCTAATGCAGGGGACACGGGTTCGAGCCCTGGTCTGGGAGGATCCCACATGCCGCGGAGCGGCTGGGCCCGTGAGCCACAATTGCTGAGCCTGCGCGTCTGGAGCCTGTGCCCCGCGACGGGAGGGGCCGCGATAGAGAAAGGCCCGCGCACCGCGATGAAGAGCGGTCCCCGCA
Organism: Balaenoptera acutorostrata; assembly: GCF_949987535.1. Taxonomy (NCBI): domain Eukaryota; kingdom Metazoa; phylum Chordata; class Mammalia; order Artiodactyla; family Balaenopteridae; genus Balaenoptera; species Balaenoptera acutorostrata. The sequence goes on from NC_080075.1 coordinate 63,140,464, forward strand.
CCGCGATGAAGAGTGGCCCCCGCTTGCCGCAACTGGAGAAAGCCCTCGCACGAACCGAAGACCCAACACAGCCAAAAATAAATAAATAAATAAATAAATAAGAAAATCCTTTAAAAAAATAAAAAAATAAAAAAATAAAAATAAAAATAACAAGCCCATTATATGTTAACATTTTTTAATGAAAAATAACTTCAGATATATTTTGAGAAAAAAGGCATTGTTTTACACTTTTGCAAATAGAACACTTAATTGGCTTATCAGAAGACAGCTGAATCCTTATATCAATTTCTGCATTCATATGTTGCAATATGTTGTTTTGGTTGAAGTATATGAGGAAAATTTGGCCTCACACAGTTATGTAGTTGGAAAGGGAGGACCTTACAAAATCCCTAAACTGTCTTGGGAACCCTCAGGGGTCCTTAGATTACACTTTGAGAACCACTGCCCTAGATTAAGAAATACCCTGGCAGGCATGTTAAACAATGCACCAGTATGACCTTGAAAGGACATGCTGTAACTGTCTTTTGGTTATTTCCAAGTTTTGGATGATTTTTCTTAATACTTCAAGGCCTATGTCATGCTCCTGTCACCAGAAACAGACTGGGTCAGACAGACCAAATTCCACTTGTGAACAGTGGGAATTGGGACTATATTGTTAACTCATTTCTTTAAACAATCCCCTCAAATAAAAACATCTTTTTTTCCCTTTCATTATAAAATGCAAGAAATTTAGAAAATATAAAAACCAATTATCTTGAATACTTTGAACTTGTTGGAGATAAACACTGATACCTTCTTCCTTTTTTTTTTTAACTTTTTATTTTATATTGGAGTATCGCCGATTAACAACATTGTGATAGTTTCAGGTGCACAGCAAAGGGACTCAGCCATACATACACATGTATCCATTCACCCCCAAACTCCCCTCCCATCCAGGCTGCCACATAACATTGAGAAGAGTTCCCTGTGCTATACAGTAGGTCCTTGTTGGTTATCCATTTTCTAAAAGTTCCCCAGGTGATTCTATTGTGCACTTAGGACTGAGAACCACTACCTAGTCTAACTCCATTTTCTTTTTCTCTTTTTTTAACATCTTTATTGGAGTATAATTGCTTTACAATGTTGTGTTAGTTTCTGCTGTATAACAAAGTGAATCAGCTATACGTATACATATATCCTCATATCCCTTCCCTCTTGCGTCTCCCTCCCACCCTCCCTATCCCACCCCTCTAGGTGGTCACAAAGCACCAAGCTGATCTCCCTGTGCTATGCAGCTGCTACTCTCTCACTGCGTCCCAGCTTACCCTTCCCCCTCCCCGTGTCCTCAAGTCCATTCTCTACATCTGCGTCTTTATTCCTGTCCTGCCCCTAGGTTCTTCAGAACCTTTTTTTTTTTTTTTTTAGATTCCATATATATGTGTCAGCATATGGTATTTGTTTTTCTCTTTCTGACTTATTTCACTCTGTATGACAGACTCTCGGTCCATCCACCTCACTACAAATAACTCAGTTTCATTTCTTTTTATGGCTGAGTAATATTCCATTGTATATATGTGCCACATCTTCTTTATCCATTCATCTGTTGATGGGCATTTAGGTTGCTTCCATGTCCTGGCTATTGTAAATAGTGCTGCAATGAACATTGGAGTGCATGTGTCTTTTTGAATTAAGCCCGGGAGTGGGATTGCTGGGTCACATGGTAGTTCTATTTTTAGTTTTTTAAGGAACCTCCATACTGTTCTCCATAGAGTTTTTTTAGATATAAGACATTTTGTATTATTTCTGGTCTTTACAACAGTGCTTGAAAGTTTTCAAGGATCACAAAGCTGAGGCTGAGAGAGGCAAAGCAAACTGCCCTGGGCATATAGCTACTAACTTTTTCTATTCTAATCAGACGTCTTAGTTCTAACGATAGAATCCTCTCTAGCTAGTCTATGTGGGAAGGGATTCACAAAGGCTATTAGAAATTTGTGGAATTTCTGGAGAAGCTAGGTTGAGCTTCTAGGAACAACTCTCAGAACCACACCTCAGATCTGACCATGTAACGGAGCCCAGCCAAAACACATGGACTCTGCTGTGGACGGTGGAGACAGTCCCGTCACCACTTGACTTCAGAACTGGCTGCCTTTGCTGGCCTGGACCTTCTCTGTTTTCTCAGAAAATTCACTTTCAAAACAAAGTCTTACACATGTATATCTGATTGGTAGACTCTAACACACCTGTTGTATTAATTTCAAAATTTCAATGTATTTTTAAAAAGCTATTCCAGATGAGGGAGGTAGGATTTATACTTGGAGAATTATCCAAGCGAGAAGAAGCTGTTTGAAAGATTCTGGGTAGGGACAGATGTCCACCGCAGTCACCCTCTGGAGGCCCAACATCAATGTACACCCTCCCTCCATCCTTAAGTCTCCAGCCTGCAGAACACAATGCAACAATCCCTTATACAAAATATGCTACTCTCTCCTCAAAAGGGGAAGCCCCAAATTTCAGTTGATTGCATTCAGCTCCATATTCAGAATTTTGATGTTCATTCTTCTAATTTAAATACACTCTTTTCTTAATGCCCTGTTAGCCATGGATAAATTGTAAAATAAATCCACAGAGGCTATATACACTATATATCTGGGGAAGGGAGAGGGGAAAAATTTAACATATATTCTTATATAACGTAACTCACCTGCAAGGGGAAATATAAGGCTATAGTTGATATTTACCCACTCCATGTTACCTTTGCCCTCAGCCACAACTTGGTCTGCCTTTACCTTGTGGAGTGACCCTAACCTTTATTCCTGAGCATCTGAGTTCTTGGTGGCCCTCTACTTCCCTAAGGTTGCTCTAGTCCTGCTTACTTGCAGTATTCCGTGGGGAGGTACAAGGAGGACCCCTCAGTTTGTGAACATTGCTCCGGCATGTCTAAGGAAGGACTCCTATTTTCCCTAACACCCAAGATCAACGGCCTCAGCTGAAATGGTCAGCACTCCCCACTGCACCCCATCTTATTTGCTGGTTTAGTGGCGTGGTGCAAGGAACCTGAAATGGCCAAGTGTCAGTCTCAACTGGTAGAAAGATTCCCCTGGTGGAAACATTTCTCTTTCGACATTTTCTATATCACATCCATTGGCACTTAATTATCTTCCCTTTAGAACTGTTCTGCATACACTGATTTTTTGACTCATCGGAGAAGCCTAACCTTCAGGGTAGGTATGGAGGTATATCAAATGTCTAAATCTTAGCCCTAACGTGACTTCTTTCGTATTCAATAAATCCACCCCCAACTAAGGAAGATGCCTATTATTTTTGTCCTTGCCTTCACTAGTGTTTGAGAGATGCACGGATAAGGACTAGAGGGCTGGTAGCAGCAGGGGTCTCTGGAGAAAGGGATGAAAGGGATAACACAGCGAATTTTATGATATCTCAACCAGTTCTCCATCTTGGAAATAATCATATGGTCTTTTAACCTTGTGGCTTTCAGATCCTAAGCTCTCAAAGATTTATTTCTTGGCAGTAAGCAACATTTAGAAAATCTATCTTTATTGTTAAGCTTGAATATTCCAATTTATTATTTTGTTTAGCCCAGTGGAATTATTAGAGGACATCAGTCATGCCCAATTGCCACCAGTTTATTTCAAACACTTATGAACAGAGAATTGCAAAACATTTCCCCCCCCCCCCCTTGGGCTTATATGCGCTTGGTATTATGCTTATGCAAACAGAGTATGTAAGCACAGCTTCCTTTCCTGTATGTGCATGCATTCGGCACATATTAATGTCATGCCTGCTACATGCCAGCTACACTTCATGCTGGAGACATAGTGGTGAAGCCCAGGCACCGTCTTTTTGCCATAGCCTTTCTATTCTAGTAAGGGGTGCTAGTACACACCATGTCTGGCTCTGTCTCCTGCTGCTAAATTAGGATGTCCTGTCATTTACTCAGAATACAGCAGGGGGCAGATAAAGTCCATCTTTCAAAATCATTTGCGGCAGCCCAGCATTTTAGATGGCAGCAGATAAGAATTGTCACTTCAGTTTTTGAAGGAAACTAGAATCTGGTTTTGCATTTTGCTCATTGCTTATCTGACTTTCGGTATCTCTGGTATCAAATCTGGGAAAAAGCCAAACTGCAGGTACATTTTCTCTTTCAGAGTAAATATTTTTGGGAAATAGTTGTGAGGGACGCTTGCTAAGTAAAGGAATTCTACTCTGAATGCTTTCAAAAATAAAGACTGTTCAATGGATTTAACATTAATTCAATTTAATATTTTCTATAAATCTGAATTTTCATTTAAGTATTTGCTTAAATTGAACTGTAGCTGTGTTTTGATTTTTGCTGAGAGGATGGGTAAAAAGACCATCCTCATTAGCTAATCTTATTCCTATTTCAGAAACAGTAGCCACTCCTACATCCTTTTGGAGTGAATAAGAGGAAAATTTAGAAATGTAGAGAAAGCAAATGCACACGTGTGTGTGTGTGTGTGTGTGTTTGACATACTGTTATGGCCACGAGAATGGCATCAGAGGGGTGGAAGAAAGGAAAGGACCAAGGATGTGGGGTGTTGCATTTTGGGCAAAGACCTCGAGAGAATATCCTAATTTTGGACTTTTTAATGGTATGTTAGGTTTGCTGGGTCCTTTAAAGCAATAAGTATTCAACTGAGCTGTGAAGCTAGACATTGGAATTTCCTATGAAAAGGAAAATCTGAGCTAAAGAGAGGAGAGTTACCTGAGCAGATACCTTTTATCAACCAGCACCTTACTGGATCTTTTATTAATCTATGGTTTCCCTGGGCCTCCTGTTCTATTACTCTCTATGGGGCAAACACAGGAAAACTACACCAACTCCCTCTGGCAAAGGCTCCTTAGAGAGCGAGTGGGTGAGTAGAGGTGGAAGGGGAGAGGGCTAAATCAATTTCTAGTGACTCTGAGAGCCAATCAAATCTTATTATTCTGTTGAATTATTTCTCTTCTCCTGTACATAGTAAGTTCTGTGGGACAGGGTCATGTTTATCTTGTTCACCACTGACTTTCCTGTGACCATGACATTTTTCATACACCAGTGCTTTAGGAGCAAAAATAACAGCCCTCCCACTGACCTCATTAAGAAAAGACTAAAGAGATTAAGAAATGTGGATAATCCCAGCCATGAGTTATTTGGAAATTGTGTGCATGTGTGAGATTTCCAATCATCTGTCCCTGTTCACCTATGAATATGATGAAATGCAGAGGTACTGAGTAAGAATAGCTAAGGAGTTCTGAAATGCCTTCAAAGTTGACATAATACTGTAGATTCTTTGAATTAGAAGGGCCTTACCCTGCCCCACCCATCCAATTCAGGAATTCTGCAATATCCCTAAAGGGAAGTCACCATATTCTGCTGGAACACTCACCAAATCTTGAAGTAGTGATTCCATTACGAGAAAGCTCTTCTTCCTTTTTCTTTCTTTCTTTCTTTCCTTGTTTTTTTTTTTTTTTTTTTTTTTTTTTTTTTTTTTGGCAAGGGGTGTTTAAAAAAATATAGAAAAAGACAGAAAAGAAGGTAATGGCTTTCATATGCCCACAGTCTAAGAATAAACAAGTCCTAATGTTTTGTCCTTTCGGTCTCAGCTGTCCACTGTTGGGAAATAGTTCTCCATGGGTCTCTCACCTTTTTGTGCATTTGCGAGTGAACTACTGGGCCATCTTTTCCAGGATGTTTGGACGGTGAACGACTGTGGAAGGTAGAGATGGTGGTTCCCTTCAGAATAAAGGGCAGGTTACTTATGACCTTGGAAGACAGAGTGTGTCTCGCAATGGAGCAAATGGCAGGTATGCTTAGTGCCCATTATGAAATTATCAGGTTCCTTAAACCCAGGGTTCTTCTCTCCTGTACTCCAACCACTGCATGTGCAGGTGTCATCTGGTCCTCTTCACATTGCCCTTAGGAAATTGGCACCAAAATGCTGATCTGTCACTGCTGCTATTGCTGTGGGTAACAAGCTGCCTTTTGTCTCTGATCCAGGAGTTTTGTGCCAGCATCCATGAAACTGTGGTAGGTTACTATTTAAACTATCATAGGCCAGAGAAACAGGTGGAAATAGCTCCCAGGTAATAGTAATATTAAAACTTGATGAGGATAGAAAAAGAAAAGTAGAAAATTTCACTTATGAATGTAGAAGCTAAGATATTAAACAAAAATTAGTAAGCACAATCCAGTGGAAAGTTACAAAAAGAATGAAAGGAAATTAAGACCATGTTTATTTCAGGTTTATAAAGATAGTTTAAAATTTGGAAATTCATCCAAAAAATTTACTGTGTTAGATTAAAAGAGAAAAAACCTGTGTTATTATAGTAGTAGAAAGTAAAAGCATTTGATAAAATCTAGCAACAATTACTAATAAAAATTCCATGTAAGTTAGGGATAGAATAAAACTTTTTAAACATGCTGATGACTGTATCAAACTATGAAATAGAGAAGCCATTTTAAAATCTGGAACAGATAGCATTGACCACTTGTATCGTTATTTAGTATTGTTTTGGAAGTTTCAAATAAGACAATAGGACAATAAAATATGTAAAATGTTGGAGAAAAACCAGTCACAAAGAGGCGGTATGAGCCAAGGAAAGATTAGGAACTTGAGACGCACAGACATGGATCAGAATCTCACTTTGGCTCCATTTTATCTGTGGAACTTTGGGCAAGCTATTTAATTTTTTATAATTCAGTTTTCTCTTCAGTGAAATGGACATAATAATAATTTTTGGAGATCCTGCACAGATTACATTCCCTGCTGTCTTGCTTTTTTTTTTTTTTTTTAATATTTATTTACTGGGACTTCCCTGGTGGTCCAGTGGGTAAGAATCTGCACTCCCAATGCAGAGGGCCTGGGTTTGATCCCTGGTCGGGGAACTAGATCCCACATGCATGCTGCAAGTAAAAGTCCGCATGCCGCAACTAAACATGTCTCAATGAAGATCCCGAGGGCCTAAATACTTATTTATTTAGGCTGTGCCAGGTCTTAGTTGCAGCACTTGGGATCTAGGCCCCTGACCAGGGATTGAACCCAGGCCCCCTGCATTGGGAGTGCGGCTTCTTACCCACTGGACCACCAGGGAAGTCCTCCTGCGGTCTTGTTAAAGGGCCCAGCTCAGTGCCTGACACATGTTCGGTGTTCCGCAAATGTTAATTCCTTCTGACACTTTCAACCTCTGAGAATTTGAAAAAGAATAAGGATTTGGATGTCTGCGAAGCCTGTCACGGTAGCAACCTCTGTGATTAAGAATAAAACCAGTATAGAGATGCCTAATTCTTTTTGTTCAAGCTTCTTCCAGAAACCTGAGAACTTTCAACAGTGGCAACCCAAATTGATGATTCTGCCTCTTACAGAAGAAAATCAATAAACATTAGCTCCTCTGAAGCAGACAAATTACAGGAACAACAAGTTCCACAGTGTTTCATAATCTTATGACAAACACCATCCGAGTTCCTGGATGAGGAATCTTTTCTTACCAGGATCCCACTGGCCAGTCCCAAAGTGGGCTTTGTCTCCCTCTCTTGGTTTTGTCACTTTGCTCATATGATTTGTTTGCCCTTTTGCCTATTGTGAGCTTGGCCATCTCCTGGTTTGGTAAGTTCCCAGCACTTCAGAGGCAGCCCATGTCCACGGAGGGTCCTGGGAGGCCTCCTGATCTGACCACTAACTATTGGGCCTCAGCTCCAGCGATAACAATGAAGGTTAATTTTTCTGGAACATTTTTAAAGCCTATGGCTCAGCCTTCTCTGTTCATCTGAGAGAAGAATCTTTGAGTCAGCTTAAGGAGACACCACTCCCACTGTCACCTCTGGGATTTAGGGTCTGTCCTGGGCCACAAAAGAGCCCTCAGACCTACCCCTGCCTCAGGCAAGTCCTCATGTGTGAGCTGGGCCCCATGTTCCAATCTGAGTATGTTGTCCTCAGGGCAGTTCTATTAGGAGTAGGGGTGCAGGGAATGTGAGGTTGGGGCACTGGTGGAGAAAGTTGGGCTGCTCTGGGCATGTAGAGAAGGGTATAACTCGGGCTTGAGAGCGAAGGAAACAAGTCATGAAACTGACTCTGTGGCTCGATCATCTTTATTTATTTGTTTGTTTGTTTGTTTATGTATTTGGCTGCGCCGGGTCTTAGTTGTAGCATGTGGGATCTTTAGTTGCAGCATGCAAGATGTCTTTTAGTTGTGGCATGCGGAATCTTTAGCTGTGGCATGAAGACTCTTAGTTGTGGCATGCAGGATCTAGTTCCCTGGCCAGGGATCAAACCCGGGCCCCCTGCATTGGGAGCACAGAGTCTTAACCACTGGACTACCAGGGAAGTCCCTTGATCATATTTATACATCACAGAAATGTCACTGGACTTGATAGCTGAGATAGCTCAGGCTCAGAGGGGTTAGGTGATTTGCCCAACACTGCACAGCACTGGAATCAAGACTGGATCCAGATCCTCTGACTCCTGGTCCAGTGCTCACTCCTTCCACTCAAGGTCCTGCTCCCCCCAGGTTTGCTTTGGTGATGCAGCAGGTAGGACTCAGCACATTAGTTGGGCGCTTGGAGACTTGGTTTGGTCACCACCTCAACACCTGGTGTGGTCACACTCTTCAGATCCTAAAGCCTTCAAGGCTGGGGTGATGGGGTGGGACAGGAAAGGGGAGGAGGAGAAGCAGGAGGGATTGGGGGACCTGTCAGGGAGTGGGGAAGGCTGGGGCTCAGAATTCTAGCTCATGTGCCAGAGGATGTCTGACTCACAGACAGCAGGGTGGGGTGTAGAGGATAATCAGACAGACACTCACTGTGCGTCCAGCAGGCCCGTAGGTTAGGGAGGGTACAACAGATGCGGAAGATCCTCTCTCTGCTAGCAGGACCTCTTCTGAGGTGGCATTGGCAGTGCTGGAAATTCCTGCCCAGGGTAGGCCCAGCTGCGTAGACCCTACTGGATGGCCTTGTCCAGCAGGTGACAGGGCCATCCCTGGGCAGTGACATGAATTTGACCTTGGGGAAGGGAACCCAGGGCAGCATCCTTTCCCTTCATACATCTACTTCCCTGTTGATTGGCTTCCCTCTTGACCCACACCCCCTCTTTTTGCTGCCAAATGAGTGGCGAGGGCTGTGTCATGTGAACGATAGTCACAGAGGATCACAGGCAGTTTTCAGGGTGTGCATTCACACCCTTTCCTGTCATTAGGAAACATGCAGTTTCTTTGAGATTCGACTCAGCACGTTTCTTGCTCTTGCTTTCTTTCTCTTGAAGCGTGGGGCCATCTGGGTTCACTTCTGCTGTGATAGAAACATAGACGCCACCTCTTTACTGTAAGAAAGTCAACACCGTGGACATGATGACCAATGGCAGCTGATGCTGAGGCTCAGAGCTGGGGAGGCCACAGGACCGATGGCGCCTGAAGAGGACGCATCCCACGGCGGGCCATAGCTTCCTGGCACCCACCTCTAACCGTCATGGAAGCCTGCAGTCACCAGCTCTTTCTACTTTTTTAAGAGAAGCTGAAAATCTAAATTGAAAAAGTTCAGCACAAAATTGGCACAAAATTTCTCAAAGATACAGATAGCACGAACAAAACATGATTTGATTTGAAGGCGGGTTCGTTTGTAACTTCTGAGCTACCTGTTTAAAAAAAATTCCTCCCAGGTATTTCACCTCTGGGTCTTCTTCCTCAAAACCCATAATTTTAGTCTATTATGAGACAACATCAGACAACCTGAATCGAGGGACAGTGTATGACATACCTGACCAGTAATTTTCACAATGGTCAAGGTCATGATAAACAAGGAAACACAGAAAAACGGTCACAGATTGGAAGAGACGAAGGAGACATGATGACTACATGCCATGTGGGATTCTGGAACGTTAATGGAGAAATGGGTGAAATCTGACTGTCCGGAGTATAGCTAATGTCAGGGAACCAATGTTAATTTCTTAACTTGGACAAAGGCAGCGCTGTCAGGAAAGATGTTATCATTAGTGGACACTGGGCGAAGGGTATATGGGAAATGTTGGCACTACATTTGCGACTTTTCTGTAAATCTAAATTTATTCCAAAATCAAAAGCTTATGAAAAAGAAAAAGTCCCTTCCAAGCCTGAGATAACCTCTGGTTGTTATGGTTCAGAAAATGAAGCCAGGTTTCTAATGTCAAAACAAATGCTGTCCCACTGGTGTTCTCCCTCCCACCCTGTGAAGTGTACTTAGTACAGTGTCAAGATCTACTATCATTTTCTTTTAGATCAAATGGGACCAAGGACTCCTAAAATGGGCCTGCGAGTTAGCCCAGAAGCATGCAGGTGGTCAGGCAACTTTACAAAATGGTGTCTCTCTTTCTACTAGAAAGAGAAGCTCTGTTTCATGGCCACACACACTGCTGTGCTCCCACTCTACCTGCCCTACAGTGACTGGAGTTCGAAATTCAGAGGCAGAGTTCTAGGTGCACTCCCAGGACTGACATTTGCCTAAGGATACGGTGGTTGGACCTGCCAGCCAGGCTGTACGGCTGCATCACTTTCTAAATGGCTTCTGGCATTGTGTAGTAGGATCCAAGAAGAGCCCCCTCCTTTCTAAGAAAACATTCTCAGCATCAGGAACATTGGGGAGGCAGAGAGGGCTGAAGTGAGCGGTCAGAGTGCGGAAGGGGCCAGCATGGGAGTGAGAAACCTTGACAAATATTTTCATCTCTGTAGAGGAGTCAAGTTTCTCCAAATGAGTGGTTCCTCCAACTCCACAGGAATTGTATAACTCTGCAGTGTTCCCAGGCAATTACTCCTGCTTGCAAATCTGAACCTCCCCTTTCAGGATCCAATCAAGTGACCACAAATCAAAGAGGGCTTGGACTCATTCCACTAATAGCATGGAAAGCCATTAGCTGAAGTTGTTTGAAAAGGGAAGTGGCTCAGATATCTCTGGTCTCACAAGAAAAGCTTCTGTAATATCAGATTATGGTTACCAAATAGCTTAGGGACTGAGGCATCATGTTTCTCATAACGAGAGGTTATTTATTGCACCACTGAACCAACACTCTCCCTTGCTCACTTGCACAAGATACGATGAAGAGTCCTTTCAAGTTGAATTAAGTTTAAATGGAAAAGTAACACGCATGCGCCCAGCTAATGCTTGGGTTTAGCTCTGGCGGTGTGGGCAGGGAGGGTAGAGGGCTCCCCCTGTGGGTGGTCCCGGGGGCTCTGCAAGGCCCTCTTTGCCCCAGTCTCTAATGCTTGAAGTTGAACTCATGGGGATCATTCCTTGGGGTTAGGGCCCTGTTTCCAAGAGAGTCTTTGGCACTAATGTTGAGGATCTGGGCTGTTTATGATCATTAACTTAACAGGGGCCCCCACTTTCTTTGGGGAACTATTTCTCCCAGTCCCGCTTCCCTGTGGTTCTGAGGGGCTGCCAATCCCAGAACTCCATGCTTTTGGCCAGGACTTAGGCATGTACCCATCCCTTGGGCCACAGTGATTGGTTCAGGGATGGGCACATGACAGAATCTGGGCCAATCGGAGGCCCTGTTCTAAGAGCTAGTGGTGAAGTCATCCTAACTCAGGGAGGTTGGAGGGACGTTTGGGAATCTAGAGCCCCCCAGGCTCTGTTTTCAGTCACTCAGAGAAAACCCATCTTCACTGGAGTAATAAAGCCAAGTAGTGGTAAGGAGAGAGGGGAGGTGGGGAGAGAGGGGAGGCGGGGAGAGAGGGGTCTTCATGGCGTCGAGGCCCAGTTCTAGGCATTGAGAGCCCAGACATGTGTTTGGATGCTCCAGGATCTTTTTTTTTTTAAATTAATTAATTAATTAATTTATGGCTGTGTTGGGTCTTTGTTGCTGTGTGAGGGCTTCCTCTAGCTGCGGCAAGTGGGGGCCACTGTTCATCGCGGTGCGCGGGCCTCTCACTATCGCGGCCTCTCCTGTTGTGGAGCACAGGCTCCAGACGCACAGGCTCAGTAATTGTGGCTCACGGGCCTAGTTGCTCCGCGGCATGTGGGATCTTCCCAGACCAGGGCTCGAACCCGTGTCCCCTGCATTAGCAGGCAGATTCTCAACCACTGCGCCACCAGGGAAGCCCTGCTCCAGGATCTTTACAACGAAGCCGCATCTTAATTAAGCTTGTTTGTACTGGACTTCTACCACTCTCAAGAGAGAACATTCTAACGCTTTCATCAGTGTGCCCATCTTCTACGGCTTTCCATAAACACCATTCCTGCACGGGCAAGAGAAGGCTGCCTGCTGGCCTGGCTTTAGAGTCTCTGAGGGCACACCGTAGGTGGGCTCCGAGATGTCAGGGGCCCCAGCTGGTCAAGATGGAAGGGAGATAAAATCAAAGCACCTTGATGCGAAAGCGAAGGGCTTTTCTTCCTGGGGTTTCATCCGTTTTGCTCATCGGGTTTTCTGGTAAGATTCTTTTGAAGAAAGGGCTCTGCAGCTAGAATAGTTTTACGTTCACCCTCTTAGAGGATCTTTACCTGCCTCTCCAGGGCTAATGTTCTTTATGGTTTCACTTTCCTAGTCACCTGGCCTGGGCATGATTCACGTTAGAGGCCTAAGAGCTTGCTATGTTCATGGGCGGGGTAGGCCCAGGCCCAGGGGATGTGGAGGGAGGTGGTCACGTGGGTGGAGACAGGACCGAGCTCCCACCCAGGCCCTCCCAGTGGCGTCCGTTTCTGTCCCGACTCTGCAGGCCCCCGCTGAGATAAGCCTGGAGTAAGTCAGTCTTGTGGAGTTTCCGCCTCAGCTGGCCATTCTCACCCTTGGATGATCCATCCCAGTCGGAAGGGTATGTGTGGGCGTTCAGGGTGGTCTGTGATTCCGGACTCCTGGAACAATCCGGCGGGAAGGTGGCCGCTGGCCAGCCCAGGTGCCCTGAGGCCCCCGCAAGCCGGAGAGCCTGCTGTGAGTGTGGGAGGATGTCAGGCCGGAGGGGGAGGCGAGAGGACAGAGGGAAGCATGTGGGGTGGCGAATAATAAACTCCTTCATGGCTCCGAAGGCTCGCCGAGACTGATGTTCAATTATAAATAATCCCAGGATTTGTTCAAAGCTCAACAGCAGCCCTGAGTGCCCTACAGCTGGGCAGAGCAGCCCACGTGACTTTTCAGATCTCAGGAGTGTGACAACCTCCCTTATGGCCTTTGCAGTGATGCTGGGGGGAGTGGGTGGGTGCGTTTGAGAACACAACTGAGAGACATTTATCAAACTGAAATCGAAGTTCCCACCACGTATGTTTACTGAGTTTTTGTGCAGGTATGTTAAAGAACTTTGAGCTTGCAGTGGAGAACTTATAATTTGTACAGCTAATCTTTCTATTTTATTTTATCTTTTTTATATTTATTTTTTTAACATCTTTATTGGAGTATAATTGCTTTACAGTGGTATGTTAATTTCTGCTGTATAACAAAGTGAATCAGCTATATGTATACACATATCCCCATATCTCCTCCCTCTTGTGTCTCCCTCCCACCCTCCCTATCCCACCCCTCTAGGTGGTCACAAAGCACCGAGCTGATCTCCCCATGCGATGCAGCTGCTTCCCACTAGCTATCTATTTTACATTTGGTAGTGTACAGCTAATCTTTATTGAACACCTACATACATATTCTGAGCTAGGCATTGGGGAGGACGGGGAGGCATAGAAAAATATGTCCTTGTTCCTGAGTGGGAGAAGCAAAGATGAGGCGAAGATAATTGCTAGAATCCTGGCCTTGCTCAGATGCTCTAGGATGTTCTGGAGCAATGAGGGAGGCCTGGAGGGGCCATTGCATTTGAACTGGTTCTTTTTTTTTTTTTTTGGCCATGCTGGGAGGCTTTTGGGATGTTAGTTACCCAACCAGGATCGAACCTGGGCCCCCTTCGGTGAAAGCGCCGAGTCCTAATTACTGGACAGCCAGGGAATTCCCTTGAACTGGTTCTTGCAAGAGCATGAAGAGAACTGGGCGGGAGGACTGAATTCTGAGTCCTGGTGAGGAAGCTCAGGAAGTGAATGAGAATCCTGAAGTCCAGCACACAGGAGTCAGTGGACAGAAAGAGCCCGACCAAAGCGAAGGGTCTGGTGGGAGGGCTGCGTGGGAGAGGTGCGATCCAGGCAGGGCCAGAGGGTCAGGGGTGGAGACTGAAGCTATCCCCACAGCATAGAAGCCAGAGGCTGTGAGCTTGTTTGTAAACCCTGTGGCTGGTGGTGGCTGGAAAGGATGTTCCCCAAGAAAGTATGAGCAGCCTGAAAGCTGAGAGAAGGTGTGGTGGCCCCTGAGGAGGCCCTTTTCCCTTCTACGCAACCCCGGTCCCAGTCGGCTTTGTCACTGCATGCTAGCCATGGCCTGGGCCAAAGCGTTTTGAAAGAAATAGTTTTCAGGCAACATCAAGAAATCCCAGAAAACATATCATTCGAAGAAAATGTACTTCTAGAATTTTAATGAAGGTGGAGGGAAGGCCGGGTGGAGTTCAAAATCATGTTTCCACCCAAAGGAATGAAATGGTACATGGTGTCCTTTCAAACATTGCTGTGTTTTGGGAATGACGTGGGCTCTAGGGACGTAGGGGAGGGTAAAAATATCTCACTGTAATTTGAGGAAAAGTGTCCATTTTTTTCTTATTCCCTGTAGAAGTGAAAACAAAATGTGTGTGTGTGTGTGTGTGTGTGTGTGTGTGTGTGTGTATGTGGTGCTGGCTTGAATATCATATGACATGACATCTGATAAAAGACTCCTGTTACATGTGTTACTCAATCAGTTGCCAGCAAAGAAATTGTTAAATCTTTCAAAATCAGCATTTCCAAGCCTCACAACAAGGATTTTACCAGAAAAACAGGAAAAGACATCACATCTTTCCCAATTCAGTCCTCCTAGCACTCTCTTCATTCCCCTACTGTTTTTTCTTCATAGAAAAGAAGACATTTGTCCAAGGGAGGAAGATTCAGGACACTGCATCAGGACTCCCTGTTCCCCCTAAACCCCACCTTGAACAATTCATTTCCCAAACTTTTTTTTAAGTATCCATTTTATTTTATTTTATTTTATTTTAAAAATTTATTGATAGCTAGTGGGAAGCAGCCACATAGCACAGGGAGATCAGCTAGGTGCTTTGTGACCACCTAGAGGGGTGGGATAGGGAGGGTGGGAGGGAAACGCAAGAGGGAGTAGATATGGGGATATACGTATTCGTATAGCTGATTCACTTTGTTATACAGCAGAAACTAACTCACCATTGTAAAGCAATTATACTCCAATAAAGATGTTAAAAAAAATTTATTGGAATATAGTTGATTTACAATGTTGTGTTTCTGCTGTACAGCAAAGTGAAGCAGTTATAAATATACATATATCCACTCTTTTTTAAGCTTCTTTTCCCATATAGGTCATTACAGAGTATTGAGAAGAGTTCCTTGTGCTATACAGCATTCCCCGAACTTTTAAAAGCCTTATGGACTTACTAGAAGCCTAACATTCCCAAGAACAGAACACATGTCTGTTGAAAGTCCCCAGGTGCCCAGGGCTGGCGGGACACAATTGGTGGTGTAAGATATTGTCTGGCCGTTAAATGTGTGGGAGTGATGCCTAGCGGGGGAATCCAGGATGGTCAAAATGTGGCCAAAATACACAGAGCTGCAAAGAATTCTGGGAGCTTGGCTCCACTGCCCTTGAACCCTGGAGACAAGGCTGGCTCTGGGAACTCTCGGATCATCATGGGAGCCAGTGGGCGCCAGGAAACCTGGACAAGGACAGATCGGGAGATGGGGGTCCCTCTGGATTTAGCCTGTTTCAATAAACCCCTAGCTCACTCCTCAAGGTCTGAAGATGGATGAAGTTCCTCCCAACCTACCCTTCCCTTTTCATTTCCTGAGCAAGATGTCACTTCACTTCTCTGGGCCTCATCTTCCTTGTCCAGTGAAGGGATTGAGCTAGATAATCTGTAGGGTCTTTTCAGTACTAACCTCCTATGCAGGGCTGGCTACCTAATTTGTTGGGCCAAGTGCAAAGTGAAATGCAAGACCCTTGTTCAAAAATCAGGGGAAAAGTGCCATTAAAGGTCCTAAAATACAAAGCTTTTCCTTTCTCCTGTGTTCTCTCTCTTTCAACTTATGATTTTTTTATTTACTAGTTAATGTTTTTGTAAGTAAAGTTAAAATTTAATATTATTAGTGTGAATTTTACCATTCATCCTTATATTGTGCAATGCCTGTTTTAAGTTATTAAATATAAGAGCATTTAACTTATATGCACAATCACTGAAATTACACAATTCATATTTTGTAGCTCACACATGCAGATATATTTGGTCTTTACCAGAACAGTAGAAACACTGCACACAATGAGCTCAGCTCTTTTCACTTTACTTCTTCTTTTTTTAAAAATAAATTTATTTATCTATTTATTTATTTTTGGCTGCGTTGGGTCTTAGTTGCTGCACGCGGGCTTTCTCTAGTTGTGGTGAGCAGGGGCTACTCTTTGTTGTGGTGTGCGGGCTTCTCACTGCAGTGGCTTCTCTTGTGGAACACGGGCTCTAGGCACGTGGGCTCAGTAGTTGTGGTGCACGGGCTTAGTTGCTCTGTGGCATGTGGGATCTTCCCGGACCAGGGCTCGAACCCGTGCCCCCTGCATTGGCAGGTGGATTCTTAACCATTGTGCCACCAGGGAAGTCCCCCACTTTACTTCTGATATGCACACATTCTACCTACACTCTCAACTTCCTGATGAGTAAGGAAGGACTGAAAGGCAAAGAACTATGGAAGTGCCTTATCTCTCCCCTTCCTTCCACGTCACGATTTTCAGTGTAAATGGTGGACTAACACAGGCAAGTAACATATATAAGAAAGCAAAAATCTAATACAGGAAAATCTCACCTGCTTCTATAAAAAGAAATTAAAAAGGAACCACCATAACATCTTGTAATGTACAAAGATATTATAAGAGGAAAGAAGGAAAGGAACAGGAAAAACAAATATCAAGGAAAGTACAAGCTCCAGAAAAATGTTACCGTCTAGCTGATAAAATTTTGACATTAAAACAACATTACAGGGCTTCCCTGGTGGCGCAGTGGTTGAGAATCTGCCTGCCAATGCAGGGGACACGGGTTCGAGCCCTGGTCTGGGAAGATCCCACATGCCGCGGAGCAACTGGGCCCGTGAGCCACAACTACTGAGCCTGAGCGACTGGAGCCTGTGCTCCGCAACAAGAGAGGCCGCGATAGTGAGAGGCCCGCGCACCGCGATGAAGAGTGGCCCCCGCTTGCCGCAACTGGAGAAAGCCCTTGCACAGAAACGAAGACCCAACACAGCCAAAAATAAATAAATAAATAAATAAATAAATAAATAAATAAATAAATAAATAAATATAAAAGAACAGCTTTATAAAAAAAAAAAAAAACAACATTACACACTCATTAGAATGGCCAAAATTCGAAACACTGACAGTACAGAATGCTGACCAGGGTGTGGAGCAACAGGAACTCTCATTCACTGCTGATGGGAATGCAAAGTGGTACAGCCATTTTTTAAAAAAATTGAAGTATAGTTGATTTACAATGTTGTGCTAATTTCTGCTGTACAGCAAAGTGACTCAGTTAGGTACAGCCACTTTGGAAGACACTTTGGCAGTTTCACACGATTCAGCAATTGTGCTCCTTGGTATGTACCCAAATGAGCTGAAAACGTATGTCTACACAAAAACCTGCACACTGATGTTCATAGAAGATTTTTTCGTAATTGCCAAAACTTGGGAGCAATGAAGGCATCCTTCAGTAGGTGAATGGATGTGGTGCACCCCAGCAATGGAATGTTATTCATGCTAAAAGGAAATGGACAATTAAGCTATGAAGAGATTTAGAGGAACCTTAAATGCATATTATTACTTAGTGAAAGAAGTCAATCTGAAAAGGCTACATATTGTATGATTCCAACTATGACATTCTGGAAAATGCAGAACTATGGTGAGAGTAAAAAATAGATCTGTGGTTGCCGGGGGCTAGTGAGGAGGGAGGGGTGAATAGATGGAGCACAGTGGATTTCTAGGGTGGTGGAACTATCCTGTATGATACTATTATGGTGGATACATGCCATCATTCATTTGTCAAAACACACAGAACGTACAACACCAACAGTGACCCCTAATGTAAACTAAGGATGTTGAGTGATAATGATGTGTCAGGGTGGGTTCATCAACTGTAACAAATGTGTCACTCTGGTTGGGGATGTTGACAGTGGGGAGGCCACGCATGTGTGAGCGCAGGGGGTATAAGGGAACTCTGTACTTTCCACTCGATTTTGCTGTGGACCTAAAACTTCTCTAAAAAATAGAGTCTATTTTCAACAATTATGACAAAACATTTTGGAATTAATTTCAAGAGTAATCAAGAGCCCAAGGTAGAGATACAAAATATCAGGGGAAATATGCTGCAATGACAAAAGTTGCTGAAATGTAAACAGTTATAATATTAGTGACCAAATAAAATTCATGGGAAGTTAGAGCCTTTAAGAGCCTTTGCTGAGTTAGAGAAGGAGGCTGCCAAGTCCGAGTTAGAGAAGGAGGCTGCCAAGTCCCCACAAACGAGGATCCTGGCTCAGCCTTCTGGTGATAGGAAAGGTCTGGAAAAACCAGGGGAGGAAGAATAATGATACTTGAATTAGTCTGATTTGCTTTTGGATTCTTGCATCCACAGTGAAAACAAGGCCACGTCAGTCTCCTGGAAGATGGGCGATCCTGTGGAGGAGACCCGAGGGACTCCAGTTACCAGCCAGTCAACCATTCAGCTTCTTGCCTAGCCAACCCAGAGCTGACCACCAAGGTACAACATAACTTAGCCAACACTGCAAAGCCATCTAAATTGTTGATGCACAGAATTTTAAGCTTAACGTGTTTCTATTATCTTAACACTCTGTATTTCGGGGCAGTTTATTCCCCAGCAAGAGTAACCGATTCAACTCTGCAATTGCGGACTTCTTATCAAAACTCACATGGCTTCAGCCTTTTCATCTGTAATGTGTGGATAAAATCAACTTGAGGTTGTAATCATATTAACAAACGAACGTTTAAAACATATAGAACATAGTAGGGTTCCAACAAATATTTTAAGTGAATGAATAAAAGGTGAGTATTCAAGAAACCTTTTCCAAAAAAAAAAAAAGTATAATGATGATGATACCTGAGGGGACTTTCACCACACAGACTTCTGGGACTGGGGAAACCTGAGGTTCAGGGAAGCCATCAGTGAAGTAAGATGGAAACCGCTTGCCTTGCCAGGAACATACATGACTGGGAGCAGCTAGGCTGTTATTGCAGATCTAATGGAAGAGAAAGTGCTTCCACTGCTCATTCCACAGCCAAACCACAGATCCTGGCAACTCCTCGCCTCTGAGGCAACAAAGACACATTCACAGGGCTTGGCTTCTTTCTTCCGAAATCTACACCTCAAGCTACAGAAGTCAGTCACGCGAGGCTGGCCTGCTGGGACCAGCTGGGAAATCCATCCATGGCTACTGCTGAGATCTCTGGCCTCCCTTCCCTCAGATGCCTCCTCCCGTGTGCCCACACATGTGAGTTCTGGGAATGCCTGCTAATGACAGGACTGATAGTTTCTTCTGTTTTGCTTCCAGGAATCTTTTTTGTTTTGGTTTGAAGCTCTTGAACCAGGAGAGAGAATTACCTTTTACCACTTGAGGGACACCTTGTGGACAATCCATCAAGAATTCCGTAATGTCCAGTGAACAGATATTTTGAGAGCCAACAAATTGTCAGGCCGTGTTTCAGGTCTTAGAGAGGCAAAGATAAAGAAGGTTAGAGCTTCCTTTTCTTTTTATTATCCACCAGACCAAAGGAATGGCCTGGGGACTTGGTGCAAGGCAGGAAGTGTCAGAAGACCTGGATATGGCTCCTGCCTCTGCCAGGTGATCATGAACAGTCGCCTATGGTTGCTGAGCCTCAGTTTCCTCATCTGTAAAGTTAGTGATGGGCCTAGATGACCTCGCTGCCCTGTGCACCTCTAACGTTAGACGTTGGCAAGCCTGTGGGCACCGGCAAAATCATCAGTTACTGGAAGAGTCTTGTTTCCGTGTTCTCAGAAAAGCCTGGCCACCTGATTTTTCCTTTTATAATTATTTTGTCATAGTTGATATTGGCAAAAGAATGTAACTATCACACAGGTAATGATGAACAAGAATAGCAACAGGAAGATCTGTGGGCCTTAGAGATCACAGCCAATACCATTGCTTCAGCTTGTGGGCTCCTTTCCTGTACCACGTCCTGCCTACCTCAAGAAGTGACCAGCATTCTGAATTTTATTTCTATAAACCCCTGGTTTTAAAAAGTAAGTAAGCCCATACGTATACAACATCAAATAATATAATATTTAATTTTGCTTGCTTTATAAAAATGGTATTATACTATACCATACCCAGTCTTCTTTTCATTTGCTTTTTTTCACTCAGTATTAATGTTTCTAAGGTTCATCCATGTGGCAAGGAGTTCATTATTTTTGCTATGGTATGTAACATTTTATTGCACAACTATGAATAAATAATTGTTCTCATTCTCCAGCTACTTTGGACAAGGGTTGTCTGGTTGTTATTACAATGTTGCTGTGAATGTTCCTATACATAAATGCTGTGCAAAAGCTTCTCTAGAGTTTATACTGAGAAAGAAGTAGAATCAAATGAACCTTAGGCACATGTGCAAGGGTTTCTCTAGGGTAGAATTACTAGGCTATAAAGTATGTGAACGTTCAATTTATGCTTTCCAAAAGAGTTGGTCTAGTTTAGACTCCTGTCAACAGTGTATAAAAATTCCGATTGACTCACACCCTCTCCAAGATTTTCACACTGTCCGACTTCTTAATTTTTGCCAATCCAGTGGGCGAAAAGTGGTATCTCACTGGTGTCTTAATTTGTCTCCCTGATTACTAATGAGATTGAGTGTTCTTTGATGTATTTATGGACGACTCAAGTTTACTACTCTGTAAACTGCCTGTTCCTGTCTTTTGCCCATTTTTCTACTGGGCTATTGGCTTTGTATTTATTCATTTAATTATTGGACTTTTTGAAGATTAAAAGAAATCCTCTTTACATATGTTTTATTGGTTATACATATTGCAAATATCTTCTCCTGGTTTGTGGCTTTTCTGATCACTTTCATCACGTGATCTATTGTGAAACAGAAGTTCTTAATTTGAAAGAGGCCAAATTTATAATATTTTTTCTTTTGTAGTTTGTACTTTCATGTTTTGTTTAAGAAATCTTTGCCACCGTGAGGTCCTAAAGATACTCTCCTACATTTTCTTCAAATATTTTAGAGTTTTGCCTAAAGGTCTGAAGACCCACCAGAATTTGATTTTTCTGTATAGTATGAAGCAGGATCTGATTACAGTTTTTTTTGTTTTTTTTGGTTTTTTTTTTCCATATAGTAACCAGTGGATCCTGTACCATTTACTGAAGAATTCGTTGTTTCCTTAGTGATCTGCAGTGCCTTCTCCATCATATCTCAAGCACCTACCCCCATCTCGTCTTTCTGTTGCTGTTTCTGGGTTTTCTAGTCTATTCCAGTGAGCAGTTTGTCTATATCTGTGCCAGCAAACACTGTCTTCATTACTTCAGCTTTGTAATAAGTCTTGATATTCTCTTCAAGAGTGCCTTGTTTACTCTTAGATCTTGGCTTCTCCACATAAATTTGAGAATTATTGGTCAAATTCCTCAACAATTCTATTTGACTTTTTTATAGGAATTGTATCCAATCATTAGATCAGTTTGGGGAGAAGTGCATATGTATGAGGTTTCCAAAAGATTATATTATGATCCTTGAATAGCTGATGGTCTAGTGGGGAAGACAGATACAGACACATTGGTATAATACCATGTGGTAAATATTATATAAACATGAAACAGAGGAGGAGCTAGGGAAAGAGTTATAGAGAAGATAACATATGTGAAGGCTCTCAGTGAACAAAGATTCTGTATTCTGGCTTCAGATGTAAAAAGTCTGTCTATCCCATTTTGTCAGACCCCCTCAGGAGATAACCACCAAGGTTACCCTCATTGAAACCCTAGAAATTTTGTGATGGTTACACAGCGGGATCAGTTTGCCCTGGACCTAAACCCAAACGAGTATGCCCCATCCATTCTTTTCTCTGTATCCAAACCTGGACATCAGCACATGGTATCTCTTTCAGTATTATGTTCACCCCACAGCCTATATGTTGGTTACCTTCATAGGTCTGACTTGTCTTTCCCAGAGAGACCTGCTTAGGGTCTCTTCAGTCTTTTTATGAAGCCAATTTGTTTTACAACTCAGTTTCACAAGTTCAACTTTCCATAGCTTTGCCTTCTAGACCATGTTTTCCTGGTGGTACTTCAAAAATCAATTAGTGGGCTTCCCTGGTGGCGCAGTGGTTGAGAATCTGCCTGCCAATGCAGGGGGACACGGGCTCGAGCCCTGGTCTGGGAAGATCCCACATGCCGCTGAGCAACTAGGCCCGTGAGCCACAATTACTGAGCCTGCGCGTCTGGAGCCTGTGCTCCGCAGCAAGAGAGGCCGCGATAGTGAGAGGCCCGCGCACCGCGATGAAGAGTGGCCCCCGCTTGCCGCAACTAGAGAAAACCCTAGCACAGAAACGAAGACCCAACACAGCCAAAAATAAATAAATACATAAATAAAATTTTTAAAAAATCAATTAGTACAGAGCACCGAGTGCCTATTGTGGGGCTAGGCAGTTTCAGGGCATGCAGAGCCAAGGGATATGGGGTCAGGCAGACCTGGGTTTGAGTCTTGGGTCTCTATTAGCTGGGTGACCTTGGGCCAACCATTTAATTTTCCTGATTACGTGGTTCTTCGGGTATAACAAAAGATGATAATTCTGGGTTCAGATAATATATTTAAAGGATCTTGTACATATAATATTTTAATCAAAGGAAGAACAAAAAAAAAAATGTTAGTTTCAAAAAACTAGAACAGAGCTGTGGTGCCGAGGCGGGGCGGAGGCGCCGACTATCCCCATGGCGGCTGCGCCGGAGCCCGGGGAGCCCCGGACGGGGAAGGCAGAGTTAGGTCATGTGACGTTGGAGTAGGAGGATTTATCTTGGTGACTTTAGGACGCTGGTTCCATTGTAGGTATAATTATGCACACCTAAGAGTCCAGGAAAGACTTGCCAGAGAAGGAATTAAAAACAAGATTTTATATGAAAGTACCCACCTTGATCCTGAAAGAAAACAAACCAACAGCGGCAGAGCAGCAATTGAGCAGTCTTGAGCACAGAAAACCCAGATACAACTCACTTCGGTGTGAACAAAGCTGAGATCAACTATAGAAAGCATTTTATGTACCATAAGGCTTTCAATCAAGTAAATAAAGTATGTGTAAGTTGTAGTCTTTTTTACACGTGTATGAATATTTACAAACTTATTCTGGCCCTGTATCTATTGTCAGTATAGCACATAGTGGACTCGTACTTAAAATAAACCTCGTGTTTAACATGCTTAGAAAAAGAACAAACAAAAAAACTAGAACAGAAGATGATAACTTGCTTCTGAGATAATTTTTTCCTCAGAGGAGCATATGAAGTAGTGGGAGGTAAGACCCTCGAAGAGGACATGTACTAAGGGAAAAGCACATGCTAATAAGGTCCAAAAAATCACGTTGACACTCCGCTTTGATCCAGAAAAGATTGAAGATACCACATAAAATAGATAAATGAAAGCAAAGTAACAACTTAGAAGTGATGAAAAAGCAAAGCAAAATCAAGGGTGAGGCTTACAGTGAAGGTGGTAAGGAGGAAGTGCAGAAGATGCACACCAGGGAGTCCATTCCACACGCTTGCCTTAAGGGGGCACCTATTCCATGCTAAGCTTTCCAGCGGCCCCACCCATAGTCATAGTGACGACTTACGGATAACTACGGGGAATGCCAAATACAGGAGAAGGATCAGCACGGAGAGGGGCTGGATAGGGAAGGTGCCTTGACATTAATGAGGTTTGAGCCAGGTTTTGATGGACATTGGAGCTCTGGATGCCAGAGGGAGCCACCCAGGCAAAGTATATAGGAGGAGAATAAAGAGGTCGTCCTGGGGTGTAGGGATCCTTTTGGCTGGTCTCAAGGTAGGGCAGGCAGACGACTGAGGTCTTTAACACCAGCCTTTAGATTCCACACGAAAGAGAGCCCTAGCTCTCCCTGATGAGGAAGTGGCCCGATGGGAGTGGTATTTGGAGGAAATTACCCTGGCACCACACAGCTGCAATTTTCCCCTTTGCAAATTATCGTTCATCCCGGGCATTTAGGAAAACGCTGTCATGCATGTCTCTCCTGATATGGTTCACATCTGGCTCTGCCATTGGCAATACAGAATATCTAGGAAATCTGTGCAGCATTAGCGTCTAATAACCTTTGCTTTAAATATAGTGAAGCCGACCACAAACTTAGAAGTGGCACCCATTCCTCCAGAGTAATTTATTCCAGGTTCTCTATGTGACTGAGGCAATCCCTTGCTGTGGCAGCATCTAGTAGTCTGGACGCTGGCAAGAGTGTTGAAAACCAGGGAGGTTGAAACTGATCTTAGAAATAAGAGTAAACGGAGTGGCTTTCACTTTGTTTGCTTTCCTTGCATGTATAAAGTTGTGAGGGTTTGAAATGGCTCTAGACTGAACAGCATTCTACACAAAATAGTACAATCACCGGGATTTTCTTTTTAAAAGAAAGTTGTATGTTGTAGCATGTGGACATCATGATCACTTCAAATATTTGGATTTTAAATTCAGGCTTGAAGTTTGGCTGAACAGATTTTTCCTCTGTTGTATTTTGAGGGACTAAGGAGCTCCTTCAGTCCTTAGAAGAAATGAAATTAATAGCTTCTTAGTTGTTCAATGACAGAAATCCGTAGAAGGTAGGAACTAGTACCATAGGGGGTAGGAAAATATTTGAGGGAGCACACACTTTCTCAGCCCAAGAAGAGCTCTGGGCAAAACTGTAGGCAATCTCTTCTTGACCCCAATTAGTTGTAATCCATATGCAATCCATCCTCTGGGACAGCTGTTATCAGGCTATGCAGGCTATGTGGGGAAAGCATGTCCTTGCTAAACTTTTGAAGGGGAAGGGGAAAGAGCAAGGCTTTATTGCTCTGACAGTCACGCATTCATATAATCCAACTGGTTGTTTTCTTTGGAGGCCATTCCCAGCTGACTGTTGTGAAGCAAGTTGAATTTGTTGAAGGGGGAGCAGTAAGGTGAACCACAGACCCATCTTCCTTGATATGTCCCTGACTCTCAGCTGGGAAGAGAATTTCATTTGTCAGTGACAGAAACCCTTGGGAAAGACAGTCCTGGTGAAAGGGTCTAGATTTTTAATTCTTCCACGCCTATGTGGATTGCTCAAGTTGGGATGGTCTCTGTAGGGAAGTGTAAGTAAAATCTGGAAGGGAAACAGAAGGTGTAGAGTTTCGTTAAGTCAATTTTTCTTAATGAAGTTCATTCATTCACTTACTTAACAAATATTTGAGAGTCTTCTGTGTACTAGCTGCTGTGCTTGGTGCTAAAGGTACTAGGGGTTATAGTGACAAAGAAGGTAAGTCATGGCGCATGAATCACTGCTATGACGTATGGCAGAGTAACACTTCTCAAAGTGTGTAACAAATGATGACACCCATTCTGTAAAATTCTCTTGCCCCCACCCAAACAAACAAAGTAGAGAGGGTGATCTTTTTCTCAAATAAATTTGGGAAATACTGTATACTCTGTTTTGGAGTTACATATTGTATCATAGAATAAAAAGGGCTTTGATACGTTCTGCTCTCAATAATTGTGCTCTTCTTTGTTCAACCTAGCATTTATCAAAAGCATCTAACCATGGAAATCCACCTACTGATACCTGGGGGACTAGTCTTCTATGAAACACCCTTTGGAAAACACGGGTAGAGGAAACTCAGTGGAAATTAGCAAGTGTTAAAAACTCTCAGGATCACAAAACTGGCCGTGGTTAGTGGTGGTCAAGGGTTGCTGCCACTGAGTGAAATCCACTGCAGAAGCCACTGGGCTTGTCCTCTGGGGCCACCAAAGACAATTCTGTGCAGTACCCAGGGCTCTCGCTGTGTACTTTCCCTGCAAGAAATGACCTTTCTCCACCCACCCACTCACCCCACTCCAATTCGTATGTTTTCACAATCCTGGCTCCAAATTCACCTTTGCCTGGGAGTATTCTGTAAAGTGGCATCTTTAGAATAAAAGAAAAATTACTTTTATTATTTTATTTTCTTATTACAATGGCAAAGCATGCGTATCATAGAAACACTATGAAATGATATGAACCAGTAAAAGGAAATAAAGCCCATCCAGAAATAAGTACTGTTAATGTCTTAGTGACAATCCTCTCAAAGTTCTCCTCCACCCCTGACACATACACACACACACACGTATCAAAAGTGGGATAATTTGACCTTGTTCACTTCGTACTCTACTGCAATGGGGCTGTCTTGTTCTCATGGTACTTGCCGTGCCTCACACAGAGAGTGACACTCTGTAAGTGTCCAATAAATATGCGATGAACAAATGACCAATCCTAAGGTCTCTTCTAGCTCTGAACCCATTTGATCTTTGTCATTCTTTTACTCTGTGAATCTTCCATGCATCCTCAATTTACCCTGTACTGGTTTTTTAAAAATTAGGAGACTTCAGTTTTTAGAACTGTTTTCAATTTACACAAAAATTGGGCAGATAATACAGAGAGTCCCCATATGCAGTCCCTCCCCACCAAAACAGTTTGCCTATTATTAACATCTTGCATTAGTGTGGAACGTTTGGTACTGTCAGTTCTTTTTTGTTTTGTTTTGTTTTTAACCATTCTAATAGATGTGTATTAGTAGCTCACTGTTGTTTTAATTTGCAATTCCCTAATGATATATGATGTCATCTTTTCATGTACTTATTTAAAGTCTGTATTTTTATTTAGTGAGGGGTGTGTTCAGATATTTTGGCTATTTTTTAATTGGGTTGTTCATTTCTTATTGTTGAGTTTTTTGTGTTCTTTGTATATCCAGTGATAATTTCACTGGATACAGAACTCTAGGTTGATGGCTTTTCCTTCAATACTTTAAATATTTCAGTCCATTCTCTTCTTGCTTGCATGTATTCTGAAGAGAAGTCCAATGTAATTTTTATCTTTTATCTTCTACAGATCAGGTTTATTTTTTTCTTAAAAATTTTTTTTCTCTTTGTCTTTGGCTTTCTGTAGTTTGATACAGATTTTTTGGGTATTTATTCTCCTTGGTATTCTCTGAGCTTCTCTGCATCTGTGGTTTGGTGTCTGTCATTAATTTTGAGACTTTTTCAGCCATTATTACTTCAAATATATCTTCTGTTCCTTTCTCTCTTTCTTCTTCTTCTAGTATTTCCACTTCACATTTGTTCTACCTTTTGTACTTGTTCCACAGTTCCTTGATATTCTGTTCCATTTTAAAAAATCATTCTTTCTCTTTGCATTTCTTTTTAGAGATGACATATCTTCAAGCTCACTGATTCCTTTTAGAGTTTCCATTGCTCTGTTTACATTACCCATCTGTTCTTGCATGTTGTCTCATTTTCCTTGAGAGCCCTTAACATATTAATCATAGTTGTTTTAAACTCCCTATCTGATAATTCCAAAAGCTATGTTATGCCTGAGTCTCTTATGCTTCTTTTGTCTCTTCAGACTGTGTTTTTCCTTGCTTTCTAGAATGTCATCTCCTTTTTTTGCTGAAAGCTGGACATGATATATTGGGTAAAGAAACTGAGATAATTAGGCTTTTAGCATGAGCTGTGCTATGTTTAATGTCTTCTGCCGCTGTAGGTGCCAGAGGCTCCATTTTCTTCTGGTTTCCTTGTTTTTTTTTCCTTCTCGTGTTGTTTTTATGTCTCCCTAAACACTTCTTAAATAGAATCTGTGTCTTGCAGCTCTCGGTTGTATGCCACTGTAATTGTAGTGGACCCCTGCTGGTGTAGTGATTGGATGTGGGTGGGAGGAGGTGTTTTATAATTTTGTGATTAAATGTCAGGTTTTTAGTGGGCCTGAGTCCCTGGGCTGTGGCCTTCAGAAATGTTCCTTAGCCTTCTCCCTCCCCTTATATGAGACAAGAAGACTAGAGGGGGTTAGAGGTGGCTAATTTCCCTTTTCTTAGGTCGATTTCTTCTTTTTTTAAAATTAATTTCTTTTTAATTTTTATTTATTTTTGGCTGCATTGGGTCTTCATTACTGCATGTGGGCTTTCTCTAGTTGTGGTGAGTGGGGCTACTCTTTGTTGCAGTGTGTGGTCTTCTCATTGCGGTGGCTTCTCTTGTTGTGGAGCACGGGCTCTAGGCATGTGGGCTTCAGTAGTTGTGGCACGTGGGCTCAGTAGTTGCGGCTCACGGGCTCTAGAGCGCAGGCTCAGTAGTTGTGGCGCATGGGATTAGTTGCTCCATGGCATGTGGAATCTTCCCAGACCAGGGGTCGAACCCACGTCCCCTGCACTGGCAGACAGATTCTTAACCACTGCGCCACCAGAGAAGTCCCTGAGGTTATTTTCATGGTGTATACTTTGTCTCTCAAACTGGGCCAAGATTCCCCATTCCTGGTCTGTGTGTTTATATTCTGGCTTCCTCAGGCAAGTTTTTCTCAAACAAGTCCATAGGTCCACATTCTCAAGAGTTCAACAGTTCTCCAAGAACACTTTAAAATTTCATGTTACCATTTTAATTACAACATAAAATTTAGGGTAGTTTAAGGATATTCTAGAACAGGGGTTAGCAAATTATGGCTCATGGACTAAATCCAGCCCACTACCTGTTTATTTGTATAACAAGCTTTATTTTTACTTATTTTAAAAAATATTTATTTATTTGGTTGCACCAGGTCTTAGTTGCAGCATGTGGGCTCCTTAGTTGCGGCAGGTGGGTTCCTTAGTTTTTGCATGCGAACTATTAGTTGAGGCACGCATGTGGGATCTAGTTCCCTGACTAGGGATCGAACCCAGGCCCCCTGCATTGGGAGCTCAGAGTCTTATCCACTGCGCCACCAGGGAAGTCCCTGTATAGCAAATCTTATTGAAGCACAGCTATGCTGATTTGTTTATGTAATGTTTATGGCTGTTTTCATGCTACAATGGTGGAGCTGAAAATAGTGGAGAAAGTGTATGGCCCACGATGCCTAAAATATTTACCATCTGGTACTTTACAGAAAGAGTTCACTACCTTTGCTCTAGAAGATCTTTAGTTGATTATGATCACGTGATATCAGCATCAGTGTTTGTGTCTATGCTCATGAGGTCAAATGAAGATTTCAAATTAGGTTTTTTGGGAATTTGAAAGTAAAAAAGTGGAGAGTGAATTGAGTAAGCACATGAGAAATTTGAGAACAAATCATGCAACGTGCAAAAGAACCTGCCCTGAAGTAGACAGAACCGGATTCATGTTGTGGGCCCATGTGTGTGTCTGTGTATGTGCTGACTTGCTGCAGCTTAATAACGACAACTGTAGTGGTCATGGCAATGACCACATTAAAAAACCCTTTTAATTCCATTTCTAATTTCTGTCCCAGAAATAATGAAGTTGATATCCATTTCATGCTGCTTCCAGTAATATCACAATGCTAATTTGTCTTCAATGGAAGATAATCATCTTTACATAATTAGGAGGTAACACCTTATTAAAATCAGCATTGGAGAATTGCCTGCTGACAGAGTTTTCCTTAAGTGTGAGATCTCAGTATCCTAAACCAGCAATACCATATCCTAAGCCAGTCACACCATTTACCATATCCTAAACCAGTCATACCATTTTGTACAATATACTTATGTGTATTCTGGGCAGGAATTCCAGACTCTCCCTCTCAAGGAATTTCAGACTCTCCCTCTACCTAATAGGCCCATGACCCTGGGTGTTCTTTATCATTCTGCCTGCTCCTGTCTTGGGGCCATGAGGGATACCTGGATGGGCTCTACAAGCACCCCTACCCCTACCCTAACCAAGAGTCTGCCCTTGAGGCAGTCTCTGTTCTAGACTCTCCTTCCTTCTTGTTGAGATTCTTTTTGGTGTCCTTTCTTGCCTGAGAACCTCTGTTAAAACCCATTGTGTTACACAGGTCTAATATCATTGATCTTCTCGAGGGAAAAGGTGTAAGTCTTGGTCAATTTCCTCCTTAGAAGTATCTTGAGCCCATTAACATTTTCCATCTCCTTCCCCCAGAGTTCTGTACCAAGCAGTGTGTTTTGGAAACAGCAGTCCTTGTTACGCAACAAAAATACCCTGTTACATTTTTCACCCAAGACAACAGGGACTCTCAGGAGTCCACTGCGTATGATGGATAAACCCTGTGTAAGACTCTGAGTATTGAAGTCAGAGATAGTGCAGACATTCTTCTCACCCCTTTTACAGGTACAGAAGCCAGGAGAAGTCAGTTGTGCGCTTCTGTCCTTCTGTGGGATGTAAGGGGTCTAATGTACAATTTAGCTAGATGCGATTAGAAGACATTTTTTAAAAAGAGCATAAAGTGCTCTAAGGCAATGTTCATTTCTGGCTTTTTTTGTTACAGCTTTATTGAGATATAATTCACAGACTCGATTAAAGTGTACAATTCAATGGTTTTAGTATATTCACAGAGTTGTGCATCACCACAATCAATTTTTGAGCATTTCATCAACTCAAAACTAAATTCCATACCCACTAGCTGTCATACTTCAGTTTCTCCATTTCTCTTGACACTAAGCTAATTTACTTTTGTCTCTCTGTATTTGCTTATTCTGGACAATTCATAGAAATGGAATATTATGTGTTTTGTTATGTGTGACTGCTCTCTTTCACTTAGCATATTGTTTTCAAGGTTCATCTATGTTATAGTATGTATCAGTACTTCATTCTTCTGTGTGGCCAAATAAAATTCCATTGTATGGATATAACTCATTTTGTTTATCCATTCATCACTTGGTGGACATTTGGGTTGTTTCCACCTTTTGGCTATTGTAAATAATGCCACTATAAACATTTATGTACAAGTTTTTGTGTAGATACATGGGTTTAATTCTGGATGTGTAAAAAATCAGGATGTGTAAGTCCTCCAAATTTGTTCTCTTTTAAGTTTGTCTTGGCTGTTCTGGTTTCCTTTGTTTCCATGTGAATTTTTAGCATTCAGCTGGGATTCTGATAGAGATTGCATTGAATCTGTAGATCATTTTGGGGAGTATTGCTGTCTTAACCATATTAAGTCTTCCAGTCCATAAACATGGATGTTTTCTCATTGATTTAGATCTTATAAACTCTCTCAACAATGTCTTATAGTTTGCAGAATATAAGTTCCCCTGCCGAGTGCTCAACATGCATGAGACACATCAACGGTATAATTCCTCAACCACACTGCCTTTTCTCCCACGTTGTCTAGAGAGTACAGACCATAACTTAATTCCACTTTTCTACTCTACTTTGCACAGAGGAGGTGCTCAATATGGATTTGTTGAAAAAATAACTAAGGAACAAATAAATTCCTCACTTTGCTTCCTGTGCCCTGGAAATAAGAGCAGCGGGATCCTTTTCAGTTCGTTAACAATCACATTGCACAAAGCAGATGCTGGCTCATAGCAGATGCACTGACAATACAGATGTGCTGATGTGCTGCTTCTGGAGTCCTTCATTTTGACCAAAAAAAAAAAAAAAGAGTCCTTGTTTATATCCACAGTCTTTCCCTGGGAGGAGCCACCTCTACAAGCGTCTCCAGATAAGGAGGGGAGGTTGCCCCTGAACCCCAGGCTTTTACAATTCCATGCAATTTTGCATGCACAGTCCTGTCTGCTGAGCAGGGCTGGGAGAGCACAGAGAAGGTCCCAGGATGCTGTGGCATGCAGACCCACAGATGTGCGATCGTCTCAAACCACGAAGCCTCTCAGAAAATGGGTGTGGGGTTTGCAGGGTTGGTCAGATGCACAACCAGAGCTTTTGTCTTCAGTCTCCTACCAAACTTTTGCCTTCCTCTGGCCAGTCCACCCCATCTTTGGCCTCCAGGCACCCATCCCTGATCTCCAGACTTCAGCCCCGTTTCTAACCCTACCCGAACTCTCCTCCCTGAGAAAGGGCCCCAGAAAGGATTTGCTCCACCTCCTTCTAAACATTCAAAATCAGTTAAACAAATGGAACAGATATTAATAAATAACTGAGTGTTTTTGTAATAAAGGATAAAGGGAAAAAAATGTGTTCTTCCACCCACCCCACAACATGGTTCCTGGTTCCTCATCACCAAACCAGCAGTAGCTGAGTTGAGCCCTGTGGAGTACTGGGAACTAGATCTTAAAGAAGACAGGGAGAATCTTTGTGGGGATAGTGCAGGAAGCACCTACTCTGGATGCCAAGCCCAGCCCGGTGCCTGTGGGACCTTAGGCAAGTTAAGGTGAGCTAATCAAGTTAATTAAACTCCCATGCCAACCGTTTCTTATCCTTAGAGCAAGGAATACCTGCCTCACCTAGTCTTCTGTTAGGATTATATGAACTAACATAGGGACAGTACTGGCACGTGGTGAACTCAATCACTGTTATTTTCTTTTCCTTTCATGGAGGTACTGAGGATGGCAAAGAGACCGTAACTCAGAGTCAGGCACAGGCAGAACTGGACAAATATTTATGAAATTCCCAGCAAGTACAGGAGCCCAGGCTCTGGTGGAGGGTGCAGACAAGCACACAGGCAATTAGAGACAGGGTAATAGTGACCATACTATGAGTAAGATTGGGTGCTTGTGAGGTCATGGAAGGAGCACCTATTCTTGGTGGTACAGGGAAGGTACCTATAAACCTAGGTCGAGGATTAACACGAATTACTTGGGCAAAGCGTATGGGACAGTATATTGGACAGAGGAAACCATAAGTGTAAGTAAGTACCTGGAAGTGAGAAATCCTTATGCATTAATGGATGGTTGGTAATAAAAATAACAATAATAGCAACATTTGTTGTGGACCTACTGTGTCCTAAGCACACTGCAAAATTCTGTATATACACTGTGTTACTCATTCTCACAGCTCTTTGAGCAATGTATTATTAGTTGTACAGATAAAGAAACTGAGACTCAGAATGATGAAGGAATCTTTGTAAGATCGCAGAGCAGACAGGTGGTGGTAGCTGCTTTCATCAAGACTCTTTGGGTACCAGAGCCAGTGCTCTCTCCTAACCTCTGTACAGAGCTGCCTTTAGTAACTGGCTGTGGCTGAGAAAGAGCTTTCTGAGGATGCTGGGGTGGCCATTGCTCCAAGCAAGGCTGTGAAATCGACAGTTAGATGAACAAAACAGATCTCACTCCGCCCTTCACCCGACTTGGCCATTTTGCAGATGCCCCTTAGGTCAGTGCAAATCACTCCCATGTTTGACTAAAGAGCAACTCTCAAGGACACTTCCTGTTAGAGGTGTGTTGGGAAAGGCTGCCTCACGAGGTGGGCACTGCCCAGCTCCAGGGGGCTCCAGGCACATAGCTGACATTGTGAATGGCACTCTAGGGCTTTGCAGAGTGTCAGCCTTGTGAAATTCAGGTCACCTGGCATGCTAGGATTTATTGAGAAAGTGAATTATTGGCACGATTTTGGAGTTCATCTGTTTTTCAGAGTTTTGTAGAAATACATGTTTTGCAATAGAGTTTGGTTCAGTTCAGGGCATAGTAATGAAGTTAGGTGAATTGCGGGGAGCGCTGGGGGAGATAGATAGTTCCCATAACTTAAGTAAAAATATTTTCAGGTCTTCAAAACTCTGAGAAGTATACTTGACAGACATAGCAAACAATTGATGCTTACAGAGTTTCATCTATCTTGACATCTTACACTATTAAATTTCCTGCCACTATCTTAAAAAATAAAGACTCATTGTGAGCACATGAAAAGATGTTCAACATTACTAGCCATCAGGGAAAGGCAAATCAAAATCACAATGAGGTACTACTTTGTATCCATTAGGACTGCTATGATCAAAAAGACAAATAATAACAAGTGTTGGCAAAAATGTGGAGAGATTGGAACCCTCATATACTGCTGGTGGGAATGTGAAATGGTGTAGCTGTTTTGGAAAAGTCTGGCAGCTCCTCAAAAGGTTAAATATAGAGTTACCATAGGTTAAACATAGAACTACTCCCAGGTACATATCCAGAAGAAATGAAAATACATGTCCACAAAAAAAACAAAAAACAAAAACCAAAAAACTTGTACATGTTTTTAATGTTCAATTATGTTCGGAGCAGCATTATTCAAAATAGCTGAAACATGGACACAATCTAAGTGTCCTTCAACTGATGAATGGCTAAACTAAACATGGTATATCTATACAATGGAATATTATTCTGCAATAAAAAGAAATGAACTAATGATGAACCCTGAAAACATGCTAAGTGGAAAAAGCTAGTCACAAAGGATTCTATATTATGTGATTCCATTTATATGAAATGTCCAGAATAGGTAAATCTGTGCAGACAGAAATTAGATTGGTGGTTGCCTGAGGCTGCATGTGAGGTGGGGAGAAATGGGGAGTGACTGCTAATGAGAACAGGGTTTCTTTTCGGGGTGATGAAAATGTTTTATTTTTTTAAATGTATTTATTTTTTCCTTTAAAAATATTTTCTTTTTTTTAACGTCTTTATTGGAGTATAATTGGTTTACAATGTTGTGTTAGTTTCTGCTGTATAACACAGTGAATCAGCTATATGTATACATATATCCCTATATCCCCTGCCTCTTGTATCTCCCTCCCACCCTCCCTATCCCACCCCTGTAGGTGGTCACAAAGCACCGAGCTGATATCCCTGTGCTATGCAGTTGCTTTCCACTAGCTATCTGTTTTACATTTGGTAGTGTATATATGTCAATGCTACTCTCTCACTTCGTCCCAGCTTACCCTTCCCCCTCCCCGTGTCCTCAAGTCCAT
Source organism: Balaenoptera acutorostrata (assembly GCF_949987535.1). Lineage (NCBI taxonomy): Eukaryota > Metazoa > Chordata > Mammalia > Artiodactyla > Balaenopteridae > Balaenoptera > Balaenoptera acutorostrata. The sequence continues at coordinate 63,175,306 of NC_080075.1, forward strand.
TCTCTATGTCTGCATCTTTATTCCTGTCCTGCCCCTAGATTCTTCAGAACCGTTTATTTTTTTTAGATTCCAAGGAGGCAAGAATATACAATGGAGAAAAGACAGCCTCTTCAGTAAGTGGTGTTGGGAAAACTGGACAGCTACATGTAAAAGAATGAAATTAGAACACTCCCTAACACCATACACAAAAATAAACTCAAAATGGATTAGAGACCTAAATGTAAGGCCAGACACTATAAATCTCTTAGGGGAAAACATAGGCAGAACACTCTATGACATAAATCACAGCAAGATCCTTTTTGACCCATGTCCTAGAGAAATGGAAATAAAACCAAAAATAAACAAATGGGACCTAATGAAACTTAAAAGCTTTTGCACAGCAAAGATGAAAATGTTTTAATATTGACTGTGGTGATAGTCGTAAACCTCTGTGAATATATTAAAACCATTGAACTGTATTCTTTCAATGGGTGACTTATATAAAGTTATTTTAAGAAACAACCATTAGGGGACTTCACTGGCGGTCCAGTGGTTGGGACTCCGTGCTTTCACTGCAGGGGGCATGGGTTCGATTGCTGTGGCCAAAAAAAAAAAAAAAAGAAAAAAAAGAAACAACCCTATGGGCAGTGGTGGGATGCCATGGGCTTATGGGCAGATTTTCCTCACTATTCCGAATCCATTCCAGCCCCATTGGGCAGGTGGAATAAGGGATCCATATTTACCAGATGAGAAAGCCAGACACAGTGAGACCATGGAGCTTCCCCAAGCTCACACGGCTTTGCAGGTCTATTAGGCATCAAGGTCTTCTAGCAACCAGTGCAGGCACATTTGACAGACCTGTGGTTTTCAAGCCATACTCTACAGAGCCTCTTTGGGGGACCCCATTGGTGGGGGCAGTGGGTTAGGGTGGGCATGAGGAGTAGGGTTGCTGGTCAGGTGAGCTCGAGTCTCCTACTTGGTTTGAATCAAAGCACTTCTAGGTTTAAATTGACATATTGGGCTTGCACATATGCCTTCTTTGAAAAAAAAAAAGTTTCTCTGCCAAAATCCATTGCCCTTAACGCCATGGTTCTCAGATTGCAAAGACAGTAAACTGAACACTTTCCTCGACCTCAGCACCCAAAGTGCTGATTTATCTTTAGAAAAATGTCCATAATTCAAACAAAAAGTGATAACTCAGGCTGCCAAGCTCTTGTTGCTTTGGTGTTGTTTCTCTGCTGAGGAATGCACCCACAAGGTATCTGTTTCAACAATAATTGCCAATGAACGAGTGAGAAATATTGCTCTTGGCCAAAATATAGTCTGTTGCTAGAAAACAATACAGCTAAAGCGTTTATGAAATTATCATAGAACACTGTCACTTAAGAATAATATTGTACAGGATGTCCTTGTCCCCAGAAACACTCCCATCATCATCCAAGACTGTCTTTAGAAGCAGAAGTTGTTTCCCAACAAAATCTAGGTTTGTTCGCAATTTGTCTTAACAAGGAATGACGTAAGTTTACCAGACAAAAGAGTTCCATTTTTCGTTCCCTATGTTTAATCTGCACGGACAGAAAACTGTAAATATCATAAGTGGTTGTTACCGGCTGGCTTTGGAGGGGCCCCGTTCGTTAAAGACCATGGTTCGCTGGTTTCTTGTGTGTCTTCCAAGGACCAAGATGCTTGCTCATCATCACTATGAGATCTGGCAAACAAAAGCCGGAGGCCCAGGAGCCTGTGTGGAAGGATGATGTGACCTTTGACCTCCACTAGCAAGGCCCGGAGGGAAAGAGGCAAAGTCAGGCTCCGGTAACGTTTAATGACAGATCTTGTTAGGGTTAAAAAAACAGCTCTGGCGTCCAGCTGGGACTTCAGCTGGGGAGGTGCTCAGAGGGCCTTCAGAAACAGCCATGGGGCCCTATGAACAGCTGCCCTGGGTGCCCGCTAAGCAGTCTTTCTGAGCTGCTCCTGCTGAGAACCCCACCCCCAGTCAGTGTGAGTCAGGAGGGAGAATCATTCATTTTTTTCCCTATTGCCACCAGCAAGTATCACCCCTCTGGATGCTATGGTGAGGTTCTGACAGCAGCAAGGCACAGATCCTGGTTTTTCTCGTATAAAAATAAATATCTAGAAAGCGGCTGAGATTAGTGCCCTTATAAAAGAGACCCCAGAGAGCTCTCTAGCCGCTTCTACCACGTGAAGCTACAGTGAGAAGACAGCTGTTTATAACCGAGGAAATGGGCTCTCACCAGAACCAAACCATGCTGGCTCCGTGATCTTGGAATTCCTGTCTCTAGAACTGTGAGAAATAAATTTCTCTTGTGGATAAGATTGCAAGTCTATGGTATTTTTGTTCTAGCAACCCGAGCTGACTAAGACAACACCTTACATAAATGTAAGGAGCTTTCAGCGGGGAGTGATTAATGTTTAACTTGCAGGTTGAATGGTGTGAGATGAAGGTCTAGGATGTAGCTCTACCCTGAAATATTCAAACTTCAGATTGAGAGAATCATGCCATAAACAGAAGGCCTTCATTATCTTCACTTTTGAATAATTGCTCTCTGCCATCATATATGTTTTTGGCACTTCTGAATAGATATTAATGACCCCTCTTTTTCATGCAGAAAAGAGAAAGTGGCGTGGCATGCCCTAGACATCTCCAGATTTGGCACTATGGTCCTCACTAATGCTTGCAGCAATCTGGCATTTTTCTGCCAAGATTTGAGCATCCCAAGACCTGGCATCTGCTGCCCCCTGAAGCAGATCCATGGCTCTTGATTCGTCCTTGGGTGCAGTGACTCTGGGAAATAAGGATGGCTCTGTGGAAATAAACATAAAGGGAAGGGTAAAACTCCAGCAAAAGTTGAAAATGTAGTGAGGTGAACTGAAGATGTTCCAGTGGAGCTGTGATTCCACAGGAAGTGTGATGTGGGAGGAGGCCTGTAGGTGCACATCCATTTTCTGATATTTGGGGATTCTTGAAGGTTTGGATATGTTATTCTCAGTATCAAGTGTTTGTTACAAAAAAGAGTGTGACATAAGAAACGCTTTTTAAGACAATTATTGATTCACATGCTCTTGTAAGAAATAATACTGAGAGATCCCATGTGCCCTTTCCTCAGTTTCTCCCAAAGGTAACATCTTGAAAACTATAATGCAATCCTATTACCAGGACACTGACAGTGATACAGTCAAGATGCAGAACATTTCCATCACCACGAGGGTCCCTCATGTTGCCCCTTTATAGCCACACACACTTCCCTCTCACCCTCACCCCCTCCTTAGTCCCAGGCAACCACTAATTTGTTCACCATTTCTATAATTTTGTAGTTTCAGAATGGTATATAAATGGAATCACACAGTATGTAACTTTTAGGGATTGGCTTTTCCCACTCAACATGATTCTCTGGAGATTCATTCGGGTTGTTGTGGGTATCAGCAGTGTATTCTTTTTTATTGCTGAGTAGTATTCCATCATATGGATGTACCACAGTTGTCGTTTTTTTTAAAGCAGTCATCCATTGAAGGATATCTGAGTTGTTTCCATTTTGGGGCTATTATGAATAAAGCTACTATAAACACTTGTATACAGGCCTTTGTGTGAACATAAGCCTTCATTTCTTTGGGATAAATGCCCAAGAGTGCGATTGCTGAGGTGTATGATAGATTAGTTTTACAAGAAAACTAAGTGTTTAGTTTCTTAGAAACTGTCCAGTTGTTTTCCAGAGTCGCTGTACCATTTTATGTTCCCACCACGAGTGTCCGAGTCATCTAGTTTCTCCACGTGCTTGCCAGCGTTTGGCATCATTACTGTTTTTTATGTTAGCCATTCTGATAGGCGTGTAGTGACACCCCATGTGTGATTTACTTTCATCCTGCCTATAGGAGTTTGAAGTGAGCTTCTTGTAGACAGATTACACTTGGGTCATGTTTTTTAATCTACTCTGCCAATTTCTTTTAATCGGTGTATTTAAACCATTTACATTTCATGGAATTATTGATGTTTTAGGGCTTAAATGTGCTATTTTGTTTTCTGCTTATTCTCTCTGTTTTTCATGTCTTTGTTTTCATTTTCCTGCCTTATTATGAAATGCTTGAATATTCTAACGAATTCTATATTGATTTATATGTAGTATTTTAAAGTGTATCTCTTTTAAAGTGGCTTGTTCTAGGTGTTCCATTATGTATATATAACGCATCACAGGCTACTAGTGTCATCTTACCAGTTTGAGTGAAGTATTGAAACTTTACTTCCATTTATGTCCCTTTACCTTCTTATAATATAATTGTCTTAAATATTTTCTGTATGTACATCTAGAACCTCATCAGACAGTGTTATAATTTTTCTCCAAATATCAAACAATTTAGAAAACTCAAAGGAAGGAAAATCTATTATATTTACCCACATTTTTACTTACTGAGTTCTTCCTGCCTTCCTGATGTTCCAAGTTTCCTTTTTTTCCCCATTTCCGTTTTGTTTAGAAGACTTCCTTTATCTATCCATTAGTATAGGTCTTTGAGCAACAAATTCTGTTTTCCTTCATCCGAGAGTGTCTTATTTTTCCCTTCATTCCTGAAAGACATCTTCATTGGATATAGGATTCTGTGTCGACAATTCTTTTATTTCTACACTTGAAATATATTGTAACACTTTCTTCTGGCCTCCATGATTTTTGAAGAGAGAAATGTGTGCTGTCATCCTAATTATTTCCTCCCTATAGATAAAGTGTCAGTTTTCTCTGGCTGCTTTTAAGGTTGGTTTTTTTGGTCTTTATTTTTCAGAAGTGGGTTTGTGTCTTTTGCCAAATCATATGCATTTTATCCCTTGGGCAGCCAATCAGTGGCCCACTGGAAAAGAAACTTGAGATGGAACCGTTGAGTTGGTGCTTTGTGGACAATCGTCTAGGGCTCTTCTCTCCTTCCTGGGTGGGTTTTGCTGGGGAGGCTTCTTAATCTGAGAAACAGGAACTCCTCCCAACTATCATTTCTGTAGGATAGTTATGGCTGCTTTCAAACTTCTAGGCAATTGAGAAAACCAGTGATTCTTTCTGGGCCACATGCCTGGAGGTCTCTGCCTAATGCGGAACCTGGCCAACCTCTGGTCTCCACCCTCCTGGCTGGAATGTGAGTGAATGAATACTTGGGAACTGGAGAGGTTGGCAGTCGTGTCGCGCTAGAAAGCTGGAGGATCCACTTGTGGCCTTTTGGGCACTGGTTGCTCATCACTGGTTCACTCTTTCTGAAATCTATTTTCTCACCATACTTTGGAATCTTGCTTCTGCCCTCCCCCTGCCATTACTCTGCTAACATCTCAAGTCCTAACTATTAAATCAAGCAGCCTTTTCTCACACTTTTCTCATCCTCCTGGAGCTCTCCAGATCACTGGTCATTAGCCACTGTTCAGATGCATTAACCCAATGAGGTAATGTCCATTTGTAGCCCCATTTTACAGACAAGGAAATGGACGATTCGAACCCAGAAACTCTGGCTCCAAAGCCCATGCTCTTTTTTTTTTTCTTTTTTTTAATAATGTATTTTATTACATTATTTATTTATTTATTTTTGGCTGTGTTGGGTCTTCGTTTCTGTGCGAGGGCTTTCTCTAGTTGCGGCAAGCAGGGGCCACTCCTCATCGCGGTGTGCGGGCCGCTCACTATCGCGGCCTCCCTTGCTGCAGAGCACAGGCTCCAGACACGCAGGCTCAGCAGTTGTGGCTCACGGGCCCAGTCGCTCTGCGGCATGTGGGATCCTCCCAGACCAGGGCTCGAACCCGTGTCCCCTGCATTGGCAGGCGGACTCCCAACCACTGCACCACCAGGGAAGCCCCAAAGCCCATGCTCTTAACCACTGTGCTGCATTTGTTTTTTTTTTTTAATCTTATTTTATTAAAAAAATTTTTCTGGCTGTGCCACGTGGCTTGTGGGATCTTAGTTCCCTGACCAGGGATCGAACCTGGGCCCACAGCAGTGAAAGCACCAAGTCCTAACCCCTGGACCGCCAGGGAATTCCCTGTCCTGCATCTGCAGTTGCTGATCAGCTGCCCCTCTTCTCTCTATGAAGCATTCTTCTGGGTTGGCTTATGTGCATTCATTTCTTGATCCTTTTCTATCTGTTTTCTTCTCTATTTTTATTTTTCCAACACCTATGGGTAAACATTCCCCAAGATTCTTTCTTTAGTTTTCTCTCTCCTTTCTCTTTATCGTTATCTATGACTATTGTAATGAATGACAAATGCATTTATCTACAGTAACATCCTGTCAACTCCTAACATAGACCCACATTTCCACCTTGTTTAATATCTGTATTTCCACAAAAATTATCATTTCTAATTCTGACTGCATCATCTAACCCCCAAACTTGCTTTTTTTAGGAATACATTTTTTATTAATGTATAACAGAAGTTTATTCACATTCAAGAAATTTTCACAGAGGGAACACACCATTGTAACCAGCACCAAGATCAGGAAACAGAACATTACCAGCACCCCCAGATATGCTCCTCCTGCCCCCTTCTAGTCACTACCCCAAATAAACACCCCCAAATAACCACTATCCTGATTTTTAACACAATAGATTAGTTTTTTCTGTTTTTGAACTTAAATGGAATCATATTTATGTATTTTGTGACTGTCTTTTTTCATTCAGCATCATGTTTATAATATCATTCCAAGTTGTTACATGTAGAAATAGTTTATTCATTCTCATTAATAAATAATATTCCATTATGCAAATATACCGTATTTCTTAAAATCCATTCTGTTGTTAAAAGGCATTTGGGTAGTTTCCAGTTTCAGGCTGTTATATGAATAATGCTGCTTTAAACATTCTTGTAAGTTTTTTGGTGGACATATGCTTTTCTCTTCTGTTCTGCTTAGGAATGGAATTGCTGGGTCTCTGGATACGTGTTCATTTTTAGTAGATATTGCTGAACAGTTTTCCAAAGTGGCTATACCAATACCAACTGACCTTTCTACCAGCAATGTATGAAAATCCAATTGGTCCACACTTTTGCCAATATTTGGTATTGCCTGTTTTTTTTTTTTTTAATTTTAGTTATTTCTGGTAGGTGTGCAATGTTATCTCATTAAGGCCTTAATTTATATCTCCCCAGTGACTAATGAAGTTAAGCAACTTTTCGTATGTTTATTGCCCATTTGCAAAGCATCCTGTGAAGTACCTATTCATGTCTTTCTGTCCATTTTTCTATTGGGTTGTTTGTTTTTTCATGTTGATTTGTACCAGTTCTTTATATATCCTAGAGATGATTCCTTTGTTAGATATTTCAACCACTCTGTGGTTTGCTTTCCAGTCTCTTAATGGTGTTTTTTGGATGAAAAGAACTGTTAATTTTAATGTAATCCAAATATTCATTTTCCCCCTTTCTTGTTAGCACTCCTTTTATCCTGTTCAAATGTCCTTTTATTCTTGACTTCTGTATTTCTAATAATGGTCTTTCCATTTTTCCAGTCAAGCAAGTTTGCCACTTTGGAGTCCCTTTGATTTATTTCTCTCCTCTGGTCCAATTTAATTAGTCACTATATCAATTTGATGCTACCTTAAAATCAATTCTTACATACCTGTCATTCTTTCAGCCACCATCTCTGTTCAGGCCCCACTTAGCTCATCACAAAAACTTCTAAGTCACTCTTCCCACCTCTCAGCTCTCCTTTGGCCATTTCACTGCCATAGTAATCCTGCTTACACACAACACGATATCACTCCTTGGCTCAAGACACACCAAAGTACCCTAATGTATTCAGAATGAAGTCCAAACTCCTTGCCTGCTATCCAAGACCTTCCAGGATCTGACCTTCCTTGCTCACACATGCTTTCACACAACCTGTGCTCCACTAATGATGCACTATTTGCTGTTGTTCTCAATGCTCCTGCTTTCTTTCTCTGTGCTGTTATGTCCAGAGTTTCTTTATCCCCAGCAGCTTTTCCTGGTGAGGTGCCACCATCCTTCTAGGCTCAGCTTAAGCACTATTTTCTCTACGAGATTTTTCCATGACCCTCTCTTATAATACATATTTGCTTCTAGTTATTGTTATCTTGTGCTATAGTTACCTGTGTATATGTTTTGTTTCCAATTCTAGATTATAAGATTCTGGAGGATAGGGCCTCTGTCTTATTCATCTTTTTATCTCTCTACAGGGCATTCCACTGGGTCTTTCACATAATGAATGAAAAAAGGCAGTCACAAAATACATAAATATGATTCCATTTACGTTCAAAAACAGAAAAAACTAATCTATTGTGTTAAACATATATCAACATATATTGATTCATTTATTTATTATTAATAAGAAATTAGTAAGAAAGTAATAATAATGACTACAATTTATTGCATATAATGGTAAGTACTAAACGTGCATTATCTCAAATATGATGGAGTTTACAGGATTAAATGAGATATTGAAAGTAAAGACCTTGAAACATAGTAAGAGCTCAGTAAGTGGTAGCAATTATTATTATTCTTATTCCTATTTAATGGGTGAGAAAACTAAAGCAGGTAGATATTAAGTCACTTGCTCAATGTTGCATAGCCAAGTGGAGTTGGGACTTGAGCCCAGGTGTCTATTTTTGCCTAGTTTGTTTTATTCAGCATAGTGATTTTGAGATTCAGCCATGTTGTTGTATGTATTGATAATTCATCCCTTTAATTGATGAGTAGTACTCCACTGTATGGATAGACTATAATTTACTAACCCGTTCACCTGTTGATAGATATTTGGATTGTTTCCAACTTTTCGCTTTTACAAATAAACCTGCTAAGAACATTCATGCATAATCTTTGTGTAAATATATGTTTTATTTCTTTTGGTTAAATACCTAGGAGTGAAATGGCTTTGTCACATGATAGGTGTATATTAAACTTTTAAGAAACTGCCAAATTGTTTTGGCAGTGCTTGTATCATTTTATATTCCTATCATCAGGGTATAAGAATTTCAATTCCTCAACATATTCACTCATTTCATATTCATTCATTTGGTGATACATTCAGTCTTTTTAATCTTAGTCAAACTAATGGGTGTGTAGTGGTATCACATTGTGGTTTTAATTTGCATTGTTATACATATGTCACAACTGATGACTAACGATGTTGAACATCTTTTCATGTATTTATTGGCTATTTACATCTATTCTTTGGTGAGGAGTCAGTTCATATCATTTTTTAAAACATAAATTTATTTATTTATTTATTTTTGGCTGCATTGGGTCTTCGTTGCTGCGCGCAGGCTTTCTCTAGTTGTGGTGAGCGGGGGCTACTCTTCGTTGTGGTGCGCGGGCTTCTCATTGCGGTGGCTTCTCTTGTTGCAGAGCGTGGGTTCTAGGCGTGCAGGCTCAGTAGTTGCGGTGCATGGGCTCAATATTTGTGGCTCGTGGGGTTGTCAATTTCGGCAAAAATTTCTATAGGAATTTTGATGGGGATTATGTTGAATCTTGGGGAGAATTTGGGCAGCATTGTCATTCTAATACTATAGAGTTTTCTAATCCATGAACATGCTATGTTTCTCCATTTATTTAAGTCAGAGAAGTTGGGGTAGGAGACAAAATATTTTGCCATTGACGTTAAACCATCATGAATCTCACAGTTATGTTTAACTGTTGGTGTGAAAAGTTGGAAAAAATTCTCTTCTTTCTCTTTCTCCTCCTCCTCCTTCTTCCTTTTCTTCTTCTACATCTTTTTCACTGAAAGCAAATTTATCACATGCTCAGGTTTTAATTCATATCCTATCTTTGTCCTCCTCAATTGTTCAATTTTTTACGTTGTTGTAGTTTCTAAATATCCATTATATTTAGAAACATGTTGACAAATGAAGCATGATAACACATTGTCCAATACAGGAACATAAAACTGGAACTAGCATAGTGGACAATAGCCATTTTTGGGGTCTGATATAACACCTTTTTCATTGGATTGCCATGAGAACCACATGAGCTAAAGTATGTGAGAAGCCATCCTATAACTGCAAAGTGCTGTTACTAATATTTTTATTTAAAAGAGGTGCCCAAGGGGAGTTCCCTGGTGGTCCAGTGTTTAGGACTTGGTACTTTCACTGCTGTGACCCCAGGTTCAATCCCTGGTCAGGGAACTAAGATCTCACAAGCCGCACAACGCGGCCAAGAAAATTTAAAAAATAAATTAAAAAAAAGCAGCCCTCAAATAACCTTTTTGTTTTATTTAATTAATGCAAATCATTCTCTGATGTGAAAAGCAAATGAAAAATCAAACAAACTATGGCAGAGACAGCCATCTGATAATAATTCATGCTTCCTTTCCACAGGGCAGAATACTGTTGGGAGGTGGCTGCCCAGCTAGAAATGACATTTACTCATCTCCGTTCATCCAGGTGGGGCTGTGCAACTAGTTCCGGTCAGTAGAACGTGAGCATCCAGGCTGAGGTGGCTGAGTATGCATGTGCCTTCCCCATGCTTTATTACCTTTTATGGTGACCTTGAAAGTCTCATGTCAAAAGGTGACAACCCAAGAATGAAAGGAGCTTGGATCTCCAAGTCACCACTTGGAGAATAGGAGAGCTACTCCACCAGGGGTGTTCACATTGAACTTTGTGTGAGCAGAATTAAATTTTAATATGTAAATCACTGAGATTTTGGAGCTCTTTGTTATAGCAGGTAGTGTATTTTCATAAATAACCATTTTTTGTTTTTTATGATAAGACCTTAGAGCCAAAGAAACAGTAATAGCTTAGGCTTGTTTACCTCATAAGCAAAGAGAAATAGCCTAAAATTTAAATGCTTGGCCTATGACCTTGAAACTGACTCATTCCAGTGAGCTATACAAACTTTCTCGGATTTTATTCCAAAGAGTGAAAAAATATACACTTTTGTATTTAATAGATCTGGGCTTGGATTCTGGCTCTGCAAAATTCTTGCTGGATTTACCAGTGACTTTTATTCTAGTCTTTCTACTATCCTCCCTCCCAGCATAGGATTATTTTCATTCTCAGCCCATCAGCTGAGCTAGTCCAGGTCCATATTGATACCTTCTTGTTGGACCTCTTCACATTTTCATGCACAAGTACCTCAAACCTAAATGACCAATACTAACCTTATTACCTTACCTAAATGTGCCTTTTTCTTGACTTCATGATTTCCATTAATTGTGCTGAGAGCATTCTATTACTATTACAACTACATCACTAATTAGATAATCTTTACTTCAAATATTTCAATGAAAGGAGAGACTAATATGTGTTGATGGTTGTTTGGACCTAAGTTTTAGCTCTGTATAATATATGTGGATCTATTAAATGAACAATGTTAATAGTGTTTGAATTGTTACTTATAAATAAATAGCTCTTTTATTACTTTAAAAGATATACAGTAGACTCTTGGTATGTGTGAATTTAACATTTGTGACTTTGATTCTTCACGTGTGATCCTGAAGACACACAACATAGAGTAGTTTTCCAGGAATTTGAGTCTTGAAGTTGTGGGTGAGGCCAGCTAACTACCTAGAATTCACCTATTAAATCTGTCCTAGGGTTCTCTACTCATTAATGTGCATTTAATAACTCCTATGAGGTAATGAAAATTCTATTTTTTCCCTTCTTTTTAAAAAAATTTATTTTATTGAAGTGTAGTTGATTTACAGTGTTGTGTTAGTTTCTGGTATACAGCAAAGTGATTCAGTTATACATACGTATGTATATTCTTTTCCATGTTCTTTTCCATTATTGTTGATTACAGCATATTATATATAGTTCCCTGGGCTATACTGTAGGACCTTGTATATTCATTCTATATATCAACATAATAGTTTGCATTTGCTAATCCCAAACTCCCAATCCATCCCTCCCCCACCTCCCCTCACCCTTGGCAACCACAAGACTGTTCTCTACGTCTGTGAGTCTGTTTCTGTTTTGTAGGTAAGTTCATCTGTGTTATAAAAAATTCTAATTTTTTGATGAAAAATCACCTAGAAAAGAAAACCAACTTCTAGTGTTGATGCTGGAAGTGAAATGAAACAAAAGCAGTCTAAGAAAATTCTGATTCTTATTCAGAAAATGGAATTAAATATAAATGAAAGTATGGAACATCTAATTTTGTGATAATACCAAACCAGATGAACAAGTCTACCACATATTTTTTTTTTTTTTAGAGAGAGATAAGAAAAGTTGATTCTTTTAAACTGGTTCATCAAGTGTTTGAATAAGAATTTATTTTATGAAATAAAATATTGATGAATTTTATAAATCAGTTTAGTTCTAATAAATATAGAACATATATAAACCTTGGCCACATTCGTACTCACAGGGACTCACTTTTCCTAAAAAGGTTTAAGTCTATTTTCCTAAAGAGGTGGGTTTCTCCCTAAAATGGATTCTAGAATTAGCCACTTTAGATTTTCTCCATCTTGTTACTCTTGAATTCTCTATACCTGGCACATTGGTGAATGATTGTAGACTATTCCATAGATATCTACTGAAAAAGGGCAACTCTGAAATTTTCTAGATGCTTTAGGTCAAAAATCCTGCTCTTGAGTCAAAAGATAGTAAGTTGTTTTACAAAAAAACCTTGTTTTTTAAGAATCTACCAAGATCAGCCTCTCTTGAATAATCTCTTAATTCATCTCTTCATTTTGGCCTTACAGGCATAATATATAAACATATATTAGTTAGTATAAGAAAAAAAAGTTTTTTGTCAAATGGAGTATATTTTCCTCAGAAAATTTACCGTGGGTTTCTTTGCTTTTGTCTCTTTTGTAGAATTCCAATTGATTAGATCAACAACCATATTCTTCGTATCTTTTAATCAGGCTGGTAAACTTTTATTTTTTATTTTATAAATTTATTTATTTATTTTTGGCTGTGTTGGGTCTTCATTGCTGTGAGCAGGCTTTCTCTAGTTGTGGCGAGCGGGGGCTACTCTTCGTTGCAGTGCACGGGCTTCTCATTGCGGTGGTTTCTCTTGTTGTGGAGCGTGGGCTCTAGGTGTGGAGGCTCAGTAGTTGTGGCTCACGGGCTCTAGAGTGCAGGCTCAGTAGTTGTGGTGCACGGGCTTAGTTGCTCCACAGCATGTGGGATCTTCCCGGACCAGGGCTCGAACCCTTGTTCCCTGCATTGGCAAGCAGATTCTCAACCACTGTGCCACCAAGGAAGCCCCAGGCTGGTATACTTTTAATATTTTAAATATCGAGGCAAGATGGTACCTAAAGATTCTTGCCTCCTGAGAGTCATACCCATAGGTAGTCCCCTCCCACATTGAATTGGGCTGACCTGTGTAATCACTAGGATATTGTGGATATGATGGTACATGACTTCTGAGGCTATGACATGAAAGTTCCATCTTTCTCTCTCTTGGATTATTGCTCTGGGGGAAGCTAGCTGCCATGTCCTAAAGACACTCACTCAGCTCTACGGAGAGGCTGAGCAGCAAGGAAATGTGGCCTCTGTAATCCAGCAGGCACTAATTTGCCAGACACGTGAGTGAGCCAGCTTGAAAGTGAATCCTCCAGCCCCAGACAAGCCTTCACATGATATCACAGCCCTGGTCGTCATCTTGACTGCAACCTTATGAGGTTGCCCACAGAGACTATGTGGGATAATAAAAGTTAATTGTTGTTTGAGCCACTGTGCTTTGTGATAATTTGTTATGAGGCAATTGATAACTAGTACAACTAGTTAGGAAAGCTTGAGAAATTTTTCCCTAAATGTTATTATAAAAACCCTTGTATAATCTTATTTAACCCAGTGATAAGTTCTTTTTATGAGGCGATGTGACTATTTTTGCAAGACATGAGTGATTCTTGTCATTTTAAATGAGGTGGCAAATAAGCAGGTATTACTTCTGGTTTTGCTGGAGAAACAGTTGAGATGAACAGTCTGAGATGCGTCCTCATCCTCATCTCTAGTAGGAGATAAGGGCAGGGCATCCATAAAAGTGGTCTCTTTTCAAAGTCCCAGGCATTAAATGAAGACCCAGAGAACTTCAGGGTTTCTTCTGTGAAATGTCTCTGTGAATGTTTCTTCTGTGAAATGCTTTGTTGGACAAAGCAAACAAAACTCTGATTCCATTTCTCCATTGTTCCATGGAGGCGTTCTGATGTGGCAAAAAATCCTTCCTTTGTGCCACATGTAAGCATTGAGAATGATTAAGGTGTAGACCCTTGTGAGACTTTCATTTAATTACACATGAAGCTCCATAGAATTTCACCCACACAACAGTGGGGTTGTTTTGTCGAGTGTTCAAGACCTAAATTTGCCGTTGGCTCACCCCCAGCGCAGTCATGCGATTAGTCACGCAAGGAGTCACAAAACCCCTTGGCCATAAAGAAATCCTAGCTGACGGCCCCACCAGTGCTCTTTTCCCAAAACATGTCTCTGGAAACTAAACTCAAACATGCGTGTCAATTTGGACTTATTTTTCGTGTTTGTTTTGCCCAAAGCATGGACCATGTCGGAGAAGATGGAGACACCTTCACGGCCTGTTAGTCACATCTCACCAAAGCTCCTCAATGGGCTGTCAGACAAGAAAGGAGCCTCATGTAGCCACCTTAATCAGCATCCCCCATCTGTGAGGTCATTGGGATATTTCAAACAATTTTCAGCTCTCATTAGTTGAGCGTGTTCCACAGGCAAGTCCTTATCTTTTGTAACTTTTGCTGTCACATCCTGAGAAAGCCTCTCTGCTGAATGACACTTTCCCCATGGGTCAAACCCCAGTAATGAGTCACCAATTGATATGCCCTTTGCACTCACTAGCAGTATATGTTGATATTAACCTTTTGTGTTGTGAGACGTCGCTTTTACCCTTGGCTTCTGCCATGTAAGTCTCATTATTTCTAATAGGCTGTGGCAATTAGGGTCTTGGGGCTGTTGATCGCAGCCATTCGGAGCAGGGAATGGGCACTCGGGGAGAACAGTTGCTTTTTCTTTACGTGAACAATGTGATGCATAGCTCAGCCCAAATCTGCACACAGCGAGGCAGTGGTGGACCTCCGGCCATGGATGGGAAACTCCTCATCGAGTCCCTTCACATGTTCTCTCCTCGAACTAGCTTCTGGCTATTTTCAAACCCCTTTTGTGCAGAATGACATGCTTGGCAGAAATTTCAGCGCATTAGATTTGGTCTAATAGGGAATTCATTAAACAGAATTATTTGGGAAAGAAATGGGTGTGTGCAAAGAGGTCTGGTTTTTTTTTTCCCTTTCTTTCAAAGATAGTTGGCTGGAAAAGGAAGAGGGTGACACTGACAACCAGCCATCTTGGGTGGTTCATGGGGCCTCTGAGGAGGCAGCATGGAGCCCAAGTTACCCGGGAAGGCCCCTCGGACTTGTGATTGGAAAATCTTGACTCCTGATAGAATTCCATGGTAGTGAGAACCTGGTGGGCCTCTCATGGCTGTAGGTAGGTTAAGAAGCTGTTCTTTCAAGGTCAGAACGATACCCAGGGGGTAAGGGGATGAATGGGGAAAAAGTCCACAGTAAAGTAAGGACAGAAGGAAACCAAAAATAACTAAAAACATAATATAGAGTCAGCATTCACATTCTCTCCAGTTCTTTGACCTGAAGTGCTTTCTACATTTTAAGGAAAACAAAACAAAATTAAGCTTGCATTTTATGCTTCAGACAAGATGAGACTGAAGTCTCAGGGGCAACAACTCAGAAGAAAGATTTTAGCTTCTTTGTAGGCAGTGGAGCTTGAATGTTCTACATCAGGATAAGATTTTTCCAAATGAATGCAAGAAAAAGCCCCTATATTAATCTGACTGTTTACGAAAATAACACTTGGGAAAGCCCCTCCAATAAATTAAGGCCATGCAATGTCAGAGACCCTAGGGCCTGCTGCTGAAATAATCACTCTTGGTGATGCAGCAGTATGGTCTGTTTCTGAGAGCCCCTTGCTGATTTATTCTTTGCTCTGGAAAATGACACATTTAAAATGTAAGTTTGTTTCAGTTGGATTGGTCCACAGTATAAATGTATGGCAGTTGTGAGGTGAAGAGTTCAAAATGTATGACCAATAATAACTGAAACTTAATTCTTCCTTGAATAAGTATAATAAGAAGTCTCCAGAAGATAGCCAGAAGAAGCTCTCTTCCTCTTTTTTTCCTTTCTTCCTTCTTTCCTTCCACAAACATTTAACCTGCTTGTTCTATGAGTAGGTGTTGGGCTGGGAGCTGTTGACAATCACTAGTGAATGAAGCATAGCCTTATTCCCAGAGGGCTTCAAATGGGAAAGATGGACAGAGGGTGCCAACCTAAGGCAACACAGAAAGGATGATACAAAGAATGGACAGGACAATAAGATACCAGAAGAGAGGTAAGAGTACGAGTTATTGCCAGGCTCTGAGGTCCTGGGACATACCTTATTATCACACTCTTTACCAGAGCTAGAATGTAACTCCAACAGAAGGAACGCCTAGAATAGTGCCTGGCACAGAGAAGCTCGCAATATTTGTTAATGAAAAACCATTGACATCTTGGTACTGAAGCCTATGACTTCTTTTATTGCCCATTTTTAAAGTCTTTATTGAATTTGTTACAATATTGTTTCTGTTTTATGCTTTGGTTCCTTGGCTGCGAGGCATGTGGGATCCTAGCTCCCAGACCAGGGATTAAACCCGCACCCCCTGCGCTGGAAGGTTAAGTCCTGACCACTGGACCGCCAGGGAAGTCCCTGAAGCCTATGCCTTCTTATTTGCATTCATAAAGTGCTTTTTCCAGACTACTTTCTCTGTTCCCCATCCCCCCATCACAACTCCATTGTTGGGAAATTGGCGTGTGACCCACATCCAGGGACAGGATACAATTGGGGAGATTTTAGGGGAGTTTAAAGGCGCTTATATATTTATGTTGTTGACTCTTTGGTTTTTCTTTCTTGCATCGTTTACCTCCCACTTGGAATCCTACTCCCCAGGCCTCTGGAGCAGTACAAAGGGCATGGAGCTGCCTCACATCGGGGAGTGTCTTGTTCTGGGAAGGCCAGGCAGGAATAGGATAGGGCACAGGGAATGATGATTTGGAGCAGCTACTGTCAGCCTCAGGGAGAAGAGTTCTCGTTCCTCTCGTTTCCTGGGTTCATCCTTCCTTCCTTTTCCAAGTTGTTAAGACCATAGCACACTGCCCCACCCCCGCCAAGGTGAGAGTGTGGGCCATAGGGAAGAGGCCAAGTTGGCTACTGTGCTGCTGTTGGTCTGGGCTGTTCAAGCCTTCTGGGCAACAGAAGTCCTCCCTGTTTACATGTCTGGCCCACATCAGCACGGCTAGGGCTCAGGCCGTAGGTCCAGTTGGCAACAAGGAATTTACATCATTTTGGAGCCACCTGTTTTCATAATTCCCCCATGAGCCTTTGGAAGCAGTTGATGGATTGAAAAAAATGGGGATTTGGAGTTCTCCTCTGACTCTCTAGCTCTTTACATTTTGAAAATGCAACCCAAGTCTTTGTAATTTATCGCACATCCACACAGAGACTGTTGACTCTGTCAGAACAGCATTACAAAAAGGGATGCTCCTTACTTGGGTTTGCTCACTTTGAACACCAGAATCTTAATTACGATCGTTCTATCTGGTCCAGATTATCTATCTATCTATCTATCTATCTATCTATCTATCTATCTATCTATCTATACAGTCATCTCTCTCTCTATCACAATAGCTAAAGGGGACTTGAGAAGATAATAAAAATGATTGCGAATGACTGAACCTATTGAACAATCAACAGATGAGAAAACTGAAGCTCAAAGAAGGCAAGTGACTTTCCCAGGGTAACACACCCAGTATCTGGTGGAAGCTGCACTCAATTCTATATTTTTAGTCTTTAAATCCAGCATTTGTTCCCTACAATGTTGTAAGTCTTGGAATAGCTATTGAAATTTTCCCCTCTTATATCTCCCATTAGGATCCCGTAAGTGACACTTATTAAGAAAAGTTTTCTAAGTTCAAGAAGAGAGGACATGTGGGAGTGGGTGAATTACAGAGCTGGAGCTGGGAAGAATTCAGTGGCATGACTGTGCTACTCATACTGTTGTCAGCTATAATTCAACAAGAGCACTTATAGAGAAATTTCTTAATTTATGACATAGAGAATTTAAAGTTTCCCCCCAGGTACTACGTCCATAAATGGCCAGATTATATGGGACCTTTTTCTTTGGTATGTTTATAGTTAGCTTGGGTCAAAATACAAGGTTGAAGTATTTTTTCAGAAAATAAAGTTATGTATGTTATGGTAAACTACTATTTGGAAATAAACTCGGTGGTGAATGAGCTCTTCCCAGCCACACGGGGACCATGGATGGCAGCAAGGAGGTGGTCAGCCCTCTGACCTCGGAAGAACTCTAAGGAAGAATGCTGGCACCTTACAGGAGGACATCATTCTCTCTGTAGCTCTTCCCACAATTAACATCTGTTCCTTAGAGACCATAAGACGTTTTTCAGTTTAATTTCAAACTACTACTGACAACTCAGAGAATTTCACAGTTTTACAACCTGATCAGCGGTCTAGGCTTTCAATTATTTGATGACTTGAGTATTTCATGAAGAAGTATTTTATTTTATTTTATTTTTTATTTTTTTTAAACCTACCCACTTAAAAAATTTATTTATTTATTTGGCTGCATTGGGTCTTTGTTGCTGTGCACGGCTTTTCTCTAGTTGTGGTGAGCGGGGGCTACTCTTCGTTGCGGTGCATGGGCTTCTCATTGCGGTGGCTTCTCTTGTTACAGAGCACGGGCTCTAGGTGTGCAGGCTTCAGTAGTTGTGGCTCGTGGGCTCAGTAGTTGTGGCTCGTGGGCTCTAGAGCGCAGGCTCAGTAGTCGTGGCGCACGGGCTTAGTTGCTCTGTGGCATGTGGGATCTTCCCGGACAAAGGCTCGAACCCCTGTTGCCTGCATTGGCAGGCGGATTCTTAACCACTGCGCCACCAGGGAAGCCCTGAAGAAGTATTTTAGACAGAACGTTCACATTCACTTGTATTTCAACCAGATGGTTGCACGGGCAAAAGTCAGTGGTGCAGCATCTCACAGTGAACAGATTCAACCTGACAGTGGGTAAACATTTGATCCCTGGGTTTCAAGTTTTAAAGTTTCAAAGTGAAAAATAAGCCTTGTATTGAAATGACTGATTGTGGAATCTAAAGGGCCTGTGAGCATGCAAAGGTGAGAGAAAGGAGGGTGTTTGGGGCAAGGAGGGAGGTTGTTTGGGGGTAAAGAAGATAACTTCTAAGGGACGGGCAGAGGAATGCAGGACACTAAGGCATCTGGGCTAGATTTCATTCTGAGTCAGCACTTGTTGGCTTCGTCTGAGACCTGGTGCAGAGGTGCAGCTCACAGAACTGAATTCGTGGTTCTGCAAAATCTCTGAGACTTTGGGAGGACAGTGCAGCCCTGCTTAGGATTATTGGTTCAGAGAATGATCTAGGTGTTTGTGTGTGTGTAGAAGGTGTATGCTCTCTGTCTGCAGAGGTAGGTCAGTGACATGTGGTTTGGGTTCCCTGTGACTCCAGGCAGCCAACAGCAGGAAGCAAGTCCTGGAGTGACGGTGGCAGTAGTGGGGACCCCAAAGTAAGGCAGCATATTCTTCTGACTCTCCTCACTTCATTGTGTGGGACAATCCAAATGTTTCCCCAGTTGTTTCTGGGAGTCCCAAAGAGGTACTTCCTGAGTCTTCTCAAATTATCTCAGTCCTACCTGGACCCACCTTCTGCCCTTTTCTCTACCTCTGAATCCATTTGGTAATGTTGTCCAAGAAGCCACATGAAGACTGCATTCCAGTGGGTGGTGGCTGAGAGGACTTGTGTAAGAACACACCTAAGTTCCACGGGGGACTCCTGGGGAGACTTGAGGAGGCTTTAGGGTCAGAGCCAGCAGAGAATCATGCTGTGTATCTGTTTGTGTAACACAGGCAATCTGTCACTTATTTCACATATTGTCACTTATTCTATACATCATTCAAGGCCCTGGAAGGATAAATCGGAAAACGACACTAACAACAAAACTAAAACAAAGAGACAAACAAAACAACAACTTTGATTTTGTAATAACCTATAAGGGAAAAGAATCTGAAAAAGAATATATATATATATATATATATATATATATATATATATATATGTATATATACACACGCATATATGACTGAATCACTGTGCTGTACACCTGAAACTAACATGACATTGTAAATCAACTATATGTCAATAAAATTAAAAAAACAAACAAACCAGGGAGACCATCACTCCAGTCTCTGCCTCCATCTTTAAATGGCCTTCTCTCTGTGTCTCTGTGTGTACTTTTCTGTCTCCTACAAGGATACGCTCATTGGATTTAAGGCTCATCCTAGTCAGTATGATCTTATCTCAATAGTTACCGTAATTACATCTGTTCCAAACAAGGTCACATTCTGAGATTCTGGTTAGACATGAATTCTGTGGGGACACTTCCAACCTACTACAGATGATGCGTGACTGGGGCTGAGCATAGAACTGCTTTTTTTTTTTTTAATTAATTAATTTATTTATTTATTTTTGGCTGTGTTGGGTCTTCGTTTCTGTGCGAGGGCTTTCTCTAGTTGCGGCAAGCGGGGGCTACTCTTCATCGCGGTATGCAGGCCTCTCACTGTCATGGTCTCTCTTGTTGCGGAGCACAGGCTCCAGACGTGCAGGCTCAGTAGTTGTGGCTCACGGGCCCAGTTGCTCCGTGGCATGTAGGATCTTCCCAGACCAGGGCTCGAACCCGTGTCCCCTGCATTGGCAGGCAGATTCTCAACCACTGTGCCACCAGGGAAGCCCTAGAACTGCTTTAATTGAGGCAACAAGAGAAGGCTTATTGGAGAAAGAGTATTTGAGTTGAGACCCAAAGATGAGGAGGAAGCCATCTGAAGCTCTGGGATAAACAAGCAGAAGGGACAGCAAGAGCAAAGATCCTAAGATGAGAATACGTGCAGTGTTTAGAAAGAATGGCAGCTTTTGTTTCTCTGTGATGTGAATTTCCTCACTAGGAATGGTGGTAAAGCAATTTCCTTTCATTTACGCCTAAAGAGCCCAAAGAGGAGATAATTGTGTAACAATCCACTCAATTTGCCTGATGTGTTTGTTAAGGTCAAGGCTGTACTGTTGATTAGCAAGAATTCAGCTGAAATTATTTGAATCTTATTGAAGCCCCATGTAATAGACCAAATGATTTCACAATTCTCTTCCTTTGGTAAAATGTGTTCTTCGGAGATTAGAAGTCCAGAAGAGTAGCTCTCTCTCAGTATTCAAACTCTCTTTGGTTCCTTTATCGGAATTCTCTGACAGACAAGACACACATTTGGAGCAGCAGGAAGGCAGTGGGATTTATTTAGTGGAAAGAGTCAGGAAATTTGGATTCTAAATTCCAGCTTTAATAGTGTCCAGCTATGTCTTTTGGGTAAGTCTCTTTACCTCTCTAGGCTTCAGTTTACTCATCTGTAAGGGGAAGTTGGACCAGGTTATCCCAGGGGTGGGAGAGGGTGGGGCTCTTCCAACTCAAGCTACCTGTGCTTCATACAAGGCCCCAGGAGCTGTCCTCTGGCCCTCTTAGGAGTTGCTCAGAGTTAATTAACACACTCAGCTCTTGGACAGGCCAAGGCTCTGAGCGCAGAGTTGTTTGTAAGACCAATATTCATGAGAGTACAGTGGAATATACCTTCACTTAAACTCTTGACCACTGATATGGGGCCCAATTTCAGAGTATGGACTTACAAAGGCTTTACTCTCTACACCTTTACCCCCTTGAGAATCTGCTCTGTCCCACTGGTTTTTCACGCCTACCATCTATAGGGCCCTCTCAGATAGGGAAGGAAAACCAGGCTCTGCAGCCCGAAGACTGGGGCTTTTTGAATAAGAAGATTGTTCACAGCTGTGTGTTTACTAGCTTAACCAGCTCAGCTTCTTCCAGTTTTTCATGTAATTATTTTGGCTGTATGTGCTGAAGAATACTTCAGCCTGACTCTTAAATTCACATGAATATTGCCTTACATGTAAATCCTAAACATGTTTTTATTCCATCCTTTAAGATTCTACTGAGCAGAGTTTGAAGCATCTTTTTCTCACTCTGTACAGAAGTAATGAGGTCCTTTGCCCACGGGCGATGGGAAGACCAACTCATCCTGGTTGGCCCCGGACTATCCTGGTTTGAAAACGGAAAGTCCTGCCTCCTGGAAACCCTCTCAGTCTTGAGCAAACCGGGCAGTTGGTACCATATAGTGGTGCAGTGGGGCTGCTTGGAGTCAAAGAAAGAACTTGGAGGAGTAAAGAAGCAAATTGGAGATGAAGCGTTAATCCTGATAGAAAGAAACGCAGCTCTGGGAAGGAAGCAGGTGGCCAGGCAGTGCCATCAAGGAAGCTGTGAGCCCCACGGCTCTCCTCTCCTGAGGACAAAGCTGTGTAACCTCGTCCTCAGGAGCCAGTGTCTCTGGGGGGGGCCTCCGTCTCACTGCCCGGCTGGGAAACGACCTACCTTTAGGCTTTCCAGGAATATTCACTCTATTTTTCTAGAACAAGGAATAGCAACATAACGCATTGTATCAGGAAAATCAGTATGAATTCCTACCCTAACAAACATCTTATTTGGCTCTGTCACAAAACAGGCCCCGAGCAGCAATGGCCAAGGGCCTAGTACTTCTCCCCTCCACAATGCACCAGCGAGAAGCTTGGATTGTCATTTCTAATACTATTCTTTTCTGACTGCTCAAAGCAATCAGAATTTCTTGGAAGTTAGTTGATTCCAGTTTTGGGACGGGAAAAACAGTCAGGCTTGAAACATCTCATTGCTGTGGTCTAAAATCAAGGATCTTTCAAGACTATCAGAGCAATGCTTGAGGAGTGTCTATTAGCCCAGATGTGCAGATGTGAACATCAACTAATAAAACCAGTTATGGCAAATTGGTACAGGGTGAGTCTGTGAAAGGCTATGAGTTCATAATAATACTCCAAAATAATACATGCATAAAAGTATAGTTATAAAAGAAAGGTGAATAGAAGAGTATATTAGAATATGTAGGTATTCTTTTTAAAAATATTAAATACATGTCTGTTTTAAAGTATTGACTTGTATTTGTTCCTGTCTGCCCAAGCAGGAGAGAATAAACACAGGGACCTGGGAGTCAGCAAGGTGTCCCTGAAAAAGTAGAACCTGTTCCAAGAACAGAAAGGACTCATCAGCCTCTGTGATCATGTTTAATGATGAGGTGGGAAGGGGTTTGTGAACAGAAGGAGGGCTCCAGGATGTGTTCCACACTGATGAGTTATCCAATATCCTAGAGAGGGGAGGTGATCTTTCATTTTTTCAGAGATGGAATCTCAAGATGGGCCCACCAATGAGAATAAACTACTAATAAAGAAGACATTCATTTTTAATAAAGCTAACAGACAAGGGCGATATATCAAAGTCATAGAGGGACCCACTAATATATCCAGTCTTGCAAATTTAATGACTACCTTATTCCTGAGAAACAAGTCACACAAAAATGAAAATCTATCTGAAAGTGAGGGTCATAACAGTGCCATGTTGTGATAAGAGGAGTATGATAGTTATCTACAGGCACACCTCGTTTTATTGCACTTTGCTCTGCACTTTGCAAATGTTGCATTTTTTAATGAATTGAAAGTTTCTGGCAACCGGCATTGAGCAAGTCTATGGGCGCTATTTTTCTAACAGCATTTGCTCACTTCGTGTCTCTGTGTCACATTTTGGTAATTCTTGTAATATTTCAAACCCTTCACCAGCAAAAGGATTATGACCCATTGAAGGCTCAGACAGTGGTCAGCATTTTTTAGCAATAAATCAAGGCGTGCACAATGTTGTTTTAGACATAATGCTATTGCATACTTAATAGACTACAGTATAAAGTAAACGTAACTTTTCTATGCACTGGGAAACCAAAAACCCCGTGAGATTCATTTGATTGCGATTGTCTGGAACCGAACCCACAATATCTCCGAGGTATGCTTCTATTGCTGTGTAACAAACTTCCCCAAAGCTTAGTGGAAAGGGAAGAATGAGAGGAGCTGGAGGGAGAAAACCACATGTCTGGTGTGGCAGCAGAAATATTACCTAACAAGAAATAAGAAGGTCCAACGCTTCGGATTTTTAAAGGTGGGACAGGAGAGTGGCTCCCAGACACAAGTACTTTTAAAGCTCCCCAGGTGATTGCATTGTGCACCAGGGCTTGAGAAGCACTGTTGTAGAGTGTGACTTGCCAATCTGAATCTACCTTAGTCACAGTAAATGTGGTTAGTGGTGGCGGGGGAGTGTTATTAACATTTATTGAACCCCGGTTATGAATCAGTTTCCAAGTGAGGAATTTCACATGTAATTTCTCTTACTCCTCACAACAGCTCCAGGAAGCAGACAGTGAGTCAGTATTATCACTATTTCACAGAGGAGAAAATAGAAGAAGATTCGGTAAATCAGACTGTCATAAACAAGGCTGGTCTCTTATACCATATCAAGCAGTATTAACAAAGGCCCCAAAGAGAAAAGGATCTTAATGATAAAGCAGATAAAAGATAAAAGAAGAGCTGGTTTGATAGATTTAAACCTAAGCTTGAAGTGGATTGAAAAAGATGAAGCACTACTCTTGATATTTCTAAACTGTGTAGAGTCTGTGTCGTGAAATTTGGCCAAGAGGAGAAATGGCACATGCTGGACTACAGAGAGCCGGCCAGCAAGGGTTGGTGCGAGGCAGGGGAGGGGGGAAGGTCTGCTTCCCAAGGCTGGGGATGCAAATGTGGAGCCCTTTCCCCTTCTTTGCCGCGTAATGGCAGTGCAGAGGGACCCATACGCACAAAGGGAACATGGTGGGAACAGCCACTATTGGGCGTTGAGTAACTTTGCATGACAGGAGCAGGGAGGCTGGGAAGGAAGGCTCAGGACACGCAGACTTCAGAGACTGGGGAGGCCAGGCCAGTGAGGACAGTGATGAACCTATGCAACACCTCAGCCGCTGCTCCAGGAGGCAAACAGGCCATTTCCAAGTGGGGAGAAACAGGGGCTCTGGTTTTTTGGGATTGCTGTTGTCAGCAGTTAACAGAAAATATTTTAATTTAATATTAATAATTTATTTTAATTTTAAAATAATTTAATATTAATAATTTAAATATTTAATATTTTAAAGCAAATAAACTTATGGTTAACAAAGGGGAAGGCAGGGGAGGGATAAATTAGGAGTTTGGAATTAGCAGTTACCAACTACTATATATAAAATAGATAAACAACAAGGTCCTACTGTACAGCACAGGGAGCTACATTAAATACCCTGTAATAAACCATAATGGAAAAGAATAATATATATTATTTTAGATATTCAATATATGTGTATATACATATATATCTGAATCACTTTGCTGTACACCAGAAACTAACACAGCATTGCAAATCAACTATACTTCAATTAAAAAAAATAATAAAGCAAATATGCATGTGCCCACACATCCATGCACACACGTTCATTCCTAAATACACACTGAATTTCTTTCCTGCAAAAGTGAACTTTATTCACTCAGAGAGTAACATGGTAGGATTCCCTTCTTGCAAGAGCTGCGTGTTCGCCTTGGAATACAAAGCAGTTGATCATGCTAGACCGATGCTAGCTTTCCCTTTTCTGAACATATGGCCTCATTCACACTTCATTTACAGGGAATCATATGGCTGTGCCTCTCCTCATGGGGTTTCAAGACCATGTCCCTTGGGGCCATTTCTTCATTCTGCTAATTCACAAGGCAGTTTGAGCCATACTGGGAAATGACATGAGAAAGACTTCAGAAACCACTGGTGCCCGAAGAATTGGTTGGAGTCAGGAGCCAAGACAAACATGGAATGATGGCCATGGTGCCAGGTACCAGATGAAAATAAATGAAAGCAAACCAACCATAAAATCAACCTCCCATTCTTGAATGGTGCCTCAGAGGCCACGGAATAGTGGCTCTGGCTTCCCGAAAAAGAAACCCTTCACCAAGTAAGAACTGCCCATGTCAGAGGCTGCAAGATGCTCTTCCCCACGTGGGGTCATTATCAGGAGTCTAAGCCTAGGACCAGAGCACCTCCTACCTCTATGATACTGGGCTTGGGAACCAAACGTAATACATAACATACATATTAATGTGTTTTGAATCTAAGACACTTGTGGTCAAATGTTTCTCAGAAGCATGTACCAGTGGTTGCTAAAGACTTCCTTGGGCAATGGTGTAGGAAAAACAACAACAACTGGGTAGTTTAGAGTCATTTTTAAGTAATTATCAAACCTATACCAAGCCTTGCCATACCACTCATCATTGATGTCAGAGTGACAAAAGGCTTCATATTGTAGGGTCACCAATCAACAAGCCAGCCCACAACTGAAGTGAGGGGGAAAGGCCCCGGCACACAGCAGCCTCAGACTTTACTTGGCTTTAGAGAATGCTGGCTAAAATACATCTCAGGGGAAAGACTTGGTTGCATTTGCCTAGAGTTTGAGCCTAATCATTCTGATTACTTTTCTTTCCCTTTAACATATTTGTTAAACCCCTGCTCCCTTTTCTCAATACTACGGTGAGTATGGAGATTCTGATTTCTGTATAATATATTTTTGAAACTTTGAGCAAACCACTTAATCATTGTATCTAACACAAAAGCTATAAACTTGATATGGAGAAAAAGAGAGAGATTTAGACAACCAATGTGTAATAGACATTTTTGGTTGGTCCTATATCGTCTATCATTTTCTTCTTCATAGCCCTCATTTCAGTTTGGGGATCCATTTGGCTCTATGAAATCTGATTCCAGGGGTGAAGCATGTGACCCAGATCAGCATAGTTGACTCCCTGGTCATTGTGATTGGTTCTGGGTGGACATGTGAGTAAGCAGATCCAATCGGAGTAAGTCTCAAGACTTCTACTTGGAATTCCAGAACAAATATCTTCTCTCCTTCCTGCTGGATATGAATGAGTAAGCCCACAGCCCAGGGACCTGTTCACACCCATCTTGGAACCACCTAGGATGTTGAGCAGAGACCAGACAAAAAGAATCTAGGTACTTAGTGACATTGTTGAGTTGCTGAACCAAGCATCACATGAAGCTTTTGGACTTTAAAGCTATATGAGCCTATAGATTTATTTGTGCAAGTCAAATTGGGTTGGATTTTCTATCACTTGCAACTGAAAGATTTCTAGCTTTTGCACAGGACAATTGAACACAGGGCAGAAAGAACCAAGAGACCAAAGAGTCGGTATTAGTGTGTATTTCATGCCAACTGGCTGTGAAACCTTCAATGAGTCTTTATGCTCTCCACTCTGGGCCTCAGCTTTGTCTCTGAAATATTGGAACATAGAGGAAGTAGAAAGTTGGGCTTGGTGTCTTCTTTAAGATCTGTCCCAGCTTTAAGATTCTTTGAGTTCAACCCTCTTCTTAATTCATTGCCAACTGGCTCCTACTCCTGGTTTGCTGTTTCTGTCAATGATTGCATCACACTGCCAGCTCTCTGGATAGAAACCTTGACGTCATCCCTGTATCCCATCCACCTCTCTTCTTTTTTATTTTTTAAAAAATATTTATTTATTTATTTGGTTGCACTGGGTATTAGTTGCGGCAGAAGGGTTCCTTAGTTGCAGCTCGCGGGCTCCTTGGTTGCGGCTTGAGGGCTCCTTAGTTGTGGCACATGGGCTCCTTAGTTGTGACATGCGAACTCTTAGTTGTGGCATGCATGTGGGATCTAGTTCCCTGGCCAGGGATCGAACCTGGGCCCCCTGCATTGGGAGCGCAAAGTCTTAACCACTGAGCCACCAGGGAAGTCCTTCCACCTCTCTTCTTTATCCTCTATATCTGCTCAGTTATCAGTGCTTCTCAATTCTTCTTCCTAAGCATCCCTTCTGCCTTGATCTGCTCCCTACATCTCCCCAGAGCGTGTACTCCCTTGAATCCATCTTCCTACTCTTGCTGGATTAATAGCTTCAAACAGACTTTTAGAAATTTACTGGATGCCCCATTAATGGAAATATGAAGTCTATATCGCTCAGCATGGCGTTCCATGTGGTCCATTCACTGCAGCCATTTTAGCTCTTTAACTTGGATTACCTACAGGTTCAATTGAAACACAAGAATAGAAAGTCTTTTTGAGGGTGAAAACTTTATGCATGAACTGTGTTGATAGTCCCTTCCAAGGACTTTTCAAGAAGTGTTGGCATCTGAGAGTAAATCTGTGGCTGGACCCAAGCTGTGGGGCGTATATGCTGGTGACTACCAGACCTATCACCCTTAGAGCTAACAACTCCGGGCCTTTATAAACTCGCTCAGAACTGTGTGTCCTAGGAAAATGCGAATCCCTTTCAGCTGTTAAATGTATTTATTAAGGCAATATGTATCTTGCACGTGGTCCACTCTGAAATGGTGGCTTTTTAAAACATGTGTGACTTTAGCATAACCAAAACAGATATTAGTTAATGTCTAACTGCTCTACTCTTTAAAACATATATTAATATATTAATATACTAAGTATGTACTTTGTTGAGACACTCTGTAGTAGGAAGCCATGGGAAAAGTGACTGTTGACTTATTGTAACCTTGGAATTAGTGCCGGATTGAGAGAAGAGAGTCTCTATTTGACTTTTTTCTTTTTTTAATAACAGAAACCCCGGCCCATGAAGGCCTGGGAATGTGCTGAGGTGGCCTTGTTTTTCTCCTATTTCCCGTGACAGGGCACTCCTCCCCACGAGTCCTTGCCAAGCCCTTATGAATGTTGAGTCAAAACATTTTGAATATGAGCTCATCACATATGAAAAGGTTTTAAACAACAGCTCAACATGTAAATGTACTATGGGCTTTTTTAGTCCATGTTTCAGTTCAAATTTCCTGAAGCTTGGAAAACTGCATGTAGTTTGTACAATATCTCAGCATTCCCCCTCTGAACTGAAGTGAGGCAGTTGGCTTTCTGCTATAGATTAAACAAATGAATAAAGGTTCATTTGAAGGAGTCGTGTAGATAGTGTATCTATAGCTCTAGGCATTGTCTATTTAGCTGACTGACTTTGGGTGGATTTATATATACAATGGCCTGTTGTGCTGATTTGGTGGTCAAAATAAGAATTACCATTTCCTTAAAACCACCTCATCTGGCCAGTTTTAATTTCAGCTGGAAATCAAGTCAGTTTGAACATCTTAAAGAAGAACTAGATACAGTTATTGTCTCGTCCTTTATTTTCATGGAGGGAAGCAGGATCTGGAAGTGAATTAGGCTTCTTTTAGGACTTAGGGTCAGGGGAAACCAGGTGAGGGTGTATAAAGAAGACAAGAATGGCTTGGGAAGGGAGGATGGGGAGCTGAATTGTGAGTGGGTGAAAATGGAACTTAACTGCTTTGTCATGTCATAGACTGGATATCAGCACCTACTTGGCATTCTCTGCTATTGTTTTCTCTGAGGGGTGTTTAGTCCAGAAACTAATGACCATCCCAGTCAGAAGGTCATCTTGTTGTCATGTACTTGGTACTCAAATAACTGAATTTGATTTTCTTTTGAGCTGCCCTAACTGCAATCCCTGAGATATTGATGGTGGGATTGTGAAGTATCCCTGGAGGTGACACTTACTTCCAAGAGTAGTGAAAAGGAAAGGAAGAGGATGGTTAAAGATTGGAGCAAGTGATTCAATGACCAAGGACGTATAAACCATATTAATTTTTTTCAACTAAATTCAATTTAATTTGGTGACTATTCTACATGTATTCTGTGAAAAAGCATGTAAATCACTTAGTACATCTACTGGCACATAGTACCTATGCAGGAAATATTTGTTATCATTAGTTTCCTAGCACAGAAAATTAAGAGAGAGACAGGAATGAGAGGTCAGGAGGAGAGAGAGATTTAGAGAGAGGGAAAAAAAATTCTGGCCTTAGGAACACTTAAAAAATAATTGGGGGGAAAAGGAGAGCCATATGTACTAAAACAAAACTTACTGTATGATCTAGTATTAAAGAAGGCGTTATAGTAATTAGTGATACTAAGAAAGAGAAAAAGGGGAGAGGCTTGTGGGCAAGAGTTTGTGGGAAGGATTCACGAAGGAATTGAACTTGTAGTGGGACCTTAAATGAGAAACAGGGTGGAAATTCCAGGCAAAGAAATCAGCATGAACAGAGGCGCAGGGATAGGAATGAACATAAGATAATCTAGTAGGTTCTCATAACCTCTCCACTCTCCAAGAGCCAAGAACAGGCTGACACACTCAACACAGCCTGCAGCCTGTTTATTAAGCCACATTACTTTTAATAGTAGAAAATACACAGAGGCCAATTTCCTCCTCTGAATCAGGCACGTGTATCAGTTTTATGTAGATATTAATTGCCTTTGCCGTATCTAAAATTTTATGCTTTTATGGGACTTCTCTTAAAAATGTCTCTCAGTCAAAGTTGAACAAGTTACTGAGTTGAATTTAGGATATAGAGTGATAAGCCTTTCAGAAGGCAGACATGACCTCAGTGGAATGTAGAGTCACAGATGAAGAGGCTCTAAAAATGTGAGACCCCTGGAATATACTATATGTCTTTCTTTTTATCTTTGCCTTCTCTTTCAGCTGTCCAGTTTGCAAAGCAGAGAAAAAAAAAAAAGCATATCTTTCTTTTGATGATTCTGAAACAATGCCTACCACCAAGGGTAGAGACAAGAGGTCTATCTCTCCTTGATAACTTGGGGTTCTCCCCAAAACCCTAAAGTGTAGGGCTCTTTGGGAGCCTGATGAGGCTGGTGCCTTTCCAAATACATGTTGGTGGGTTGAGTTTCTCCCCAGGTCATGGGGAATGCTTGGCCTGGAAGGGACTTTAGCTTCCCTGATGATTATCCCCAGCTTGGTAGGATGAAATTGGAATCTGAGTTCTAATAGAAGACACTTTCTACACTGAGCTGGGCTTTCTGACTCCTTGGATCTCTTCTCTTTTTTTCAAATCGCATTTGCAATCCTTACGGACCTCAGAGACACTTGTCTTTTTATCCAGCCCTAAGTCATTTTGCTGGACAGAATTTTGCTTTTTTTCCCCTCCTTTCCAGATTAAACAAGGAGAAAGAAACACCCAATATTAGATAAACATACTTCTTCCTGCCTTGTTATACAGTTTTGTAAATGATAATAAAACCTCACTTATTCAGACTTAAAATGATTGAAGGGCAGACCAGGTTAGTGAGTGACCTGAAATATTGAAAATTACAAAAAGGATGCATTGTTATAACTAATATGTATATGTAATGACATGAATTAGTGGCTAAGAAAGTGTCCTCAGCATTCCCAGGTTAAGGTCTTTGCTGATTTGCTTTAATGCACTGAGAAATCCCATTTGCGTTTAGCATGTTTCTTGTTGGTATCAAATATTTACTGCTGAACTATTTGAAAATAGCTTATCCTCCTGAGTAGTTTAGAATTCCTCTTTTTTACATTGTTGCTGACATGAATGAACATGTTATAAAATATTTTGATGGTATAAACTTTAGACCACTTTATATCCAACTAATGGTTAGCACATTATTGAGGACTGGATTAATTAGCCTTTAGCATGGATATTGTTTGGGGAAGTTGCTAAGACTCTGCTGAGGAATGATTAAGAGAAGGAGCAAAGCAGAGTCAAGGCATTCAACAAATGTTTGTGGAGTCTTTCTCTTTCCTGCCCCAACAGGACTTATGTGGTAAATTGGGCTAATATGGGTACAGTAGTTAAAAACAAAAATAAACAACACCCACACGTTCTACAAACCACAATTTAGCCACAAGCACCTCTTCACCCCTCATATCTCTTAGCCAAAAGGCCAATGGATAAAATATAGTGATTTGAATTTCACTTCCTCTCCCTTATTCAGCCCAAACTCTGGGAATCAGGAATACACAGTAGGAGGTAGTAAGAAGAGAAACAAAATCTGAATAACCACAAAAGCAAATGGCTTGTGGGTGAATTCTAAAGTAGACCACAGGAAAGGGAAATCATTAAAATATTTTGTTTTATCTGTGTGTGAGTGTGTGTGTACCTTTGAGTCCCACTTCTTTTTCAAATAACATCTAGTCTCTTTTTGCAGGTATTTCCCTGCTCATCACTCCTCCACATCTTGAATGGGCCCTATGTTCATCTTTGAACATTATTTTCATTTGAAGTTCAATGCTTTTTCCTCAACTTAGCTAAAATAGCAACTACTTGTGAATTTCTTTACATTCTCTACTCCAGCTTCAATTTTTTTGCCAGCTTTTGAGAAATTGGTCATAATAAAAATTCTGAACTCCATTTTCCCTATCTCCCCAATTTCTCTTTCTCATAGTTCAAATTTTGGTCTACTGCTCTGACCCATTCTGTATACACAGAGGCTTTATTTTTTATTTTTCCTCTTTAATAAGTCCTCTGACCCAAA
The DNA here is from genome assembly GCF_949987535.1 of Balaenoptera acutorostrata. Lineage (NCBI taxonomy): Eukaryota > Metazoa > Chordata > Mammalia > Artiodactyla > Balaenopteridae > Balaenoptera > Balaenoptera acutorostrata. The sequence continues at coordinate 63,207,617 of NC_080075.1, forward strand.
GGCTACACTACGCTCATCTGAAACCAATGAAGAGAGCCAGCAGAGAGCAAAGCACCATTCAACATGGTGACATTTTGGGTGAGGACAAGAGATCCTGACTCATCCACAGAACATCAACACTATACCTGTGGACGAAAAATTGTCACACGCCCTCTTGCCTCTATAAGGATGAAGTCACTAGGCACTGCAGTCACTGATCTTCAACACACTCTGAAAGGACTTCAGGGCGGAGATCAGGAAAGAGGCACTCTGTGCTCTGGGAAAAACTGGAAGAATGGGGCTATAGATAGTTAGTTTCAGAAGATTTTATGAGCCCAAATTCTTGCATCTTCTCATACCTAGAAAAGCACTAAAATCATTAACAGAGACATCTGCCCCTTATGACTAGCAGTAATCTTCTGCCAAAAATGTGTGCTTGACTGCACGTATCCGCCTTCACCCAAATCATATATGTATTGACCTCCCCCCTTATCTCTTTGGAATAGTTCCTCAGAATTATCTGAGAAGCTGTCTCTTGGGCTATAGTCCTCATTTTGCCCCAAATAAAACCTAACTCGCTACTCTCACATTGTGCATTTTTTTCAGTCAACATACCAAGCCCAAATTCAGAGAATCCAGCTGGCATAAATAGCTTTCAGCATAAAGGATTCATGGATAGGGAAAGTCAGGGAGGTAAGATCTTCCGGTCATGCCTTCCTAGACCTCCTCATTGCTCCCCCTCTCCCGCTTTTCAGCGTCTCTGAGGATTCTGAGGGGCACACCTGTCATTTCTGTTGTTGAGAATGCAACACGAGCAGCAGATTCCCTTGTTAACTTTGGTATCAGGGTCAAGAATATTGCCCCAATGGCCCCTATCTTCCTAGGAACTACCTCTTTGAAGCTGGGAGGTTGTGCTGATACCAACGGATGACTTGGTGGGTGGATGGTAGGGTCCCAGTCTTTAACAGCTTTTAAAAAACCACTCACAGCAAGCATGTAGCAAAGCATGTGGTCCAAATCATCATATGAACAAACACATAAAATAATTGGCTAAGCATGTGACTAAGATGCATCCCACTGTAATTTGTAGAAGGAAGACACTAAGAAAGTGCTGTACTTTGCTGTTGGAAACATTGATTGTTTAAAAGGGGGAAATATCCTAGATTTTGATCCTATCAAGTGCATTTAAGAAACCCTCTAGGTGGATTTGTAGCTGGTGGTGTTGGCTGGCAAGTGGGCCAGCTAGTGATCACATCCACCGGGTAAGTTCAGCTGTACCTTGATTCTCTCAGCAGTTGGCTACACCTCCCCCATGCCAGTCTCATTGCCTCCCCAAGTGTCCACCAAAAAAGTAATGCAGGAGGCTGCAAGTAAGAAAATAATTTATTTGGGGGTCCTAAGAATTGCAATTTGGGAGACACAGATTCGGGTAATCCCGAAAGGGTGTTCCAGGGAAGAGAAAGAGTCAGGGGCTTATTAAGACAAAAAGCCACAGGTTTTAAAAAGTTGCCTGGTAAGAATTGTGAACAACTCTGACGCAAGTCAGAAAATATTTGTCCTTAAGGAATCATGAGTTTTTTTTAGGATAAGGTCCAATTAGTAGATAAACTGTCATGAGTTATTTTAGGGTAAGAGTCTGATAAATAGATAGGCTGTCATGAGTTTCTGGCAGATGTTCTGGATAACTTCATCAGGTCCAAAGGTCAGATTCCATCCAGGCTGAGATGTGCATAAGTCACATTTCCTTAATGGCCCCCTGGCTCCATTTTAGAGTGCTCTTAACGATACCGACTCCATTTTGCTTTTCCTGTCACACAAGCTTCAACAATGCTAGAGCTTCCACTGGCTGTGGGCGAGGAGCACAGGTGTGTGGACCAGGACTGTGGGACACTTAGGGCAGAGAAGGACTCTGTGATGGGCAGAGTCTGAGAACTTGGGAATCAGCTTTCATTTCTACTCCTGCTGCTGCTACTGACTGACATTTGTTCGATATCTCCTGTGGGCCAGGAACTTCATATACTTCATCTGTAGTCCTTACAACAACCTTGAATGGGAGGGTTTTTTTTCCTCTCCATTTTCTTGAGCTAAACCCATGGAACAGACAAGTTAAAACACATTGAACGTTGCACAGCTAGTAAGAGACAAAGATCCCACAAAGATGTCTGACTGTAAACCTGACCCTTTTACCTTGTACCCATGTCTCTCCAAGGATCATGGATTGACCTGCAGTATATAGAAACCCCTGCAATTGTGAGATGGCTTATGAAAAAATTTAGCCTGATTTTATGTACAATTCCATCTGATTATTCAGAGATAAACTCTCATTTCCCTTTGCAGGCACAATAGGCCCTCTGTGCAGCCCAAAACAACATTGTAAGCTCCTATCCAATTTCCTGTCCATATATCTTTTTGGAGTAATTACGGCTCATTTCTCTAGGTTTTCCATTGATATCTATGTTTTGTTGATTCTTCTCCAGATGCATTGGAGGCACATGTCCAAATTAAATATCATTTATTTCCTGCCTCTTATTTTTTTTTTTAATTTTATTTATTTATGGCTGTGTTGGGTCTTCGTTTCTGTGCGAGGGCTTTCTCTAGTTGTGGCAAGTGGGGCCACTCTTCATCGCAGTGCGCGGGCCTCTCACTATCGTGGCCTCTCTTGTTGCGGAGCACAGGCTCCAGACGCGCAGGCTCAGTAATTGTGGCTCACGGGCCTAGCTGCTCCGCGGCACGTGGGATCTTCCCAGACCAGGGCTCAAACCCGTGTCCCCTGCATTGGCAGGCAGACTCTCAACCACTGCGCCACCAGGGAAGCCCCCTGCCTCTTATTTTTAAGTTTCCTTTATCCTTTACTCTCTATGGGTTTTATGTTATATTCCAATTAGTATCTTACAAATCTGGGCTGCAGGCTATTAATTACACATTCATATTACTAGACAATAAACTGAAAGGATTCAATTCTACCTGTTATTTAATCTTGGACTCCTCACGATTAGACCCTGACCGTAGGTAACGCTTGGAAGACCACATCTGACCTTTAACTTGAACACCCAGTTCACACCTCTCATCCTTCTCAGCCCTCCAGGCCACTAGGCAGGGCATGATTATCTATAGCTCATAAATAAAAGTCAAGGCCAGCAAAATTTTAAGGCTTGTCCAGGCTCATGCAATGATACAACCAGGAGCAGGACTAAAAACTCTTGTGTCATGACTAGGAAAGATCAAAACCATTCATGCTTCCCATGCGTTTTATATAAGAGTGGTTGACAATTATTTATTAAATTGCATTTTGTTGGCATAAAAAACAGCTTTCAGGTTTTGATTTTAAGTGAGTTATGCTCACCTTGGAGTGACTCTAGGCAAAGTTCCGACATCAATGAAGCATGTCTTCAACCTCTGCAGCTTCCACTTTTAGTTCCTATCTCATGTTCAGTTCCTACTACCTCACTTCTCTGGTGGGTTATCCTCCGCCTGCCAACTCCACCTTCTAGGTCCCCACTTTGAAGCTCTGGCCTCCTGATGCTCTTCAAATCTCAGTCTGATCATGAGGGTCCTTTGCCCCTCAAGTCAGAGGTCCAGCTTTTGGTGGATTCTCCGTCTGCGACATTTAAGCTCAAAGTTCCTTTAACAGAGAACAAAGCTTTTCATTCCTAAAGCCTAGCTGAGATGCAGGCATGGGCGAGAGGTGATACTTTGATTTACAGCCACATGAAGAAGTGACTGACTCATGTCATATCTGCTCTTATGCCGGTTTTAATGAGCACAGAGAAGGGAGGGCAGGGTCATGAATATCTGAGGGGGCTGGTGCCAAAGGGATGGCCCTGAGAGAATGGATGAGGGACATAGCAGGGAGCCTGGGAATGTTCACTTCAGAACGAGTGGCAATGGGTGGGTTTAAAAATGTTGCTGACTTCACCTTGGCACTGGGGGTGGGCCACCACTTCTCACACTGATCATTCTTCCCAAGAATTCTTGGTTGTGACCAAAAAAAAAAAAAAAAATCAAGTTTATTATTCATCACTGGAGAGGGTGTGGCAAAATAGATGGTAGAAATTAGTGCATCCTGTAGAAAAAAATTGTAGTTTTGGCCAAGAGTCATAAAAATGTTCATTCCCTTTAATTAGTAATTCCTTTTCTGGGAATATAGCCTAAGGAAAGGGTCCCATATGTAACCTGCAAGTCTGCTCCACACTGTGGGGTACAACTACACATTTCCTAGTTGTTGCTTGAACTTCTGATGCTCTATTAGCAGGAAGTTAAGTGTTGATTTTTTGAGACTCCTCCTACCCCTCATCTTTATTGGTCAAGAATACTGGGAGCTTATTCAGTCCCAAGAGGAACAGAGAAGAAGAAAATTGGACTGGTCCACAGCAGATCCTCCAGTGTCAGTTACTGTTGGTTCTGTCACTACCATCTGCTTCACTATTGGAAACAGACTAGGGCATCCATGTTCAGTGTTGTACTGGAGTCCCTGTTAGCTCCGGCACAGACCACAGGAGCTCTTTGAAGCATGATAATCTCATGCCTCAGGGCTGAGCTTATTAATCGTCTCCACAGTTTGGCTCCCAAGGTTCCAGCTCGGAGGCCTTCATTGCCAAGTTCAGTCATCCTTCCCAGAACAAGACACTGCAACAGGGCAGCTGGGTCCAGAGGAGTTTCTAGCCTCAGCTGAACGCTGAGTCCAAGCATCCACCATGTTACATCTTCAGTGATCAGCTTTGTGCTCTGATAGCTCTCAGAGAGTAACTGTTTTAAAAGAGTTCTATGATACCTGAACACCAGAATAATGGGTATGTGTTTCCCCATTATTGCACAACTAAGGCAACCACTCAGTGATCTTTTATTGAACAAAAAATGTCAGCTTTTCTATTTTAAAAATAAAAATAAAATACCTCTATGTGCGTGCAGATATTCATTGCACATTTGTTTATAGAAGTCAAATATGAAAAGAATCTGAAGATGCAACATCAGGCAGCTTGTAAAGTAAATTAGGATGTTTCTACTCCATAAGACAAGGTACAGCTATAAATGGTAATTAAGAAGATTATGAGAAAATATGGGTGTTTTCCCTCCGATTTTCCAAACTTTCTTTTAATTCGTCAAGTTAAAAAGAATAAAAGACTCTTCTAATTAACTACTGACATACAGCTGTTGCCAAAAGGACTCGACAATGATTCATTTGGTAAAGAGAGGGACACAGGACTTAAAGATGAGTTCTAAATGTTTGCCTTCAACAATAGGGTGCATATTGGGGCTGTTTATTGAGATGGGGGAGGCAAAGTGGGGGACTGGGAAACCAAGAGCTTTGTTTGTCTATACTAAATTAGAGATGCCTCTTAGATGTCCATGTGGTAATACAGTGGCCTGTAGGGACTTGAGCTCAGGGGAGAGGTCAGCAATATCAAGACTAGAAATTTTAAATTCGAGAGTCATCAGGATGTAGATGGTATTTAAAACATGAGATTAGGTATAGGGTATAGATGGATGATAGTATAAGAAGATCTAAGACAGAGCCTCCAGTCATTGCAACATTTAGAAACAAGACAGAGAAGGGGAAACCAGCAAAAAAAGCCCTGAGGCAATGCAGCCAGTTAGGCAGGAGGAAAAGGGAAGAATGTAGTATCCTGGAGGCTGGTTTAGAAGAGGATTTTAAGAAGGAAGGAGTGGTCAACTGTGTCAAGTTCTACTGGGAAGTTGAGTAAGATGAAGACACTGAAGGGACCTTTGGATTGGCAAAGGAGGTTGTCCATGACCTTGAAATGAGCAGATTCACTAGCATAGAGAGGAGGAAGGCCTGGCTGGAGTCTGCTGAGCTAAGACTAGGAGATGAGGAAGTGGGCACTGACTACAGACAACTTTTCAGGAAGTTGTGCTATAAAAGAGCTAAGAAATGGGATTGTGCCTGGAGGGCGATATGAGATCAAGGGATTTTTATTTTTATTTTTATTTTTATTTTTTTAAATATTGATTGATTGATTGATTGCTATGTTGGGTCTTCGTTTCTGTGCGAGGGCTTTCTCTAGTTGCGGCAAGCGGGGGCCACTCTTCATCACGGTGCGCGGGCCTCTCACTATCGTGGCCTCTCTTGCTGCGGAGCACAGGCTCCAGACGCGCAGGCTCAGTAGTTGTGGCACACGGGCTTAGCTGCTCCGCGGCATGTGGGATCTTCCCAGACCAGGGCTCGAACCCGTGTCCCCTGCATTAGCAGGCAGATTCTCAACCACTGCGCCACCAGGGAAGCCCGGGATTTTTATTTTTTAAAGGAAGGACTAGAACATGTCTGACTGCTCGAGGAAATGATTCAGGAGGGAGAGAGAAATTAATCGTGAAGGGGAGAGAGGTTAATGCAGGAGGAAAGTCCTTGGGAAGGAGAAGGATATGGAATCCTGAGCAGAAGTGGAGAGACTGGCCTTTAATGAAGTGGGCACACACTCAGAGTCCTTGGCACAGTACCTAGCACATGTAGCAAGAGCTCAGTAAGTACTTGCCACTGTTATTACAAGTGTCTGTCTCCTTGAATAATGAAGGGAAACAACAGTTGGCTGGTCCAACTTATAGCTCAAAATTTAGGCAGCGAATAATTGCATCAGCAGTCTGTATAGTCTGGCCAAAGAGGAAAAGGATGAAAAGATGGAGTGGCCCGTTCTTCTCTTCTACAGCCCTGCTCAGACAGGGTGGACTCCCACAAGAGGGGTGTTCATGTATGCTTGCAAAATGGAAAGATCCTAGTAATTGATGAGTTGAATAACTGATATGACTGTCTTTTAATTTAGTCTGTCATTTTCTTTTTCACTGGATGGTGTTTGCCGAGTAACGATATTCTTGAGTTCCTGAGAGCGATAACCAGGGCAATGGGAAATGTGGGAAAAACCACAGCCTCAAAACCTCTGTTCTTGTGCAATCAAGATGTAAACCATCCTAATTGCTGAGACACATACCCAGAAGCGTTCATTTCATTGGCTCCTGCAGAGAAAACCTAACCAACTTTTGTAGCAACCCAAGAGACCCCAAGTTATAGCTGTTATTCCAGAAAGTGCTGTATTTAAGCCAGGAATTCAGAGCTTTATCTACACGGAATGTCGTTTTTGATCATGTGGGCTCACTGTTGAAACAGAGTGAGTTGATGTTCCTTGCCAAATAGCTGATGAAGAAAATGTCCGTATCTTCCAGAGCATTGTTAAAAAGGAAGAATTTCTACAAAAGAACACAACTCTCTGTTTACTTTACACTCAATAAAAATTTAGAATTAAAACAAAAGGGTATTAGGCAGCATTCATCGGAAACTAGCTAACAAATTTAAACAGAAAAATAACTTATTAAAAGAGTAGTGGAAATTACCCTGATGTCCATTTAAATAGAATGGATAAATGAATAGTGATATAGTCGTACAATGAAATATACAATGAAAAAAGAACAGACCATCAATACACAGAACAGTATGACTGTATCTCACAGACATAATATTGAGAAAAAGAAGCCAGATATTATGTACTGAGTATGTACCATATATTTTCATTTATATAAAGTCCAGAAACAGGCAAAATAAATCTATGGTGTTAGTGTCATGACAGTGGTTAATCTTTTGTTGTGGTGTAACTGAACAGGACCCTATGGGACCTTCCTGGAACAGACTCCCCCCATGTCCTCTGTGTGCCTCTTATTTGTAGAAAGTCTTTAGCCTCCTAGACCTTTCCTGGGTTCCAAAGAGCAAATTTAATTAGAAAAGTGAGAATGCAGAAACAAAGGAAAACAGTAAAGCAAGACAAATATAATAGTTTAAGCATTAAACAAAAGTCAAGAACCTTTAGTTCCTCCTCAGGGGCTATAGATAATATTCTGAGCCATATCCTTGAGCTGTTTTGCAGATACTGAAACCCCCACCAGGAGAAGAAGTCAACTGCTTGTTGACCACAAGCACATAGACCCTACCTAGACCAATTAGTAGAACCAGAAAGTTGATGATGTTGACTTCGGATTACCTCACCACCAACCAATCAGAAGAATGTCCACAAGCTGATAATGCATCCTGCAATCCTTTCCCTCACCCTGTCTTCAAAAACCTTTCCCTGAAAGCCACCGGGAAGTTCGGGTCTTTTAAGCATTAGCCACCTGTACTCCTTGCTTGGTGCCCTGAAATAAATGCTGCACTTTCCTTCACAACAGCTGCATGTCAGTAGACTGGCTTTACTGCGTGCTGGTGGAGCTGGGGGGAGCAGAGCCAAGTTTGGTTCAGTAACAGTAGAGAGGCTGAACAGGGACATGAGGAGGGATTCAGGGTGCTCGTTACACAGGTGTGCACAGTTTGGAAAATTCATTGAGCTGTATATTTTTGATGTGTACTCTTTTCTCTGTGTATGTTTTCATGAAAGTTGCACAGGAGAAAATCAAAAGAAGGGCTATTAGCAGGTTAAAATGTCACTAGTAAATGTTGGAGACACAGGTCTGGGCCTGTAGGTCCAAGCATACTTCCTAAATCTGGCACAGAACTTGAAGGAGCACATCTCTGCTGCTGGGGCTGAACACTAGACGCTGTTGTTTGCTCTGAGGACCCTCTCTGTGGGACATGTATGTACCGCTGCCTGACATTTGATTATACATGCATTTATTTTCTGTCTCCCCAACTAGAATGTGAGCTGATTGCTGCCACATAGTAGGTACTCAGCAAATATTTATTGAATGCAGTTCTCTTGTTGATAACTGAGCAGAGCTCCCCTTCTCATGGATGCATGTTTTTTCTTTAGATACATTAATCTCATCAATCAAGGTCCAGTCAAGTCTTGCTGTTTGAGGGACACATTTGCTCTTTAAAGTGGTTTCTCATATTTCTTCTCTGATTCATCAGCATTGAGTTGAAAGACTTAGTCTCATCAGGCGATCTTATTTCCCGTAGTTCCAAGTTCGTAACAGGGGAGTCATGTCACTGTGACCCCTACTTACCCCCAGCAGAAACATGCAATATCCTTCTAAACATGCAGTTTGACCCAAAAATTGCTGAGGCAAGTTGTGAGGAAGATGGTAAACTAAGAGATGAGAAGCTGTCCATCAGCAGGAGAGTGATGAGGTGACTTCCTTCACTTATGTGGGACTGCACAAACTCCTATGTTTACTGTTTCACTTTCACCCCATTGACACCAAGTCATTCATTTTTGGGGCCTTCTGGGGAATTCACCAGTGGAATCTTGCCCTTCCTCTGCACTTTCTATTGTTTAGGATGTTTTCGGAAAGAACTGACTCTTTAGATGAAGAATCTCAGGGGATGCAGGGCATATACTACCAGCTTTAAGCCTCATCTTGCCTCCCAAAACAAGGCACATGTGCTGCCTGACCTGTGTTAACCCCTCCAAGCCTGCCCTGTGCAGCAATGCACAGTGGCTCCCTGGGACACTGACCAGGACTTCAGGTCTGAAGATGGATGCCCTTGTCTTATCCTGCTGGAAGACAAATTAAAGAGAGAATGGATTGCCCCTTATACTCTTATTTAGAATCCTCACACTTCTACTAAGATGCCTCTATTCTTCCCCAAAATGGAAGGCCAGCGAATTATTCCATATTTTGTCCTACATTTCTCCATTTCATTCCTGAGTGGGGTGGGTGTGGATGGGTAGATAGTTTGGGAGGGAATGGCTGACAAAATTCAAAAGGCATCTCTATTCTCAGCTGACAGAGTAGAAAAAAACAAACTAAGAGCAAAACCCTGGGATGATTTCCTTCCACCACCCTCCTTTACCTGTTGACCTCTCCACTGCTTCCTCATGGCTCAATTTCTCTTTCTAGCTCTTTCTAGCTCCATCTTCTCCCTTTAGCTACCAAACTATGTTTTCAACAGCCCCATAGGCATTTTCACTGGCATTTACTAATGGCATATCAGATTCAACATAGCTAAAAGCAAATTAATCATCTTTTATCCCATGGCAGATTTTTCTTCTGGTTTCTTTATTTAGGTCAGTGACGGTAATGCCCTTCCCTTCACCCAGACTCAGTATCAAGCACTTCTGAAGGCTATTGTTTACTAAGTCTTGCCAATCCTGCTTCTCAAGAGTTTGATCCTTATCACCACCTTCTTAATTCAGGTCCTCCTTACCTCCCATCCATTCTAGCCTCCGTAAGAAACAGTCACACATAGTGATTAAGAGTAGGTAAGAATACTGCCTCTACTGCTTAGTAACTGCAAGGCTCAGGCAAGTTGCTTAAATACCCTAAGCCTCAATTTCTGCATCTATAAACTGGGATAATAATACCTCTTGCTATGAGTACTCAATTGGAGTATATATATATATAAAGTGGTACCAGCAAAGTACTCAGTAACAGTAGTGATTATTGCTATCTGTTCTCTCAGTACTCCAATTCATTTTACTCACCATTGTTAGATTTACCCTCAACAAGGCAGCGCTGATCATTTTTAAAAAACTCTCAATGCCCACATTCATTATCTACCTAATACCTAACATTCCCATCCTGACATTCCAGAATTTTCCATAAAGTACTTGTTCCATCTTCTGACCTCTTAGTCCCTTCTGTTTTCCCTGTATTCCAGTCAAATGGACCTCCTTGCCCTTCCCCACACCATCTCTATACTACAGCCTGTGTGTATTTGCTTGTGCTATATCTTCTATTTTATTCCTTCCTTATCCTTCAAGGTCTAACACAAAATAGCTTCTTTCTTATGTTTGAATGTCTTTTCCTCTCCTTTTAAAGTCTCAGCATATAATCACACCTTTCTACAGGATGGTTCACTTTCTTCCTGTGTGTAGTTGCCTGTGTGTTCATCTTAACCTCTCCAGCTGGAGGAACCTCCATTCCCCCGACCTCAAGTCTCTACATGTCAGGGTGAAAACTGGAACATTCAAGCATTCATTTCCCCCTTCTGCCAACAAGATGCAAAATAACCAATTTGAACAAATTCTCCACCACATCAGTTGGCTAGATAAATGTTTGATGAACAAGGTCTTGCTCAAATAAGAGCCAAGGCTGGGAAAATAATTGAGACTATGAGAAAGGGAAATGATCCGATTGTTCTAGCTTAAGCAAAGTTCTGTTCACCCCATCTCATTCCCTGTTATTCCCCTGCTTCTAAGCTCTCTGCTTTAGTGATTAGGAATGCAAGATTCCATGCAGGATGGGGTAGGTCAATTCCTATTTCTTGAATGTTTTTCAAATGAAACTCATGCTTTTAGCAACAATGGATATAAATGTCAGTTGTCTTTAAACTCTTTTAGGACTCTCAGAAAATATTTGTTTTTCCAGTGGCTGCTTCTTTCAGAATCCATGCTAGTTTCTTTAAAACTCTTAAATTTAAAATAAAATCCCTAAAATTATGAGTAGCAGTACTTTCTTCCAGACACTGGCCACAGACAGGAGGGTGTGGGAGGAAAAGTATGAATCCTGCCAGAAAGCAATGCTTTAAAAATATGAGGTTAAATTTCATTTTGAAAAGTTTTAACACAAATTCCCTTGCCCCCAGAGCCCTACCTCACTTCATACTAATTTTTGCTCAATTCAAGAGTGTTTTTTAAAAATCTGTTTAAAAAATTTAAACAAAGAAATCAAGAAGATATTGTCAGTTTTAAGAGGAATATAAATTTAGGAAATATTTTATGAATGAGGCTAGACCATTCAGGCTTAAAAGAATTATAAAAGCTTAAAATGTTTGTGTGTATGATCCTGCTTTTATAGTTTTAATTTTTTGCATTGAAATATACCACACTACACTGTTGACCCACTGTTCCACGAATGGCACTCAGACATGTCAGGTTTGCTTGATGGACTTATCTGTCTACAAAATACTTTTTAAAAATAATTAATTAATTAATTTATTTATTTATTTATTTTTGGCTGCGTTGGGTCTTCGTTGCTGCGCACGGGCTTTCTCTAGTTGCGGCAAGCAGGGGCTAATCTTTGTTGTGGTGCACGGGCGTCTCGTTGCGGTGGCTTTTCTTGTTGCAGAGCACGGGCTCTAGGCACGCGGGCTTCAGTAATTGTGGTATGTGGGCTCAGTAGTTGTGGCTCGTGGGCTCTAGAGCGCAGGCTCAGTAGCTGTGACGCATGGGCTTAGTTGTTCCATGACATGTGGGATCTTCCCAGACACGGGATCGAATCTGTGTCCCCTGCATTGGCAGGTGGATTCTTAACCACTGTGCCACCAGGAAAGTCCCAATACTTCCTTTATTATTGTTTTGAAATTCATTTCTCTGATTTATTTTTGCCTTTGCTTATGACGTTCTGAGTATATTTGTATTTGCTTTCCTCTATCTCTTTTTTAAAAATAATTTTCTTAGGAAAAATTTCAAGCATACATAAAAGTAGAGAAAACAGAATAATGAACTTCAAATATCAATCACTCATATTCTAGAATTATCAGTATTTCCCCACTTTTCCTTCATCTATACCTTTATATTTCTTCTCCCTTTCTTTTGGCTGAAGTATGTTAAAGCAAATCCCCAAATCATGTCATTTCACCCCTATGTATTTATATGTGTGTTGCAAAAATATCGGTGGTTTCTTACATACCACCATACTATTATCACACCTATCAAAACCAACAAGAGTTTATTGGTATCGTCTAGCACACAGTCTGAAATCAAATTTCCCTTATTGTCTTTAATGTGTTGCATTACACTTGGTTTGCTCATATCAGGATCTAAGCAAGGTCCATGCATTTTATTGAGTTGTTCGGGACTGGAGAAGAGTTTTAGGGTTTGGTAAGGGAGGGCAGGTGAAGGGTAGGAGAGAACTGTGAACTGGGGTAAAGACTTTTGAATCATGATCTTCAAGAGGCACAAGTAAAGGGTGAAACTATTCAGCTGCTAGATAGTAGTTACATTACTTTAAATGTAACTCCCTGCAGAGACTGAAATTTGAGGGAATCCAGGATTTGTTCTGTTCATGGACATGACTTCCAGAAGAACTAGTCTACCTCCTCCATCCCATTTTATTCCAGTTAATATCATAGAATTCCCTTCCCAGACAGAAAAAATATTTAGAGTCTTCCAGAGTAGGCATTGCTAGCCATCCATTACAAAATTAGTTATTTCTGTTTCTGAGACATATTATGTGTAATCTCAATCTCTTTACCTACTACTCCATTCTCGGTAAAATAGACGTTGTGTTTGATAAGTCTGAACATGCTCTGTGTTGATTTTAATGGCTTCTGAGTCTGCTAACCATAGCAGTATATATGTCAGCACCTCTAGTGTTAATAGTTTAGCCTATAAAAATCAATTCTAATGCAATCTGGGAGCATTGTGCAACCCACCTGTTCGTTAATATTTCACCAGCTGTGGATCCTAGTGAAAAATAGGTCTAATTCAAAGGGTTCACTTCAAATATATTTTCTTTGGCTCTGAAGACAAAAGTAATTGGCAATAAACAGTGGTAGGGGCAGCTTCTGTCAATGCAGAGTGGCAGTCAGGGAAGAACTCTCAACTCCTACAGCTCTTCCCAGCAGACTTCAAAGACATATTTTTCATCCAACAGGGAGCCCTCCAGCCTCCTAATCACCAACCCAGTGGGATCCCAAGTTGCTGGGAATTTCATAAAGCAAAATTCCCCAGGGAGTTTCAACAGAGGTGCTCAGGAAGCCAAAACCCCATTAGCTCTTTGGCCCAAATCAAAAGCCCAGCTGCAGAATAGCCTCCCACACTCTAGGCCCCAGTCACTCTCGTTCAGCAGCTGTATTGTTCTCCTCAGTGTCAACTGCTGTCCATAGCAGGGTAACTCTTGAAAGTGAGAGTGGTCTAGATGGGGCAGGGTTGGGGAGAAAACACCATCATACCCACTGTCATTATCATGCCATATGTTTCTATAGTACTCTATGGTTGCAAATTATGTTCATGAACATGGTACTCTTGATCCTCATAGTGACTGTGTAAGGTAGAGAATGTAAGAGCATCTTTAACTTTGTTTTATGCATAAGCCAACTGAGGCACACTGAGGTTAAGGGCAGTGTCCAAGTCCTACACGTGGCAGAGCTAGAACCAAAGTATTGGTCTTTGGCCTTCATTCCAGTGCCTTGTCCTCCTCCCCATGTGGGCTCAGTCTAGGCTTGGCCCAGTCTTTGACTGAGTTTCCTAACTGGTGGACCCAGCTCACTTGTGCCAAAGAGAGGTCTTTCTCAGTCTTTGGGAACTTGAGTGGACCTGGGGTGACACAGGTCAGTAACCTCTGCCTCAAATGACCTAATCTTTTTACCTTAGTACCATAAAATTGTTGTCATTGTCTGTGTGCACAATGACATGGAAAATGTTGTAAACCATTATCTTAAAGGAAAATTTAAATGTTCCCTCTTTCCACTGAATTTTATATCTGACAGCCAATTTGTATGCCTAGCCCAAAAGAGTCAGGTCCATCAATCAGAACTAGAAAATAAAATTTAATTTACTTATCAGTGAATTTTTAAAATCTACAATATTTTCCCCAGTGAGCCTCTTGGAACATACATTGTGGGTTGAAGTGCTATTTGAATGTTTCTTTTTGAACACTTTATGGTCAGTTGCCATGGAAAAACTTTTTGTTTCTTTTCTTTCTCTCCTCCAATGGAGTAATTAGTCTCCATCTCCCCCACCTCTGTATATTTAGGCCAGGTTCCCTATCTACCGCCTACTTCCTGGTATTTAGTTCTGACACAAAATGAGTCAGTCCCATTGCATGGAGTAATTTCTTTGTTTATACTTCAAATTGGATTAGCTCATGTCATTACTTTCACTTGGGCTATTGTGAACATTTTTCTTTTCTCCATGGGTTTTGTTTTTATTAGGTTTTTCAGTTCTGCTCTTGATTTGGGTCGAAAGGCCAATTAATGGAAACATGGCCTCAGACAAAATTAAGCTGTTCATTTTATTAATTAAATTTTTTTCTTAATTTTTAAATTTATTTTTGTCCAATTTTGAAAGGTTACTTTCCATTTACAGTTATTACAAAATATTGGCTATATTCCCCATCCTTGAGCCTATCTTACCCCCCATAGTTTGTACCTTCCACTCCCCTGTCCTTATACTGTGCCCCCCTGCCCCGTAACCACTAGTTTGTTCTCTATATCTGTGAGTCTGCCTCTTTTTTGTTATATTCACTAGTTTGTTGTAATTTTTAGATTCCACGTATAAGTGATATCATACAGTATATCTGTCTTTCTCTGTCTGACTTATTTCACTTAGCATAATGCTCTCCAGGTCCATCCATGTTGCTGCAGATGGCAAAATTTCATTCTTTTTTATGGATGAGCAGTATTCCATCTTCTTTATCCATTCATCTGTAGATGGACACTTAGGTTGCTTCCATGTCTTGTCAATTGTAAATAATTCTGCTAGGAACATTGGGGTACATGTATCTTTTTGAATTAGTGTTTTTGGTTTTTTTGATATATACCCAGAAGTGGAATTGCTGGGTTATATGGTAGTTCTATTTTTAGTTTTTTGAGAAACTTCCATACTGTTTTCCACAGTGGCTGCACCAATTTACATTCCCATCAACAGTGTACGAGGGTTCCCTTTTCTCCACATCCTTGCCAACATTTGTTAGTTGTGTCCTTTTTGATCATAGCCCTTCTGACAGGTGTGAGGTGATATCTCGTTGTGATTTTGATTTGCATTTCCCTGATGATTAGTGATGTTCAGCATCTTTTCATGTGCCTGTTGGCCAAGATGTTCATTTTCAATACATATCAATTCCTCTATCTTCTCCTATTCTGGCCTCTTCCCTTAATCATTCTAGTATACCTCAGTACCCTGTACCCAGAGCCTTACATATTTTCTATCCTCTCGCCGTTAACTCTCAGAGTTAATTGAGAAAGTCAATTCACACTGAGGTATATGAATATTACCTCTTAATGGTGCTCATTTTACTATTTACAAAACTGTTTCTCACAGGCTTCTGGGTGTAGGGGTAATTTCTAGTGAAGAAGTGTTTTTGTGTTGATCTGTCCCAGAAGAGCATCTGGGCTATCTTTTGCATGAGGAACTAACCAATGATCCATGGGAAGACTGCTGTACTGGTTGTGAACCTTTTCATCCAAGTGACAGAAATTCAACTCAACTAGCTTAAACAAAAAGATAATGTATTTTCTCATGTAACTGAAAAGTCCATGGGTATGTTTCAGTTATGCCTGGATCCACAGTCTCAGACAATATCATAAGGGCCCAGTCTCTTTCCAACTCTTGGTTCTACTTTATCCTCTGTGGACTCTCTTTTCACATAGACTCTCCCTTCCTGATGGACCAGTGGCCGTCAGCAACTTCACAATTACATCCTTGTGGCTACAAGTCCAGAAGTAAAGAGTTGGAATCTTATCCAGTTCTTTAAAGACAAGTCTAGAATTAATTCTGATTGGCTCTATTTGGTTCCTGTCTACATCTTTGAGCCAGTCCTTTGGCCCAGGAGAGGGAATGTTCTGAGTGGTAAAGTCTGGGTAACATATCCACCCCTGGAGTCATAGATTGATTGAGTATGGACTAAAAGTGGAGTAAGAATGGTCCCCTAAAGCAGGGTGACAGGAAGGCACAAAACAATTGTCCACTTCAATTGGTAATGAAAACATTTAGATGGCCTGTCTAAGAACAATGTGGACAGACAAGTAACTCACCTTGAGGTGGGAGAGAATCCAGGTGTGTGGTAGACCTATCATTTTTTAATGTTCTTGGTACCAAAAAAAAAAAAATTCTTCTGACCCAACCTCTAGAGAATTTGTTCTAAGTTTGTGGTTGGAGAAACAAGTTCAGAGAAGCGGAGACGGGGAGCAAAAGGGGCACCTGTAAGAGATCTGGAAGCTTAGCTTCTACATGTACAGAATACCAGGGCGCCATAAAAAGACTAGAGCACAAAGACACCATGTTAGGAACCTAGTTAGAGAACCATGAAATTGGTTGGCAAAGACCTCTCTTAGAGAGAGCTGAACCAAGGCTATAAGAGTGATAAGGTCAACAGATATGAGGATAGAATTAATGAAAGCACAGAAAAATGGTAAGACCAGGTTCCAGTGTCACAGCAAGGTCAGCCAGTACAGCAGCAGCAGCCAATGCATAAAGCACAGCAGTTAATGGCAAGTAGTTCTGGACCCAGACACACCTTGACTCATATCCTCACACTTCCTGACTGTGTAAACCTGGGCACATTTCCTCCTCTAAGTGGGAATAATGATATCGTGCCTCCCTCTTTGAGTTGTGTGAGGACTGAATAATATCTCAGATGTAAAAGTGCACAACATTCAGTAAATAGTAGCTGGTGGGAACTAGATGTTAAAATTTTTGAAGTTGTCATTCTAAGTTCTCAGAGGCCATTTTGGGTGAATAATGTCTGGAATTCTGGGAAGAATTACTTGAGTGGTCCCTTTGGGGTTTGCAGTTTTAAGGCAATTATCTACCTCCTGGAGGAATTTTTGATTTGGGGTTTAGATGCTGTCGTCATACGTCGTCAGGCTGTGCTGTTTCCTCTCTACCCCCATATCTATTTGCTGACATAAGTTTAAAGAAGAAGGGATCCTTTGGAGGAAGAAGGATTTGCGGTTCAAATTTATTAAACTATCTGATGATCAGAGCTGGACCTAAGGGAGGGCACACAGCAGGGAAGGACTACTGATCAAGAGGGGAGGGTACTGTGGACTAATGACTCCCAACTAACACCAGGGTCCACCAGCCCAATGCAAATGATGTGTCTTAGACAAGTGTGTGTGTGTGTGTGTGTGTGTGTGCGCGCGCGTGCACGTGTGCGTGCACATGCATGTACTGAAGGAATCTAACACTTGGAGTCAGAGCACTCCAGACGTCTACAGTTTTACTCTGAACACCTGGGACCTAGCCTGGCACAGAAAGAACAACCTTCCCTTCCAGCAAGATTGGGCTGGAGCTGTTGGAATTGGGGGTACAGGCAGCCCCCGCTTTGACATGACTGTGAAACATGTCAAAGAAGCAGCAGCTCTGTCTGGAATTTCATCTTCCCCTTCTGCCTTCAGCAGCTGAGGTTAGATTTAACATTTCTTCAAAAGGGGGGGCGCATCTGACCTTCTAACCCACCCAAAGGCAAATTTGGGGGTCATTACCCAATGACACTGAATAGGACAAAAGTCTTTTATGAGCCTTTAACTGCAGTGATGACATATTAACAATCCTTATCAGTTATGAAATCGGACTTGAGGACCAATGACAGTCATTAACATTCCTGGAGCTGTGCTGGGCTGTTACTGGTAAATAATTTCAACCACTGATATGTCTGCTAATTAGAAGAGAATGGCTGCCAACTTTCCATTGCTTCTTTGACCCCACTTGCCACATAAATGAAATGTCGGAAAAGAATAAAAGTTGAAATCCCTAACCTGGAATAATATTTAGAAACCTCAGGGAAGGTCAAGATTCAAAGAAAAAAAAAGAGCTTGATGCTGGTCCAAGAATCTTCCTCTTGGAAATATATAACAATAGGTCAAGAGGTTTCTCCATTGCCCTTTAACTACTCCCAGAGTGCTGGTTAAGTGATGGCCAGGAATTAAGTGGCAAAGAGAACCAGGTTGAATCTTGCCCTTTATCCCTTAATTAGTCTCACCCTAAATCCCACCCCACAAGCTCTTTTGAACTAGGAGGTTAGAGGAGAAATAAAAATCAAGAGCAGAGAATTATGGGAGAAGACAGGCAAATATTCTGAATCAGTGATTCTTAAAGCTGGCTGCACATTGGAGTCACCTGGGGAGGCTTAAAGATACTGATGCCTGGGCTTCCCTGGTGGCGCAGTGGTTGAGAATCTGCCTGCTAATGCAGGGGACACGGGTTCGAGCCCTGGTCTGGGAGGATCCCACATGCCGCGGAGCGGCTGGGCCCGTGAGCCACAGCTGCTGAGCCTGCGCGTCTGGAGCCTGTGCCCCGCAACGGGAGGGGCCGCGATAGTGAAAGGCCCGCGCACCGCGATGAAGAGCGGTCCCCGCACCGCAATGAAGAGTGGCCCCCGCTTGCCGCAACTGGAGAAAGCCCTCGCACGAACCGAAGACCCAACACAGCCAAAAATAAATAAATAAATAAATAAAGTAGGGGAAGAAAAAAAAAAATTATAAAAAAAAAAAAAAAAAGATACTGATGCCTGAATCCTGTCCCCAAAGATTCTGATTTCAATGGTATAGGGTATGACCTAGGCATCAGGATTTTATAAAGCTTCCCAAGGTTGAAAACCATTGTTTTAATGTAACTCAGAAGAGAGAATCAGGAAATGAATTTGTGATCACCTCATAACTGGCAAGACTCCTTAATGGTAGTGTTTCTTAACCCTGGCTGAATATCAGAATCATCTAGGCAGCTTTAAAACATCCAATGCCAGGATCCCACTGCAGTCAAATTAATTCAGGGTCTCTAGCAGTTGGATATGAGCAGTAGCGTTATAAAATATTGATTCTCCTTTGAGCCACGATCAAGAACTACTAAGGCATGGTTCTCAAACTTTTAGCATACCTAGAAATCACCCAGTGAGACTATTAAAAATATATATTGTTGCATTCTATCCCCAGAGGGTGGGCCTATAACAGACCCCGCAGGTGATTTTGAGGAAGGTGATCATTAAGACCACTCTCGTCCATTGTTCTTATTGCTTTCTCATGCTGACCAAGATGTGCTTTGCTCAACAAAAATGCAACTCTGCCATCTGGTCTTTGGTGGTTCTTGATTGAAGGGGTTGGGAGGGGAAGCAGTACCACCTTCCTGGGGGCATTTGGAAGTATCTAGGCTTATCTTCTAACGATCATGGTTGAAGCTGCAGCAGGTATTTAGTGAATGAAGGCCATGGATGCCAAACAGCCTCTCCTACAAAAAGAATTGTCCTGGCCAAATATCAATAGTGCTTCCAGTGGGAGACACTAGAAGGTGAAATGGTTTGGATTGTGTGTGACCTGAAGTATCAAGGTAGAGATTTTAGCACCAGGTAGGCATCAAGGTCAGTGGTCGTTAGATTTGAGGAAAGGTCTCAAAGTTCAGGAAGCCAAGATATGTGAAAAAGCATCTTTCCCAGATATCTACATTTCTCTCTTCTCTTTGTCTCTCCAAGTAGGCAATTCTAACTTCTTCACCCTAATCCTGGCCCCAGTCTCTATTAGGGACTCTCTATTAGGGACTCAGATATGGACCCACAGTCCTCTGCTCATTTTTGGTGAAGTCACAACACAGGCGGTACTTCCACTCGCCCCCAGACTGTCTTCCTAGCCAGGTGACCTTGGGCGATTCACATAATCAAGCAGGGCTTGTGCTCTCCATCTGCAAAATCAGTAGGTTGAGCTGTGTGGTTTCTACAGCCCCATTTATTTCCAGCATTTAATGGTTCTATTCCAGGTTAGGAAGTCTTGGTCTCAGTAGAGAACTGTCTCAAAATATCATTCCTATCTGTTCAGTTGATACCTGAAATACCGTTACTGGAGCCAAAGTTTGAATCCACAATGAGAGATAAGGCTTAAACTAAATTGTCCTGAAAGAAGGATTACATTAACTTGAATTGCATCTCAGGACCTAGTAACTATCACATGGACCTTATCTGAGAGCAGAGTTTGATTCAGTGACATATATTCACTTTTTTTTTTCCATTAAGTATTAATTATGTACTCTTTGTCCTACGTCCAGGTTCCTATTGACATTTTGGGGTCTGGTAACGTTTTGTTGTGGGAGGGCTATCCTGTGCATTGGAGGATGTTTATCAGTATCCCTGGCCTCTATTCACTGGGAGTTAGTAGCACTGCCCTCCAGTCATGTCAACCAAAAATGTCTACAGACATTGCCAAATATCCCCTGGGGAAAAAAGCCACTCCCAGTTGGGAAGCACTGTCCTAGATGTTGGGGATGTGACGACTAAGATCCATTCCCTGCTCTCAAGTATCTCATGGTCCAGAAGTGAGGAGAGACCCATTGAACAGGTATGATACCTCAAGGGGGTGTTGTGATGAAGTATGCAGGGTATTTAGGGAGCAGAAAGGGCGCTAGGCCAAGGAACAATCTCCTGGGCTGAGTCTTCATGGATTAGTAGGAGTTGGCCAAGTAAAGGCCAAGGTGAGGTGGTGTAGCACCGATGACAGCAGAAATACAGACAGAGAAATAGCTTGGGGTGGGTGAGGGATGGCTTGCTCAACCGGAAGGCAGAGGGCAGGTGGAGGTGACATTGAAGAGGCAGGCAAGGCTTTGTAAGCCTTCTCAGATGTTTTTTTCTAGGAAACAGGAGGCAGGGGACAAACATGCTCAGCTTTACATTGTAAATAGGTCCACTACACTTCTCTGAAAAGTCTGGATTGTAGCAGACACGTTCCAAGGATGTTGAAACAGGAAATCCATGCAAGAGAAGGCGAAGTCCTGAGCCCAGGCAAGGGGTGAGGGGCTGGAGAGGAGACAGGAGTAGGGTGCTGAGGAGGCACTATCCCAGGAGCAGCAAGGGAGGCCCCTTTGCACCCAGGGCCAGGGCCCACGTTCCAGGGAAGGTACACAAAGCATCAGTATCGAGCAAAACCATCATCTATCTATCTATCTATCTATCTATCTATCTATCATCTATCTATCTATCTATCTATCTTTGTAACTAACCCATTGGCCAGCCAAGCTTTTGACTAGTTTTAAATATGTCAGGAAAGACAAGCCTTCCTTTGTTTGCAGCTCTGCAGCCAGTGGGTGGTGTTTTGCTGACAGCCAACTGTGCTCTGTAAGAGAGCTTGCCTTTACATTTCCACATGCTCCTCAGCAGATCCAAACCACAGTGGGCCACCCTAGGGAATTTCTGGAGTCAGGAGGGCTTCAACCATTACCAGCTGCTAATGCTGCTGCCATAATTTCGGCCAAATGGACGTTGAGAGCTAGGTTGACGAAGATTGCAGGGAAGAAGCAAGGGACACATACTGGGCTGACAGGCAGTTTGGCACAGGTGTGATGGCTAGTTGGGGAGTTGTGTGTTTTCCCAGAGCCCCTGAAATCTTTCCTTGGTGGTAACTAAATTGTGCCACGAGTTACATTCGAGTTCATTTAAGTCAGAGATCAAGCTGGACAAACAGCAGGGACGTAATAAGTACGTGTGAAATCGAATCAACAAGAGAGCAAAAACTTTTCCTCAGCTTGAATAAAGCTCCCAAGAGGGAAGCAGGAGTGACAACTGAAATCTTGGAGTCCAGGTGGAGACAGGACAAGTGTTTGTAACCTGGAGGACAGGGGGTATTTTGACATGCAGAGCTGACATGAGGCAAACCCAAGAATTAGACAAACTCTATTTTTCTACCTTTGTTTTCATGCCATCCCCTGGCTTCCCAGGGCTCCTCACTTAGGCTGTTAGGTAGGACCGTGCCAGATGGCACTCTGGTTCTAGATTTTTCCTTCAGTCCTCCACCCCATGCAAACTCATCTCCTCTATGACCTATGCTGACATGCTCTGCTCTCTGATCTTGGGGGATGTCGTTCATGAATGTTAAATAACAGCAGAGGTCCTCCATTTTCCGTAAGTGAAAGGTTTTTTTCTGCTTGGCTCTGTAAGGGTATAGATTTCCAGTTGCAAAATTTGGGTAGGTGAGGAGAGCCTTGATGGGCTTTGAACTGATGACACAATGATGGGCAAGAAGAGACAGGAAGTCTCTTCCTCAAAAATATCTACCTTCTTGGTAGACCATTTAGAGATTTATTGGCGCTGAGCTCTGTGTTTAAAATGAATTGCTTTACATTGGAACATAATATCCTCCACTGATTGAGATAAAATTCTGGGAATAGAAATTTTGCCTGGGCTTGAGAGCAGAAAGGAGGAATGTTGTGTTTTGCAGTAGATTTAAGGGACTAAATCCCTTAGTGAGGCAGGGAGTCTTCTGAAAGCAAGGCAAGGGAGAGTTGGGAAGGGGCTCCAAAACGGAGGTAGCAGTCAACAAGGGAAAGTTTGCCTTACATTGTGATGCCAATTAGTTTGTCTAGAGCTTTGTGGTTGAATTCCAAATGTCACACAAACTCTTTTGTTCCGGAATGCTGAATCAAGGAGAGGCTGTCTCTATAGATCAGCACCTTTGCCATCCTCACCCCTGATCTAGGGCAAGATGGAGAAAGCGGAAAGGAAACTAACAATAAGCAGAGAAAAAATATTTCCTGAAATTCCTTCATGATGTAATTAGAATTCTAAGAAGTTAAAGCTGTGAGGGACCCGAGCGATCCCCTCATTTAATGCTTCTTTTTTATAGCTGAGGCTCAGAAAGAGTAAGAGTCAACTCTAGAACCCAGGCATGGTAGTTCAAAGACTAGGGTCTGCCTAGCATCCAGTGGGATGGTGCTTAGCATGGGAGAAAAATGGTTTTCCTTATGAAACAAGAATACCCGAGTTGGGACTTCCCTGGTGGTTCAGTGGTTGAGAATCTGCCTGTCAATGCAGGGGACACGGGTTCGATCTCTAGTCCAGGAAGATCCCACATGCCGCGGAGCAACTAAGCCCGTGCACCACAACTACTGAGCCTGAGTGCCAGAGCCCACGAGCCACGACTACTGAGCCCGAGTGCCACAGCTACTGAAGCCTGCATGCCTAGAGCCCAAGCTCTGCAACAAGAGAAGCCACCACAAAAAGAAGCCCGCGCACTGCAACGAAGAGTAGCCCCCACTCGCCGCAACTAGAGAAAGCCTGCGTGCTGCAACGAAGACCCAATGCAGCCATAAATAAATAAATAAATAAATTTATTAAAAAAAAAAACAAACAAGAATACCTGAGCAGAAAGGATATTCCACAGTGGCTGCATGGCTTTGGTTAAACCTCTTGCAATTACCCACCCCATAGCTGAGATCTGGAATTTCTGCTTCTTGATGCTGCTTGCCATTAGGCTTATTAAAGGGTCTGTCTCATGTCAAGCTGATGGTGACCTCACGGTCGAGGGAGACAGAAGTGGCTCAAGCTGCCTGAAGAAGACAGCCTCAGAAGAGCAGCTTTGCCAAACACGAGGCCATCACCAGGTGAAGCTGTGTGTTCACAGCATATCTGCATTGGCTTCCTTATAGAAATGTGCACCGGGTTTATCCTGTAGCTTTGCGTCCCCGCTGGCTGCAAGACTCCCAGGGTGGCTGTATCTCAGTTTAAGCTGTGAGGCCTTAGACTAAGTACAAGCATGTTCCTCTCCAAGTATCAACCCAGATCCTCAGAGAAACTAAGTAGACGGAATTGTTTTATGAACTACCCCACCTTCCCTTCAGAACTGAAGACGGGCTGCAGGGTTCTTTTTTTTTTTTTTTATAAATTTATTTATTTATTTAATTTATTTTTGGCTGCGTTGTGTCTTCATTGCTGCGCGCACGGGCTTTCTTTAGTTGCGGCGAGCGGGGCTACTCTTCGTTGCGGTGCGCGGGCTTCTCATTGCAGTGGCTTCTCTTGTTACGGAGCACAGGCTCCAGGCGCGTGGGCTTCAGTAGTTGCAGCACACGGGCTCAATAGTTGTGGCTCACGGGATCTAGAGCGCAGGCTCAGTAGTTGTGGTGCACAGGCTTAGTTGCTCTGCAGCATGTGGGATCTTCCCGGACCAGGGCTTGAACCCGTGTCCCCTGCGTTGGCAGGTGGATTCTTAACCACTGCGCCACCAGGGAAGTCCTGCAATGTTCTTGCCTAGAATTTTTAAAGAATAGACTTCAGTGGATTGTGAGGTATGGTATACCAAACCATAAAGATTATAACCAAATACCTCACGCATGAAAGACTTGTGACCTACAAGTACAAGGACAGGAAGTGTGAAAAATATACTCCGTTTTCTGTATCCTGAATGCCATGAGTGAAAACTAAAATGACTTAAATCCTGTTTCGAAGCAAAAGTTTTAGGAGGATAGCTCAGAGGTGTGTCTCCTAGAATCACTGAGAAGAGACAGAGTCTCAAGCTTGGGCAGGGCAGAGAGAGCAACAGAAACATGCCCAGGAACGAGCATTACACAATGCTGTGCTTTACCAGCAAGTCCTCTAACCCCTACTCCCAACTGCAAGGGGTCTTTCTCTACAGCATCTTCCTAATATGAGCAGCCTCCGGGCATTTCCAGTTTACATAGCTGTGTGTATAATTCAGTGGCTCATGGGGAAGTTGAATATAGGCAATTCATATTAAATCGTCATATGAAACTTTCAACAGAAATCCACCCAACTGCATTTCTCTTATTGGGCACAGATGAGAAATTATCCCCCAATGTAAGAGTCATTCTCCACCTTGGTTTTTCAATTTATCAACTTTATCAGTGGAGGGACATTTCAGCCCACATCCGTAACTTCCATGCCCCTCCTCTAAGTATCACTCAAGACCACCTCAACTGTCCCAGGATGAGCCCCCGGAAGCCCTGTTGGCTATCTCATCAAATGTGGGTTCAGATAGTTTGTTCTGGCACATGTGGCCTACTTTAAAAATCTGTGCTTGGATTTAAAACAAAGGGAAAGTATTCAATGAACGCTTTCAACTCCATCATACCCCCTTTGTGTCCACAAGAGAATACTTTGGGTTCAAAACCAGGGACCAATGGGGGATCCAATTTACCTTACACCTTATCCCCAAGGCCAATTCAGTTTTAGTATAAATAGCTTAGAGGTGACGGCCTAGTCCAGGTCAGGTTTAGGGAGTGAGATCTCTTCTGCCCAGAGATCATCTCCCCAAAAAGCCGTGCATTAAATTCCACACTTTCTCCTCTAGTCTGTTTCATTTTCTGCTTCACTCTGAATGCTTAGGACTCAGCCCCATCATGAGTTCTGAGACCACCTGCCTTGGCCAAAGTCACAGCTAGAGTTTCTATTTTACAATGTTCTTCAGAGACAGACCACTTAGCAAAACACAGGATGTTTTTTCAACAAGGGTCACGTCTAAGAAAGGGCTAGTCTTCACAGCCGGTATTTGACTTGCTTCACTGCCAATAAAATGGGGTTGGAGTGAGCAGCATTTGGCAGTCTCTTCTTGGCCCTATTAGCTTATTTAAAAAGGCCTTCATTTTCAGCCTTACTGAATCTTTGTTTGGCTTCCCCCCGACCCCAGTGATTTTTCTGGTCTGCCCATCCTCTGAGAAGAGTGACCAAAAGCAAAGTTGGAGTGACACCCTGCCCCCCCAATCCCAGTTCCTGTTCTCAGCCTCTGTTCCACACACTAGGCCCCCCTGGGGTTTGATCTGCCCTTCAAACAATGAACCTCCAATATCGTGATAGGCATGTTTGTGTTGGGGTTTCTAACCCCTCACTGGAGTTAATACAATATAAAGCATCTCTGGATTTATAGCTTGCATTTGGCTTGGTCAGTGCAATCATTATCTGCCAAGGGAAATATCAGCAGGGGACAGAGGCTAGTGAGAGAATCAAACAAACATAATTTACTCCTTACTAAACCAGAAAGCAAACCTGCCATCTGTGTCCACATATCCTTTTGCAGGAGGCTTGGAAGCGAATTCTCTTGACTTCAAAGTGGCAATTCCATACACTCAGCAGAGGTTCCTGTAGCTTCCTTTGAGTAAGAAGCTCTCTGAAACCTTTCAGAATTAGAAGTTACCCTCTGAATAACCTATGCATTCTCTCCAACTCTCAGTGTTTTAGGAGGAATTCATTATAATTAATTCCCCATTCCCTCTTTTATTTTCCTGCAAAAGTTCACTGTGTGGCTGGCTCAGCTTCACTCACTAACATCCTCTTCATCTCAGGTTCTTTTGCCCGAAGTTCTCGTTATCAGGCGCTGGTTCCTGGGCCAGCTGCAGTCGCTGAAGCTATTATGTCAACTTTTCTCCCCCTCCTGAACTTTGCTTCACTTGGCTTCATTTTCTGAATACATTTTTGTCTGAGATGGAATGAGAGGACTGGGAGGGGAAAAGCTGTTCTCTCAAAGCTGTGCCCACTCCTGAAAAATTGACCAGTTAGCTGAGTTCCTTAGGCCTAAAAGCAGTTTTATCCCCAAATAATGAAAAACTGAGCAAAATATATGACTCCAAGGGGTCTGTCTCCAGTTGTCCTTTTCTTCAAAGAAAGTTTCCTCCAATGGGTTCTCCATCCAAATGAACTCTTTTACACACAACTTTTGTTCAGAATGTGAGGGGAGGCCAAGGGGAGGCCGTAGGCATCCCCGCAGTGAAACCCAAGAGGTTTCATGAAGACACTGTGTGATTTTCTGCCTGATAAAGATCCTATAACATCTTGCCACATAAACCAAAAGATTCCACCAATCCTCTGTCCATCAAGCGTCTGTCATTTCTCTAAAAGAGAGAAGCTTCTTTCTCCAGGAAATGGCGAAAGCCTATGTAGGTGGGTCATGGTCTATGTAAAGGTGACACAGTTTTTCCCCTTTGGCAAATCCCTGACCTATGTTTGGATCTCTGAGCAGCCAGATTCCTGTGAATCTTCTTTAGTCTGTTATTGGTGTCCATGGCTTCCTTCTGGTAGAACTTCTTGGAGGTCTCCATGTTAAAAACTCTGCTGCATTCTTCGGAGTGTCACCAACCGGAAGCTGAGGGACACGGTCTCATTTATCTTCCCTTTACTGTCACTCACAACAATGTATGCTCCCTTCCAGCACTGAGAGTCAGCCTTCTTCTTTGATGGACAGATGGATCCATTCATGCTTGTAGCTTTGGTACACAGCTCATAGGTCCTTAGTAGGTCCTCAGTAAGTGGCTCTACGGAATTTAGTAAATGGTCCCTTTTTGTCCCTGAAGGGCCAACACAAAAAGAAATAGACATAGCATGATTTATTCTCATTCCTCATCAACTCCATTATAGTTCTCTCCTCAATTCTTTGCAAGGACCCAGCATTCCCAAATAGTTTCCTTAGACTCTAGAATTTTCTCTCCTTTCTCACTCCACAATTCATCACCAGAGAGGTACTTCCCTCAGAGCTGATATGTTAATAGCTGGTGATGGTTTAATTCTACTAAAGCAGTTGCATTTTATCTGATGCCTGCATATAAAGACAAAACTAACAGGGAAAGTTTAGGTACCACTAGGAGCCACTGACGAAGTTCCTTTTGACCAACAGTAGTCATCACCAAAAATATCAGTATTATGTCTTGGAAGCTTATCTCCTCAGCTTGTATACAACTGGATGACTCAATACTCTCTGATATTTGAGGACATGTATTCCAGGAACTCTGTCTACATAGATCAAACCTGCCCAAACAGTTGCTCGCATCAACAAAAACCTGTCAAACCAGGAAGCTGAGGAAACTGAACAGAAGTTAGCAGCTCTGAGGCAAACTTCAGAGTCAATAATGAGCCAGTCAGGATCGGACCAAGATCAGAAGTCCAGGGCTTGCCAGAAGCAGCAGAGAGAGCACCATCCCCTTTTCCTGGGAATGCCGTCTTCAGTCAGCTTCAGGGACCATACTTATCAATCTTCTTTTTCTTTCCTTCTTCCCTCATGTGTCTGTGCAAAATGCTCTTATCTAAAGAGTCTATACTAGCCTCCTAGGGCTGCCATAACAAATTACCACAACCCAGTGGCTTAAGTCAGCAAAAATTTATTTTCTCACAGTTCTGGAGGCCAGAAGTTCACAATCCAGGTGCCAGCAGGGTTGGCTCCTTTCAGAGGCTCTGAGGAAGAATCCGTTTCATACCTCTCGCCTAGCTTCTGGAGGCTGTTGGCAGTTCTTGGTGTTCCTTAGCTTAGAGCTGCATTAATTCCAATCTGCACTTTTTGTGGTTATAGGGTATGTGCCTTTTGCCTTTTCATTGTCGGAATGTGTTCTCTTTAAAAGTTAGCATGAGTCTGGGCTGCAGAGACCATGACATCCTCCTCTGGTCCCAGGTGCTTCCAGCAAGGTGCTTGGGCTGCCCCCAATAAAGAATGTTGGTCGAGGGCTTCCCTGGTGGTGCAGTGGTTAAGAATCCGCCTGCCAACGCAGAGGACACGGGTTCGAGCCCTGGTCCAGGAAGATCCCACATGCCGTGGAGCAACAAAGCCTGTGTGCCACAACTACTGAGCCTGTGGTCTAAAGCCCGTGTGCCACAACTACTGAGCCTGCATGCCACAACTACTGAAGCCCGCACGCCTAGAGCCCACAAGCCATAACTACTGAGCCCGCGTGCCACAAGTACTGAAGCCTGCGCGCCTAGAGCCCGTGCTCCGCAACAAGAGAAGCCACTGCAATGAGAAGCCCGCGCACCGAAACGAAGAGTAGCCCCCACTCGCCCCAACTAGAGAAAGCCCGCATGCAGCAACAAACATCCAATGCAGCCAAAAATAAATAAATTAAATAAAAAATTCTGCGTTCAGTGGCATCACATTAATAGCTTGAAATCAGTTATGTCATGAGTATTTTCAATATGGAACTTGGCAAACTCTACAAAGCAGGGCTCCCCCCATCCCCCCAATGCCTCCAGAGAGCCAGCACATCACTGTTATGTTGCTAAATTCAATGGTCAGTTCTCAGTCCTTATCCTACCTGACATCTGGACATGACAACACAGTTGATCACTCTCTCTTTTTGAGAGCACTCTCTTCACTCAGCTTCCAGGAGACCCTACTTCTCAATCTGCCTCGCTCATTCCTTCTCTTTTCTCTGATCTCTTAACAGTGAGTGACCCAGGGATTTCAGTCCTGAACCTCTTCTCTTCCCTTCCCTACCTTCACTCATTCTTTGGTGGTCTCGTTCAGTTTCATGTCTCTAAATTCCATCTGTGTGCTGAGGACTTCAAAATGTATATTATTACCAGTTTGGACTTCTCTGAATTACAGTCCTGCATACCAAGTTGCCTATACTGTATCTCTACTTGGATATTTAATAGACATCTCAATTTGAAATGGACATCTCAGTTCAATTGAAGCCCTGAGATTCCATCCAAAACCTGCCTCATCTACAGCTTTTTTCCATCTCTGTTAATGGCAGCTTCATCCTTGTAGCTGCTCAGGCCAAAACCCTTGAATTCATGTTTGACTGCATTATGTCTTTCACAACCTCACATCTAATACACCAGCAAATCCTAATGGCTCTGCTTTCAGAATCTGTATATCTGGAATCTGACCACTTCTCATAACTGACCGTAACCACCCTCCAGGTCTAGATTTCTGCAATATTCTTCTAATTGCTCTCCTGTCTCCACCTTGCCTGCTTACAGTCTCTCAGGGAGAGTGGAAGTTCCATTCATTACAATGGGCTACTGGGCCTTACTGAGCTGACCCTTCCAGCCTCTCTGACCTCATCTCCTACTGACTCACTGCAGGTGCATGGGCCCCTCCTGGTTTCTACCACATGTCAGGGATGCCTCCACTGTAGGCCTGTGCACTGCTATTCTTTCTGCCCTCCCCGTGAAGTTGCTAAGCTTGCTCCCTCACCTCCTTCATGAACATTCTCAAGCATCATTTGATTCTTAGTTAGGACTATATTGATCATTGCATTTTGGAAAAAAAAACCCCAGTAAAACAACAGTAACAACAACAAAAAGCTGGGTCTACCCAGGATACTCTCCATCTCCCATTCCCTGCTTTATTTTTTCCATTGTGCTTATCATCTTCTAACATTACTGTATCAGTGACTTTTTAATTTCGCTTATGTTTTCTTCTCACTTCTAGAATGTAAAATCCATGAGGGCAGGAATTTTTGTCCATTTTGTTCACTATTGCATCTCCAGGGCTTACAATAGTCCCGGTACAGTGGATACTCATTATTCATGATAGCTATGCTCTATAAAGCTGCCACAAATACTGAATTAGCAAATCCTAAATGATTGCTTCTAAAAGAAACACAAGCTTAGGTTCCTGTGAACCTCTGGTCACAACATTTTTGCCAACTGATCAAAATATAACCTTGTCTTATGTGTGTGTCTGTTAAAAGACACCTTATTTAACATACATCATTCATTCATTAGCATTGTACTCACACCAACAGCACTATAACTCATGCCCAAACAAAGCTTAAGTAACACAGGTATTTTCTCTGTAAAAGACATCATAGACTTATTTTTCTTAGGAACACCAAGTGCTTCAGCGCTACACTTGGGGGCCATTTTAAAGAGTGAAATCATCAACAAAAAGTACAACAATGTGAAAACATGCTCTAAATGGGCCCTGAAAGGACATTTGTTTACAGTATTAGAGGATGCAAAAAATGAGGAAGGCAAAGCATTGCCTTGTTCGACCTCTGCTGTCAATGTGCAAATCAAGTGACTGAAATTTTTTGCTGCTCTGTGCATGTCTATAAATGACTGTGAAAGCAATGTGAATATTGATTTGGGGGTTACAAATAAATTTTAGTGAGTAGGCAAATTTGCAAATATAGAATTCATGAATTATGAGGTTCGGCTGTATATGCTTAGCATGTATTTTTTTGAGAGTATAAACTTGACCTTCTGACATCATCAGACATGTGGCCTCTAGAAATCTTGGTTAAAGATCTATAGGGCCTCTACCTGGTGTATTTTGGGTAGTTCCTTAGAGCTGCATGTCTTAAAGTCTTTTCCTATTTCTCTTTAGCCTGGTTTGAAAAGTCCACCAGAGGATTCACTCCCTGGGGATTCAAAACATCCTTGTTATATTGAACATATGTTGTAAATGATTAGGACCAAGAACACAGGAAGGCCAGGAGAGCTAAGGAGGAGAGAAGAGCAAACACCACTTCCTCATTTGAACAATAGCATGTGATGGGTAGCAGACTGCATTTCCCAAAGATGGCCAATGTCTCCCATCCCACATACCCTTCCACAGTGTGACCTTGCCCCTTTCTCATCAAGACAGGGAATCTATTTTCTTCTCCCTTGAATCCGAGTGGGTTTGTGATTAGTTAAACAGTAAAGTAGGTGAAAATGACACTGTTTGACTTCTGGATGATAAAAAGTGATGCACTTTCCTCTTTATTTATTAGAATATTAGCTCTTGGAGCCCTGAGTCTGACCACCCTGAGGTCACCATACTGTGAGCAAGCCACCCCATGTGGAGAGGCCATGGAAAAGGGCTTGGTTATCAGTCCTCGCCTTTGAGTTATTTTAGCTTAGGAACCAGGCACGTGAGGGAGGGAGCCAAGAGATGATTTTAACTCTCAGCCATTGAGTAATTCCCAGTCTTTAAATCTTTCCAGTTGAAGTTCAAGACATTGTAGAGCAGAGACAGACATTGCTACTGTGTCCTGGTTGAATATACCTAACCCACAGGATCCCTGAGCATGATAAAATGGTTGTTTTAAGCCACTATATGTTTTGGGGGTAATTTGTTTTACAGTAAGTGACCAGAGTAGATGGTTATTAAATTCACTGGTATTGCTAAGCCAGACTTTGAGAGAACGGAACACAGGACATGCATATTTTGATTGAAGGCATAGTCTGGCATACTATAATCAGCTACAGTTTTGCATACTACAATTAACTACTAGAACTATTCAGGTTGCTGCAAGGTTGCTGCTTCTCTCTAGCTTGTAGCATTCATCAACACTTGCTTAATAAATTTTTATTGAGCACCTACTATAGGACAATTTTAAGAACAGGACTTACAGTAATAACAAGAAAGTCTGGTGGGCAAGAAAGATGATAAATCCTATAAAAAACAAACAAACAAACAAACAAATCTTGTCATGTTTAAGGCCACAGAATCTGGTGGAAGGGAACGTGGGCATGAGATGAGGCTGAAGAGATGAGCAGAAGCAAGATTGTGAAGGGGCTTTAGGCCATGGGAAGAAGATTGAACTCTCCTGAATTCATGGGAATCCATTGAAAGGATGCTGTGATCATCCACCTTTTGATAAAGTACTCTGGATGAACTGGATGAAGCAAGAAAAGCTATAAGGAGACTCATCCAGGCAAAAGATGATAGTGACTTGGAACAGGAAAGTGTCAGAGAGGACAGAAAGAAATGGCCAGTTTTGAGACTATTTTGGAAGTAGAATTGACCAAACCTGGGTCGAATGTCTGGGTTGAGAAATAGGTAAGTGGGCATGCCATTTATTGAGGTGGAGAAGATAAGGAGGGGACAAATATATTTCAGAGGGAAGCGCGAGAGAGATTTGTGCATTTCATGTTTACAATGCCCGTCAGACATTCAAGTGGAGATGGACAGTGGTCACTGGGACGAATGATTCTGGAGCTCAGACCTCAAGCCTGAGATTTGAGATGCTATTAAAACCATAGGAATGATCTAGGAGGAAGGACAGAAAGAGAAGAGAAAGAAGAGCAGCGGAGAAGGAGAAGGAGAAAGAGGAGGAGGAGGAGGAGGTAGAAGAGGAGGAAGAGGAAGGTGAAGGAGAGGAGAAGGAGAAGGAGAGGAGAAGGAGAAGGAGGAGAAGAAGAGCTCCAAAATTTAGGAGGAGGAGTCTGCCAAGGGCCCTGTTCAGGACAGCCCTGCCAAGACTCGTCTACCCAGCAGAGTATATAGAGGCCTGATAGAGGGAGCCGCTCCCCATCCTTGGACCAGAGTCCACTGTACCGCTTGTTCAGACCCGCCAATACATGCAAGGATGTCATTCATGCCTCTGGTATGACAGCCACTGCCCACCTGTTCTTTCCTTGTTTATTTGGTTCTTCTGACACCAACCCCAATCTATTTGTTTAGAATTTCCTGATGGTCTGTTGCCTCCAGTTTTGCTTGATTCTTTGGACCCCAACTGTTAAGAAGGCATCCTTCCTGCCAGGCCATACATTTGTCCCCAGAGTAGTATTTTTTAACCCCATCCTTTCGTCTGTACTATGCCTTGAGAACTGCTGAACCCCCTGACCGGTTCAACTCCTGGGCCTCTGCTAAGCGGGCTATAGAAAAGGAAAGTGAGAAATTGAGGGAAACCATTTGCTCACCATAAGCCTTTCTTGGAAGTGGGATTAGTTATCCAATCTGTAACAAAGTAGACAATGTTCTATCATGTTTAATAATGACTCAGGAAACTACTAAAATATGGCCACTCCTCCTCAGTCTGCTTGCCCAGTTTTTAATGATCCAGATAGCTTTTTTCCACTTGCTCTGCATACTGAATGTTAGAAAAGCCCAGATCAAGAGCAAGAATGGGAGATGAAACTGAAATTCACTCAACCACTGTTTCTTGCTCAATTTGTCTACTTTGCACCTTAAAAGTGAATTTTTGTTGTTGCTGTTGTTCTTGAACAAGAAGACCTGATTCAGGGACTTTTGGATGACTAGACCTTTTAGTCATCCATTAGTAACAAGGATGACAAACTGTCTCTTTTCCACTTTCTGTCCTGAATTTCAGTCTGCATGATTATAGTACCGAGTGATTAGCCTTCAAGAGAAACAGCCTGATTGTAGCTTGTGACATCATCGATCAACTTTTCCTCATGAACAGACTCACTGGACTGGGGGAGGGCTGGGGAAGGACAAAGAGTTTCTCAGGCAAAGACTTTCTGGGAAATTCCCAGAGCAGTCAGTCTAGCTGAGAAAAACTCCAGGCCAAAGCCACCTGGTGCTGGTTCTAGGTCAATGTTGGGAGTTTGTGTCTGGGACAGGGGCCTGCACAGACCAGGGAGGACTTGCTGGTCTTGCTGGACCTCTAAGAGGCTGAGGCGGGCCACGGCTTACCCAGAGGTGTGAGTCCAGGGGAGCTCTGGTCCTTTCCTGGCGTCTCAGAGGGAAACACCTATTGTTGGCTCAGCTTAGACCCACACATGAGTCCATTGGGTCAGCTCTGGATCTGACACACTCAAGGTGGGGGGGGGGTGGGCATCTCTGGGAGTAGGAAGTGATCAGGACCCTGACCAGGCCAGCTGAGTCCACTTTAGGAAGGTAAATGGAAAAAAATTTATTTTTTTGGTCATTTTTGTCTTGATGTGACACATAACTAGGCCAGGCCTTCTGAGATATATACGGGCCAGGTCATTTAAAAATTCTTTTTTCTATAATTTTTAATCATGACTTGGGTACAAGGCAAGATGACTTGGGTACAAGGCAAGATGGTCGATTCTTCAGTAGCAACGGTGGGCAAGAGAAGAGGTTGGAATCCAGCATGAGGTTGAATCACTCCAGAGGGGCAGCTGGGTTGGCTTTGAAGGGAAAGGCCATTCTGTTTGAGCAGCAGACAGGAGTCTGGTGGGGTTCCCATCAGCTGATATTGGGAAAGGGTTTTGGAGCAGCATGGGCTGCTGCTGGGCTGGGTTAGGGGACAAGGGAGGAAGTCCCGAACAGCAAGGCAGAAGGGTCTCCAGACATCAGACTGAGGGTCAGGGCAGGGCTGCCATCCTGAAGGGGCTAGGGGATAGTTCAGGTCAATGGGCCAGAACAAAAGAATAGGCACCCAGGCAGAGGATAACATGGGTTTGGGGAATGGGAGAGAATAACATCAATAGTTCATTTAACATGGATTTAATGCAAAATCAAGATATTTGTTTACCATCCAGAGTAAATTATCCCAGGCACAGGGAACAGTGAAGCAGGAATGTTTCTTTTGGTGCCTCCCATGTCTACTTTCATAGACTACATTTAGCTCCCCATTCATGTCTTACCCCCTCTTCTTTCTCCCTCTCTTCCAACCCTTTCCCTCTCCCTTCCTCCTTTCCCTCCCTCCTTCCTTCCTTCCTTCCGTCCTTCCTTCCTTCCTTCCTTCCCTCTTTCCTTTCTCAAATGTCTATTGAACCCCTACTATGTGCCGAGGGTATAGAAGAAAGGTTTCTTGTCGCTCTTTTATTCTATTCAGGTGAGCTGTACTACAAACAAATATATAACCATTAAACATATCAAGTGGTAAAAAAGTGCTATGAAAAAAAATAAAGTAGGATAAGGATATGAGCACGGTGGCCAGGAAAGACCTTTCTGCCAAGATGACATCTGAGCAAAGCCCCAGATGAAGCAAGGGAGCAAGCCATAGAGATATGTGGGCAAGACCAGGATGGGCAAAGGCCGTGAGGTAGGACAGCATTTGGCTGATTGATCATCAGTCAGGAGGCTTGTGTGGCCGCAGCCAAGTCAGGCAGGGAGGGGAGTGTAGGAGGTGAAGTCAGAGGTGACTCAAAGTCAGTTCTTGTGGTAATAGCTAGCTGTATGCATTCAAGAATTTGTCTTTCCAGGGTAAAGTCTCTTAGCGGCTTCTTAAATACCGAAGAAATAGCAAAGTGAAAATGAATGAATCTAGAGTGTCCTTTCAAGGTCTGGGGGAAAGTGCTTTAAACCCCACCATGGATATCTGCCTTTCACAGCCTTGCTTCCCTTCTCCTCTCTAAGCGTTGTTTGCAGGCTGAGGATGTGGCGGATGGCAGGGGAAGGGGGACTTCCTGCAGCAGGAACAGAAAACATCAGGCTGTGTTCTCTGGCAATGGGCCTCCTCCCACCCAGAGGATGTCTCCGGGGAGCGGGGGACGGCCGCGAGGCAGGCGGGAGACCGGCCAAATGTGGCTTGGGCCCAGCTGCCCCTGCCCTCCTCATGGTGGGCCTCGTCTTCTAGGGGCTCAAAACCTCGCAGGTGTCAACTGGTTATTCTTCCTCAAAAAGGCTAAGCCTTGGGATCCTGCAAGCTTTGAAGAAAGTCACAGACTTTTGGTAAACTCATGGCTTCCACTTGCTCTCTGGAGCCCTTTCGCCTTACATCTGTGGGCTTGAATCACCAAGAGCTTTTCAGCTAAATTTGAATGTTGAAATGAATTACTGACCATTTTGTTTTTCTACTGAGAACAGGGGAACCAAGGGGCCAAATGGCATTTTAAAAAAATATGCATTTAGCATGTGGAAAGAGAGGAAGTTTCTAGCTCCAAACAGCATCAGTTGGCAGTATTTAGTCAAAAAAGGGATAGAGTTCATGCTTTCTTTTCTGTTTTTTTTTTAAAGGACCAAATCCTTGACTGAAAGTTCCATTTTTGTGAGGAATGAGGTCTTTGTGAAAGGAAAGATCAATTTCTTCCAGTTCTTTGCTTCTTTACTAATAAGCTGTCTAAGAACTTACTTCTATTTGTCTTTCTACTTAAATGTGTCTAAGATGACAAAAATCACATAAGAATCAGGGAAAGAACATCACATGAGGAGAAAGCATTGATTAAAATACCTCAAATCTATCTAGTTTAATAGTCAACAAAACCAACTTACCAACATCTTGTGTTCCAGACTAGCACATCTTGGCCTTACTTGCCCCATGATACCTCTCTGCTCTTTAACATCCACCAGGTCGGCTCCATCTAATTCTGCATCATCCCTTGCATCTTCCCTTACCCTTAGTTTTTGTTTTTTTTTTTTAAATTTATTTATTTTACTCATTTATTTTTGGCTGCGTTGGGTCTTCGTTGCTGCGCACGGGCTTTCTCTAGTTGCGGTGAGCAGGGGCTACTCTTCGTTGCGGTGCGTGGGTTCTCATTGCGGTGGCTTCTCTTGTTGCGGAGCACGGGCCCTAGGCACATGGGCTTCAGTAGTTGTGGCTCGTGGGCTCAGTAGTTGTGGCTCACAGGCTCTAGAGCGCAGGCTCAGTAGTTGTGGCGCATGGGCTTAGGTGCTCCGCGGCATGTGGGATCTTCCTGGACCAGGGCTGGAACCTGTGTCCCCTGCATTGGCAGGTGGATTCTTAACCACTGCGTCACCAGGGAAGCCCCTCACCTTTAGTTTTTATACCTGGACCATGTACTGGATTCCCAACTTTAGAAGCTACCACCATCTCTGTAGTAATCATTGACATCAACTCATTCCTGGCCATCAGTCATGGTTCCATACTTGGCTTAACAATCACCTTTACTTCCCCAGGATTACCCTCTTCAGTATAATCCCAAACCATATCCTGCTCTTAGAAACACTGATCCTGTTCCACCAAGACAACTACAGCCCAGCCCAGCCAGAGGCTTGACAATATAGGGAGCAATGCCTTGAAACGGAAACTTCTCATGCTTTAAGTAAGACAGTAAAGAGCAGGTGAAGACCCGGGGCTTGTGATTCCCTGGATGATAGAGCCGTTTTGATGGCTCCTCGTGGCTTAGAGGTAGGAAGGTCAAAGTGAGTCACCAGGCTCAACAATAGACATTTTTCTTTTGGCCCTGCCACAGGGCTTGTGGGATCTTAGTTCCCTGACCAGGGATTGAATCTGAGGCCACAGCAGTGAAAGTGCTGAGTCCTAACCACTGGACCACCAGGGAAATTCCAACAATAGACATTTTCGATGATGGTTTATAGTTTATCTTTCTGGGACCAAAATATCAATTTTAATATTCCAATTTCATCTTCAAGGAAGAAGCAAAGAATTCTTCTTAGAAGCCTAATTGCAATGAACCAATTTACTTTGTTTCCGTGGGACTTGATTTTCTTGCTGCCTTACCATTCCCTTCAGCATCCTCCTCTGCTTAGATAATTTGTTAGACAGGTAGAGATAGACCTAAGCATGATTAGAAAAGAGAAGCATGGAAGAGTAATTTTTATTCATTTATTCACTTTAATAAATATTTATTAAACACCTACACTATGCTTGATGCTAGAGATGTAAGAGTGAGCAAAAACAGACACAATTTTTTATTTCATGGAGCTTAAAATTTGGCAGAGGTATCATACATGAATGAAATAATCATGGAAACTATTGTAAAATTACAACTGCTATAAGCACTACAAATGAGAGATACATAGTGCCAATGTGAACATAGCAGAGTGACACTTGGTCAAGGGGTTCAGGGACGGTTTCCTCCAGAAAAGGACAATTTATTTCAGATCCGGAGGAAGAGAAGGAGTTAACCAGGTGATGAGGAGAGAGAAGAGCATTTCATACAGATGGAAGAGCACAGGCAAAGACCAGTGGCAGGATGAAAGCTAAAGGGCTGAGACAGGACCAGGATGGCAGAAAAGCAGGGAGCAAGGAAAGCATGGTAAGTCAAGAGAGGGCCAGTCCATGTTGATAATTTTTGTTTACATCCTAAGCCTTCTTTTAAGCTGTGTGTGTGTGTGTGTTTGTGTGTGTGTGTGTGTGTGAGAGAGAGAGAGAGAGAGAGAGAGCAAGGAAACCATGGTAAGGTAAGTCAAGAGAGGGCCAGTCCATGTTGATAATTTTTGTTTACATCCTAAGCCTTCTTTTAAGCTGTGTGTGTGTGTGTGTGTGTGTGAGAGAGAGAGAGAGAGAGAGAGAGAGAGAGAGAGAATGAGAGGGAGAGAATTAAATTTGCATGATTAGATTTGCAGATTCACATTTCAAAAATATCATCCTGGCCATGGTGTGAATGGACTCTTGCAGGGACAGACTAGATGGGCACAGACGAGTTTTGAGCTATTTCAGTAATGCAGCTAAGAGGAGATGGGAGCTAAAAACTGGGTGTAGTGGAAGGAATGGCAATGGAGGGAAGTGGGAGGATAATATCAACAAAATTTGGAGATGGGGTGTATATACGAGGTGAGGAGCAGAGAAGTGTTGAGGTGCCTATATTTCAAATATGCATAATTGAATTGATGGTGGTATCAGTCATTAAAATTTATATGAGGTTCATTCTGGACATATTGAGTTTGCCATTGAAAGAGGTAGTAATTACTATGGAGCTCAGAGAAGAGGTCTCAACTAAATTTGCATGGTTTTAAATCAGCAGTGTTTAGATGCTGATTGAAGAGAGAGTGTAGATGAGATTGCCTAGGGAGAACATGAAATGTGATAAAAGACATGGAATAGGATTGAGCCATGAAGATTTCTAACATTTAAGGGTCAGGTAGAGGGTAATGAGTGTTAAAGAAGATGGAAAGGGTACCAGAGAAGTAGGAGAAAACCCCAGAAATGATTGAGTCACAGAGGCCAAGAGAAGAAAGCTTTTTTTCTTCCAGTTTTATTGAGATATAATTGACATGTAGCACTGTATAAGTTTGTGTACAGCATAATGATCTGACTTACATATGTCATGAAATGATTATCACAGAAAGTTTAGTGAACATCCAACATCTCATATAGATCCAAAATTAAAGAAATAGGAAAAATTTTTTTCCCTTGTGATGAGAATTCTTAGGTTTTACTCTTTTAACAACTTTCATATGTAACATACAGCAGCATTAATTATATTTACCATGTTGTACATTATATCCCTAGTACGTATTTATTTTATAACTGGAAGTTTGTACCTTTTGACTACCTTCATCCAATTATCCCCCCACACCCTGCCTCTGGTAACTACAAATCTGGTCTCTTTTTCTACGACTTTGTTTGTTTTTTAACATCTTTACTGGAGTATAATTGCTTTACAATGTTGTGTTAGTTTCTGCTGTATAACAAAGTGAATCAGCTATACGTATACATATATCCTCATATCCCCTCCCTCTTGCGTCTCCCTCCCACCCTCCCTATCCCACCCCTCTAGGTGGTCACAAAGCACCGAGCTGATCTCCCTGTGCTATGCAGCTGCTACTCTCTCACTTCATCCCAGCTTACCCTTCCCCCTCCCCGTGTCCTCAAGTCCATTCTCTACGTCTGTGTCTTTATTCCTGTCCTGCCTCTAGGTTCATCAGAAGCATTTTTTTTTTTTTTTTAGATTCCATATATATGTGTTAGCATACGGTATTTGTTTTTCTCTTTCTGATTTACTTCACTCTGTATGACAGACTCTAGGTCCTTCCACCTCACTACAAATAGCTCAGTTTCATTTCTATTTATGGCTGAGTAATTGTTTGTTTGTTTTTGAAGTATATTGACCTACAACACTATGTTAGTTCCTGGTGCACAACAGTGATTGGATATTTCTATACATTTCAAAATGATCACCACAATGAGTCTAGTTACCATCTGTCACCATGCAAAGATATTACACAATTATCGACTATATTCCCCATGCTGTACGTTTCATACCTGTGACTCATTTATTTTGTAACTGCAAGTTTGTACCTCTTAATCTCCCTCACCTATTTCTCTCCTCCCCACACCTCCCTCCCCTCTGGCAACCACCTATGACTCTGTATCTATTTTTTTTTTATGTTTGGGTACTTGTTTTAGTTTTTAGATTCCACATGTAAGTAAAATCATACAGTATTTGTCTTTCTCTGTCTGACTTATTTCACTTAGCATGATATCCTCTAGGTCCATCCATGTTGTCGAAAGTGGCAAGATTTCATTCTTTTTTATGGATGAGTAATATATATATTCTCTATCCACTTGTCTATTGATAGGCACTCAGGTTGCTTCCATATCTTGGCTATTGTAGATAATGCTGCAGTGAACATAGGGGTGCATATATCTTTTTGAATTAGTGTTTTCATTTTCCTTGGATAAATACCCAGGAGTGAAATCGCTGAATTGTATGGTAGTTTTATTTTTAATTTTTTGAGGAGCCTCCATACTGTTTTCTATAGTGGCTGCACCAATTTACATTCCCACAAGCAGTGCACAAGTGTTCCCTTTTCTTCACATCTTCGCCAACACTTGTTATTTGTTGTCTTTGTGATAATAGCCATTCTGACAGGTTTTACACTGTAGTTATCTCATTGTGGTTTTGATTTGCATTTTCCTGATGATTAGTGATATTTAGCATTGTTTCATGTGCCTGTTAGCCATCTGTATGTCTTCTTTGGAAAAATGTGTACTCAGGCCCTCTGCCCATTTTCTTTTTTTTATGTTGAGTTGTACGAATTCTTTATATATTATGGATATTAACCCCTTATTGGATATATCATTTGCAAATGTCTTTTCCGTTCACTAGGTGGCTTTCTTGTTTTGATGATAGTTTCCTTCCTTATGCAAAAGCTTTTTAGTTTGATGTAGTTCCATTTGTTTATTTTTGCTTTTGACTCACTTGCAAGGAGACATATCCAAAAAAATATTGCTAAGAACAATGTCAAAGCACATTGCCTATATTTTCTTCTAGAAGTTTTATGGTTTCAGGTCTTACATTTAAGTCTTTAATCCATTTTGAGTTTATTTTTGTATACAGTGTGAAAAAATAGTCCACTTTGATTCTTTTGCATGTAGCTGTCTAGTTTTTCCCAACACCATTTATTAAAGAGGTATACTCTTGCCTCCTTTGTCATAGATTAGTTGACCATATAAATGTAGGTTCATTTCTTGGCTCTCTATTCTGTTCCATTGATCTATGTGTGTCTGTTTTTGTGCAAATACCATACTGTTTTGATTACTGTCTTTGTAGTATAGTTTGAAATCCAGAAGTGTGATACCTCCAGCTCTGTTCTTTCTCAAGATTGTTTTGGCTATTCAGGGTCTCTCGTATTTCCACACAAATTTTAGAATTATTTGTTCTAGTTGTATGAAAAATGCCACTGGTATTTTGATAAGGATTGCGTTGAATGCGCAGATTGCCTTGGGTAGTATAGTCATTTTAACAATATTAATTCTGATAGCAGCTACTCCTCATCAGTCACTTACTATGTGTGGCTGCCCGTTGGTTACTTTATAGTAAGTCCTCATGGCAACTCAGAAGGAGGCACGGTTTTTATAGATGAGCAAATTGAGCCACAGTGCAGTTAACAATTAGCACAAGGTCACTTCAATATAAGCGGAGGAACCAAGCTTTAAGTGTGTTTGACACCAACACAGCATATCTTTGCTACTCTGTGGTGATACACCATTTTCCTTCATCCTCTCTTTCCTTCATCAGCCTAAGGCCCAGAGTAGTGGCCATTTTTGAGCTACTCAACTCCACAAATATTCACCACATTGAGTGAGATTGTGAATTTGCCTGTATCTAACTTTCTGGAAAAGTTTAGTCAATCTACGCTGAGGAAATCAAGATTCCCAAAAGAGGGCTTCCCTGGTGGCGCAGTGGTTAAGAGTCCACCTGCCAGTGCAGGGGACACGGGTTCGATCCCTGGTCCGGGAAGATCTCACATGCCGCGGAGCAACTAAGCCCGTGCGCCACAACTACGGAGCCTGCGCTCTAGAGCCCGCGAGGCACAACTACTGAAGCCCGTATGCCACAATTACTGAAGCCCGCCTGCCTAAAGCCCGTGCTCCGCAACAAGAGAAGCCACCACAATGAGAAGCCTGCGCACCACAACAAAGAGTAGCCCCCGCTCTCAGCAACTAGAGGAAAAACCCGCGTGCAGCAGCGAAGACCCAATGCAGCCAAAAATTAAATAAATGGATAAAATAAAATAAATTAAAACAAAACAAAACAAAACGATTCCCAAAAGAGCTAAAGCTCTCTTGCCTCCCACTTCCCTAAACACCCATCGAATGAGGGACCTCACTGGAGAATCAGGAAGGACAGAGGTAGAGCTCTCTGAAATCCCTGTCGGCAACTCCAGGCTTCAACATCTGCAGCCAATGAAAGACAGCAAATGACATCCTGGGCCTCTGACTGCCCTCCTGCTGCAACATCGCACTGTGGTTAATCAGAGCCAATTAATTTAGGGTGGGGGCAATTTGAAAGGGGTTCTTCTGCCACAACTTGGGGAGTGGAGGTGGGAAAGAGCGTTGGACCTCTGGTAGGAAGACAACGCAGCCTGAGTTATGGAATCCAGCTCCATTCTGCCTTCCAAATATTTCTGGGGTGTCAGATCTATGGCAGAGTTAAGGGCATATTCTTGGAACCATTTCCCCCTCCCTGTAATCTCTGAGTTCTTCTAGTTTCTTGCTGACATTATACTAAGAGACTATGAGCATCCCCTTGGAGCCAATGCTGCAGTTTTAAAAAAGTGCAGGTATAAACCCCTGTTCCCTTGAAAACCAAGAGAAGGGAGCAGGGGAAGGCATTAAAAGGCAGGTCTTCAAAAGAGGTTTGAAAATTGCACCATTAAAAGGACCTCAGGGAAGTCTCATGCCACGCTGGTCCTGGGACAAGGCACCTGACTCATGCTATAGTGAACTGCATTTCTTTGAGCCTCTCTGCCTGAAATCTTGAGAGCCTCAGCCTAGGACAACCTGTCAAATTTTGTAGGAAGAATGGTATTCTTGGCCGCTCTCTGCTGACATCACCCCGCTTCTTGGGGACTCCAGGCCCTTAGCTGGAGAGGACTCTTAGTGCAGACACGCACTGCTCTGCATGCAAAGTTCTGCTGAATGAACTCCAAAACCCTGTGGAGTTTTGTCTTGTTCCCCTGAACCCAGGCCTCTGTGTCCTGCCCTGGCCTCCGCCTATCCCTGATGGAGGCCCCAACATGTGTGCCACAGACCAGACAGGTCCCCAGAGATTAGCAGAGCGTCCGCGCACACCACCTTCTGCGTCAGTGGCGCCTGTCCACGCCCAGCATCTGCAGTGTCTGGGAACTTACTAACGAACTAATGCATCTTACATATTCAGGATCCTGGCGCACTCATGGTCTCAAGGAAGCTTATTTTTTGTCTTTTCCAATTCGTGCTTCCACCAGGCGGTTTACCAGTACTCCGGGCGTTTACATTTACCATCAGCAGGAGGGCAGCCGGCCAGAGGAAGGATGGGTCAGTACGTTCCTGTCCTTGGGTTCTGCACAAACAGTACTTTAAAAGTAAATAATGAGCTTTAAAAAATGAACTTAGAGGGTAATTTCCACCCTCTCTCATCTCTGCTCTGATACTCTAGAGGTTTGCTGTTTTTCATTTTTGCATCTCTGGGCATGCTCCCATACTACCTGCCTGGACTTTGTT
The DNA here is from genome assembly GCF_949987535.1 of Balaenoptera acutorostrata. Taxonomy (NCBI): domain Eukaryota; kingdom Metazoa; phylum Chordata; class Mammalia; order Artiodactyla; family Balaenopteridae; genus Balaenoptera; species Balaenoptera acutorostrata. The sequence goes on from NC_080075.1 coordinate 63,251,890, forward strand.
TCTTCAACCTGTTTGGAGAAGGAAACACATTAAAGGAGACCTCTGTCTGAGTTCCTTTGTAACCCCAGCCTTAGTTTCAGGGCCTTCCCTGCAGCAATAGTTAAAACAATTCAATGAAAACTTGCTGAAAATGTTTTGAAACATGGAAGCTTCAAGGACATTCTTTAAATGGATATCTGCCAAGCTGGCCTATATACTGGCTTTTGTTCCTTTTCTGAACTGAGTGGGAATGTGAGCCCCTGGAAGAGAGGCCCCAAAGAGGGGGTGCTCCCTCAGTCCTCGGAGGAAGGATGGGGACAGCCTGGGTGTGGGTCCTGGGCAGAGCCAAGTGGACAGGCCATAGGTCTCCTGGAGATAAGTGGTCAGGGGAGCACAGGTTATGTCGGGGCAGGGCCAGGGTCAGGAAGGTTGAAGGAGAGATACCAAAAGGACAGCTGCTAGTGTGCCGTAATGCCAAGATCATGCGTCTGAAGACTTCTGTCTTCCTGTGTCAGGAAGAGGCTCATATTGTTTCTTTTTAAGAGAGGACGATAATACACATCTGGTGACACAGTTCAGAGACACAACATTTGAAAGTTGCTGATTGAGTGCCACCTAGCACTCCTTCCTTGTACTAGACCCAAGTTAGCATCCACAGAGCATACCCACCACTCACTGCTACTACAGCCCCACCCCAGAGCTGGGCCCAGCCTGGCTGGGTATCTGTGGTTCCCATGCTTCGAGCCAGAGAACTTAGGAGACTGTGATCTGTTGTGCCAGTCTGGAGGGTGAGGGCTCTGGAGCGCTAGGAACCCATCCTCTGACCATCACTCCAAAGCCCTTTTATTCTTGGGCCAATATGTAGCTTGTGTCCAAGACCTTCCTGGGGACCAAGAGTGACACAAGTCATTTAGGAGGCACTCGATATCAGCTGTATGGAGCTGGCCTTCCCTTACTATCTGGACCAATTTTCTAGCATAGAACTCTCTAGTTCATAAAGGGCTTGACTCTTGCAGGGGCCAGCAAACTATGTCCTGTGGGTTGCAGGTGAACTCTGACCACGCCCATTCATATAAATATATTGTCTAATGACTGTTTGTAAATGGCACAGTTGAGTAACAAAGATGGAAAAGTCCACACAGGCAAAAATATGTAGTATCTGGCCCTTTCCAGAAGCAGTTTGCTTGCCCTGAGTCAGAATAAGACCAATCTTTCTGGAGGCAAGGAGTTATCCTTGCTCTTGGTCAATGTCCCTAGTAAAGGTAGGAGAGGGAGTCCCTTTTATCCAGTTGATTCCGATGAGAATACCAGGGTGGTCCAAGTGGGGTGTCGTAGCCTTTGATGTTTGGGGCAAGTGTCTCCATCTTGCCCACCCAGTCAGTCATTCCATGGAGCTGGAATAGACAGTCCTCACAGTAGGGAATCTTAACTATTTGGGGACCACACACACAAAAAAGTAAAAAGAACAAGGGATTCATGTAAAATGAATCCAGTTACCAGTACTGCTAAGTGATTGATTACCAGTCCCTCTGAGGTAGATACAGCTATGATCACATTTGGGCAAGTGTGATTTAGAACTTCCCTGAAACAGGTCTGTGCCTTCAATCAGGGGTATAGCCCAAACGACAACACTGCAAATCCTTTCCATCTACAGTGGCTCAGGAGATGTCAAATAACCTTAAACGTTGTTAAGCTCCTGCATATTTACCATGCCCGAACCTTGAGGCAAAAATCTAAATCCAAATCGTTGCAAGTAATTGCAATTTGTTGTGTCATACTTTTCCAAAACAATCATGTGTTAGAAGAGGATGACTGATTTCTCAAAAGCCATCAGTGCTTACTCTTGTGTCAGCAACAGCAGTCTGGGACAATGCTTAAAACTTGCATGGGAAGATGATTTCAAACCCAACTGTGTGCCTTTGTGGTGGTTCTATAACAGCCTCCATATGGAGAATCATTACAAACGGACGCATTTCTCTCATGCTGAGGCGGCATTTTATACTCTGGGGGACTATTCTGGAGGAAGGTGGTTGGTTAAAGACAGGCAAAGTGAAGAAGAGAGGTATTTTAACAACATTTTAATATTGATTTGGTCTCAACATGTAGCCGTCATGATTTTTTGTCCACAGAGCATTTTAGCAATGAATATTTTTTTGGTGTGCTAAAAAGTGGTATGCTGATTAAATTATTTGTACGTTATAAATCACTCTAATATAATATAATGACATTATTTTGGAGTTTAGTGGGACCTCAAAAGATCCTCCATCACCAGGCAAATTGTTTCCTCGTTTACAGATAAGGAAATAGAGCATCACGGAGGCTGTGTAAGCAGTCAAGGCCCCTCCATATCCTCTCTTTCTAGCTACCCCCAAATCCTTAGTCTGCTTGCAGAAATGAAACAGATTTCTTTTCTCAGGAGTCAGCTTCTTTAGACTATATTGACTCTCTGAAGAGAATTCCAGAAGCAACTCCTGGATTCAACTTTTTCTGTGTATTGCCACCACCACACTCCACCAGCCACGTGACAAGAGTCATATGCAGTAGGAAGAAAAACCAGACATGGACAACAGCCTTTCCATACCTTCCTCCGTTCACCCTCAGTGGTGGCCTGCACGGTGGGCAGTGGCCACACTAAACCGTTGCCCTGTGGCCAGGGCTGCTGGCATTACTTATCCCACTCCATCTGCAGCCCAGGTTTTTTTTTCCCCTTTCCCTAACATCCACAAGAATGCAATTGTAGATCAGAACTTCCCCTAATGAACAGGACCACAGCCCATCCCCAAAGGGTCCTGGATCTGGTATAAATCCTGCCATGGGCAAAACCCAAATCCACTTAGAGACAATTAAGGGCAAATGTGAAGGGGAACAGAAGTCCCAGAGCAACATGGGGATGGTAACTGGATTAGTTGCACCAGTCATTTCCTCCCTGCCACATTCCCTTCTTCAAGAGCCTAACCTTGCGCACTGTCTCTGAGGGGCAACTACATGACCGATGCTCCCGGCCATCAGTAATTGAACCAGGAGTGGACATCTGACCCACTTGGAGCCAATCAGATCTTTTTATGTAGAGCTTGGAGTTGGGACACTGAGAGCCTGAGGCTGTTAGTTTTCTGTGGGTGCTGGACCCATATGATCCTGTGGCAGGACCTTGTGAGGCATATAGTAGTCTTAATTCATGTGCAAGTGAAGGACACTGGATTACAGGGAGGGGATGGAGCAGATGCTCAGAGACAAAGAAAACTGAGAGAAAGGGAAGAGGAAGGGTAGCTGCCTGGGACTCTTCAGTGCCCCAGGAGTAATTCTCAACATTGGGTTTCATAATATTCCCTTATAAATGTGCAAGCAATCTCCATTTCCTTAAGTTAGTCTGAATGGGTTTCTGGTTCTAGCAACTGAATGCTCCCCCCACCCTAAGATGAAATGGCTGGGGTGTAGGTGAGGGGTCGTGGGGAGAGGAGGTGAGAGAAGGAACCAGGAGGAAAGATAACTCTGGGCACTTTTCTGGGGAGAATAAATTTTAGAGTCCAAGTACATGCGTAACATCCACACGTTCCAAATTTTATGAGACAGCCCTATTTCCAATGTGTCGGCTTGCCTGAATTTCTGTTGAGAGAAATATGATGTATCTGGTTAAATATATAATCTTAGCATTGGGCAGGTCTTCCTACGTAAGACAAAACCAGGAAACCATAAAGAAAAGACTAACAGGTGAGACTACGCATCCTCAAATTTTAAATGGCCTTTGACAAAAGACACCAGCAACAAAATTCAAAGTGAAGGGTTTACCTGAAAGCTGGAGAAACCCTGTGCTGTTACAGACTCCCTCCTGCTGAAGACCAGATGCTCCCTCAAGGTCGCTAGACGGGGTCCAACCCTGGCTTCGTGGCTGCCATGACTACTGAGGGTGTTGCAACTGTTGGCAGCAAGACCGTGACCTCTCACTGTCCCAAAATGAGGAAATGAAAGGGAAAAAAGAGGAAATGGGATGGAATGAAAAATGGATGACAACAACAGAGAGGGAGCAAGAAACAGTGAGAAGGATAAAAGAAATAAGCTGTTTATGTCTCCTCTGCTTCTGGGCCCTCTCCTTGGTGATACCCCAGTGGTACATCAACTCATCGAACTGTTGTTATCTCAGTCACGGGCTCCTGCAGAAACGGAGATGTGGGAACCGACACTGACCGTGTGGTCATAGTTGTGGCTTAGGAATTCAACCCACTCCATCTGACCCCCAGCCCGTGGTTGGATAAATTAAATCCATGGATTATCCAAAAGGCTTCTAAATAAAAGTTTTCCTCCCCGTTCTTATCATTTCCTCTTCCCCTAAGCTAAATTCCCTTTATGCTTACCACCCACCAGAATGGAGACTTGAAATTAGGTTCTTTTACTTAATAGCGTGCCAAACTATAAACAACTCTCTCCAACTAAGCTGCATCTCATCTAGGGAGAGGGCAATAAAAATAATGATCTATGTGGTCAGGAGTCCGGTGAAACATTTTCGTAGCATCACAGATGGTTTTCCAAATTGCAGAGTGGCTTTGTTTATTTCTCTGTATCTCAATTTCTCAGTCCATAATTTGAAAATAGTAATAGCTGTCCACTGCGTACCTTTTGGGTGAATTGGTTAGATCACTAGGACCTCTATATAAAAGCACTTTGAATCTTAGAGAGGAGGTGGAAAAGCCATACGGGAACCTCACATAATGAGAAGGCTAGACGTATCGCTATGTCTGGGGGGAAATGATTTGGGCAGAGAACACTTGACTCCATGCAGCTTCAAGTTGCTTAAGAGGACTCAAATCTAAACAGTGAACTGTTATTTCAGATACGTCTCTGGTAGCTCTAAAGCTATCGAAGCTACTGAAAGTGTCTATGGGGTGGGAAGGTGAGAGAAATGAGATTTGCATTTACACCCTACTCCTCCTAGCAATTTTAAAGACAGAACTGCCCAACATTGGTTTTTGTCATGGTCCCTTTACAGCTTTGGCTTCACCCCTGGCTCTACACACAGACCCTGTTCCAACTTCAGCCCTAGGTATGCATTAGGTTTTTCTCTCAGCACACCACCTTTTCCTTCTACCCAAGCCAGGGGTGTTGGGTCCCTGAGATTTGACAACCCAGATCAGAGGCGGCACCTGCAGTGATGAGAACACTGGTCCTGGAGCAAGGCTGATTGAGTGTGAATTCCAATGGCCCTCTCTGACCTGGACCATCTCCTCATCTGTAAAATGGGCACAACACTAATATACCTACTTGTAGGGCTATTGAGATAATTATATGAGACAGGGCTCAAAAAGCACTTAGCACACTGCTTGCTGTATATATGGTGACTCTACTTTTTATAGGCATGTTGTGAAAAACATAATGGGGCTGGGCAGGATAAAAACAATTGGATTGGCCACTTTAGAAAACAGTATGGTGGTTCCTCAAAAAATTAAAAATAGAATTGTAAAATGATTCCAGCAATTCTCCTTCTGTTTATATACTCAAAAGAATCGAAAGCAGGGTCTTCAATAGATATTTGTACATACATGTTCATGGCAGCATGATTCACAATAGCTTAGAAGCAACCCAAATGTCCATTGATGGATGAATGAATAAGCAAAATGAGGTATAGAAATACAATGGGATACTATTCAGTCTTAAAAAAGGAAAGAAATCCTGATACATGCTACAATGTGGATGAACCTTAAGGACATTATGATAAGTGAAATAAACCAATCACAAAAACAGAAACCACTATGGAGAATAGTATGGAGGTTTCTTAAAAAACTAAAAATAGAACTAACATATGACCCAGCAATCCCACTACTGGGCATATACCCTGAGAAAACCATAATTCAAAAAGAGACATGTACCACAATGTTCATTGCAGCTCTATTTACAATAGCCAGGACATGGAAGCAACCTAAATGTCCACTGACAGATGAATGGATAAAGAAGATGTGGTACATGTATACAATGGAATATTACCCAGCCATAAAAAGAAATGAAACTGAGTTATTTGTAGTGAGGTGGATGGACCTAGAGTCTGTCATGCAGAGTGAAGTAAGTCGGAAAGAGAAAAACAAATACCGTATGCTAACATATCTATGGAATCTAAAAAAAAAAAAAAAAAAGGTACTGATGAACCTAGTGGCAGGACAGGAATAAAGTTGTAGACATAGAGAATGGACTTGAGGACACGGGGTGGGGGAGGGGCAAGCTGGGGCGAAGTGAGAGTAGCATCAACATATATACTACCAAATGTAAAACAGTTAGCTAGTGGGAAGCAGCCGCATAGCACAGGGAGATCAGCTCCGTGCTTTGCGATGACCTAGAGACGTGGGATAGGGATGGTGGGAGGGAGGCTCAAGATAGAGGGGATATAGGGATATATGTATGCATATGGCTGATTCACTTTGTTGTACAACAGAAACTAACACAGTATTGTGAAACAATTACACTCCAATAAAGATCTATTTTTTAAAAAAACAGAGAGCTTCCCTGGTGGTGCAGTGGTTAAGAATCCGCCTGCCAATGCAGGGGACATGGGTTCGATCCCTGGTCCGGGAAGACCCCACATGACGTGGAGCAGCTAAGTCCGTGCGCCACAACTACTGAGGTTGAGCTTTAGAGCCCACAAGCCACAACTACTGAACCCGCGTGTCACAACTGCTGAAGCCCGTGCACCTAGAGCCCGTGCTCCAAGACAAGAGAAGCCACCACAATGAGAAGCCCACGCACCGCAACAAAGAGTAGCCCCCGCTCACCACAACTAGAGAAAGCCTGCGTGCAGCAACAAAGACCCAACACAGCCAAAAATAAATAAATAAAATAAATAAAATTTTTTTAAAAAGCAGAAATACTGTTTGATTCCACTTAGTTCCTTAGGGTAGTCAAAATCCGAGAGAAAGCAGATAGGTGGTTGTCCCGGGGGCTGGGAGCGGAGTGGGTGGGGGCAGATAGGGAGTTATTGCTTCATGGGTACAAAGTTTTAGTTTTGTGAGGTGAAAAGAGTTCTGAAGTTGGATGGTGGTGATGCTTGTGTAACAATATGAATGTATTTAATACCACTGAACTGTACACACAAAAAATGGTTAAGATGGTAAATTTTAGGTTATGTGTATTTTACCACAATAAGAAAATTTTGAAAAAATATGGAATTAGTGGTTCTTCCAGAGATGGCATTCAATGTTTTTTTTTTAAAATAAATTTTATGTTATTTATTTCTTTTTATTTTTGGCTGTATTGGGTCTTCGTTGCTGTGCACAGGCTTTCTCTAGTTGCAGCGAGCAGGGGCTACTCTTTGTTCCTGTGTGCAGGCTTCTCATTGCGGTGGCTTCTCTTGTTGTGGAGCATGGGCTCTAGGTGTGTGGGCTTCAGTAGTTGCGGCACGTGGGTTTCAGTAGTTGTGGCACACGGGCTCTGTAGTTGTGGCTTGTGGGCTCTAGAGCTCAGGCTCAGTAGTTGTGGCGCATGGGCTTAGTTGCTCCGTGGCATGTGGGATCCTTCCGGATCAGGGCTCGAACCCGTGTCCCCTGCATTGGCAGGCGGATTCTTAACCACTGCACCACCGGGGAAGTCCCAGCATTCAATGTTTTTCTTTGTTTTTATTTATTTTTTCTTGCAGGAAATTTATTTTTTTTAACTGAGGCCAAATAAATAGAACTATTACTTATGTTTTTATAATTTACATGGCTCAATGAAAATAATTTTGATGTTTCTGTCATGCTTCTGATTGTAACCAAAAATTCTCTTCTTTGTCTTCTGAGATTCAGTGTGTTACACTGGAAAATAGGTACTAAGTTGATATGGGGCAGGGGCCATGGTGCAGATCCTCTAAAATCCATCTCCTCCACACTCTAAGATTATATTTACATTAACCCATATCCTTGAACTTGGGGCCAATCATAAGATCCTACATCCCATGGTTCCCAGAGAAAGAACATAAGAATTTAATATGTATTGACCATTGCCTGTGGGTATATATTGGGCTAAGCGCTTTCCATGCACGAGCTCATTCAATCCTCCACCCTTTGAAGCAAGTACATTCCCCATTTTACAGATGTAGAAACTGAGCCTTTGAGAGGGAATTGCCATAGGTCACACATCTAGGAAATGATGGAGTCAAAATCTGAACCCAGGGCCTCTGGATCCAGAGCTCTTGTTTTTGCAACTTGCTGTGGCTTTAATGCATCAGAATGTAGCAGCTGCGGGCCTGCATAGACTAGCCTTAGATTCAGAGTTGCTCTGCCATCCCACAGTGGTTAACAGGTTCACGCGAGGCCACTGGCAGCTGGTGCCAACTACCAGGTGCAGTATCTGCTCTGAATCTGAAGTTGGTAAGAAAATCAATGACACATGGAAGAGATGAAGAAAGATTATATCAGATGGAGTGCCTGTGTCCAAATATATCTATATATTTAAAAACACGCAATGCCTAAGTTTTAGACATACACACAGAAAATGCACGTGCATTTCTTTATGTGGAAATATAAGTTAGCTAAATTACATTCCTTCTTCTTGATAAAATGGTCAAATTTTGCTTAAAAATGCCTTTTATCACAAAATAGAAATAACCTTCTCATTCACTACCTACTGTTTCTTCTCTTGTTCCTTAAATTCTCCCCCATCCCCTCTCTTTCTTTGCCTCTTCTCTCATTCTACTCCTTCGTAAGAATTTGAGCAATTCATTTAAATAATGTTGAGTCACATGTTCTTCCTCTTGGAAATCACTTTCCTCTTTTCCATGACTGGCTGGGTGGGCTGTTACCTTTGGGTAACAATTTTGCCAGAGGTGTTGGACAAAAGAAGGATGGCATTTCTTCTTAGACATTAACCATCTCATGATGGTTTTATAAGGCTGTACTGGTACCCCAGAATAGAGGCCAACACGGCTAACCTTTATTGAGTGCTCACTGGGTACCAGGCATGGTGAAATTGTTTGCCCAGAGTCATTGGTATATGGCAGATTCAGGATTCGACCCAGGTCTGTCTGTCTCTGGAGCCTATGCTCTTAACCGCTATATTATACTGCCTTTCTTGCCAAGGTCAGGCCTAATATGTCCATCCATGGTAACTTTCCCTAGCAGTGTAGACAGTCACGGTAGTCACTAGGTGTCACCTGCTATCGGTAGCTCTTGGAGGTGGTACCAGACTGTGGCTGGGCTTTCTGTTCTAGGGCAAAGAGAAATGAGGGTGACATGGAAGGTTCCATTTCTGGAAGAGACAGCAATACCCAACATTCAGGGAGAAGAATGTGGTGAAGTATATGATATCTGGTCATGGTATTTTAGAGCTGAGCTGGACTTTAAAGATGATCTCCTCTAACTCCTTATTTGTAGTGAGGAAGTTGAAGATCTGAGAGGTTAAGTGAATTGTCTAAGGACACACAGCCAGTTAGGTAGATGCAGTGCCAAGACCTAATTTTTCTGACTCAGGAAAAATTGCTTTTTCCACTCCACCTTCACTCTACTTGAGGTTTACTTGTTATTAAGAAGTCTCAAAGATCAGAAAATTAAATTGTCTTTAGCAATATAATTTCATGTTATCCAGTCCTGCTGAAAGTCATTATAACAATAACACAAACAGATCTCCCAGATCCAGGGGTTCCAAAACGTTTCTGCCTTTTGCTAAGCTAATATATATAATTTCAAGGCCATATTTATACCACATGAAATTTCCAAAGAACTGGGCAATTTCCTATAAAAACTCAGTTGTGTACTGATTGCCAAGTTGGAAAACTCAGGGTTTCCTGGCAACTCCTACTTTCCTTATGCTCTAGGGAATGCACACTCCTCAGCAAACAACCTCTCCTGACTTACCTCCTCCACAGTGGCCATGGCCCAGCTCTGACCCACCGGCCCTTTCCGATGTTCCTGCCTCCCATGCTTACCTTTTGCAAGAACCTACAATCTTGCCTTAAACCTTTATCAGCTGAATAAACTTAAATGGTAAATTCCTGGCACGGAGTGTCCACATTTCTTTCACATTAGAAAGAATACTGGACTAGAACTCAGGCAAACTCACTTCTGGTCCTGGTTCAAACACTAAGAAGTCCTTTAAATTCCCTCGTCTTTAGTTTCTTTGTGGGTGAAATAGGGACAGTAATCGCTGTCTACTTACTTTTCGGGGCTGTTTTGGAGATTTTGCAAGTTAGAAATTCAGAATCATGGAGACAAACTGGCCCTATTGAGTCTAACCCTCCATGTTAGAGTTGATAAAACAGAGACCCAGAGGTTCTGTGACCTCCCCAATCCCCTTTGCCCTTGAGGTCACAGACGTTTTGGTTAATGGCAAAATTGGTACCAAGCTTCAGGTCTTCCTCAGATGCTCTTTCCCCACTCAGTGCTGCCTGTGATGATAAATATGAAAGCCTGCTTAACATTATAAATCACGAAACTGGCAACATGGAATTATGTAGGTATTAATTAATAGACTGTGTATGGAGTCAGCACTAATCACATTTTTTTCATGCCTTCACAGGGCTGTCAATTGCTGGGAATGTCTAAAGATGGCAAAGATATTCTGTCTAAAGACAAATCCTTCCCCTTCCAGTAAATACAAGGAAAGCAGGAAGTTTAACCAGAGATATTTAAGCTCAGCCTCCCCCAGCAACCATCTCTTGTTGCTTTAAAAAAATTATTATTGAGATACAAGTCACACAGCATAGAATTCACCATTTTAAGGTGTACATGTCACTGGTTTTTAGTGTATTCACAAGGCTGGGTAATCATCGCCACTATCTACTTCCAGAACATTTCTTTTATGCTGCTGCTTTTGGAGTGTCATTCTGGTCAGGCTGTGTGTAGCATCACAGAGTCTTGGCTGTTGATTCAGGCACACGGCGTCTGGCCCCTGTGTTCATGTTGACAGAGACAACCAGATACCCTAAGATCACCCTCTATTTGGAGAGCTCTGCATCTACTAAAGGCCTGACTCCCTCAGAGATGGGCCAGGAGGAGGAATGATATAGGCACTGAACCTCAAATTAAGCCCTAACAATGAAAATCAGAACCTGAAAAGCAAAACTCAGCCACCAAGGCTAAAATAGGAGGAAATGTCCCAGGCCAAGAGTGAGGAGAACTACAAGTGGGAAGTGTGGCTGGTTTAAAGACACAGGGTTGAAAACCATCAGAGAGTCTGAGTTTTTGAGCACGAGCCACCCGTTCTCCTTGTTTGGTCCTGCAATAAACCTTTCTCTGTCCCCCCCACCCCCAAAAAAGTAAAATAAAATAAGATATAAGATAAAATAAAAAATAAAGACACAGTGTTCAGGTGGTGGAGGACTCTCCCAAGGTCATTCTCCTATGCCTTGGACTTTTTTTTTTCTTTTCTGAATTTTATTTATGTTTTCAGCTGTGTTGGGTCTTTGTTGCTGCGAGCAGGTTTTTCTCTAGTTGCGGAGAGCAGGGGCTACTCTTCATTGCAGTGTGTGGGCTTCTCATTGCAGTGGCTTCTCTTATTGCAGAGCATGGGATCTAGGCACATGGGCTTCAGTAGTTGTGGTGCGCAGCCTCAGTAGTTGTGGCTCACGGGCTTAGTTGCTCTGTGGCATGTGGGATCTTCCCAGACCAGGGATCGAACCCATGTCCCCTGCATTGGCAGGCACATTCTTAACCACTGCACCGCCAGGGAAGTCTCCAGCTCGGACTTTTTATGCATGCTGAATCACACCCCCATCTCCTCACTAACACTTGATCTAAGCCTCCTGGAGTCCCTGGGGACCCACTGCTGTAGGTGCCTAACCTTCTTCCCCTATGGTAGACTTTCTCACCTTGTGGTACTTTGATGACCTGCTTACTTGTCTGAATTCCTGAATAGACCATAAGCTTCTAAAGGGAAGAAGTCCTTACTTTTTAACGTACCCACCCTGCCCTCAGCATCATCTGGTGCCACGCACAATAAAGATTTCACGATCAAGTTATTAAGTTGGCCACAAGCCCAAATTTCTCTATGTCCCTACAATGCTCAATTTAAAATCAAGTGCTGGGAATGTACCCAAGCATCCTGTAGTTCTTCACGGTAGCTACACAAATCAACAATGATGCTGGGTCAAAGCTGCCTTCCTGTAGTTTTCACTAAGTAGCCCTAGTTCTGGTCCAAAGAACAAGAGAGAATACATCTCTGCCCTCTTCTCTATGATAACCTTCAAGTATTTGAAATGAGCTGTCATGTCTTTATAGCTTTTATTTTCCAGGTTAAACATATGTACTTCCTTCAAAAATTATGCATAAAATATGGCTTCATTTAATCATTCATTCATCCAACACATATGTTTGAGCATGTTCAATATATGACACTGTGTCAGGGACAGTGGGTACAAGAGAGGGCATGACCCAGACTCTGCCCTAAAGAAGCCTAAAGACTATGTTGGTTGTGCTGTTCTCTCTCTCCAGAGTTTCTCTAATTGGTCAATACCCTTTTCCAAATGTGGTTTCCAGAACTTGACACTCTATTCCCCAGTGGCCTGACCAGTGCAGAGTTCAGAAGAACTATTACTTCATGATATGGATCCTGTGCTTCCCAGAACTTTTGATTGTTCATATTATTCTTAGGAAGTGCTCAGGGTATACTAATGTAGTGTGTGTATGTAATTTAATACACGCAATATTATGTAATACACGCATGCACTTGTGTATGTAATAATAAGAAGACATTTGGTTAAAATTTTTGTAAGACTGTCTGTTCTTTGTGATTAAACCAAATATGTGGTAGTATTTCTGGTGATAAAAGTTCAAGTCAAAGAGATCCTTATCCTGCCCCCCCTCCAAAAAAACAACAAACAAACAAAAAAACCCGACCCTTAGGAATAAGCAGATTGCAATCTTCATATCAAACTGAACTCATAAGGTTGGACAGATTTTTTTACAAAAGAACATTTCACGCTGTCACTAATGGTTCTTCATGATGTTTCTGAAAATAACTGGAAGGGAAGCATGGACATCTGGCATGTGACTAAAGCTGTTTCTAATTATGGGGGGCTGTTGTCTTCAAAGCAGAGTGGACAGTGGGGTACCCTTGGATGGGCTCTTCTGTAATGATACTTGCTCAGGACCTGGGAGCCTCCAAACTTCACCTATTTAAAGAATGTGGGGTGGGCCACCTCATTTTAGCTTCTGACCTGAATAATTTTGGTCCTTAAAATCCGGCAGGCTTGGGGAGGGCTCACGCAAAGGAGTACTTCCCAGAACTTCTGCTGTCAGTGTCCTTGTCCCTGTGGTGATCCACAGCCAACCCCTACCTCTGCAGGAGACCCTCCAACACTAGCAGCCGTGTGGCTGACAGGGTCTTGGTGCTCTGGCCGGGTGTCAGGCCTGTGCCTCTGAGGTGGGAGAGCCGAGTTCAGGACATTGGTTCACCAGAGACCTCCCAGCTCCACGTAATATCAAACGGCAAAAGCTCTCCCAGAGATCTCCATCTCAACGCTAAGACCCAGCTCCACTCAACGACCAGCAAGCTACAGCGTTGGACACCCTATGCCAAACAACTAGCAAGAGAGGAACACAGCCCCACCCATTAGCAGAGAGGCTGCCTAAAATCATAATAAGGTCACAGACACCCCAAAACACACCACTGGATGTGGTCCTGCCCACCAGAAAGACAAGATCCAGCCTCATCCACCGGAATACAGGCACTAGTCCCCTCCACCAGGAAGCCTACACAACCCACTGAACCAACCTCAGCCACTGGGAGCAGACACCAAAAACAACGGGAACTACGAATCTGCAGGCTGCAAAAAGGAGACCCCAAACACAGTAAGTTAAGCAAAATAAGAAGACAGAAACACACAGCAGATGAAGGAGCAAGGTAAAAACCCACCAGACCAAACAAATGAAGAGGAAATAGGCAGTCTACATGAAAAGAATTCAGAGTAATGATAGTAAAGATGATCCAAAATCTTGGAAATAGAATGGAGAAAATACAAGAAACGTTTAACAAGGACCTAGAAGAACTAAAGTGCAAATAAACAATGATGAACAACACAATAAATGAAATTAAAAATTCTCTAGAAGGAATCAATAGCAGAATAACTGAGGCAGAAGAATGGATAAGTGACCTGGAATATAAAATAGTGGAAATAACTACCGCAGAGCAGAATAAAGAAAAAAAGAATGAAAAGAATTGAGGACAGTCTCAGAGACCTCTGGGACAACATTAAACACCCCAACATTCGAATTATAGGGGTCCCAGAAGAAAAAGAGAAAAAGAAAGGGACTGAGAAAATATATGAAGAGATTATGGTTGAAAACTTCCCTAATATGGGAAAGGAAATAGTCAGTCAAGTCCAGGAAGCACAAAGAGTCCCATACAGGATAAATCCAAGGATAAACGAGCCAAGACACATATTAATCAAACTATCAAAAATTAAATACAAAGAAAAAGTATTAAAAGCAGTAAGGGAAAAACAACAAATAACATACAAGGGAATCCCCATAAGGTTAACAGCTGATCTTTCAGCAGAAACTCTGCAAGCCAGAAGGGAGTGGCAGGATATATTTAAAGTGATGAAAGGGAAAAACCTACAACCAAGATTACTCTACCCAGCAAGGATCTCATTCAGATTAGATGGAGAAATTAAAACCTTTACAGACAAGCAAAAGCTAAGAGAATTCAGCACCACCAAACCAGCTTTACAACAAATGCTAAAGGAACTTCTCTTGATTGCTTATGTAACTTCATTTGGGGTACCTTTTCCAAAAAACACAGTCAAGTGTAAAAAAAAAAAAAAAAATCCAGCAGGCTTTGGGCTTTTTTTGGGGAGGGGGTGGTTTGCTTTGAGACTGAAAATGTGAATTTTTTGGTCATGCCGTTTCCTGGGTACTTTCCATATGTGCAGGAGACAGACTCATCAGAGGCTGGAAGGTCAACAGAAGAGAAAGTGTTTCTCCTCTGTGATAACAGGGATAAATGTGGGAGAGCTCCACAAGACTTGGGTGGTCAGGAAACCCAGGAATGATTCCAGAAAAAGCAGAATGTACGAGAGTCATTCTGTCCTCTACCATAAAATAAATTTTAGAAGGCATTGTGCTGAGTATTCACAAATTGGTAATTTCACTGTTTAATATTTTCCAATCATTTTTCTTGGCCTAACATCTCTTTACTTACCCAATATTTATTAGGCACTATGTGCCAGGAACTTCAAACTTCAGAAATAAATATTACCCTAAGTATTGTTTAAGAAGGATCTGTAGCTTTTTGTTCTCCCCATGAGTCCCAAAGCACGTATTGTGCTTCACTTATTGGCCATGGATACAGTGACCACTCTTTGAAGGCAGCTGAGGGTAGAAATTTTAGAATCCTTCCAAGCGATGTTTTTTATCCTAAGATTTCATCAGCACTGAGGATAGGTCTGAGAAGACTGTTGCAGGGGCCACTGTGATGGCTGTTGCCATTACTCCCTGACTCTACTTCCCTCGTGGAACCCTCTGATACCTGGCATCTATGTCTGAAAACCAGTGTTCTGGTGAAAAGAAAATTATTTAATTAAGTGAAAATATTTTAAAAACTAACAGACATTTTTTTCTGATTATAATGTTCTCACCAAAGAAATCCTTTGCTATACAATCTCACCAAAGAAATTTAGCAAATAGAGGTAAGTGCAAAGTAGGAAATGAAAATCATCCTTTCTCCACTATGCAAAGATAAGCACTGATAAAATGTGGGTGTCTACATCTCTTCATTTTTCTAGATCTGATTTTCTTTTACAACAGTTTTATAGCCTGCTTTTTAATGTAACAATATATTGTGAACATTTCAGCAGGGCACTGCTTTTTCTTCTACCATAAAATTGTAATAGCTGCATATTCCATATGTAGATATTCCATTGTATCTATGTACCAAAATTGATCTAACTGCATATTATTGGGCTCTCAGATTGTTTCCACTTTTTCAAGCACACACACAAGATAAACATTCTTGTCTCTAAGTCTTTATTCCTATTTTTTTCATTCATTATTTTATTAAAATAATCCCCAGAAAAAGACTATCTGGGTAAAAAGATAAGCCCCAGGGCTTCCCTGGTGGCGCAGTGGTTGAGAGTCTGCCTGCCAATGCGGGGAGCACGGGTTCGAGCCCTGGTCTGGGAGGATCCCACATGCCGCGGAGCGACTAAGCCCGTGAGCCACAATTACTGAGCCTGTGCGCCTGGAGCCTGTGCTCCGCAATAAGAGAGGCCGCGATAGTGAGAGGCCCGCGCACCGCGATGAAGAGTGGCCCCCGCACGCCGCAACTGGAGAAAGCCCTCGCACGGAAACGAAGACCCAACACAGCCATAAATAAATAAATAAATAAATTAAAAAAAAAAAAAAAAAAAACAGCCTTCCCTTCCTCTCCTCTTAAAAAAAAAAAAAAAAAAAAGATAAGCCCCAAATTTAAACCTTTCAGAACGTGCATAGAGAAGCCTTGGATTTTGATGAGTAAGGTCTTTGGTCCGAGCTCTAACCCAACTGTGTGACCTTGAGCTTAACTACTCCATCTGTAAAATGGGGAACACGGTCCCACACCCCCATTGTATTTCAAAAGATGATTCTGAAAAGAATGTGGTAAGACTTTTGAAATATAGCATGTGGGAGACACTAATGGTTATCCGCTCAGCAGCCATTCTTCACCATCCCTGACTACCTCGATTGGTGCCAGGTAGTCACCCCGGGGTCCTTGTACATTTTGTGTTAGCCTAAATTTTTTTTTTTAATATTTATTTATTTATTTGTCTATGCCCGGATCTTCGTTGTGGCATGCGGGATCTTTTAGTTGCGGCATGCAGGCTTCTAGTTGCGGCATGTGGGATCTAGTTCCCTGACCAGGTATCGAACGAACCCAGGCCCTCTGCATTGGGAGCGCAGAGCCTTAACCACTGGACCACCACGGAAGTCCCAGCCTAAACTGCTTACATGTAATCATATCACTCCTGCCAGCAACAGGTTCAGGAATAGGCATATGAACCAATTCAATTTCATGAGATTCAAGGGGAAGTTTGCTCGGGCTTCTGGAAAATACCCCATCCTTAGGAGAGCCAGAGGAAGGGAGAGTCCATCTCCCTGGACATTGTCACCTGCAAAAGTAAAGCTTGGCCATGTTGCTACAATAGCCATATTACCCCCAGCCTGAGAATAAAACTGAACACAGACGAGGCAAACCTGTGCATCGTGGGGAAGAGGGACTGCAGCTCCTGGATGAGTTAACCTTAAAGGCCACCTGCTCTACTCTGCTGAGACCCAGTTTCAGTGGCGTGCACTCTTGGAATCAGTCAATTTGAAATATAACCCCAATTCTGATTGTCGTCTTTTTCATTTTCTTTCTTAATTATAGAAAATGTTATTTAGAGTCTCTTATAGGTTTCCTTTCCCAATTTTCTAAAAAAATTATTTATGTCTGAAGGGAATATTTGACTGAAGAGGATAGTGCCTAGGCCAGCAATTCAGAAACGACTCCTTAAATCTGCTGAGCTGAACGAGCCCAACCCTGGCTTTCCGATTTGGTCACAGAATCAGATTTTTTTTTTTTTTTTGCATTGGAAGGAAACTTAGGGCTCAATAGATCCTGATCCCCTGATTCTGTTTTGTAGTTGAGAAAACTGAGGCTCAGAAAGATTTATAATGATTTGCTACGAAGTCCGTGACAGTTGGGTGCTCCCCAGGGAGCAGCTGCAAGAGCCTTACCTGGAGTGTCAGTTTGACTCCTGCCGTGTTTCAGTGGGGAATTTAAGCAAAAGCATACCATAATTGATTCTTCACACCCTTTGTGTCCTTGCAAATCAAACCATCCCAATTGTATCCATAGTAAGAACCCAAAGAGCAACGCTCCTATCCACCACACTGGAAGTCCAGTCTCCTTTTAGTCCCCCTTAGTGATGTTTCCTAGAAGCCCCTGGGGAGGGATCTCACAAATAACCCAGACTTCTTCCTGCAGCTCTATAGTGCCTCTGCTCTTGGTCTGCACCTCTTGTTGCCCATCTGCTACTCTGACTATTATTCCTCTGTATTCCTGGGCCACAGTCCATGATGCTGCCAAACGCCCACCAGCATCATCTTCATTCAGCCCATGGGTCATGCCCATGCTCTCTGACTGTCCCTGGACTGCCAACTACCCGTGTTCTTCCTCGCCAGCCAATAAGACGACGCCTGTTTCTCATGGCTGCTGATTCTGACTGGGTTCCCCCAACGGAGCTGGAGCTCTGAGCGTGGCTGCTGGTCCTCTTATGCAGCCTGGCCCCGCATAGAGAACACGTGCACGCCAGGAGTGGGTTTTGCCGGGGCTAGTCTGATGCAGCATCCTGCTGTGTGTGGGACCACATCTCCCTCTAGCATCCAGCTTGGCTAGGCGGCTTCTTCACTTGTGGTGTTTCTCAGAAACCTCATTTCCAAATTATGGGGTGGGACTAGAGCAGGAATTCTCAATGTACGAAGAACTTTAGGGGTGGAGGTTGGGCATCCATGAGCCCTTTAAAATTGTATTCAAACTTTTGTGTAAAATAACATTTTATGGGATCAAAACCCTCTAATTTTTATCAGAGTGTCAAAGAGGTCTATGACCCTGTAATGGTTGAGAGCCACTGGTCTCTAGAAGGTCTCTAAACCAGCTGGTCTCTAAAGCTGTTTAAGTTCTAGTGTTCCCTGTGATTTACCCAAAGCAAAATCATTCAGTGACTCTCACAAACTGCTCTATTACATTCCTAAGTGGGTACATGAATTTATGCAAGAATTGTTAGCCTTAATTGCACTGTTGATGTCATATTTTTTAAGAGAATAACAAAGGATTAGGAGTTGAAGCTTTTATTAGCAAGATATTAGTGCTCTATCTCATAAAAAGATTATTTATTTTAGCCTCAAGTATTGTAAATATTGGGAGATCTTTCTTTACATAGCAACAAGGTCTTGGAAACTATGCTGACTGGAAAAATGATAGGAAAAGGATGGTACTTAGAACTGTCTGCCTTTCCACATGTCCTTCCAAGGAGTGGAAGGCCTGGGGAAGAGGTCTTCCTCCTTCTTCTGGGTGTAGCCTGTCTTTCCGGGATTGACCCCTAGACGGTGTTCTCGTGTTAGCAAGGGGTGTGGTCAGCACTTACATGGGAACTTGTGACCAATGGCTGAAATTGTCAATTGGTCAAATGATAAGAAGTGAAATATAGACGATTGTTTAACCACAACTGGAAGACAGAATTGGAAAAGTGACACAAAAATCTTCCTATACTACTTATAGTAAAAATTGGAAACATTTAGCATTAGCCCAGCCATTGAAAACACGATTTAAGTGTGACATTTAGAGGAACCTGTCAGTATTTCTTCAATTGTGGTAAAATACACATAACATAAATTCTACCATCTTAAACATTTTCAAGTGTACGGTTCAGGAGGTTTAAGTACATTCACAACGTTGTGCAACCAATCTCCAGAATTCTTTTCTTCTTGCAAAACCGAAACTGTATATGACATCCCCATGACTTATTTATTTTATAACTGGAAATTTGTACCTTTTGACCCCCTTCGCTCATATGACTGGACTACTGACTCATGCAGACAGCTTCACAGGCAAATGCTCTTGGTTCACTACAAGTCAAACCATACCCCCTGCAATGCCCACCAGGAGGTCTTCTTCTAAGGCTCTACTAAACACACAGACCCACAAGACTGCCATGCCACACAGGGCACATTTGACTCAGAAGGAAGCACAGGCCAGGATGCAGAGTGTGCCAGCAGGAAACATCTGGCATTCCTCTCCTGCAGCTGGCCACAAAACCATCCACACTTATCCACCAGCTTTTCTCCTGAGCCCCAGGTGATGACACAGATGTGAAGCAGTGAGACTCACATCCGGAGGGTATGGAAGCCAGCCTGGATTGGAAGCCCCCTGCTCCACAGCAACTAATATCCTTTGGAAGGACCCCACAGGTGTAGGTTCTATGGTCCCCACAGGGTCATGCCAGTTACAAGAGTGACTGCACTCAGGGAAACCCAGAAATAGAGCTTTCAAGCTGGTATTTATAGTTGCCCCAGTCCAGATAGAGTTTACCAATCAGGGCCATTTTTACTTTCTTTTATCAGGTGTTCAGGGAAACAGTGCTAGGAAGTTTACCAAAAGTCAAATGCTCAGGCCAAAGGGGAAAGGGTTTTGTTAGGCCTTTATTCACAGTCCTTCGAATGGTTAAATTATAATTTCTGGCAAAACATCTGGTTAAATAGAAAGGAGTCAGAACGACACACTGATATGAAGAACTAAATTACACAATGAAATTTGTCATCTCTTATTGGTTACAGCTCTGTTCCCCAACTCACACAGATTGATAGTGATGGAGCTATAATTGGAAACTCGGATGCCTGACAACATGCCCATCAAATATCACGTTCTTTCCTAAGAGAAGGAAGAGAAAGCATGTGGAAAGGGAAGAAAAGGGGTGCTGATCTAGGTAGAAGGCAATAGGGAAAGGGAAAGGCACAAGGCATTTTTTTCATGGCGATGGCTGTTCCCCTGGCAGCAGAATACTAGCTAGCTCTTTGAGTTGCCAGATGGGACTCCACATGGGTAGGAAGGGGAATTAGGGCAGTAATTTGTGAATTCTCCCATCTTGCTAAAGAAGAGTCTCTTTTCGTCTTCAAACGAGGAAAGTAATTTACTATACCAGTCACTCTGCAGGTGCTTTGAATTTCAAATAGAAAAACTGTGACAGCCTATGAGGTAGTGGTTCTGGGCTAGGACCTTCCCCAACCTGTTCCTACCCCCCAAGTCGTTTGAAAGGTCAGCATTTGTGGGCAAAGTGGACTAGATACCTTGTCCCTGTACCTCTTTCTCTTTCACTGAAGACAGGAATTCCTCTCTCTGTATTATGTACTTAATATACAAAAAGACATTCCTGGATCTTCATTTATGATAAGGAGGTCATGACAAGAAGAAACCTGAAAGATGGTTGCAAAGTCACTGTCACACTGGGAACAATTAGAAAATGAAGAAGCAGCCGGTCCATGAGTGAGTGAAGAGCCAGTTTGAGGGATGGAAGAGGGAGGCTTGGCCTGACTTGAGGAAGGTCCTATGTGAACATTGAAGCCGGGAGAGGTTTCCCGTTGGGCTGAACTCAAGAGTAGGGTCTGGAGCTTAGAGAATGAACTTAACGGTTACAGGGTGGGAGGGAAGGGATAGTTAGGGAGTTTGGGACTGACATGTACACACTGCTATATTTAGAAAGGATAACCAAGAAGGACCTACTGTACAGCACAGGGAACTCTGCTCAATATTATGTAACAACCTAAATAAGAAAGGAATTCAAAAAAAGAATAGATACATGAATATGTATAACTGAATCACTTTGCTGTACACCTGAAACTATCACAACATTGTTAATCAACTATATACTCCAATATAAAATAAAAAGTTAAAAAAAAGAGTAGGGTCTGGGGAAAGCAAGCAAAGGACTTCCTTCTCTGGCAGAAGGAACTCAGAGCAAGAACTCCAGTCCCTACTGAGATAAGGAAAAAGAAGAAGAGATGTCTGTGCTGGGAAGGGATTGAGTGGGGGAGGCATCAGTTGGGACAATAGCTAAGAGAGGTCAAACATCTACTTGTAATTTGTACGAGCCAGAAGGGAGTTCCCATCCAGAGCACCTTCACACAGGAGTGAAGCTTCACAAGGACAGAGAGTTTTCTTCTCTGTAACTCCAGTCTCTGGAATTACTTAGCATCGAGTAAGTTATTCAATATGGCTGAACAAATATGGCCAGTGGGGAATGTTGTTGCTGGATGCCTCACTATTGGGAAACCCATTCCCCCCAACTCTTCCAGACCGTTCTTAATTTCTGACTCATGGCCAACCAATGAACACTGATTTTTAGTTCAGAAAATGTGCTTGCTCTAGAGATGGGAAGAGCTATAATCCATGAGATGGACCCACAGGATCTCAGGAGGTAACAATAGATGAGACATTGAAAAGAGCAGGAATCTCTTGCTCTGTGTGTGTGTGTGTGTGTGTATCTGTGTGTGTGTATGTGTGTGTGTGTGTATCTGTGTGTGTGTGTGCATCCTCCAGGGTTCTCTCTCAGGACCCAGATATGTTTTTTTTTTTGTTTTTTTTTTGTTTTTTAAGCTTTGTGCCATCTGACAGCATTCAGTCTCTCCTCCAAGCTAATGTTCAAAAAAACTAAGGTGACCCTGTGTCACTAAATCATCACCAGCTGTGTCTTGCTTGAAAAAAATCTGTTATTAATATCAGAGCTGAATGTTATTAACCAAACACTGCTTATTAATCATTTACTGGTATGTGGTGATGCTTAGAGTTAAGCCCCCAAAGACAACTCCCTGGCAGCTCAGAATTTAAGGGTTTTTACAAAGTGAATAATGACAGAGTGGGAGCACTGCCACCAGGACACAGAGGAAAAGGGTGCAGGAGAACACAAACATACAAGCCTTGGCCTAGTACACTGTTCCATTTAAGCCTTTTAAAATGTTTAGACAAAAGGGATGGCAGCAACCTTTGAGGAAAGGAAGCAGTTAATGTCAGAAGAAATCCAGACCTCTGAAAGTGAGGATGAAACCTAATTCTGCGGGATCAGGGAGTTAGTCCCTGTTGCCACCCTCAGCTGGATGCCAACAGCCTGGGGGAGCTTGGCTGCCAGAGTTTCTCCTCTCTCGTATCCCTGGAGCTCACCAGTGTTAGGGTCAAGCTCTCTGGAGGTGTCCTCTCTAAATGCTACAGAATGTGATGTCACCTGCGAACACTTGTGCCAAAAGGCATTTGAGCAAAGCTGCAGGTCAACAAATCATCCTGCTCCTCCCTTTCCCCCTTCTCTCCCCATCCCCAGAGAGTGACAGTGGAGACCGAAGGCAGGGTCCCTGGTGGCCTTATTTGAGGGAGAGGGACCGGGAGTGGCCACCTGCCGGAAACCTTCGTGGAAGGTACTGGCTACCTTGGTAGCAGTACTAGGAGATTGTCTCTCCAGAAATGTGGTCTGAGGTTACACAGGACTCAAGAACTCACCAGAGACAAAAAGGGTCCTGGTTGAAATAGGAGGAGGAGCCCAGATCTTTGGAACACACGCATGCGTGCATACGTGTATTCACACCACGTGTGCGTGTGAATGCACATTTGTGGACAAGTGCTCACAATCACGGAACTGACGCATCTCACCACACTCTTCTTGTGTTTTATTTCTCAAATTTCGGTTTTATTTCAGAAACAGTTGATCAGGGTAGGAAAAGAAAATCAGAAAACACAGAAAAGTTTAACGAAGAAAATAATCCCATCACCGAGAGAAACATTTAATATTTTGTATCTGGCACTCTGGTCTTGGCAGACTGGGATTTCTTTATGTTGTTTTGAAAAACTGGGATTGTACCCAATATACTGTTTTCTTTATGTTAACAATGTACTGTGAACCTATTTTAAGTTAAGGATATATTGTGAACGGGCCGCCACGTTCCCACGATTTTCAGCGCTGGTCTAGCGTTCCGTGTCTGCGTGGACCCAGCCAGACGCTGTAGCTACAATCGGGATAAACTCATTTATTCATAACCTTGGCTCAAGGCGTAAGTAAAACTGATTAGATCTTGACTTGGGCCCTGCAACCCCCAAAGTCCCAGGATATCAGTATTTTACTGAGCGCTGGGGGCGCAGAGCAGGGCTGCCTTTTTTTTTTTTTTTTTTTTTTAATTTTTATTGGAGTATAGTTGCTTTACAGTGTTTTGTCTGTTTCTACTGTACAGCAAAGTGAATCAGCTATACGTATACAGGGCTGCCTGTCTTTCTTGTGAGTGTTTCTGGGAGGAGAGACCATTTTCTTCTCTCCTGTGACTGGATTTCTTTTCTCTCTCTCTGCTCACTTGTTTGCCAGGAACCCGCATGTGTGTTGTTTTAGCATTTCTGAGTGGTTCAGAGCAGTAACAGGGAAGTGGGGAGGAAGGGGTAGCTTCAGCATTCAGGGAAACTACAAACCTCTCCTTCTTGAGTGTCAGCCTGAGGGCATTCCCTGATCTGAAAAGCCACCCTCACTCTTCCAGAACTAGTGACAGAGGAAGCGCAGCTGTCGGGTGGGTGCTGAGCCGTGACTTGCCCCTCCTATCTGCTACCATTTAAAACCATCTGGGGGCAGGGAGGCAATCTGCTCAGCCCTTCAACTTTGTGACCACACACATTCTCTAAAGAGATGTTTACTAACTGCACAGGGGAAAAAAATCTTCTTAGAAAAGTTGCAAAGATATTCTCAGTTTTCTCTGCTTTCCCTTGTCTGATTCTCCATAAGAAGGTATTTGTAGCCTCTGTAAACCGTGCCTCAGTTTCTCCCTTGGGCTTCAACATGTTCCTCACAACCTCCTCTTGCTACTGTGAAATGCAGTTGCCTGAGGTGGCTTTTCTTTTCTGCCCTGGTTCTAATTCCCCCCAAAATCCATGGGCCCATGTCTTAGTGAGGGAAGAAGGGAGGAAGAGATGGCTCGAGTCCTTCACGGGGGTCATTCTTCTGACCCACAGAATCCAGCCTACTCAACCCTGGCCCGGGGGCGGTCGGTGGGGGGAGCCCACCTCTGGGTCGGGGAGACCCAAGCTCTTAACATGACCCCCTGGGGATCCTACATACACTGGACAGAAAAACACGGGACCTTTTCTTTTTCAGAATTTTACCCCCCACCCCTTTTTTTTTTTTCTCTTCTCATTTCTTTCTCTGGGTCAATAACCCTAGGGAGAAAGAGAAAATGTGATTGTGTAAGCCTAGGGAAGGTGAGGAAAAGCAGGATGGGAACCAATAACAGATAATAATGACCAAGAACACATCACAGTTGATAGCGCTTTACAGTTTCATCCCCTTTACCTCAGATCCTCACAACAGCCTGAAGAGGAAGACTGAACAGGTATCCTGGTGATCTGGATAACTACAGACTAGGAACTGCAGGCCTGCAACGGATGCTGTGGTCCACCGCTCAGATGCGCCCTCAGGAGAGAGGAACTCATTCCTCCGGCCGTGGGGAGTGCTGGCTGCTGCTGGCCGCAACTGAGTCCCTCACTGGGAACTGTCCTCTATGCAGGGGATCTGCCTCACCCTTCCTGGGCCCTTGCTTTGATTCTGGACAATTTTAAAGGGCCATCCCAGCTCCAGAACACCCTGTAGGATCAGCTGCATCAGAATTCAACAAATGGGGTTTTACTTTTTGCGCTGCTTTGAAAACTGCATTTCTCTTCACTCAGTAACTCATTACGGTTATCTGTCTATGACTCTATCAATGAATACACACTTATAGTCTTTAACAGCTACAAAATATCCCATTGTATGGATATATCATTATTTATTTATCCAACCCCTTATTGTTGAATACTTAGATATTTTCCAACAATTTGCTATCAATTATAAGTACTTTGTTGAACATCTTTGTATATACATCTTCTCCAAAGGTGTCCAACTATCTTTAGGATGAATTCCTAATGGCTGGGTCAAAGGACACTGCCCTCCAGAAAAGTGGTAACAATCTACATTCCCACTCCAAGTGTTGGGAAAATCCCCAAATCCAGCTGTCTCAGTTCAAATTCATGCTGGTAAAACTCAGACACGCAGCACTACAATCTTTCTACACATCCCTACATAGTTTGCTATCCTACTTTTTAAGATAATTCTTTTAAATCTTTTCATTTCTTCTTAACCCTTCCACATCCCTTCCCTCTCTCACATGCCCAGCTGTTGTCCTGGTTTCACACCTAAAAAAATAGAAGCCATCTAGGGCAACACTCTTTTTTTTTTTTTTTTTTTTTGGCCGCCCCATGCAGCTTGTGACATCTTAGTTTCACTACCAGGGATTGAACCCGGGCCCATGGCAGTGAAAGTGCAGAGTCCTAACCACTGGACCGCCATGGAATTTCCAAGGGCAACACTCTTATCTGTCTACCCCCAATCAATACACACACACACACACACACACACACACACACACACCCCTTCCTCCTTCACTGTGGCAAAGAGTCTAGCAGTGGTCAACACTTTCCTTGAACCACATTGGCCCAACTACTCAAGGACTTCTCTTCTGCAAGGTTCTCTTTCTCTCCTATATCCTCATCATCATCTCTTTCTTTCTCTCTCCTGGATCATTCTCAAGAGCATAAAAAATCTGTCAACTCCCATCTTAAAATACAAACAAATCAAAAATAACAAAATGAAAGAAAACCCTCTCTTGAGCCCATGTTTCCTCCAGCCTTCACTCCATTCTCTCGGGTTCCCTTCCCAGCAAAACTTCTTGAACAAGGTGTCTATACTCCCTGGCTCCAATTCCTCATTGCCATCCACTCTCTACCCACCCCCAGTGAGTCCCCACCACTCACCCGCACTGTTCTCGTCTAGATCACTGGTTCCTTTCATGTTGCCAAATCTAGTGGACACATCTTGGTTCTCACTTAATTGATTCTCAGTGGCAGCAGCATTGTCTACAACTGACCACTCTTTCCTGAAACCCTCCCTGCTCTTCCCTTTTAACTTACAGGCTTCTCCTACCCAGACGTTTTTGCTGGCTCCTCCCACTTCACGTGAATGCTGAAGGTTGGAGCGTCCCAGGGCTCAGTCCTTGGCCCTCTAAGCCCATTCCCTCTTTTCCTTCTTAGTATCTGGCACATAAAATCAATACCGAAACTTGACAGAGACAACCCAGAAAGAAAAATAGATACAGATCAATGTCGTATCTTTCATCCACTCATTCAATACATATTTACTGAACAACTACTATTTGCCAGGTAGTGCGAGAAGAGAATGGTGAATGAGATAGACAAGGTGTCTGTTCTCAAGAGACTTAAAATCCAATGGCAGATATGTTGGGTTGGCCAAAAAGTTCATTAATATGTTACAGAAAAACCGACAGAACTTTTTGGCCAACCAATAGATATAACCAAGAGACAAGATAAGCAGATTGAGATGGATGCAAGCTAGAACACAGAGAGGATTATAGGCTTGAGAGCAATGGGGTGGGGATGGGGCACTGCTCTAGAGACGAGGGTCAAGGAATGATGCTCTAAGACAACATATCTGATGAAGCCAGCCGTGCCAAGATCAGGGAAGAATTTTCCAGGCAGAAAAGAACAGCAAGCCCAGAAAGTCCAAGGCAAGAAAGAACTCTGACATTTGAGGCACTGCAAGGGGACCACAGAGTGGCTGGAGAGCAGTGTGTGAAGAAAGGTAGGAAGGGCCCAGATGGGGTAGGCCACAGTTAGGGGGTGGAGATGTATTGTAAATTCATTGGGAACGTGTTAAAGAGTTTCAAGCAGCATGCTTAGAACTTAATATTTTAAAATTCTCTTGAGCTAACCTGTGGAAATTGAGTTTTATGGGAATTCAAATGACTAGCTGGAAAATTATCTCTTTTTTTTAACTGAGTCATATGAAACTCCAATAATACAATGATGTATTCATTTTAAAAAAAAGAGCCATCTCAAAGGTACATACCATAAAGTGCAAAAATCCCACACTCAAAGCAGAGGTGAGTTCATTGTCAAGATTCTTAAATGGGTTATTGCATGCAAAGCCCTCTTTTGTTTTTTTTAAACATTTAGCTTTATCAGAGGTGGTGGTTTTTTTTGTGCCTCTGAAAAAAAAATTTGGCATGGATTCTAAACAAACACACAAAAGATTCTCTAACCTCCTTAGATTCATAAATGAGCTATTTCCTTACTTAAGCACAATTAGGAATGGCTTATTTTCTCAATTTTAGGTGAGTTTCTGAAATATATCACGTGACTCAGAGGATAAATGGAAATTAGAAGCTGTTGCTGCTTCTTTCTAGGTTATGAATCATACCAGCCTGCTTCTCCTCTACAATTTGCCGCAACTAATGTCTGAAATCTAAGACCACTGCCATGAATTAACTTATAATTCTTAGTGAAAAGGAGATTACCCAACTCGGTACTGTAGGTGATTATTTATGTCAGGCATGTGGTGATCAGCTGGGAAATCCTCTGTGTATTTAAGAGCCTCCTCTCAGAACTTTTGGGTATCCGTGTAACACTGCCTTCAGGATAAAAGTAAGATGGGGCCAGGGGTTGCTCTGGAGTTGTTTTCAGATATCTTAACACACACTTGTACTTAATATGTAGAAGGATATCATGTATACACACGCATAAATTATTGCATCCCCAAACAACCACAGGTGAGGAACGTTTTTCGTGTACACACACTTATTCTACTGGCTTTCTGGCTTCATCTCCCCCTCCCCTTCAGATTTTGTGGGGCTGTTTTGACTCATGAATTTTCTAGGCTAATTATGCAGAGGATTTAAGCCTTTTGGGCATTGAGGCTGTGGTTGGTGCTATTTTGACTCTAAGATAAACGTTCTCCCCCATTTCACGATGCTCAAGACCTTTAAGGAGAGGTTTTAAATCCAAAGAAGTGTCTCCAGGGCCCTGGGGACTCAGGGGAGGCTCTGCTTCTCCCTGTGTCACAGACACCCTGCAAGTCGTGGAATTCTGCAACCAAAGCCAACTTCGCCTAGTGTTGATAAACAGTTATCTCATGGCATCTTTAGAGCAGAGGTGAAGCGACACCTACACCTACGCACTCGGTGTCACAATCGTTGCAGAGATTGTTGGGGGAGATTATAAGGTCAGATATTGCACAGCTCCCCTGCATTCCTGGCTCTTTCCTCTCCTTCCCCCGTGCCCTTCCTGGGCTCGAAATGTTCCTTCTCAGATTCAGAAAGGAAAACGACCAGCTGCCTTTTCCCCAAAGTTCTTCTTCTTACACTTTCATTTTTCTGCTCTCGTCTATCGACCTAAATGCTGGGGACACTTTCTTCCCCCACCTACCAGCTTCCAACGCCACTACCTTCCTCACTCCCCTGCTTATCTCTGAGAGTCAACTTTGCCATGTTCGTGATCATTTCTGAGACGTCCTAGTAAAAAAAGTAAAAATCGCCCCCAACCCTTCCTTTTTCTCTAAGCCGGCATTCCAGCCAGGCTGGGAGGGGAAAGGTCAGCGTTTAGCTGCCTCTCCCCTCTGGGACTTGAGATTTTATTCATTTCCCCTCC
The DNA here is from genome assembly GCF_949987535.1 of Balaenoptera acutorostrata. Taxonomy (NCBI): domain Eukaryota; kingdom Metazoa; phylum Chordata; class Mammalia; order Artiodactyla; family Balaenopteridae; genus Balaenoptera; species Balaenoptera acutorostrata. Next base: position 63,280,825 of record NC_080075.1, read on the forward strand.
TTTTCAGGAATGCTGCTCCCCCATTGCACTTGTGGCAGCAAACAGGTTTTATCTGCTTCATTTCTCCGGCATTTATTTAACTTGTCTCAGCCTTCTCTGTCTTCTCGCTCTGTGAGACTGTTTTGTAAATTTGCATTTGTCATGCTTATCCCAATTATTAAAGAAAAAGGACGTTAACTACCATCCAGTGAATTCCCAACCTAGTGCCCTCCTGGTCACCAGAAATGACCTCTTCTCCTCCTTTGGCTCTTAGCGAGCTGCGGACTAATTAATGACTACATGCAGCAACGATGCAGATTGTTCAGATATCTTTGGTGAGATAATTCACATATTTTAAGAAAAAGGCACCTCCGAGGACACAGTTATCTTAGCCCTTGGTTCTTTCAATAGTTAATAATATTTTTAGCAAGATGATCAGCTTTTCAATGAACTTGATCCTTTTCTGAAGAAATTGTTCAAAATGTGCAGCGTCCTCAATGCCATCTTCCACGGGAGGGCAACAACGAAAGATGGACTTCACAACCTATTTTTTTGTGGGGTTTTTTTGGCCACTCTTCATGACAAATTTTTTCTGTTTGTTTCTGTCGTAAAAGCTCTGCTGAATCTAAAATCACCTTTGCGATAACATAGCTCTTCCTTATCTCTCTACCACTGTGTTTAAAAGCACTGCACCTAAACTTTTCTTAATTAGGCTAATGTTTCGAATCCTCATTCATCTTAAAATGAGAATCAGGTTTTCTGCAAAATCTCTACTTAGTAAAAACCAAGGAATTTGCTTTAAATTAGAATTTACATTCAGTAAGGAAAGACAAACCCACACAGAACTTGATGCCTCCAAACAGGACTTTACACCAAAGGCAACAAAGGCAAAGGTGCATTCAAGGGTCCACCGTGGAGAAACAGTAGGGCAGATGGAGATGTTCAAAAGAAAGTCACCATGTACTGGAAGAAGGAGGGGTCTGGGCAAGTACAACTAAAGAGCAATTTTTTTGTAAGGTTTCAGAAAAGCTCCCAAGTAATCTGAGTTGGGTGCTATTTACAAAACACGCTGACAGGAGGGTCACCCGGTTGGTTCTAAGCCTGGCTAAAGAGAAGGGAGTATGCAGCCCCTCTTAGCAAGTGAGGCGAGACCAACTTTGCCCACCAGCAAAAAGCCAGCTTTCTCCTCGGACCCCCAAGCATTCCCCGAGCCCTCAGCTTCCCTCTGGTCATCAGCCTAACTGGGCTTCCTTGGGGGATGGGGATCTGCGCTGCTCAGCTCTGGCTGTGAACTTCTAACCCAAGGAGCATTCTTATCCCATTATGATGAAATCCACAGGGTTCCACAATTTAATTCCTCTATGACCACTGAATGTATACCAGGTGCTGGGGGAGGGGAGGAGGAGGGCAGGGAGACTGAGCTGTACACGTGACCAAGTCCCCACTTTCCAGGTCCTGAGGGTCTAGCTGAGCAGAGATATATTCGATATGAAACCAAAAATAACACCAGATAGAATAAAGTCAATGGAATAATAGTGCAAATTGCTCAAGGGATCCAGAGGGGAAAGGAATTCGTTCCATGTTGGGGAGAGGAGGAAAAGGGAATGAGAATTTTCACAGCAGAGAAAGGGAGAGGGCATTTCTGGCTGAGAGAACAGCCTTGAAATGGAGTCTGTATTTAGAGACCACTTTTTAATAGTCTGGCATGGCTGTGGGGGGAATTCGATAACTCGATAGGGGGTGAGACAGACACAGAACCTCCATATCAAATCCTATGGGGGGTGGGGTGGAAGGCGGTGAGAATCCTCCGTGGGACTTAGGCAAATAAAAGTTGTTTTTTTTTTTTTAATTTAAAAGAAGATTTGCCTGGCTAAGGAAATCTTTGGAATTAGAGAAGGGAATCTATAGATAATAATAATAATAATAGTAATAGTTATAATAATAATAATGGCGGTTATTTGGTCAAACTGGAAGTGATTTAGGACATACATAGTCTTTTAGAGCTGAAGGAACTTTGAAGCCCATCTCCTCCAGCTCACTTATTTTAAAAACAGCTGAGGAAATTGATGCCCAGAGAAAAGTCCCTTGTCTCAAATCCACAGCTAGTTTGGGGCAAAGCAGGGTTGGAGCACAGATCTCTTTCTTCCTAAACCAGATCACTTTGCACTAAAATGTGTCAATCTGCACCCTGCCAGCTATTTTTCAGAGAAGAAAAAGCAGTGAAGCAGGCGTTGGAGTTTAAGAGGGCTGCCTGAAGTCCCACAGCCACTGGTGGCTCAGATGGAACTCAAACCAAGGACATTAGAGTCATCAAGCCAACACTCTCCTGTAAACATTCTTACTAAAATTAAACCCATTCACGAGGGATGAAGCACGAGACAGAAGAGTGAGTGTGGTGATTAAAGCCCAAGAATGCACGTTTCTCCAATCACGACCTGGGTGAGAAAGACAGGGGCTGCAGGAGTCTGCTTTGCCTCAGCTGCCACCCCGCTCCACCACGCACAAGCCAAGCTGCAGGGAGCTCTCTTTCTCCATCAAAGGCTTAGCTGCAATATGGTTTAAATTAGACGTTTCTTGCCTGAGTAGAACAAATCACTTAGGTTATACGCTGACAAAAAAGGAACAGTCTGCATGCTTGGAAAGCTTAGGGGGAATTAAATTACGTGCTGTCACTTCAGAGTTGTTCCTCTGTCCTCTCCACCACCACCTCTCAATTGCCTGCAGGAGTCCTGGAGCCTTGCGTGCAAGCTGAGCCATAACCCAGGGGCTTAACATAAACTTCGGGCTCTCAGGTCATTGGGAAATAACAGGTATATCCGGTTGGGTCTTTTGTGCTTGTCTGCACGCAAATTAAAAGCTAGTGCAAAGCTAAACTCCTCGGAGCCGCTGGTTAGGGAGAAGGTATGATGCCCTGGAAGAGAATTCTCACACAATCTCTGTGTTTACTTTTTCAGGAATGGGGGTGGAGGGTTGAGCTTCTTATGGGAAGTTCGCACCTCTGGGCAGCTGAGCTCAGAAGGGGCAGGATGTGGAGGTGGCCTTGTGCCAGATGATCTGCTGGGAGCAGGGCTCTGCAGGACTCCAGGTCGGAGCTTTGAAGGGGTGTAGTTCTCGTAGACCTTCAGGGAGGGGAGTAGAGGTGGGCATGCCAATGCCTGCACTTCCTGGCTGGTGGCAACAATGGCAAGAAGGCTTGCGGGGGCAGATTGGATGGGGAGCGGCATGGGATGGGGCCTGAAACTAAGGGGAGGGGCCGTACACCAAGAGCTGTCACCTTGGCTCCCCACCTCCTTCACTCTTTTGAAGACCCCACTACAATTCAGCTTTGAACCCTCCAGAAGGCTGGTTGGAGTGGGAAAGGGTGTCCACTCTGTCCCCATGCTTCCTCTAATGGGAAGCAGTAATGTTCATGTCTCCTGCCCTTAGGATTTTGCTTACCTGGTCTGACTGGGAAGTAGCACAGTGTTTCTGGAATCCAGTAGACCTGAATTCAAATTTTAGCTCAGCTACCACAGGAGCTGTGTGATCTTGGTTGATAATGCCAACTCCTCCTGTCTTGCTTTGTCTGTAGAAAAGGGATTATGGTTAATAGTTACCTTAAAGGTTTGGTTGTGAGGGATTAATGAAATGATTCATGTCAAGTGCTTGGCACACTGCCTGGCTCAAAGTGTTCAATAAATGGTAGTTCTTCCATTATTAGCTGTATATTATTACTGTCACGCTTGTTATTATTGGCAGAGCTGCTAACAAAAGAGCCGCTGCAATTTCAGGATGTGTCTCAGATGCCCTCCTGGCCCTACGCCTGAGCAGGATCTCTCCAACCTCTTCCCCTGAGCCATGCTCTCCCAGCCACTGACTCAGACGTCGCCTGGGCTCCGGGCAGCAGAGATGTGGGTACCACTCTGCTTGCCTCTTCTTCCTGGCCCTGCTTGGGGGTTAAGGTGTATCATCCCCACCAGACCCACCATCTGGGGGTGGTACCTCTGTGACAGTCCAGCGGGGTTGCAGCACTGTTTGAATGTGCCCACATGTGTCTAAGGGGCTTTCCTCCTAAAATCAGTCGCTGGGGCATGACTGCCTCTGAAATCTGCCCTCACTCCCACCAACTTCCTACATCAAGACCATAGCTCTTTAAATACTTCTGGAAAGATTTTTCTCAAAAAATGGTTCTCAAAATGTGGTCCAGGGACTTCTTGGGAGGGTGGGTGGTCCCTGAGACCCTCTCTGGAAATCCACAAGGTTAACACCGTGGTCATAAGATATTCTTTGCCTTTCTCCCTGTTCTTCTCTCACAAGTTTACCAGGGGTCTCACAGTAAGAGATTAACAAGAATAATTAATAATAAAAATAGAACAATTATAATAATATACTGTAATGAAAGTTATGTGAATGTGAACAAAAAAAAACAAAACCAAGTTTACCAGGGGTCTTTCAGGGGCTACATGACATTTGATATCACTACAGATTGGATGCAGCATCGGATATGAGTATTCATCTGTCTTCTGTTAAATCAGAAATTAAAGAGATTTGTAAAAATGTAAAACAATGTCACTCCTACTAAATATTTTTCGTTTTGGAAAATTTAGGTATTTTTCAATATGCTATTTCTGTTAACATGTATTAGGTTTATTATTTTTTAATGAATAAATATTTAAAACTTTGTTCCATTTTCATTTCTAAAATTGTAAATACTGTTAGATCTAACTTGGACTAAGCAATAGCTCTTTGGGTTCTGTAATAATTTTTACGAGTATAAAGAGGTCCTGAAAACAAAACATTTGAGAAGCACTGAGCTAAGATTTTGGCACTGGGCCTGTGAAGTCATCTCTTTGCTCACTTACTTCTAAATAAAACTATCATTTCTGGGAGTTTGGAATAGTGTGAATTTTATAGTAAGATCAATATAATGCATTTGAATGTAGCAGATCTAGTCATGAAGCCCATGTGGAGGCTGCATTCCAGTTCTCTGCATGTTCCAGCCACTGTTTTAAAGGAAATTTTTTGAAACCCTCTCAAGACTGGATTGTAAATTACAGAGATTGAACTGTGCAGGACAGATACCAGAGGTACTCTCCACCGGGAGGAGAGAGGGCAGGTTTGAATCGCATCTCTCACTGAAACCAAGATGGCTTTGCCTGTTGGGGTCCTGGCCTCCTGGGGGAGTGGGGGAGAGGGGGAGAGGCTTGGGATCACCCAGGTCCTTAACAGGCATGCTAGTGCCAGAGTAGAGTACACTAAGTGTAGAGTTAGAAGGGAGGGGCTTCTGTACAATTCATGACGATAGGCAATCAGTTAAGGAGTGTTTACCGCTGTGGTCTGGATAGGCTTTGGAGCCTGCTGACTTGAGTTCAAATCTTGACCCCTTCACTTGCAACCCGTGAGACTTTTGGCAAATAGTTCCTTGTCCCTGAACCTTAATCCTCTTATACATGAGGTAGGCTAACAATAGCAATACTTTTAGGATGATCAGAAGTAAATGAAGTAGTAGATGTAAAGCACAGAATACAGTGCCTGGCGCTTGGAGGGAATATTAACTCCTTTCCTCTCTCTGTCCCAACTTGCTTTGTGGTGTTCGGTGCTTTAAGAGGGTAGAGGAGTATGGGCCACGGGCCCAGCCTTATGACTGTAACATCCGAGGGGAGGATCGTCCTCACGTTTCGCTGGGCATGGCACCCTGCACGTGGCACTCAAAATCGTTGGAGTGGTTATTCCTTGTTAAATGAAATGATACGTGTAACCTGATTTTCACCTCTCTGATCTGCCTCAGGGAGCCTCAGGTATCGTACTCAGAGCCCAGCGGTAGGAGAGCCCAGAAACGAGGATTCCCGCTAGTCCAGAGCCTCTCATGTGTTCTTGCTGGGGAAGTAGATTTCCATTTTACCCCAGAGCCCCAGGTATTCCACTGGGTAACCCGGCAACCTGGGAGCTCAGGTGACTGCATCAGATGCTCCCTGAAACAGTGGATAGAGAGCAAGGGGTCTGGTAAGAGGCCCCAGTGCGTGCTTCCACAGCTCAGAACCTGATAAGCCCCTCCTTTCTTCTGCAATCAAACCCTTAAAATAAATAAGCCACCAGGGACTGAGCACAACGTGTAAAGGAAATAGGAACGTTAGTCACCTCCAAAAGTACACAAGATTGAATTTGACTTTCCACAGCGGATAGGAGAGCATTTCCTCCCTGGCAGTTGAGAAAGAAGAGCCGAGAGGCTCCTTGCCCTGCCTTCTGGTCCAGGCTCCCCAGATGGCCTGAGCTTCTTCGGTTATTAGATGTTCCGGACGCCCCTGGTCTGACCCACAGTCCACTTTCACCCAGACTTGTACTGGGAGGAAAGAAGGAGGTATCTTCTGGGAAGCGAGGGAGCATTTCTTCATTCGTAGGAATCCCCGGGAGGTCCCACGACAGCACTCCCTTGGGTCCTCTCCCATTTGCGCTCTGTAGAGCGGTGTTTTCTCAACTCTCCTTGGCAGGGAGTTGCATGAGTGCTGTCCCAGAGCCTCATTCCTGCAGGAGGGACTGGCCCAGAGCCTGGCTTGGAGGAAGGAATCCAGCATGGCCTCACTCAGGATCTTTTGGGCACATGGCATCTTCCTGCCTAAAGAGCTGCCTCTGTACTGAGGGTCCTAAAGTAGAGCTTGTCCAGGTGAGGTGAAACGAGGTGAAGAAGAAGTACTGTGTGCCTGCCATCTGGGAGCTGGAGGAAACGCACGCCGGCTGTTGGTGCTGAGGTCGACCTTTTAAAGGCAGTAGCAAATGGCCTCCCCCAGAAAAATGATCATAGCTGACACTGTCTGAGCCCCTCCCGGGTGCCAGGCAATGTTCTGAAATCTTTACATGTATTAGCTCGTTTAGTCCTCAAATAGGTCCCGGTATGGTCTCCGTTTTACCTAAGTGCAAACTGGACCCAGAGCTTTGCAGCGCTGGAGTCACTCAGTCGTGGGTGGTAGAGGCGGATTCAGACCCCGGCAGGCTCTGCAGTGGTGCCACTAACCACTCAGGTGCTGCCTCAGAAACACAATGAGTAGGTGGTTCATGTCACCTCAGGCTTCCAGGAGCTGGCAGGTGGGTGAGGGCGTGTCAGCCCAGGGGCCTCACACGGAACCAAGCAAACTATGTTTATTCCTGTGAGGTCCAAGTCCTTGTGTGACTAATTTTATTGGACAGGAATAAGGGTGCAATAGCAGTACTAGCCCTAATAGTCCTAGTAGTACCAATAATCATAATGGCTAACATTTTTCTTTTCACTTTTCATTTTATATTGGAGTATAGCCGATGAACAATGTTGTGCTAGTTTCAGGTGCACAGCAAAGGGACTCAGCCATACACGTACCTGTATCCAATATAATGGCTAACTTTTATTGAGAGCTCAATCTTTGCCGTCAACTATGCTGATTGGTATCCTCACAACATCTCATTTAGTTCTCACAACGACCCTCGGTAGCCTTATGCCTCTTGTACAAATGAGGAAGCTTGGGCTCAGAAGAGTTAACTAACATGGCCAAGGTCACTGCTGATAAGTCAGAAAGCTGGGCCTCACACCCAAGAGCGCCTGGCTCCAGAAGCCAAACTCCTAATGATGTGTTATGCTGGCTTTACTGCTCTTAATCTCCTCTGGAGGATTAGACAAGCCCAGAAGGCATTTGGGCCTGGGCCCAGGGTCCTGTAAAGGACTGTCATCCTCTCAGAGAGGATATCAAGGCAGGCTGAGGTCACCCTCCCACCCTGGCTTCTGTGATGTCTTCCACAAGGATGTGAAAATCCGGAATGTTCCCCCCTAATGTCTTCCTGGCTTTAATCTGGGGATTTCCCTCATCTGTCAGGAGGAGGAGACGATCTGAATACAAGCATACATATTCTTTAAAGTAAGGTACAGGTCTGAAAGACAAGTAATATTTTTGTTTTGTTTTCATTCTCCATTTGCAAAGCTAAATTACAGCAACAGTTCTTTATAAAAGGAAAAGTATTTTGGCACGTGCTACTTGGTACAAAACCCCAGGTTCAAGATGCAAACTGGCCACCTTCTTGGAAGGCAATGAGGTGGTAGCAAGACACTTTAAAATGCACATCCCCTTGGTTCAAGCATCTCCACTGGGGAAACACTAGCAAATGTATAGAGAATTTGCAATGCACGGAAAAGTGAAGTCACTGCAAAGGAGTCTACAATAAGTTGGAAACAACACAAAAGGCTATCGAAGAGAAATGGTTAAATAAATTATGTTACAGTCATATTACGCAGTGGTTTAAAAGCATGCAGTAGATCTATCCCTTCTGTTGAGGTCACCAAGACAATTGTTAAGTTGAAAAAAAAAATCACTGAACAGTAATTTTGGTATGATCTCACTCGTATTAAAAATACATACATATGTACAGACATATGCTGTACATAAATGGAAGACACATGGTTCCTGTGGCTACATCTGAGAAGGGGTGGGAGTATGGGCTTCCCTACTTTTCTATATGTTCTTATATACTGATTGAATCTTTTGCAACAAGAGTCTGTTTATATACTACATGTGTGTGTTTTAAGAATTTACAAAAGAGGGCTTCCCTGGTGGCACAGTGGTTGAGAATCTGCCTGCCAATGCAGGGGACACGGGTTCGAGCCCCGGTCTGGGAAGATCCCACATACCGCGGAGCAGCTGGGCCCGTGAGCCACAACTACTGAGCCTGCGCGTCTGGAGCCTGTGCTCCGCAACGGGAGAGGCCACGATAGTGAGAGGCCCGCGCACCGCGATGAAGAGTGGCCCCCGCTCGTCGCAACTACAGAAAGCCCTCACGCACAAATGAAGACCCAACACAGCCAAAAATAAATAAATAAGTATTTAAAAAAAAAAAAAGAATTTACAAAAGAGAAAAATAATATATACAAATTGTATAATATATAACATTATATATTAAATATTTAAATATATGTAATACTGTGGCTGTATAATAATGTGGATATATAATATAAACCATAGTCCAAAGATTTTTGGCCTAGAAGTAGTCCAGAGTGGGCCAGTGGTCACCTGGCCACTAGACTTGCTTTCCCCATATTGTTTTCCTGCTCCTGTTCTGGTCTGTGGCCCTCAGAGCCCATGACAGTATCAACATGGTCTCCATAGGCTGGAAGCTTCAAGATATGTTTAATAGGAATAAATGTAAAATCTCATATTTAGTTTTTTTAAATCAATTGCATACGTGCAATTAAAGACTCAGAATGGTATTGTCTTAAAATAAAAGATAAAGACTTTAGTTCATCACAAGTTTGGTACAACAGTGGATGCAGATACCTTAAAATAGTCCCCAAACTTAGTTTGCATTAAAAGAAACACTGTGGGAAGTAACCACATCTCTCTGGGCTGGACAGGATGTCACCTTTGGGGTATTGTGTTTAGTTTCAGGTACACACTTAGGCATATTGAAGAACTGCTTTGTCTAGAAGGCACAGATAAGCTTGGTTAAGTACTAGAAATCAAGTTATTCAAAGAATGATTGAAAGAACTGGGGCATTTCTTAGTTGATGGGAGGATGGCTCAGTGGCAGCACAAGAGCCATCTTCAAACACATGAAGGGCTGTTGCGTGAAAGAGAAACTAGTCTTGGTTTATGTTACTTCAAATGGAAGCTTTAAGTTCAGCAGAAGACAAGAACATTCACTCCAGATTCTTTCTTAATGTTGGAAAGAACCTCCTAACATCCAGAGCTTTCTAACCAGAGCAGTCCAACAACATGACAGGACAGTGTTGAGAAATCCACACTTCAATAGGAGGATGGAAAAATCCTGCTGGGGGTTGATGGTCAAAAAGCCAATGTATAATTATCCAGCCCTCATGTTCTCTTTTGGGAATGTGTAGGGTAGGAATAACTGCTTTTGCTATTTAACTACCAATTATTTTCTCAAGCCCTGGATGTGACTACAGTTTTTGACCTGAATTTTTGTCCCTTTGTGGAAAGAGAAGAAAACCTGTAAGGGAATATAGATCTAACTCTAAAAAATAAGAGTTAATGGAGAGAAAGAAGACTGGAATCTGGATCCTCAACCAAGAATCCATCCCAGATCTGGAAGCTGTACCAGTCCACATGTCCTGGCTAGATACTGTGATTTAGCTGAACCCAAATGTATATTCTGTTTATTTATTTTTTTCTGGTACTTATTGTTGCTTTATGCATTTTCTTGGTAACCTGGTAGATATTTATTTTGGTGAAATAAAATGAAAAACAACATCCTTTATCTGCGTAAAGATTTTCTTTGCTTGATCAAAGAATTAGGAAAGTGAAGTTTTTCTCTGTTGACCAAAGTAGAGGACAGCAGCCCCTCAGTTCCACTGTTACAAAGGTGAATTTCAGGAAGTGAATGGGGGTGGTAGTTGGAGCCTGTGGAACAGATTTGCAAAAGCAACCACAGACTTGGCATCCCCTCCCTTCCTCTAGAAACAGTGCTGTCTATTATTATTATTTCTGAGTGTCATTGATGCCTTATTTACATGTGTCACCATCCTTTTACAAGCTAGATTGGGGTTTTAAAGGGAATACATATGGCAATATCTACAAACACCAAGACTATTAAGTACTGCATCTCTATTTCATTTGGAAAGGAAAAGATTCCCAAATCAAACCGGTTTTGATTATTGAAAGGAAAGGTGGGAGAGTTAATTCATGGCAGCATATGGTTAGACAAAATCCTCTGTAAGAACGCAATATGACGGTGTTCGCTTTGAAAGAAGGGATGAAGTGCTTCAAAGCAAAGCATCAACTGAGTTAGTGAATGCTTCATCCACAAATATGGAGCAGGAGGGACTCAGATGGTGGCTGAGAGACTAGACTAAATGATCACTGAGGTCGTCTTTCAGCCTTGGTGTTTGATATTTTGCCCCCTTTTCTCTCCTTAGTTGTTCTGGCTCCCTGACCCCTGTTCTTCCTTTCTTCACTCCCACTTCTCTTGTCTCCTTTGCCCCTACTCTTTATTCTTCTGTGAGAGAGAGAAGGTTGGCAGGAGGATGGAGAGAGAAAGGGAGACAATGGAAAGCAGAGAAAAGAGTGGGGGCTCTCCCAGCCAGTGCAGGTGAGGAAGAGGTAGAAGTGGACTCAAGGAAAGGGAGAACGAAAGAGAATGGGAGACAAGAAAGAGGGAAGAAGGAACAGCCAGGGGAAGACAAAAGGCAGGGAAGGAAGGAAACTAAAGGAAGCAGGAAGAAGCCATTAGAGAACAGGACCATTTGCTACACTGATGAAGCACCTCAAACTGGAAGTGGATTATCTCCTTAAAACAAGGACACAATGAAGCTAAAGGGCAGGTACTGTTTGCATCTTATATTCCTCCTCTTCTCAAAAGGAACTGAAGGAGGCTTACAATAAAAGACAGATACACTTGAACCATTCCAAGAGCAAAGGCAACAAAGAAGGTAAAGGTGCTACCAGGTAGTGCTGAGGAAAACTACTGTTAACTGAGCACAGACTTTTTCTTAGCCTTGAACTCTAACAGCAACATATCATGGAGACATTGAACAACATAGCAATCCAGATTCTTTTCATGGTCCCTTCTTCTAAGAGACTCTCAGTAAAAGGATAATGAAAGATCATCATGTTATGAAGATATTTCTTTCTTACGCTCCTATTTTTTTATTTTTAGTAACTTTAATTTTGATATAGTTTCAAACTTACAGACAAGTTGCAAGAACATCACAAAGAACTTTCATTTACCCAAATTCTCCAATTATGAACATTTTACCACGTTTGCTTTATCATTTTCTTCTCTCTCTCCCTACCCCCACTTTGTCTTTTTTCCTTGAACCATTTGAAAGTACTTTGCAGACACTGATGCCCCTTTACTTCTGATAAATACATATGAGAGTATTTTGGTGGGAAACTACAATAATACAATATAGCTTTGTGGCTTTCACTAATACCAGACTATATGGAAAGAGCTTCATGGGGCAATCAGGTTGGAAGGGGAGGAGGGCTAAGAAACTTGTCTTAAGCTACACTGAATTAGCAAGAGACTATCTTCTTCTTAGATTTATTGGGTTGGCCAAAAAGTTTGGGTTTTTCCCATCAGATTATGGAAAAACCAGAAAGAACTTTTTGGCCAACCCAATATTTAGGTTGATAAAATTAGCAAAATCTTCCAAAGCTAGTTCTACCCACACTTTACATAGGATTCAGAAAACATCAATTATCCATATCAAATAATATAAAAGGCAGGGGAGATGGCTTTGGAAGGTCACGGTCCTGGGACTACCCCATCTGAGAAACCTCAGGACCACCACTGCTTAATACAAAGGCAGAGAATCCAGAGGATCATTGCTCGCACGCATTGTGCTTTGTTGACTCTAAAACACACTTTAAAAAAACCCATTTTAACATGTCTGAAATCAAAATACGTCTTACAATCAATGGTGTGATTACAATTGGCAGTCCTGTAGCCTTTATGTTAGTACAGAAAATAATGGTGCATCCTATAAATGATGGCTCCTTAGATTAGATGAAATAAGATGTATTTTTAGCTCTGTGGTTCTCAGCCTGTGTATTACCAGGAAGAAGGATGCAGAGCAAGTCAGCTGGAGCACAGAGTTTTGGTATCAACTCCTCTATCCTCTCAATTCCCCTTCACATATTTAAGCTGTAGGATACTGTAGCTGTGCAGTATCCTACAGCTCTCCCCTCTGCCATGTTCTTAGTCACTGCAGCCACTTGGTGTGTTTCCCTATTCCTGTTTCTCTGCCTACTAGCATGTGTCTGATTACTGATTCTTGCCCGTCCCACATGTCAGACTTGCCAGAGATTGCTGCTTCTACTCCACTGTAGAGCACATTGCTTAGCCATAAAGTCAACACAGGGATTATGCTAGAGAGAAATCCCATGAAGAAAACCCATAAGGCTGAGCTTTCTTGGCTATTGGTTCCAGGCACAAGGTACCTGTCTCATATGCTAATTTATTATTATTTTGGGTTATCCTTCAATCCAAAAGGGACTGATGGACAGAAGTGCGATGCATGAGAACTGAGGGTACTCCTATCTTTGGTTTCCTAGCATGTTCCCCCCACCCCCATCTCTCCTTTTCTGAAAACAGAACTAGCCCTTTGGTCACAAGGGAGGCCTGATGCCAACCTGGCACAACAGAGTTCTTCCAGGGGCCTGGGTCATGACCTTGAAAGAGACATATTCTCTTTCTCTTGGGGTGGTTAATTTGAGGCTGCCCATGGCCAGCTTTCCCGCTACATGAAGAGAGTATCTGGAATGAAGCCCAAGCAGAGACCAGCATACTAGACAGTGGGGCGAGCACCCCAGGTCCTTCCATCCTGTGAGGTACCACCATTATCCTTTCCTGCACATGAGCCAGTGCATTCCTGTCCTGCTTAAACAAGCTTCAGCTGGATTTCTGTTCTATGGAATCAATACAATACAAGGTATTTTAAACCTCTGCTTTGAACTATCTCTCTAGCTTAGCTGTTCTTTTGAAAGTTATTTGTACCAAACAATTCAAATTTGAGTTTTGGGAAGGCAAAATCCCCGTATTGTGTGTTGTTGACTGAAAGGAGATCCCTAGGCCTTAGACACTGGCTTTGGTTGAGGAACTGAGATAACTTAAAAGCCTGGTGTGGATTTTCACTAGAGTGAGGGCTCCACCATGAGCTGGATCAGGGGTACCCACAGGCCGCTTTGGATTTACCCTGTGTTTTCATCAGGTACCAGATGGACCCTCCAACAGAAGTCTACACTGCAAAGCCTGGGAGAACCTGAGGCCCGGCGTTACCATAGCCAGTCATTTTGGCTTCGGCTTGTCATAATTGATAAGGTCTATCTTTCTGACAGCATTTGTCCAACTGGTTCCTCTGTCTTTTGAAGGCATGTCCTACAAGAGCTGAGCCCAAGGCATTATGGCTTGGAGGAGGGTTTGCTTGAACTATTTGCTGTGGCAGGAAGGTATGTATCTAGTTTACTAAAAACTATATGACATTACTCAGGAATTAAACAGGAGATCTTAGGAACAGCTTTGTTTGTACTTTTTAAGATAGAAATTTACTTGGTTTAAAAGCACCTCCATCCGTCTGATTCTGGTGGAGATACTGTGATAAAAGCTTTCAGGAATGCTGATAGCTCAAAACTGGCATTAGCCCATACACAGTTCTTGTCTACTGAAGTCTAGTAAGAGACTGATACATGGCGGCAGTCTTGAATGATTAGACAAAGGTCATACTAAAGCTGGATATTGTAAGGTTGCTACAAAATTCATTTCAAAGGATATATATGCCAGCACAGCCCTGGGAAACCAATGCTTATTTACTCAGTTTCTCAAAAACTAACTTCCTTACGGAACTGAGTACCCCATCATGAAGTGTAAAATCATTTCCAGAGAACCTCTCAAAAGCTACTGAATGGAGAATTTTACAAAAAGTCATTTTCTTATCAGATAAGATATTTTAATGTTGGTTTCAACCTTTCAATAAGTCAGAGTCTTAAGATGTCCCTTTATTTTTCTTTAAAATTTAACCAGTTATTCCAAAGTCAGCTATGAAGCACAGGCCGTAGGCCTCCCTTATTCAAAACCAATTTACCTGCAGAAGGTTAGCATACTATTTCTTTAGGATCCTCAGAATCCTCAATTCTGTAAAACAAAACAAAACAAAAACCCCAAAAAACTATGAAAAAAAATCTGCCCAGCTGATTTTTTTTTTTTTTTAAGGCGGGTAGGAAAGAAGGCATTTGTACCTTTTATCTGAGGATTTCCTTCCGCGTAAACTTGTATGATGGATCTGGAGTGCGACTTCGTGGGTTCAAATTCTGGCTCCACTGCTTACTAGTTAGCAGGAGGGAGGGTGGGAGGGTAGAAAACCGCCCCACTTTGCCCATGCAAGCATTTCAATCATTTACTTGGAAAGAGAAATTATTTAAGATTATATCGTTTGATTGTAAATGTATTACTATAGTGCGTGTGATCTTGGGTACATCATATAATCTCTCTGAGGCCGTTTCCTCAGCTGTAAACCGAGAAACAATAGAGATTCGCAGCGCCGGTAAAGCTCAAAAAGCACAGGGCTGTCACGTGGTAAACGCCCAACTTCTTTACTTACACTTGATAACCCCGGAGGCTCGGAAGTACACTTCCTACCTGGGTAACTACTATACATCCCACCCTTTCTCCGGGCTCGTCCTTTCCCCAACCTTGGGGAAAAGACCATTTCTCTCCAGGATCTTTAAAATACTTTGTACTAGCCGACTGGAAAGGGCGCCGCGGCCGGGGAAGCTACCGCGGCCCAAGCGCCTTGGGCTTCCCCTTTGACAAGAGAGTCCCCACTCCGAGAGCAACGCGAGCCCAGATCCGGCCTTCGGGTGGCAGCCCGGGCGGGCGCGGCTGTGCGTGCGCCGCGGAGGGTGGTGGCGGTCCGCGCCCCGCCCTCGGCCACCGCCCCCGCCACTGCCTCGGCGTGTGAGGTGCCGTGAGAAGCGCCGAGGGATATGAGTGGAGCCGACTTTCCAGAAGCGGCGCACGCAAGGCACAGCTCCGCACGCAAGGGGGAGGCGACAGCAGAAGAGATTTTTCAACCCAATAAAGTTCGCAGGCGCGCGGAGATTGGCCTCCTCTTCTACCACCCCCCCCCCCCCGCCTCCTCCCTCCATGAATCTTCAGAGCGCCCTCCCTCCCCTCCTCTCTCCAGTGTTCGTCCCAGCTTGGCTCCCGGGCCGGGCGCCAGGGCCTCCGACGCGGCCAGCGTTGCCCCGCGCTCTCCAGTGGGCGGCGCCACCTGGAGGAGTTTCTACGCGGGAAACCTCGGGGCCAGCTGCGGTGCGCCAGCGCTGGCTGGCCTTTGTGTGCCAAGGACACTCTGGGCCCCGGGGCGGGAGAGCGGCGTCCTTCAGGGATTCTCGATCTCGCCGCGCAAGGTGGAAGGAGAACTTTGCTCGCCAAAGGGCCTGACATGACCGGCCGATTTGCTTGCGAGAACGTTAAAATAAAAATAAAACAATTCAGGATGCAGTAAGGCAAACGGCTACCACAACCGAACTTTCTTTTCCAAACTGACAGGTTTCCTTTCCCGGTTCTGGCGCCCAAGGATCTCGAGCGGTTTTCTCTCGGGGAAGGACGCTCAAGCCACCGAGAGGGAAGGGAGGTCGTACGCTCGGGGCGTGGAGGCGCTCCCACCGAGAGCGCAGGGAGGTACTCAGGTTGTGTCCCGGGGAAACTGTGCGGCCTCGATCGGGGGTGACTGCGAGGAAGAGTGGTTTTTGGGCAAACGAAAAGTTCACACCGCTGCTTCCAGGAAAGCCGCCAGCTACTGCGCCAAGGCCGTCGGGGCGCCCCGGGGCCGCCTCGCGTGACCACCCGCGCGCGCGCGCGCGGCGACCCAAGCTGGAGTCGGAGAGGCTTGGACTGTCCCGGCGCGCCCCGCCCCCCGCAAGCCCCGCCCCCGTCAGGTCCCGCTGCCTCCTCCCCCACACAGACCTTAAAAAAGAGAGAAGCGGGATGGCGCGTTTTGACTCTCCCGAG
Source organism: Balaenoptera acutorostrata (assembly GCF_949987535.1). Taxonomy (NCBI): domain Eukaryota; kingdom Metazoa; phylum Chordata; class Mammalia; order Artiodactyla; family Balaenopteridae; genus Balaenoptera; species Balaenoptera acutorostrata. The sequence goes on from NC_080075.1 coordinate 63,297,268, forward strand.
TGACTGTGCAAACGGGCCACGCCTGTGCGACGCCAGCTGTCAGAGCCGTGCGGGGGGCGTGGGGGCTGGGAATTGACTCTATTCATCGACCCGCAGTCGCAATCCCCACGCACTGAGAAAACCCTGACTTTGCCGAGGCCCAGGTGCAGCGGGGCTCTGCAAAGAAGGCACCTTTCTCCGCCCCCATCCCAATCCAAGCGCCTCTGGCTCTGACGACGCTTAGAGACTCCAGAGTGGGCGCTAAAGTTCCCAGACCTGGCAACAGGTGTCCAGGGCGGGCCTCCGACTTCCTGGAGACACTTAGGTTGCGGTCTTGAATCCCACAAAGGCCCCAATCCGTCCTCGGAGCCGGCCGTCTGGCGCTGCTGGAAACCGCGCCGCCTTGCAGGTCAGTCTGTCGGCGGAGCCGCCTTCCTGCGGCCTCTTGTGATGGGTTCTCGCAGATCAGGGGTGATGGGGGGCGCAGGGGCCGGGGTGGTAGGCACTTAGAGGGAACTGAGCGCCACAGCCTTGATGCCCGCCGTGTTGCCCTTGAATTGCAGGAACCGTTACGCGGCTGGGGCGGGGTCGGGGGGAGTCTGGGTCACAGAGAGGTAGAAACACGACCCTTCCCTTCGCTTTTGGGGAATGGGTTTGGGATGGCAAGAGGCGTCTTCAGCGGCTTCTCCAGTGAGTTAGCCCTGACCTGACCTACGCACGACCCCCTCCCTACCCAACAGTGCACGGTAGCCCGAGGCCGGGGGTAGGGGCGTAGGGCGCCCGCTCCTTTCTCTGCCTACCTGAGTGTCACGCCTTCGCCCTTCTCTCCCCAGCATGGCCACCAGCCTCAGCCCGGACGAGCGTCTGCCGCCTATCCCTCTGTCGGCCCAACAGACCATGCTCCTGTTGCTGCTCTCGGTGCTGGCCGCGGTGCACGTGGGCCAGTGGCTGTTGAGGCAGCGGCGGCGGCAGCCGGGGTCCGCGCCCCCGGGTCCCTTCGCTTGGCCGCTGATCGGAAATGCGGCGTCAATGGGCCCGGCGCCTCACGTCTCGTTCGCACGCCTGGCGCGGCGCTACGGCGACGTCTTCCAGATCCGCCTGGGCAACTGCCGGGTGGTGGTGCTGAACGGCGAGCGCGCCATCCGCCAGGCCCTGGTGCAGCAGGGCGCCGCGTTCGCCGACCGGCCGCCCTTCGCCTCTTTCCGCGTGGTGTCTGGTGGCCGCAGCCTGGCTTTCGGCCAGTATTCGGAGAGCTGGAAGGCGCAGCGGCGCGCGGCGCACAGCACGATGCGAGCCTTCTCCACGCGCCAGCCGCGCGGCCGCCGGGTGCTCGAGGGCCACGTGCTGGGCGAGGCGCGGGAGTTGGTGGAGCTGCTGGTGCGCGGCAGCGCGGGCGGTGCCTTTCTCGACCCGCGGCCGCTGACCGTGGTGGCCGTGGCCAACGTCATGAGCGCCGTTTGCTTCGGCTGCCGCTACAGCCACGACGACGCCGAGTTCCGAGAGCTGCTCAGCCACAACGAGGAGTTCGGGCGCACGGTGGGCGCGGGCAGCCTGGTGGACGTGTTGCCCTGGCTGCAGCGTTTCCCCAACCCCGTGCGCACTGCCTTCCGTGAATTCGAGACGCTCAATCGCAACTTCAGCAACTTCGTCCTAGACAAGTTCCTGAGGCACCGTGAAAGCCTTCGGCCCGGGGCCGCCCCCCGCGACATGATGGACGCCTTCATCCTCTCGGCGGCAAAGGAAGCTGCCCCGGGCTCTGGCGACGGCGGCGCGCGGCTGGACGAAGAGTACGTGCCGGCCACCGTCACAGACATCTTCGGCGCCAGCCAGGATACTCTCTCCACCGCGCTGCAGTGGCTGCTCGTCCTCTTCACCAGGTAAAGCCTCCAGGAGGCTTGGGATGGCCTTCCTCCCCTCCTCTGTAAAAGGCAGAGTGGAATTAGAATATGCTGAGGTCGCGCGACTAGCGCGCAGGGAGGGTTTGGGGTTTCGCTCAAGGTCCCAACCTCCCAAATCTGAGACCGCGTCCGGAAAGCGCGACTCAGGAAGGCACGGTGCTGGCCGAGATGGGCGCGCACGCACGCCCCACCCAGCGGCGCCCGGATGGCTCCGCATCCCTGATCTTGTCGCTACCCGCTCCGAGTGGGGACAAATTTGTGTGAAACCCCTTGGAAAAGCAAGATTTTTTTTTAAGTGCCCGCTGATCATCCCCGATCTCCCGCAATGGCACAGGAGAAGCAAATTTGGAACGGTTCCGAAGGAAACGGCAGCGCAGTAAAAAAAAAAAAAAAAAGTTAAATAGACACAGCAGCCTAATCGGCTCGGCCAGTCTTCAGCGCGGATCGGAAGCCGCCCGGCCGTGGAGCCAAAAGCCAACCGCTCTTCAGGGCTTTGTACCCCGGCAAAGGTAGCGATTGGCGGTCGGGCCTCACGGACCGCTAATCCGAAACTTTAGGAAAGCGGCCAGAAACCAGCGGATTGTGCTAGGTTTCTAAAACCGCCGCGCTAGAAGTGTCAGTGTAAAGAATGGGAGAAGCAGTAACTTTACCGAACGCAGAGCGGCATCTAGAAAGGCAAACTGGGTATGCGGGAGGCACCTGCAGCCCTCTAGGATCCTTGGGCTCGGCTCGGTTAGTTGGACCCCAGTCGCGGACCTCTGCTAAATTTGTACACGCACGAATTAAACAGGTCCCCGGTATCCCCAAGATTGAGCAAATAAAAAATAAATTTTACATAGAACATAGTTATATTAAAAGATTCGCTGTTGTTTATCTGAAATTCACATCTAACTGGGCAGCCTGTATTTTATCTGGCAACCTTACCCCAGGGGCAAATGTCTCATTCAAGGCAACTCTTGATTGCCTTGAGAGACCAGAAATCCTGGTTGTGCAATTTCTTGGCGCACAGGTAGGCGATAGAAGAAGCTGAATTTGCTGGCCCCCTAGAAACGGGAAGGTTAAAAACAACTTCTTTTGTTGTTAGAATCCACTGCATTAGAATCCTATATTTCCTTATGGAATGTACAACTGCTTTTCACAAATCCTTTTTCTTTCTTTTTAATTTTTGTTATATTTAAAATCACTCTTCAGTATTAATATCATGGAAACACATATGGGGGAGGGGCAGAAATCGAATAAAGAGAAGTCAATAATAACAGGTCAGGAAGAAGACAATTCCAGAATGGGATCAATAAGTCCTTTGCATCCCCAGAAAAGCATGTTATCTTTTGAAACAGCCTTTCTTTTTTTCTTTTCTTGTTTTCACTAGAAACCGAATTGTAAATCGTTCTCCAGGTACTCCAATTGGGCAGCAAAAAGAAGTAAAACAATTTTGGGATCACTTTCAATTCGGTATAGCTGATGAGTCCTTTTTTCTTCTTTTTAGTGAAAGAAATACGACAGGGGTTGACAAAGTACATTACCTGTTTTTGTATGTAAGTCTTATGGAAATACAGCTATGCCCATTCATTCATATATGGTCTATGGCCGCTTTCACACTACAGCACAAGGCAGAGTTGGATAATTGGGAGGCAGTGGGTTTGATCCACAAATCCTAAAATATATACTATCTGGCACTTTATGAAAAAGTTTGCAGACCCCTGAAGTATGAAGCTAAAGAAGCAATTTTTAAAATCACCCATAATTTCACCACATGTGTGCTTAATTATTTTTTCAGATTCACAAGAATTATTTACAAATTTTTTGACTTCTGACATTTCCACTTACTGTAGTGGACATTTCCCTGTCTTTTAAACTTTATTTTAGTAATTTTTTATGGCTACATAACATTTTGCCATAGTAATGGGTTGTTATATACAATCATTTCTTGTGTTTTAATGTTGATTGCATTTTTAATATTTCAGCCATTGTAGTTATGTTTTTGTACCTGCTAAGTTATTTCCTGAAAATACATTTCTAGATCACTGGGTTTTAAAAGGGTGGGGAGGAATTACCCTTATTGATCTTGCCTTGTTTTCCAAAAGGATTGTACTAGTTTTATCGGCAACAGTGAATAAGTATTACAATCTGTACGGTAATCTCATGAACATTGGGGATTTGCTTTTAAATTTAGAAGATGTGCAGCTTTATCTCTCAGGATACCAATTATCTTTGTATAAAATGAGAACAGTGTGTCTGCTGGAATTGTCTAGGGAGATGAGGAGAAAAGAAGAACTCACTTTGAGGGTTACATTTTAATTTTTGTGGACCCCGGTGCTTTTGTCTTTGTAGACATCTTACTCAATAAAAATTTTTTAAGTTAAATTTTATGACTACATTGGTATAAAGCTTAATATATTAAAATTATATATTGAAACATTTTCATTGACCTAAAAGTTTATTTTCTTCTGATTTTAAAAGAAACGAATTTTCATGAGTCCCTCAAAAGTACTGTGGGTCCTAGGCACTGTCCCTGCTGTGCCCAATGGACAAGTCGACCTTATCCATTGTTGTGCTTTTTCAGGCTGAGAAAACATAGACCTTTTTTTGACTTTTGATGGGAAAAAGAGCTTGAGCCATGGGAGACTTATTACAGGAAATATAACTGTTAAACTCCATCTTGTAATGCAGTGATAAATTAGGAAACCATTTTAGATTTTTTTTTTTTTTTTGCTGGAAATCTTAATTCAGTTTCTGATTCAGATAGCCAGTTTAAAGAACAGTGGTATTAAAATAAATTGTAATGGGCTTTCTAGATGAAAGAAGAATTAGTGTTCCTGACTTATTTTCTCTCTCTGCATTAAAAACCAAACAGGTATCCGGAAGTGCAGGCTCGGGTACAGGCAGAACTGGATCAAGTGGTGGGTAGGGACCGACTGCCCTGCCTGGACGACCAACCCCACCTGCCCTACGTCATGGCCTTTCTTTATGAAGCCATGCGCTTCTCCAGCTTTGTGCCCGTCACCATTCCTCACGCCACCACGGCCAACGCTTCTGTCTTGGGCTACCACATCCCCAAGGACACGGTGGTTTTTGTTAACCAGTGGTCCGTGAATCATGACCCAGTGAAATGGTCTAACCCAGAAGACTTTGATCCAGCCCGATTCTTGGACAAGGATGGCTTCATCAACAAGGACCTGGCCAGCAGTGTGATGATTTTTTCAGTGGGCAAACGGCGGTGCATCGGGGAAGAGCTTTCCAAGATGCAGCTGTTTCTCTTCATCTCCATCCTGGCTCATGAGTGCAATTTCAGGGCCAATCCAGACGAGCCTTCGAAAATGGATTTTAATTACGGCCTGACCATTAAACCCAAGTCATTTAAAATCAATGTCACTCTCAGAGAGTCCATGGAGCTCCTTGATAGTGCTGTCCAAAAGTTACAAGCTGAGGAAGACTGCCAGTGAGAAGCCAGAGGCAAGCAGAAATTTTATAAGTACACAAGTCTTGGGGGATGGAGAGTAAAATTAAGGTTTTTTTTGTTTTTTTCCCTAGCTCCTCCATGCCACTTTCTCAATTAGCCTCTAAAGTGAGCATAAACCAACTGACCCGCAGATGATGTGCTTTGCACACATGTCCTCAGAGCAGTGGGCTGTGTAGGAGCTCCAGGAGATATTTTGAGTCAAAGAATTAAAGGACCCAAAGAATTTTTATACATATATTGAATGTTAGTAATAATAATTTCTTGAGGGAGCATTCTTTGGAGTTAAAACACACATGTGCATATATACAGAACTACCTAATAAAGAAGCATTTTAGTAACCATGCCTTGTCGGGTGGGATCCAAGATTGATGTTCTGTGTGCTGAATTCTGCTCCATAGAAAACCGTATTAAGCAAAGTTTCAGGAAATATTGTTGAATATGCAAAGGCAAATAATTTCAGTGTAAGACATGTGATTTGGGATGATAAGGGAAAAAGTAAAGACCAGAAATTCCCTTCTCACCTTTTCAATAAAATAGCCTAGTTAGGCTCTAATATCTGTGGATGGATTTATCTTTTTGCCAACTGATGTGCTTCCTGTTACTTTTCTGGATGAGTCATAAATTTATTTGCTTGGAAAGAAATTAATAGCAGTTGATTTAGTGGGTTTCAGTGATTTCATGAATTTTAAAGTGTAAATTGTTAAATTGTAAAAAATTCCAAGCTGAAGTCATACCGCTCTTGGTTGCTGAAGTACAGAATTTCAATCATGAGAAAAAAAAATTTACCAGCTTAGCTAAGCTTTAAGTTGTGTGATTGTAATGTACTGACTTCAGTAAATCTCATAGGTTAAAAAGTCACCAAGTAGTGTTCAATATGGGTACATATATTACATAATTATTCAGAAGCAATATGTATTAGTTATTTTATTATTAAACAGTTAGTATTAATTATTTTGGTCAAGAAAGGGTTGAAAAGTATCTTTTATAACGTCATAGCAAATAGAAAAGTACAACTAATTTAACCAATTTTGGTTCAAATACATGGTATGACCTTGATTAAATCAACTGTTTTTGACATCATGGAAACCAAGTTGAAGCAAAGTCTCTTCTCTCATCCAAAATTTGAATGAAAAATCTCAAAATTAGATCTGCAAGATGTGTTCCTCATCACTTTACAACATGCTTATTAAAATTATATTCACAATACAGAATCTTTTTTTTTTTGAAATTGATCTAGTTAATGTGTTTTAATTCCAAACTCTTGACATGCTTAAATTTTAATTTTATTTTAAAGCCATTCTGATTACTGAGTTCTAGGAAGTTAGTGGAAATCTGACCATTAGCCTGTGGAAGGCAGAGAGATCGAAGCTGTGTCTGCCTGGGGAATAATGAAAAAATGCAATGAATTATCTGGATGTTCTTTATTAAATAACAAGGGGGGAAATTCCCATTATAGTGGACCTAGTTTCTCTTTTAAATGATTTTTTTCAAAAAATAGCATTGGTGTTTGTGTTTTGCAAAGTCAGAATCAGTCTTGGGAAGTTGTTTGGAGGATTGCATTGCATTTCAGTGGAGCCAGTCGGATCAGTTGTGCTATTTAAGATGGCCAACCCAGCGAGCAGTCACTTTGGTAACTGTGAAAACATAAAGCTTGAACAAAATATATATGTTCAGTTTATGTAAATAACCTGAAAATCTTTTTTAAAAAGTGATGGAAGATTGACAATGTACAAAGTGAAGTTTGGAGTTTTAAGTTTTTTTGCTCGCAGACGTCCAAAAGAAGTTGTGCAGTGTCCTAAAAGCTTACTGCTTGTTACATTTCATTAAGCTTTTAGGAAACTTTTAATCAAAATTATAAAGGGAGGAGTGTATGATGGTTGTGGGGTCTGGTAAGAGAAAGGAGTGGAAAAAAAAAGAAAAGGAAGAAAGATGGTTAGACATTCTCCTACTCCTTCAAAATTAATTAGTTTGAAGTATGAATATTTAGAAGAAAGATGTTCCACGTGCCAGTGTTGAATCCCAAATAGATTTTTAAAAATCTACAGCATAGCAACTCTATTTTATAATTTGGAATTTTTATTAATAAAAATTTTATATAATTTTAATTAATAAAATCTCACAGCTGTACCTCTTGAATATGAAAACACTGTGCCAGTATTTTTAAAGGCACTAAAGTCAACTGTAGAAATCAGGCTTACCCAATACATTTCAATTTGGGGGGTACTGGCCATTCCAAAACATTGTTACCCACTCTTCCCTGCACCCCACCCCCTGCAGGGCTGAGACAGTAATTTGGGGCTGCCCTAGCCTGCTTACTCTGAGAGATGTGTGGCAGCAAAAGCGATCATGTACCAATCTGGATGCCTGCTTAAGTCAACCGGGTCCAGATGTGCTGTAGCCGGTTTTTATGTCCGTAGGCTCGGTTCATCTGGCACTTTCGGCAGTGGGCTGAGGTAGAAGAAAGTAAGGTGGGAGATTTCCTGGTTTATTTAATATGTTTGTAACCCAGTTAAAGGAAGGAAAGCAAAACCAAAAACAAACAAATAAAAATAACCAAATTTGGGGGCTACCGTAATCAAGTTACTAGCTTGATCAGAAAATCTAATTTTATTTCTGCCAGAGAAAGAATGTATTTGCTGGTCACCATTTTAGTCAGAACATCTACTCCAGGTTATTACAATAGTTAAAGTATATTGTTTATTAAATGCTTCATTTATATATTAAAGCTTTGACTCTGTAAGGAAACTGCTTTTTTTCCAAAACAAGAGGAAGATGTCTCAGGTTTGTTTTGTGGATTATCTAAAAGCTTTCATGTCTCAGAACTTAGCCTTTACCTGTGAAATGCTATTATGGCCTTAATATTTTCATATCACATCTATATTAGCGCAAATAGTTGCACAACATTATGTATTAATTTCTATGTTTTTTAGCTATGACACAACTGTGTAATACAAAGGTATACTTTAGTAGATGTTTATAATTCAAGGATAACTTCTTATTTAACCTTTTCTTGTTTTTGTATTTTATCATGTATGCTTTCCATCTGTACATAACAACTGTAATACATAGTTGTAACCGAAATAGATTTGGGGGACACAGCATTAATATGTGGCTTTTACTGTTTGATATACCAAATTTAAAAAATTCTATACTTGTAATTACCTGTAATAGGACACCATTACCAAAATAATAAAAATCACTTTCATAATCTTGTTAGGAAGTTTTACTTTATGTTATAGCAAATACAGTCTAATGTACTTATTTATTTCAACTACTATTTATAAGTGCTTGACTTAAAATGTTGCATTGTAAATATTTTCTTTGGCCATTCTACATTTTAGGCAGCTTGCCTTTTTCTTTTAAATAGGCTTTCAACATCCAGTCTCCTACCAAATTCTTGATCTCTCCTTATTTTTTTAAATTGAAATACAGTTGACTTACAATATTATATTAGTTTTAGGTGTACAGCATAGTACATAGATTCAATATTTTTATAGATTATGCTCCATTTAAAGTTATTACAAAATAATAGCTATATTCCCTGTGTTGTACAATATATCCTGTACCTTATTTATTTTATACATAGTAGTTTGTATCTCTTAATCCCCAACCCCTATGTTGCCCTTCCCCCACTTCCTTCTCCCCACTGGTAACCACTAGTTTGTTCTCTATGTCTGTGAGTCTGTTTCTGTTTTGTTATATACATTCACTTGTTTTACTTTTTAGATTCCACATATAAGTGGTAACATTTTTGAATGTATAAGAACCAACTCAGAAGTTAAATTTCAATGGCAAACACCTGGCAAAGTGGCAATTAATTTCTAATTTTGAGAGATTGAATAGATTGAGATGTTAAGATTCTGACCTTATATTTCTGCTTCATCTAAAAAATGCAGGACATATTTTTCCCCCTCAGCAGCACACCAGTCCTTTTCCTTGAGTATTTCATTCATTCATTTATTTTTTCTTTTGACAGGAAAGCTTTTGTTTTTAATTTGGTTGGTAAACATTCATTCATTCATTTTGTAAGGGACATGTGCCTTAATTAATAAGTGCCATTAATGTCCAATAAAATAGAATGGATGAGAGTATTCTTTAATATACTATGTGGAAATATTTTTCTGCTGACTTTTTTAACCTGGTAAAAGACTTGACTTCCCAGAGCCCCTGCTGGCACTCCCAAGCTTTCACTGCCCCACGCTCACAGATGGCAGGGCCGTGCAGTAATTTGGGGCTGCCCCTTATTTCTTCCAGAGTTTAGCTCCCATTATTGTGAAATCAGGAAAAGTAATTGTAAAGTATAATTGCACACAATGTCATTGATCCTTTGACTTGAGAACATCATTTTGGAAGCCGAAAGGTAAAGTTAGGAATTGGTTTAAGAGAATACTCACTTGTTTTCCAGATGTACTAACTTAGGATCTTGGAAATGGTCATAAAGGTTCAGAATGAGTGAAATAAATATTTTCGTAGGAAAAATATTTTTTAACAAAATTGTAATTGGGGTCAGGTGTTTGCAAAAATGTCAAGCAGAGTTGAATTCCACCCAATCAATCTGGTAGAATATAAGACTAGAATGCAGGGTGGGGAATGAAAGCAGCTTTGGACATAAAACAGGCGTGAGTGTTGCAAACTCATAGAGATTGTTTCTATAACCTCAAAATCAGTCAGTTTTCCTGCACAAGTGCTACAGAAGTTTTGGCTGTTAACTTGCCCTTATTTTGGTTTAGTGACTCACATACTGTCTGCTCTCGTTTTGATCTATTAGTTATAATTCTCGGAGGAGGGAGGAGAAAGAAAAGAAATTAATACATTCAAATATATTTGGAAGCAATTATTTTTAATGGGAAAGATTGGAGGAAAATAATCTAGTTTAAAAAGGTAAGAGCAAGCTATGGGTAAACAACAGATTTGTTTGTAGCTCCTTTATTCACTCACACACAGGCTATGTGGTCTTCAGTAACACTTTTCAACAGGGGCCAAGTATGAGGGGAAGAAATGAAACTCAGATATGTTTTAAACTAATACTATGTTTCATCACCCTGCTAAGCACGTGAATGCATCATCACACAACAGTCCTGTGAGGGAGGCAGTAACGTCACGGGCCAAAATTCTACGTTGAAAAATGTCAGTGTCTGGATGTTCCCTGGAGATGAACTGACTGCAAAGCCTGCTGTCTTTGGACTAGAGAGCTTGTCACTTACCAACCTGCCCATGTTTGGGTATACAGGCTAGTCCGTCTGTTTTTCAGTCCCTGTGATCCCTGGAGTTTCCCCAGCAGTGCCCCTGCTTTGTCTCGGCCACATGCCACAATGACAGTGTAAAGTGCCAGGAAGACTCACAATATCCCTTCCTTCTGAGAGAAGCATCCTCAAGCAAGAAAAAAAGAAGGGGGTGTGTGTCATGCTTTGTTTTATAATATTAAAACTTCTCTCCCATAATCTTTGCACCAGGAATTTTTGCCTGAAGGCCATCCATAGGTTGGACCAGATGCCTGATTGGAGAACTCTCTCTGATAGGAGTGGAGGAGTGCACCACACTGGATATTGGCTCATGTGACTAATCAGAACTTTTCCTGCTCTCAGAGACCTTGAATAGGATTAAATAGGATACTCTCTGGCCAGAGAGAGAGAGTGCGCAAAACCAAGGCGTGAATGAGACAGGTGTGTTGACGGGAAGCCTACCTTTGAAAACAGTGTGACTGGAGTTGCTGGAACTGGTTTCGGACCGCTTGAGATCCCTTTAGGTGATAGAAAGGCTACATAAGCTAACTAACTAAATATATTGTGTTAGATAAACAACACACTATTACACAGATTATGCAATATTCCAGCACACACCTAACAGCCCCTGAGAGCCCTGCAGGTCAGGGGTTCGGAGTCGCTCCACCAGCCTGAAAAATCTTCCAGCTTCTTTAAAAGATTTTTAATTCTGCTTTTATTACTATTTGCCTACTTTTGTTTCTTTCCCTCTCCATCTCAATACTGCCTAATGTGTACTTTTATCTGTATGCGTTCCAACGAAATGTGTATGATTGTTTTGTATACATTTTTTTAAAATTTTATTTATTTTTGGCTGCGTTGGGTCTTTGCTGCTGCGCGGTGCTTTCTCTCATTGTGGCGAGCGGGCGCTACTCTTTGTTGTGGTCTCCCCGCCCCCCGTTCACATTTCACTGCTGCTCACCTTCAGTAGGCACCTTGGGTCTTCCACTGCCCTTCCCAGCAATCACCCTTTCAATTTAAGCCTCTGCAGTTCCCACAGCCCCCAAGCAGATCCAGTTGGCACTTCGCTTTCCTAGCACTTGGCACGGACATTGAGGGAGAAAGCGGGGAAACACAGGCTGGATAAAGAGGTGAGAGAATAAGGCTGAATTTTCACTGTCGTGTTTTCCAATATGGTTTCCAGAAACTTATTGCAGTAAAAAGCAGGGTGAGCCTGTCTGCCACTTAGTTTTAATTCCTAACTTCAAGAGATGGTTCTGGAAACTGCTATGGAAGCTTGGTTAATATAAACCAACAACAACAAAAAACCGTTCTCCTTCCTCATTGCCCCACCAGGCTCATTTTCTTTGTGACAGCGTGTCAGGCAGTTCAGTTCATGATATAGACTTGCCGTTTGGCTCTGCAGAGTTTAGTACCTTTTTCACTTTCTTTGCCCAAACTTCCCATCACCTCCCTGTAGTCAGAGCTCAGGTTTCATCTTAATAAAGACTGTCTGGAACTCTCTGTTTAATACTCAGCCTGGCCCCTTCCCCAGGCACTCTCAACTCCCTTACGTTGCTCTACTTCTTCTGTTTTTCTTTTTCATATCACTTATCTCCTGTTAATATAACATAAAATTAATCTTTTAATTTCATTCATGGTTCATGGTTTATTGTCTCTCTTCACGAGATCCCACTTCCCAGGGTGTCAAGTGGCAGGGGTGGGCATCTTTATGTTGCTTGGCAAGTGGAATATCCAATCATCCTGCTGCATTTCCTACCCAATAGCCCCAACAAATGATTTGCACTATATTTTAAATTCAGATGGTGTGATCCCTGCCTAAATAGTCCACTCAGAAAAAGAAATTACTTATTGTCCTATAGACCTGTGCTACCCAATAAGGTAGTCATTAGTCACGTGTGGCAATTTAAATTTAAATTAAATAAGATTAAATAAAATTGAAAGTTCAGTTCCTCACTTACACCAGCCGTATTTCTGGAGCTCAGTAGCCACATGTGGCTAGTGGCTACTGTTGTGGACAGTGCAGATGAAAAACACTTTCATCAGAGCAGAAAGTTCTATTGGACAACACTGCTATAGGTGAATCAATTTGTCAACTTAATGGATTTTTACTTTTACTCAGTATTTAGTATCTACGCTGAGTAAGGCACCATGATAGCTGTGCAGGGAAGATTCAGAAACCTTGTTTCCTTCAGCAAGTGCGTCTGAAGATAAATATAATATGAAGATACATATCAAGAGCCTTGAGAAGAGACGGATAAAGTGCTGCAGAAATTCAAAGGAGGGAGAAATTTGTATTTTCCAGTTCAAGGGAGAAAATCAAGGAAAGCTTCTTGGAGGAGGTGAGTCTGAAACAGGAAAGTGCCTATAACCTCAGTTCTGAAGCACAACACACCCAACACCTCAAGATGGCTATAGGAGAGAACCTGTACCAAGTAATATTCTGGTGGAAAAGTTAACTCCAAACAAGGAGATTAACGGCTATGGTTCCATGGCTTTGGAGTTCTGCTTTTACTTCTCACTCACCTTCACTTTGGGACAACTAGTCCCCACATCTGTAGAAATACAGACTTCTGGTCCTGACATCCTCTGCTTGTGCAGAGCTGAGAAAAGCTGGTGGGGCTACCAAAATTTGGATGGTTGCTTCTCTAATCCTTCCCTTCTGTCTGGAAATTCCAATCCAAAGAGAATCTTCTCCTAATGCTGCTTATCCTTGTAGGACAAAGCTTGATATCTTCACCTAAAGAGTTATATTAAGGGATGATGAATGATTGAATGTGAATTTCAGACACCTGAGATTCTCCACCTGGGCTCATGTATCCCTTCCCCTGAGCCCACAGGGGCCGACTCATATTAACCTGACCTTCATCCATAGTTGGAGAACCCAGTTCTCTCAGTGCAAAATAAACTCAGGTCGCAGAAACAACGCACGTGAGGAGCACAGTTATTTTCATAGGAAGACCTTAAATTGCTGAGAGCTAGTGTGGCTTTCCAATGCCACCATTACAAGTTCAGTATCTCTTAACTGTTTGTTCTGATGCTGTTCAGATAGTCTCAGTGGGCTCTGCTGGCCACTGGTCATCTTGGTAGACGACTCTTCCATGGTTCACAGCAGAGATCAGCAAACTATGGCCCATGGGCCAAATCTGGCCCATTGCCTGTTTTTGCGCAGCTATGTGAGCTATGAATGGTTTCTACATTTTTTTTTAATGGTTGGCAAAAATCAGAAGACTGATATTTTGTGATACGTGAACATTTTATGATATTCAGATTTCAGTATCCAGAAATAAAGTTATGTAGGAGCACAACCACGTTTATTTATTTACTTAATGTCTATGGGGCTTTCCTGTTACAATGGCAGAGCTGAGCAGTTGTGACAGAGGCCACATGGCCTGCAAAATGGAAAATATTTACTCTCTGGCCCTCTACAAGAAAAGTTTGCTAACCCTGGTCTATACCCTCAGCTTCTCAAGGCACTGACTAATAATGACAATAACCTTCTCATGCTTCTCCAGCACTCGTGGTTGACAAAGCCCTTCCCCATGTCCCTTCCACCTCTGCCTTGAGTCCTCCTGGGCTGTGCCAGGGCCCCGGCAGGCTGACGCTGCCTCACAGAGGGACGCGAACCCACAAAACCAAAACCCTAAGTGAGGTCATTAGGAAGCAGAAACAGGTCAGAGGCATTTTTCACAAAGGCATTATTCCCGATTGTTTGAAAAATGGAGGCGTTTTCTCATAGACTGGAGAACACAGCAGTTAAATTCAGGCAAAATTCAGACCCACACAGTGTAATGACATCACTAAAACAAAATTGAAAAACAGATTGTGGCTTCAGAAGCTGAAGTCTTTGCTGAATTATTTTCTCCTTCCTGAACCATTGGGTCTCTGTAATTTTATATTGTTTGAGGGTGTACCATGGTTTCACAATTCTTATACGTAGCCCAAGAAAATGCAACAATCAAATAAACAAATTCACCCTCTTATATAGTCACAGGAGATATTCTGAAATGTGTTTTTGAAGAGTTCTTATATGTTCTTAAATGCAGGGCACAGTATGATTTCACGTACACTCAGGTCAGCCAAATCATTTATTCAGCAACTGATTTATGTTCCTTAAACATTGTTAAGCACCGTTAGACTGTTAAAAAATAAAACCGTTATAAAAACAAACACATTTCCTGATTCAGAGGCATTCATTTTCTCTTTGAGGAGAAACACTCAACTCCCCTAACACAGCATGTTGGATGCGGTAACAGACATACGTGCCAAGCACCATGGGAATAAAGATTAGGACATACCTGATTCTTCTAGAGAACGTGGGGAGATGAGGATCACGAAAGGCTCCACAGAAGAGGTGCCATGTGAGCTGGGCCTAGGCGGGTGCTTAGGGGTTGACCAGAGAGACACAGGACTGGGGAGAAGGGAAGAGAAGATCCTCGACAAGGCACTGAGGTACGGAAGGGCGTGGCCATCTGCCTTGTTCCTGCTGGAACCCCGTGCACAGTCCAGCGCTGGCATCTCATAGCTGCTCAGTAGCTATCAGTTGAATGAATGAATATGATGTGCTTGGGGGTGGCGATAATCCAGGAAAAGCAGGGGAATATGTGTATGGACACTCAATACATGCTACTGGGGTACCGTTTTAGGGACTAGACGAGATTGACTTTTAGTTTAATATTTCCAGTGTCTGTGGGTATATAAACGGCATTTCTTGGAGTCGTTGGAAATAGCTTGTACTCTTTCTTTAGCAGCATTGCTGAAGCTCTCTCCTGCTCTGATAGACAACGTGCACGTGTTTGACATTCCTGTGAAACCTCCAAAACTTCCCAGGACATTTAAGCTAACTGTACTGAAATACCCAACGGTTAATGATACGTCATAGTGGCCACTTGTCGTTGAATGTTTGGTCTTAGGTAAGACAGGCTGTGGGTCTTTGGCAATTGTATTTGGAAGGCACGATTTTTTCTCTCACTAAAAAAAGCATATCTCAATTCATGGGATAACCTTAAATCAATCACTCTCATTTATTTTTAAGGGGCATTATTTGTAATTGTTGGCTCTTTATTTTTGGTAACAAATGACTTGCAGTCTCTCAATGAATTAAGATCCAAGTACTGGGATTAAGAAGCACTGCTTTGAGCCACAACAGTGCCTTGACATTTGCAGATTTGGCAAGCATGGAGTTAGTGACTTGGGATCCATCGGATTTTACTGAGGCACAAATTCGAATCCCGTGGATAACAAAGCCAGAGTATGGGCGTGAATCCAAAGTAGCATTAATGTTTTCTACTTGACTTCAGAGACCCTGTAATTCTTAAGGACTGATTTTTTTTTTAAGTCTGTAGAAAATGGATCCAGAAAAACCAGCAACTTTTGGCTATGGCAGTAAAAAGAGAAAGAAGTAGTTTGACAAAGATGGATCTTTAGGCAGGTATGTAAATGCCTATGGAGAATCATTAAGAATATGAAGCTCACTGAAAATTTTCATATCCACTTGACTGCCTTGTAAGGAGGGAATTCAAAGTCCCACCACCATTCACAAACGCCCCCAGACATATCCCTGTTGTATATGAAGGGTTGACTATATCTTGAGCACTCCCCCTGCAAATTTGATTTTGCATGAAAGGACTGGCAAATCAAAGATAAACATCAAACCAGACTCAGTCTAATGGCATAAATTCCGGGTTAATGAAGCCTGAGCTAATGAGGTTTCATGCCCTCAAGTAAGTCTTAATCCTTGTCACCGGTGTTGGTGATGTCTCCTGAAGAGGCTGGTTCCCGGGGCCAAGCCAGCCTCATGAGGTCACGTTACAACGTGTTCTCCCCTCTCCACAACGCCGATTCTGGCATTCAGAAATCATGTGCCGTTCACAATACTTTCCAGGTAATTTTTCCAGGTGGAAGGTTCTCAAAAGCAAAGGATTACCCAAGAGCCTTCTTTGTATGCTGCTTCGCTCTCTCATTTCCTTCTGATTCTCAGGCATCAACCACAGGGGGTGGCACAACTTGAGTTCCAAAGTTCAGTGAATCTCTCTTGTAGCCAGGAAGCTAGGTGCAGGTTAAGAATTACTATTCGGGTTTCCCTGGTGGCGCAGTGGTTGAGAATCTGCCTGCCAATGCAGGGGACACGGGTTCGAGCCCTGGTCTGGGAAGATCCCACATGCCGCGGAGCAACTGGGCCCGTGAGCCGCAACTACTGAGCCTGCGCGTCTGGAGCCTGTGCTCCGCAACAAGAGAGGCCGCGACAGTGAGAGGCCCGCGCACCGCGATGAAGAGTGGCCCCCACTTGCCGCAACTAGAGAAAGCCCTCGCACAGAAACGAAGACCCAACACAGCAAAAATAAATAAATTTATTAAAAAAAAAAAAAGAATTACTATTCAATTTTGAATTGTGATGTTTCTGTTAGAGCACATCAGGAGGAAACCATAAGTAAAAACCATAGGAGAAATCACCCCACATTATGTAAGAACTCATTTCAATTTCTTAAGCTCATGTCTTGTAAGTAATACCTTGTCTTCACAGAGTGCTCTCAACTTTTTAAGGTCTTTTTATTTTTATTGCCTGATTTTCGATTTATATAGATCCTACACATAATAACATAAATCATCATAATTCAATAAAATGGAATGTAATTACGCCAATTCAGTCGATGAGGAGGTTAAAGTAATCCGTCAGAGCCATACTCTGAAATGGTCCTTTGTTCTTACATTAAGAAATATATGTGGAGTTCATGCAGAATCATGTTTTCTCTCAATTCCGAGTTCTTAATGACATGACCAGGAGCTCTGTTAGAAATTGAGCCATGATAGGATATCCAGGCCAGCTCTTCTGCCCAACTAAAGACTAGATTGCATCCCAGGCAGGCAGGGCATAAGTACAATGGACTTTTTAAGGCTCCACAAAAACATCTGAGATCTGAAAATAATGTGCTGGGCTGGTTATGTTGCTGGCTTTTTCAGGAATATTCGAGGAGAATCAGAAAGGTTGAGGTTATATGAGGGGTTGCATGTTAGGAGGTATATGGTAGAGGGAGGTATTTTTTCAAAGTAGGCGATACTTAGGCATGTGTGTTTGCTGGACATGATGGTCCAACAGGGAGCGAGGAAAGGGTGAGGCGGGGCAGAAAGGAGCTGACCGTCGGGGTCACTCCCTGACAAGGCACCGGGGGTGGGATGCACGGCCATGTATTAAAATCAATTGTTGTCTTTTGATTTTTGCCAACCATTGAGCGACCTCAGGCTGCCAACTCATAGCTTTGTATTTCCCCCTGAATCTTAAGTTGCAATGGGTTTGGTGCTAATAAAGCTCCCTTTCCCCATCACCTATGTGGGTTGGCCAGGGTGTAGTCTAGATGTTTCTACTACTTGCTTTGTATGAAGATCAGCCCCAGAGGTAGCAACTTTCACTTGGAAGGATTTATAGCTACCCAGCGGTTCTATCATTTGTTAGAGATTTTTCCCATATGTGTAGACTCCAGACTTGAGTTATCAGTTTTGTTTTCACAGCTGGAGCTCAGTTTCAGGCTTTTATAAATCAGTTCTGAGCCTCCTCAGTACTTCATTCCTTCTTAGTGCTGAATAGTATTCCATTGTATGGATATACCACATTTTGTTTATTCATTCACCAGTTGATGGACATCTGGATTGTTTCCACTGTTAACCTCTTATAGATACTGCTGCTATGAACATTCCCATAGAAGTTGATGTGTGGACACCTTTATATAAACCTATTTTTAAATAGGCATTTGCTTTTCTAGAGCACTTTATTTATTCATGTGGACTTAAGTTACCATCTGATGTCATTTCCTTTCAGTCTGAAGGACTTCTTTTAATATTTCTTGCAAGAAAGATAAGCTGGCAATAAATTCTCTCTGTCTTTGTTTAACTGGGAATGTATTTCACCTTCATTTCTGAAGAATAGTTTTCTGGATATAGAATTGTTGGTTAACAGTTTTTCCATCTAGGACTTTGTCTATGTCATCCCATTTCCTTCTGGCCTGTATTCTTTCATATGAGGAATCTGATATTCATCGTTGTTACCCTGTATGTAATGAGTCTTTTTCTTCACGCTGCTTTCAAGATTTTTCTCTTTGTTTTTGGTTTTTAATGGTTTGACCAGGATGTGCTTAGGTGTGGATTTCTTTGTGTTTACCTTGAGCTTTTTAAAAAAATATTTATTTATTTTTGGCTGCTTTGGGTCTTCGTTGCTGCATGCAGGCTTTCTCTAGTTGCAGCGAGCAGGGGCTACTCTTTGTTGTGGTGTGCAGTCTTCTCATTGCCGTGGCTTCTCTTGTTGCAGAGCATGGGCTCTAGGCATGCAGGCTTCAGTAGTTGTGGCTCGCAGGTTCTAGAGCACAGGCTCAGTAGTTGTGGCGCACGGGCTTAGTTGCTCCACGGCATGTGGGATCTTCCCAGACCAGGGCTTGAACCCGTGTCCCCTGCATTGGCTTGTGGATTCTTAACCACTGTGCCACCAGGGAAGTCCCTATCTTGAGCTTTTTAGATGTGTAGATTAATGTTTTTCATCAAATTGTGAACATTTCTGGCCATTATTTCTTCAAATAATTTCCCCTTTTTTCTGTTGCTGATATTTCTGCTTAATTAAAAAAGTATATTATTCTTATTCTTATTTTTATGCTTAAGCTTGGCTTCCTTGGGGTTTTCCCTGTGACAACATAACGTAGTGGTAAGACAATGATGCGTCAGATGTTGTGCTCAAACACTTTGGGTCAGACTATCTTATATTCTTTGCTGGTAGGAATGCAAAATGGTGCAGCCACTTGAGAAGACAGTTCATCAGTTTCTTATCAAACTGTCTTCTTAATCACGTGATCAGCAACCACATGCCTAGCTGTTTATCCAAATGAGTTGAAAACTTTTTTAAAAATAAATTTATGTATTTATATTTTATTTTTGGCTGCATTGGGTCTTCGTTGCTGTGCAAGGGCTTTCTCTAGTTGTGGTGAGCGGGGCCTACTCTTTGTTGCAGTGCGTGGGCTTCTCATTGTCGTGGCTTCTCGTTGTGGCTCGCGGGCTCTAGGTGCTTGGGCTTCAGTAGTTGTGGCACGCGGGCTTAGTTGCTCTGCGGCATGTGGCATCTTTCTGGACCATGGCTTGAACCCGTGTCTCCTGCATTGGCAGGCGGATTCTTAACCACTGAGCTACCAGGGAAGTCCAAAAATTTACATCTGCATAAAAACCTGCACACGAGTATTGATAGCAGCTTTACTCATAATTGCCAAAGTGAGAAAATGCATGTAAATGGCTTACTGCCATTTGGCTTACTGCCATTTGGCTTACTGCAAGGCCAACTACACAAGGCATATAAATAATGGACGCTATTATTATTCTGTTGTTATTATTCTCTGGTATTATAATTTGTTCCATTTTCCACCTTAAGTCTTCTGCTCATTTGATATGAGATCTTGCACAAATTACTTAATATCTCTAAACCTCTATATTTTTTAACAAGTAAAATGGGACTATTAACATTTTCTTGCATTTTTGTGAAAATTAAGTAATGTAGTAATGTAGTAAGAAATTAAGTAATGTACATAAAAGATGCTCGTTATGAAGCTTGGGACATAGTATGTAATCATAGTGGTCACACTAGCTGTGTGACTTCAACCAGCCTGTTCATTAGCACAGAATAATAATACCTCTCTCACAACAGTAAAGCATAAGATCATACAGGCCTAGTGAGTTTAATGACTGGTTCAAGGTCACATGGATGGTTATTAATGGGCCAGAACTCAAGCCTAGACCTAGATTATAGGTGTTCAAAAATGATGACTATTAATTATAGCTATTATTTCTCTCCCTCTCTCTTCCCACCCACCCCCACCTGAATCTCACACTTACACACAAACACACACACACAGTCATTCATATGCAGTGAAAAAACTAGATCCTAAATCTTCCTACCATTGCCTTCCCATCCCTGGGCTTTAGGCCTGGCATTCTCCGTCTTCCCAGCCCACATAGCCTTTCCCCCAAATTGAAACTGCTTCTTGGGAATTCCCTGGTGGTCCAGTGGTTAGGACTTGGCACTTTCACTGCAGCGGCCTGGGTTCAATCCCTGGTTGGAGAACTAAAATCCTGCAAGCTGCACGGCGTGGCCAAAAAAAAAAAGAAAGAAAAAAAAAATAAAAAGAGAGAAACAGGAAAAAGAAAGAAAAAAAGCCTGCTTCTTTCTGTTTGTCCACTGTGTGCCAGAGCCCAGGGGTCTTCCTCCTGCTTGGAACATTATTCTGCATTGAAGAGAGGGGAGCCTGCGGGGAGGTTGGTAGGATGGTCCAGCAGAGAGACAGAGATGCTAGAAGTGGGAGGAGGGGGCAAGTAGGGATTGCAGTGTGTGTGATCAGACACTGTGCTGGGCACCCTCGTGTCCCTTGTTCCATTTAATCCTCACCGCAAGGCCTGATCTTTAGCATCCTGGGGCAGATGGTGACAATGGAGACGTTAAGTCCATGGGAAGGCAGGACCAGCCCAGCATCCTTTCTTGCTGTTCTTCCTGAACCCTCAGGGAACCCATGGTTGAGATGCAGACACAGGATGATTTTCTGGTAAGCAAGGAAGAGGCATCTTCCCTCATCTGGCATCAAACCTAATTCCTCCCTGAGTGGAGGCCGGACCTTCTAGTTAACAATAGGAGTGAAAGGAAGGGTGAATGTTTCCATCAAAATGGAAATAACATATCAGAGGAGCAGGGTGTGTAGATAGGAGGCACTGCGCCTCTTAGTAAAGGAAGTCGGGGCTTCCAACAAAGAAGTAAGAAAATGCAGTGCCCCCAGGGGTGCTCAGTAAAAACTTGAAAGACGCATGTCAGCCTCCATCCATGGCCAATCAATGGACTTTGAAAGCAGACAGGCCTGAGTTAAAATCAAAGTTCTGTGATTCTCTAGCTGTGTGAGCTTAGGCCAGTTAATTAGCCTCTCTGGGCAATAGTTTTCCCATTTGCAAAATAAGAACAATCCCAATGACTAAAATCCTAAAACGCAGCTCTAAAGTGAAGATTGTCCTTTGCAAGATTAAAATGATATATATGAAGTATTGAATAGCATCTGGCTTTCAACAGTTGCTTAAAAAGTATAATTATTTTCATCATCACGAAACTCAAGTCAAAGCTGAGCACAAAGGAACTCCACGCCCTGTTTGGCATCCAGGGGGCTTACCTTAATGGGAAACATGGGCCTGGCGCTCCTAGTGCTGAGGAGGGGCAGAACCTCTCAGGGCAGGTGGTATGAGAGATGCCAAGAAATGTCCTTGGGTGTGGACTCCAGATCAGGGGACACCAAGGTGTCTCTCCTCCTACCTGTCCATGATGTACCCGTTGGTCCCAACCCTATGGGCTTCTGAGAAGCACCCAGTGTAATCAACTCACCTTCCATACTGATTCCAGAAGACTTTTACTGGGTGCCTGCTATGTGGCAGGTTTTATTCTATCGATAGATGCTGTGCATACAAAGATGTGTGGCTTCTACTTGGCTGTACCACAGCTCAGGAAGATGAAAGAAGGACGCATACCCAGCCCCCAAACGCTGAGGCTCTTACACTAAAGGCTCAGATGGCCCCGCGGCGCAGACAGTGGTAACCAGCCCTGTACCATGCAGCAGACGGTCCTGAATTTCCCAGAAAACAGTGTATACAACACGGGTTTCAGTTTTCTCCTTGGCTCTTTCCCCGACGTACCAAGACCACTGAACTGGTAACATGGAACTCAGCTTATTTGATTGTTGGGAGAAACAGAAAACACCCCAAGGGAGAGGAGGGCAGAGAGCCTTGTGCAAAGGAAGACTAGAATTAGCAGCCGCCTTGCCTCACCCGATGCTCCTGGCGCTGCTGACGGGTGCCCGCCACTAACACGAGACCCTCCAGCTGGAAGTCCCCAAGGTCCTCCCCTGGGCTTGGGAGGGTCCAACTGGGGGAAGAAATGGAAGAAGGAGAAGAGGGGGTCGAGCGAGAGTAGAGATGGGAAGAGGGAAGGGAGGCAGGGAGAGTCCTGGACCGTCAGGCTTGCAAGAAAGTCAACAACTGCCAGGTTCCAGAGGCTTCTGAAGCTTACAAACACCTGAAAGTATTGCATTTTTATATTTTCTTAAAATTCTCATTCTCTCACCATCTCCTGAAAGTGCTGGACATGACCCTCAGCTGGGGTGGTCACTAGCCCTGTCACACTGTGTGAGATATTTAATCTCAGGGCACTTGTGTCTCATCACCTGTAAAATGGGCATAATGACCCTGTGGGAGGATTAAAAGAGCCAAGGGGTGCAAAGATTTTCACACAGTATCTTCTGTGAGCAGTTTGTGGGATTTCCTCCTTGAGTTTCTGCCAAGCTCTCCAGACCCAATGGGAAACAGAACATACCACCAGATAAAAAAATGTGAATTCAGGAAAGTCTCACCCGGGTTGGGAACTATGTCGTAAGACCCAGTGAAGCCAAGAAAACTGGCACGTGTTCACCATTCAGTGTGTGTGCAGCACAGCATCGGGGCAATAAAACATGTGCAGGAATGAAAGCTCCTCTCCCAGGACTTACGAGAAGTTCCTTGGATGCTGCCACGCACTTCTGGGATTCTGGGCAGGGAGCTCATGGTGGGGCCTGCTCTGGAGACAGTCACTAAACAACCAGAATCGTCAGCCAGCACTTATCAAATTCTTATATGTGAGCAGTATCAGTGGCGCTGCAGGGATGTGGGGAGAGAAAGCAATGTGGAAACGTCTAGGCAGGATATAAAGAGCCAGAAGATTCTCTGTCCCTCCAGGAGGGAAGCTGAGAAATATTCTCCATTTCTACAGGCTCGTTATTTTAAGCACATTTATTTAATCTTCATAACAAAATCCTGCAGAGTAGGAATTTTTATCACCATTTTACAACAAAGAAACTAGGGCTCGGAGAGCTTAAGTCACTTGCCCAAGTTCAGGCACGTAGTAAGGTCTGGATTTGAATCTGAGTCTGAATCCAGGATTTTTTTCTCTCTCCTGCCACCTTTCCCAAAAGCCTACATTTCTGGGAAATAAATGAACTCTAGTGATAAAGCAGTGCCTTTTCCATGTGCTGTGTGCTTGACCCCTTCCTACTCTTTCTCTAGAAATAGATAATAAAGCCACCAGGATCCCTGAGGCAGCCCTGGTTGTCCTTGCACTGCGGTTAGCACAGTGGGTATTTGGCCTAGTTGCTTTCCCTTCAGACTTTTGCAGAAAGAGCACCGCATGTGTCAGCTCAGTACAGCACATCTTTCTGGCTCTGTTTTCTCCCCACAGGAACCTGAGAGTCTGTCTGTGTGTGTGTGTTATCAGACCGCTAAAGAGTTACATATGTCAGCACAGAAGAGCGCTTTGATGTGCGCTCCGCATCCAGGAAAGCCCTCGCTCCTGCCCTGTTCTGGCTTGAGCTCCGTGTCTTTCATTAAGTTCCATGGGACGCCTTGCTGCCTGCCAAGATCAAGGCAAATGAAGCAAGGGGCTCTCAGGGTAAACGCTCCTTCCCAGGACCTGCATTTGGACAGCAAGATGATGCTGATTATTCCATGGCTCTTAACCTTCACTTCCTCTGGGGGAGGGTATCTGGATTCTTGCTGGGTCCACATAGTCTGCGGCTCCTTTGGAAATAAGAGGTGACAACAGCGAGGTGAGTGCACGTTACAAGTAAGACTCAACTCAAAGTGAACAATTACCTCTGATCAAACTTTGCAAAGTATACCC
Source organism: Balaenoptera acutorostrata (assembly GCF_949987535.1). NCBI lineage: Eukaryota > Metazoa > Chordata > Mammalia > Artiodactyla > Balaenopteridae > Balaenoptera > Balaenoptera acutorostrata. Next base: position 63,321,532 of record NC_080075.1, read on the forward strand.
ACATTTGTCATTTTACGTCCTTCTTATGTGAACCCTATGAGCTGGGCACAGCAGGGAGACTTGTCTTGACCAAGATCACACACAGGAGCCCCACTGGGCTCCTGGCGTGGATGTCTTGCAGGTGATGGATGGTCCAGTGTGACACATCAGATCTCTCCGTGATGAGATCTCCATGGTTGTCTAGCATAGGCACCTCTTTATCGTCAAGTTGGTTCCATCGACAAGGGTCCCCTGGGTGTGTGCCCAGCTAGGCTATTCTCTCCCTCCCCTTTCCTCTCTTTTTCTATCTATCCTTTTAAATTCTGAGCCTGGGTTTCCTTCCTGGTTGGCATACCTTTCCCTGCTGTGGTATTCAGAATGTATGGACCTTTCATGAGGAGTTACTGTGTGTAGCTCCAGACACACCTGTGCACACTTGGACCGTAACCCTCCAGGTAACAGGGTTGGTGCCCTGAAGTGGGTCTGAGCACCATGGTGCCGTGTGAGGACAGATCTCAAGATGCTGCTGCCCCCTGCTGGTTAAACTAGATCTAAAACAGCCGCTCAATTTTACAGTCTAGCTTCCCACCCTTCTTTTTCTTCCAGGGGCTCATTGTTTTTTTCTAATTGAGGTAACATTGATTTATAACATAATATTTCTATTGATACCCCTATCATGTGCTCACCACCAAAAATTTATTTCCCATCCATCACCATACAGTTGATCCTTTTCACCCATTTTGCCCTTCCCTCCCGCTGCCCCTTCCCCTCTGGTAACCACTACTCTGTTCTCTGTATCTACATGTTTGTTTTTTGTTTGGTTTTATTTTGTTTTTGTTTGTTTATAAGTTTTTTAATATTCAGCATATGAGTGAAATAATATGGTATTTGTCTTTCTCTGTCTGACTTATTTCACTTAGCATAATACCCTCAATGTCCATCCATGCTGCCACAGATGGCAAGATTTCATCTTCTTTTTTTTTTATGGCTGAGTAGTATTGTGTTATATATATCTCATGTCTTCTTTATCCATTCATCTGTTTATGGCCAGGGGCTCATGTTTGAATGATCCATTTTACACACCATTTTTATCACATATTAAATTTGCATGTGTATTTGGATGTATTTATGATATTTATATTCTGTTTCACTGATCTGTTCATCTATTTATTCACAATACCACTTTAATTATTATAGATTTAGAGTACATTTTTTCATATCTTGGTGGTACAGTTGCCCTTCCTCACTTGACTTTTTCAGAATTTCCACAAGGATGCATGCTGTTTTTCCATTTGAATCTTAGAACACAATAAAGAATCTTTTTAGTACTTTAATTGGAATTACACTAACTTTATAGATTAACTGAGGAACTTTTGCTAACTTTTAGTATGCTGTCTTCTTAGTCAAAACACACTATGTCTATTTGTTCAAACCCTTGGAATTCTTAGATTTCTGCTTATCTATCAGGCATGAAACTTAGGTTTACTGCTAGATTTTTTATTTTGTTTTGTGATTATGGTAAAGGAGGTATTACTTTCTATTACATCTTCTAACTGGCTGTTATTTGTGTTTGTAATGGTTATTGATTTCTACACATTAATTTTTTTTTTTTAATTTTTTTTAAATTTATTATTTATTTATTATTTTTATTTTTGGCTGTGTTGGGTCTTCGTTTCTGTGCGAGGGCTTTCTCCAGTTGCGGAGAGTGGGGGCCACTCTTCATCGCGGTGCGCGGGCCTCTCACTATCGCGGCCTCTCCTGTTGCGGAGCACAGGCTCCAGACGCGCAGGCTCAGCAGTTGTGGCTCACGGGCCTAGTTGCTCCGCGGCATGTGGGATCTTCCCAGACCAGGGCTCGAACCCGTGTTCCCTGCATTGGCAGGCAGATTCTCAACCACTGCGCCACCAGGGAAGCCCCCTACACATTAATTTTTTACTGCACTCTCTCAGTAAATTCTCTTATTGTTGAAAATAGTTTTGAAGCTAATTCTCTCAGGTTTTTTCATGCACGCAAGTTTATATACCTACATAAATAATGATATTTATTAGCCCTGTTAATATATTAGTTTCAAATGTTCCATTGTAATTGAAGTGTCTTTTCTAATTAGAGCTAGTACTTCCAAAACAATATTAAGTAATAATAGTGAAGTCATCCTTATTTGGTCGTGACTTCAGTGCAAATCATTCTAAATTCTGTGTTAAAAGCATAATGTGCTCAGATAAATATATTTTATCCTTTTAAGAAAGTACCCCTTTGGGCTTCCCTGGTGGCGCAGTGGTTGAGAATCTGCCTGCCAATGCAGGGGACACGGGTTCGAGCCCTGGTCTGGGAAGATCCCACATGCAGCGGAGCAACTAGGCCCGTGAGCCACAACTACTGAGCCTGTGCGTCTGGAGCCTGTGCTCTGCAACAAGAAAGGCCGCGATAGTGAGAGGCCCGCGCGCCGCGATGAAGAGTGGCCCCCCCTTGCCACAACTAGAGAAAGCCCTCGCACGGAAACGAAGACCCAACACAGCCAAAAATAAATAAATAAGTAAATAAAGGAGTTCCCTTAAAAAAAAAAAAGTACCCCTTTATTTATACTTTGCTAAGAATTTCTTTTTTAATCAAGAAAGGAGGTAATCTCACCCTTTAAAATGTTCTACATGTTGTGTGTTTTATCATGAACATTTTAGTAGAATATATATGTGTGTGTATATATATATATGTGTGTGTGTGTGTGTGTATATATATATATATAAAATTTATACATAAATAAATGTAAATATATTGGGAGATGCCAATTTTTAAAAGCTAATTCAAGCACGCAATCAAAGAGTTTGGAGACCAATGGGTTTAGAAGATTATAATAAAATAATTTATATTAAAATATTAACATTTACCACATATGATGAACTCTTTCCTTTTTAATGCAGAAGGCACTTCTGGATCTTGAAGGCTTTAAGGATCATCATTATGAATACTGATTATCTTATCGGTTGATAGAAGACTGGTTAACTGAGGCTCAGTCATTAGAAGGCTTTAGTTCTCCTCCGAAAAAGTTTGATCTTTGTGGCCCTCTGAATGTCCTCCGCTGTGTAAGACAGTTGTAGTGAAGCAGCTGTATGCTGGGTTCCCCCAGGCCCCCAACTCCCCATCATGTAGGCACCACAGTATGACAGAGGCAGGAATGGAGCGTGAGTCAGTGTGGCCTGGGTCCAGCCTCTCCAGATCACACCTGGCACAGGTAGAGTGGTCCAACTGAAAGATCCTCTTTCTGGCAGAGGCAGGGTGGGAGTTGACACACCTATGGGCAGACCAGTCAAAGGGCGGGAAGGAACCAGTCCTCATAAAGACCCACTGCTTCAGCGCAGTGGGACTTCCTGTCAGGGCCACTGCCAGAAGTCTTCCTGAGTAGATAATTCTGAAAAGTAAAGAAACACCAGTGTTCTCTGTAGTCATAAAAAGGGAAAAGATAGCTGGAGGGATAAACATCCCAAGCAACAAATTCTTTTTATGGGATGTCTGGCTTTCTGCAAATTTGTACTGAACCAAGACATGTGTTCTTTTAAAATTAATATATGCAGGGCAAAAACTCAAAACAATATGCTGATTTATTTCGTAAAGATAATTCCCAGGCTAACTGTTTGTTTTACATTGTCAACAAGAGTAGGGAGTGGGTGGGGAGGAATCTTGTAAAGTCTTAGAGATGAAAAGTTTGGGTTCACATGAAATGACTACTCTGAAATCGACTAAATTCAATCTCTGTCTCTGTCTCTCCCCCTCTTGCAAATTTAATTTACCTTTAAAAGGATTTATTGAGCACCATGGAAACACAGACGCAAGATAAGATGAGGTGTCTTTTAATGTATTTAGAGAATGAATACATGTGCATATGGAGTAGTTAAAAATTCAAAGAAATATCAAAATGAATGACAATATAAGTAGCATAGACTGCGTTGTGAGAGGTCAGAGAACTCAGGACTGGTCATTGGGATTGTATCAAGAGGGTCTCCTATAAGTGGAGAATAGCAAGGGAGGAAGAGGGAAGGACACGTGGTTTACAGCTCCCTTTTCCCAGCAATGTTCCAATGCCATAGGCTCAAATCTACCTGCTCAACTTTGGATGCTGGGGATGTCTGAAGATCTGTTTGGATGATCTCACCATGGGACAGGGGGGAAATCAGAGCTTCTGTCAGATTTTTTTTTAATGTACTGCCCATGTTAAGGCAAGAAAGAAAAAGTAACAACTTGCCAGCAACTGACAAGGACACTTTTGGCTGTGGGATTATTGAATTTAGTGTCATGGAACTAGTCAGAGCAATTGAATCACGGAAGGAAGACACCCAATGAGCACATGAAATGATGCTCAAATCGTTAGTCATAATTAAAACCACAATGAGATGCCACTACACATCCATCAGAATGGCTAAAATTAAAGACTGAGACGGACCATGACAAGTGTTGGTGAGGATGTGGAGAAGTGGATCTCTCAGACATTTCTGATGGGAATGCAAAATGGTGCAACTGTCCGAAAAACAGCACGGCACTTCCCTGTAAAGCCAACATACACTTACCAAGTGACACAACAATTCCTCTTCTAGGTTTTTACCCCACCCTCCAAATAAAAACATGTCCTTAGAAGGACTTGTACCTGAATAGCCATATCAGCTTCATTCATAATAACCCCAAACTGCAAACAACCCCAAACAGGTGAATTGATAAACAATTTGTTGCACATTCCAGCTATGCAATATTACAGCAACAAAGTGGAATGAACCATTGATATACCCAATAAAAATAGATGAATCTCCAAACTGTGCTCAGTGAAAGAATGAGCTCATTTATTCATTAAGTGTTAAAAACAAGTAACCTATAGTGACAGAAAGCAGATCTGTGTTTGCCTGACCCTGGGGTGCAGGTGGGAGATTGAGTGGGAAGGGACACGAGGGAACTTTCTGGAGTGATGCACATATTTTATACCTTGATTGTGGTAGGGGTGACACTGGCATAAACCTTGGTCTAAACTCATCGAACTGTACACTTGAAATGGTTGCATTTGGTTGTGTGTAATTTATACCTCAATAAAGGACTGAGGCTGATGCATAGGCTGGCAGATGTGGTGCACAGTCTGCTTGCTTGGATGATTCTTTTGAGACCTGACTCAATTCACTGGCTCCTCTCTTGATCAAGAACTTCAGTTGGGGTCTAGCTAACTGTGTTCAGGAGAGCATTCCTCCCGGGGCCCATGTGTCCCAAGGAGGGTCCCTGCTCTGAGAGCATGTCCAGCCCGAGACTGGGGAGACAGGTCAGGAGGGGATGTGCAGCTCTCGCTTCCACAGCCCCAGCAAGCTGTCTCCTTCGTAAAGAAGCCCAGTGTTGACCATACCTAGCTGAGTCAGGGAAAATCCAAATAAACTTTCCCCTCACACTGCAGTTTTTTGGCCAACTCGGTGAGCCAAATAAAGCAGTCCATGTTTTGGGGGGATTTGCAACTGTGAGATAGATCATAATCTCCATTAAGTATGTTATGAAACAAATTATAGTTATGGAACAGTGGAAATTCACATAATTAAAACAAAATTAAAAGGGAAACAAAGTATGACTATGAGCAACAGCTTTTGGAGAAATTACCACAACCAGATGTAAGTAAATTGTACCCTAAAGGCACCTTTCCAGGCCATTCCCATGAATTTGTCTTGTACAGATCCTAAACTCCCTATCCAAAGCCCATCTTATTTATTTATTTATTTATTTATTTATTTATTGGGTCTTCGTTGCTGCACACGGGCTTTCTCTAGTTGCGGTGAGCAGGCTTCTCATTGCGGTGGATTCTCTGGTTGCGGAGCACAGTCTCTAGGCGCACAGGCTTCAGTAGTTGTGGCACATGGGCTTCAGTAGTTGTGGCTCACGGGCTCTGGAGCGCAGGCTCAGTAGTTGTGGCACACGGGCTTAGTTGCTCCGCGGCATGTGGGATCTTCCTGGACCAGGGCTCGAACCTGTGTCCCCTGCATTGGCAGGCGGATTCTTAACCACTGCGCCACCAGGGAAGCTCTCCAAAGCCCATCTTAAACACTGTTTTCCCATCCAATGAACCATTTCCCCCACTGTGGGAGACACATGTATAATGTTGGCTAAGTTAACGATTATACAAATTTCAAGAAGTCTATCTTTGTTGGTAGAAGTCTAGTTTTTTAGCTGCCTTAAGCACTTTTTAGGTAAATGAAAACAAAAGAAAAGGAAACAAAGAGTTAGTTCCTGAAGGACATTAAATCTTACATGGTTTAAGATTGATTGTATGGCTCCGAATATGATTTCTTTCTTCATTGCACAGGTCGTGGGCTGGGAGTCAGGACACCGGGGTCTGGTCCCTGCTCTCTCATGAGCTAGGTATGTGACCTCCAGCAAATCTAACCTTTGTTCCAGTCCCCTCGATGGTCAGAGAAGGATGGCAGCACTTTCTCAACCCGTCTCAGCAAGTAAAAAGCGTTCATTGAAATATTAGGCATGGTAACACTTAGAAAAATTAAAAGTTTAATATGAATATAAAGCGGGCTTTATTTGGCATTTAAAAGAAAACTTTTACGTATACATTGTAGGACCAGGTCTCTAAAGCAATAAGAATCTTCGGTTATCTTTTTATTTTCCAATCTGTTAACAATGAGCGCAAGGGCTAAGTATCCCCCAAAAGCAATACTCACCACTACCAGGTTGTCAGGGATGGGCCTTTAAATCATTTTAAGCTTCACACTAGAGTATTGCAGGAGTTACTTTATTGCTAAAACAATAGACTGAAAACTAAAGTCTAGAAATGGAATAAAATTAAAATTTCAAAATAAAAAAAGTAATTGAGTCATAGAAATGTTACAATGACTAACCCTAGTATGTGGTCTGTATTTCATTGAAGGAAGGCTTTGTCAACAAGATAATTAAAATTAAAAAAATACGTCTGTATTGCTTTTAGGTGAGTAAGAGAGCATCTTGAATTTGCAGTGGAAGGGCTGGTCTTCGCATTGCCTCAGGCTTGCTGTCTCTGGTCTGGCCCCTGACCTGCCCGGCTTCTCCATCTCCTGATCTGCCTCTCCCTTCCCTCTGCTCACTTCTCCTCTCTCTCCTTCTCTGCTCTCTCCCTGTCACATCACATCTGAGGATAGAAATGACTCTCCGTTTTCTCTTTTGGGAACCTTGGGAATATGAGAAGTGTTTTTCTCTTTCTTGAGGTGTTTGATTTAGCTGAACACTTGTTACGCGAGTCCCTACAGCTAGACAGGCAACGCGAAGGTGAGTGATGGGCGGTCCTTGCCTCGCCTGGCTGAACATCTGATGGTTGGGCTAAGAAAGAACCCCAAAAGTGCCCTGCTATTTTGAGGAGGGAGAGAGCACATCTAGTCATGTGGCTCAGGAAGGTTTGGTGGCAGAACTTCCATCACTTGAACCAGGCGTGGAGTGGCGGGGGGAGATTTCCACAAGTGGCCACAGGGGAGGGAAGGTGGCCCTAGAGGATGGAAAATCCCAAGCCAGAGGGCAGAAGAGCACCAGGCAGGTCTGAGCAACAATCAGCCCAGTCTGGCTGGAACACAGTGCATGTATGTGGTGAGGGGTGAGGGAAGCCTGCTGGAAAGACAGACTAGGTGGGAGCAGGGGGGCAACAGGGCCTTGTTGAAGGCCTGGCTGAAGACTCTGGCCTTTATGCTGCAGGCAGTTGGAAGAATATGGCGAGATACTGGTATTAGTCTGCTCTTACGCAGGGCACTCACTTGCCTGGCTTTATGCCCACCCCCTCCTGCTCCTTGTCCTTCCCCGCCCGCTAAGAGCAGCCCAGCCCCTGCACAGGAAGGCGTGAAGAGCCGCTCAGCCTGTAGTGGATGTGGTGGGCAGGATGGTCAGTGGGCGGCTTCCAGCCTCCACATCAGTGGCCCCGGTGACAGCTCGCTCCTGGGGCCTGCACTGAGCTTTAGACCCTGACTTGGACTCCGAAGAGAAGGACATGAACAAGGTGCTGCTTGGTCCCCTGCTCAGGGCCTACCACGACCCGGGCCTCCAGGCTTTCTGGGACCTCCTCACGGCTGGGGTGTGACGTGGCTGGGAACTGGAGGCAACGAGGCGGGGCAGAGCTGGACCGGCCGCTGCAGCAGGGCTGCCCAGCCTGGCTCACTGTGCTCCGGGGGCTGGGGTTCTCCCAAGGCTCACTCGCCCTGGGGAAGCAGCGCAGCCGAGGAAGCCACCGCCACCACCAGGAACAGCAAGCGAGGCTGAGAGGAGCTTTTCTAAGCCACTCGAAATGAAAACTAAATGTCAGTCCATCATGCTAGGGGAAAGACCAATGTATCTATCCTATATCCTCTCTATAGAAAATGACGTTAAAAAAATTAACGTCTTAAGATGAAGTGAACAAAGAGTATGTGAGAAAACATAGGAAAAAAGTATCCTAGAGGTGTGCCTCAGAGTTAATAATAATGATGTTATTTTTCTCGATTTTGTAATATTTGTGGCATTTGTCAGCTTTTAAAACTTTATAATTGGTTATGATGTCTCTCATTCTAAATAAAGTTACTTTCATACCTAATTTTGTATTCTTTTTCTTAACCAATACTCCAAATTGTATAAGCTTGAGGCTCACAAACTTGGATCAGTCCTTGGATGACTCCATATTAGCTCAATATACATGTGATTAATTATGACTGCTGGGTACCCTGAGCTCCTAGGACTGAAGAACATTAAGGAAATAAAATGCATTTCAAGCAAAGAGACAAAATAAATAACTGAATTGGTAGCTTGGCTGGAAAATCACTATCTTCATGACTGGAACCTTTTAAAAATTAGGACAGACAGTGTTAGGTGCCAGACGATTTCCACACTACACCACAGTCTGCCAGATTGGAAGGGGCTGTGCAATGAGGGCTCTGCCAGAGGCACAGTATGTAATGCCATTTCTACCTGTAAGTTTCAGCAGACTATTTTCCCAATCAGGTTTCCCAATTTAAATTAGTTAGGATATGGCAATACAAAGTATTTAAGAAGGAGGAGAGATATACTTTAATTCTCCATATGCAAACTTTATTGGCCAAAATTTAAGAATGCTATATAAAAACAAACAAAAAAATTATCTCAGAGTTCTAACCAAAGTCCAATTAAGTAGTTAATTTCATAGTGCAATTGCTCAACTTGCTTTATTTTATAGAATGGATATATTTGAATATTATAGAAACTTGTTTAAAAAACTAAACTCAATATGTTAGAGTTTGCTACATGCAAAATCATGGTTTATGGGACTGGAAAGTGCCGCAGTTACAACTCTCCAAATTACAATTTCTGTCTTTCAAAATCCAAACCATGGACAATGTATATGAATCAATTGTTTTCAAGATATTGGTCAGCAGGAAAGAAAGGACAGTGATCCCTGAGAGACAGGTAATGAACAAAGTTAAGCCCTACAATTGCCCCAGATCACTGTCTGGAGAGAGTTTTCAGGCAATGGTGCACAGCAGGGAAACCATAAAGGAGTCCCACCATCTCCTTGAGTTGAGGAGACAAATTAATCAACACAATGTCAATCAAAATCCCATCTAGATTTTTTATGTTAGAAATTTAAAAACTGATTCTAAAATTCATATGCAAATGCAAAGAACGTCGAATAGCCAAGAGGAGTTAGCAAAGGAACACGCCTGGAGGAATATCTGATTTCAAGACAGCAGGAAACTAAAGTAACCAACAGAGTGTGGTATTGGCATTATTACTGATAATAGATCAATGGAACAAAATAGAAAGTACATAAATAGATCCACATATATATGGAAAATTGATTTGACAAAGGTGCAAAGGCAAGTCAGTGGAGAAACGATACCCTTTTCAGCAGATGGTGCTGGGACAACTGTATATCCATACACACAACAAACGAACTTCAATCCATAACTCAGACCATATACAAAAATTAACCTAGAATGGGCCACGGATTTAAATGTAAAACCAAAAATTATAACACTTTTAGAAGAAAATATAGGAGAAAATCTTTATGACCTTGGATTAGGCAAAATATTTAGATACAGCACCAAGAACAAGATATGTGAACGTATGAACTGGTTTATCAAAATGAAAAACATTTGTCCTGTGAAAGACACTGTTAGGGAAGACAAGTCACATGGAAAGAAAACATTGGCAAATTACACATCTGATAAAAGACTTCTATCCAGAATATATAAAGAACTCTCAAAATTCAACAAAAAAGAAAACAAGTATCTCAATTAAAATAACGGGCAAAAAAATTGAATAGAGACTTCACCAAAGAAGATATATGAATGTCAAATAAGCACATGAAAAAATGCTCAACGTAATTTGTCATTAGGGAAATGCAAATTAAAATCCCAAGTAGATATCACTACACACATAGACTAGCAGCTAAAATGAAAAAGACTGACTTTATTGTACAACAGAGAACTACATTCAATATCTTGTAATAACCTATAAGGAAAAATATGTAACTGAATCACTTTGCTGTACATCTGAAACTAATACAATGTTGTAAATCAACTATACTTCAATTAAAAAAAAAAAAGACTGACCGTAACAAGTGTTGTTAAGAAGGTGGAGAAAGTGGAATTCTCATACACCGCTGGTGAGAATGTAAAATCCTACTTTGGAAAACAGTTTTGACAGTTTTTAAAAATACTAGACATAAATCAACTATATAATTCAGCCATTCTACTCCTAAGTATCTATCCAAGAGAAATGAAAGCGTATGTCAATTTGAATAATTTATATGAATACTCATATATTTATTTGTAATTATCAAATACTGGAAACTGCCCAAATGTTCATTAACAGGTGAATGGAGGGAAAAAAAACTGTGGCGTATGTAATAAAACATCCCTCAGCAATAAAAAGGAATGAACTATTATTACACACTATGACATGAATGAATCTCAAAATAATTATGTTGAGTGAAAGAAATCAGACAAAAAAGAAAGTGCATAATGTACAATCCAATTATATAAAAGTCTAGAAAATGCAATTGCTAGTAACAGAAAACAGACCTGTGGTTGGAGATGGGAGGTGCAGGGAGAGTCAGGAGGAAGGGGTTGCAAAGGGGCAAACTTTGCTGTTTATTTGTGGTGATAGTTTCATGGAGATATATACACATATCTCAAAACATATCGAATTGTACACTTTAACTGTACATTTTTTGTATGTCAATTATACCTCAATAAAGCTATTTTTAAAACGTATGATTTGACTTTAGGCATCTAGAGCAAAATATAGGTTTGGGAGCTGCAAAAATCATAGAACATCAAGATATTAACTATATTTGGTTCTAAAATGTGACCTTGTCTTTACTTGTGCAGTGAAATATTCTTGTTAATTGCCCAATCAGTAGGTCATATAGTCCATAATGAGGCTCTCCCTACACACACAGATCAAGTGGAACAAGTCATTTACAACAGGTTTCACCATCCTCCCTTTTTTCTCTTTCCTTATCCTGGGGGGAGAAGGTGGAAATATAAAAGCAGATTTAATACAAGGCAAGATACACAACAGGTTGTTGGGAATTTATGATGTGAAACCAGAAAATGGGTATCAATATCCAAAAACACAAGGAGAGATTTTTCTTTGCTCTCTTCTTTTCCTTCTTTCCTTACTATCTCTCTCTACCCACCCCCCGCCCCATTTTTATACCATTTCTGCCTTTCCCTTCCTTCTTTTTTTCCCTGCTCTCCTTCCACCTTCTGTCTTTTACTCCCCACATCCCCCCATTTGTTGGCAGGATTGCATGGTGGTTCAGACCACAGCTTGGACTCTGGAGCCGACTGCCCAAGTTCAGATCTCATGCTGTGTTAGGCATGGTATTTAATATCCTGTACTTCAGCTCCCCTATCTGTAAATGGGATAATAACAGAAGTTCCCTCCTCATAGGGTTGCTGTGAGGATTAAATGGGCTAACATAGGCAAAACACTTAGAACAGGTAGAACCATGCAAGTGTTACCATTCTCAGACTTCTTTCCCTCCCTCCCATTCCCCTCCACCTATGCCAAATGCATTGGACTCCACTCGGTTAAATGGAAAGGGCCCTGGGTTCAAAGACGGGTTCCGAAGGCATGAGATTCCAAGGCCTGGTACCTCGTCCTGGCTCAGCCACTCACCAGTTCTCTTAGATATCAGAGATTAAACTGTTTACCGGTAAAACGAGAAGGCTGGTCTAGACGATTATCTCTACGGTCTCATCCACCTGTTTATATGCCTTTTTATAATTCAGAAGTATGCAAAAATTATCAGATGAATAGCTTTTTGACAACTTTTAGGCACAACAGAGATTTTCATGTTACAATGAAGGATATTCAGTACTTAGAAAGATAACTAACATTGCAAATTACATGGACATGACAATTGTTAAAATTTTAGTGGAACACTGCGTTACTTCTTTAATGTTTTATGAGAAATTTTAACATGCACCTTATTATCTTCTGAAATCAAACACATTCAAGAAGTTCTGGATCGGAACTCCTCCTTCCCAAAGCCGTGCGTGAACTCTCTTGAAAGTTTAGGAGTTTGTGTACTTTGTCTGTGGTGCAGGCTGTACCACTGGCTTGGCCTTGGTGACCCACCAGGAGAAATCGTTTCAGAAACACTCGGCAGCTATTCTGTCTTCTCCCAGGTCAGCAGAATGAGTGGTGAGTGAAGCAACTACGGAAGGAGTTCACAGTGGTTCACTTTGTGTGAAATTCACTGAAGTGAAATAATTTACATATAATGCTGCCATCCGAAAACACTACTCAGCTTTTAAAAGGGGGGGAGGTGGATTTAATGTGGAAACCGTCTTTAGCTGGCTTCATCACACATAGATGCTTTGATTTTATGACTTGATGAAGACTAGCTATGACCAGGCGTGACCCTGGAACAGAGCACAGAACAGGGCTTTGATGTTAATTTGAAGGGGATATGGTATTACCATGGTGAGGAGGGAGATTTCCTCCATTAACCTCCTACTGAAAAATCTGTCCAATGTGTCAGAAATTAACAAGATTTTAAAGATTCAAGTAACTTTTAGAAATGTTACATTCTTATTGGGTCAAGTCCTTATTCAGAAACTGATCACTCAATCAAGGGGCATCAGCTTGTCCACTGAAGACACATTGACTACAGGGACCAAATGGGAATTCTGTTAAAACAAGATTGATTAGGTCTTGTTATGTTTCAATTATGATCCCAAGTCCCACCATCACCAAAGAGCGTTCCCGCTGTTTCTCATAATTCTTAGCAGAAGTCTTTGTACCACTCTCTGCTGGAATGAGCTGCTCCTACAAAGCCTACAACATGGTTGATTCTACATTATTTTCTGCTGCTAGAATCACCTGTCTCGACTTGCACATTCACCTAGCTGTTTAGAGATAGCCAGAGGTAGCCATGGCCTTGTGGATACTGTGTATCAATGAGGGTACCTGTAAAACTCCTGTCCCTTCCAGCTAGTAGTTTCAGTGTTAGACCAATTGTCAGAGTTTGGGCAAGAATCAGTTGGATTGATTTAGGTATCTTGATGGGCCATTATAAAAGACAAGAGGGAGAAACTAGCTCAGTTTGATTAACCGGTATCACTAAGTCAAGGCTTGAAATTGAGTGCGTAAGTGTGTGTGTGTGTCCATGCATTTGGGATAGCAAACAGTAAATTTAAGCTTTGACCTGATTTCCAGGATAAGGCTGGTTAAAGGATAGTGGGGGATCTATAAATCACTGCTAGGTAAGTTCAATTTAAAAATCCTTTTAGTTTAATTATTAAAAATTGGGAAATATTAGAAATCAAACACAACTCCACAGAAATATGAACAACTACCAGTTTAGTGTATTTCTAATAGATGATTTTCTACGCACATTTTCATATAGTTGAGATCATGTGCGTATACTAATTTGTGTTCTACTTGAACTTAAGATTGTCTGTGCATTTCCCTATGTCATTTTTGAAATTATTTTTAATGTCAAAATAATATTCTATTACAGTTTTATTCAAATATGGTTAACTGCTTTCTTACTGCTGGACACAGTGTTTTGCTGTAAAAAATAATGCTGTTATGAACATTTGTGCATAAGTGTACTTTCTCTCTTTAAGATTATTTCCATAAAATGAAATTATAAGATTAAAGTTTATATATTTTTAAGGTTCTAGATACATTTTACCAAATGTTTGCGTCAAAATGCCCTCCCAGCAGCAGTGTATGAGAATGGTCCACCTCATGGCATCATTGCCAGCATTGAACGTTTCTTTAAAGAAAAAAAGAAATCCTTGCTAATTTGATGGTAAACAGTATCTTATTGTAATTTTCTTCACATTTTTAAAATTACTAGTTATATTTCCCCTTTTGTTTTTCCTCTCCTATCAACAACTTGTTCATGTCCTTTGCCTTTTTTTCCATTTTTCATTCACATTAATGAAATTATTCTGTTTTGTAAAGTCACCATTGAAGTAGCACTAAAACACTCACTTGAGTTCATTTTATTGAATTGACTTAAATATTTTATTTAAAGAAATATTCTGAAGACTATAGTTTAATAGGAAAAATATAAACCGTACATGTTTAAAGATCATTTTGTAGTGACATTATAGGAAATAGATTCCTCCAAATAACATGATTAGTTTTGTAGTGCTATTAGTGGAATGCATTCTGCAGAAAAGTGGTTTTGCCTTGATATCTGAGCACATTACCCTTACATCAAAAAAGAAAAAAGGATAATAAAAAAACACAACTTTGATTAGTTTAAATTTTAGTAGACCACATCTGATTTGTTGAAGAGCAAGTTCTTTTATTTACCTCTTCAAGGAAGTGTTTATTTTTTTCACCTCTTTCTGTGCATCTTTATCCTATAAAGAAAATACAAATACACAAAAAGATTTCACACATTCAACCTCATACTCTAGGTACTTTGAAGTAGACTTTTGTTGAATGAAGGAATACTTTTTTGAAGACCATTACAAAGAAACTGTGCATTTCTTAGGACCAGGCATGATTCAGATCTCTGAAAACGTAAGTGATGTGGAGAGTGATTTCCAGGCTCTTCCTCCAGCTGGTCTGGAGTGGTGGATACAGGAAGGGGAGCCCCTTCTATAGAAGCTGACACACTGGATCCACCAGCATGTTAATGATAACACTGTTTTCTTCTTCAACTATAACATGTGGAAGAGGTCCTGGCCCTAGCAGCAGAATTTGAAGAAATCTGAGATTCCTCTGTAAGATCCAGACAAGATTCCACTGCAAGATCCAAACTACCTACCTTATCAGGTAGTTTATATTTAAGATTAAAAATCATGTAATATGTTTTATAGGACTCCACATGTGTTATTTCCTTAAAACAAGTGTGGAAGTTAGGAAGATTGGAAACAAATTCAGATGGTAAGGTACTCCTATGCGCTTTTGTGTTTAACAGACACTTACTGAGCACCTACCAGAAAGGATTTAAGGAATGTAACACATTTAAAATAAACAGATGAGGAAAACTGGACAAGGTAGATTTTGGAAGTAGTTGTTGGCCAGATTTTTTTTAAAACTGTAAGTTCTTCAATAGTTTTAATCATAAACATTAACACACTGATTCTACTGTAGTGTCTGATCAACTAGAAGTATACCTTCTATCAAATCAATATTTTTGAAGGTTGTAAGAAAATATGGTTAATGAATCTATGATAGTGATGCATTATTTAAAAGAACTTATAAAAAGTCATAATTCATGTTTATCTTTGTAATCCTAGGGCCAGCTCAGTGCCTGGCACCTAGAAGACTCTAAATAAATGCCTGTTAAACAAGTGGTTAGACACCGGAGCTCAGTAACAATTTCCCAAATCTAGGAACCAATTTCTTATAGACGATGCAGATGTAGATGAGAGACTTATTTCAACTAGATGCCTAAAGAAATGAATATGCTCAAACTACAATAAAAGATTTAAAATTAAGATCATGGCTTAGCAATATTTGCCCTCAGGCACCACACAGAATTCCTTCAACTCCCACCCAATCCAACTGCCAACACACACACACACACACACACCCCTCCCATTTTACCTCCTTCCCAGGGCTTCCACCTAAGTCTTTAATTAATTTACTTTTTTAATGGATAGAGGACACTGGCAGTGCCTTTTAGCTTAAAAAAAACCCCCGCCAACTAAAACCAGCACCTCCAGTCATGCTTTCCTCCATCACTGCCCAAAATGTACCCCCTTCAGACCATGAATCCTCTTCAGTGCTCACCCCAAAACCACTCTTCTCTAGTCTCTCTTCCCTGACTCAACCTCACACTCCTCCCCTTTTTCCAGACAGAGCTCCCTGGAACCCCTGTTAGAAGACTTGTTTTGAAGTCATTTCTGCATAACCAGCAATGTATTTGCTAAAAGAATATTTCTGAGGGCCTCGGGAAGAGGATGAGGGAGTGGTTAGAGCCAATGGTAGAGGATAATTGCTCTTGACCATTTCTTATAGCTGTTAACAAACTCTTGGTCACTCTCCTTTGACTTTTATTTTTTATGACTTTGGTGCCTTGGTCTCCACACCGAGTTCTGCCACCACTGTTGGAGACTTCACTGTTCCCATGGCCCATGTATCCCAGCCTTTTAGAAGGGTGTCTCCTCATCTTCCCCACCACCTCCGTGAGTGCACCCTGGGCTGTGTCAGACCTAAAACTGCTCCACCTCTGAAATAGGCATCCTGTTCTCTGAACACTGCCTATCTTTTGGGGTCATTTATCCAATTACGCTCAATACATCAATTTTTCAACCTTCAATAGGTTCATGGAGCAATTTTTTCCTTCTTGTTCTCTTTCAGCTTTCTCCTGCTTTGACTTATTTTCTACTCACCTTAGGTTCCACACCCGCCTACTCTCACTCAAAGACTAAAACCCTTTCTCCCCTGGGGCACTTACCCTGGTTCACTACAAATCTACAAACCCACAAACCCATCGATTCCTCTACCTAGCCTGTGATAAAAGGACAGGACCTTAATGTGCTTTGGATCCCACCGTCTCCGGCTTCCTGGTGACCTAATTCTATCAGTTATCTCCCCCCTCTCTAGTCTTTCTTGAACCCTTCCTTCTTTGCTGGCTCTTTCTCATTACTATTTAAATATGCTTCTAGATTTTCCATCCAAAACAAAACTATTTCTCAATTCAAGCACTGCTTTAACTTCTACCTTACATCTCTCCTCTCTTTCCCATCAAATTATTGGAGCAGTGTCTGCACGTACTGACTGGATTCTCTCACCTCTAGTGCTCTGCACTCTGTTGCCTCCTATACTGTTCCACTGAAACAGTCTGGGTTAAGATCACCAATGACATAGGCATCATTAACTTCATCTGCTCATTACAGTCTTGACTTCCCTAGAGTGTCTGACAGAGTTGACCACTTCCACCGTCCCTTGGATTCTGGAGTCCTGTCATCTTTGGCCACTTCTTTCAATCTCATTTGTAGGTTTCTTTCCCTCCCATTACACTGGAGTTTCTCAGGGTTGATCCTTTACCCTCTGCTTTTCACACACTACATAACCTCTCAGGATGATCTCTGCCATACTTGTGGTTTCAGACATTTATATGCCAAATATTCAATCACTTAATGGATCTGAAAATCTCACAAACACAAACTCCAAATGTCCAAAACTGAACTCTCCTTGTCTACCAAATCTGGCTCTCCAATACTCCCTGTGTCCGTAAAGGGTACTGCCACCTGCCCTGGTCAGGTTCCCATGCCAGAAACCGAGATGTCCTGTAGACAATACTACCTACAAATCTGTTGAATCAGTCCTCATCTCTTCACTCCTCGCTGCCATCATCTTGGTCCAGGTCATCACCTCATGTTTGTGTCACTGCAGAAGTTATCTAAATGGTATTCCAACTTCCAATTTTGCTCCCCTCCCATCCAAGTCAACCTCCACATGGTAGCTATTGTGTCCTTCTAAAAATCTCATTGTGTTACTTGCTGCTTAAGACCCTCTAATGGTTTTCTCTTGCTTTTAAGAAAAAGGTATACAAGGCTCTCATCTCTTCTCTCTCTCAAGAACTCAACATTTCAGCAATACTGTACCCTTGATACAGTGCTTTTTCACATATTTCTCAACTCCAAGCCTTTCTATTTATCTTTCTATTTCTATTTAATAAAATATGGTGTGTATACCACCCGCATCAGTATCACCTGGGATATCTGAATCACTTATAAACTGTGCTTATTTGTCCATGTTTCCATTCACCCTTGCCATGTGGGTACATATTTAAACACAAATAGAATAACTAGAACACATGTTTTGTATTCTACGTTTTTTTTGTTACATTAAATGTATTTTCTGATTAAACAAAGTCCTTGTAAATACGTTTAGAGCTGCGTACAAAATTGAAACTGATCAGCTGATCAACAGCAATGTAGTAAAGGAAAATGCCTCAATTACTCACCATAATGTTTCATGATTTTTTTAAAGACAAATACCCATGTATTAGATTTTTCATCAACAACTCTTATTAATCTACTGAGGGGTTATCACATTGTTTATTACATCTCACCAAAATCTGCATTCAACTTTTCTAAGAATGCATCACAGTTCTACATCTTTACATGGCATTATTTTCAGTAATATGTCATTTGGCAGAAGTCTAATTATATGTTGAATTGTGTACTAAAGGGTTCTTCTTGATCGTTTTTTCCCCCCTGAGTACGAATTTTCTTATATAAAATCCAGATGAAGGCATTTCTACATTGACTTGAGGCCTAAGGAACTCCCAAGTGTGAGAACTTTAAGGCTGACTAAGGTGAGATCATTTCATTCATGACACTGAGAGTGTCTGATACAGTAAAAGTCCTCACATGCCCTGGAGTGCTGCTCTATAAGTAATGGGTTTCCCATGTTTATTTCATTGAATTGCTTCTCCAGCATGAATTGTCTGCTATTTCCCAAATGGCTTCCTCCTGGTAAAGACTTGCTGCGTCCCTTCCTGTTTGACTCTGAGTTTTCTGTGCAGACCAAGGCTTGAGAGATGGCTGAAGGCTGCAGCGTTTCTCCCCTGCGTGAACTCTCTGGTGTCTATAAAGGTTAGAGCTGGGACTGAAGTTTCCTCCAAATTCATTACGTCTCTAGGGTTCCTCTCCAGTGTATGCTGTTTCATGGCTAAGGTTAGAGCATCAACTAAAGGCTTTACCACATAGATGATATTCTTATGGCTTCTCTGCAGTGTGATTCACTTGTGTCATTTGAAGGATGAATTATTACTGGAGGCATTTCCGTAATGATCACAAAGGGTTTGTCTCTGGTGTGAACAAAAGGTAGCTCTCTGGCTGAAGTGTTTCCCACATTTGTTACATTTACGGGGTTCCTCTCCAGTGTGAGTTAACACTTGTTGAGTCAATGTGGAGCTGTGAGTGAATATTTCCTCATTCTCATTATATTCAGAGAACTCCTCTCCAGTGAGAAATCTCTGCTACTGAGGAGACGAGAGGCTGTTAAAGGTTTGTCCACATCCATTCATCTATTCATTCTTCTACATATGAATTTTATGCTCATTCATTCAGTGATAACCTCTAGTTAAAGTCTTTGCCACACTGGTTACTTTCACAGAGTGTGTGACTCTCCTGCAGGTACAGAAGTTTTCTCCTTTGCAGCATGTCCACTGTATAGTTATCTGAGTAATTTTGAGGCCTTCATTATGCTTCAGGCACTTGATGTTTGACCATATTTATGCAAATGTCCTCTTATAAGAACCCAGACTATGGTTGTGAGCTCAGGTTACTCCTTTCTTCCCCAAATTCAAACTATCCAAACCTTTCTGCTGAGACAGCACACTTTCACCTCAAACTGAAGTCATGAGATTGTTCTGCATTCCTCACTTATCCCACTCGCGGATCAGTTCTAATATAGAGAAACAGACCTCACCCTCATGAACTTATCGTGACGTTAGATGGCTCCTTCCAGCAGATATTCTGCAGGGAAGTTATGTCCTAGTTTTTAAGACTTTCCAGCCTAGACTCTGGCCTTGGGGAAATCTTCTCCCTCCCCCACCTCAGCTCTTCCCCTTGAACCAACTGGGAAGTCACATCTGATTTTCAGAGCTCATACCCAAGGGAGACCCAGTGACTGATGTTTTCTAGCATCATGTCTCTGTATGGCTTCCCCTGAGATGGGTCCGGCAGGCCCATTCTTTCTGAGTAAAGTCCACAGCCATGTCCTCAAAGGTCGTCATTTCCTGTGGTTGCAATGCCAAGAACCCAGCTACCACCTGCCTTCCTCTGTTTTCTTACCCAGGGACAGTCTGAGCACTAAGCTGGCAGAGCAGAACTCAACGGACAGAAACCTGAGTGAGTCACATTGATAGTGAGGTTGCTGTCATCACACTCTGCAGCTCAGAGCTTCTTTCTCTCTAGAAAAAGGACAGGAATCCATATTTTTAACAAGCCCCCCATACCCAAGAAGGTCTTAAAGATTTAAACCATTGGGTTTAAATTCTAATTTCCTTAGAATCTCAGGTTACCTATCAAAACCTCAGGAAGGCCTTTCTTAGCCCCCGGTCCAGGTTGCAGTTCCAGTTTTATTTTCTCATAAATCTCTGTGCTTTTATTCCCATTACACTCATCACACTTTACTGCTATTACTTGTTCAGTGCCTGCCTTCTCCACTAGACTACAGAACTCATGGTGGCAAGGACAGGATCTGTTTTTTTTCTCACTGTATCCCAAGCGTCTGGCAGAGCATCACCATATTTGCAAGATAAACGAATAAAGGTAATTTTTTTCACTCACTCAAACACACATTCAAAAACATAGATTTATTTGATCTGAAAGAGTCAGAAAATATTATGTTTTGATTAAATACATCAATGCTCTCTGCTAGAGAGATAAATAAGAGAGAGACTCATTTATATTAAATCATTATGCTCTGAGCATTTGGGTAATGATTTATCAAACATCAACTTTACTAGACTGCATACTGGTTAAAAATAACTGATCCCAAACTGATGCTACATCATCAGTTATTTTAAGAAAATTAATTACAAGGAAGGCTAAGAAATTTCTTTAAGGTATTTTTAAGATCAACTTAAAGAATACAGCTAAGGCCATTATATACTGAGAAAGCTTAAGAAATAATATATTTCGAATGCAGATGAATAGAAGGTAGGAGACAAAAGAGTAGAAATAGGAGGGTGTAAACAGAGTAACATTGCCCGCCTATAATTCAGGAAATGTCTGTTCAGACAGTGGGAAAGTCCACCCTGTCCACTCTGAAATGGCTTTATTATTTTTTTTTAATGTATAGGAAGAATTAATTCTCTGGGCATGGATAGCACAAATGAGTTAACGCATAAGATACACATTTAAACCAGAAAGGAACAGGCAAATATGAATTTCTAACAAATGAGACCCTGGACAACATTGCTGGATTTTGGTAAGTGATCCAGCCACCCCTCTGAGTTGTGGCATCCCTAGAACAGGAAGACAGGTGAAGAGTTGTGGACTAACTATACTTTCTAAACTTACCTGAAAAACCGATGTCTTAATTAAGATAATCAAATATGAGGTCTTAATTAAGATAGAACATTTAAAGTAGAATCAGGATTTTAGGGAATTCCCTGGTGGTCTAGTGGTCAGGACTTGGCATTCTCACTGCCGGGGCCCTGGGTTCGATCCCTGGTTGGGGAACTAAGAACCCACAAGCTGTGTGGTGCAGCCAAAAAAAAAAAAAAAAAAAAATTAGGATTTTATTATTAAGAGTGGTTACTGCTCTGAGTCAATAACTTGCACTCTTCCTCCAGGCAAACAATTTTCAGGCTGCCAGGGTTGTCGTTATTTCACTCAGTGATCATTCTCACACTACCTTAGACACAGGAATCCTTTTTATTTTAAAAGAAGGAATGTTTCTCAGGAGCTGACATTACCTATCTAGGGTCAAGAAAAGTCCACATGAATAATAAAATACTGTAATTTCAGATTCTGGAACTGCAAAGTGGCTTATGTGCATGAATCTGGGCTCTAGAGGCCCAAGGGCTGACATTCCCGACATTAAGTGCAATATGATGAGCTCCAAGCTCCTTGATAAGGACAGAAGTCACGTTCACAAATGACTGTGATGCCAGGAAGAGGGTACGAGTGCCACAGAAAGAAGCACAAATGTTATGCAAGTTCACAGGAGGGAGAGAAAACCGATGGCTGGGCTGCCTTCGCTGTGATGAGTGCCAATGCTAGATATTTTGGAAATAAATAAGTGGGTCAGCAAAATCACTAATGGGATATACTTCAACCTGGAAAACCTTTACAGAGAGAGTGGGTACTATAGATAACTTGCCTCATTCTATTTTCTAACTGAAAAAGAAATTGAGATATTCCTGACAGTACATTAACCACTTGAAAAAAAACTGCTAGGAATACAAATCACTGGAAAAAATAAGTAATGCGGGAAATATCTGCTAAAGCTGTTTTGCTTATTACATAAATAGTTCCACACTGCTCAGCTTCCTTAGTTACATTTATTACCAGTTCTATTTATTATTACTATTAGCACTATTATTGAGTCTTCCTACCAGTACTTACTGAGCCCTTGTTATATGCCAGGCAATACATTTGGCACTAGGAAGAGAGTGGTGAATGAAACACACCTGGTTGCTACTTTCATGGACCAACCACACAAATAACTATATAATCACAACTGTGCTAAATGACATGAAGGAAAAGTATGAGGTACTTTCTTGCCTGGGGGTGTCAAGGAAATCTTTCCTGAAAAATGACATTTATGGTGAGGCTTGAAGGATGAGTAGGAATAAAGCTGGTGAAGGGAATGGAGGGTTTGTAGGGGAATGTTTCCAAAAGAGGGAACACTGTGCCCCAAGGGCGCAAGGCGGGAAAGAACACAGCGTAGAGGAGGGGAGACAGGGGAACACATGAAGCTTTAGAGATTGGTAGCAGCTAGATCAGAGCCCTGAAGGGCATGCTAAAAATTTTGAACTTCATCCTAAAAGCAAAGGGTTTTCAAGCACGGAAGTGACATGTGAAGTTTATGTTTAATCTGTGGCTTTGGCTGATAATGGGAGCCAAGAATGACTGGGCAGGGGGCAAGAAGCTGTGAGACCCGTTGGGAGGCTCTCATGATCGTAGCTCAGGTGAAAGAGGGTGGTGCCCTGCTTGGAGTGGTGGGTGGAGAGAGAGAGAGAGAGAGCATTTGGATGACTCAAGGCATGTATTGGAAGAACTCCGAGAACTTGGTGACTGGGTAGACATCTGGGTTTGGGGGCTGAGGGATAAGGATGTGTCAAGGATCATTCTCAGCTTTTTTAATTGGGTGGGTGGAGGTGCTATTTACTAAGAGGGGCAGATGAAGGCAGAGCAGATGCAAAGGCCTGATGACTAGTTGAGTGTGAGATGTCTATGAGTTATCCAAGCAGAGATGTCAAGCAGGACGTTGGATAATCAGGTCCAGACTCAGAGGAGAGGTCTAGAGAGGCAAATTTGAGGACCCCTGGCAGGTACGTAGTATTTGAAGCCATGGAGGATAGGTTTGGCAGGTAGGGAGGAGGAAAGGGGAGAGAAGACTTAGGGACCAAGGATCAAACCCTGAAGCTGGTCAATATTAGCCCTCCTGTGAGAGCGCTGAATGTCGTGCATAAACATTTGCATATCAAACCAGGTACCTCACTATCATATTGTACTTTAATCTCATATTCTAATAAGAATGCATAGACACTCAGCTTAAAATGACTGCATGTAACCCAAAGTGGCATCGTTCAGGAGAGATGCAAAAGACAGTAGGGTCCCAACCACTAACACGGAGCAAGCAACGAGAGGGACAAAATCTGTTTCCTGCTGAAAAAGTTACACAAACTGTCTTTTAGATAAAGAGTGCTGTTTTATATTTCCTATTCACCAATGGAGCCAACTAGGGATTAGAGTTAGAAGGATAATGAACCCCGTAGGAAATCCCAAACATAGAAGCAGGCCGAGCCCTTGCGCAGGTGGCTGCTGATGAGCCCTGTATAGAGACACAGGCATCCCTGAACCGGGAAGGTCCGGGGCAGGTCTTGTTTCACTTCCCCTTTGCAGACTTATTTCCCATGACTGCCCTGAATACTCCTTCCACTCCAGGCAAACAGACCTTTGCTTTTCCACCTCTGTACTTTTGTTCACGACCCGTGACGTGCTTCGCCCACACCTCCACGTTATATACGTCTTTCCAGGTCCACCTCTGATGCTATCTGATCTCTTCCAGGTGAAAATAATTTCCCCCTTTTCAATATGTCCATAACCAATTATTTGTACCTCTCTGAGCACTTCATGCTTTCTACCCTGAGCTCCCTTTATTTGGATATATACCTTATGTTCCCTTCTAGGCTACAAGCTCCTAGAGGGCAGTGGGCATGTCTTACGTGTTTATGTTCCAGATCGCAACAAACGCTGAAGCCTGTATTGCTCCAACAGAGAAGAGGAGGAGTACTTATTTCTGAGGCATTTCTATTCAGTTGCGATTCACAGGCTGATAATGTTTATGTGCTATGAGAAGTGAGCAGGAAAACATTTATTTATTTCCTTTTGTTCCCGCAATTCCAGTATACAGGAACACAGGCTGAATTGCTAATGCTGTGAAACTCCTAAAACTTAGAGCACATCCAGAATTCCGAATTAGCAGGAAAAAGGCAAGAAGCAATGCGACAGCTTCTTTTTCATTAATGGTGTTCAAAGACCAAGAAAATGTTAGTACATATTTTTAGTCCTCTTCACGGCCTTGGACAGCCACAGCCTGCTGTGCGCTGGGGACTGACAGTGGCAACTGCCCAGAGCCTCCTCCTGCTGTAAGGCGGCAGCCTGTCTAGCTTGTTTGGTGCCTACCCCAGTTTAATCACCAGCTCCCCAGAATTATGCTGTCCTCCATCCTTCCTTGGGGGGCTCATCCCACTCCCTGCTGTGTAACACCTAACATGAATCACAATGTTTTAACTGCTTGCCCACGATTTGTGTGCTCCTTAAAGATACAAGGGGTCTCCTGGGGAACGGTTACCTATAGCAATTTTTAAAACGTCATAGTACATGTTAAATCCAAGTTAAAATGTTTTAGGACAGCAAAAAACTCCAGATGTAGCTAAGCCAGTTGTTCATATTTGAGGCTGGAATCATACTAATAAAATAAGAGTGCTCCTTGTCACCGTGTGGACTTACCTCTTTGGTAACACAAGGAAGCAACACTGCCATATTACAGAACTTCACAGCAGTATCTGTTTGTTCAAGATCAATATAACACTAGAAATGAAAAAATAATCAATATGAAGCGTAATCACATTTTTGTGTAATGAAGTCAAAGTGATCTTAAAACTGTGGTCTTCATTACCTTGGCCAAGAACATGTAATTGGACTTAGAAAACCCAGGGTGTAGTTCTTCGACCTGATTTTCAGAGAAAACAGAAAAGAGAATAACAGGGAAATACTAAAACAATAAGTAAAGAAGATATATTTCAATAAATCAGACATTAACCAAATTGCCCTAAGAATTTAGGATGGTTGTGTCACATCTGAATCATTTTATTAACTCAAGTATCCTTTGGGTAGAAATATAGCTTTTGAGCTTATCCGTTAAAATAGAATTATTATTGTGGTCATAAAGCTTACAAAGCAATGAGGTACTTTAAGATTTTGGGATTCCTTTGTATAACCATCTTCCTCACTTCCCCTTCTCTATCTTTTGCTTTTTTTCCTTCAGGGACAAAACAACTGGTGATACACTCTCCCCAGGACAAGTCCCTACAATCTCTTTGGGAAGCAAGAGTAGAGCGTGACTGGTATCCCATGGCAAGCATCTTCCACTACATTAATATTTGATTTCTTATGATTTCAACACACTCCATGAGCTGAATAATAACTGAGGTCCATCACATCAAGTTCTTTTAAAGAAAACGCAGATGCTTAAAATAACTAGTCAAAGTAGCAGACCTCCTTGCAGATTTTAATAAGTGGGTATTATAAAGGTACTTTACCCCTCATCTACTAATGTCTTACGTACCAGTTCCTTTTCTCTGTCTCTGGTAAATAAGAATTCTGCCAGGTATGTGGTGTTGCTACTAGAGAGCTCTTCTTAGAACCTAAGTCAATCTTTGCATTGGAGCCAGGTTTTGCTGTTGTAAGGGTCTGTGCAAGGAAGCTCCCAACCTGACCCGGCCCCCAACACAGTACACAGAACCCAAAAGAAGGATACTTTAAAACATTTATAAAAATATGCTTGTTTTACAACACACTAACAATCCAGACATTTCCAAAATTAAAAAGTAAAAGTTTCTCTGTTCGAATTTTATTCTCAATTACGATCTCAGCCCCCAGGGGTAACCACTACCAACAGTTTGACAAATGCATCCTACAGACCTTTTACCAAGCAGAGGAATCCGCCCCCTCCAAAGGGAACTGATTTTTGAAAAAAAACTTTTTAATGGGACCATTTCCTACATATTGGTCCAAAACTTTTTCCCCACAACATACCACAGATACATTTTTGTGTTCACATACAAGATCTCCCTCATTGTTTCTAAGAGCTGCATTTCATACTACACATATACCATAATTAAATTAAGCATTCTCCCTTAGACATTTAGACTTATTTTTCACTATTACTAATAATGATCAGCGAACATACTTGCTCCTATATGCTTGTGTGCATGTGATTACATGTGTAGGAGAGATTCCCAGAAGTTGAATTGCTGAGTCAAAGGATACATACATTTTAAGGATGGATACTAATGGAGAGGAAAGCAAGACCTAGGGTGCTGAGGAGTGTTGCAACACCTTACAGGAGCACATCCCTTGTAAAGGCCATTTATTCTCTACAGAACCCCAAAGAGAAGGGTCCTGGGAGGAAGAGGAGGACAAAATCTCTTGGGTTGGGAAGCCAGACTGGGTGTACCTCTTTCAGACCTAGCAGATGAACAGCATGTGGATCTGGCCTAGAACCTGCTAGTGAGACAGCAAGGCTGTGGACAGACTGAAGGAAGTCCAGTCCTGGCCAGAGTCCTGAAAGTCCTATAGAGCCATCCATGGTGCTGATGGGTTCTGGTTCTCCCACTTCCTCTCTTCTTGTCCGGTTATTTCCATTGTAACTCTTTGAGTTTACTAAGTGCATTTCTTGAGCCACGCTAATACAATTTTTGCATATTTACAAAATAAATAAGTCACAGGTATGAAATGTATGGTGTGGGGAATATAGTTAATAATTATGTAATATCTTTGTGACAGATGGTAACTAGACCTAACGTGGTGATCATTTTGAAATGTATAGAAATATCGAACCACTATGTTGTGTACCAGGAACTAACATAGTGTAGCAAGTCAATTATACTTCAAAAACAAACAAACTCATAGAAAAAGAGATCAGATTTGTGGCTACCAGAGGTGGGGGTGAGGGTGTTGGGAGGGGAGAGGAATTGGATGAAGGCAGCCAAAAGGTATAACTTCCAGTTACAAGATAGATAGTACTAGGGATGTAATGTACAACAGGATCAATATAATTAACACTGCTTATGTTATATATGAAAGCTAAGACAGTAAATCTTGAGTTCTCATCACAAGGAAAATATTTTTTTTCTATTTCTTTAATTTTGTGTCTACATGAGATGATTGATGTTCACTAAACTTACTGTGATAATCATTTCGTGATGTATGTAAGTCACATCATTATGCTGTGCACCTTAAACTTATATAGTGCTGCATGCCAATTATACTTCAATATAAGTGGAAGAAAAAAAAAGGACCTAGAGTAAACTTTATTCGATTGTACCTTCTATGTCCAGTAGTTGCCCCAGTTCTGAACAAATCCTATCTAAATAACTTGCCCCAACATATGCACATAGCAGCTTCTTATTTCTTTAATGTTGGCATTTTAATTCTGCATATACACCTTAACACTTATGTCAGAATGATCATAAATCAGAACATCTCTTTTTGTACTCATGGTTAAAAAAAAAAAAAGAAGTCCAAAGGAACATAGGCAGGCTAGTAACAACACCTAAGTCCTAAAACGGAGCAGATCCTGACCTTTGCCAAAGGTCTCAGCTGAATAACAAGGAAGGTAGTGTTACTCAACAGAATGTTCTGATTAAGGGGCAGTTTCTAGCTATGCTCTTATAACACTATCATAACACCTGGCAGAGAATACTGTACCTGTTTACTTCGTCTTGGTTGTCCAAGTTCCCTGGAGGCAGGAGATGTGTTGGTCATTTCTGTGTTCCCTTCATTTGGACTAGGTATGTGCTTAATAAACATTGCTGAATAAATTAGCTTTGTTTTTAAAACATCTCATAACCTCGTGCAGCAGCCCTCTGTCATATCAAGGCACAGAAGACAGCTCTGCAGCTGGTGGAACCACTAAGGAAGATTCAGGGATCATGTGACTACAAACAGTGAGTGACATCAGGGTGGCCAACATTGCCACACCTGTCATTTACTACACACACCAATACAGTGGTTCTTAACCATGCCATGGGCTGCACATGAAGGACCTTGAGAACTTTAAAAACGCTGATCAAGCTTTAAAAACACTTACCATATGACCCCACAATTCCACTCCTAGGTATTTATCCAAGAAAATTTAAAACATGTCTACACAAAAGCTTGCAAATGAATGTTCATAGAAGTTTTATTCATAATAGCCCCAAGCTGGGAACAACTAAAACATCCACCAGTAGGTAAACGCATAAGCAAATTGTGGTATATCCATGTGATAGAATATTACTAGGCAAACAAAAAGAACTACAGATCCACTCAATAAAATGACTGCATCTCAAAACATTATGCTGAGCAAAAGAAGCCAGACACACACAAAGTACAAACTCTAAGATTCCATTAATACGAAATTTTAGAATAGGCAAAACTAAGTTATAGTGACAGAAAGCAGATCAGTGGTTGCCTGGGGCACAAGCCAGGGGTAACTGACAGCAAAGGGGCAAAGATAGCTCTTCAGGGTGATGGAAATGTTCTGTATCTTGAAATGGAGATGGTTATGTGAGTATACAAATTTGTCAAATTTCACTGAACTGCACACATAAAATGGGTATATTTGATTGTATATAAACTATACCTTAATATATTCAGAGATTCTGAAATAATTAGTCTGGGTTGTGGCCTGGGCTGGCATCTTTTAAAGCTCTCCAGATGATTCTAAGGTATAGACAAGGTTAAAAACCACTGACCGAGGGAATCATGCCATAATTTTGGATGAGGTGGGAAGCATGCTATAGTTTGAAAAAAGTCCAGCAGGGAATTCACAGATGACTCCTGGTCTAAAACCACCTCCCTAGATGCTTTGAGACTGTGGAGGACCAGATTTCACCTGTTACACGAGCAAAATAATAGCAACATTTATTTTTAGTTAGAGCATTTAATGTGCTAGACCCTGGGCCAAGAAAATTACATGCATTATTTTATGTAATTTTCACGAAAACCAGATGAAGTAGGTATTATTATGCCTACTTTACAGATGAAAAATTTATGATTGGGAGAAATAAACATGCCCATGTCATACATATAGGAAAAGGTTCGGGTCTCAAACTGTCTGATTCCAAAGTCAGTGCTCTTGGCCTCTACAGGACTGAACTGGATGGCTCAGGGGACTCATTCCTGTGAACCCTCTTTGGAGGCATGGAGTGGGTGCAGAAGTTCTACAGTCTGGGTTCCAATGACACGACTCCCTGTTGGGACCAGGGGGTTGCAGACTCTCCTGGGCTGTGGGATCCAAGGTGTGCGCTGTTTCCTTTTCCTCTCCTCCCCGTCTCAGACTTCTTAGTTCCTCCACAGCCTTAGCCTCCTCAGTACCCTCAGGTGTTGCAGTAAATACGGGGAGAAGCTTTCCTGATGCTTTCTCACCCTCTTGACAAACACCATGGAACGCATTTCAGACAATCTAAGTCATAACTAAATGGTGAGGTCGCAAAGATGGTCTGCCAAGGTGTTTACATTTTAATGAAGTTAAAACTCTGTGAGCTTTTATTGAGCACTTATGAGTTGCTGGACACTCTCTAAGCAATTTGCTTGTATTAACTCATTTAATCTTCACAACAACACTATGAGTCAGGTATTATTACCTCCATGTTATTGATTAAATTGAGAGAGAGAGAGAGATTAAGTAACTTGCTCAGTGTTAATCAGCCAGTAAGAAATAGAACTGGCATTTAACCAGGTGCTCTGGTTCCAGAGTTTGCAATCCTTACCCTACATTATTGTGCTTCTTACTACTTTTATCTGTGTAATACTTCAGGTGCATAAGCACCTTAAGAACTTTCATGCAGTGTCCTGAAAACCTGACCCTCCAGTTATAACTTTGATACTATGAGAAAATGGATTTCAAATTCAAATAAATTTTTTGCTAATGAACATAGCACCTTTTATAAATCATTTATCTTAAATGCACCATGATCTCTATTCTTGTAAAATTTAACATGGGAGAACTAATTCTCAATGGTAGAAAAAAGGTGAAGTGATGATAATGCATTCCTATCTTTGACCTGCCATTGTGTGACACTGGAAAAAATTACATTCCTGAGGTCTTGTTCTGTTATAAAACAAAAAAGATCACACTAAATAAAAAATAAGAAACATACAACCCTTGTACTTGTATTCCCATACTTTTTTCCATTGGGCTCATGCTTGATCTTAGAATACTTATTTTTTCACTGTTCAGAGAAGAGAAGTGCAATGCAACATATTTGCCATCTTAGATTATATGATCTCTAAACTCCCTCTCAGTTCTACAAAATCAATCCCTAAAATATAACAAAAAATATTAGCCTGTACAATATGTTGGACAATTACCAAAATCAGAGCCTGATTTTGTCTATATTGTTACAAACCTGAAGTAGGCAGGTGGTGAAAGAAAAAAAATCTTAGTATCTATAAGATTCCATAATTGGTTCCAGAGAAAGATGAAGAGATTAGCCCAACAGAAAGTTGGTTAAATGGGTGAATGTATTACACATTTTCATGTGTGCATACACACAAATTACTATTTAGAGTTTTATCAGCATAGCAATTGTACATTTTAAGACAGGAATGAAAATACTGGTTTGGTCTGATGCCCCACGAATGTCCCATAGAACTGTCTGCAATTCATAGAGTGATTTTTTAAATAACTCCTCTTCTTGGCAACTTTTAGTTCTTTAAGATTAAACTGGTTCTATATTAGGATAATGAGGAGTATTTAGGACCAAATCTAATAATCAGGGCATGAATGCTTTTGCACATATTCACACGACCTGGAAAGCTACACTGGATTTGGCAGTAAGGGCTGCCACACCCAGGACCTAGGGCATAACTATGATCTAAGAAGTAGTTTGGACATGCCAAAATGAGGACTCAATCTGGGCTTTCAGTTAGAAATCAACAAATGGAGAAGAGAAAGATTTCCTTGAGAGCAAGAGTAGGAGAGCCTGGTACAGATAGGAGCCAGTTTGACACTGAAATAATGGATAGACAAAATATACCTTAAGGAAATTTTGCAAAGCTTCTTGTACAGTTGCGGATGGTATTTTTCCAAACAGAGTAGCAGCCATTTTTTTCTCAATCCAGCTCAGTTTTGAGACCTGCAAATATAGAGCAAATCACTCTTAGAAAGTTGTTCACCTTTTGAATGAATAATCTCTCCCCAGTTAGATGAGTGTGAGATATCACCTTTATGGTATTAATATTTTGCCTTCCTTTTTTCATAATTCAAACAAACTGTGAGCTCTAAAAGCATTGGTTACCAAACCAATTTTAAATACTCATAAGGTTTGTGTCCAATGAGGGAAAAAGGGGGTGGGGGTGGGGATTAATGCTGATCCCCTTTGTTCATGTGCTTCTTGATCCTGAGATGACGCATAGTATTTCTTTGCACAGGGTGTAGTAGCTACAAGACCCTACCTTTGCTCTCTTGCCACATTTTCTATGCTGCCAACCTGACCCAGAATGCAGCATCTCAGAAATGTAAACAGAACGAGGGTCCTCAACCCACGAGGAGTGTACAGTGAGGGCCTGGTATAAATATTTATAATTCAGGAGAATTTTTTTTAAACCCGATAAACACCAAAATTAAACCTCATATTACCATTTGTTTTTTGCTTTCTCCTTAAATTTTTTCACTTTTCCCAAATATCAATAATAGATATATAACATAAAAGATTAAAAGGATTCAGGGGACCTCCCTGGTGGCACAGTGGTTAAGACTCCACACTTCCAATGCAGGGGGTCTGGGTTCAATTCCTGGTCAGGGAACTAGATCCCACATGCATGCCGCAACTAAGAGTTCTCATGCCACAACTAAGGAGTCGGTGAACCGCAACTGAGGAGCCCACCTGCCACAACTAAGGAGTCCAGGTGCTGCAACTAAGGAGCCAGCGAGCCGCGACTAAGGAGCACACCTGCTGCAACTAAGAAGCTGGTGAGCCACAACTGAGGAGCCTGAGAGCTGCAACTAAGGAGGCCACTGGCCACAACTAAGACCTGGTGCAACCAAATAAATAAATAAATAAAATAAATATTTAAAAAAAAGATTCAGAAATGAATTCTTAAAAGGGTACTATGCTCTCCCAATCCTATCAAGTGTCTTCCTTCCCAGTCCCATCTTCTAGGGTTCTAGGTAACCATTAACCTCTATTTAAAAAAAAAAAAATTCCATCAATATTTTATAATAACTATAAATGGAGTGTAACCTTTAAAAATTGTGAATTACTATCTTGTACACCTGAAACTGACATAATATTGTACATCAACTTTAGCTCAATAAAAAAAAAAAAGAGGTACAAACTACTATATATAACATAAATAAGCTACACGGATACACTATACAGCACAGGGAATATAGCCAATATTTTATAACTTTCAATGGAGTATAATCTATAAAAACTATGTTCACTATGTTCTACACCTGAAACTAAGATAATATTGTAAGTCAACTATACTTCAAAGAAAATACGATCCCCCAAAATTATTCCCTGGCTTTTCTATATAATGTTAATTTATTGCTATGCTTATTTTTGCTTCTTTTGAACTTGAAAAAAAAGATATGTTGTTTATTTCCTTCTTTGACTTATTGTTTTCACTTAGCATTATAGTTCTAAGATTTCATCCAGATTGATGAGAGTAATTGAAGTTCAGTCATTTAAACAACTCTGAGATATTCCATCATTTAAACAGACATCAGTGATTTTTCATCCACTTTTTTTTTTAATTGTTTACAATGACAGATAATTTATTATTCAACAAAAACTGAGGCAAAAGGACTCAAGTAAAGAAATTAACAGAAAATATTTTACAAGGGACTTTGAAGACAGAGCCCAACTGAAACAAAATTAATGCTTTACCATATACTACGATAGGGATTGAAAAAACAAATTTTTCCATTCCACATGCATAAATACATTGGAAAAAAAAATTTTTTTTTATACAGCAGGTTCTTTTTTTTTTTTTAAAGTGCTTCTATAGCACCTTGTATTTTTTTTAATTTAATTTAATTAAATTTATTTATTTATTTATTTATTTATTTATTTATTTATGGCTGTGTTGGGTCTTCATTTCTGCGCGAGGGCTTTCTCTAGTTGTGGCAAGCGGGGGCCACTCTTCATCGCGGTGCGCGGGCCTCTCACTATCATGGCCTCTCCTGTTGCGGAGCACAGGCTCCAGACGTGCAGGCTCAGTAATTGTGGCTCACGGGCCTAGTTGCTCCGCGGCATGTGGGATCTTCCCAGACCAGGGCTTGAACCTGTGTCCTCTGCATTGGCAGGCAGATTCTCAACCACGGCGCCACCAGGGAAGCCCCAGCAGGTTCTTATTAGTCATCAATTTTATACACATCAGTGTATACATGTCAATCCCAATCGCCCAATTCATCACACCACCCCCCCCCACCCCCCCGCCGCTTTCCCCCCTTGGTGTCCATACATTTGTTCTCTACATCTGTGTCTCAATTTCTGCCCTGCAAACCGGTTCATCTGTACCATTTTTCTAGGTTCCACATATATGTGTTAATATATGATATTTGTTTTTCTCTTTCTGACTTACTCCACTCTGTATGACAGTCTCTAGATCCATCCACGTCTCAAAAAATGACCCAATTTCGTTCCTTTTTATGGCTGAGTAATATTCCATTGTATATATGTACCATATCTTCTTTACCCATTCGTCTGTCGATGGGCATTTAGGTTGTTTCCATGACCTGGCTATTGTAAATAATGCTGCAATGAACATTGGGGTGCATGTGTCTTTTTGAATTATGGTTTTCTCTGGGTATATGTCCAGTAGTGGGATTGCTGGATCATATGGGAATTCTGTTTTTAGGTTTTTAAGGAACCTCCATACTGTTCTCCATTGTGGCTGTATCAATTTACATTCCCACCAACAGTGCAAGAGGGTTCCCTTTTCTCCACTTCCTCTCCAGAATTTGTTTATAGATTTTCTGATGATGCCCATTCTGACTGGTGTGAGGTGATACCTCATTGTAGTTTTGATTTGCATTTCTCTAATAATTAGTGATGTTGAGCAGCTTTTCATGTGCTTCTTGGTCATCTGTACGTCTTCTTTGGAGAAATGTCTATTTAGGTCTTCTGCCCATTTTTTGGATTGTGTTGTTTGTTTTTTTAATATTGAGCTGCATGAGCTGTGTATATATTTTGGAGATTAATCCTTTGTCCGTTGATTTGTTTGCAAATATTTTCTCCCATTCTGAGGGTTGTCTTTTCGTCTTGTTTATGGTTTCCTTTGCTGTACAAAAGCTTTGAAGTTTCATTAGGTCCCATTTGTTTATTTTTGTTTTTATTTCCATTACTCTAGGAGGTGGATCAAAAAAGATCTTGCTGTGATTTATGTCAAACAGTGTTCTTCCTATGTTTTCCTCTAAGAGTTTATAGTGTCCGGGCTTACATTTAGGTCTTTAATCCATTTTGACTTTATTTTTGTGTATGGTGTTAGGGAGTGTTCTCATTTCATTCTTTTACATGTAGCTGTCCAGTTTTCCCAGCACCACTTATTGAAGAGACTGTCTTTTTTCCATTGTATATCCTTGCCTCCTTTGTCATAGCTTAGTTGACCATAGGTGCGTGGGTTTACCTCTGGGCTTTCTATCTTGTTCCATTGATCTATGTTTCTGTTTTTGTGCCAGTACCATATTGGCTTGATGACTGTAGCTTTGTAGTATAGCCTGAAGTCAGGGAGTCTGATTCCTCCAGCTCCGTTTTTTCCCCTCAAGACTGCTTTGGCTATTCGGGGTCTTTTCTGTCTCCATACAAATTTTAAGATTTTTTGTTCTAGTTCCGTAAAAAATGCCATTGGTAATTTGATAGGGATTGCATTGAATCTGTAGATTGCTTTGGGTAGTATAGTCATTTTCACAATATTGATTCTTCCAATCCAAGAACATGGTATATCTCTCCATCTGTTGGTATCATCTTTAATTTCTTTCATCAGTGTCTTCTAGTTTTCTGCATACAGGTCTTTTGTCTCCCTAGGTAGGTTTATTCCTAGGTATTTTATTCTTTATGTTGCAGTGGTAAATGGGAGTGTTTCCTTAATTTCTCTTTCAGATTTTTCATCATTAGTGTATAGGAATGCAAGAGATCTCTGTGCATTAATTTTGTACCCTGCAACTTTATCAAATTCATTGATTAGCTCTAGTAGTTTTCTGGTGGCATCTTTAGGATTCTCTATGTATAGTATCATGTCATCTGCAAACAGTGACAGTTTTACTTCTTTTCCAATTTGTATTCTTTTATTTCTTTTTCTTCTCTGATTGCCGTGGCTAGGACTTCCAAAACTATGTTGAATAATAGTGGTGAGAGTGGACATCCTTGCCTTGTTCTTGATCTTAGAGGAAATGCTTTCAGTTTTTCACCATTGAGAATGATGTTTGCTGTGGGCTTGTCGTAGATGGCCTTTATTATGTTGAGGTAGGTTCCCTCTATGCCCACTTTCTGGAGAGTTTTTATCATAAATGGGTGTTGAATTTTGTCAAAAGCTTTTTCTCCATCTATTGAGATGATCATATGGTTTTTATTCTTCAATTTGTTAATATGGTGTATCACATTGATTGATTTGCGTATATTGAAGAATCCTTGCATCCCTAGGATAAATCCCACTTGATCATGGTGTATGATCCTTTTAATGTGTTGTTGGATTCTGTTTCCTAGTGTTTCATTGAGGATTTTTGCATCTATATTCATCAGTGATATTGGTCTGTAATTTTCTTTTTTTACAGTATCATTGTGTGGTTTTGGTATCAGGGTGATGGTGGCCTCATAGAATGAGTTTGGGAGTGTTCCTTCCTCTGCAAGTTTTTGGAAGAGTTTGAGAAGGATGGGTGTTAGCTCTTCTCTAAATGTTTGACAGAATTCAACTGTGAGGCCATCTGGTCCTGGACTTTTGTTTGTTGGAAGATTTTTAATCACAGTTTCAATTTCATTACTTGTGATGGGTCTGTTCATATTTTCTATTTCTTCCTGGTTCAGTCTTGGAAGGTTATACCTTTCTAAGAATTTGTCCATTTCTTCCAGGTTGTCCATTTTATTGGCATAGAGTTGCTTGTAGTAGTCTCTTAGGATGCTTTGTATTTCTGTGGTGTCCATTGTAACGTCTCCTTTTTCATTTCTAATTTTATTGATTTGAGTCCTCTCCCTCTTTTTCTTGATGAGTCTGGCTAAT